>NW_028227259.1:117087716-118306049 GCF_978045245.1 Mus caroli | reverse complement strand
GTGTATTAGCTCAGCCTGCAGTCAACCTAATTCTATTCCGTTCCTGGCCCCCACCCTGTCCTGATTCAACTAGAAGCCTGGAAGATTGAGGTACACAGAGCTCTGAGCTCCTGCCCACAGCTCCCGCCCATACCACACCCCTGTCTGCCAGGACCCTGCATAGAAACCAGGAACACATCCAACATGACTGTTCAGAGGTCCCCAAGATCCTATGAGGTGGTCCTTATCTCTGCCAAGTGGCACCATGGACAATTCCCCCCCCCCCCGCAGGTGCCCCACAATGAGAAGATTCTGAGAGGTCCTACCACAAATTCTCCGTGCTCCCCAGAGGCCACGTGGATCCCAGACTGGGCCACAGCCCGGCTCCACCTTGCTCGATCACTGCGCCTACCCTGTGGTAAGGTAAAGCTGCAACCGTCTGTCCTTCAGAATAAGGAAGACCTCCCGTCAGGTGACGCAATTCCCCGGACCTGACAATCCTGAGTACTGAAGCTTTTACAGCGAGGAACTCAGAGCCATCCTTCGATACCCATCTTAGTCACAAATCATGTTCACCTCATGAGTGAGAGCCAACAAAGAGGCTTAGCAGGTAAAGAAAGATCCTTGCTGCCAAGCCCGGAGGTTCGGGTTAGATCTCTCTGACTCCACATGGTGGGAGGGAGAACCAACAGACCTTCACATGGTTTACAAGTGACTTTTTTTTCCTGTTTATTGTCTCTGATGCTTACTGCCTCCGTCTGCTAACCTAGGCCTCATGCAGAAAGTGTATGTAGTAGATGGAAGCTTCTAGACTTCGTATAGTCTCATCTCAGCCTAGAATGTTTTCAGCCTCTGAGACTTACTATTTATTGAGTAAGCTCACCCTTTCTAGCTCTTTCTGATCTCTGACTGGCTGGTTCAACTCAGCTGTTCTGGCTTAAATGCCTCTCCAAGCTGACTGCTTCAATCTGGCTCCTCTCTCGGCCTCTCCTGAATTGCTCTGCCTCAAACTGAAACTGCTAATCTGTTCTAATCTTCTGGTTCCTTCTCACTCTCTGGCTCGTTCAATCTTCACCTGTGTCTGGCTTGTTCTCTCTTCACGTTGTCTCTGTACAACTGTCTGTCTCCTTCTCTCTCTTCCTTTTCTGTGCTTCTCTCTTAAGAGAGCAGCCTCTTTTTCCTGTCTGTTCTCTTAAGACTTGGGTGTATCCTATCTCTGACACATTCTGTCAAATCTTTCTCTGATTCGTCACTTTGTCTGCCACTCAATTAGCCATCACTTCCTTCTACAAACTTAACTTTACCTTCACTGTTTGGGATTAAAGGATTATTAAGTCTGTATTCCAGCCAGAGGGATTGATTACAGGTGTGTGCTATGGGCTGAACCACACAACTAGGGACAGGTATTTTCAGTAGGGAACACAAATCTTGGGGTTCGCCATGTGATCAAATACCCTGCAACATGTTCCACGCCTGCATAAATAAATAAATAAATAAATAAATAAATAAATAAATAAATAAGTGTAAAGCAGATGTTCAAGAAAGAAAAAAAGATGCCAGGTGTGGTGGCGCATGCCTTTAATCCCAGCACTCGGGAGGCAGAGGCAGGCGGATTTCTGAGTTCGAGGCCAGCCTGGTCTACAAAGTGAGTTCCAGGACAGCCAGGGCTACACAGAGAAAACCCTGTCTCGAAAAAAAAAAAAAAAAAAAAAATCCCAGCACTCGGGAGGCAGAGGCAGGCGGATTTCTGAGTTCGAGGCCAGCCTGGTCTACAGAGTGAGTTCCAGGATAGCCAGGGCTATACAGAGAAACCCTGTCTCAAAAAACCAAAAAAAAAAAGAAAAAAAAAAAAAGAAAAAGAAAAAGAAAAAGAAAAAAAAGGTGGACTGACACTAAGCTTGGGCAAGCTAAAGGGTCTTTCCTAGAGAGTAGCTGCTCCTATGGAGAACGCACAGGTGTGGGGTGGTTAAGAGGGCTCAGAGAAGAGCAGGAGCAAGCTGAACCGGGGTGGGGCTTTCACCATCCACCGCTTGATTGGCCAGAGCCATCGGGGAAATTCTATGCAGCTTAGTGCTCTGACCCAGGGATGGGAGAAAGAGCACCTGTTACTCCTCCCTGCCCTGGGAATCTCAAGGTCATCTGAGCACCCTGCTCAGACCTGCCATACAGAGAGCAATCCCTCAGCAGCCTGGACTCTGTGACAGGAGCCCTGGATTCCTAGAATGAAGGTGCCCAGCCCAGCTGCCAGGCTGCACCCCACGGCCACAACACACACACACACACACACACACAGAATAAGAAAGACTGAATGTGTGTGTGCCCTTCTCAGGTTGCTGTGATTTCGGACTGCTCCCACACCCCACTAGGGACACACAAACCCACCCTGAAAGTGAGAGTTCTGACTCAAGACTCAGAGGCCACGTTAGAACAGGAGATTGCCAGGATTCTATTGGAGGAAGATCCAGAGGCCACCTCCATTTCAAAATACAAGCATGCCCGTAGCCCACACAGCCTGAGAATCAGGTTTGACACCTCCAGCATTTCTGAATTAGCCCAAAACATTATAAAAGGTGCACGTGCACACACAAAGGTGGTTCATGCAACTCCTATACAGACACAAGCACACCTACAACATTTCCAGAGCTTCTGGAGGAAACCATGGATGCAGGAAGTCCCAGACCTGCACCTCCAGTCATGACTTGGGCCTCCACTGAGGAATGGAGCAGCCAGTGTTTGTTTTGTTTTGTTTTAAGACAGGAGGGCAACTGTGAGTTCAAGGCCAGCCTAGATGGCTCGGCAAGTTCCAGGACATCCCGGGTAAATAAACACCAACTAAAGACACAATAAAAGATAATTCTGAGTCCCCTGGAATCACCCTGTCCTGGGCAAGTAGAGATGGCCAGCCACCTACATGGAAGTCCGTTTTTATTTTAAAATAATAGTCAGGGCAGTTATAGGGCAAAGCGGCAGATTCAACCTGAAACACGGAACCAGAGACTGGCTTTTATAACAGACTGCTCAGCAGTTCTGTGTCCCCTAAAACTCTCAAGTGGCTACTTTTGTCTGGGACTGACACTACACGCTCTTGCGCTCTCTCGCTCTCTCTCTCTCTCTTTCTCTCTCTCTCTCTCTCTCTCACACACACACACACACACACACACATACACACACCATCCCACAGGGAAGGCTTTGAGGCCCGTGGCCCCCGGGGGGCAGGGGTGGGCTCACTTACTGTGTTCACACTTTGGCCTTGCATTCCCCATGGCTTCCAAACTGCGTGTCCAGGGTTGACATTTTTCAAGCTCCTTGTTGGCTGAGGCCCGGATCTAAGCTGCCCTGCAGGCTGCTCTCCACTGTGGCTGTAAATGTCACTTTTAGATTAACCAGCCCCTGCAGTTTAAAAATATCCCCCAGGGCATTTAACCTTCAAGGCACTGAGCTGCAGGCAGCAGTGACCCAGGCTGGGAGAAAACAGATTTTCCAGCAGCCCAGTAGGGCTGCACCGGGGCCCTGAGAGCCCTGCCACCTCAACCCCACCCCACCGCTTGCTTTATTTCAAAATTCCTAGAGACTTAAATAAGAGCCATCTAAGGGCCAAGGTGTCATAAGCAATAAGGGGGAGGTCACTCTGGCCTGTGAGTCCACAGTGAGGGAGGGAGGAAAGTTCCCCCAAAGGTGGCCTGGCACTTCTCCCCAACAAGGTTTTTACGAGACCTTCTGGAATCACACCCTGTGTTCGTGGAATAGCTCTAATATCTTGGGACTTGGTAGATTAAAAAACAAAAAACAAGGCTGTCTTATTCAGGATTGGCTGGCTGGGACAGCTGAGAAGAGCAGAGGAAACCAGCCCATGTTGCTGTCACAGGGTGTTCTGGAGCATGTGGGACAAAGGTCATCTGCAGGTCTCAACCCCGATTGGCAACTGGATTGGCAACTGGCAGGGAAACAGAAACCACACACCAGCACCGATTTCTGTGACCACGGCTGTGCCACTAGACAGCGATGCGCACAGATTCGGTGAGGGGGATGGTCTGCCCACTGCAGCCCCTGCTACCCTGAGTGGGATACTTCACTTGTGAGCTCCTTTTCCAGGAAGGCAAAAACAAAATCAGCAAACATTAGGTTTCTTTCCGGTGGTCTTAAGAGCAAGAAGAGAACTTCAAGCCGCCATTGCTGTTACTCATGTCTGCTTCAAGCTGCGTAGTCACTGGCTATACAGTGAAGTCTGAGGGCTAAGCACGCCCAATACTGGACAAGCAGTAGCCTAGCATCGCTCTTAGACTGTTAAAGGAGCTCTCGGGTCCTGAGAGAGGTTCCCTGGAAAGCCCATCTGCTAGAAAGAGCTGTGTGCGTGCGCAACTGAAGGCATTTCGGGTAACCTTATCAAACATATTCCTTCTCCCATTGAGGGGGCAGCTGGCAAGAGAGCGCTGGCTAGCCGGGCAGTGGTGGCACATGCTTTGATCCCATCACTTGGGAGGCAGAGGCAGGCAGATTTCTGAGTTCGAGGCCAGCCTGGTCTACGGAGTAAGTTCCAGGACAGCCAGGGATACACAGAGAACCCTGTCTTGGAAAACCAAGAGAGAGAGAGAGAGAGAGAGAGAGAGAGAGAGAGAGAGAGAGAGCGCTTGCTTAGCATTTCAGGACCTTGGTACCCTCCCCAGTGACCTATGAAGGGTGTTGAGAGTGGAAAGATCACTGAGCTCTGTCATCAAGCTGACGGGAGACCATTCCTTGCTCGTGGCCTTGAGGTCTCTCGTTCTCATCAGCCATTCACCACAGGATTGTGAAGGCACTAACACTGGGTTCCCAGCATGCCTTGCTTGTAACCTGCTCTTTAAAAAAAAATTCTTTATTTTATTTATGAGTACACTGTAGCTATCTTCAGACACACCAGAAGAGGGCATCAGATCCCATGACAGGTGGTTGTGAGCCACCATGTGGTTGCTGGGAACTGAACTCAGGACCTCTGCAAAAGCGGTCAGTGCTCTTAACCACTGAACCATCTCTCCAGTCCCATAACCTACTCTTCTTGCTAATGTGTTTTAGGGACAGAATCTCACTGTAGCCTAAGCTAACTAAGTCATACAGCCCCAGCTGTCCTAGAACCCGTGGAACCCAGAACTCTGGGGTGCTGGATGGCAATCATGAACCACCCCACTTGGCTGATCCTTTTGATGACCCCCGTTACCTCCTTCCAGGTGATAGCACCACACACCTGTGATCCCACCAGGAGCCAGACAGAGGGAGGACTGTCTCAGGCAAACCTGGCCTACAGGTTGAGTGAGTTCCAGGCTAGCCAGAGCTACCTCATGAGACCTTGTCTCAAAAAAAAACAACAAACGAAAACAACCAAGAGAAATCCACGCTGTCACAGACACGGGCACGGATTGCTGCGTGGCTGTCAACAGTCTTTAGTACATAGACTGTTCCTCAGATTATCCTCTGCACATCCCTGAGAGTGCCGGGGGCTCTGTGGATGAAATGCCTACTGTGTGAGGGGCGCACAGTGGGTTGGCCTAATTAATGCTGCTTGTATTCTAATGCTAATTTGGGCACCCACCCACCCAGACTGGTTACCCCAAAGACTAGAGAGTCCGAACTTAAGACACTGAGTGACCCTGCCCCCAGCTTGCTGTGACCGGTGAATAAAGATGCCACCAAGGAGGTAGGAGAAGAAAGAAGCCGCTGTGGAACACAAGAGTGTGCAGGACAGGAAGAGCCTAGCCATCATGGGTTAGCTGAACTGTAAAAACATGGCTCTGGGGGCCGGCCCAATGGAGCCAAGAGCAGTCCAGATGAATCCTAGTAAGTAATAGCTCAGGGTTATAAACATGTGTGCATAGATATCACGCACACCCAAAGGAAAAATCGTTAGACACATCTGAGGACAATGACTCCTCCCACCCCAACTCCTGAGACACACACATACACACACGCATGTGCACGCGCACTATAAACACTGAAAAGGCCACATGGAATTCATTATTTATACTACTAATGTGTCGTCATCTCAAAGGATGTACTTTCCAGAAGACAAGCAGAAGTGCTAGCACGGCCACTGAGTTCTTTACACTAAACGCCAGGATCTTCGTAGAAAGTGCTCTCTTCAAACCTGAGATTCAGAGTCCCACATTCCAAATGGTCCTGGGGGGTCAAGCGGTGCAGGCGGACTTGCCAGCGGCAGCTAATCGGTGAACTCTCGAGATGCTACAAGGCCTGAGGTCTGCGGAGATCTCTCCAGGGAAGCTTCCAACCCTTCCTCAGCTCGAGCTGGGAGGTACCCCGAGTCTGCCTGGCCAACTCAACTGTCTCCCTGTTACCCTGTCCATCACCGAAGGTTCAGCAAAGCTGAAAAGCCACATCGCATACATACCCTTAGATTCTGCTTCTCCAGGGAATTCGGAAAATCAAGAACTCACCAACAGAACCGCATTGACTTGGCCCTGCTGGGCTCACTCAGGTCATGATCAGGGAGTGAACTTTCACACAATTAATTTACAACCTGAGGTTCCAGGGGTTGGTATTTGCATAACTGACTTCCTTGCTCAGGAGGGAGGTGACAGGGACCATTTCTTTCAGGTACGTCTTCACAGACTTCTGTATTAGTCAGGGTTCTCTACAGTCACAGGACTTATGGAATGTCCTCTCTATATTGAGGGAATTTATTGTGATGACTTACAGTCTGCACTCCGACTAACCCAACAACGGTCAGCTCTGAATGAGAAGTCCAAGGATCTAGTAGTTGCTCAGTCCCACAAGGCTGGGTGTTTCAGCTGGTCTTCTGTAGAAGTAGGTTCCAACAGATGTGCCAGCGAGTTAAGTGCAAGCAGGTGAAGAAGACCGAATCTTCCTTTGTCCAATGTCCTTATGGGGACCTCCAGCAGAAAGTGTGGCCCAGATTAAAGTGTATACCACCACGCCTGAATCTGGGACTTGGTTGACCTTGAACTCAGAGATCACCTTGCCTTAGTCTCCTGGGATTAAAGGCATGCCCTACCTTGCCCAGGTCAAAGATTTTCATGGTCACTATGCCTCAATATCTTCATGCCAAGATCCAGGTCAGAAACTTGTGTCTTCCAGCCTCAAGATCTGGATCACAGGTGAGCAAGTTGACAACCAGGAATAGTCATTATAGCTATCCACACCGTGTTACTCAGAGACGACAAGATCTACACACGGTGGGGGGTTGGGTGGAGCACACAAGTCTCTGCTACCTGGCTGTGTAGACCATGCTTTGTTTTGGTTTGGCCTGGAAACTTTTCTTTTACCTCCGGCTTGACCAGAATTAGGGACATTTTTCTTGGGCCTTTTATTCCCACCCACCAGCAGGGCATATGAGGTTTAGCAATTTGTCTCAAGCAGGCAGTATCCTCATTTGCTACCTGCTGGGGTTAGGGACAAAGGCAACTGGGACACATTCAAATGGGATTAAATTCACATTACCATCCAAACACCCTCAAGCTCCAAGAACTCCCGTACACGCAGCCCCTGACCATTTCTCAATTTTGTAACAGTTTTGTAACTGGATGGCCACAAACCTAAATAAAAGGTTTCAATCTACCCAGCCATCCTGGTCATTTTTGGACACTGCTGAACTACAAAACTGCAGAGTGGACCCCCGCCCCAAACCTACTACTACATCCTCAAGGAGCTTTCGCCGTATATAATTAGTGATTCACTTGTGTCTCTTTAGGGGGCAGACTGGGGCTGGGCCATGTCCTTTAAGATGTTCAGTCAAGCATGGTGGCTCACACACCTGTAATTCCTGGACTTGGGAAGCTGAGACCGGATTGCCATGAGTTCAAAGCCAGTGTGGTGTCTAAAGTATTATTATTATTATTATTTGGTTTTTGGAGACAGGGTTTCTCTGTATAGCCCTGGCTGTCCTGGAACTCACTCTGTAGACCAGGCTGTCCTGGAACTCAGAAATCTGCCTGCCTCTGCCTCCCAGGTGCTGGGATTAAAGGCGTGCACCACCACCGCCTGGCTAAGTATTATTTTCATCTATTCACTATTACATTGACTTTTTTTTTTAAGTTTTGGGTGCAAAGTTCTGAGAGTGACAGGTATGTGCCATACCAGTTTGAACTTGCTTGGTTTTGCTTTGCATATGAGACAGGGCTTCTTTGTGTAGCCCTGACTGTCCTAGAACTTAGAACTCTCTCTGTAGACGAGGCTGGGCGAAGTGTCTGCCTCCCGAGTGCTGGGGTTGAAGGCATATATAACCACACCTGGCTTCGCCTTGGTTTTGTTGAGACAGGGGCTATGTAGCCCCGACTGTCCTGGAACTTGGTATGTAGACCAGGCTGGCTTTGGACTCATATTTGTCAGCCCCGGCCTCCCAAGTGATGGGATAAAGACATTCATCACCACACCCTTATAAACTTTTTAAAACACTTTTTGTGGTGTTGTAGTTGTGTGCATATGCCACACACAGAGGTCTGTGGGGCTCAGCCGCTCTTCTACCCTGTGGGTCCAACGTCTGGAACTCAGGTCAGGCCTGGCAGGAGCCCTCTACCTATCTGCTGGTCTCCAGCCCATCAGTCTTTACCAGTCCCCTGCCCCCAGCAAACTCATTTCACTTTAATTATTATTCTAAGCTGTGTGTAGGTGCTTATGTCCACACAAGACAGGTGAGTCCAGGTGTTGTATTCTCTGGTATGACATACAGCTGTGAACCACGAGCTATGGATGCTGGGATGGAACCCGGGTCCTCTTCTGCCGAGCCCTCTTCAGCCACTTCCATATGAACCATCTATTTTATGTGTGCACTCGTAAGACAACACACCAGTTGTTTCCATTATGCGGACTCGGGTACCAACTCAAGTCCTCAGCACCCGCTCAGTGAGCCATCATCTATCCACCAGTCCCTTCAGTGTTCTAAGAATTTTTTGTTTTTGCTTTTTTCAAGACAGGGTTTTTTTTTTCTGTATAGCCCTGGAATTCACATTGTAGACCAGGTTGGCCTCGAACTCAGAAATCAGCCTGCCCCTGTCTCCCAAGTCTCTGTCTCTGGGATTAAAGGCGTGCACCACCACCGCCTGGCCCAAGATGTTTTTATTCTGTTCCACAAGTCTCTGAGTGTGTGCAGCTGAGCACAGGTGTCCAGGTGCCACCTCCCCTGGAGCTCAAGTGTTAGAGGTTCTAAGCCACCTGACCTGAGGTGCTGGGAACTGAGTCCCCTGGAAGATCAGCAGGAGCTTTTAAACCACTGAGCCACCTCTGTCTGAGCATGGGTGTGTTGGCTAGTTTTTACTTCATGTCAACTTGACAGCATCAAGGGTCACCTGCGAGAAAAACCTCAATTGAGAAAATGCTCCCATAAGATCAGGCTGCAGGCAAATCTGTTACACATTTTCTGATTGTTGTAGGAGGCTCAGCCTGCATGCTGTGTGGTGCCATCCTGGGCTGGTGGTCCTAGTGCTGTAAGCAAGCAGGCTGAGCAAGCTGTAAGCAGCAAGTTCCTGCCTCCAGGTCCCTGTCCCCATTTCCTGAAGTGTCAGATGACACCAGACTTTTCTCCCAAGTTGCTTGTGGCACAGCATGGGGCATCGAAAGGCTGGGTGTTTTGCCTGCATGGGTATCTGTGCAGCACATGTGTAGCTGGTATTAAGGAGGTCAGAAACAGGCACTGGATCCCCTGGAATTGGAGTTGCAGATGGTGATAAGACACCAGGTAGGTGCCGGGAACGGAGCCCAGGTCCACCTGCAAGGGCTGTAGCCAGTGCTTTCATCACTGAACCATCTCTCCAGGGGTTGTACATCCTTCAGGGGTTACTCCGTTCCTTGTCTCTTTTAGGGTGGCTCTCCTCTGTAGATGGGGTAGCCAGGAAGGAAGCAGTCTTTGAGTCAAACCCTACTGTACACATAGCTGCTCTCTACAACTTACACCTGCTGGTGTGCACACTTGCACTGAGCTACACCCTGTCCCTTGGTGCACTTTGCTTTCTTCCTCACTAAACTGCTGTTGAGGGTCTGTCTGTCTATTATGATGTTCAGTGTGGCCCCCAAGCTAATTCTGACTGGTGAATGAAGATGCCTACAGGACCATAAACACTCTTAACCCATGGCAACTTCTCCCTCCTCCTCCTCCTCTCCCCGCCCATGGCCCTGGGGGCTGGCCAATTGGAGTTAAGAGCATTCCAGATGAAACACAGTAATAACTTGGGGTTGTTGGTAGGAAAGTAGATTCTCACAGCACAGAGGGTAGGCAGCTGCCCAGCTTTTGTGCTGCTTAAGGTTCAATAAAAATGTAAAGGCTGAGTGTTTTGTATGCAGGAACTCAGCAACCCAGGCCTAAACAGTTAGCAAACCAACAGGTCAGAGTCACACTTGAACTTCATATTCCCAGGGAAGAGTCTAGAAGCTCACAGGACAGGGCAGAGGTTGGCAAGGATGAGCAAGCCAACAACACCCCCGAAGAAGTGACTTTCCTCTCCAGGAAGCTGTCCCTTTGGGTCCCAGCAGACCCCCTACTCTGGCCAACCAGTCCTTGGCAGCAGTGTAGCAAGCTGCTGGCAGGCAGTGGGTGGACCCACAGAGAGCTACAAGCAGGGCACAAGGACACAGTCGCCCTTCCTGCAATCAGTGGTAGCCATGGTGACAGCAGGAGATCGGGCTTGTGAAACACTGAAGAATAGTCGGCACACCGCCAAGTGTCAACCATCTTTTATTAGCCTGGTCAGGCAGGCCATGGCTCTAACCAACTGGACCCACGGAATCCAGCTTGTAAACTCAGTGAAGATTGTCTTTCAAAAAAGCATGAAAAAGAAATGACTGTACCTGCCTACCTTGTAAAAAAAAAAAAAAAAAAAAACATTCTCCAGTGTTGCAGAAAAACAATCCGTGTGAACTCAGCCCATGAGAAACAGCACCTTGGAGTTGGATCCCCAGTACCACACGCACACGTGCGGCAGTCTGCTGTCTGCAGCGAGGAGGAAACAACTCCATGGGCACCAGAAAACCCACCTACCCTCATTTAAAAACAAATCTATCCCATTCCTGCTTCGCTCAACTTCAGGGCCTGCAAAGGCAAAGGAAAGACGCAGGGTGGAGAGCGGCCACTGTGAACCCAGGGAGAACCCCCCACCCCCTGCCCTTTGTGATCGATCAGGAAGTACATTCAATTGTAAGCCAGACTTCTCAGGACTCACCAACACCCAAGGGTTCCTTTCCAGACACAAGGGCCTTTTGAAGCATACACACGGACACTTTGTAATCTCTAACTCTAAAGGATAAAGCGGACAGCAGCAGGCACCAAACTACTGGTCCAAAGGTATAGACCTCTCCTCCCACCCCAGCACAGGACTGAGGGTGTGTCCACTGGTCTCTGAGAAAGTAGGTGTGTTTCAACAGCCAGCTGGCTGGGCCTGGAGAGTTCAAACCTAGTGCCAGGCAAGAGGTTCTGCCTGCCAGAGCTGCAGTTTCTGTGTCCTGGTTGGCTCATGATGGTTCTATAGAGATCTATCCGTGTCATTTCTCCGCTCACACAAGGAACTGAGAACTTAACCAACAAAAGCTTCGTGGCAGCAGCAGCTGAAAGCACCGATGTGGACAGACACGGCCTGTGGGCGGGCGGGCGGGGTCACAGCTCCTTCCAGTTGATGGGCTTCTTGCCAGACTTCTGGAGCAGTTCGTTGGCTTTAGAAAAATGTCTACATCCAAAGAACCCTCTGTACACCGACAGCGGGGAGGGGTGAGCTGTCTGCAGGACATGGTGACGCTTCTGTAAAAGGACAGAGTGTAAAGTGGTCACCATACCTCCAGCCAGCTGTGAACTCCCCACCCCGCCTACCTAAGGTGTGTTTATGCCCAGAATTCACAAAACCCAGTGCTCACATCACACTGGGGGAGTGTTTTCCTCCTCAAAGCCAGAGATGTGTGTGACACACCAGGTTCAGTCTCACTGCCTGGCCCCTGGAAGCCCTTTCTTTACCTGGGAGTACTCCCCCTCCCCTCTCATCTCATCTCCTCCCCACACCCATACTCCCACCTCTGCCCTACTGTCTACACCTACCCACAGCCATCACTACAAATGCTAGTGGCCAGCCCAGGAGCGAGGGCAGGGCCTCTGTGCAGCAGCTTTGGGACATCTTCAGCCACATGGCTGGCTCTGGTCCTCATCTCACTGACAGGTTGACAGGCTCTGTCAGTGAGTGCCCATCGTGAAGCAGAGACAGGGAGAAGATGAAGTGCTCTGTCCTAATTCCCTACCTATGCACTTGGGGGAAGCCGTATCTGAGTTGGTGGAATTGCTTTCCTATAAGGTTCCAAGCTTTTCTGAAGCAGGACCCCTGACTCATTCATGAAGCATTGGAAAACTCGCAAACGAGGGGGTGCCAGGGTTGTGGTGCCCCCACTGCAGGGCAGGATGAGGCTTCTGTTGCTCGCTGCTAACCACACTGAGCATCCATCCCCACTGAGTCTGAAGTCGCTCAGCTGTCAGTGGAAACCCAACTGTGACTATAATGGATGGGTGAACACAGTCTCATTCCATAGCCCAGGCTAGCCCTCGGGGCACTCCTCCCACTTTGCCCTCCTAGGTTCTGGGATCACATGAGCCACAGGTAGACTCTATGCTGTGCACATGAGCGGGCACCCCGGGGCTGCTTGGCTCTCTGTAACGGAGTTAGAAGACATACCCTGTCAATGACACTGCCCTTCTTCTGAGCATAAGAGCCCCAGAGGAGGAAGACGAGGCCACTCAGGTTCTGATTCAGCCAGGACACAACTGCGTCCGTGAACTGCTCCCAGCCCCTCTCCTTATGGGAATTGGCTTGGTGGGCGCGGACAGTGAGGACGGCGTTGAGTAGGAGGACACCTGTGAGCACGGGGATGGGGAGGAAGGTTAGAGATGGCTCAGACAAACTGACCATCCTTTAGAGACTACCACACTACCCACAAACAGACCCAGGGCAGGACTGAACTCAGGCCACACACACACTGTTTCAACAGGAGTGGCATGGAGGGACCTGTGAGTCACACACACAGGGTGTTATATTTCATGTCTGCCCTTTTGGCATCTTCTAGTTTGAGGTATTAAAAAACTAAGTGTTCAAAAAATACAAATTCTAAATGACATTGAAGAACCAGAAAAGAGAATGGGTCCCAAATAGTTGATGGCAACAAAACAAAATCTGTTAGACGCCAAGAACAGCCAGCCAGGAGCAAGCAAGCTGAAACAGGAGCGGCCAAGGATAACAGGTGTAACAGGCCTCCCCGGGCCTCATCAAAGCCTACCCCGCCCCCACACTGCAGTGTGGCCATGATTTACAAATAAGCAACGGGATGGAGGTGGCTGAGCAGTTGAGCACACTCTATAATCAGAGGACCGGAGTTTAATCCCCAGCACCCACGTTGGATACACAGTGCCTATAACTTCAGCTCCAGGGAATGTATCGTCTCTGCCTTCCTTCCACCAAAACCAGTACTCATGCACACACATGTACACACACATGTACACACACACACACACCCGGGGAGGGGCTTGGGGACCAGCATTGTTCTCAGACAAGCCCAGTCAGGCTTAGTTACCTTGTCGGGCCCACCCTGACAAATCCCCATGGCCAGGATGAACAAAACCATCGATGTCTGTAGACAGCTCTTTAAAAATGTTTTCCAAACTGAAAATGAGACAAGAAAAGCACAGTCAACCAGAATCCCCAGCAGTTTGTAAAATTTGAGTTTCCAAGATGGACTTGAAAAGGTTAGAGACAAAGCCAGCCTGGGAGGGACCAGCAACCATAGCATTGGCAAAGACTAATACCCCAGCCCTGTCAGGTCACCCCGGCTCAGACCTCCACCTACGTGCACAGTGGAAACCAGGTCAGTGACGTGAAGACTTAAGTGAGCCCTGCATTCACAACCTACTTCCTAAGTGTTTATACAAAACTAAGTGTATATACACCCAGTGTTTCCTAAGTGTTTATACACCCAGAGCAGTGCCAGTCCTCGGTGACCCAGTCTATACCAACAATGCCACCTATAGCCTGCCAGGAACAGCCTGCCAGAAGCCATTTGCAGGGGGAGGGGGATATACCTGGGCGGGGGTGGAACTGGTCTTTGGACACTGAAGCAGAGCCCGTGAGCTTGATTAGGTCCGTGATAGGGATCCTGTCCCAGAATGACAACCTTCACCTGTGAATACGGTCAAACAATACTAGGTTCAGTTAAAGAAACACATAGACATCAGAGCCCAGTAGCTGATCAGCCGAGGATTTAAAACAGCAGGGGGCTGGGAACACCAGCACCCCCAGTAACAGCCCCCCCCAACCCCGGCCCCTCATCCGGCCTCTGGGCAGTGTGGTGTTTCTCTTCACTTCCCACACGACAAAACCCAGGACAAGTGGCACCACCAGGAACCGCACCAAGGAGGGGCCATCCTAGCCCACACCATCACTCGGGGTGGGAGTGGGGAAGAGGCTATGCATTAGAGTTCCTGCAGCCTGTGGACCGCATGAGTGCAGGCTGCCACCCTCATAGATGAGGTCAAACGGCTCCACTCCTGTACCTACATTCTGTATGCCCACCACCACCACTTCCTATGTTGGCACAGTAAGCTTGTCTAGGCTGTCCGCTTGTCTCTCCTCATGGGAGACCACGGCTGGGCAAAGAAGAATGCCACCTAAGCCTCCCCAGATCTGCATCTAGACTCCGGTACTCCACAGCACCAAGACAATGAGGCCAGGTCACAGGCGTGGGAGTGCCTGGCAAGCCCCGAGGACGGGTGCCTTTCTTAAGTGTTGAAAGGTCAATCTCTGGACACAGTCTCTGTCCTTTCTAGAATTTTCTATGTCTAGCACCCTCAAATTCAGCTCCAGGCTTTCTCCTTCCTGTTCTAGGACTCCGGTGGCTGGTCAAGGACAACTGGGGACAGAACACCTGTTTTCCCTGAGCCTGTGTGCTCTCTAACAGAAACCCCCGCCAGACACCTAGGTGTCTAAGAACTAAGAATGAAGGCCTCGTGTTCCACTTTCCGAGGTGTGAGCTGTGGGGTTCACTGAGGGTCAGATGTGGCGAAGCATGGCAGCCGCTCACCTGCTTCACAGCTCCTGCAGTCAGCTCCTTACTGACTAACCCGTGAGATCTCCAGGGCCACTAACAATGACAGAGGAAAGAACCAAAAGCCTCAAGATGCCCTGGGCAAGCAGAAATCACCTGCCTACAGCGTAAGGGGAGACAAGGGCCGGTGACAGGCAGGAGCAAAGCTGGGGTGCAGGACACAGTCCCACCTAAAGAGCGCCCCGCATACTGTACTTCCACAGTTCACATGGCCTGGACACGTATTGGAGTGACGGTGGGTGTCACTCGGGAAAGCTGGCAAAGGCAGACAATAGGTGAGAGCCTACAGGCGCCACTCAGGCCTCCTGACCAACTGAAATGGAAGCAGTCAGAGAAGAGCTACTAGCAGAGCCTGGGAAGGAGGGGCAGGGCCAGCAGGCAGGAGGAGCAACTTCCAGTGGAGACAGCACACTGTAGTAACCTGCAGTAACCGCAGCTGATAACAATTAAATAATTCCAAAAATAGTTACAAGCTCAGTTGAGGACTGGGAGGTTCCCAGTACGTAAAGATAAGGGCTACAGAGGTTCAGTGCGGCAGTTAGTTAAGAGCACTGGCTGCTCTTGCACAAGACCTGGGCTCGCCTCCCAGCACCCACACAGCCCTCTTCTGGCCTCCGCAGGCACTGCATACATGCGCAGCAAAGACACATGCAGGCCAAAAAAACGCCAAATCTTTATTATAAACAAAGACAGGAGCTGGAAAGATGGCTCAGAGGTTAAGTGTCCTGGCTGCTCTCCCGGGGGAGCTGGGTTCAATTCCCAGCAACCACATGGGAACTCACAACTGTGAACTCCTGTTACAGGGATCCAACGCCCTCACACAGACACACATGCCATCAAATCAGCAATGTACATTAAAAATAAAAAGTGAAGAGTCTGAGGCAATGCACGTGCCAAACAGACTACGATGCCACCACAGCCTGTACAACAGCCACTATGTGTAACTATGTGTAGCTCACAAACGTACACTCCAGGGTTGAGATGGTTTAGTGGGTAAAGCTGCTTCACTCCCCCATACCTCGAGTTCAACCCAGAACCCAATGGCAGAGGGAAGGGTCCAACTCCTTTAAGCTGTCCTCTGACTACACGTGTGCTGTGGTGTTCAAAGAAAGGGTAACCCTCCAGTTGGACTAGGGTGACAACACACACACACACACACACACTCTCTCTCTCTGTTGTTGTGTCACTCAGTGCTCTAGAGCAGTCCAGGGAACGACTCTGCTTGTACTGTGTGACATGAACCAGGGCTGCCTGCTCAGGCTACAATCCCAGGTACTTGTGGGGTGAGGGCGGGGCATTAAAACACCAAGACTACATGTGTGTGGCTCAATGGTGAAACACAGCAACCAAAACCATGAATTTGACCCTCCCAGCACTGCCAAAAAAAAAAAAAAAAAAAAAAAAGCAAAACAGAAAAAACAAACTAAACTGGAGAGTTTTGTTGTTGGTTGGGGTTTTGTTTGTTTGAGACCCTATACTTTTTTGAGAGAGGGTTTTTCTCTGTCTGGTCCTGGAACTCAACTCTGTAGACCAGGCTGTCCTCAAACCATAGATCTATATTTGCCTCTTCGCCTCTCTCAAGTGGTGGGATCAAAGGTGTGCGTCACCACTACCAAGCTAGACCAGAAATTTAAGGTAGGCCCGAACCAGTCTCGATGATGTACGTAGATCTTTCTCCAAAAAAAAAAAAAAAAAGGGCACAGCTCAGAGGTCCTGGCTCAAGCCGTGGCAGATAAGAGGAACAGTTACAGAGTGGTGTGGCCCTCTAAGCCTGAGGTCATGTAGTCTCTGCGCAGATCTGCACGCCCAGCTGACAGTTGTTAAGAGCTGACTATCCAGCTTGTGAGAGAACTACTCATTCTCTATATCTCTTTACCAGTTCTGAGAAAGACTGGATGAGGAAGACAAAGAAGCCACGACAAGGAAGATAGAGCTAACCAAGGGACTCAAGTCACCCATGAAGCTGAGAATGAGCCACTCCGTTGGATGGTCATTCATGCAGGGAAGTGACACAAGCTAGGCAGGCAACCTGAATCTAGTACCTGCAGGTCATCCCTCCTAGTCTGTGGAAGATACAATTGCCCTTGTTTTTGACTTCTGTATTATTGAATCAGGGTCTCAAGTGGCCCAGGCTGGGCTCCAACCCTCACGTGCTGAGATTATTAGTATATGGGGGCCACAAGGCTTTTCTCTGCCTTTTCCCAACATATCTTGTGAGCAGAAATAACCTCACTTCTCCAGTCCTGCGTTGCCTACACTCAATAGACTGAAGTAAACTAGCACTAACTATAACAAGGGAATAATAATAAGCAAGCACACAAGCAAACGGGTATGTGCATTTTCTTTGTTTGGCTAAAAGCTGGACACACACACAGCTTTCCACCCCGAACACAAGCAAACCTGGCACCTTCCACGTCTACCATCAAACACTCGCTACGAAACAGCCCGTGGCTTAACCGAAACACTGTTAGATTCCTCCCTAGCCAGACCCCAGCTCCACTCACATCTCGGATGTCGCACATCTGGGTCCATGTGAACACCTGCTCTGGGGGCGGATAGACCTTGTGGTGGTTCCTTTCTTCAGCAACAAATCCCATTAGCTGGTTTAAAAGATAAAAGGAGGTTTAAAAGCCCATTCTTACCAGAAACGAAGAATTAGGATTGAAAACCTATTTTATAAAAGGTGTTTGAAACCTTGCCTGTTTGTGTGTGTGTATGTGCATGATTTAAACCCAAACGTTTAAAAAAAAAAAAAAAAAAAAAAACAATCGAAGCCAGCACAACACCCGTTCCCCTCTTGGGCTGGACTATTTTCATTTCACAGTAACTCCGCCCCTCTTCTTTTTAAAAGACAGGGTCTCCCAAAGTACAGAATCTGAGGCTGGCCTTCATCTCCAGCCCCCCAGCTCTCAAGGGTTGGGATTACAGCCTAAGGGCTCGATCGTCTTTCCTGACTTCTAATAAAAGACCAAAGGTCATTTCATTCACTCTTGTTCACTACCCCAGGGTTTGCTGGCTTTGAAGTAAACCAGGTGGCTTACAAAAAGCCACGAAGGCAGCTGGCGCCAAGCCTACCAACCTGATTTAACCCCCGGACCCACGTGATAGTGAGATATTTCCCCAAGTTGTCCTGTGACTTCTACGCGCCCCCCTCCACGTAAAACGAAGCCACGACGCCACCTTCCCGCCCTTCCTGTAACCCAGACACCCGGGCATCGTTGTCAAGTATGGCACGGAAAGGGAGGGGACAGGGGGAGGCTGGCTGGACCCGCGCCCACCGACCTTGACGAAGTACGGCTTCCCGAATTCCCCGCACAGCTGCTGCTTCCAGCTCTCGCCGAAGCCGGCGGGCACGTTGCGGGCGGCGAGCCTGAGCAGCGCCGCGGCCTTGTTCCTCTGGATGCGGACGAGCTGCTCGGCGCTGAGCGGCGAACCTTGCTCGTTCTGCTCCACCCGGGCCTTCTTGGCGGGGCTGGCCTGCCGGGAGTCAGAGTCGGGATCGGGAGTCAGGCTCCGGAGCCCCGCTCTCCGCGGCGCGCGCAGGCTCCGCGCCAACCGCAAAGACCGCCGCCCCAAGACACCCATGGACCAGCCGAGCAGGGGATCCGCTGCACCCGCCTGCGCTCCCACGCAGGCTTTTCGCGGCAAAACAGCCCCCACCCCTTGCCGCTTCTGATTGGACCATACAAGGGCAGGGCGGGCACGCTGCACACCGATTGACTCAGCGGCGGCCGAGCTCCGTCCCCATTGGTAGATGTCTCGGCATGGCGGCCGTGGATGCGCGCGGTTGTTTTGGACCTCTAAGGTGTCCCAGTCTGGCTGGTAAGAGGGGTGCGCGTTTCTCCTGCTCGGGACCCCGCGGCACCGCAGTCTCGCGCTGCCCGGCGCTGCCCCGCGCGCTTTACCCAAGACCTCCCACGTGGGCTTTTCGCGGCAAAACAGCTCCCGCCCCTTGCCGCTTTTGACTGGACCACGCGAGGAGCAGGGCGGGCACGCTGCACACTGATTGGCTCTGCAGCGACCGTGCCCCATACCCATTGGCTAGTGCCTCGGCGTGGCGGCGGCCGACAGCGCAAGGCTGCTTTGAACCCCTAAGGTGTCCCAGTCTGTCCGAGCAAGCGGCGTGCACGGCGCTCCTGCCCGGGACCCTGCCGTCCCCCCGCGTCCCGCGCTACCCCGCTCGTCTCACCACGGCATCGCCGCCGATCTCGGCCGCCACTCCGCTCCCCGGGACCGGCTCGGGGCTGCACGTGGTCCGCTTCCCTGTGGGAGTCGGGGAGAAGAAAGAGTATAGGGTCTTCTGGCCGATCATGCCTGCGCCGAGCACGGACCTCCGGGACTCCTGCAGGCGTGCTCACGGTTGGCGCGCTGCCACCTGCGCGGGCTCCAGTTGAGGGCGGGGAGGCTGGCTGGGCAGGGGGCGGTGGGGCCCAGCGCGCATGTGTGGGAGGGGCCGCGACCCCGCCTCTGGGTGGGTGGGGCTTAGGAGGTGGGAGGAGCCTGCAGCTTACCTACCTACCTGTCCTAGCTGTAAAGCGGGGCTTTCTCCAAGTCTTACTGATGTAAAGATTGAAGGCCTTCGAGTTTTAACCCCGAAATGTTCCACTTCCCCAGATACACCTCCCTCCCTCCTTTTCAGTCCCCTTTGGGGATTGAACTCAGGGCCTTTGTGCATCCTGAGCAACCGCTTGACCACTGAGCCATACACCCCCTTGTACTTTTTACCTCCCGCACTCATGTCAGACATACATTCAATTGTGCAGCTTTCACTTATATCCTTCCCTCTAATATAACAATCCGAGCTACTCTTTTCTACTGAGTGATCTTTTGCAGGTGTAATTTATTTATTTATTTTTTATTTTATTTTATTTTTTTTATTATTTATTTATTTTTTTTTTTTGGTTTTTCGAGACAGGGTTTCTCTGTATAGCCCTGGCTGTCCTGGAACTCACTTTGTAGACCAGGCTGGCCTTGAACTCAGAAATCCGCCTGCCTCTGCCTCCCAAGTGCTGGGATTAAAGGCTTGTGTCACTGCAAGTGTAATTTAAACCTCGACTGACCGCTGCCCTGGAAAAGCCCTCCTATGCCACAGAGTGGTGACACACCCTGTGAGCACAGCATCTGGGAGGTGAAGGCAGGAGGATCAGGAGCACAAGGCCCACCTTGGCTACACAGGCTGTTAGGGGCTAGCCTGGATTACAGCCTCCCAATCTGAATTGACTAGAATCCCAACTTCTTAGCAGTTCTCCAGGCGGCTTGCCTCTCCGCAGCTGTCCCGCTAAAATCTTTGTATGCTATGTTATTTTGTCCCTTACCTGGAAAGCTTCAATGCTGGCTTAGGATTCTACCCTGTAAGGTCCTCTTCCCCATACCCCTACTCCCTAGCCTGGTACCCTGCTCACAGCTTCCATATTGTACAAAAAAATCTTGTTTATCACATTGCCCCATTTTTGTTTTCAGCTCCAAAATACAACGTGGGTAAGACAGGACCTGCTGTGCCCTGCTGGTGTGTGACAGCAGAGAGCACCGTGTGCTCCCATAGGCAGCACTTTATAGAGACATAACACGTTCCCTCTGGTCAAGCCCCAGGGCGTTTTCTCAATGAAGTAAACTCAGCATTCACAGAAAAGTTTGAGCTTCAATATTTATGGTGATTTTTTTTTTCTGTGCCACCAGGAGCAAGAAACGACTGTCACAGTTCTTTCCATACCAGCAATGGAAGGAGAAAAACGATACAAATGTTCTCTATGTTTATATATAGTATATAAATAAAATGGCTGTACTTGAAGCTAAAGATTAAAAAACACAGCTGGGCAGTGGTGGCACACGCCTTTAATCCCAGCACTTGGGAGGCAGAGGCAGGTGGATTTCTGAGTCTGAGGCCAGCCTGGTCTACAAAGTGAGTTCCAGGACAGCTGGGACTACACAGAGAAACCCTGTCTCGAAAAAAACCACACACACACACACACACACACACACACATACAAAGAAAAGAAAAACAAACAAAAACACCCCCCAAAAGATTAAAAAACACGGGGGCAGGGGCAGGAGAGATGGCTCAGCGGTTAAGAGCACTGACTGCTCTTCCAGAGGTCTCGAGTTCAATTCTCAGCAACCACATGGTGGCTCACAACCATCTGTAATGGAATCTTATGCTCTCTTCTGGTGTGTCTGAAGAGAGCAATAGTGTACTCATATAAATAAAATAAAGATTTTAAAACACGGTTATATCTAAAAGCGGTGTGCTTACAGAAATAAGTCAAACGCAAAAGACTATACAGCATCTAATCCATCGCATTTATGTGGAATCGTGAAGAAGAGCAAGCAGGAACAGCTGACAAATTACGTCGGAACCTAAGGGAGGAAGGATTCTATGGGATGGTATAACTGTTCTCCATGTCGACTGTAGTGGTCAGACAATGCTGTGTCTTTGTCGGGAGTGCAGATTCATACACTGCCCCCCCCCCCCGCCCCCCGGACAGTATGCTGTAGCACACTAGGCTCGTGGACCCCAGAACTGGTTGGTCCACAGGCCTAACCTTGCTGAGCCATTAGGTGAAGGCAGCATCTTGCGGTGCGCAGGGAGACCGGCAGGGGGCGCTGTGCCCGGAAGTCCCGCGTAGGCGGGAGGGGCGGGGTGAGGGTTCCTGGGGCTGCGTGCGTCTGTACAGAGACCTGACCCTCCGTTCCGGGCTCTCCGGTGGAGTCCGGTTGCTCGCCCGTGCCAGTCCCTACCCCGCGGGGGCGCAGGGCAAAGGCACCCTGCTTTTCTGGGTAACTGGGCGAGCCTCATGCCTCTCTGCGCTTGCGTCTTCCCATGTGTAGCCTTTTGGGTTTGGGCAGCCGTTTGCAGCCAAAGCTCTCGAATTCCGAAGAGGATGGACGGGTCTTTAAAAGTACTCCATTCCAGGGCGGGCCTGGGGATGCGTGCCCGGGATTCCTGCCGATGGGCGCCTGGGGCGTGAGGATAGCATGGTTCGGGTCAGCTTGTGCTAGGAAAACTTAAGCTACAGAGCAGGCTCCCCGCCTGGATGATGCCCGCCAGGCACCTCCTAGGAGGTTTAATGTGCTCCTGTTTCCTTTGTAGGACACGTCTGAGCAGTGAGTGGGCGGCGGGATGGATAAGTTCCTGGTGAGGCCAGACCTCCGCGACATCCAAGGGGGAGGGGAGGAGCCCGCCCCGACGGGAGGAGCCTCGGGCGACCTGCAGAGCCCCGGCTGGCGACACCTTCGCGCGGAAGGTCTGAGCTGCGATTACACCGTCCTATTCCGCAAAGCCGAGGCAGACAAGATTTTCCGAGAGTTGGAGCAAGAAGTGGAGTATTTTACTGGTAGGCGGAGGTCTTACGTGCGTTAGGCTTGTGCGATGACAGGATGCGCTTTCCCTGGGAGAAGCGTGAACTTCCGGCTGTGACAGATTAGGTCTCGGTCTGGGCAGCTCTGGTTAGGTTAGGTTATGGTTTGGGATACGAACTGTCTACGAGGTCTAGAACGAAATTATTTGGCTACTGATTGGAATTACCTGGGAAGTTAAAAAACTAAATAACAAAAAAAGCAAAACCACCCCCCAAACCGAACCATTCTGGGTTCTTCGGGATACTGAGTCAGAATAGCTAGAGGCGAAGTTTAGGCCTCAGTGGTTTTGGTTTTGGTTTTGGTTTTGGTTTTTTTGAGACAGGGTTTCTCTGTGTAGCCCTGGCTGTCCTGAAACTCACTCTGTAGACCAGGCTGACCTCGAACTCAGAAATCCTCCTGCCTCTGCCTCCCAAGTGTTGGGATTAAAGGCGTGCGCCACCACTACCTGGCGAGACCCGTTTTTGTTTTTGTTTTTGTTTTTTTTTTAAAGACCATAATTAAATATATCTATGAGATGAGTCAACAGTTAAGACTAGTTACTGTCCCAGAGGACCCAAGTTTGGGTCTGAGCACCCACATGGCAGCCCACAATCCTCTGTAACTCCAGTTCCAGGTACTGTGGTGCCCTTGTCCAGCCTTTGAGGGCACAGACATCACAAGCAAGCAAAATAAAATAAAACATTTTAATACATAAAATAAAAATTTTTAAAAGGGGAGAAAGATGGCCTCAGGGGCCTTCTCATAGACCAGGTTTGGTTCTGGACCAGGGACAAAGGGAGTGAGTGTGTATTTTGCATATCAAAGCAGACCTGGCCTCCAGGTTCTTCCAGCATCCCCCCCCCCTCTCCCCTCACACACAAGTCCCTTCCTGACATACCCTGCCCCCAACCCTTTCCAGCCCAGGGGTTGAGCGGCCCTTCCCCAAGAGGCTCTTCCCTATATGATCCAGACATTGTGGTCTCTCTTTCTCTTCTCTCTGTACACTCAAGCTCTTTTTCTATTTCTATTTCTCTTCCCCCTCCCCTATGGTGAATTCCCTGGCCAATGAACCGGCCCCAAGAAACCTGCATTTAGTATTATCTAATCTGTCTTGGCCCATTTCACCCGTGGCAGAGAAATAACTTATCACAAGTCACCCATGTTTCGTTTTTAGCAATTTCATGCATGTGTATGGTGCATTTTGGCTGTTTTCACACACCCCCGATTCATCACCCCGACTCCTACAGAACCCCTTTGTCCCAAGCCCCTGTGGTGCTCTCATGTTATTTTGTTTTTGTGGCCTGCTGGTTTTAATGCTATTGTGTCCACATGCCTCGTGTGTCTGCACATAGTGTGTCTACATGTCTCATGTGTCTGCACAAGGAGGCCACAGAACCCAGTGGATTTTCAGTATACTCATGTGCATTCCTTCTGCCCCTCTCGACATAAAGCCCAGCTGGAGACCGCTTCCTCACTGAGACATGGCCTCTCCTGAGTCTGGAACTTGCAGATCCAGTGAGCCCCCAGCAGTGGGATTCGGGGCATACTGAGCAATACCTTGTGGTGGGCACTTTACCAACTGAGGCATCTCACTCTTATGTTGAGATATGCTGGCTTGGAATTTGTGTTCTGTCTACTTCAGCACCAGAGTGAATACTTGGGACAAGCCACAATGATTTAGGGTAAGAGGTCCCCAACATGGCGTTTTACAATGTGAGCAGAGGGAACGTTGTTTCTGCTTCTCCCCCTTTGAATGCGCGCAGCTGTCTACACCCAAAGGTCACTGGTGGAACTCCCCTTCATCTACGCAGGTGCACTGGCCAAGGTCCAGGTGTTCGGAAAGTGGCACAGTGTTCCCAGGAAGCAGGCGACCTATGGCGATGCTGGCCTCACGTACACGTTTTCTGGTCTTACCCTGACACCAAAGCCCTGGATTCCTGTTCTAGAGCGTGTTCGAGATCGAGTCTGCGAGGTGACAGGACAGACCTTCAACTTTGTACTCGTGAACAGGTATTGCTTCCTCCGAGGGAAGCCATTCTCCTTTGTGACAACCCTTCTATAGTGCACCAGGCTAGACAGGTGGCCGTGCCACTCTTGCAGAGAACCCAAGTTCAGTTCCCAGTCCTGGCTCTGGCAGATCCAACACCTCTGGCTTCTGTGAATAACTGTACTCATGCCCAATTATCTTTTTCTTTTTAAAGAGGGGAGTCTTCACAGAGCTTGTATGTAGATGTGAGAGGGGTTGGACCTGTTACTGGGAAAGTTAAACATACTGACAGGATTGGGGATGGGGCTGGATTTGGGGTCCAAAGTACTTTGCTGTACGGAGTTGACCTGTGTGCCAGGATGTTCAACACACCCCCAGCCCCGACCCTGTAGGTGCCGTAGCACCTAGAATGGGTTCCAGTATAGCAGCCAACAGGGTGTCTTGATGATTGATTCAGCCTGGCTCCGAGGCCTGAGCTAAAGGGGAAGCCATGGGAGAGGGAGGCTCCCAGGGGCTGGGACGGCTGACCTGGTAACTAGCTAGAGAGCTGGAGATACCCAGTGTTCAGAGTAGAGCAGAGGGGGCTTACGGTGCCACTGGAGATCGGAGATGGAGAGGGAAGGGTGTGGAGGGAAGGGCTGAACTGCACGGGGTGGGGGTGGGGGGGTCGAGGGGGGATGGTGAGTGAATGTGGGGAGGAGTGTGTGACAGGCTTTCCGTCTGTGAACCTGGAAGGCGTAGCTATGTGATGTGATGGGTGAGGCTTGCAGGTCTTGTAAGAAGCAACTTATTAAGTGTTCCATGGCTGTGAGGAACGCCACTGTTATAAAAGAAAGCATTGTGCTGAGGCTTTCTTTATTGAGCTTGCTTGTCTTAAGAGGGTGAGTCTGTGATCATCCTGGCAGGGGGAACAGACAAGCATGGCACTGGCACCATAGCAGGCAAGAACAAGCGACACAGACAGACAGACAGGGCCTGGTGAGAGCTCTTGAAACCTCAAAGCCAAGCCCCACCACAATGATATCTACTCCAACAAGGCCACACCTCTTGCTTGGTCCCAAATAGTTCTACTAGCTGGGGACCAAGTGTGCAAACAGGACCCTGCTGGGACCGTTCTCATTCTAAGCAGTACACTCAGCACAGACACCGGAGGCCCGGGCTCACCTGTGGGCCTGCCAGGCTACGAGGGTGCAGAGCCAGCACTGCTGCAGGCTGCAAGAGGGTGAGGCAGCTCCATTAGCAGCTGAGGGAGCGAGGTTGTAATGAACTGATTGCTTGCCCACTGTAGGTACAAAGATGGTTGTGACCACATCGGTGAGCACAGAGATGACGAGCGAGAACTGGCCCCGGGGAGCCCCATCGCGTCTGTCTCCTTTGGCGCTTGCAGGGACTTCATCTTCCGGCACAAAGACTCTCGAGGGAAGAGGCCCCGGAGGACAGTGGAGGTGCTCAGGCTGCAGCTGGCACACGGAAGCCTGCTGCTGATGAACCCCCCCACCAACACCCACTGGTACCACAGTCTCCCCATCCGCAAGAGGGTCCTGGCTCCGCGGGTCAACTTGACTTTTCGGAAAATTTTACCTACTAAGAAATAAAATGTCTTTATTTATTATTGTATTTGGGGGTGTGTGTGCACATATGTGGACACGTGTGTGTGTGCGTGCATGCACAGGGAGGCCAGAGGTGCCAGATCACCTGGTACTATAGTTATGGGTGGTTGTGGCCTCCCTTCCCCCCAGCCTGGAACCTGCCTGCTCAAGGGTGGAGCTACCGGCTCATTCGTCCTGCCACGCCCACTGCTGGAACCTGCCCTTGCTGCCTGGAGTCACACACGTGTTCGTCCTGCTACTGGACCCTGAGTTACTTGGCGGGAAATTGGGTTCCCTCCCCCTTCCTTTATAAACTGAGTGTCTGGAAATATTAAATTGAGTCTTGATCAGAATGTTGTCTTGACTCCATTGTTTCTTCCGCCCCGTCTAGATTCCTCTCTTTGCAGGGAACTGCCATTCTCAGTGAACCGTTCGTGTTGTGGACCGCGGGCGGGCCGCAACAGGTGGTTGTGGGCTGCTCAACACAGGTACTAACGTGGAGACAAATCTGTCCAGCCCCTAAGCCATTTTTAATAGTGCTCTGTGCTTTCTCTTAGCTGGAAGGAGTTGGTGTTTGCTTTACCACAGAGAACAGGGAAGGTTATAAAAACCTAGGCAGCACCCAGGAGGCAGAGGCAGGCCATCTTCACAAGTTGACAGGTAGCCTGCTGTACATAAAGGACTAAACCACCGCACTTGGGTGTTTCCTAACAAAACCATCTTTATTGCAATAGTACACAGCAGATACAAAGGCTTTAGCAAATCCACACTCGCAGCCTACGGCGTAAGTACTAGCTTAACTTAAAAGTTTCTCCAGGAAGAAGATGCCTACTGTGAATAACTTAAAACTAGGAGCCATCATTTGGTCATTACCTAATGTAATAATTTACAAAATGAGGAAGGACATTAGCGCTCGGTCAGGGTGACACATCTACAGCCTTGGCTCACGCACACAATTGTCCTCCCGGCCACCTCAGGAGCAGCAGGACTGGTGCCTGGGGCCCACAGCCCTACACAGTGCTCTGAGGTCACAAGTGACTGCCTGCTTTTGTGTTCATCTCAGCCCGGAAGCCAGGTCTGTGGGGCTGCTGTGTCGTGGAGTCCAGCACAGCATAGTCTCGGAGTCTCAAGTCCTCAGTATGCACAGTGAGATCTGATCTCATAGCTGATGCCTAGGCACATCTGGAATGTCTGCCAGCTCACCCCCAGCAGAGAAAACACGTCCTTGGCCTTAAGTGACCTTTGGCTAGGTCAGGTTCCAAACCTTAGACCAGAAGAGTCAGTTTGAATTTGGTATCTTTTTTTTTTTTTTAATTACACACTTAGCTAACATCTAGGTACGTCAGTGCCATCACGATTCCTGTCCCTGGCTGTTCATGAGGCTAGTCTGGAAAGGGGAGAGGCCCAGTGTACCTTTTGCTTAACGAAACCATGAGAGTCACACACTCTTAGAGCATGGCCCTAAAGCCAAAGTGCAGAATTTTGCTCCACCTTTGCTCAGATATCATGCCGCTTCCGTCCTTACCGTAGGCTGACTGAGAAAGCAAGGTCCAGAGAGACCGCCACCCTGGGTTAGGACCCGCTCTTCCTACCCCAGCTGTCAGGTCACCCTGCCCAGGTTCTGGCCTGTAAACCCTGTCGTGGGCAACTACTAACAGGAAGAGAGCCATCTTCCGTAGCGGATCAGAGGTGCAGATGACACAGCTCAGGAAGAGGCTATCACTTCTTGTCCTCTGTGGGCTTAGCAAGTGACTTTGACGACACAGGGAACTCAAGACTACAAAAGGCATTCCCAAAGGTGGGGAGGTGTTCTTGACGCTTTGGGAGGAGATAAGGTTTTAATGATGGAGCCCAGGCTGGCCTAGAACTTGCAGTGATCCTCCTGCCTCAGTCTCCACGTGCTGGGATGCCAGGTTGAGCCACCACACTGTTTTAGGCATTCTTGAACTATTCTTTTGGCCTCTGAGGAGCCTGGAAGGACAAGGCTTTCCCAGCGTCACAGCTGTGACTCTCAGGTCACGCTTGGTCTCACAACAATGGGAAACAAAGGCACTTTTTCTTCTCAATTGTTGCCTTTAATAATTTCACTAATTCTTGTCAATAATATTTACGGGCCTCCTTATTAAAAATAAGTATCTATGGTGAAATGTCAGGGGCTAGCCAAAGGCAGCCCTCTGAGAACACCTAGCATATTACAGCAGAGAAAAGGTGGCTTCTGGGATCTGCTTCTTTTCATTGCCTGTGTCAGGTAAGATGCTCTAGACACACAAGGACATCTTCTAGTTCACCCCGGCAGTGCTGTGTGGGTCTGGCTCCCTTGTGGAGCCTGCTCTCAGAATACACAGAAGGCTGAGGGCTCTAGAGGGCTGGCTTGCACGTGTACACGTGGCATGCCTTTGCTTTTATTCTGGACAGTGTGGACCTCACCATGGGCCCTGGCTCTGGGCTGGCCTGTCACTCCTCAGACCTATACTCTCGCCCCTGCTGCTGCACCCTGGACAGAACTCGCTCATAGAACAGCAGGTAGGCGCTGGAGGACAGGACCTCCTGCAGGCTGGCCTTGCGGACGGTGTCGTCGGAAATCCACAGCCATTGGTTACTGGTTGAGAGAGGGTTCTTGGCAGAAGGTGGTGACCGTCTGTAGGTAACAAAGTGTCCAGAGTGCATGTCTCCATGGTGGACGACAACTGCCATCAAGCGGAAGAGGTATGTGGAGGAGCTGATGGGTGGGAAAAACACCAATTGTTTATGACAGACCCGGGGTTTGTAGGCAAAGCCAAAGCTTAAAGAGCCCTGTGTATTACACTACAGGAGGTGAGTGTGAGCATGCACAGGCACACCTAATTGTTAACTACAGCTCTATGCTTCAAGGACGTGCTCTGAGTACATGTGTCCAAGTGCTAAGGTTTGTGCTGACTGCCTAGCTGGAGGCCCAAGAAACAGTTCTCTGCACACTTTACACATGTGCACACACTCATGTCTTGGAAATAACTAGGTAACAAACAATGTCAACATGAACGAGGGGACTGACTGCCCCCCACTGTGTGTCCCGGTGCCAGGCCGGGCTTGTGGACAGCCCCTCCTCACCTGTAGTCAGGAACCACTGGCAGAGGGAAGGCCACCGGGGAAGGCAGGGCTGGCAACAGAGACGGGGAGCAGGCGCCATTCAGAAAAATCTGTGTCTTGGGGGCCCCTGGCTGACTCAGACCTGTGGGAGAAAAGGGCCTGAGTTATAGAGATGGCAGCTGACCGGTGTGAACAGTTGGTCTGGGTTTCTGTTTAGCAGCGGACAGGATCATATAATGCAATCCAAGCTGGCTCTGAAATGCTGTATCAGGTCAAAGCAAGATGGCAGCCCTGCAGCGTCGCCCCGCAGTATGCCTTTCCATCTGTGATAGCTTTTCTTCACATTTTTGAAATGTACTATCGTTACTGCATGCATGCTGTGTGGAAGTCAGGAGACAACTCTGGCTCCAAGGCTTCAAATGAGGCTGCTTTTACTGCCAAGTCAACCGCATGGCCTGTGGTACTTAACACTCCCCGTCTCATCACACACACACACACACACACACACACACACACACACACCTGGCTTTGGGGACGCCTGTGCATCCTGTACTTCCGGGGCAGATCCTGGGTTCTCAGTGGCTTTGGAGCCATGCTGGCTGGGCTTGTGTCCCAGGAGGCGGTACTTGTAGAAGTCCATCATCAGAAACTCGTTAAACTGCACGTGCTCATGCCGCTTCAAGGGCGTGCCGTGGCTGGACCAGCTGAGCCGCTGCAGGTGGATGCAGAGGCACTGTGGCAGCTGCAGGCGGGCAGGCAGAGGGGGAAGGAAGTGCTTAGGCAGTGCAGGGGCAGACAGAGCCCCTGGAGGGGGGGGATACAGGCGCAGATGACCCACCTTTCCGAGTTTTAACTGTTTAACAAAGGTGCTCCTCTGGCGCTCCACCTTCTCCCCGGTCAGTGTCCCCTTTGCTTCAATCTGCAATATAGCAACAGTACGTCTGCGGGAGCTCTGGAGCGGTGGCGGCTAGCAGGGCTGTGAGCTCTGTGAGCTCCACCCTCAGAGAGCAGAGAAGGCAAAGGAAACGCAGCACTGAAATGGGAACCTTTTATTTTTTTTTGTTTTGTTTTGTTTTGGTTTTGGTTTTTGAGACAGGGTTTCTCTGTGTAGCCCTGGCTGTCCTGGAACTCACTTTGTAGACCAGGCTGGCCTCGAACTCAGAAATCCACCTGCCTCTGCCTCCCGAGTGCTGGGATTAAAGGCGTGCGCCACCACGCCCGGCCTTGGTTTTGTTTTTTTTTGTTTTGTGGGAACCTTTTAAATACTAAAATATTCCATGGAGAGAGGGCTGGAGACATCAGTCTTGCAGCCTTTGCAGAGGACCCAGGTTTGGTTTCAAACACCCACATGGCTTACAACCAGAGATAACTCCAGCTCCAGGAGATCCGATTCCCTCTTCTGATTCCATGACACCAGGCACTCTCATGGTACACACAGATACATGCAGACAAAGCGCTCTACTTTATAAAGTAAATAAACCCCCCAGGCCCGCCTCTTCCTCCCAGCCCTGTATGCTTCACTCTGAAGTCTCATGTATACAGCTTCTGGGGACAATTCTAGACATCTTGGCCCTCCCTGCTCCAGAGAGCCTCAGTATCCCCAGATATCCTTAGATTTCAGCCCCTGTGGCCCTGTCTGAAGGCCCTGGAGGTGGGAGGTGACACTGTGGAATGCATACCTTTGTACAGTTGTCACACACAACGTCTCGCACGGACTCGGATGAGATGAAGTGGTGAAGGCAGTGGTCCAGTGTCAGTGGGTGCCCCTAGAGCAGAGGCAGGCAATTAGAATAGCTCAGAGGGCTGCGCTGAGCACATGCACTATGGAGGGGTAGTGGGAACAGGGCACCCACACAGGCTCAGGATGGGTAGGGTAGTGGGAACACGGCACCCATACTGGCTCAGGAGAGAAGCAGAGCTGAGGGGACCTGCATTTGTACACAGAGCTACAATCTTAGAGTTTGAGATGTGTGCCAACACACAAGTGTCCAAATGCCAATGAGTCTTCAGTGAGATAAACTGTCACCTTCTCTCTCCCACAACATGGATCTTAGAGTGGAAATGGCTTAGCCAGTCACACATCTGAATGACAATTAGTACCTGGGCCACACCAAATCACCCAAAGCCCTTTTGGACTGAAAGGTGTCTGGAATAGATTCAAATAAACCACAAGATCAGTACGTACCCAAGTGGCAGCTGGAATACTGAGGGAAAGGCTGTCAAAGGTGTCAAACCGGACAGGACTCTGAAAGACATATCGCAGAAATCAAGACAAATGGAGCAGGTTAGTGTTTTTGTTTTTGAGACAGGGTTTCTCTATGCAGCCCTGGTTGTCCTGGAACTCACTTTGTAGACCAGGCTGGCCTTGAACTCAGAAATCCGCCTGCCTCTGCCTCCCGAGTACTGGGATTAAAGAAAGGCGTGTGCCACCACCCCCGGCTCGCAGGTTAGTGTTTGAAGTCAAATGGTAACACAGTGAGGGGACACAGTGAATAGTAGTCAGATGGTGACACAGGGACACAGTGCACCACAGTTAGACGGTGACATGGGAAACACAGTGCACGGCAGTCAGACAGTGACACAGTGAGGAGACACAGTGCACAACAGTCAGATGGTGACACAGGGACACAGTGCACAGCTATCAGACGGTGACACAGGGACACAGTGTACAGCAGACAGTGACACAGGGACACAGTGCAGAGCAGTCAGACCGTGACACAAGGGACACAGTGTACAGCAGTCAGATGGTGACAATCAGGGGACACCATGCAGAGCAGTCAGACAGTGACACAGGGGACACAGTGCACAGCAGTCATATGGGGACACAGTGGTGGGACACATTGAGGGGACACAGTGCACAGCAGTCATTTGGTGACACAGGGACACAGTGCACAGCTGTCAGACGGGGACACAGTGAGGGGACACAGCAGAGCAGTCAGATGGTGACATAGGGACACAGTGCACAGCAGTCAGTCGGTGACACGGGGGACACTGTGCACAGCAGTCAGACAGTGACACAGTGAGGGGACACAGTGAGGGGACACAAAGCACAGCAGTCAGATGGGGACACATGGAGGGGACACAGAACAGAGCAGTCAGACGGTGACACAGGGACACAGTGCACAGCAGTCAGAAGGGGACACAGTGAGGGGACACAGTGCACAGCAGTCAGACAGTGACACAGTGAGGGGACACAGGGACACAGTGCACCGCAGTCAGACGGGGACACAGTGAGGGGACACCGTGCACAGCATCATTAAGCAGCAGCAGGAGATCACCCTGGAGGATGTACCTGGCCCAGAAGATTGGGGATATATATATATATATATTTTTGAATATCTAAGGGACTGGCACCAGTTCCACGGAGAGCACCACACCAGGAGCCATCAGAAGACGCTCATGGACATCCGTGGAGAGGAACTGCACTAACAACAGCAGCACAGCAGCACATGTGTGTCTGCACAGATGGTCCTGCTGTGTAAGGTGACAGGGTAGCTCAGACCTGCAACCCCTGGAAAAGCTCTAAAAGCAGGATGTCTTGGATGGCTAGACATGGGCAGAAACAGGCTCCTGCGTGAGGTCTGCCTACCTACGCTGCACAGTTCTAGAGAAGCAGCCACAGTTCAGGACTGAGATGGCAGAAGACAGAGCCAGGGCTGGCAGGCAGACAGGGTTGTCAGAGAGGATAACCCCTGAATTGTGCACACCCGCCTATTCCACAGCTGCCCACAGAACCACACGGGTGTGAGAGGACCCCGAGGTCCTGGCAGACACAACAGCAGAAGTCAGAACAGAACAGGGCATTTGCCGTCTAAGGAAACAAAGAGTTTTGGATCTGGGCCAAATTAACTCCTGTCAGAACAAATCCATTTTCTTCTTCCCCATCTCCTCCTCCTCCTCTCTTCCTCCTCTTCTTTTGGTATATTTGGGTCTGTGGGTCGAATGTAGCCCAGGCTGGCCTTCAACTGGCAGCTAAAGCTGGCCCAGCCTTGTGACTCCCAGGCCCGTCTCCTTACAGCTGGGAGAGGTGTATGCCCCGCCTGAAAGCTCATTTTCTCAGGGACCTCGGAATCCAGAGGCTACTGTATTGAATATGTAATAAAAACACCTCGTGCCACAGGGGGACAGGGGAATAACTAACCAGCGAGAGCCAGCCTGGTGTGAAACCGGCCCCACAGACCTCACACCTGTGCTGCAAGTGTGATCCAGGGCAGCAGAATCGAGAGAAGGCAAAAGACAGAGAGAGAGTCTCAGCAGAAGTTAACAGGAAGGAAGACTTCCCACCGTGTGTGTGTGTGTGTGTGTGTGCGTGCACGTGAGCACACCTATGTACAAAGTATGCACGCACTGGTAAGAAGGGTGCTTGTGGGAGTCAAGTCATCGTCTTCCGCCATATAAGTTCCAGGGTCAAACTCAGGCTGTCAGGCTTGGTGACAAGTGCTTTCCCCCCTGGGTGTGGCAGGCATGCCTGGGATCCCAGCTGCGGAGCTGGAGAGACAATCCCTGTGGTTTGTTGATGGCCAAGTTAAGTCAAAGCAGGAGCTCCAGGCTCTGAGAAAGACCCTGCCTCAAAGCCCAGGCGTCAGGGCAGCAGTGTAGGACGGCCAGCTTGGGCCTCAGGCTCCATACGCACACGCACATTCACGTACAGCACATCCGACAGGGACTCAAAAGGAACGCACTGTGCAACACAAAGGTGACAAGTCTAAGCTGCATCACCTTGGGAACACCTGTCACATGTTTCCTAGAAGACACAGTCTTACTCAGCCTCGCGATGGTGGCCTTGCCAGAGACAGGCGGAGAGAAGACATAAAGGGTAGAGAGCTGTCAGGGAGACAAAGACAACTCCCATCTAGACAGGTCAGCTATGCAAAGACTCCACAAGGGGTCCAGAACCTAGTGTGGCTCAGGGACAGTGTTGGCCTTCCACTCACAAGGGCACACCCTGCGTTCAGTCCCCATACTGTGAAAAACAAAATAAAATAAAAAATAAAATTTGAGCCGGGCGTGGTGGCGCACGCCTTTAATCCCAGCACTCGGGAGGCAGAGGCAGGCGGATTTCTGAGTTCGAGGCCAGCCTGGTCTACAAAGTGAGTGCCAGGACAGCCAGGGCTACACAGAGAAACCCTGTCTCGAAAAACCAAAAATAAAATAAAATAAAATAAAATTTGTAAGATCTCAAGATATAACACAGATCAACAACCAACCACAACTCCGTGAAGTGGTGACAAGCAGAAAATACAACATTCTTTTTTTTTTTTTTTCTGTATAGCCCTGGCTGTCCTGGAACTCACTCTGTAGACCAGGCTGGCCTCGAACTCAGAAATCCACCTGCCTCTGCCTCCCAAGTGCTGGGATTAAAGGCATGCGCCACCACCTCCCAGCAAAAATACAACATTCTTAATTCCACTTGTAACACCTTCAAGATATAAATAAATTCAGGGGAAAATTGGAGATGCGTAGGAGGACATATCAAATCACAATATATGAATCTTCTCAAAAAGAGTAAGGTGTTAGTCACAGGTGATGTCAATCAACACAAGACAGTGAAGCCAGTACAAGGCACCTAGAGAGCAAGAGAGCCTCTGCAAACCATGCTCCTGATGAGGGTGAGAGCCAAGCACCCACCCCCCAAACACTAAGGCAAGTGACATTTAAAAACACAAGCAGCCAGGTGTGGTGACAGCTGTGATACTCACACCTGGAAGGGCCCCAGAGGCAGGAGCAGCAGTCCAGAGGCTAGCCTGGGCTACATGATACCCTGCTCCAAAAACAACCAAAAAGGAAAAGAAGGAAGGGAGGGGAGAGAGAAAGGAAAGAAAAGAGGGAGGGAGGAAGAGAGGGAAAGAGGGAAGAGAGAGAGGGAGGTGAGAGAGGAACTGAAAGCAGACAAACAGATCAGCAAAGGACACAAAAAAACCATTTTTCCAGGAAGCCCAGACATGGCCGACAGGCACTACAAAGGACAAGAAGTGCCTGCCAGGATGGCTCAGGGGTCAAGCGCTTACCTTGTAAGCAAAGGGACCTGAGTTTAATCCCCAGAACCTACTTTTTTTAAACAAAAAATAAGGGGGGGGGGGTCTGGAGAGATGGCTCAGTGGTTAAGAGCACCTCCTGCTCTTCCAGAGGTCCTGAGTTCAATTCCCAGCAACCACATGGTGGCTCACAACCATCCGTAACGAGATCTGGCGCCCTCTTCTGGAGTGTCTGAAGATAGCTACAGTGTACATAAAAGAAAAAAGAAGGGCTGGAGAGATGGCTCAGTGGGTAAGAGCACCCGACTGCTCTTCCGAAGGTCCAGAGTTCTAATCCCAGCAACCACATGGTGGCTCACAACCATCCGTAACGAGATCTGGCGCCCTCTTCTGGAGTGTCTGAAGACAGCTACAGTGTACTTACATGTAATAAATAAATAAATCTTAAAAAAAAAAAAAAAAAGAAAACAAACAAACAAAAAAATCCAAAAACCAAAGCCAGGCATGTCTGTAGCATTTTTAGCACATTTGTAGGTGGGGACAGGCAGGGGCCAGTGCTCACTTCTCAGCCAGCCTAGCTGACTTAGTAAATTCCAGATCAGTGAGAGACCATGTCTCCAGAAACAAGTAGCCCTCAGACTTCCATCTGGCCTCCACACTTACGGGCATGGGCACACAAGGACATGATGTACTGGCAAAGACTGGAGAAAGCAACTGTGCCACACTGTGGCAAGAACTGGGCAGCCACTGCAGAAATCAAAGTGGAGATTCTTCAAAAAACTACAGACAACTAGACATGTCTGGTGACCTGCAGTCCCTGTCCATGGGACACTGAAGGATTGAGTCTCAGGAGACAGCCTGGGCTACAACAGTGACCGCCTGTTTCAAGTCAACCAACCAACCAACCAACCGACTTAGCATATGATCGATCCAATCTCTTTCTGGTGTGAAGGAAGAGTAGCCTAGCTCAGCACAGTATGAAGACAACTGTGGCTCCACGCCCAGAGCAGCGCTGGCCCAGCACCCAGGGCACAGAAGCAAGCCCCGCCCCCCCAGAGGGGAGGGTAAGGAAACCGTGTAGATGACTACCCCTCTCCACGATGGAGACTGTTCTCCCAGGAGAAGGCAGGCGGCACTGTGCTTGCTGACTACCCAGGTGAACCGTCTCTCATGACAAACTCAGAGAGACGCAGACTGCTAGTCCAGGTGGAAGGTAGCATGGGGACATAGCCTTCAGGGTGCCCAGAACGGTGACTGTCATTAACTAAGCACAAGTAAAACTTACTGAAAGAGGATCCTGATGCATTGTCATCACTCATACACATGTTAAGAGGATCCTGATGGGTTGTCAACACACACACACACACACACACACACACACACACACGTGTGCGCGCACTATGGCCATGACTCCAGAAGATGCTGGCTTGACTGTGGTAGTCACTAGAGCACGTCTCAAACCATCACTCGGCACTCTGCACATCTGTGTAAACTCTGCCTTGTTTGTTATTCCCAGGGAAGCAGGTGAAGCCCTCACTGAGAGGTAAACGATACATCTGCAGGGAAGGCTAGCTTCAGGAGTCAGACACCACAGCGGGCACAGGCACGGAGGCCTTGGGACCCATGTGGAACCTGGAACCGTGCAGCTGCCAGATCCTAGTATTCTTTCATTTAAGAAAACAACCACGGGCTGGTGAGATGGCTCAGTGGGTAAGAGCACCCGACTGCTCTTCCAAAGGTCCAGAGTTCAAATCCCAGCAACCACATGGTGGCTCACAACCATCCGTAACGAGATCTGGCGCCCTCTTCTGGAGTGTCTGAAGACAGCTACAGTGTACTTACATATAATAAATAAATAAATCTTTAAAAAAAAAAAAAAAAAAAAAGAAAACAACCACACAAAGACCCCAGAGTGGAAACAATGTAAACACCCCCACTGATGGCAGACAAGGATACCTGTCAGGGCCATGTGGCACAGCGGCATTGGGTTCTAAACAGGAGGCGCTATGCACCCCAAAAGAGAAGGCCCAACTATCCAGACCATGTAACCCAGCAGGTCAGAAACTAGATCAGTGGTCGTGTGGTGTTCAGGAGAGAACACTCACGTGTGCGATGTGTCAGATGTCCTAAGACTGACTAACAGCTGTAAAACTCTCTTTGCACTTTTGAGATGTTTCCATAAAAAAGGTTAGGACCTTCAAATGCAAAGCAAAGCCCTCCCACTCCTCGAATCTGCTGTGCCCACCAAGAGCAGACAGACATGTAGACCTAGGACCTGCAATCGGTCGACAGCAGCTCTGCTGCTCCTGGGGCAGATGCTGCCTGAGCGACAGGTGACACCCGCACTGATGGTGCGCCTCCCCACCCCTACACACACACACACACACACACATGCGAGCGCACAGACACACACACACACACACACAGACACACACATACAGATATATACACATGGACACACACACAGAGAGACACACACACACGGCCAGCCCGCACCATGGCCCTGTCCTGCATCCTGACTGAAGCAGTCCCCCTGGGAGCGTAGGAACGGGTAGCCGCTTACCTGGTGTTCACAGTGTTTGCACACCATGTTACTGGTGAGTCTTCCATGGAAAGGGTGCTGAGACTTCCAGTGATTGGTCGTGGGGTGAGGGGACCCTGGAATGCAAAGCACCATTGACACACCAAGTCACCCCAGGCTCACCCTAACGCCACCCTCCTGCGCACAGAGCAGACGCTCCCCCTCTAGGAAAATGTTCCTGTACTGTGCAGCAAGAGCCTTCTCGGGCACTGCCAGTCTCCATCCGCACGGAAGAGCCTTAAGGCCTCTGCACTTGGCTGTGCATGGGAGCAGACCTAAGGATGATATGTAAGGTCTTGAGACGCGTGCCCACTGTTAGAGAGGGCAGGAGGAGGCACAGGCATTGCAGAGAGTGAGGGAAGCTCTGGAAACAACCTGAATAAACAAGTTCTAGAGAATGGGGCCGCTCCTTGCTTAGGATGGGACTGGTGGACAAAGCGTTCGTGGGAACCACTCTCTCTACAATCAGGCAGCCCTGAGTGATGGCCTGACCCTGTTTACTAGTCATGTGACCAGGAAAGTCACTTCATCTCTCCCAGTCTCTCTGAGTCACAGAAATATCATCTTATGCTATAGTCCAGGATGACCTGGAACTATGTAGCCTAGGCTAGCCTTAAAGACACAGTAAATCCTTCTGCCTCAGCCTCTCAGTTGGGGGGGGGGGTTTAGGTGTGAGCCCACACTTGGTCTGTAAATGTAACTGTGGAAATGGGTGAGTGCCCCCCAGATCCACTGAGGCTCAGATGAGAGGCTGTGCTTGCTGCCTGGGACCAACGACCAGCAGAGCCACAGCTGCCACCCAGAGGTTGCACTGACCTCAAGTGTGGAGGAAATGCAGATTTCTCAAGAAAGCTATAGCATTCTGAAGCAAAAGCATGGCGGTCCAGCACAGCCCCAGCTGGGCACAGGGCAGGAGACACATGCACCAGGCCCTGAGCAGGTGCACCAGGTCCAACCGGCAGGACACAGGCACAGTGCCGTCCTATCTAAAAGGCACACAGTTTGCTTTCATTCATTTCTTTAAACACACATTTTATCAATGGAAAACGCCTACCTCTCGTGTGGCAGGTGACTTGTCTGGGAGTCATTTCTGACTGCTGCTGTAGGGAAAAGAGAGGAGATTGAGAGCCTGACGGCAGCCCTTTAACCACCCTCACCACCCTAATCTTACAAGTTCCTGGACCAGCAGCAACATTCCTCACAGCCCAGCATTCTGAAGTGGCGCTGACCCACCTTCTGGTTGGTTTCTGCATGAGTTCCTTTATAAGAAACCATGTTTCTCCTCTCTGGGATATTTTCTCCCTATTTCCAGTCAACTCCTATCACTGCCCTAAATATTATGTTGTTACAGAAAGATGAGCACTCACTCAGAGAGCCCAGCAGCCCTTATTCCCCTCTAGTAACAAGGAAAAGGAAACCATTCTCTCCTCAAACACAACCCAGGCTGCAGCAATGAATCCTCTTAAAGAGCCTGCTGCCTCCAGCAAACACAACAGCAGGAGAGCAGCTCGGGCTCTGCCGGCCACGGCCTCCCGGTTACTGGGTCTTATTCTCTTACTCCCTAATCTTGGCCTTACAAAGACTGTGTGCCCTGTGCTTACTGAGTGTGAACACTGACAGACTGTGTGCCCTGTGCTTACTGATCATGCACACACTGACAGACTGTGTACCCTATCTTTACTGAGCACACATGGACCAACACTGAGACATTACCTCCAGGGAATGCACATCAAACAAGTGGGTGACTCGAGGCTGGCGGTCTCTCTCATCCTCCAGTGACGAGGTGATGACATGGAACAGCTCGTGAGCATCCTATCAAAGGACAAAGCTTCCTCAAGACAGGTTCACAAGGCCAGGCTAGGGTCAGAACCCAGGCCACGTGCAGCAGACAGACCTAACCCTTACTGGGCAGACTTCTTTCTGTTTTCTCTGAGTCCCAATAACTGAAGGAGACGTGCCCTCAACTCCAGCGGGGGGCTTGCTTTAAAAGAGCAGGGAAGATGCACGCAGCACAAAATCAAGCGCCTCCACATGCTCAGGTGTGCAGCAGCAGTACTGAGAATACTCAGATCCTTATGTGACCAGCACCGCCATCAATCCCTGACTGAGCCTCCAGACAGTAACCGCCAGCCCTGTCCTGACCCCTGCATCCTACCTGCTGCCCTTGGTAACCTGGAAGCAGAAGTCACTGCTGCTGTGCTTCTGAGGCCCTGCACACAGCAGAACAAGCAGGCCCTGGGCACAGTGTCCTCAAGGCTCATGCACACAAAGCAGTATGTTGAAGAACCCTTTCCTGTTAGGGTGTGGCTGGATTGGCCTGTCTAAAAATTTTGTTTGTGGGGCCGGAGAAATGGCTCAGTGGATAAGAGCGACTGTTCTTTGGGAAGACCTGGATTTGGTTCCCAGCACCGACACGGTGGCTCACAACTGCTGTAACCCCAGCTTCACAGGATCCAAGGCCTTCTTGTGGTCCCTGTGTGAACACCAGGGCCACCACATGTGGTGGACATCAGGCAAAACACCAAACACATAAAACAAAAAGAAATTTTTTTTTTGTTTTTTTTTGTTTTTCGAGACAGGGTCTCTCTGTATAGCCTTGGCTGTCCTGGAACTCACTTTGTAGACCAGGCTGGCCTCAAACTCAGAAATCCGCCTGCTGGTGAGATGGCTGGTGAGATGGCTCAGTGGGTAAGAGCACCTGACTGCTTTTCGGAAGGTCCGAAGTTCAAATCCCAGCAACCACATGGTGGCTTACAACCACCCGTAATGAGATCTGACTCCCTCTTCTGGAGTGTCTGAAGACAGCTACAGTGTACTTACATGTAATAAATAAATAAATAAATAAATCTTAAAAAAAAAAAAAAAAAAAAAAAAAAAAAGAAATCCGCCTGCCTCTGCCTCCCAAATGCTGGGATTAAAGGCGTGCGCCACCACGCCCGGCTACAAAAAGAAATCTTAACAAACAATTGTTGCTATTGTTGTTTGGGTTGAAGATGCTGCTTAACGGTTGCACAGGTGAAGCCCTGCCTCGGCCATGGGAAGGGTCTGCCCTCATCTCTTCGCCCACTGGTGGGGTTTACGGTGCTCTGCCTATTGGCTCCTGTGGTGTTTTGAATATGCTTGACCCACAGGAACTGCAGAGGTGTGGCCTAATTGCAGGAAGTGTGTCACAGCGTCCTGTGAGCATAGCTCTCTCTGACACAAGTCTCTCAGCAGGAGCCCCAAATCCTGCCAGCAAGGAGAGCATCTTGTGCACAGACCTCAGTGATGTGCCTGGCACCCAGAAGCCTCGGGATCTTCCCGAGGAGACTCTGGGATTGCTTCAAGTTGATGGCGCTCAGCAGCTTCCTTTCCTGGATGCCAGGAGCACCTCTGGGCTGGGGGTGAGGTCAAGGCATGTGACGAGATGCAGAGAGATGGGGAACTGGGTCTCTGCTTCATACCTTGAAACTGTTTCACCTTCGCAGTAGAGACAGGTTTGTTACCACACTGCATGATGTGGCTGGAGCTGGTGTGGGAACTGCTTATGGAGCGAGCGCCTCTCTGGTCAGATCCTCCATGTCAGAATCTTCCATCCAGCTGATGCTGTACCGTCACCCAGGTGTACATTCCTGTGCTTGTTATAGTAGCAGGGTTGGCCGTGGCAGTTGTAGAAATAGTGACGTCACTGGGCAGGTGGTTTATCACGGAGCCAGACCCATACACTTCAACGAACACCACCATCTTCTGGTACAGTCTGTGTTCACGCGTGTAGCGAATAGTCTCCATCAGGTCCTTGACATAAAGATCATCTCTAGGAAACACCAGGATGCCAGTGGCTCCATGGTCAGTGAAGTACAAGAACACACAATCCTGGGGACCGCGTCTCGGGACTTTTCCAGACCCTTTACCCCTCACGGCTTCTGCGCTGCCTCTCAGCACAATGAGGAAGTTCTCCAAGTTACATCCTCTCCAGTGTAACCCTCCAGGACTTCCCTGTCCACATCAGTGCTGCTGGGCTGATTGATCACATCCTGCAGTAGGATTTTCTTCAGAGTTGGCAATGTCATCATCAGCACTGCATCTGTTCGTCAGGAATCCTTTTTAGTGGGTGATCTAGTGGCCATGACACGCAACTGCCTGGTGCTGGTAATTATGCCAGACATTGGAACAGGCTGTAAGCTGAAGTTGCCTTGGAGACCCCACTCCTGGTACCAATCTCTGTCTTAAGGGTTTCTATGCTGTGAAAAGACACCGTGACCAAGATAACTCTTATAAAAGAAAACATTCAATTGGAGCTGGCTTACAGTTTCAGACGTTCAGTCTATTACCATAACAGTGGGAAGCATGGCAGTGCGCAGGCAGACATGGTGCTAGAGGAGCTGAGAGCTCTACATCTTGATCCAAAGGCAGCAACAGGAGACTCTCACTTCTGCACTGGGTGGAGCTTGAGCACTAGGAGAACTCAAAGCCACCCCCACAGTGACACACTTCCTCTAGTAAGTATATACCTCCTCATATAAGGCCACACCTCCTAATAGTGCCACTTCCCATGGTCCAGGCATATTCAGGGCACCGCAGCCTCTGTGAGGGATTCTAAGCATGTGAACCTACAAACACCTGCTTGAGACTCTGCCTGCAGTTCTCGGAACATATCTACAAGTGTCCGTGCAGGATGTGCCTCTACGATCGACTTGAAAGACCACCTCCGCAATGATGCAGCCTGCTCGGCTGCTCTGCAGCTCCTTCTCTCCCTCGCTCAGGCTGGGCCTTGAGGCCTTGGATCCTATCTGGGCACCAGAGTGACAAGTATAGGACTTGTGGGTCCCATACTTGAGCTTAGCTTCAGGACACAGGCATCAGATCTGCCAGTTTTTATTTATTTGTGGCTATCCAGTGCTGGTGAGAAGAGCCGGGCCATGTGCACACCAGGCAAGCAGTGGACACAGAGGTAACCCAGCTTCTGAGCTTTTGAGTGAGTTTCTGCAAGGCCCACAGCCAGCCTCTGATGGTCAGCTCTGCCAGAGTAAAGGAGCCCCACCCAACCTGTGCACAAGGCCTTCTAGAGAAGACTGAGGGCTCCACATGTTCCCAAGAATCTCAGGCTTGTCTTCCTCCCCCCACAAGGCTCCAGCTCCTAAACACATCCCAAACTCCAAACCTCTTCAGCCCCTGCCTAGGCCAGACTTGAGCTATGCCATTCTGGGCTGAGTCCCTGCAGCAGCCCCTCCCCCTTTCCTTAGTTGCAAATAATGCCAACAATACATCCCTTCTGTGCTGGCTCCTTTTATGTCAATTGGACTCAAGCTAGAGACATCTGAAAGGCAGAAACCTCAATTGAGAAAATATCTCCAGCTGGGCAGTGGTGGCGCACGCCTTTAATCCCAGCACTTGGGAGGCAGAGGCAGGCGGATTTCTGAGTTTGAGGCCAGCCTGGTCTACAGACTGAGTTCCTGGACAGCCAGGGCTACACAGAGAAACCCTGTCTCAAAAGAGAAAGAGAGAGAGAGAGAGAGAGAGAGAGAGAGAGAGAGAGAGGAGAGGGAGAGGAGAGGGAGAGGGAGAGGAAGAGGAGAGGAGAGGAAGAGGAGAGGGAGAGGAGAGGGAGAGGAGAGGGAGAGGAGAGGAGAGGAGAGGAGAGGAGAGGAGAGGAGAGGAGAGGAGAGGAGAGGAAGAAAATGTATCCAGAAGATCCAACTGTAAGGCATTTTCGTAATTAGAGAGTGATGTGGAAGGGCCCAACCGTTGTGGGTGGGGCCATCCCTGGGCTGGCCCTGGGTTCTCTAAAAAAGCAGGCTGAGCAAGCCATGGGGAGCAAGTCAGTAAGCAGCACCCTCCATGGCGTCTGCATCAGCTCCCGCCTCCAGGTTCCTTCCCCCCCACCCAGGACAAGATCTGCACTCAGGTGATCTCACTGACCCTTCCCCAGTCTGACTGGTCGAGTAAAGGCTGAGCTGATGGCTGCACAGTGGAAGGGAAAGGTGGGACTGGAGGTCTGAGAGAGAGAGAGGAGGAGGGAAAGAGGATGGAGGTAGTGGAAGAGAAAGGAAGATGAAGTGGAACTACGTGGCCTGGAGAAGCCGCAAATAACAAGGGATCTCATAGCTGGGGAACAGATTAGTGATAGCTCTGCCCAATCCAGGCGTATGACTTATAAATATAATAACTGGTTGTGCGTTTTTATGCCGGATTATTGGGGTAAGAAATTACTGCAGCAGCTGAGTGTGTGCTTCAGTGCTGCCAACACAGCAGTTGACAGGGAAGTCACTCTGCTTCTCTGAGCCTTGCAGGCTGTCATGGGGGTGCACGCAGGTAACACTCAGGAGTGACTGAGCCAGTGCATCTCCTACAGCTCCTGGCTTAGACACAGAGTGACTGCCTGTCAGTGTCAGCTGGTCAGGACTGACTAGATGGGGGGGGGGGGGCATGGCCAAGAGCAGGCGCTCTGCCTGCTGAAGAACAAGAGAACACAGACGCCCCCTCCTCCCCGCGGCCGCACCGCTGCTGCCCACACATTGCTGTGCACTGACCCAAGGGTCACTTGGTTTAAGTCATCCTTGACAGAAGGTGGAACTTAGAAAAAGTCACAATGTCCTTGGAGCCAGTCTCTCAGCTGAGACACAGGAAAGATGGCTGAGTCAGAGCAGTAGCTGAGGGTCATTTCCAAATGGAGACAGAAACACATCTAGCTCGCAAGTGCAGCCAGTGAGATAAACCTTCAGAGAGACACTTGTCACACACTTCGTGATGGACACATGCCACAGGGCTGCAGATCAGTGAGAACAAGCAACAGATCCCTCCCACTCCAGCCTCATGTGCAGAGCTATGGAGGGGCTGCCTCCCTGCCTCAGTCCAGGTCGGGATGCTGACAGCAGACACAGGAGGAGTAGCTGGGGAAGATGCGTGCATCTGGAGCATCTCACTCCAGGGTCCCAGTCTGCTGGCCTGGGCCTCAGAGGGCGGCACAGCAGACTCCAAAGACCACAGTGAAGTTGCAAAAGGGAGGGCAGAGGATCCCAAATGAAGCCTGTGGCTGTGAGGGACACCTGCTGGAGGTCTGGGGACAGTTTGAGCCTCCTCTGAAGCAAGGGAGAGGGCTGAAAGAGCGTCCCACACTAACTGGGCTCTCTCCCGACCCAAGGGCATCAGTGGGAAGCCAGAAGCTTTTCCCTTTGGCCACTGTCTAATGCCCCAGTGCCAGCGTCTGTCTACCTACTGAGTGACAAGTGCTGTGTCCTCTCTAATGGGGACAGCAGTGAGACACTGGCGCTCTGCTCACACCAGGAGATCTAACAAGAAGACATGACTAGAATGTTCAGGGCCCTGGGCTCGATCCCCATGGCATGTGCACACCCCCATGCACACGTGTGTACACCCCTGTGCATACGTGTGCACGCACCCCCCCCTCTCCCCGTCCCTAGGTTAAAGGCGTCTGTCTCCCAGGTCTCCTGCTGTCAGAGTGCTCACCTGCTCCTCAAAGGATGAGATCTGCCATCTGTACATTCTCAGGACGTCCAGCAGACAGCTGGCGTCCAAGACCTCGTCCTCGGTGACTTCTTGGCAGGACAGAGCTGGGTACAAGAGAGGAAGACAACTGAGTCAGAGCATAAGAAAGTGCTGCACATGCTGACAGTATGACAAGTGACACTGCAGCTCTCTTGCGTTCTTTGGAGCCTTACACAGTGCGGAGTGAGCAAGTCAAGTTTGTTGAATGAATCTAAGATTTCAGAAAGTTACAAATTACCATCTGATAAAGAGGGATGTTGTAAGCCGGCTGAGTATGGTCTGAACTCATAGTTCTCAAGGTTGGAAGGCACTCACTACCAGGGTGACCACGGCCGCAGCCTTTGCTCCTGCTTGTGTGCTCTTGACCACCAGGTGAAGGGGCAGCTGAAGGCTTCGCTTTAGAATCACAATACAGCCCAACCAACAGAAAAGTCTGTGTGGCACAGTGCATAGGTCACACATAGTCCCTGCTACTGAGGATGCTGGGGTGGGAGGCTTTCCTGACCCCACGAGGGTGGGGCCAGTCCTGGCAGCAGCACAAGATCTCTTCCCAAGTAACAACAACAACAACAACAACAACAATGGTGATGACGAAAAACGTAAACAAAAGGAAGATACAGGCTAAGCACACACAGCCTGGATGCTGAAAAAGTGTCACTAGCGAGACAGGCAGCTTGGGGCAGGAGAGATCTGCAGTGTTTGACACAAAGCATGGAGTTCAGAGCCCAGCACCAGTGTCAGGGGGCTTGCCACCTCTGACTCCAGCTAAGGACCTGGCATCCTCTCGGGGCCATGGATACCCAGATATGCACACAGACACATGAACAGTAAAACATATCTAAGCAGGGTGTGGTGATGCACGGCTTGAATCCGTTTCAGGAGGTGGAGGCAGGAGGATCCCTGTGAGTTTGAGGCCAGCCTGGTCTACAGAGTGAAGTCCAGGACAGCCAGAGTTACATAGTGAGACTTGTCTCAAAACAAAACAACAGGGAACCCACTGGTCACAGACTGCGACTGCCATTCTGACCACAGTGTAGGAGCACAGCTCAGTGCTGCTCAAGTGGGAGATAAAGGAAGGGTCAAACAGACTCACATACACATGAATAAAAAATGAATCCCGGCACTAGGGAAATGACTTAGTGGTTAAGAGCACTGACTGATCTTCCAGAGGTCCTGAGTTCAATTCCCAGCACCCACACGGTGGCTCACAACCATCTGTAATGGGATCTGACACCCTCTTCTGGTGTGTCTGAAGATAACCACAGTGTATTCACACACATGAAATGAATAAATTAATTAATCTATTAAGAAATTAAAAAAAAAAAAAGTCCCCACATCTTTTCCCAGACACTAACTGTGGCAGTGAGATTAGCAGGCCTGGCGGTCCCGGCCACATTGCACGGGCTCAATGAATGCTGTTAAAGCACCCTCAGGAGAGGTCAAGATATTCCCTTCCCTTCCCTCCCCTTCCCTCCCCTCTCCTCCCCTTCCCTCCCCTCCCCTCCCCTCCCCACCCACTATTAAACTGAAAGTTTTCTTTTTAAATAGATAGTTCCATTTTTAACTTTTTTAAAAAGCGGGGCTGGCGAGAAGGCTCTGTAGGTAAAGGCACCAGCCCCCAAACCTCACAGCCCGAGTTCAGTCCCCAGGACCAGACGGTAGATGAGAACCAAAGTTGTCCTGAGCTCCCTATGTGTGCTGCGTGCACACACAACAAATACAACTGTTTTCCCAATCTGATGCTGTCTCTTAGGTTCTCAGTGCACACCCCTCCCCCACAACGTCTTTTCCTACAAAGTGGCTCCCCTAAGCCTCTTATTCTGTCAGCTAGACACTGAAGATGGTCGTCCCTCAGGTCCCCAGTACCTTTCAGGAGGCTCAGCAGTGTTAAGGACAGGCACTGGTGAGTGTGTGGCCCCTGCTGGTCCCTGGAGTACTGGGTGGTAAACTCTTCCAGCCACTTGACAAACGCAGGGCAGGCAGACAGGCCCTGCAGCAGCGAGTTCATGAAGCAGGTATTCCCCAGATTGACAAGGCCGGGCACAAGCCCTAGGGAGGGCGCGGGAGGAAGAGGACAATGCATCACTGGGAGACCTTCCTTCCCCTTCCTCGCACTTCTGGGACCTGGCATCTCTGCATGGGAGCCCTCAGTCGGGATTTCACCCTGAGCGAGCCTGGGCACAGGACATGCTATGCTGTAGACTGAGCCGCAGTGTGGGCCTCTGTCCTGTGTTCTCTCTGAAACCCTTCCAGGTGCCCGGCGCAGATACGACATGGATAAAAGCGGCAGCGGCAGCCACGCCTTCCTCCTTGCCTCATGCTCTCCTGGACTCTCTCCCCTTTAGTTAGAGAGCAGTGCCCTACAGTAGCTGGCAACTGTACGCCTCCCGAGACAGTGCTTTTGTTCTTCTCATGGCGACTGAGAAAGACACTGGTCAGTCCGCCTGCAGAGACAGCAGCACTGACTGGCTCACAAGATGCCCTCATTTCCTCTTCTGCCAAAACTCATGAGCTCAGTACACAGAGCCCAGGCTGGCCTCCATCTTGGAGTACTGGCATCCGTGTGTGCCACCAGGCCTTGTTTAGAAACTCTTTAACATGAGAGTGCTCATGAAAACACACAGGGAACTTCTCTATGACCATCCCCTCAGCTCCCCGCTCCCCTCTTCCCCTCCCTCCTTCCCTCCTGTCTCTCAGAGGAACCACTGCTGTGACATAATCAGTCAGCTGCAGGACTGAAACACAAGCACACACTAATAACAACAGTTGAGCCACTTGAAACACAATGGCCTGCCTTTTTTCACCCCCCCTCCTTGGGATGGGGTCTTGCCTATGTCACCCTCTGGCCTGGTACTTGCTATATAAAGCACAGGCTGGATTCAAATTCATAGCATCCTCTTATTCCAGCATCCCAAGTGCTGGAGTTAGAGGCATGAGCCACCGGGCCAGCACAAAGCATGTCTTAAACTCAAATGTAAGCTGGGAAGCAGAGGCAGGCAGATTTCTTAGTTCGAGGCCAGCCTGGTCTACAGAGCGAGTTCCAGGACAGCCAGGGCTACACAGGGAAACCCTGTCTCAAAAAAAAAAACCAAAAAAAAAACAAAAAACAGAGCCTTCCCACCACAGGGTGGGGAGTTCCACTTCATAGACCACGGTCCTTGCTTTAAAGCTGAGAGGGCCAACCACTCAAACAGACAAGAGAGGCTCAAGTCAAACCCAAGACCTCGATGCAGGGCCCCATCCCTACCTTTTCTCCGCTTCTTCCTCTCTGTAATGGGACCCCAAATAACATAGATCCCTGCTGCCAGGGCAGCGGCAATGCCACCGATCACTCCCCAGTTCTTCATGACTTTGTATCTGAAAAGGAGAAGATGTGGACTGTCACTCTGTCTCCCAACAGCAGGCTGGTACAGACAGTGGCAGGAAGGTGACACGTTACATCAAAATAAGCCCTCCAACCAGCAAGCTTGAAATCTAAGGTAATATGCACCAATAAGACCTTGCCTTGGAATTTGGGGTACTTGAGCACTTATCTCAAAAATGGGGGGGGGGGAGACACTGGGAGTCCTTGTCACCACTCTGTAGCTTGTTCATTCGGGCGGGGAACCCAGAGCTCATTGGCACAGCTAATCACTCTCTCATGCTTCTTCCCTCCCAGTGCAGGAAATATGCCAGGACACCTGGTGCTTGCATGGCTTCTGGTGACCTCAACTCTGGTTTTCACATTTGTTGCCTTATGCAATAGGCAATCGAACACCTGAACCATCTCCCCAAGCTCTCCCTATTTACTTGATTAGGGTTTTTTTTGTTGTTGTTGCTCAGGCTGGCTCTGAACTCAAGAGTCCTCCTGGCTCCTGAGCAATTCGTGACAGAGCAGTGGCACCAGGCCTGGCTTTAAAAATGGATTTCTCTTTGAGAATATGAAACAAGAGGACATCTATATGTTCATACGATTAAAGATTTTTTCGTTCCAGGCTAGACTTGAAGGTGGACACTATTCTTTTTTCCCAAAATTAAGAAAACTGCAGCAGTAATTCAAAACATAATTTTATACAAAGTTCTGTATCTCCAAGTAAGGCAACCCACACATACGTGCAACGTGTGTGTAACATGTATCCACATATATGTTGCATGTGGATATGTGTGTAATACATTCTTACCTAATGCTTGGACTATATGAAGTTGATCCCCTCCCCTGGGACCAGGGACTGACCCTAGCTAGGGCCTTATGCAGGACAGACAAATGCTCTACCACTAAGATCTGTCCCCCTAACTCCGACTGCATATTGGTCTCAGCTGAATAAACACTCCCTGAAAAGGATCATTAGTCACAACAGCAGTCGTCAGACAACGGCCAGCATTCTCCGATGTCACAGCTAATCACCAATTTCAAATCATTTTTGTTCTTCCAGGGTGAGTCCATAGAATGTGCACAGACCTTGGCTTACAAAGCAGTCATCGGGAGAAGGAGGGGGCCAGTTACAGCACACCTGCTCGGCACACACTCACTCAACGAGGGAAACCGAGGCACGGTGTTGATTGACTAGTTCTTCTGCAGAATGGTTCCATGAAGACAGTACGTGAGCCTGGGGGTGAGACTAAGCTGGCCACCAGCCCTGCTCTCAGGTCAGCTGTTAGGCCGCAAGGCCTAGTCAAGCCTTCCTTCCCACCTGGTAAAATAGGGGCGCTGGGCGGGATAAACACGGGGTGGGGGGCTTCAGAGCCGGATAAGATGCTGTTAGACCTGCCCCGTATCCAAGGTAGCCAACCCAAGCAACAGGTCCCAGCAGTCAGGGTGAGCAACGGGGGTGTGGCCCCAGGCCTTGGGAAGATCAACCGGGCTGGGGTGCAGGCGGGGGGGTCCTAGCAGGAACGAAGAGCCTGGAATTGTCACAGCCTGGGGGGCTCAGCGGCTGGGAGCCTTCGGAAGCTTGGGAACCGGAGCGGTTTGGGATGCAGAAATAAGAATCCCCAGCATGGCAGAGGTGGGAGACCGGCATCTGACAAACTGCGGGGTGGGGGGAGCAGCGGCATGCAGACTGTGTGCCCGGAGCCCGAGTCTGGGGTCACCGCGAGGGGCTGCGGGGCGTCGCAGGCCGCGGCCACTGCAGGGACGAGGAGGCGACGCCGGGCCGCAGCCTCCGCCTCGGCTGGGTCCGCGCAGGCCTGGAGGCCCCGCGGCCGCCACCGCCACCCTGCACCCCCACCCACTCACCTGACGGCCGCCCCGGTGCGCAGGAAGCGCTGCAGGGCCTTGTCGGCCGCCGTCCTCGCCGCCTGCGCCCGGGAACTCAGCATCGCGCTCGCTGCCGCCGCCGCTGCCGCTGTCGCCGCCGCCCCCCGCTCGCCCGCCCGCCGCAGCGGAATGAGGAGCCCAAGAAGGGAGGCTCGCAAAGTGGAGGAACCCGCGGTGGCGACCCCGCTTCGGCGGAGGGGCGGAAGAAGCCAGGAGGACGGACCGGAAGTTAGTCACACCGGACTGAAATAGTGCACGGACGACTCCTCCCCGGTTCCTTTGCTCCTAGCAACCGCGGCCTGATTCGTTGCTAAGGGAGGTTTCCCGGGGCCGGGGACCACTTCGGAAGCTATAAGCCTTCGCATTTGCTCCGCCTCCAGGACGGAGCTTGGTTCATGTGGAAAGGCTGTTATTAAACTGGAAAATTTAAAAATAGATGGTTCTAGCTTTGATTTTTGAGAATGTGGGGCTAGCAAGATGGCTCTGTAGGTAAAAACAGCTGCCCCCAAATCTCACGCCCTGAGTTCAGTGCCCAGAACCATACCATACAGTAGAAGAGAACCAAAGTTATCAGGACCTTCCTATGTGTGCTGTGGTGCGCAACACACACACACACACACACACACGCACAAACACATGCACACATACACATGCATATGCCTGCACATACACTCGTATATGCACATACATACACTTGCACACAGGCACGCACATATATACACAGATGCACACTTCACATACGCACACAGGCACACGCAGCACACACACATATATATACACATATGCACACTACACATACACACACATATGCACAATATACATACCCATACATGTATACACATACATGCATGCATTCACATGCACCCAACACACATATACACACGCGCACACACACACCTATAAACATACAGATACATACAAAGACATGCAAACACATGCACATACACTTGCATGCACACGTGCACACATATATACACAAGTGCACAGACACACAAATGCAATAAATTAAAATGCAGTGTCTTAGAAATCTGTTTCTATTAGGTTTATTCGAAGTCCTACACAGTCCCACACAAATGTATGTGAATTCACTCTTTAAAACAGCAAAACATGGAAACAAACTAGATATGTATCAGCTGCAAATCTCCCTCTGTCATACATACAATAAAAAAGGTGTTAGAATTTTTAGATTTCTCGCTTGTGTGGGCACACTGCTGTGCAACAGATTTTTATACCATTTCTCTTCTCAAAGCCGAACTGTGTGTGTTGAGTAACTCCCCCTTCCTGTCTTCTGTTCTAGTAATTTCCCTTATATTTCGGATCCTGTGAGGTTGAGGTTGGCTGTCTGCTGTCCTCTCAGGACAGGAGTCGCTCAGAGTTTTTTGGTGACTGTCTTAGCTCACTTGGCGTAAAGTCTTGTTTACAGGAGAGTAATATTCCATTGTAAGTACTAGTTTCTCTCCCCTGTCAATGTCTCAATGGACATTCAGGTCGTTTCCACTTCTTGGCAATAAACTCGGGCACATAACCCCTCTCTTTCTGGTCTTGTTTTCAGCCCTTCCAGATATACATCAAGTAATGAGATTATAGATTCTTTTTTTCTTTAGACACTTCTAGATTGTTTTCCACAGCAACAGAACCATCTTACAATCTTTAGCCAATTTAAAAAATTATTGGGGAGGCATGTGTCATGACTTGCATGTGGAAGTCAGAGGCCAGCCTCAGGAATTCTGTTCTCTTCTTCCACCATGCGTGTTCAAACCCAGGTGTGGAGCGCCGCTATCTCGTAAACATCCTGTGCTGAGTCATTTCCTCAGTGCTATCTCGTAAACATCCTGTGCTGAGTCATTTCCTCAGTACTATCTCGTAAACATCCTGTGCTGAGTCATTTCCTCAATAACAACTTGTAAACATCCTGTGCTGGAAATCCCCGCCCCGGGCAGCTCCGCCTCAGGGATAGGGCAATCAGTGTTGAGCCAATCATGGCTTGCCACGTCCGAGGCAGGGAGAATTTCTTATAAAAAGGAGGGGCTCGGACTGCCTGAGGTCTCCGGTTGTGAAGCTTATGCTCTCCCTCTCAAGACGCATAAAGCTTGCTGCAGAAGAACCCTATTGTGTGTGGTGTCCTTATTCGCGGGCGAATTAGAGAACACTCACACCCAGGTTATCATGTTTGGCAGCAAGCACCACTCCCTGTTGACCTATCTCACTGGCCCAGTTTATAAGTACGAAGCTCGGCGGTGTGAGCAACGTACTGACATTCCCTATAGAACTTTTAAATTCCCCAGTCAGGAACCACACTTATTAAACAGGGATCTTTTCTTTCTCTCTCTCCATGATGTCTATTTCATCTTCTATCCTTATGGGTTCAACATCTGTGCTGTGTGAATTCAATAGCATCTGGCCCTTGGGCCTGGATTTATTTCATTTAGCATAACGTTTTCAGGGTGGATCTGAAGTGTAGTTCCTATCAGACTTCGTTCTTTGTTGATGGCCACGGTTTGACGATCTTGTATTCCGATCCTCCCGCCTCCACCTCCTGAATACTGGGATTTCAGGTTTGTGCCATCAAGGCCACTTTTCATTCGGTCCTGGGAACTGAAACCTCAGGCTTCAGGAATGCTGGATGCTCACTGTCACCCCAGGTCCCACTTCTTGGTTTCTGTGACTAGTGTTGTTTTTAAGCATCGGTGCACAAGTGCTCAGGTTCTTGCTTCTGGTTACATTGAGAACACACATGGGAGTACAGTGGAAATCTGTCCTGGTTTCAGTTCTGCTGCTGAGATAAAGTATCGGGGCAAATTCAACTGAGGAAACAAAGGGGCTTCTTTTAGCTCACAATTCCTGGTTATACTCTATGTTGTCGGGAAGCCACAGTGGCAGGAACTTGAGGGAGTAAGTCACAGCACACCAACAGTCAAGAGTGATGATGCTGATGATAAATGATTGATTATAATATAAAGATGAAAATTTAATATTAATAAGAATAGTAATAACAATAATATGAATGCTCTCAGGCTTCCTTGCTTGCTTGGTGCGCAGGTTGACTTTTCTACTCTGACACAGTTCAGGTGCCCCAACCTACAGAATGCGAACACCACAGTGGGCTTTGTCTCCCATATCAATTAAATTAATTGAGAGACACAGTGCTGCATGCCTTTAATCTCTGCCTTCGGGAGGCAGAGTTAGGTGAATCTCTAAGTTTGGGAGACGAGGCAGATGGATCTTTAAACTTGAAACTAGCCTGGTCTACAGAGGGAGTCCCAGGAGAGCCAGGACTGCTCAGAGAAACCCTGTCTCAAACAATCAAAAATAAAAAATAAAGACACACAGGGCCAGCTGATATAGACAGTTCCTACAGAGACTCTTCAAGATCGTTTCCAGTTGGCCAAGATAATTATCATAGGGTTACATAATAACTCAACAGCATTTGAATCCATGACTGAGAAAAAGTTACTAACAAGTGTTTGCATATTGTGTCATACCTATGATATCATATATGCATATATATGATTTTCTGAGACAGGGCCTTAAACTCAAGAACAACTTGTATTCCTGGTCTTCCTGACTGCTGGGATTTTAGGCACACACCACCATAACCAGTGTTATTCAGTGCTGGGGGTGGGAGCCAGAATTTCATACATCCCAGCCCCAGGCCAGCAATAGATGCCTTGAGGACAGAAGTGTACCTCCTCAACCACTCATCTGTGGCTAGGAATCATGCTGCCAAAGGTGCTGTAGCACAAGGGTGAGAGGATCTGGTGTAGAGCAGGGGTGAGGGGATCTGGTGTAGCTCAGGGGTGAGGGTATCTGGTGTAGGGCAGGAGTGAGGGGATCTGGTGTACTGCAGAGGTGAGGCAGACTTGAGTATGGGTGGGACAAGCTGTGACAAATAAATATGAGGTAAAAGGAAGCCATGACAGGGTAGGGAGATGGCTCAGTGCGTAAAACACTGGCTTGCAACCATAAAGGCCACAGTTTGACTCCCCAGAACCCATACATGCCAGGTGGGAGTGGGGACATCCCTGAAGTCCTGGTGTGCAGGAGGCAGGTACAAGTGTCTGAGTTAAGTTTCCATTGCTGTGAACAGATGCCATGACCAAGGCGACTCTATTTAAAAAAAAAAGAAAAGAAAGAAAGATTTATTTATTGTTATATGTAAGTACATTGTAGCTGTCTTCAGACACACCAGAAGAGGGAGTCAGACCTCATTGTGGATGGTTGTGAATCACCATGTGATTGCTGGGATTTTAACTCAGGACCTTCAGAAGAGGGAGTCAGTGCTCTTAACCGCTGAGATGAGCTATCTCTCCAGCCCAAGGAAACTCTTTTTTTTTTTTTTTTTTTTTTTTTTGGTTTTTCGAGACAGGGTTTCTCTGTTTAGCCCTGGCTGTCCTGGAACTCACTTTGTAGACCAGGCTGGCCTTGAACTCAGAAATCCGCCTGCCTCTGCCTCCCGAGTGCTGGGATTAAAGGCGTGCGCCACTATGCCCGGCTCCCAAGGAAACTCTTATAAGTACAACATTTATTTGGGGCTGGCTTACACGTTCAGTGGTTCAGTCCATTATCATCACGGTGGGAAGCATGTCAGCATCCAGGCAGACATGGTGCTGGAGGAGCTAAGAGTTCTACATCCTGTTCTGAAGACAGAGGAGTGCCTTCCAGGCAGCTAGGAGGAAGCTCTCAAAGCACACTTGCACAGTGACATGCATCCTTCAACGAGACCACACCTCCTAATAGTGTCACTATGTGGGCCAATCATACACAAACCACCACAGCAAGGAATCCCAAAACAAAGAGAGTAGACAGACTGGCTAGAACAGCTAGCTCTGGATTCAAGTAAAAATGTTAGTAAACGGGTCAGGTCAGGTCAGGTCAGGGTTAGCAAATGGGTCAAATAAGGATTAGTTATCTTAAAGGGAACCATCAAGGAAGGTAATGAGTGTCACACACACAAATGCATCCCCCTGCATGCACAAGTGAAACGCCACACATATGAACACGGCACGTACACACACACACACACACACACACACACACACACACACACACGAGCAGGTCAGTGCCTGAGGAGGCCAGAAGAGGGTGTCAGAACCTGTGGTTCTCTAGTTTCAGAGAGTTGTGAGCCACTTGATGTGGGTCCTGGGAACTGAACTGGAGTCCTGGTCTCCAGGCCCCAGTATTTTGCTTTTGATGGTTCATGTGGATTTCAGCCCCTCCCTGCCTGTTGGCTGTGTCGCTGCAGGCTGCTTTTCTTTGTCACTGGCTTCTACAACACTGTTGTCATCTCATCCTAGACTGGATGAGCATTGACTGACATCTCTGAAAATTTGGGGTATTAAAAAAAGCAAAGCACACCTTTTACCTTTGAAGTGTTGTTCATCTGGGCATTTTCCACGGCAATGCAAGCTACCACACTACACTTATTTTCTGTCTTCAACTTATTTTAGTTGTCCCACATTTTCAGTAACTTGGCATCTTCGATTAACTCCACAAAGGATGATTTTGCTTGGGAATCTCAAAGAAAGCCTGGAACCTGAGGGGCATAGTCCCCAGAAACGGAGCTGTAGCTTCAGATCTACCCCTCTCCCGCCCGAGTGTCTCTGTGCGAGTTAGTTTCTGTTCTGAGACCTGTTCCCTCATCTGACACGTGAGGACAGAGCAGGACCTGTCCCATGGGAATGTTTGTGATGATTCTTGGGAACAAGAGAGGTGAAGAACACCCTGGGTATTTGGGACACCCTGCACTGGACTGTCAAGGTTTTTGTTTGGTTGTTTTTAGTTTTTGTTGTTTCCACTTCATCTAACTTAATTTTTTTCATTGTCTGTGTGTCTGTGAGTCTGTGCATCTGTGCGGATGCCTGTAGAAGAGCATCAGATCCCCTGGAACTAGAGTTACAAGCAGTTGTGAGCCACCTAAAAGTGGGTGCTGGGAACTGAACTCCGGTCCTCTGGAAGAGCAGCAAGTGCTCTTAACCATGGAACCACCTCTCTCGCCCATGGCTTTTATGTTTTTGAGACAAGGTCTCTCTCTGTTGACCTAGCTGGCCTCAAACTCATGGCTAACCTCCTACCTCAGTCTATCAAGGCTGAGGACCACAGGACTGGTCTGAGGTTTTTTGTTTTTTTTTTTTTTTTTTTTTTTTTTTTTTTTTTTTTTTTTGGTTTTTTGAGACAGGGTTTCTCTGTGTAGCCCTGGCTGTCCTGGAACTCACTCTGTAGACCAGGCTGGCCTTGTACTCAGAAATCCGCCTGCCTCTGCCTCCTGAGTGCTGGGATTAAAGGCATGCACCACCAATGCCCGGCTTGGTCCGAGGTTCTTAAGTGTGTGCTATCATTCTGACTGTGTGTATCTATGTCTGTCTGACTGCCTGGGACTCTCAGATTGGTGTCCTTGTACTATATACCAACTCCTTTCCCACTTGTAAATACTAAAATAAATAAATAAATAAATAAACAAACAAGATGGTTGTGGGGAAGGGACTGTTGCAGGAAATTTGATGACACTGTGAACCCTGAACTTACGTTGCTTACTGGTAAAACCTTTCTCTAGTTGTGTGGCTCAGCCTTAGTACACACCTTTAATTCCTCTGTCTGGAATGCAGACACACTCTTAGTGCATACCCAAACAATAAAGATAAAGTTAGTTTGTAGAAGGAAGTAGACATGCTTGAAAGTGAAGTCTAATTGAGTGGCAGACAAAGTGACGAATCTCAGAAAGATTTGACAGAATAGGATATGGCCAACTTTCAGAAGAGATGGACATAGAGGTGACTTAATAGAGAGCAACTCAGAGAAAAAGGTGAAGAGGCAGTTTTACAGAGACAGGTTGCAGAGAGAGAACAAGCTAGACACGGGTGAAGACAGAATGAGCCAGAGAATGAGAAGGAGTCAGAAGATTAGAAAAAAAAAAATCTCTTCCAAAGTTAGTATGAAGCCAAGCTGAGTGTTTCAGGAGAAACCATAAGAAACCAGATCGAATCAATCAGCTTGGAGAGGAGTTTGAGCCAGAACTGCTGAGTGGACCACCCCGCCAGAGTTCAGAAAGAGCTAGAAAGGGTGAGCTTATTCAGCAGCAAGTCTCAGATGCTAAAAACATTTCTAGGTCTAGATTAGATTGAACAGAGACTAGAAGCTTCCAGGACCAGGCCTAGGTTAGGCCTCTGAGGCAGTAAACCTCAGAGACAACAATCATTTCTGGCAAATAATAGCTCCTTTTACAGGGGACTGGAGAGATGGTTGAGAGTACTGGCTGCTTTTCCAGAGGACCTGAATTTGGCTCCCAGCATCCACATGGTTGCTCATCACCAGCTGTATCTTCAGCTCTAGGGGATCTAACGCCCTCTTCTGGTCTCTGTAAGTATATGCATGTGCATGAGGCACACATACATAAGTGGAGTCAAACAGCCATACACATACTATAAATATAAAGGTGGTGGGGGCTGGAGAGATGGCTCAGCAGCTAAGAACACTTGCTGCTCTTCCAGATGGCCTGTATCAGGGGCCTGAAACTCAAGGTCTAGGGAATCAAATACCCTCTCCTGGATTCTAGAGGTACCCTACTCCCCCAACACGCATGAACATATATATGTACACACACATACACAGAACTTATAATACATTAGGAAAGAACGTTCCTCTCTTCCTTCTGTCCCTGTGATCCTCCATCAAGTCATGGCTCTTGTCCATGGGAAGCATGGAAGCCGCCATCTTGGTAGGTGAATATTTTTCTCCTTTCTCCACTTATTCATACCAGAGCCAGGAGTTCTCTAGGCTTCTGAGGAGCTATTTAAATGTCCAGACAGCAGGCCCACACCCAGGGGGCTTCATGGTCTTGGATGGAGTCAACTGATTATGCGCAACTTGAATGGAGACTCTCTCTCTCTCTCTCTCTCTCTCTCTCTCTCTCTCTCTTTCTCCTCTCTTTCCCAACAGCATCTCACCCTGTAGCCCTATCTGGCCTGGATCCCACAGAGATTCACCTGCCTCTGTCTCCAACTGCTGGGGATCCAAGTTGTGTACCACCATGCCTGGCTTGTTTAACTTTTGAGATGTGGTTTGATATATGCCCCATCTGTCCCCAAGCTTTCTGGTAACCCAGGCAGGCTTTGAACTCACCATCCTCCTGATTCGCCCTTCCTTGTGCCACCACACCCAGGCATGATGGATGTTCATTGAGCATGCTCTTATGTGTCAGGCACATGCCTCTGGGCACTTGAGATGCATTTGAGAAAATTCAAGGAGCTCAAGGGAGGGTGGAGAATCTTTATTCAAAGGGAAGGGCATCAAGGCAGGGACTCTGCTGTTTACCTCTGAATCACAGGCCGCAAAGATCACAACGCTGGCTGAGTAACTGAGTTACCCTTCCGCTCTAACCTTCAGTACCCAACAGGATCCTTTTCTAGGTCCGTTTCATCGGGCCCTCAGCTCTGAGATAGCAATCTTTTCAAACTGTTCTGCCATCAGCGTGCTACAGTGCCTGGTGGCGCCTAGTAGGTGCTCAACATGCAGCAGTGTAATACGTGGAGTACATTTCTAAAAATCCATACTCCGTTCTAGAGCTTAAACTTCCGGGACATCATACGGACATTAATCAATTCCTACAAATAGGGAGGGAGGCTTCTTCTGGACAGTCGGGGTGCCCCGCAGACACCCCAATCAGAGGACCGTGGGCTCCTGGGAGCAGCAGGGCTCGCCCCGCCCCCTCCACCGCGCAGCCCTCCCCTCGTCCTCCGCCCACTCCTGTCGGTCTCCCGGCGGTGGCAGCGGCTGGCTTTGTCTCCCGGGCAGGGCTCCCTCCCCCAGCAGCTAGCTGCCCAGCGAGGAAGCGGCAGAGCTGTCCAGCATCCCGGTGCTGAAAGCCGGAGCGCCGGCCCTTGCTCCACCATGTAAGGGTCATGCCCAGGCTCGTCCCGGCGCACCGCGGACATGGAGGAGGACCTGTTCCAGCTCAGGCAGTTGCCGTGAGTACCGCGGGGGCGCGAAGGGAGGCCGGCAGGGCGCCCTTTAGAAGAGCAAAGCCTGCAGGGGTGCATCCCCGCACGGCCTCTTGGATTGGAAAATGCTGTTACAGACGGAAGAATTGGGCCTGGAGGAGACAAGCCATTTTCTCAGCCCAGCTTCTGTTTCTCATTCATTTCCCTCCCCCCACCCCCAAGATCTGTCAGGACCTTGTGGGAATCCTTAGTTTCTGTGTTTTCCCTTGGAAATCGCTCTCAACCCCAAAGTGGGGTTTGAGGACTATGCTGTGAGAACGCATTGGATGCTGTTTGGAAATGTGGGCTGAATTGACGAGGGCTGGCATCTGTCCCTTTCCAGCCTTTCTCCCATACTATGCAATTCCTGATTTTTTCCCCCCTACAAGGTCTTTCGGAAAGGAACGGTGTGAGGTTGCAAACTGCTTTCTAAACAGCACGGATGCTTTCCTAGAGGAGAGGCTGTTTGTGTAGCACGTGAATGAGAAGGCTTGTGAATCCTGGCTTGAGACTCTTGTCTTCTGAATGAAAGGTGGGGGGGGGGGTAGCTAGCTGGAGTATGCTTTGGCTTGGACACACCAGGAATGCATTCCTTTGAGGTTAAAAATTTTCCGGGGATACCTACTTCACTGAGAATCTTGTGGGAACCACAGAGAGGCAGTGGAGAAGACAGAGAGGCCTTCAGAGGTATTTACAGATAGCTTTCCTGCCATAGCAATGGTGTTTTGTTAAAGCAACTTCCAGGATTCCCATTTTAATTTTTAACTGGCAGGTGGAAGTCAATTCTACTTGGGTCTGTTGAGAAGGACTGGGTATTGTTAGCATGTGTAACTTTAAAAATGGTGTGCTCCCCCCACTCCCCAAACCTCAAGCCACTGAGGAATCCTCTCAAGTGACTTTTAGTGTGACTGGTTTGGCTCTCTGAGACTCTTGAGTGTTTGTGGGGGTTGCCATATTTACTTCTCAATTTGGTCAAATTATTTTTCATTACACAGCTTTCAGTAATTAAAATTGTACTTTTATGCTTTTGTTAATAGATCCATAAATACCCCCCAACTAATGACAGCTTCATTTCATGATGCTAAAGGGTACCCGCTTCTAATACCCCAAAGCAAAAATATAACTCTCAGAACAGAGACCCCTTCTCAAGGAAATCATGCCACTCTCCCTGAGCTCAAACACTGTGTTCACAGAGTCTAATGACCACCCGGAATACAAAGGCAACCCACAAATTGAAACAATGTTGCTCAGAATAAGAACGAACACATTCTGGGATGTCAGCTTTTAGAGCAATGAATTTTCACACCCCAGCAGACCATGTGATCATGGCAAAGGACATATGTGCCTTTAGCTTTCCAGAATGTAGGTATGACATTACATACTAATTTTTTTCCATAGCTAAAAGAGACTGAAAACTGGGGAACCAGGGTTTGTCTCATTCACACTCTGAATGAGCACTTGTCTACCATGCACAGGGCCTTGGGTCCCATCCGTGGTGTGAAATATTCAGAAAGAAATAATGAGACTAGGGAAACTTATATATGTATATATGTAACTAATTGAAGCTAGGTGGAGATGCAGGCCTGCCCTGTAATCCCAGCAATTTAGGGACTGAGTCTGGATAGCTTCTAGGCCAGCCTGAGCCACATGCTGTCTCAAAAACACTCATCATCATCACCATCATCACCATCATCATCATCATCACCATCATCACCATCATCATCATTATCTGGGGAGGAGGGTACACACTGTTAGTTTTAGCACTCAGGAGGCAGAAGCAGACAGATCTCTGTGAGTTCAAAGCCAGCTCAACAAGAACGTGTTCCCGGACAGCCATGGCTATACAAAGAGAAATTTTGTCTGGACCCACCTCCCTCAATTCTCTCAATGTTTTATAGATAGAAGAACAGGCACTATCCTAAATGGTGATATCAAAGCAGACTGGCTCTGAGTCAGGCAGACTTGGGTTCAAATCTTGACCTCAAGTCAATGAACCTTTCTAAGACTTGGTTTCCTTAGCTATGAAGAGACGGGGACAGAAGGGGTCAGGTGGACTGTAGCTCAGTATGCGGTCAGCACACTTGGGTACTTGGGCTCAATTCCTGAAAGAATAGCTGTCATATTACTTGGTTCATAGCCGAGCATGGTGGCGCACGCCTTTAATCCCAGCACTCGGGAGGCAGAGGCAGGCGGATTTCTGAGTTCGAGGCCAGCCTGGTCTACAGAGTGAGTTCCAGGACAGCTAGAGCTACACAGAGAAACCCTGTCTTGAGAAACCAAAACAAAACAAACAAAACCAAAACAAACCAAAACAAAAAAAAAATTGGTTCATATGTTTATCTTGGAGGTTAAAGGAGATGTGCTCTGAATGTTTGACAATATAAAGTGATAGACAGTATCTATTTCCTATTGTCATTACACCTGAGACATTTATAAAAGGTAACTATGTAGATTACTGTTGCTGGACTCCCCAAAATTGCTGCTTGAAAACCCCAGGGGCTGGAAAGATGGGTTCCGCTGTCAGGAATCTTGCTGTTATTCCAGGGGACCCAGTTTGGTCTTCAGCACCCATGCTGGGCAGCTCACAAACACTATTAACTCAAGTTCCAGGACATCTGACACCCCCTTCTGTCCTCCAAGGGGACTTGCACACAGGTGGCATACAGGCACACATGCGTATAAACGAAATCAAAAAAACAAACATCCTTTTAAAAAGAAAGCCCCTGGCTACAGAATTAGCCTGTAAATGCTCTGACCTCCCGTTTATAAAAAAAAAAAAAAAAAAAAAAAAAAAAAAAAACGAGGAAGCTAAAATGAAAACAGACAGCCGTGTGAATCTGAGTGGGTTACACATCACGACTTAGATGTTTCTGAGACCCATACCCTGCATATATCATATGCAGATGGCAGGCAACAGATTTCCTGAGAGCAATGTGGTTTAAAAAATATCCAGAGTGCTGGCAGGAGTGGACTCTGGAACAGACGCGGTCCTGCGGGAGGTTGGGTGCTAATCGACCATAAGCCTGTAAGCAGATTTCAGGGCTGGGGAGGGGAGCAGGGTGAGCATCGCTAAGAAAGCAATCCTCTGGTGAACCTGGAGGCCCTGTTGCACAGCTCTGGGATGGCCCAGCTGAGACCACGGATGGCTCTTGTTTCCCTGCTGACTGCAGGTGACACGCATGTGGGGTATGGAGCAGCCTCAAGTCTGTATGTTGATCTTCCTTATTGTACGAGGCAGGCTTGTGAGATTTCTCTTTTCCGGTTAGGGCTTTTTCTTTTCAGGGATGATGGAGCCCAGGGCCTCATGCATGCCAAGCAAGAGCTCTGCCACTGATCCCCAGGCGTCAGATGACTCACTGTGTAGACCAGGTTGTCCCAGAGCTCACAGAGATCTCCCTGCCTCTGCCTCCAGAGTGCTGGGATGAAAAAATGTGTGCCACCGGGCCTGGGCACTCAATAATTTAACTTTGATACTATCCTTGGTACAAAGGATTGGATAGATGGCTAAGATAAAATGGTATATGCCTTGAAGAAGATGCCGTCGTACAGTCACAGTATGGTAGCCTCTGGCCACATGTGCTTAATATAAGTTATATAATTTACATGTGAAATAATTTACATGGTATGATATTGTTCTACCTACGTTTCTGCAGCTGTAACAAGACATCCTGCATTACCGAGGAGAAAAGGGGTTTGGGAGATTCAGCTCTGCATCGTAGTCCATCCCCAAAGGAAGTCAGGGCAGGAACTTGAAGCAGCTCATTTGTTGTCCAGGAAGAATGACTTCCACTCAGGGAAATCACTGCACAACCAAAGTACAGCAGGAAGCATGCAGGTTGCTGTTGTTGGCTTGCTGACCAGCCTATACCCAGCTGGCTTTCTGATGCAGTTCAAAATTATGTGCCTAGGGAATGGTGCCACTGCCCACAGTGTACTGGACCTTCTTACATCAATTAACAATCAAAATAGTTCCCCCACCAGAAGGCCAACTTGATCTGGGCAACTTCTCAACCAAGGCCTTCCTCTCAGGCTGTGTCCTGTTGATAGTTAAAGCGGGTTGAGACAAATGCATAGAGGAAATAAATATACAAAATCTACCCCTTTGATTTCAAATGCGCACTGCATCACGATAGCTAGGGATCACCTCTGTGTGGGGCACACATGTAGACATTTCCTGTAACAGCACTGGTTTGCCAGGTTCTGCCGCACAGCGCTGGCCTGGGAGACAAGGTGGGCATTGAGTATGTCGCATTCCTAGCTGTGACAGCTGTTTCAGATGCGTGTACAGCCCAGGGCCACTCGGGGATCGTGATTCTCCACAGCAAAGAGATCAAGAAGAGCTTCCAGGCATGGGTAGGAGCCGTTCAGAAACAATACCTGTGTGGAGTGTTCCAGAGAGAGAGGCTTTGTGAGGAAAGGCCCTGAGTGGGAAGAGCATGGTGTGTCTCGCAAAAGACCACGGGGCCAGGGCACTCTGGGCGTTAAAGGATGCTGTGAAGTTAGGTCTCCATGCTCTACTGACATCTCACTCTTATGGGGGATCTGAGTCTCCCATAAGTGCTGGGTTCAAATCCTGCCTGTGACACTTACCACTGGTGGTTTTTTGGTCTTTGTCTTCATCTTTGAGAGGCTAGATGCTCATCTGTGACACTGGGAGCCTGCTTGCCCCTGCGTGGCTGACCTGTTGTAGGAGCAGGGAAGGACACTGGGTTGTGGGACTCTGATAAATGCTTCTGTCATTTCTTGTCCCCCCAACCCCCACCCCCTGCTTTGGTTTGAGTCGCTGAACTTCATTCTGGTCCCGAAATAAAGCAAGCGGCAGCTACAATCTCCTTTGCAGGAATGCCGGCCTGCAGTGCGGTGGCAGCACGTGTTTGAGCTTGAACTCTTTTAAAAGATTTATACATTTTTAAATGTATGTGTGTTATGATCGTATGTGTGCCTGCGTGCATTCTGTGTGTTCCATGCCTGCTGAGAAGAGATCAGAAAAGGGCTTCGGAGCCCCGAGAAATAGAGGGCCCAGAGGTTGTGACCCTCTCGACAACACAATGCTGAGAGGGAGCCCATAGTTCTTTACAAGATCAGCAAGTGACCTCAGCCACCAAGCTCTGCTCTGGCCCGTGAACTTGAACTCGGGACCCCTCCTCTTTTCAGTGGTTCCCATGACGGCCACACCTCCCTCACACGTGGGCCAAACTGTTGAGGTCAACTTTGGCTCTTCTCTCTCGCATGCTTTTGGTCTTCAGGAAATCTCACTGCTTGCATGCCTCAGTGTCAGCGGCGCTCCAGCCCACGGCTCTCTACAGTCACCAGATCCCGCAGGCGCTATCCCATCTGTTCTCCTCAGCAGGACTCCTCTCCTTGCTGGTCTCTCACTCATGCCCTTGCCTCCCGACGGTCTGTTCTCATCCCAGCAGCTGAAGGGCTTTGGTTTTAGATTCAATTTTCAAAAAAGTTTCTATGCGTGGGCCTACGTGTGAGGATGTGCGCATGCGCGTGTGCATGGGGCCCCACAGAGGACAATGGGGGCGCTGGGAATGGCTTCGCTGTCGCTCCATCCCCAGAGGGACTTTGTTAGATGTTGGGTCATGCTGTCACCTGCTCAAAAGCTTCCTATGGCTTCTGTGCACACTCCCTAGAACAACTGCGGTCCTCTCTCACGTACACCTGTTGGCGACCATAAGCCCTAAGACAAAACCCAAACCAGAAGACGAAGGCAGTGAGACCCTGGACAGGTGACAATTACGCCCCATGTCTCTTGGAACTGGAAGTGGCTGGGCTACCATGAAATGGTGCCCTGGGGCCTCAGAAACTCAAGAATAAGAATCTACCCTCTCTAGCAGTTCCACAAGTCCGGGGCCTGTATCCACAGGGCCAACCAACTGTGGGGTCGAGACTGAGAAGAGCATTGTCTCCCAGTCAGCATTCACAGGCTGTTTCTGTTGTCTTAGCAACACAGCCTGTGATGCTGACCAGGGACAGGGACTATAAGTAATTGCGGATGCACTAGAGTACACAAGAGGATGTCTGAGGCCATGTGCAAACCCCATACCATTTCATATCGCGTAGCCAGACTATGGTTTCCACGGAAGGTTCTGGAACCAGTTCCTGCAGATACTGAGATGACCACATACCCCCAAAGAAATGGATACATGGTATCGAGGAGGTGTTTGCACACCCAAGTGCATCGTGATGTCATCCATAATTGCCAAACCGTAAAGACAGCTCTTATCCATCAACACATCGAGATAGTGTAGTATATCTATGTAACTAGAATACTATTTAGCCTTCAAAAGGAAAAGCATTCTGGTCCAGGTTGTGGCATGACCCGGGGGCGGGATGGAAAGGGAAATGGGCCAGTCTTCATGGGTCACAAGTGCTTCGTGAAGTTGCTTAGATGAGTCCAGAGTAGGCATGTTTTTGGAGACAATGAGTAGAATGGAGGTTGCCAGGGAGTTGGTGGGAAACGGGGAGAGGAAGCAGCATTTAATGGACACAGACTTGGGGATTTTAAAAGATCAGTGCAGCAGGGCGCTGGCGGCAGCTGCATCACGTGACTGCGCTGCAACATTCAGCACTGAAAATGGCTAAAATGGGAATTGTTCACGTTGCCTTTTAGATGCAGAGTCTCCTACAGGCCAAGCTAGCCTTGAACTCACTATGTAGCCAAGGCTGATGTCTTAGTCAGGGTCTCTATTCCTGCACAAATATCATCACCAAGAATCAAGTTGGGGAGGAAAGGGTTTATTCGGCTTACACTTCCATACTGCTGTTCATCACCAAGGAAGTCAGGACTGGAACTCAAGCAGGTCAGGAAGCAGGAGCTGATGCAGAGGCCATGGAGGGATGTTCCTTACTGGCTTGCTTCCCCTGGCTTGCTCAGCCTGCTCTCCTATAGAACCCAAGACTACCAGCCCAGAGATGGTTCCACCCATAAGGGGCCTTTCCCCCTTGATCACTAATTGAGAAAATGCCTTACAGTTGTATCTCATGGAGGCATTTCCTCAACTGAAGCTCCTTTCTCTGTGATAACTCCAGCTGTGTCAAGTTGACACAAAACTAGCCAGTACAGCTGGCCTGGCTCTTAAGCCTCCCCACCTCCTATAATCATGGATTGAGAGATTACAGGTGTGTGCTATCATAAGCAGCAAGACAATAAAATTTATTAAGTATATTTTGCATGAATGAAGAATAAAAGCAGTTTCCGTTCATCCTCCAAGGGTAACTCCAAGCTAACTTTCTTGTTTTGTAGTCTTTAATCACTTAAAAGTTTTATTATTGTATTACTACTGGCAGAATGTGTGTGTTAGGTATGTACGCCACATCACACACGTGGAGACCAGGGGACAACTTCGCGGAATCAGTTCTCTCCTTCCACCTTCGTACTGGCTCTAGAGATTGAATCTGTATCCGGCTTGTGCCACAAGCCTCCTTACCCACTGAACCATCTTGCCAGTCCTTTCCTTCCAATATATGGACTCATTTATTTTGCTGCTGGACTTGAACCCAGGGGCTTGGCCTTGCTAGGCCTGTGCTGCGTCCTGAGCCACACCCAGCCCTCACCGCTCATGGGCCACTGTCTTTCCAGAGAAAGGTTCAGAGGGAAGGGAACCCACAAGCTTTCCAAGTGTGGGGGCAGGGCTGTATAACACAGCTACACAGAACTGCTGGACTCCAGCCACCCGGGGAGGGAAACTAGACACATATTCCTTATTTATTTAATCTCTCTCATCTATTACTTTTTAAAATTATTATTTATTTTATTAAAATAATTATTTAATTATTTAATAAATAATTTAGTTAATAGTTTAATTATTAAATAGTTTCATTATTTAATAAACCATTTACTTAATGAATTATTTAATTATTTAATAAATAATGTATTAAAATAATTTTATTAAAAACTATTATTTACTTTATATGTAGTGTACAGGCATGCATGTGTGTGTGCCCATGTGTGTGGGAGTCACAGAACTATTTTTGGAAGTTAGTTCTCTCCTTCCACACTATGCGGCCGAGGGGATAGAACTCAGGTCACCAGGTTTGACTGCAAGCTCCTTTTACGCACTAAGCCCATCCCACTAGTCCAGATTCCTTTCCTTGCCCTGGCTCTTCTGTTCCCCCCAATTTCCTTTGACTAAGTCGAGGAACTTTACTTACTGACAGAATAACCGTCTTTAAAGATGTTGACATCTGCCCACATTTACAGCACCCACATAGAACACACTGTTCGAAAAGGATACATTAAACGGCTACATTGTTACTCAGAGACAGAGTTCAACCTGTTCCCATTATTTCATTTACTTTCTTTTTTTCTTCTATATTCCTGTGGTGATAATACTCAAAATCTATTTTTAACTGTCTTCAAGCTCCCTTGAGTTTATTTCCCCTCAGCCCTTCCCTTCTCCCAGCCCTGGGTACCCAGTGGTTCATTTTTTTCCCCAAGTTCACTTTCAGATTCGACAGGCTGCAGAGACTCTGTCTCTTGGCCTTTCTGTGCCTGGCTTATTTCACTTAAAACGGTGCCTGCTGGTTCTGTCAGCAAGCTTGGCTGCAAGCCCCTTTACCCACAGTTCTGGCCCCTGGTGTAACTTCTCTAGCTGGGTGCACCCGCACATTCTGCATTATGTCAGTGTTCTTGTGTGATTGTTAGCTGTTTCTCTTTTGCCTTTTTTTGTTTAGTTGGTTGGTTGGTTGGTTGGTTGTTGGTTTCTCAAGACAGTTTCTCTGTGTAGCCCTGGCTGCCCTAGAACTCACTTTGTAGATCAGACCCGCCTTGAACTCACAGAGATCCTCCTGCCTCTGTTTCTCGAGTGCTGGGATTAAAGGCGGGCGCCACTGCTATACTCTCTCTCTTTCACTCCTTTATCCAGACAGGTTAAAAAGATTTCTGTAATTCCAACAAAATCACCTAAGAAAACAACCTAAAAGTAGGAGAGATGGTTGGCTTATGGTTACAGAGGTCTTAACCCATGGCTAGTTGGCTCCATTGCCTTGAGATAGCCCATGGCCAATTGGTTCCTTTGCCTTGGGATAGCCCATGGCTGGTTGTCTCCATTGTTTTGGGACTGTGGTACAAATATATGCTTGCAGCAGGGCTGTGTGGCAGAGAAGGCCTCTCAACTCAGTAGATCAAGCAAGCAGAGAGAGAGAGGACAGGAAGGTGGCCGAGAGCCTGGAACCCCTTTAGGGGTCTGCCTCCAATGAATGACCTAACTTCTTCCCACTGACCCACCACTTCTCAGAGGCTGGCAAATCTTTACCACAGGCCTTACAGTGACACTCCCTGACACGTAACAGGAGCATTTCTTGACATGATTGACATTTTAGACCTAATGTCATAGTTAGGTATTTAGCCATGTCTCCACCCACTAAATGCCACAACCTACCTCACCCTAGCTTCAATTACAATTCTTGATACTGTCTCCCAACATTGTCCATGTCCCCACGAGGGTACCCCTTACACAACAGGTTACCTAGTCATGGCCTCCAGAACACCTTCCGATCTCGCCTGGAACCCTATTCCTGACTTCCATCCCACCATACCCCTCATGCCTGCTTCCTCAGCAGCCCCAACACCATCCCTCACCCCCAGTGTCCCTTTAGCAAGAGATTCTGAGAGCCAACCGGGCAAGAACTCAGTCCTACAATGAAAAAGTCCTTATTCGTTGTGTAGACACAAGAAGAAAACCTTCCAGCTGGGTATGGTGGCACATGCCTTTAATCCTAGGAATTGGGAGGGCAGAGGCAGGAGGATCTATATGAGTGCCAGGCCAGCCAGGGCTACCCAAGTGAGAGCTTAAACAAAACTTGCCACTGTGAACCACCTTGGAAGCTGTCCATCTCCCCCCTCCCCCCCGCTGATGGGCCAGCTGGGAGCCGATGCTGGTCATCAGGTTCAAGCGGCCCTGGGCTCAAACCTAACTTTCCTGCTGACGTTGTAGGATGGTTGGGCAGGTGTATTTCCTCCCAGGCCTCAGCTTCAGCATCTGTGAGTGGGGACAGGAAGGAGACCCAGCTTTGTGGGCCCGGTGCTTCCTGGAGTGGGCACTCCTGAGAGAGTACAGAGAATGTGGTATGAGTCTCCTGAATGGCCAATCTCTGTGATCATTTGGTTTGGATGTGAAATGTCCCGACCGGCTCATCTGTTTGAACATTTGGTCTGAGGATGGCGGCTTGGACTTGGGGATCTGTGGCACCATCCAGATGTGGGGCTGAGCTGGAGGATGCGATCACTGCGGGGGTGGCCTTGGCATTTATAGCCTGGACCTGCTTCTGGTCTTCTCTGCCCTTCCTCATCCCTCCAGATGTGAGTGAGCTCTCCCTGAAACAGTGACAGACAGTATGCCCTCAGACCATAAATCAAAGTAAATCCTTTCTCCTCTAAGTTGCTTCCCCTCCGTGTTTCACCACAGCCATGAAAAATGTCACTGACACAGGAAACTGGCTCCCAGAAGTGACTCACTGCTGTGTTCAGCCTGACCGGAGGGCTCCCAGGCTTCAGAGCTGGTTTACGGTAGGAAATGTGGAAGACTTTTGAGTTCTGGGCTAGGTAGGCATGCCGTACAATACACAAGCAGAGGTTGGTGGTAGATTCTCCTGGGAACCCTGGAAGACCAGACGGCAAGGGAAGCTCACATACTGCAGGGCCAGGCCCATGTTGAAGCCTCTGGTCTCCAAGTCCTGGTGTGCTTTAAAGGACTCTGCAGCTCTTAGAAGGTGAAGCCTGACTGAAGGAACTGAGTCACCCAGGGTGGGCCTTGCGGTTAGAGCTTGACCCTGTTTCCTGCTCCTGCCCACGTACCTCTCCCCAGCTATCACAATCTGTGTCCCCTCAGACCATGAGCCAGAATTAATTGTTCCTCCCTAAGCTGTTTTTTCTCAGGTGTGTCGCAGTAAGGAAGATCATGAAAACAACTGTAAGTTAGTCATCTGTTTTTCAGATGTAAGATCAGTGCTCCTCAGGCGACGCGGGGTGATAAGACATCACAAGGAAAACCCACAGAAAACTAAAAGTTCCACGAGTGACAAACTTAGAATTCAGGAGTGGGAGGGACCTGTGAGGGCGTAGTGTCCAACATCAACAGTGAGTTTCTGTCTTCCGTGGACATTCTCAGGATCTTACTGAACTCAGAGACCTTGAGCCACCCTGCTGGGGCGCTGAGCATCTGTGCTGAATAAGATGCAGAGCCAGTGATTAAGCGACTTTCTCTGTGCTTTTGGCCTCTGAAGGGAAACACTTGCCTGTGGGCTAAGAACATGCATGCTGGAGTCTAGCACAACGGTGCACACCGGTAAGCCCAGCATTAGGGAAGCTGAGGCAGGAGGATGATGAGTTTGAGGCCAGGCTGTCTTTTAAGAAAAGTCATAGGGCTGGAGGGGTTAAGGGGTTAACTTGGGTGTTAGGAGTGCCTGCTGGTCTCATGGAGGGCAAGTTCAGTTCCCAGTACCCAGGTTGTAAGGCTGGGGCTGGAGCTCTCAGAGAGCCAGCATTCTCTAAAGGCCTCTGCCCATACAGAGACACACACAGACCCACACAGACACACACCACACATAAAAGTAAAATAAATCTTTTTTTATTTTTTGGTTTTTTGAGTCAGGGTGTCTCTGTGTAGCTGTCCCACAGCTCACTCTGTAGAGCAGGATGGCCCTGTGTGCTGAGAACTGCCTAAGGTCCTGGTGTACACAGTGTGTAAGGTCCTGGTGTGGATAATGTCTAAGGTCCTGGTGCACAGTTTCTAAGGTCCTGGTCCCGGTGCAGACATTGTCTAAGGTCCTGGTGCACACAGTGTGTAAGGTCCCGGTGCAGACATTGTCTAAGGTCCTGGTGCACACAGTGTGTAAGGTCCTGGTGTACACAGTGTGTAAGGTCCTGGTGTACACAGTGTGTAAGGTCCTGATGCACACAGTGTCTAAGGTCCTGGTGCACACAGTGTGTAAGATCCTACTGCACACAGTGTCTAAGGTCCTGGTGCACACAGTGTCTAAGGTCCTGGTGCAGACAGTGTATAAAGTTCTGGTGCACACAGTGTGTAAGGTCCTGGTGCACACAGTGTCTAAGGTCCTGGTGCAGACAGTGTATAAAGTTCTGGTGCACACAGTGTGTAAGGTCCTGGTGTACACAGTGTCTAAGGTCCTGGTGCACACAGTGTGTAAGGTCCTGGTGTACACAGTGTGTAAGGTCCTGGTGTACACAGTGTGTAAGGTCCTGGTGTACACAATGTGTAAGATCCTACTGCACACAGTGTGTAAGGTCCTGGTGCACACAGTGTGTAAGGTCCTGGTGCACACAGTGTGTAAGGTCCTGGTGCACACAGTGTGTAAGGTCCTGGTGCACACAGTGTGTAAGGTCCTGGTGCACACAGTGTGTAAGGTCCTGGTGCACACAGTGTGTAAGGTCCTGGTGCACACAGTGTGTAAGCTCCTGGTGCACACAGTATGTAAGGTCCTGGTGCACACAGTGTGTAAGGTCCTGGTGCACACAGTGTGTAAGGTCCTGGTGCACACAGTGTCTAAGATCTTGGTACAATCACCACTGCCCCTCTAAACCTCACTTCACCTGCCAATCAACCGGAAACCCTTAGGAATAATAAGTCCATACTACTCAGGCTTGTCAGTGGCCTACCGAGGCAAAGCATACATACTTAGGTATGACCCTTGATCCAGTCATGTGGGTCCCTGTCTGTCTATATAGCTTCCACTACATCCATCACCTCCTCGTTTCTGGCTGATAAGGGGCCTCCTCACTCGGCTTGCAGCCCGTCTGTCCCCCTCCTTACACACCCAAGTTATTCTCTGTTCTCTCTATCCAGATTGACCAATGGTTTCCTCTTTGACATTAGAACCTCAGTAACTGAAAAGAAGGCCCCCTCCCTACCACAGCAATCTAAGGGCCCCCTCCAGGGGTCTGGACAGATAGTTAAAAGCACTGGCTGCTCTTCTAGAGGACCCGGGTTCAATTCCCAGCACCCACATGGGAGCTCACACCAATTCTAGTTCCAGGGAAACCCGATACCCTCACACAGACATACATGCCAGCAAAACACCAATGCATATAAAATAAAAATAAATTAAATCATAAAAATAAAGAGGGTCTCAGGTTGGCTCTGAAGGAGACCAGGCAAGGCCATTTGTCGGTGAACCTGTCATTTCCTACTGCTTGAATTGCAGTGTCACCAATGACTGTCACATTCCAGGGACCCCAATGTCAAACAATATGGGCACCTGGGACAAGGTTGGTGTGTGTGTGTGTGTGTGTGACTGGGATTCCAGTCACCTGACTTACAGGTGTCTCCCCCAGGAGACTGGAAGAATGCAGAGGCAGTTACAGTGGTCTGAAGGAAAGCTCCAACCTTCTACTCCATAGCCCTGACTGACCACAGTCACTTCGTGCCCACACAGCCTCCCTCTGGTCATTCTTCCTCTCTCACCACCTTCCAGAATTATCCACACTGGATTCCTGGATCCCAGCCTCTTTGACATCTGAGAGCCCTGTCACCTGTGCCCCCACACCTAGCTTCTTAAAACGTAGGTTTAGGATCTCAAGGGCAGGCCCCCTCCTATCCACCAGGCATGCACTTCACCGAAAGCCACCTCTGAGGTATCCCTGTGTCTTGCCATGCTGTGAGCAGACAGTCCCCTTGTAGGGGAAGGGATTCCAGTGATCTCATTACTACAGGGGTGAGAGCCATGTGAACTTTGTCCCACTCTGTGACCAGCATTGAGCACACCACCAGCCCTGGCCCAACATTCCCTGAAATTACCAGTCTTTTCAAGACACTGTCTCCACAGTGGTACTGTTCGGTTCCCATGGCAACCCTGCAAGGCAGTGACTGCGATCTCCACTTAAAGCCCTGAAACTGATGACACGACCTACTCTGGGTCACACAGCTCCTGAATGGCATGGTTAGGAAGAGGAAAGCCAAGGCAGTCCATGGCGGTACCGAGAACTCTCTTCCGAGGTAGACCCCCTCTCTCTGCAGGACCCTAAATGCTACCCTGTAATCATCACAGTCGATTCGAGCTTCGTTATTTCAGTCTTTATTCAAGGAAGAAGGGCCAGAGGCTCAGATGAAGAGATGGACTTCCGGGAAAGCTGGAGAAATGGCTCAGCGGTTAAGAGCACTGACTGCTCTTCCAGAGGTCCTGAGTTCAAATCCTGACAACCACATGGTGGCTCACGACCATCTGTAATGGGATCTGATGTCCTCTTCTGGTGTGTCTAAAGACAGCTACAGTGTACTTATATATAATAAATAAATAAATCTTGAGAGAAAGAGAGACAGACAGACAGACAGACACTTGCTAATCCAGCACCTCCAGAGACACAAGCCCCTGACTTAGGGTTCCCCATAAGGCAGATCACACAGGATAGCTGTTTTCTCAAGCTCTTCCCTTCCTTAAGTAACAAACAAACAAAAACATCACTGGCTATTTTGGTAAATTATTTATATATATATATATAGTGTTTAAATGCCAAGAAATCAGAGCAGCCGGAGCCAGCTTGTCTTGAGGCCCCGTCACTCAGCCTACCCTGCTTCTCTTTGAGTTTTCTTTCACACACACCCTCCCCTCCCGAGGAAACCTGGGCTCACACAGATGAGAAACACAGTTTTTTGGGGAACCCAACAGATCTTGAAATATAACCTGGCTGGCTGCGTCTAACTTGACATCCGAGGCCTCTCTTTCACACCTGCCCAAAGACGAAGAGTGGAGTTCGTTCTCAAAGGGAGGAACTGTGTGTTCACAGAGAGCACAGGGAGGGGTCGTTCCCACCCATCGGGGCCTGTGCATCCCTCACGTTGGTCCCATCAGCCCATCGCTCCCATTTCACGGACAAAGTCATCCACAAACATGCACAGTTTTGCCAGGAGCATGCCACGGTGCAAAGTGGACCTGACTCGGCGCTCAGGAAGTCCGTGGAACAGAAGCAATCTGCCACGCCAGTTAGAAATGCTGAACACTCACGAGACTAAAAGGAAAACAGACAGAATGGTTTTCTCTGCTCAGGAACTGCCATTTCCCGCCATCTCGGGGCAATCTTTGTTAAATTGCACATGTTGATTCTGTAGGATGGGGCTTGAACCCATGACCCAGCCACCCCTAGACAGGAGACAGACCACCAAAGTGTGAGTGCAGCTCAACCTAGGTTCTGCAAGCACCTATGGGAGGCAGGAAGCCTGGCTCAGGACCACAGTGAAGTGTCTTGAGTCTCTGGGGTCAGGTCTCAGAGGTCTGTTCTCACGCATCCAACAAGGAAGCTCCACTGGCCAGTGCAGACCCGCTTGTGAGAAGGCACAGGATACACGTCTACTGAGAGGAGATGTGCAAAAGGGGAGGGCATGTCTATCGTAGAAAAATGTGCATGAAACTGTTTTGGCATCTTGGAGGATGCAGTGGCAGTAAGTTCTCTGGATAGCACACAGCCACCACCACAGCCCTCCCCAAAGCTTTGTGTCTCTCTTCTTCTGTACTAGAAGTACTCTGTACTTCTAACTGTAGCACCAGGCAGCAGGAGCCTGAGTCAGGAGCACGGTGAGTTCAAAGCCAGCCTGAGCCACTTAATGAACCTTGCTCTCAAAAAAACAAAACAAATGATAAAACCATCCTCCCTCTTCCGGTCTCTGCCAACCACCGGTTCGACGTTTGACCTCTGAAGTCGCCCGTTCGACCTCTGAAGTCGCCCGTTCTGGGTCCCCTCATAAAAACAGAATCACGAAGCACTTGTCCTAGGTCTGGCTCAGTCTCCTAGTGTGATGCTTTTAAGATTGTTCTAAATTGTATGGAGCCAGGTGGTGGTGGTGGTGGTGGCAGGGGTGCATGCCTTTAATGCCAGCACTCAGGAGGCAGAGGCAGGCGGATCGCTGAGTTCAAGGCCAGCCTGGTCTGCAGAGAGAGAGTTGTAGGACAGCCAGGGCTACACAGAGAAATCTTGTTTCAAAAAGCAAAACAAAACAAAAACAAAAAGCAAACAGAATCTAATATCCCACTGTATGGATGCACTGAAGTTTATCTATCCACTACCAGCACGCATTTGGGTTGTTGGGCCTTTGACCAGTCTGTTTGCCACATGCATGCCTGGTGCCTAAGGAAGTGGCAAGCCTCTGTGTAAGTTCTGGGCATCGAACCGGGGTCCTTTGCAAGAACAAGTGCTCTTAACCACTGAGCCCACTCTGCAGCCCACGACATGCATTCTTAAGTGGATATCCCATGCATACATAAATCCCTCCCCTCCTGGAGAATGTTTCTAATTTTAGACAAACACAAGGTAAACAGCCAACAACAGCATGCTAGCCAGGAAGAGATGGAAACTCAGAGGATGGCCGAACGGAAACCCAGGCCAGCCACTTGCTGTGTATCATGGGGTCACGGCCAGATCTGAGTGTAAGTGTCTCCTTCTGTGAAAAAGAAGGTTAAATAACTCATGTGACCCTGGGCCTGACATGTGATGAGTTTTGTCATGCTACATCACAGTCATCATAGCAACCATGGTGTGCATACATATGGATCCCTGAGATGAACTGTCAACAGAATGACTCTGTGCAGTTACAGTCCCCAAAAGTTTCACACATCAGTGTTAGTTGCAGAGGTAGGGAGCCACTGATGGTCCTTGAGGAGAGGATGTGTAAGGAGTTGGGAGGCCCTAAAATACAGATTCAGGGGTGGTCTGCTGATCTTCCCTTTATCTCTAAAATGAACTGATTAATAAGTACATATGTAAATATTTACATATATGTATATGTATGTAAATTTCTTCCCTGCAGTGGTCAGCTGTGATTGTGAACTTGATACAACCTATAGTCACTAGGGAAGAGTCTTAATGACGGGTTGTCTACACTGGGTTGGCATGTTTGTGAAGAGCCACCATGTTAACTAGTGTATGAAGACCCTGCCCACTGTGGGTAGCACCATTCCCTAGGCAGGGCGACCTGAGCTATGTAAGAGTAGCAATGGAGCATGCATGTATTCATTTCTGTCTGCTCTTGACTGTGTGTATAGTATACACTAGCTATCTGGAGTTCCTGCCTGGATTCCCCCAAATCCTGGACCATAACCTGTAACTATGATCTGAATTAAACTCTTGCTTTATGTCAGGGTTTTTTAAAAATCACAGCAACAAAATTAAACAAGACCTGCCGCCAACAAGTTTCATTTTCATTTTCTGTGACTATTATAGCAGATCTCACATACATACAGGCACACGTGCATGCACACACACATATGCACACATACACAGATGGACACACGGGATGGGGGTGAATTGGTTTTGGGTTTTGAGATAAGATCTCACTGCTCTGTCCAAGTTGCCCTGCTTCTCCTAAATGGCTGGGACTTCAGGTGCACGCCTGTGCCAGGCCAGCTATCTGACTTTGTGATGCAAGCCCCCTCCTAGGGCAGGTTGACTATGATTGGATAGGTCTCCCATTTCTCCTTTGCCTTTATAAAGCCAGAGGCACCCTTTGGGCTGGTGCAGTCAGTAAATATTTGTTGAATAAATGAACAGATATTCTCCAGCCTGACTTAGGAGCTTAGGTGGGCTGTGTTCATTTCAGGGTAATAAATATAATGCAAAATTTGTTGTTTTAACTATTTTAAAGTGCCACTGTATGGACACAGTGGCATTCGAGGTATCCCAAAGCTTAGTCCCTCTTGCCCCAAATGGGAGCCTGATCCCCACTTAGAAGTCACTCCCTATTGCTTGGCAACCATCTGGCTCCTAGCAACCAGCAACCTGCCCTCTATCTCTCTGGATAGCCCCAGCTCTGGACATGGCATACCTGTGCCAGATTCTCAAGTTATCTTGGACTGGCTTCTTCATCTGGGTGGGGAGATTCCCTGTGCTCTGTGGCCTGTGTTAATCACTGGAGGGCCTTCGTAGTTCACAGACATGGCAGGCTGGAGCCTACCCAGGCCACCTGTCTAGGGCATACTGGCCCCTAAACACTCAGGCCTTCTCAGAGCCTGCTGTTTACCCACTACCCACTGGTGGCCTGAACTTGGCCATCCATTACGGGCATGCTTGGTCCATGGGCGCTAAGAAATGCTCCCATCGAGACAGGATGCATGAAATCCAGTTTTCAGGATGGTCCTTGCTTCAAAGGCCTCTGTGGTCTATATCAGCATCCCTCCCCAAGTCCTCCCACAAACACTCTCTCTGCTGTGTCACCATCGAAGGCAGTTTATCCCCTCTTGTAATGGACATGTGCTGTCCAGCTGCATGGGACACTCTAGCTCCAGACTGGTGGGACACTGGTCAGAGGGCTATGTCCTTGGCTTCCTGGGTAGAGGGTGAGCCATAGACAACCTGCTTGGCCATAGGGGACCAGGAGGCTCTGCGTCTCCCTGGCAACCTGGCTTCATGGTGAAGGGTCCCAGAAAATGACCAATGCTTGTCTGATTCCAATAAGCTCCCAAGAACTTCAAAATGAACATTCTCAGCCCCCAGGGAAGACCTTTGGTCCTAGGTATGTACGTTGTAAACAGCTAGAGGGTTTTGGCGACCCCTGTACCATAGTGACAGACTGGGGAGGTCACACAGGACTGAGCTGTGTGCTTGGTTTCTGACTGTAGAGAGTGCATGACTCTCTGTCTGGGTGGTCTGCCCACTCACACCAGCTCAGCTCAGGCCTCATCACCTGTAGATGCATGGGGTGACACCGACCAGGGGCCAAGTGACTCCAGCCAAGGGTTGTGATTGCAGAGAAAGCCAGGCTGGAAGCCCAGCTCCCTTAGCCTGTGTGGCCCAGGGCAAGTCCCTCATCCCTCGGAGCACTGCATTCAAATTGGTGATCTGGAACCAAGCTCATAGGTTGCTTATCAAGGTAACTGAAGTTACCCATTTCCTATATACTGTGCACCTATAATCCTTGTGCCAGGAGGTGGACTCAGGCAGATAAACACCTGGAGCACTGATCAGCTCTGAACTCCAGATTCACTGAAAGATCATCACCAGAAAAAGAAGGCAGAAGGGTAAGGGAGGTTGCTCAGTGGTTAGAGCACTGGCTGCTCTTCCAGAGGATCCAGGTTCAGTTCCCAGCACCCACATGGAGGCTCATAGCCATCTCCAGTTCCAGGAGCTCTGTTGCCCCTTTCTGGCCTCCACAGATACTGTGTGTGCGTGACACAGGCATACATGCAGGGAAAACACCCACATATAGAGAGTAAAAATAAAGATTTCAAAAAGGCATCAAAAGCAATAATGTGGAAAATGATACAGAAAGACATCTGACATGGACCTATTGTTTCTACATGCATGTACAAGCATGTGTGCACACACATGAACATGTACCCATGGTGTGCACACACATGTGCACACACATATACATGTGTGCACACACATGTGCACATATACATATGCATACACATGCACACATATAGCACATGGGTACGGGCAAACACATGCATGCACACACATGCATACATGCATGCACACAATGCACACATACACGTGTGCACACACACAGCGCATGAGCACCCACAACCCAGCAGAGCCTTGAGCAGCTCCTGGCTGTCAACAAGCTTTGATTTATCACTAGCTGTGTGACTTGGTGCTGACATTTGCGTAGCACCTCAGAATCACCTTATTTATAGGGAATGCAGATCTCTCTCCTGGGCTAGCATCTGCCCAGTTTTTCCAATGTTGGCGGCTTAGAGGCGTCCTCAAATAAAGAGCCACCTATGTCCAAAGACCACCATCTAGCCTGGAAGTCACGGCCTTTGAACCAGAGGTGCTGTAGCCAAAGACTGGCCTGTGTGTGGGTCCTCACACCTCTGGATGGGGACCGTCCATGCTGCAACCTCCCTAGGGACTTGGTGGAGTCTCTCCCGCTTCTCTCACTGTCCCCCAGTTTGCAGTGGGTGTTCTCTGAAGGACGTTTTTCTCAGTAAATCTCTGGCCCCAGAAATCTACTTTGCATCCTTTCCAGAAACAAGAAAATCCACCTTAGAATTCACACGGAGACTCGGAGGACACCAGAACACAAAACCCACAGATGCTTCAAGGGTCCTGATTATCAGATGTGGGCCAAACCTACATGACACTTGCCTCAACACACACTTCAATGGAGTACAAAGCCAGCAGAGGCCCCTAAAAATGGGTGGCTTTCCACAAGGCTGTACAACTGCCTAACGGAGAAAGGACAGAGAGGAACAAAGTTAGCCCTAAACTTCCACCATCTGCAAAAATCAACTCCAAGCTCATCAAAGACAAAACCCCATAAACATATAGAAGAGGGGCTGGCAATATGGCTCAGTGGGTAAAGGTGCTTGCTGCTAAGCCTGATGACCTGAGTTCAACCTTAGTGACTCACATGGTAGAAAGACCGAGATGACTCCGGCGGGTTGTCTTCTGACCTCCACAAGTATGCCATGGTATGCATATATGAACACGCACACACACACACACACACACACACACACAAACAGTTAAAAGAAAACAGGAGATCACTTCATGGCCTTGGGTCCAGGGCCCAGTGGTGACTGTTCTAGACTTGACAAAGACACAAGCAATTAAAGCAAAACCAGATGTTAGGGCACACCAACAAAAAACCTCCCTGTGTCAAACGATCACACATTCAGATGGAAAAATCAGTCGTGGACTCAAGAAAATGCTTGCAAGTTTGATAGCTGTTAAGAATCTGTTGCCCAAGCCGGGCAGTGGTGGCGCACGTCTTTAATCCCAGCACTTGGGAGGCAGAGGAGGCAGGCGGATTTCTGAGTTCGAGGCCAGCCTGGTCTACAGAGTGAGTTCCAGGACAGCCAGGGCTACACAGAGAAACCCTATCTTGAAAACAAACAAACAAACAAACAAAAACAACAAAAGAATCTGCTGCCCAGAATGAGGAAGGACATCAGGAAGCATGCGGATATGCGACTCAGATCCCCACACACCAGAGGCTGAGGCAGGAGGATGGTGAGCTTGAGGCCAGCACAGGCAACATGGGAAAACCTGAAAAACCACATGCATCGACATTGCTCCAAAGTTGGCATCCGAGGAGCCCTGGAAAGCTCTATGCATGCAAAGAAAGGGCCAGCGAGGTAGCTCAGTAGAAAGGGCCCCTGCCACAGTCCTGACAACCTGAGTTTGATGCCCAGGTCCTACATGGTGGAAGAAGAGAAGGGCCTCCTGGAATCTGTCCGCTGACCTCCAAGCGTGCGATATGGCATGGGCATGCCAGTGTGAGTGCACACACAGATGCGATTTTAAATTTAAAAGCTCTACTTGAAAAACACAGATGAAGTCCCAGTGGGCTGGCTGCTAAGGCGCACTGGTCAGCTGTCCACATTCAAATGGGAACGAGCAATGACTGGAGAGCACCTGCCGAAACAGGAACCCATGGGTGAGCCGCTCTGGCAGTTCCTCAAAATTTTAAACATTTATCAGTTTTTACCCCAATGAGGTAAAATCAAGGGCTCAGAAATCCGTAAGACCATGTTTGTCACAGCTTTCTTCACAAGGAACAAAAGACGGGAGCAGCCCAAGTCTCTGTCTCTACAGCGGTCTGTCCATACGATGGAATAATATTCAGCCTTTACAAAGGAGTGGGGAGCTGGGCTTGGGAGGGGTTCAGGCCAGTAACCTTAGCCATTCAGGAAGCTGAGGCAGGAGGATCACAAACTCAAGGCTAGCCTTGGCTATCGAGTGAGTTTAAGGCTAGCCTGGGTATCTTAGTGAAACTGACCATTTTAAAAGTAAAGAGAGAGATAGGCGTATCTCAGCGATGCAGAATTTGCCTCGTAAATGCACACGGCCCTAGATTCAGTTCCAAGGACTGACTAGGAGCAGGGCTAACCACTTGCTGGTTCACTGCCTCCCCGGGGCACTCAGATTTGCAGAGACAGAGTGACATCTGTTGGGTGTAGAAGCAGTGGGGATCTGGGGCTCAAGGGGACAGGGTCTGAGATGTAAAGTTGAACCAAGATGCTGTTGTTCTGATTCTCTGGCTGGGTAAAGTTACTCTAAATGAATGGAAACTCTTAATATGGGGGCGCCCACTGGCTGCGAGTATTCTCCATATGCTGCTGAACAGGACATTTACACCGGTTGGGGTGGCCGGGGTCATGTTATGGGCATCTGACGTCGTGGAAAACAGAGTGGGAAGAAGAAATGAAGTTCTAGTTGTTCTGGAAAACTTGACACAGTTACCACAGCCTACGTGTTAGGATGTGGGGGCGGGGGTGGTGACAGGACTCTTTCTCAGGGGTTAACTTGAATACTGAGGCATGTATGACTGAGGGAGGGTCGTCTGTGAATGCTGACAAGTCTGCAGCATTGGCTGAATGAACCCCAGGGCTAGTGGTATCTCGAGGCTCAGCCCTCCGGAAGTGTTGAGTGGAAAGGAGAAAGGGGATTTCTGAGCATTTTATATGCTTGAAATAGTTCTGCGCAAAGAATTTTCCACACAAAGGTTTGAAGTCCATGGAGCTACGGCAGACATGGGTGAGGGGTGTGGAGAGTCAGGCTTCTAGTGTGCCTGGAACAGGAGACTTTGAGCCACACAGATCCAGGCCGGAACCCTGGTTGTGTGTCCGTGGGCATGTCACATGACATCAGGGCCTCTAGAGTTGTGTGTCCGTGGGCATGTCATATGACATCAGGGCCTCACTGTTCCTGTCTGTAAAATGGGAATAACAGCAACCTCACAGATCGGCCGCACAAACCGAGCAGGAAGAAAATGCCAGCCAGGCTGCACAAAGCACACTGGTCCCACACTGTTCATGGAACACCAGAGACAGAACTGTTGGCCACAGGTTTCAACTTAACCACCCCGCCCGGCCCTTGGCTCCACTTCCCAGCACGGCATAGCTAAGGATGCAGACTTTGGCTGTCCTCACGCCCCTGTAATCCGGCATGAGTGTATTCTGGAAACTTCCCAAGCAGGGCAACCTCCCTCTGCTTCTAAAAGAAAACGCATTCCATGTCTGAACACGGTGTGTCTCGAGAGTTGAGAGGTCAAGACTTGAACACCACAAGACGGTCAGTTGGGGGAGCCCTCACCTAGCGTGTGAGAGCCCCGGGTTTGAGTCTCAGTATAGACAGTGTCACAAGCAGGGCATCCCAGAGTTCAGGGAGTGGAGGCTGGGAAATCTGAAGTTCAGAGCTATCCTCAGCTGTATGATGAAGTTAGGGCCAGCCTGGGCTACATGAGACTGTATCAATAACAATAATTATAATAGTCACCATCATCACCACCACCACCACCATCATCATCACCATCATCATCATCATCACCATCATCAGTTTGTACCGAGCTTGCCACCCCCTCTGCCTCTTCAAACAGCGGGTTCATTTGCTCACTTGGCCCCTCCACTGTTTGTGATTTTTCAGTCACAGGCATGAGCCTCTTGCACCACACATGAGCTGGGAGGTAGAGCTCTTATGACTGTTGGTACTGTGACCTCTGACCTGGGCTGGCTAGCAGTAGAGGCCTTGTGTTTGGGCAGGAAGAGGCTGTAAGGAGACAGCTCACTCGGATCTGAGCTTCAGATGAAGAAGCAGCCACCCTTCCCCCAAGAGAGGCAAGACAGAGCCTAGTCTGGACCAGGGGTGGCGAGGCACAGCTGTGACGCGCTTAGAGAGACTGAGGTGGGGGTGGGATCTGAAGTTCAAGTCTAGCCTGGGCTGCACAGCGAGACCCTGTCTTTATTAAAAGCAGAGGGACAGAGGGAGGGAGGGAGAGGGAGAGACAGGGAGGATACATAGTTTGAGGAGGGAGAGGCACAGCTCAGAGTTCTGTCTCGGAGTCTTAAATGCCCTCATGGCCAGATGAATGGGCAGAGCAGGGAGTGAGGAGAAGCCCGGGAGGGTAGAGAAGAAGAGCCCTCAGGGTTGGAGGCCATTTTAAAGAAAAGGAGAGTAGGGTCTGGACACAGTTATGGCCATGCCACGGTCGAGACACCGAGGAATGTGGGTTTCACTGTAAATTCTCCCAATTTGAAGTTTCCAGTCCCCTTAGATCAAGGCCAAACAGAGCGACTTCCCTGCAGAAGGCCTGAGTGTGACCCAGTCCTCACCCGTGTCACAGACAGAGGTTAAAGGCCCGAACAAGTGGCCCCAAGACACACCTCAAGGTGACACTCTGAGACACACAGACACACGGCGGTTGACCTACGAGGCCAGGAGACCTTGTCACGGTCTGTCTGTATAAATACCCACTCTGACATCCCCACCGATGCATTCTGGGAACTGTTAAGGCAGTGCCTGACCCTGTGTCACAACAGGACCCAGGCCTAGAACAAAGGCACAGTCGTACACACGAGAATCCCAGCTGCTGGTTCTGTGCAAAGCCCAGCCGTCCAACTGTCAACTGATCAGAACTCCAGTTCCCCACCCCCCACTGACCAAATTCAACCTAAATGCCAGGCCTACCCGCCCAGAGCTCGGGACGGTGAGAAAAGCCTGTTACCTGCCTCGGGTGGGAAGGCCCAGCAGCAAGGCCATCAGGTGGGCACCCTGGCCATCCCGGTCATGTCTGCTTCCGTCTGCAGGGTGGTGAAATTCCGCCGCACAGGGGAGAGCGCTCGGTCAGAGGACGACGCAGCTTCCGGAGAGCATGACATCCAGATCGAGGGGGTCCGAGTGGGCCTAGAAGCCATTGAGCTGGATGATGGAGCCGCTGTCCCCAAGGAGTTTGCCAATCCCACTGATGGTGAGAAAAGCCCCGAAGCCCCAGTGGTAGAAAGTTCTTGAGGAGGGGCGGTTGGGAAGGCTCTGAGTACCGAAGGGTGACACGGAAGTGGAGGCTGGAACTTCAGGAGGTCCGGTGACATCACAATCCATGACAGTTGCATCAGCGAACGGTTGGCCGAGAAGGGCAATGCTGGCAACAGCGATGCTGATGATGATGCTGATATCGGTGATGGTGGTGATGATGGTATTGATAGTGGTGATGATGATGCTGATACTGAAGGTTTTGGTTATGATGTTAGTTCTTTTTTTTTTAAAAAAAAATATTTATTTCATGTATGTAGGTACACTGAAGCTGTCATCAGACACACCAGAAGACAGCATCAGATGCCCATTACAGATGGTTGTGAGCCACCATGTGGTTGCTGGGATTTGAACTTGGGGCCTCTGGATGAACAGTCAGTGCTCTAAACCACTGAGCCATCTCTCCAGCCCATGATGTTAGCTCTTATAGCAGCATGTGCTGCAGTTAATTACCCTGTCTGGGGACTACCCCAGATGCCACACGATGACAAATACGAGATGTGTTGTTGATCCCTCCTCTCCTCCCCCTTTTCCTTCCCAGACACTTTCATGGTGGAAGATGCGGTGGAAGCCATTGGGTTTGGAAGATTTCAGTGGAAGCTCTCTGTTCTCACGGGCTTGGCTTGGGTAAATAAGTATCTGGGTGCAATGCTTCACATACCCCAAGGACCCCCTGCTTCTAAGATGGGTCCCACAGCCACACGGATAACACAGTTGTTCCTCCACATATAACTTCTGCCTGAATGTCAATCAGCAAAGCTGATGTGTGGTGATGACCCAGGTGCATGCTGGGAGAAAGGTGGGCATGGCCGGCTGATCCCCCAGTGGGCATCTGGCTATGGAAGTGGATCTTCCTGAGGGCTCATGACTCCTGTCAGGTAAGGGCTTCAGGTGCATACCCAGGGAAACAGGCACAGAAAACATTTGCCATTTGGGCTCTGGGCTCCACCCCCAGTATTGCATAAAGTAAAATAAAATGAAGAATGTGTCCTGATTCAAGGTGTTCACACCCCTTGCTAAGGACCCCTTAGCCATGACCCAAAGTACATGGACCTTTAATCCAGCTGCAGCTGCTTCTCTGGGTGGGACACGAGACGTGACTTAGGCACGTGTTTTTCTAAACGGATTCGCCGCCATTTCTCTAAGTAGAAGCAGACCTTGACTGGGCCCCACACTCCACAGCCTGTGTATGGAGCTGTTCTTAACTTTCCAGTATTCTGTCTAGTCATAAAGTAGTATCAGGCATTTAGTAACTGGGGCTCCTTCATATGTGCTAATATATTCAAACATGGTGTTCATTAAGTATCATTAAATATGCAAACTCTCCAGGAACACGTGACCAGCCATCCAAAGACAAAGGACCTTGCTGTCCTGCCTCTGGGGAGACGTGTGCTCAGCTTTTATACACATGATGCTCTCTCAATGCAACTGGGGGAGCACATCTACATTGTGTGTGTGTGTGTGTGTGTGTGTGTGTGTGTGTGTGTGTGTGCGTGTGTGCGTGCACACACATGTGATTGTGTATGTATGTGTGTGTGCGTGTGTGTGTGCGTGTTTGCATGTATGTGTGTGTGAGTGTGTGCACATGTGTGAATGTGTGAATGTGTGTACATGTGTGTGAATGTGAATATGTATGTACAAGTGTGTATGTGTGTGCGCACATGTGTGTGAATGTGTATGTGTGTGTGGTGTGTGAGTGTGTGTATGAGTAGGTATGTGCCTGTGTTTGTGTCTGTGAGTATGTACATGTGTGCATGTGTACATGTATGTATGAGTGTGAGATTGTATGAACGTGTGTACTTGTGTATATGAGTATGCATGTGCATATGAGTATGTATGTACATGTGTATGTTTCTGTGTGTATGTGTGTGCCTGTGTGTATGTATATGTATGCATGTGTATGTATAAGTGTGTGAGTATGTGTGTGCATGTGTATATGATTGTGCATGTGTGTGTGCCTGTGTGTGTATTCACCATGGTGAACATGTATGCGGTAGTCAGAGGACAACTTGCAGGGACCAGAGATGGCTCATGGAAACAAAAAGATTGTGGTTTGGGCCATTCTGGGATACAATATGAAACCCTGTCTCACAAAAACAACAGTCACACACATAAACTCCCAGCACCCACATGTGCTACACAACTGCCTGTAACTCCAATACCAGGAGGATCCAGCATGCTCTGACCTTCATCGGCATTGCATGCACAGGGTGCACAGACATACATGCAGGCAAAACATCCTTACACATAAGAGAAATGAATAAAAAAAGTTTGAAAGCAAGCAGATGCATGACTCGGGGGGAAAACATACCCAGCCCATCAGCTGCCTCGTGCAGGAAGCAGCAGGGTTGGCCAGGCAGGGCGCATGTGCAGCGTCCTCACGGTATCTATCCCTTGCTCCCACAGATGGCAGATGCCATGGAGATGATGATTCTGAGCATCCTGGCTCCTCAGCTGCACTGCGAGTGGCGACTCCCCAGCTGGCAGGTGGCGCTGCTCACTTCGGTAGGTGGCCTGGCAGCTCACAGACTCCCCACACTGCCACCCTACCCCTTGTGTCCTGTGGGACAGTCTCCTGCCACCTCCGGGGCTCGGCAGAAAAGAGCCAAGCCGCCCCAGTTGGCTTTCTACTGGTCTGATGACCACCATGACCTAAAGCAACCTGGGGAGGACAGGGCTTACTTTGGCTTACAGACCCTTGCTACCGCCATCTATCACTGTGTAAGTCAGGGCAGGAGCTCCAAGTGTGAACTCGGAGGCAGGAGCTGAAGCAGAGGCCATGGAGGAATGTAGCTTCTCATCGTGTTGTCTTGTTCCTCACGGTTGGCTCAGTTCACTGGCAGTGGTCACCCATGGTGAGCCAGCACCTCCCACATTAATCATCAGTCAAGAAAACTTACCACAAAGCCAGGCAGTGGTGGCACACGCCTTTAATCCCTGCACTTGAGAGGCAGAGGCAGGTAGATTTCTGAGTTTGAGGTCAGCCTGGTCTACAGAGTGAGTTCCAGGACAGCCAGGGCTACACAGAGAAACCCTGTCTCAAAAACCAAAAAAAAAGAAAAGAAAGAAAGAAAGAAAGAAAGAAAGAAAGAAAGAAAGAAAGAAAGAGAGAGAAAAAGAAAAAGGAAAAGAAAAAGAAAAAGAAAAAGAGAAAGAAAGAAAGAAAAGAAAATGTACCACAAAACCAGGTGGTGGTAGTCCATGCCTTTAATCCCAGCACTAGGGAGGCAGAGTGGGCAGATCTCTGTGAGTTCAAGGCTAGTCTGGGCTATAGAGAGAGTTCCATGACAGCCAGGGTCACCCAAAGAGAAACCCTGTCTTGAAATGACCCTATCTTGAAACACCAAAATAAATAATTGAAAGAAAGAAACAAAGAAGCAAAGAAAGAAATAAAGAAAAGAAAAGGGAAGGAAGGGAAGGAGGGAAGAAAGAAGGGAGGAAGGATGGACGGACCACAGGCTTGCTCACAGGTCAATTTTCTCAACTCAGAGTTCCTCTCCTAAAATGACTGTAGCTTGTGTCAAGCTGACATAAAACCTGCCAGCTCAGTCGCCCTGGTTGGAAAGGCTGATGTCGACTTGGCTTCCCGTAGGCCCCCTTCCTCTGTAGAGCACCCCAGCAGGTGAGCAGCCAGATCTACCAGCCCAGGGCTTTAGCTCCTCCGAGACCTCAGAAAGTCTGGATCCCACCAGCATGTGTCAGTGTATATACCACACAAGCCTCACCTTGCCCAGCTGTGGGCAGGAGATGCCATCCTCCCCCACCCCCAGGAGAGTGCTGTGAAAGCTGGAAAATGACAGGGGTGGGGGATGGGGGAGGGGGAGAAAATGAGAGACTCTTCCAGCCCCACCCCCTCCCTACGGAGTAGCACACAGCTACCTTTTCCTGCTGGTCTCTCTCATGAGGTTGTAGGCTCATAATCAGGACTTAGAAGACCCTTGATGGGCCTGGCCCAGTGCGGGGGGGGGGGTTACATATGTTGTTTCTTTGACCCTCTCTGTCCTGTGGGAAGAGTTCTGCCCTTCTGCGATTTCTCTGTTTGTGGGGAAGGAAGCCAAGGGTGAGAGAAGTCAGTAAGAAGTCTTACACAGAAAGGAGGAGGGAGAGAGGGGAGGAGGGAGAGGAAGCATGGTGGGATGCCGCAGACCCTCTGGGGAGGAGGAGGAGGGCTAGGGGAAGGTGAGCAGAAAGAGGGAGGGGAGGAGGAGGGAAGGAGGAAGAGGAAAGGGAGGAGGGGGAAAAGGAGCAAAAAGAGAGAAGGGAGGAGGGGGAGGAGGAAAGGGAGGAGGGGGAGAGGAGCATAAAAAGAGAATAGAAGGAAGGAGAGGAGGAGGGGGAAAAGGGGGAAAAAGAGATAAGAAGGGGAGAAAGGAGTCAGGGAGGAGGGAGGGGAGGAGGGAGATTACGACAGAGAAGCTATGCATAGTGCTGCACACATGAAAACTGTGACCAGCAAATTTCAAGTTCAAGACCAGCTAGCTTGGGCTATACAGTCCAAGCCCAAAACAAAAACAAAAATGCAAAACTCACCTTTACACTCAGCAGGCAGAGGCAGGTGGATCTCTGAGTCTGAGGCCAGCCTGGTGAGTTCCAAGACAGCCAGAGCTATAAAGAGAAGCCTGTTTTCAAACAAACAAACAAACAAACAAACAAACAAACAAAATTACCATCCCTGTAATTCTGCTGTAAGAAAGCTCTAGAACCCCAGGTCCTGAACCATCACGTCGGTCATAATCTAGACAGCAATGGCAGTGGGAGCCTGGTCATGTGACTTCCCATTCCTAAGCCTCAGCATCCTCATCTGAGATATGGACATAAGAATAGCACAGCCAAGCCAGGCAATGGTGGTGCATGCCTTTAATCCCAGCACTTGGGAGGCAGAAGCAGGCGGATTTCTGAGTTCGAGGCTAGCCTGGTCTACAGAGTGAGTTCCAGGACAGCCAGAGCTATACAGAGAAACCCTGTCTCAAAAAAAACAAAAAAGAAAAAGAAAAAAGAAAAAAAAAGGATAGCACAGCTGTCCCCCTTGTGATTGTTGGAGACCTGTCTACAGGAGGCTGTGGTGGTACCCACCTATAATCCTAGCTCTCAGGAGGCCGAGGCAGGAGGACTGAGAGTTTGAAGCCAGTCCGGACTACACAGAAAGGCACTGTCCCAGCTCAGTGGCAGGTTTATCTGCTCTGTGGTGCTCTGGGGGTGACGTCAGAGGCGGGTCGCTGGTCCCTCTGTCCCGCGCTGCTCACAGAAACCGTGTGTCTGCCCACAGGTGGTCTTCATCGGCATGATGTCCAGTTCCACGCTCTGGGGAAACATCTCGGATCAGTATGGCAGGAAAACAGTAAGGTCCCTCTTCTCAACATGCACACACACACTGGGGCGCAGCCACCATAGGGGGCCCAGCGCAGTCTCTGAGGCTTTAGCAGGGGAGGGTGGCTCTCTATGCAGTCTCGTGGACTGAAGAAGGTGCATGAGAGGCAGGGGATGTTCTCGATGCCAATTTGTGCCCCTTATGTGAGGCCAGAGCAGCAGATGGTAAGTGATGTCAGGTTTATTGTCCTAGGGCAAGAGCTCTCAGCCTTCCTAACGCTGTGACCTTTCCTAACACAGTTCCTCGTGTTGTGCTGACCCCACAACCATAACGTTATTTTCATGGCTACTCCTTAGCTGTAATTTTGCTACTGTTACCAATCATAATATAAATATTTTTGGAGATAGAGGTTTGCAACTCATGGGTGGAAAACAGACCCACAGGTGGAGAACCGCTGTCCTAGAGAAATAGGTCCTGTCTCAATCTTCCAGGCAGGAGCTTTCCCCAGCCTGACTTCCATACCCCACTGATCTGCTGGGATCACTGCCTGATTTAACTGTTTGTGATTGGCATGGTGGGTGGGATGAGTTGTCCTACCATCCAGAGGACGCAGGCAGGAGGATTGCAATAAGTGTGAGGTCCATCTGGGCTACACAGAGAGATCCTGCCTCATGTGAAACAAACACAACACCATTGGTGCTAGTCGGGGAGGGGAGGGGAGAAGAGGGGAGGGGAGGGAATAAGGGAGAGGTGGGGGGCAAATGGCATTACAAACAGGAGGGATGGGTGGGGGAGGAGCTAGGGGATGGGGTGAGGGAGGGGAAGGGCAGCTGGAATCCCACTGGCCTCCTGCCGTACTCCTCCCTTGGTACCTCCAAGGCTTTGGATGAGTGCTTCCCTTTTTTAGTTGATATTACTTTATTAGACTGTACTGGAGTCTCCCATGGTCTCCTCCAGTCTGTAACCTTGGGCCCAAAAGCACTCCTCCTTTTGCTCTCTTCCTTTTTATTCTTTTTTGGACTTCACACCAGCCACCATTTCCCTAGAGGCAGGGTGTCACAGTGATGACGTGAGTCATCTGAACTCAGGGTTGTTCCCGACCATGTGACCTCACTGTGTAAGTGCCTTGAAGTCTCCCTGTCCATGGCCATCACGGTAGGCAGGCTGCCACTGAGCTGGAGCAGTGACTGAAAACGTGCATCTGACCCACAAGCACAAGATGGTGGAGCGGGATAACTGGGAATGACAGAGGGTTTTGAAATCTCAAAGCCCACACCCAGTGACACACCTCCTCCAACAAGGCCACACCTCTTAATCCTTCCCAAAACGTTCCACCAACTGGGGAACAAGTCTTCAAATATATGAGCCCATGGGAGCCGTTCTCATTCAGACCACCACAGAAGGCAAGCACTTGACCCACTGATGGCCCAGGGATGCAGTTTACTGACCTAAAAATTCACAGCTGTCCTCAGTTGAGGTTCTGTCAGAAGAGTGTGTATCTCCTGCCACTGAGACCCAGGATTCATATCCAATATCATAGGCAGTCCTGTAGAAGAGAGAGAAGAAGGCTGTCTTATTTAGGATTTTGCTGCTATGAACAGACACCACACCATGACCAAGGCAACTCTTTTTTTTTGTTTTGTTTTGTTTTGTTTGTTTGTTTGTTTGTTTGTTTTTCAAGACAGGGTTTCTCTGTGTAGCTCTGGCTGTCCTGAAACTCACTTTATAGACCAGACTGGCCTTGAACTCAGAAATCTGCCTGCCTCTGCCTCCCGAGTGCTGGGATTAAAGGCATGCACCACCATGCCTGGTCCAAGGCAACTCTTATAAGGACAACATTTAATTGGGACTGGCTTACAGGTTCAGAGGTTCAGTTCATTATTATCAAGGCTGGAGCATGGCAGCATCCAGGCTGGCATGGTGCAGGAGGAGCTGAGAGTTCTACATCTTCATCTGAAGGCTGCTAGCAGGATATTGACTTCCAGGCAGCTAGGGTGAGGGTCTTAAGCCCACAGTGACACACCTATTCTAACAAGGCCAAACCTCCTAATAGTGCCACTCTCTGGGGCCAAGCATGTACAAACCATCACAAAGGCTAGTTTTGACCTCAACTTTATTTTACTTATTTTACATTTAGTGTTTCTCTCTCTCTCTCTGGGTATGTGTGTGTGTGTATGTGTGTGTGTGCGTTTGCACATGCTCCTGTGCCATAGCACATGTGTAGAGGTCAGAAGATAATATCTTGGGAGTTCATTCTGGCAAGAACTTTTACCCACTGAACCATTTCACCAACCCAAGAGTTTAGATTTTAAAAGTTCATAGATGGATTTTCCAATAGCGACATTTACAAAATCTGTGAACTATAACCCCATTTCTGCACCTTCTAGAAAACTGCTCCTCAATACATGGGAGAGGATTTTGACAATGTCTGGGACAGACCAAGTTGTCACAAACTGAGGGAAGGGGGTGATAATCTCCCTGGCATCTCACAGTTAGAAGCCAGGAATGCTGTCCAGATGCCAGCATGCTTACGGCGCCTGCACCACAAAGAATATTCCTGTCTATCACATGAGTGGCGATGAGGGAGACAAGATGGTGGCTCCCAACACTGCTGTCACTTGCAGAGTTAATTACAAGCCTCCTTTCTCCAGCACCTGAGACCACTAAGGCTCCATCGAGTTCCCTCGAAATTGGTTCATCTTGGCAAAGGGGAAGGAAACCTCTCTGTGGAAAGCATGGGCGGGAGCCAGGCTGCCCGGAGTCAGGTCCAGCTGCTCCTTGTGGACAGAGTCCTTGACTCTCCATCCTCTCACATCCGTGAGATGGCTCAGACTCCCTGCGGAGTGATTCCAAAGAGAGAAGGGGCTTGCGCACAGGTCTCAGCACAGACAAATCATTCCATAAATGTCTATTACCCTTCTTAGGTCTTGACAAGCCTCTGCCTGCCTCCAGAGTCCACGTCCTTCACCCTGACCTCCCCCAGAGAAGCCAGCCCATCAGACCCTTGTCAATGAGGCTGCGTAGATGGCTGCCCCCTAAATGTGTTCTGCTGGCTCTGCTCTCAGGAGAGCAAAGCATCACACCAACAAGATGCAGCTGGTGTGACCAGCCAGAAATTCTGGAGAGGTGTCCCCCCACCAAACCCCCAAAGGCACAGCTTCTCCTTCCAAGTCAGAGTTTCTATCCAAACTCAGGAACAAAGGAGCAGGCTGTGATTACAAAGCCTCCCGGGCTCATCCAGGGGCCTGGGAACACCAGGAAACCGACCATCAGGATCAACCACAGAGCGGCTTCCTGGTCCAGGTGGCAGGTTTCCATGCCCACGTGGGTGTCTGCACACAGTGAGATGCTTTGGTTCCTTTGGAAGTTTCTATGGCATGGGGGCTATGTTAATTATGTAAAGGAGAAAGAGAGAGAGAGAGAGAGAGAGAGAGAGAGAGAGAGAGAGAGAGTTAGTTCCACTCCCTACCCCACCCTCCCACCCTTGTGGAACAAGGCAGCCTCCAGAAAGTCCATTTACTTCTCTGAGCCTGTTTCCCTGCATGCAAAATAAAGGTGGCGAAGGAAGGACAAAGAGTGACTCAGGGGTCCGGGTTTAACCAGAAAGTGTCGGCTGGGCCGCAGTATAGCTTGGTGGGTAGAGCACTTGTCCAGCACACAGCAGGCCATCTTCTAAGTCAGCCCTGGATAAAACTGGTTGTGGGTGGCACGTGCCCATGACCTCAGCACTTAGGAGGGAGCAGGAGAGTCAGAAGTTCAAGATCACCCCTAGCACACAAGGCTAGCCTGGGCTACCTGAGGTCCAAGGCTAGCCTGGGCTACTACCTGAGGCTGTCCCAGAAAGCAAAACAAAGTGTGTATGTGTGTGTGATACACACAGGAGTTTGCCGATGCACGATAGAACATTCTAGTCTTTGCTACGGTCCGGAGTGAGGGTAGCGTGACTGGGCCACTCCACCACAAAGGCGCTGTTGGTTTTTGGTTTTGAGATAGGGACTCAAGACGGCCTCAAAGGCCTCAAGCGCCTGACTCTCATCCTCCTGTCTCCCACGTGTGAGCGAGCACATCACTGCACCTAACATAGTGACGTCTTTAAGGAGGAAGAGGAGGCTCCAAACACACACTAGAACTCTCTGTCTTCGAGGAACCTTTTAGTCTCTGTGACCTGTGAACATTGCCCTCCTAGCAGAGAGCAATCCAGGAACGCACCGTCCCAGGCTTTCTGGGGTCCGGTTTACAAACTGGTGACACAGAGAACAGACACATACCCTTGTGTTCCAGATTTCAGTGCTGGGGTTGATGTCATGGTCTGTCTGCAGCACGCTAATCGCGTATCCTACACCTGAACTACACCCTAGCTGCATAAGAATTATGCATCCTAGGCTGGGCGTGGTGGCGCACGCCTGTAATCCCAGCACTCGGGAGGCAGAGGCAGGCGGATTTCTGAGTTCGAGGCCAGCCTGGTCTACAAAGTGAGTTCTAGGACAGCCAGGGCTATACAGAGAAACGCTAGTCTCGAAAAACGAAAAAAAAAAAAAAAAAAAAAAAGAATTATGCATCCTAACAGCTGGATCCTAGCCCCCATGTTTTATTTACCCCTCGCAGGGTTTTATAGGGCGTTCAATCAGTTGCCTCCATTTTGACTTATTTTGCATAAAAATAAACATCGAGTGGTTTGTGGCTTCCCTTGAAACCTGGATCAGCTAGTGACTGGGACGCACAGTCTACCACGGTAACTCTTGGCCAGACAGGTTCTCTGACTCAGTCACCACCTGCCCTGTATCACACCTGAGGAGGTCCCAGGCTGTTGGAGGTAACAGGGAGCAACTGAAAGCCTGGCTCATTTGAAGCACAAGTCTCCGTGCTGGAAGCCCGGGCAGTGTCAGGCACAAAGTGTCAGTCAGATGCCCTTTGCTGTGACAAATGCTGAGACAGCTCAGCTTATGAAAATAAAGGTTTGTCTTGGCTCAAAGTTGGGAGTTTGCAGTCCTCGGAGGGTCCATGATTAGCTTTGGTCTAAGTGCCCTTGGAGGCCAGAGGAAGGTGTCAGGTCTCCTGGGACTGTAGGTACAGACAACTGGGTTGCCACTGGGAGCTGAGAATCCAACCCAAGTCCTCTAGAAGAGCAGCCAGAGCTAGTAACTGTAGAGTCATCTCTCCAGGCCCATTGGTAACTTTTTCAAAAAACAAGGGGGGGGGGGCCTGGAGAGATGGCTCAGCAATTAAAAGCACTGACTGCTCTTCCAGGGGGCCTGAGTTCAATTCCCAGTACCCACTTGGTGGCTCACAACCATCTGTAATGGGATCTAAGGCCCTCTTCTGGTGTGTCTGAAGAGAGCAACAATGTACTCACATACATAAATAAATAAACCTTTTTTAAAAAAATGGCACCAGGCAGTGATGGCGCACACCTTTAATCCCAGTGTTCTGGAGGCAGAGGCCAGTCTGGTCTTACAGAGTGAGTTCCAGGACAGCCAGGGCTACACAGAGAAAACCTGTTTCCAAAACAAACAAACAAACAAGCAAACATATGTGACAGCAGGGCTAGAACCCAAAGCAGGAGCCCCAGCCTGAGCTGTGCCACCCTTCACTGGTAACTCTCGCTGCCTGTAGACACGTGCCACCTGGAGCTGCTCAAGGCTCTTGAGATTCTGTGTCTCCTTCTCCACAGGGGCTGAAGATCAGCGTGCTCTGGACCCTGTACTACGGCATCCTCAGCGCCTTCGCGCCTGTGTATAGCTGGATCCTGGTGCTCCGAGGCCTGGTGGGCTTTGGGATTGGAGGGGTGCCCCAGTCGTAAGTAAATACCTAGGGCTGGCATAGCCACCTTCTGCATGCACAGGTTCAGCATCGTTGGATTTAAAAACCCTCACAGAAGAAGTGAGCATGTAGACCATTAGTCACTAAAGCATACAGAACAGCAGACATCTGGATAGCATCTGTACCTTGCTCTGGGCTATCAGCCATCCAGAGGTGGTTTATAGCACGGAGACGTGAGCATGCCTGTCTCTATAAAATACGACATCATTTATGTAGGAGGGAGTTGAACAGCTTCAGGTCTAGCTACCAGCACCAGCACCCTGGAGATAAGGGGGGATGGCTCTGTGTCCTCATTGCCTTGGAATGTGGGGATGGCCGTGCAGGGCCTCTGGAACCTGAAGCCACATAGGACAGAACACCAGCAGCATCAGTATCCTTTCAGTTAACAGCAGCACCAGCAGTGCCCAAAGGCCCTAAGAGAGAACTCACAACAAACCAGACCCAACTTTGATGGCCCGTTAACATCCATACATCATGGCCTGCAGCAGTTACTAAGTCGTAGCAGTTGAGTGTGGGACTTTTGGCCAGTTGTGGAGGCACAAGCCTTTCATGCCAACACTTGGGTGGCAGAGGTAGATGGAACTCTATAAGAGTCTGAGGATAGCCTGGTCTACATAGTAAGTTCTAGGCTAGCCAGAGCCACAGAATAAGATCCTGTCTCAAAAACAAAACCACCACTACCAACAACAAAAAAACCTTTACGGGATTCTTGAACAGTCCCGGCATGAAAGCTTTCTCTCTGTGAGCCAAGACCTGTGGAAGATGCTAAACTCAAGTCCACACAAATCCACCCCCACAGACTCCATGATGTCAACAAAGGCCATTCCAGCTTTAACACCTTCTCAACTTCTAGATTCCTTTGCAATGGGAATACTGGTATTTATTTATTTATTTATTTATTTATTTATTTATTTATTTATGTTGGTTTTTCAAGTCAGGGTTTCTCTGTGTAGCCCTGGATGTCCTGGAACTCACTCTGTAGACCAGGCTGTCCTCGAACTCAGAAATCCACCTGCCTCTGCCTCCTGAGTGCTGGGATTAAAGGCATGCACCACCACACCTGGCCTGGAATGCTGGTTTTAAAAGGATATTCTGCATGCTCCATTCCATGTCCAAACTGGAGCCTATCCATTCCTCAGACTATCAGTGCCAGGGGTGGCATAGCATGTGATATATATACACATATATACACAGCATGTGATATGTATGCATTATGTGTGTGTGTGTGTGTATATATATACCATGAACTTTACAATCACAACTCTCTGCTGGGGCTCCTTCAGGACAGTCTGGAGAGACAATCTAGGAAGGGCAGGTTCACCATGAGTCAGTGTGGTGACATCACAGTCTCTGTAGACCAGAAGGCCTCGGTTTGAATCCTGACTCTGCGCTGTGATCTCAGGGGAGACCCTGATCCCTTCTCTGCATCAGTTTTGTTGGTGTCTATCCCTCATGGGTCCCGAGAGTCTTATGACCCCACGATGAGGACAACACCTGGGAGAATACTCCCTTCCTACCAAATATTCTCCTGGGCCACTACACAAGCCCTGTCAGAGGCTGTATCGCTGCAGACGAGACACTTGGCCACCTTCAGGTTTGCCCAGCAGGCCCTCAGTTTGATCCCTAGCACCCACAAATCGAGTGTGGTCTCTCAGACCCATGGTGACCCCAGCACTGAGGAGCTGGAGACAGGAGGATCGCAAGCTCAGAGTTGTCCTTAGCTAATTGACAGTCCAAGTACCTGATACCAGGCTTCCAAACAAACCAGCAAACATTTTCCTATGAAGTCAGAGCTTGGCACCAGTCCAGTTCCCACAGGAACTGACGAAGTCAAATCGTGTGCAGGAGGATGACAGACAGAGTGTAGTGTGAAGGGGGGACTGACCATGAGGATCTAACACCCAGGCGTAGCTTCCTGCCTTTGGACGTTCATTGAACCTGTTCCACTCCCTCCCCTGACTTCCCGATGATGGCTTCTCCTGATATCTATCTGAGTTGGCACCCAACACGTTTTCCTGGAGTGGAAAAGCATGATTTCACACAATCCAGGAATTAAAAAACCACTGGAGCTCGAAGCAGAGGCCATTAACAGGAACACAGCCAACAATCTGGGCCGGCAGCAGTTGGTGACTTGTGGCACAACTGTAGCCCAGCTCCCAGAATTCCTGCACATGGACCACTGGTCACCGAGCAGCGCCCCCTGGTGGCTGGAGGAACTGTAGCGGCTCAGGTCAAATTCCTCCTCCCTGGATGCTTCAGCAGATGTTTGCTACCCTAAACGTCTGCTCACAAATACCCCTGGAAACAGCGCGGAGGTGATAGGAATCTTTAACAGAGCTTGTAAGCAAAGGAAGGATACTGTCAAACAATCAGAAACTTTGAGAAACTTTTGGAAGCTTATGAGTAAATGAAGATTTACAAGTGACTAGATCAAAGAAAAGACTATACCCCAAATTGGCTGCAGGGCGCCTCATGAAGAAAGGCTTCTTCCCAGAGGCTGGGAGATATGTCATTCCCAAAGTCCCTGGTACAGGAAGGGAGGGGAGCACACCAGGTGTTGTGTGACAGAACTTGTCCTGGAGACCTACACACCCCAGACTGGGATCCCACTACAGACTAAAGTACAGCTACTACCTGAAGGAGACCTCTGTCCAGCCAGGATTCCCTTCTGAAACCCCTAATTAGGCACAAACCACACCGGAAAACCTGTTCTCACAAGACAAGTTAAAAGTGGCTGCTTTCTGGAGAAAAACAGCAGGCAAATGACCTTGCAGGTCTAACTTTTAAGGGAAAAAGGGAGGGCTCTGTTGGAATGGGCCAGGGTGTGGTGAGAAGTTTTGATTGGGTGTGTTAATTAGGTGAGCCAAAGGGGGGTTTTGATGGCTGGACTTTAATACTTCGATGGCTAGACCTTGGAAGTCAGCCTCCGGAGGAGGAAGTGGCCATATAAGGGAACAGACAGACCTCCAAGGCTAGTTTAGGAATGTAATCGAAGGGTTTTTAGCAAGGCAGAGAGAATGGGGGAGAAGGGCAAGGCCTTCCAGAGCCACACTCAACATGTTCAAGCTGGCCAGCGTCCCTTTACCACCCAAGTCCATCTTGGTTTTATTGGGGTTACTTATAGGAATAGGGGTGAGGGGTTACTTAACAGGTGCAGAAATGACTCCACGATGGTTAGTTGCATCATCAAGGCTACCCCAGGTAGGGTGACAGCTCACAAGTCTGGGGACTTGGAGCACACTGAACAGCCTGCAGGCAGCTCAACAGGTTGGAGAAGTGTCCTTTCCAGGTGCTCCAGTTGGTTCAAGCGTCTTCCGGGCAGCTCAGTAGGTCTCTGTTTCTTCCAGGCCGTTGGTCTCAGGAGTCTTCTTCAGAGTTCAGCTTGGATTCGCTCCTCTCAGTGTAACTCTCAGATTTTACCATTTACTCCAGGGAGGGGGTCGGGGAGGGCGAGGTGCAATGAGTCTTGTAAGTTTCGGGGACTTCCTGAAGCTACACAGAGTTGTTTATCTTCCTGCTTAAGCAGCTTCCCTGTAGAGTGAAATGTTTCAATCTTGGAGGAAACTGTTACACAACACTCCACCCGTTCCTCCATCTCTGAAATTCTTTCTGCCTCATCTTCTCCAAGGACCCCTGAGCCTTGGAAAGGAGTGATTATAGATGTCTACCTATGGCTAAGAAACAGGCCAGCATGCCATAGTAACAGTCACTTGATCCTGGGAGCTTCACCAGTCAAAAAGGCACAATAATGATCGATGGGCATAAACACACATGTGGAAGGCAGATTGACAGGAACATCACGTTCGTCTAGAAAAACCATAGAAGTGGCTTCCCCATTGGATCCTATGACCTTCCCATCCATAGGTCTTTATCCTGGATTGCAGTACCAGATGCGAACTTCCTTTTGCGGAGTGGGTCTTAAATCCAATCAGAAGGCAGTTGGTCTTACCCACAACATCCGAGCCACTATTGCACAAGCAGACACATCATGCCTGGCACATTTGTATTTCAGCACACAAGGTCCATAGGCAAGCAGGAATGTTGGTGGCCATTCTCCGTTTGCCTGGCTCCTTTGGCACCATGAAAGCCAGCCAGGAGGTGGGAGTTTCCAGCTCGCTCCCGGGTTAATTTCTCCATGCCCTATAGTCAAAGCTCGAGCATGTGGTATCTTCAGTGATAGGGTCTTACTGTTTCATTCTTGCGCAGAGCCAACAGCATTAGCAATAGCCTTTATGGTTTGAGGGGCCTTAGGGGCTCCTCTGGTCCACAGCTCACAGGGAGGTAGCCCGCCCTAGTCACCGAGGTTCCCATTCAGTAATCTTATGGCTTCGAAGAGGCTTATGCCCTTTTCCATCCCTGTAGGGTACCTTTTGGACTCAGACTTCTTCACAGTTATCATTTTAACAACCTCCTTTTCTTCTTTCAACTAACCGAGCCCTAGTAGGATCGTAAGGCAAACGGAAGTACCTCCGTACCTGTTTGCCTCTCCTTCGGCTTTCCAAATCTGCGGACCACTCATAGCTTAGCATTACGTCATCTACATGTCGGAACCTTTCCCAGAGTTTAGGCAGGACAACGCAACGTGACCAGGCAAATCCCTGAAACCCCGTCCCATCACAAAGATGACCTGAATGTCCGCTGTCATCTGTTCTCAGAAGGTGTCAGGAGAGTCCAGAAGCTCAGAACTGAGACGGTACTAAAGTCAAACTTAGGTGAGGTTTAATACAGTGCACATGTGCCATCTGTTTTTATCCATTTGTATCAATTGCTTCCTCCAGAGGTGGAGGCTGGGTACACAGAGGCGCTACTTAATTAGCTCACTGTAACCTTGGTCATTCTCTCTGAGATACTATGTTTCCATAACCCCTAAGCCTCCCTACTCTTCTCTGTCTGACCTATTCAGTGAGCCTGACTTAATTTGCTCAGACCTGCTCAGGGTCACGGGGAACAAGGCTCTGCTCTCTGCAGCTGCACCTGCTGGCTTACTGGGTCAGGGAGGCCCTGGGTTGGCATTGTGGATGTGGCTGTAGCTGTTGAGTCTCCATCCACCATACCCAGTTGCCTGGGGAGTTCCTGGCTGAGCAAGCCATCTCCACCGCTAGTGTAACCCTTTTGATGGAGGCAAATGGACCCTCCTTAGTCTAGGAAGAGACTCCCCACCCTAGGACAGGCTTGATCATCTTCACCTGTCACAGAAATCTTCTGTGAACCACTCCTCAGGCTGCAGAGTCTTCCAGAAGTCTTAGCACACGATTTCGTTTTCTATCAGTTCTCTCCTTGCCAGCTCCAACTCCACACAAACCTTTGTCTTTGAGCAACCCAGACAGACTTCTTTCTCTGATTTACCATTTAAACGACATCTCCATTAGGTGATTCTCTCACGGCATGGACAGTCTTTACAAGCGAAATCACGGAGACCTGCTGAAGAAGTCTTCCCTACTTTACAAAGATCTCGCCCCACCATAGGGTTCAGCAAAGCCACCAATGTGCCTTAAACAATGAAGTGGCTTGTGCCCCTCCCCCCCCCCCAGCTTGCTAATGGCCACCGTGAGATTTAAAACATCCACACTTGCTTTCTCACGCATGTAACTAGGTAGCTGTTTTATCTGTGAGGAGTGGGAAAAACCCCGCAGGCAAATTACAGGAGAAATACGAAGCCCCAAGAGGGCCTTGGCTCCTTGGCACTTCTGATGTCATTTACATAAACCTAATTATGTCATAATTAGATGGCACTCTTATCTAGTTAGAAAGATGGCTCCCTTAAGTGCTTTATTGAGAGACATTTAGGGGACAATATTTTTAGGTAGTTAGGTAATATTAAGAGTTTCCATTCATTTAGAGTAACTTTACCCAGCCAGAGAATCAGAACAACAGCATCTTGGGGTGTTATTTTAAAAATAAGTCAACAGTCAGAATGTTACAGTAACAGCTGTTTCGAGAACACAACGCCACAGGTGGGGCAGGTTATAAAGAAAGGAGGTTTACCTCAGCTCATAGTCCAGGCTCAAGACTGGTGGATGCATCTGTAGTGGCTCCCTTAGTAACAGCTATGGATGCATCTGTAGTGGCTCCCTTAGTAACAGCTATGGATGCATCTGTAGTGGCTCCTTTAGTAACAGCTACGGAGCTGGCTCAGACATAACCTGGCAAGCCAACCAGGATGAAAGGAGAGTGTGATGTCTCTCTCCCATAACCCCAGCATTGAAGGGGCGGAGCCAAGGATAATCCCTACGGGTGTGAGGCCAGCCTGAGATACACAGTGAGTTCCGGGTTAGTGAGACTCTCCCCACCTTTCCCCCCAGATTCAATCTTGGGACTGACCCTAACGGTATTGTCTAACCCTGATCAACCCTCAGTCCCAACCCTGAGTCCCCACCCCCTAGACACTAAAACTGGATCAAGCCTAGTGCTTGAGGATGAAGTGCCACCATGTAAAAACCCTGCGCATGTGCGTCAGGCACCCAAACCACAACAATGGGAAGGCAAATCAAATCACTTGTAAGGGGCTCTCTTCCCTGCCTCTGTCCCCCTCATCCCTCCCTTCCCCCAAATACACATTGATGCTCTCGATAAAAGAGCTATCGTATTCATTGCCGACAATGACGGTACCCGGAAGCATGTCCACGGGACAGGTATGCTATGCGTCTTCAGACGATGTGTATCCCAGCCCTGCCCCTATTTGGCCGATTAGAAAACCCAGCTCCTGGGAGGCTTGATCAAAGTCAGGTGCTCACTAAGTGAAGGGGAGAGGTAACGGTGCTGGTCATGAACCACCCAGCACTCAGGGTTTAAGACAGTGATTTACTTAACTCAGCCTGCATTTGGGCAGTTAGGCGGTACCACTGTGTCAGGGGCTTGCGCGAGTTTTCAGTCAGCAGATGCGTTCGATGATTCAATGAATCTAAAGGCTCCATCTGGCTTCACCCAGGCACAGCCACCTGGGATCCAAGACAGGAAGACAAAGCCACAAAGTCTCATGTAGCCTAAGCTTGCAGCCAGCTGTGCTGAGACTCAAACCCAGGGCTGATCAAACCCTGAAATCAGGGCTGCTCCCCCAGGCCAGTTGCAATTCAATTCAGATCAAACTTGATTGATGCTGGACAGTGGGATGAAGAAGTCGCAGTGAGATGCTGAGTAGTCTCACTTTACGTCGGTGGAGAAGCATATTGGGTTTGGTTTGTGGCTGGAGGGATGGTTCAGAGGTCAAAAGAGGTTACTGCTCTTGAAGAGGAACCAAGTTTAATTCTCAGCCCCTCTGCAGAATAGCTAATAATGGATGTGGCTCTACCTCCCTCTTCTGGTCAGAATGGGAATGGCACACACATAAAATTAAAAACAATTATTTAAAAATAATTCCAAGCCGGGCGGTGGTGGCACATGCCTTTAATCCCAGCACTTGGGAGGCAGAGGCAGGCGATTTCTGAGTTCGAGGCCAGCCTGGTCTACAGAGTGAGTTCCAGGACAGCCAGGGCTACACAGAGAAACCCTGTCTCGAAAAACCAAAAAAAAAAAAAAAAAAAAATCCAAAAATAATTTGATTTGGTAGCTTAGAATATAGTCCAGTGGGAGAACATGTGCCTAGTTTGAACATAGCTCTGAGCTCAATCTCTAGTATCAAAGGGAAAAAATGGACTAAAAAAAGATTTACGTGTATACGTGTTTTGCCTGAAGGTGTGTGTGCACACGCACCTGTGTGTGCAGTACTTGCAGAGGTCAGAAGGGGACAGTCGATTCCCTAAAACTGGAGTTGCAGGAGGTTGCTTCGAGCTGCCATGTGGGTGCTGCGATCTCCAGCCCCAAGATTTGGATTCTAATTTGTAACTCTATCATTACAAGTGACGTTTTGGTTATAAAATGAAAAAAAAAAAAAGAACAAAAATCTCATTAATGCTCCAAGTATCTTCATGAGACTAAGCAGATTACAGGAGACAGTAAAGGGCAATAGCTTTTTGTGCAGTAGGGGGCGCTGTGTGCATCCACAGAGCACCATTCAGGTGAAGAAACAGCTGGAGAAAAACTGGCAGGTCCAGGGCACCTTCCTGGTGACTTCCTACATAACCATGTTAACGAAGGTCAGAGGACCATTTGTAGGAGTCAGGTCTCTCTTTCTGCCATGTGGAGTCTTAGGGATGAACAGGGACCAAACTCAGCTCACTGGGCTTGGCAGAATGGACCTTTATCTGCTGCACCATCTCGCCAGCCCCAGAAGAGCTCACTCTTAGAATAAGGATGTGATTACAAAATGGAAAAGGGAAGACAAATTAAAAATGACATTTGTCACCAATGCCGTGGTGGTCTGTTCAGGTAGAAATAGCCAGAGGCAGGTGGGTAGAGGTTCTGTGGAGGACAAGATCTTGGCAAATCTGAATATGTCCTGGCAAACTACCAGACACCAACTCCATCCATCAATGAATAACAACATGACAACAAGGGAGCAGGGTGGCTTTGCACACCCCAGATGCAACTGTCAGGAGCAATTCCATGTAATCCCCCCATGACTGTCCCCAGGGATGCACAGACAGACATCCGGAACCCAGGATGGAGGGACAAAAGGCCATACACAACATAGCCATATCAACTTGCTATCACAGCTGCCCGTAAACCCACAGCCAGACTTTCTCCAGACTCTGTGGTTACTGCAGACCTCGATGGAAGCATGCCAGAACTCGAGGGTCATTTGGGGGGAGTTGGTTAAAAACGCAGGGGCCGCCAGGCAGTGGTGGCGCACGCCTTTAATCCCAGAACTTGGGAGGCAGAGACAGGCGGATTTCTGAGTTCGAGGCCAGCCTGGTCTACAGAGTGAGTTCCAGGACAGCCAGAGTTACACAGAGAAACCCTGTCTCAAAAAACAAAACAACAACAACAAAAATAAATAAATAAAAATGCAGGAGCCATTTGTGAAAATCTGCTTCCCAGGGACAAGGGAGTCACACACTGGCCGACTACGATAGTACATGCTGGGAGACAGGACGGGAAGATAGTGAGTTTGAAGTCAGCCATGAGCTACACAGTAAGAACCCGTTGGTTGAATTTCTGACTTCAGCCACGATACCAGGAAGTTCCAACGTAGGAATCCACGGATCACTCTTGGAGGGAGGGAACTCAGAATCTGCCATCTTCCCACTCTTTAACCCCCGTCTCTTCGCTCACCTAGGGTGACGCTGTATGCCGAGTTCCTTCCCATGAAGGCCAGAGCCAAGTGCATTTTGCTGATTGAGGTAAGGAGGGGGTGACTGGTCTCCCAGGAATTCTTACTGACTGGCAGGCAGCTTTCAAATGTACATAGCCACAGGCTCGCAAAGACTCAATTGACAAATACGCACATGTATATACAGTATAAATGCTTTTTCCTCCTTCCTTCTTTCTCCCTCCCTTTCTTTTTCTTTTCTTCTTCTAACTTACTCGTTTAATGTATGTGGGTACACTGTTGCTATCTCCAGATGCACCAGATGAGGGCGCTGTTTTCCATTGGTTGTGAACTACCCTATGGTTGCTGGGAACTGAACTCAGGACTTCTAAAAGAGCAGCTAGTGCTTTTAAGTACTGAGCCATCTCTCCCACCTTCTCCCTGTCTTTCTTCAATTGGAGGTTGATCTAGGACAGTGGTTCTCAACCTTCCTAACTATATCCTCTAGTACAGTTCCTCATGCTATGGTGACTACTAACCATAAAATTATTTCATTGTGCCGGGCGTGGTGGCGCACGCATTTAATCCCAGCACTCGGGAGGCAGAGGCAGGCGGATTTCTGAGTTCGAGGCCAGCCTGGTCTACAAAGTGAGTGCCAGGACAGCCAGGGCTATACAGAGAAACCCTGTCTCGAAAAACCTAAAAAAAAAAAAAATTATTTCATTGCTACTTCATAACTCTAATTTTGCCACTGCTATGGATAGTGATGTAAATGTCTGATATGCAGGAGATCTGATATGTGACCCCAGGGGAAGGGTCTTTTGACCCCCACAAGAGAGGTCATGACCCAGAGGTTGAGAACCACTGATCTAGGCTCTCACACATGCTGGGCAAGTGCTCTACTACTGAGCTATATCCCTGCCCTTTTTTTGTCCTTTCTATTTCGAGACACAGTCTTGCAAAATTGCCCAGGTTGGTCTTGAACTCACTCTGTAGCTGTCAGGCCCCAGCCATACAGGGACTGCACAGGATTCTCAGCACACCAGTACCTGTTCTGCCACGTGATCACACTTTGTGTCTCCTTACATGTTATGTAAGGAGAGAACTACTCCACCCTAAAATTCTCTAATTGTGACTCCCACCACCCCCTCAGCAAAGAAAGAAACAATTGTGATTTTAAAACAACAACAGTAGTGAAGTTTCTGTCACCAAGCCAGAAGGACCAAGAGGGACCAAGGGCAGCCCAGACAGTTGGATGCCAGATCCTCTGCAGAGACCACCCTGCAGGGGAGGAGGCAGGGCAGTAAGTCAGTCCTGGATTCTCCTCCACCCTGGCTTCCCTCTCATCCCCTGGACTCTCTATTAGCAGAACATAGTGGGAAGCCACTGGCAGGGAACCTAGTGTGTGTATGTGTGTGTGTGTGTGGGGGGGGTCCTTTCAAAAGTGGGAAAAGGAGAATAACTTGGGGGATAAGGAAGAAATGACCCCAAGAATGGATACTGAGCCTGTGAAAGGAAGAAATGACCCTAAGAATGGATACTGAGCCTGTGTGAGGGAGAGATGACCCTAGGGAAGGAGACTGAGCCTGTGTGAGGAAGAGGTGACCCCAAGGATGGACACTGAGCCTGTGTGAGAAGGAGGTGACCCTAAGGATGGATACTGAGCCTGTGTGAGGGAGAGGTGACCCCAAGGATGGATACTGAGCCTGTGTGAGAAGGAGGTGACCCTAAGGATGGATACTGAGCCTGTGTGAGGGAGAGATGACCCCAAGGATGGACACTGAGCCTGTGTGAGAAGGAGGTGACCCTAAGGATGGACACTGAGCCTGTGTGAGGGAGAGATGACCCCAAGGATGGATACTGAGCCTGTGTGAGAAGGAGGTGACCCTAAGGATGGATACTGAGCCTGTGTGAGGGAGAGATGACCCCAAGGATGGACACTGAGCCTGTGTGAGAAGGAGGTGACCCTAAGGATGGATACTGAGCCTGTGTGAGGGAGAGATGACCCCAAGGATGGATACTGAGCCTGTGTGAGGGAGAGATGACCCTAGGGAAGGAGACTGAGCCTGTGTGAGGAAGAGGTGACCCCAAGGATGGACACTGAGCCTGTGTGAGAAGGAGGTGACCCTAAGGATGGACACTGAGCCTGTGTGAGGGAGAGATGACCCCAAGGATGGACACTGAGCCTGTGGGGAAGGAGAGCAGATGTCAGGAGAGAAAAGACAAAAGTAGACAATATGTATAGTCACGCGCAGAGAGAACGGAAGTCTAACCACGGGCTTTCCACCCACGCCCAAGTTCCCAGAGATAATGACTCTGAGACATCTTACCTATGAATAAACACCTAGGCCAAATGCCTTGGATCCTGACTAGCCCATAACTGAATCATTGCTCTGTTCTACCATTTGCCACGTGACTTGGTCCTCAGTTTCATACACCGGTCTTCCTCTGTCATCTGAGCCTATTTCCTAGAATGCCCCACCTTCTAATCCTGCCTCAGCTTTTTGGCCAGAAGCTTTTTTTTTTTATTGACAGGTGAAACTTGCATACATTGCACACAAGATTCCTTCTCCATGGAAGCTCTCCTGTCCGTCAGTCCATACATGCATAGGGAAGATGTGATATATCAATATATAATAGTAGCATCATGCCTTCAAAAGGCGGGAAACTATGACAAGCTACCATGTCCGTGAGGCACCAGGGTATTATGTTTGAAGAAATCCAGACATAAAGGACGAGTGCCATGTGATTCTGCTAAGCAGGTGGTCAGAATAAAGCAAGATAAAAATGACAGGACAGGCATTTTTAAACAGGCCGGTCATCCCAATACTTGGGAGGCTGAGGCAGGAGGATCTCAAGTTCAAATCTAGGCTGGGCTGCATAGCCAGACCCTGTCTCAGGAGAGCTTTTTAAAAAGGACAACGAGAAAAACACAGAGACTTCCAGGGAATTGGGGCTGGGCAGAGTGGGGGCTGACTGTCATGGAGACAGTTTCGTTTCACAGAATGACCTCTGGTGGTCCACTGCATTGGTGGCCGCAGGACCAGCGGGACGTGCTCGATACCAGTGCATACCTAAAATGGTTAGGAAAAAACATGCAAAGAATTCAAAGTCCCTTGAATGCCCCCTGCCATACCTGTGTCACAGACTACTGATCCTTCCCTCCTAGTTTGCTGTGGTGTCCTGTTGTGCGGTGCGGCCAATGCCAGCGCTGCGTGGGTATTACGTGAGCAGCGTGGGAGGGGCGACAGCAGGATGCGCCTGTTCACCTTCGGCGCTGTATGGACCACACTACCCTACCACTGACTCTTACTCTCCCATGCCAGGTCTTCTGGGCCATCGGGACCGTGTTCGAGGTGCTTCTGGCTGTGTTTGTGATGCCCAGCCTGGGCTGGCGCTGGCTGCTCCTGCTCTCGGCCGCTCCACTACTACTCTTTGCTGTTCTGTGCTTCGTACGTATGTTTAAAGCCCGCTCTTTTTTTTTTTTTTTTTTGCGACAGGGTTTCTCTTTGTAGCCCTGCTGACCTGGAACTCACTCTGTAGCCCAGGCTAGACTCATAGAGATCCACCTGCCTCTGCTTCCCAAGTGCTGGGGGTAAAGGCATGCGCCCCCACTCCTTGGCTTGAGGGGGAGATTTTTTGGAATGGTGGTCTTCATTTGCTCCACCTGACCCCAGAACTCTAAAAGCAACCACGGTGGTGATGACAGCTTCATGATTTTGTTACCCCGTTTAACCCTGTAAACACCTGAATGAGGGGAATCAGAGGGAAGTGACGTCATTGCATTGGGTCCTATAACCCAGTACCCTACAGAGGACTCTGTTCAAAGCCAGATCTCCCACCCCGAGACTTACCTCTTAAAGAAGCCCACACAAATGAGAGAAGGTGGCTGGAGGGCATGCTCTGTCCTATACTGACCAGCCACACCGTGGGTCTCCTGTTCCCCCGACTCCCAGTGGCTGCCAGAGAGTGCTAGGTACGATGTGCTGTCCGGGAACCAGGAAAAGGCCATCGCTACTTTAAAGAGGATTGCAACAGAAAATGGAGCCCCCATGCCTCTGGGGAAGCTTATCATCTCCAGACAGGTCAGTGTGTGTGTGTGTGTGTCTGTCTGTCTGTGTGTCTGTGTTAGTGTGTCTGTCTGTCTGTCTGTCTGTGTGTCTGTGTTTGTCTGTATGTCTTTGTGTGTCTGTGTATCTGTGTGTCTATGTGTATGTGTATACCTATGTGTCTGTGTATGTCTGTCTGCATCTGTGTATTTTGTATGTTTCTGTGTCTGTCTGTCTGCATCTGTATATCTGTGTCTGTGTATCTTGTGTGTTTCTCTGTGTGTGTCTGTGTATGTGTGTATGTCTGTGTGCATGTATGTATGTCTTTGTGCATCTGTGTATCGTGTATCAATGTGTGTGTGCATATCTGTATGTCTATGTCTGTGTATGTTTGTGTCTGTATCTGTATATCTCTGTGTATGTGTATTTGTGTGTCTCTGCATGTAAGTGTGTGTGTGTGTGTTTGTATGTGTGTGTACACCAAGCTCCAGCGGAGTCCTATGCACTGGAGGCTAGACAATAACCCATATATCCTTGTCTTGAAACAGGAAGACCGAGGCAAAATGAGGGACCTTTTCACACCCCACTTTCGTTGGACAACTCTGCTGCTGTGGTTTATATGGTGAGAGCTGCTGGCTGCCCACTGTGAGCCCCTCCCATCATGACCCCTCCCATCGAGAGCCCCTCCCATCGAGAGCCCCTCCCACCACACACTGTTAGGAACTGCTAGGGCTGCCCGCTGTGAGCCTCACCCACTGGAGAGGGTCGGACTTTGAGACTTACTTATCTTGCGTGCATGTGTGCGTGCACAAATGTTTGCACATGCGTGTATGCATATGTGTAGATGGGAGGGCCAAAAATGATGACATCAGGCATTTGTCACAGTCTCTCACAATCTTACAAATCAAGACAGTGTCTCTCACTTGAAGCTAGGCAGCTTGCTATGGAGATCTGGCCTCTGCTTCTAGAATGTTGGTGCCACACAACTGATCCATCCGCATCTGGGTACCACATGATCTGTTCACTTCTTCATGTTTTAAACTTGACGTGGGGCCACTCAGATAAGTAGCTTTTAAAGGAGACGTTTCTGTCTCTGATTTTCAAGAAAACGCGTTGCCAGCCATCCCTCACGATGCTCTCTAAGGTAGATACAGTAAAGATACAGGGAGGCTGCACAAAACCTGTGTAGCAGAGAGATGGGGCAGCTGGGTTGAGGGTCCAGGAGCTCCAGGAGATGGGGTTGACGAAACCAAAGTAAGTGGAAGAAAACTTCCAAGGGAACTTTCTGCAAGAAGTCACTGTCTACTGCAGCCAGGGCCTTCCCCTCTGCACCTGTTGCCTTGGCTACCACTGGTGGTACACAGCCCATCCTTGAAAACCAAGATGTGGCCAACACGGCCATTCTCAGAATCCCCCAGTTTAATTTTTCTTAAGTGATAGCCATGGGAGGAGACTGGAAGGGGGGCAGACACAGAGAGTGATTAGTTTTCTCTTTGCAGCAAGTCCAAAGTCCAATTTCATTCCACCCTCTTTCTCCCCCCCCTCTTTCTCCCCTCCCCCCCCCCCCCCCCCCCCGTCTCTCCCTCCATCTCCCTCCCCCAGCAGATCTAGCTTGCAGCCATGGGCTGGGTGGCTGGAGGATTTGTGTTCTATTTTTAACCTCCTTCCAAACTTCCCTTTCACCTTTGAACAGAGGCATTGATTAGAAGAGAGGTGTTCCCAGCATGGTCAATTATAGGGACGAGGGAAGAAAAGCTTTGCTAGCACAGAGGCAGCCTTGAGTTCTGCCTCTGCCTTCCTAGGAGCCGAAGCCATTCACTGGGCACTTACTAAACACCTGCTGTGTGCCCGGTACAAAGTGGCATCGGTGTGGATTTTAGAAAGGGGGGCATTGGACAGAACTAAAATACCCGCCTTTAAGAATCTATAATTCAAAAGAAACTAAGTGATATTTAAAGAATCTGTAATTCACTTGGACTTCGAATCCCAAAAGCCGTTGGTGAGAGGCTAATTTTAAACCTGTCCTTGTTAAACCCAGCTCTTACCTCCAAGAGAATATAGTTTATTCAGAAGCAAATATAACGTGACCCCACGTGGAAGTGGTTAAATAAAGAAATACAGTCACAAAAATAGGAAAGCCATAAATCAGAGTATTTGCCAAGTCTCCCAGTAGCAGTTACTACAATCTGATGGCATTCTTAGCTTTTTTCCCATCTATCTATCTATCTATCTATCTATCTATCTATCTATCATTTATATATATATATATGTATTTATATCTATCATCTATCTATATATATCATCTATCTGTCATCTATCTATCTATCTATCATCAATCTATCATCTTCTGTCTATCTATATAACTAACTATCTATCATCTGTCTATCTTCCCATCAATCTACTAGTTGGTAGAAGCAAGTGGTCCCCTGAGTTAATGCCTTGCAATGGTTTTACTTGACAGTTGTGAGGATGTTGGGTCAGACGCAGATAGTGGGCAAACACATGACTATTCAGATAGCTCAGGATAATTTTGGCTTTCCATATCAGTCTGTCAGCCTTGCAGATCTTCAGCACAGTAGTTTGTTTATTTGTTTGCTTCTGGCAACTCTTGTTTCTATTTCCCCATGTTGAGCCAACACTGAGTGTTGGTTTACATCCCACGGCACTTGGGGGCTCAGTTCTCAGATCTGACCAAATGAGCAGAGGCAGGCAGATTTCTGAGTTCAAGGCCAGCCTGGTCTACAAAGTGAGTTCCGGGATAGCCAGGGCTACATAGAGAAACCCTGTCTCAAAACAAAACAAAACAAAGAGAGAAAAGAAAAAAAGAAAGGCCACGGTGGAGAACGGACGCATCACCACCATGAACCAAGCGAGGATTCCTCCACCTTCTGTGTCTGCCATTTCCACGTAACATCTTATAGCAATGTTGTGCTTGAAGTTACAGTGGCCAAGAACACAGGTTGGGCTAAAGGAAACAGATGTCACAGATGATGGGAATGTTTTTAGCCAATCAGAACAGCTCTGCTTTAGGCTGACTGAGCCAGAAAAGCTGCTGCTTGCCGCCAACACTATAACCGAGAGTGAAATTCACCTTCGGCCTGTGGTTGTATCTGAGTCCCCGAGTGGCTGTCTTATGAGTGGTCTGGATCTGCACACCCTGCATGCAGATTCCATGCACGAATGACAATGTGGCGCCACACTCTGAAATTTAAAAAAAAAAAAAAATCATGTTCCCCACCCCCCACCCCCCGGGCCAGCCCAGAAAGAAGGCCCTGTGTGCGCCACTGGGAATGTCACCCTGTCTGACTCGGTCCTTCCAACAACACAGAATCATCCCATCAGAATGGTTCATAGAAAGATCTCTGGCAAGGCTCCAAGATCCTGCAGAGACCAGGGAAGGAAGGAGCAGACCCTCCCAGGGCCCGGAAGAGCCTGGGTGTCTCTGACATCTCTGTGTTCACTCGCTCTCTGCAGGTTCTCCAATGCCTTCTCTTACTACGGCTTGGTTCTGCTCACCACGGAACTCTTCCAGGCAGGAGATGTCTGCAGCAGTAAGTATCACTTCCCCCACCTTCACTGCCCCACCCCAGCCCCACCCCCAGCCCCACCCCCAACCCCACCCCACGAGCAGCCACACTCGATCCCCTGCAAGCTACTGCCCTCAGGGTCCCGGCATGAATTCCAAGTTCCGGAGACTCTGGGCAACTTGGCGATGACAGAGTTGGCATGTGCCCCACCCGTCCCACCCGGTCAGGGCTCGGGCTCTGAAGTGAGCAGAGTGTACAGATAGACAGAGGCATCTCTGATAAAGCTCACTTAAGGAGAGAATAATCTGCTTGCATTCCACCAAGGGGAACCCACTTTAAGAGCAAAGGGGACACCCCCAGTTAGCACGTGTGAGGCCCTGGGTCCATTCCCCACCACAAAAAATAGCTAAATAAATAAAATACCGAATTTTTGTTTTGTTTTTAAGGCAGAGGCTGGCCTCCAACTCATCAGGCTCCTGCCTGAGTCTTCTTAGTGCTGGGATTATCAGCAAGCAGTCCATGCTTAGGTAAAGCTGGGTTACAGGAATGAACTGCCATACCTAGCTCCCTGGTAGGCTTTTATGCTTTCTAGATATGGTCTCACTATGTAGCCCTGGCTAGTCCGAAACTGTCTACATAGACCAGGCTGGCCTGGAACACACAGAAGCTACCATACCCAGCTTCTATTGGGTTTTCTAAGAGCAGTTGTAGGGCCAGGCAGTGGTGGTGCTCACCTTTAATCCCAGCAATTAGGAGGCAGAGGCAGGTGGATCTCTGTGAGTTTGAGGCCAACCTGGTCTACAGAGTAAGTGCCAAGACAGCCAGGGCTACACAGAGAAACCCTGTCTCAAAACAAGCCCCCCTCAAAACAAAACAAACAAACAAACAAACAAAAACAGAAAGAAAGGAAGAAAGAAAGAGCAACTGTAAAATTGAAGACATTTCATTCTACAAAACAGAATGTACTATGTTTCCATAAATCCCCTGGGTTAGATTCTGTCGCTTATCCCTGGGACCCAATATGATGCAGGAGCCAGGCTGGAACTCAGACAGGAGCCGCAGTTCCCAGGAACATGGGCACCAGCTTCACACACAAGTGTGACAAGAAAGGGTTCCTAGCTTGGCTAGGTCTGTAGAGTGTCCTGGAGCCCCTCCTGGGAGCTCCTGGTTGGTCAGAAACTCAGCAGTTTGGAGCTTGTCTACAGAAGATTTCCCAAACACTGGGCTATCTTAGCCTTGGAGTCTCCTGATTCATCTTTCACTAACAGCATTGAAGAAGAGTCACTAAACACAGCTGAAATTATCTTCCCAAGCCCCCTTTATCCCCAAAGGGCCCAAAGCACGGTTCCCAGGTTCCTTCGTGTGATCCTGGGCAGTGGCTGATGTGCCTGCCCTTTGCCTGTGGGAATGAATCAGTCAGAGCTGAGCTCCATCCCTGCCCCACAGGGGAATTCCCTACGTAGGGTGGAACCTAGAGCCTCCCTCCTAGACAAGCTCACTACCAGCCATCCACCCCCATCACCTGGGAACTCTGACATAGCACCAGAGCCATTTAAACCTCCAGAGCAGTTCAGTCAGCATGGGTGAAGCCCACACGTTGGTCAGGTTTAAAAGCTCCCCAGAGGGTTACACTATGAAGCAGGAATCACAGGATACATTGATGAGGTGCGCCCTGTTCAGCCTTCTGGTGGGTTCTGTTTTGAAGGCAACACTGAAACTCTGTTACTGAAGTCAAGACAAAAGATAAAGGAACCAAGTTTCTCCAGGGTTTGCCCACTCACCCTTACCTGTGGGCTTGTGGACAGTAGTTTTATACACTGGGTGATGGGAAGGGACCCCAGTGGTAAAGCATGCACTTAGACATGAGGCTCCGGGTTCAGTATCTCGCACAATTCATCCGATCATTCACTCATGAAAGGTGTGACTGGTATACGAATTTGAAGAGACAGTATTGTCCATGCTAACTGGGGGATGTTTAATGAGTGGTGGAGCTAGGCCCTGCAGAAGTGCCCAGTTGCAGATCTGGTTGGGGGTGGGATGGGGGGTGGGGTAACTGACTGAGCAGAGGGGACAATCCTCAGGTAGTGGACATTTGAGCCAATCAGAGGGCCCACTGCGTCCTCAGAAGGCAGCGGCGGTTGGCTGGCTCTTTCTGTCAAGAGCCACACAGTAAATGTTTCTAGTTTCCAGGGGGCTTTGAGGGTTTGAAAGATGAATCAGGAGACTCCAAGGCTAAGATAGCCCAGTGTTTGGGAAATCTTCTGTAGACAAGCTCCAAACTGCTGAGTTTCTGACCAACCAGGAGCTCCCAGGAGGGGCTCCAGGACACTCTACAGACCTAGCCAAGCTAGGAACCCTTTCTTGTCACACTTGTGTGTGAAGCTGGTGCCCATGTTCCTGGGAACTGCGGCTCCTGTCTGAGTTCCAGCCTGGCTCCTGCATCATATTGGGTCCCAGGGATAAGCGACAGAATCTAACCCAGGGGATTTATGGAAACATAGTACATTCTGTTTTGTAGAATGAAATGTCTTCAATTTTACAGTTGCTCTTTCTTTCTTCCTTTCTTTCTGTTTTTGTTTGTTTGTTTGTTTGTTTTGTTTTGAGGGGGGCTTGTTTTGAGACAGGGTTTCTCAAGTGTGTGTGTTTGTGTGTGTGTGTGTGTGTGTGTGTGTGTGAGAGAGAGAGAGAGAGAGAGAGAGAGAGAGAGAGAGAGAAAAGATGCGTGTATGTGTCCTATACATGTGTATGCATGCATATAAATACTTTTTTATGCATCAGTTGTAGGGAAATGTCCCCTTTATCCAGCTAGAGATTTCCTGGGATAAACAGTGGGGGGGGATCCAGTGACTGGGTGCTGGCAGGGGGGGGGTAGCATCCCAGGAGGTCTGGTGAAGCCTGGATCTTGTTAGTGCTGTAAGGTATTTCAGGATGATTGTGTTGGACATGAGAATTAGGGACACGGGCACATCCCCCAGGGTGGGTGTGGGTTCTCAAGAGACAGAAGCGCCACAGCCACACGGGTGGATTTCTGGCTTCTTGTTTTATGGGTATATTTTAGTGGAGAGGATTACTCGGGAGATGAGGTCCGGGGAGGGGAAGAATAAGAATCTCAGGACCCGGTCAGACTCTCCCTGGAAGAGGCTTTAATAGCTTCGGTGTCTTTCTGTGGGGTTGGGTTTCCCAGATGACGATTCGTGGTGTGGTGGGAGCAGGCAATGTGGGGATGCTAATTATACAGGAGGCTCATCATCACATGGGAGGAACCAGTAGTCACCTTAGTGTGTACTGCCTGTGTTATCGGGTGTGTGTGTGGGGGGGGGGGGTCTGATGTAACACAGCCCTGGGATTCCATTGGCCGCCACTAGGCAGTCCATCTCTCTGCTCTCTAGGCCAACACAGCCTACCTCAAAATGGGAGAAAATGCATAAAAATTCACTCATGGGCAGAAGCAAGGTTCAGAGAGGTCAAGCTAGTGCTGTGTTTTCTGCTCAGGGCTCTTCCCTGAGCCTGTCGGCTTCCCCAGCTCTTTCTGTGCTGTCTCAGAGCCAAAGCACAGCATCGCAACCGCCTAACCCTGGAGACTGGAATTCTTTACGGTTGGTTACCCAGCCCATTGTTCACAGGCAAGAAGGGACAGGAGCCAGGAAACTGCTGTGCAGAACTGTGTGACCGACCATCCCTGCCCCTCTCTCTCCCCACCCTAGTCTCTAGCCGGAAGAAGGCAGTGGAAGCCAAATGCAGCTTGGCCTGTGAGTACCTGAGCAAAGAGGATTATATGGACCTGCTGTGGACCACCCTGTCCGAGTTCCCAGGTGAGGCTGGGCCAGAGAAACCGGCTCTCTGTTCAATAAGTATGTCCCTTTGCTACATATTACAAAACAAAACAAAACAAAACAAAACAAAACAGTGGAGATAGGAGGGTAGGACTCGGCATGCAGGCTACCTCCTGGGCTGTGGCAGCAAACAGCCACACAGTTGCAAGACTAAGGCAGTGTATAGAACCTTACTCCAGCTCGACACTGTAGCAAGGGCAGTAGGCATCCATGATAAGGAAGACCTAGCTAGAAGATCTGTTGGGGTGCCCCCGCCCCCTGCGGTGCAGGACTCTTTCCTGTTACTATAACAAAATGCCTGAGGTTAGGTACTTTACAAAGAAGTGGACTTAGTGCTCAGGTCTGAAACCAGCATTGGCTCTGCTCTGGCCAGTACCTCCTAATGGAAGGTAGCATGGCAGAGAGGGCCCATGGAAGGAGCAACAAGAAGCCACCATCCATCTTGACATCACTACACTGAGGACCAAGCACGTGATTCCTAGCCACACACCCTCAAACCATGTCCAAAAAAACCAGGACACCAAGGATCCTCGAGCTTAAGAAGCAGCACAGGACTTTGTAACTGGCTGCCAGGTCCTCTGTCATTGCTCCAGAGGGACAATGTCCTTGCTCCTGAAAGCTGTTGTATAAACAATTCTGAAGGGATAGCCTAGAGCAAAGGAGCAGCTGAGGTCTTGTAGAGAGATGGAGCCATGGAGGACCCTCCCCCAATCACCAGATGCACTGGAAAATGCCACATATGTGGGAAGGGGAGCATCAAACTTCCAAACTTAAACATCCTTCCTCCCTTCCGTCCTTCCTCTCCCTCCTCCCTGCTTCCTCCCTCCCTTCCTCTCCCTCCTCCCTGCTTCCTCCCTCCCTTCCTCTCCCTCCTCTCTGCTTCCTCCCTCCCTCCCTTCTTTATTCCCCCCTCCCTCCCCATCCGAGAAGGACAATTTCAGATCCTGTGCTGAACCAATGCTATTAAAAGGAATGAAACGGAGCCCAACATCACTTTGGCTCCTCCCACCACTTCCCATTTTTTCCACATTCACTATTCTCTGCTCACCCAAAGCCAAACAGAGTCCTCAATACACCATCTTGCCTGGGTCACCTCCACAGAAAACACCTTGAACTTACACCCTCGTCCCAGGGCCATGTAGGAATCTGCCTAGGACACTGAATGTCCCAATTGCTGGCAGAGCTCAGAACTGTGCCCCACACCGACAGCCATTCTAAAATGTCTCCCTCCGTAGAATCAGGAAGGGAGAACACCTGATGATGGTTTTAGCTTCCCATGACATGACTGCTTTGAAATGTAGACTCTTTTTGTTTCTTGTTATGTTTGCTTTTGTTCAGAACACACATCACCTTTCTAGAATAGATCCTGACCCCAATAAGCAATAATTAAATGTGGGTAAATAGGGCTCTGCTAACATTTTTTATTTGTTTGTTTGTTTTTTGTTTGTTTGTTTTTGAGACAGGGTTTCTCTGTGTAGCCTTGGCTATCCTGGAACTCACTCTGTAGAGCAGGCTGGCCTCGAACTCACAGAGATCCACCAGAACTCTGCTTCCGGAGTGCTGGGATCAAAGGCATGCGCCACCACTGCCTGGCTTCTTTTACCTTTTTGAGACTAGGTCTCACTGTGTGGTCTTAGCTACCCTGAAACTCACTATGTAGACCAGGCCAGCCTCAACATCACAGAGATCTTCCTGTCTCAATATCCTGAATGCTGGGATCAAAGGTGGCCAATGGTATTTAATTTAGAAGACCCTTTGATGAATAATAGATATATAAATATATTCTCAAACTATGATTATTATTATCATATAGTAATAATATACTATATTACATACCAATTAAAAGTACTAAGCTGTGCTGTCTCAATGGAAATAGGATGCACCATTTTACTAGTACCATACATAGATAAAGAAACCAAGGCTCAGAGAAGACCAGCTCCGGGTTACAAGGCAACTCAGTATTAACAAGAAGACTTAGATCTAACTAGGTGTGAGTCTCAGCCCTGGCATTCTGCTGCCTGGTTGCAGCAGACACCATTCTTGAGGCTCCTGTCAATGCCTGTATCAATTGCCTTTTAACCCCTGGTCCTTTCCCTTAGAGACCTAAAACAGTACACACTTGTCTGCTGGTTGCTGTAGTAAATCACAGCAACCGGGGGTGGCCTCTTCCCAGGTCCCCTTCACCAAATCCCACACAGATGCAGCAGGCATTGGCCCAGAGTCTGAATGTCTGAAAGCTGAGTTGGACCAGAACCTGGGGCGAATGGATTCTCCGGGCTGGTCCACTCTTAGGGACAGAGGACGATATGAGTTGGGTCATTAGGAAGCAGCTGAGCTACCTCATCCCACTCTCCTGGCAGGTGTCCTTGTGACTCTGTGGGTCATCGACCGCCTGGGCCGCAAGAAGACCATGGCTCTGTGCTTCATCATCTTCTCCCTCTGCAGCCTCCTGCTGTTCATCTGCATTGGAAGGTGGGTGTCAGGAGGACCCCTGCCCCCAGACCCTCACCAGGACTAAGTTAGGCTCATGATGGGCCAGAGGGTCAGGCTGAAGGTCAAAGCCTCTGCCCAGGGCAGCAAGGGACCACGTGTCTCTAAGAACCTCAAGGTTGGAGTTAAAGTTTAATTGGGGCTGGTTGACAGTTTCAGAGATTTAGTCCATTAGCATCCTGGCAGGAAACATGGCGGTAGGCAGGCAGGCAGGCAGGCAGGCAGGCATGGTGCTGGAGAAGGAGCTGAGAGTTCTACATTCCATCTGCTGGCAGCAGGAAGAGAAAGCAAGACTAGGCTTACCGTACATGTTTGAAGTCAAGGCCACACCTCCTAATCCTTCTCAAGTAGAGCCACTCCCTAATGACCCAGCATTTGAATATATAAGCCTGTGGGGGCCATTCTTAGGCTCCTACAAGCTTTAAGCTCCATATAAGGAGTCCAGAGTACAAAGTGGCCACAGAGGTTGTGTTAAAGGTGATTTTTCTGATGGAAAGATACCTTGTTTCAAACTGAAGACTCATTTCTCGACCTTTCCAACTCCTAAGAGCCCCTGAATATACACCTGATCCCTGAGGGGCCCCATATCAATCCCGACTGGGAATCAGTGGGCCACTGGTGGGGCTGGAACTTGGACTGTGAAGAGTTGGTATTCTGGGTTATCAAGAAGAGCAGTAGAGCCAAGGATAGGGGATCTGGGTTGGTCTAAAGATGACAAATACTGTCCTGCTACAATGCAAGGCCTGGGCTCTGTCGCTGAGGCTCAGCTGGGGACCTCAGTCAACCCCAGCTGTGGACCACAGGCATCCCGGTCTGTCAGCTGGGCGTGCCTGTTGGAGACCAATTATCTGCAAGAGCTGATCTTTACTGGCAGTGCTTGGGGTGTGTCTGTGCAGGTGTGCTGGCCGGGATGGGGTGGGGTGGGGTGGGGGGGACCTCTGCAGACTCAGGTGTCAGTTCTTCCAGGGAAGGTGGGATGGCAGAGAGAATCAGACACGAAACAATCCCTCACCTCTCTCCTGCTGTTTTCTCCTCCCCAGAAATGTGCTAACCCTCTTACTGTTCATCGCGAGAGCGTTTATTTCTGGAGGCTTCCAAGCAGCCTATGTTTACACGCCTGAGGTAGGAGAGGTGTCTGAGAGTGGGGTGGGGGTGGGGCGTGGGGAGTGGAAAGTGGCGCGTGGGAGGTGGAGGGTAGGGCATGGGGTGGGGTGAGGAGTAGGAGGCGGGGCATGGGGTAGGGGTGGAGTGTGAGGACGGAATGAACGTGGGGGTGGGGTGAGGATGCTGTCTGCCCAGAATTTCAATGGTTCTTGGGTCCAGGCACCTGTATCTCCCTCCCCTCTCTTTTTTTTTTTTTTTTTTTCTGCTCATACAAGCTTTAAGCTCAGAGTAAGAGTTCCAGAGGCTGCCTAAGAGCGTAGAGCTAAAATGAACGGAATTCAGGGCAGCTCACATCCTACGTTCCTGGGGACAGCCTTCCTAGGTGTTGGTGTGCTGAGAGCTGAGCCGAAGTGTTTGCCTTTCTTGCTCAATGCCCTGGAGTTGATCCCCAGTACTGAAAACAATTTTTTTTTTTCTTTTTCTGAGCCTGGTTAAACCTCAGCTGGAAGGCTATCGGTGACCATGAAGAACCAATTAAATAGGCGATGACCCAGCTGAGTGACAGGTTTCTGTGTAGCCTTTGAGAACCCAGACTAGGAGCTGGAGAGATGGCTCAGTGGTTATGAACACACACAGAACTGAGTTTGGTTCCCAGCACCCTCTTTGGGCGTTCTCGATTGCCTATAACTCCAGTTCCGGAGGCTCTGACGCCCTCTTCTGGCCACTAAGTGCATGCAAGCACGCACGGATGCACACAGCATACAAAGTTGCTCAAAGAAGCATATCCAGGAAGTGCAGTGCACCCTTCTGTGCCCTGCTTCTGTTAGCTCAGGAGGAGCGGAAGGCACATAAGATGTGGCTGAAGTCGCACATGCCGGAAAGAGGTCATTGCCAAGTTCAGCTTGGAGAGTCCTAAGTTCTCCAGCAGAAAAACAAACAAACAAACAAACAAACCCCCGAGCTGAAGTGCTAATCCCTTCGTACTACATTCATTTTGTATTGAGTATCAAGCATATGCTTAGGCAATTACACATACATTAGTAATTAACTATGTGTTGTGTATCATACATGGTATCCATCCATCGCTATTGAACTATTCGCATAGGTTTTTTTGTTTTCTGTTATGACAGACCATGACAGGCAGGCCCTCTGTACACACCCCTCCCCCATCATTGTTAACAAGAAAATCGATTGTGGAATACCTCCCAGCAACAAAACCTGAGGAGGTAAATGGGCTCCTGCCCACAGCCAACCTCATGCTCGCTGCCTTGGAGGAACCTCTTAGCTCCTTTGCCTGGCTCCCATCCTGCCCACGGGCGTTACCCCATCAGTACTGAGCGGGAAGGGGTGAGGAGTTCCTGAGTTTCCCATGACCTGTGACTAACACCCTGACTTTCCAGGTGTATCCCACGGCGACGAGGGCGCTGGGCTTGGGCACCTGCAGCGGCATGGCGAGAGTGGGCGCTCTCATTACTCCGTTCATAGCTCAGGCAAGTGTTGCCCCAGATACAGATCCAGGTAGCTGCCGACTGTGACTATAGACTGGACAGCATTTCCCAGCAACTGACCCCAGGAGGGAACAGTGTCTCAGAAGAATAAAAGGCCCAAGGCCAACAGGCAGGGACTCAGACAAGCCTGGAATAATATTCAAAGTTGCTCAGTCTTCCCTGAACAGAAAAGAGAGGACTCAGAGCAATTTGCATGCACTGGTGGGGTAGCATGGCCAGGTGGTCCCAACTAGTTTGGGGAGGCTTAAGAGGAAGACTTGAGAGCAGAGTTCGGGGGCTAAGCTATCAACCCCCATAAACAAGCAACACACACCAGTTTGCAATAGAACGGGTGTCTATGTCCCGTTCTGAATGATCTGGGTGAGTTACCTCATTTCTGGGGGAAGAAACTGCAGAGGCATGGAGCTGGGTCTCTGAAGGTCTTCCCAACAGCACCAGAAGGGGCTGTGTTCTAACAAATCATTCAGCGGCATCCACACACTCTCAATGCTGTGCACCCTACTCTGTCTACCTCCAAAGCAGTCTCATGACCACACCCCAAGCTCCTCTATCCGTTAGGGGTTGCTCCCACCCCTAGTAAACAGCGATCTGTTCCCTGTCTGCACAGATTTACTCATTCTGGGTGGTTCAGCAAATTGGGGTGCTGACATCCATCTCAGCATTGTTGTCCCTTCTACATCTAATGTCCCCCCGAGTTGTCAGGGCCAAAGCCTGGATCCTAACAAGCTATCCTCAGTGTGCCGACTAAAAAGATGGAGAGAGAAGAAAAGCAGACAGGCACTCACCACAGCCATGCTGGGGAGAGAAACCAATAAAGGGGTCCAATGACCTCCCCCAAGTCCATCATTGGGGTCCTGATGTGAGATTTAGGTTTAAGCAGAGAGAGGCAAGATGTTCACACAGCTTGGTGGTCCTTGTCACACTGTGGCCCTTCCCACCAGCACCAGCTGATAGGAGGTCTGTAAGCCCTCGGAACTCTGTGACATCACTTCCCAGAACACAGGCTCCTTCTGACCCGCACCAGGCTCCTACCACCACCTCCTCCTCCTCCTCCTCCTGGCACAAGACTCCTGGAACAATCCCAATTCCCAGTTCTGGAGAACTGTTGCCTCAAAAGAGTCTGATAGCCAAAGAGAGGACGGCATGCGTCTCTTTAGATGTCTTCACTCTATACCAATCCCCCGGGGACAGAGCACAGAGCTCTGCCCTGTCTGAGGTCTGACCTTTGTCATCAGACGGGGAGTTTGGCACAGGCTAGACCATAGCAATGACTTTGGATTTTTTTTTGTTGGGTCAGTTTGGGTTTTTGACACAGGCTCTTACCATGTGTTTAGCAAGAACTTGGACTCAGGATCCTCTTGCTCCTGAGCACCGGGGTGATGGCACCCACTATGCCTAGCGGTGTGGGGAATCTTAAGTCAGATGGGCCTTACTCTGTAGCCCAGGCTGTCCTTGAACTCAAGCAATCCTTCCTACTTCAGCCTCTTAGAGCGAGGACTATGGAACTATGCTTTCGGGGGTGGGCGTGGGCGTGGGGGTGGAGTGCTCCCCTCGGCATCAGCCTTACGTGCTGCCCACAGCTCTGAGAAGCCCTTATTATCTCTCTGCATCTCCCCTCCCCTGCCCCCTGCAGGTGATGCTGGAATCTTCCGTGTACCTGACCCTGGCTGTCTACAGTGGCTGCTGCCTCCTGGCTGGTGTGGCCTCCTGCTTTCTGCCCATCGAGACCAAAGGCCGAGCACTGCAGGAGTCCAGCCACCGGGAGTGGGGCCAAGAGATGGTTGGCCGAGGGACAAACAGTGCAGGTGTCCCCAGGTCAGACTCTGGCTCTCAGGAGTAGTGACCCCTGGGAGTTGAGCTTGGAGCCTAGAGAACTGGCAGAGCCCAGCTGGGCCACTTACGGTCACTGCCGACATCAAGAACTTCCCCACCCCCAACCCCCGAGAGGGCGATGTGGACGGACAGGGTTTTGTGTCTTCACTGTGTTTGACCATGTTCATCATCGAGGGTCACCCGCCCCGGGAAGATGGGGCGGCATTCACTCCAGGGGGTTCTCTGTGGTGGGGGACGGGCTGCACATCACCGTGGATCTGCATGGGGAAGCTGCTAGTGAGGGAGGGTCCCAGGGTGCTCAGGGCCAGCTGAGCAGATGTCACATTGCTACCCAGTCATACCCTTGGAGAGCCACTGCCCAAAGGTCTCCATAGATACAGTCTCCGCCCAGACCCCTGGGACGCCCGCCATTTTGTCCAGTTATGTTTCTCCTGCACCCTGGCCTCAGGAATTCTTTGGAATTAAGGCAAGCTAGCTAGTGTCTGGCTGGAGCAGCTCTTCTGGAGCCTGAGGCTCCCTCACCCCCATCCCCCGCTGCTACCTTGGCTGGGCCCCTCTAGATGGCTCTCCACAGCCTGCCAGGTAGAAACTGGCCAATGAAAGTGCTTTGGAATTTGAGCCAAGTAGCCCCTGTTGGCCCCTTGTGGAGTCTCTGTCTCTGACTGCAGAGGGTCCAGTGATATTTCTGGGGAGAGCTACATACCTGCCAGGCAGCAGATGCAGAAAGTTGTTAACCCATTCCCTGACTTGGAGACTGAGGCCTGGCAGAGGGGAGGCTGAAGCCAGAGTCACTCCTGAAGCAGTTAAGGCCTTTCTGGGCTCCCCGCTCAGCCCTACTAGACGGCGAGTCCCAGTTTACTCAGGCTTCCAGACTTTGCCCTGTGTGGGTGGCAGCATGGGTTGAGGAGGGATCTCTAGGGCAAAGCACCACTAAGTCCTGGGACCAGGAACCTGTTGCCCCTGGGTCTGCCTCTGCCTTCTTTCTGTCGAGGGCAATGCTGGCCCTACAGAGGCAGGTCCTGGGAGTCTGTCCTGGCACAAGGATCAGGAAAGCCCCGTTCAGAGAGAGGAGGAGGAAGGATGAGAGGTAGGTAGGTCTGTCTGGGGGCAGTCCACGCATCCTCCCAGATTCCGGAACACATGAGCAGCCTTCTGAAATTCAGGAAGGAAACTCGCAGGGGGAGGAAGGAGACCGCCAGGCCCCATTAAAGGCCAGAGGAAACTGGTCACTGCTCAATGGACACATTGCAAGGAAGCCAAATGTGCGCTGCGCTGTTCATCTCTTATTAAAACGTTGGTGACGGACATTACCATGGGATTTAAATCTGGTCACTGGCCAAGGTGCACTAGTGACAGTTTACTTGAAAGTCGACTAACTTGTTCCATCTAAGGAAGTACTCTGACACAACATTCTCTCTAGGAGGTTCAATGGCCCGGCTGGAGGGCAGCATTGAGTTCAAAGGAGACAACTCTGTTAATGGAATAAAGATACAGTGGCCTCTTCTTCATGAGGACAGTTTGGTGTCCACGCCCTACCCTGTTCTGAAAGCAACATTTCTTCTTCTTCTTTCTTCTTTCTTCTTCTTCTTCTTCTCCTCCTCCTCCTCCTTCTTCCTTCTTCTTCTTCTTCTTCTTCTTCTTCTTCTTCTTCTTCTTCTTCTTCTTCTTTTCTTCTTCTTCTTCTTCTTCTCCTTCTCCTTCTCCTTCTCCTTCTTCTTCTTTTTCTTCTTTCTTCTCCTCCTCTTCCTCCTTTTCCTCCTCTTCCTCCTCCTTATTTTATTGATATTTGAGACAGACTTTCACAGTGTAGCCCAGGCTATCCACATTCTCTTGATCTTCCTCCCCTGGGTGCCACCACACCCAGCCACATTTCCTTGAGTCTCAAGTTATTCCTGGGCAGTTCAGCTCTCCTAGGAAACAGTCTTCCCTTTGCCTCGTCTGCTTCTCCCTCTCCTCTTCTTCTCCCTCCTCTTCCTCCCCCCACGTCCCCCAGCAGGTTCTTTTCATGTCTTCATCCTCAAACAACCCAGATCCAGTAGGAAAGACGCTGAGAGGCGGTGTGGTGGGCGTGTTCTCCAGGGGCTACATGAAGAGGGGCATAATTCTACCCAAGAGAAAAAGGAACTCTTGAAGCATTTTTTTTTAAGTTCAAAGTTAAGTACACACCTGTAATCCTAGTACTTGGGAAGTGGAAATAGGAGGGTCTGAAGTTCAAGGTTATTCTCAGAAACGTAGTGAGTTTGAGGAGACAGACTCATGAGACACCCTCAAAAATGAAACACACACTTGTATGTGCACAGAGAGACAAAGAGAGGGAGAAAAAGATGGAGACAGACAGACAGACAGACAGACACACATACACACACACACACACACACACACACACACACACGCAGAGAGGGGGGGCGGCTGCCTTACCTCTGAAACCCAGCAATGGGGCTGGGACCTAATTTTAAGCAGCCGTGTTCCAGAATCTTCCATTTACTGGTGGGAATGCCGTCTGTTTCTCTCCACATGCAAGAGGATTTCAGAAAACGTTGGTGGAACATTGAGCTGACTCTGTGGGTAAGGTACTTACTGCCGAGCCTGATGATCTGGGTTCGAGCCCCGGATCCCACATGGTGGAAGGAGAAAGCTGATGTCTATGGGCTGTCCTCTGACCCCAATCCATATGACCACGGATGCTCACACTGATATACACAGACATAAGTTAACAAAGGCTAGGAAGAAGATATTCACTGTGTCCAAGGTGATATGCTTCTCTGATTTCAGACCTCAAGAAGACAGGGTTCCACTCAGTGGTAGAGCACCTTAGAGCCTGCTCTAAGGCCTGAGCCATACCCTCCCCGCCTTTCCCCTCCCCTCACACATACAAGCTAGATTAACTCTCCTCAAGGCCACAGTGTTCTCGGAGGTGGTGAGAATGAGGGGAAGTCATGTCTCAGGATCAGTCCTGAAGAGAGTTTGGATATCCAGTGTTTTAATAATGCTGACCGGTGGAGTGCCCCTCCTCCAACTCCTCCTCCTCTCCCCATCGTCCTGCTCCTAACCCCCTCCTCCCATCACTACAGATACACATGGGGTGTGTTGTGAACCATTCATCAGAGTTCTAAGCAAAAGATCCAGACCACTCCATATAGGTCTGAATGCAGATCCTGCTACCTGGTACAACCAGCCTTAGTACTGTCGTTACGGCTTGAGAAGAATTACATCATGGACGTAGATCTTGCCTATCTCACCCAAGCCTTGGTTAGGACCAGCAAGAATCACTGCACTGGAAGGACCAGACAGCAGTGGATGAGTGGCAGGAGCAGCAAGATTTCCTCCCTTCATGCCTTTGCCAGAGGAAGCCAGGGGTGGGGCTGTGGGAGTGGCCGGCGGGGCTGGAGGAGTGGTCGGGGTGGGTTGGGGAGTGGCTGGGGGTGGGGCTGGGGAGAGAGCATCATCCAGGAGCGTATCACTGGCTGAAGGGGTTGGGGTGTCGTCTTGGGGCACGGGTGATCACTAGAGTCCTCAGAGGTGGGATGGAGGCAACCTGGACAACTTCTTTTCCTCTAGAATTTTCCCAAAGAGGTTGGCCGCCTCCATTGCACAACCCCAGTGGATTGTGAGCCCGTAACCTCCATGACCATAGTTGTGGATGACCTGGGAAAAGCAAGAGAGACGGTGGCCAGGTGCGGGAGGGATCTCAGGGAGGGGTCAGGAAAGCTTCGTTATACCGGAAGACCAGGGGCCTTCTATAGAGCCTTGGGTAACGGGATGTCCTGAGCTTCATCAGTGCCTTACTAGGGTGGTGGGCAGGGTTTGTGACTAGCTTAAGGGCACTGTCTGAGGAGGTGTACACTCTGCTTGAAGGGTGAGGGTGCTTCATCAATCAGTAAAGGAAATGCAGGACCGGAAAACCTTGCCATCATAGTGGTCTGCTGCCACACCTCCACACGTTCAACTTTGTAGGGACATACACGGCCCCTTCCACACACGCACACAATCATCTGTACACACTCCCCTGTCTACACACACACACACACACACATTTATATCCATACCCTCCGTGCACCCCTATCTGAGATAAGAGGAGAAAGCTCCTCACCAGTGGTCTGGCTTACGCTGCTAACACCACCAATGGAGGTCCTGGGTTGTTTTTTTTTTCTCTCAGGACTGAGAAAGCTAATCCTATCCAAAGGGCTTCAGAGTAGACCCTGAAAAGTTGAGTATTACCCTGCAGTCTGGCATAAAGTACCATATCTCTCTACTCAGCCCTTTCCCATCTCAAGTCTCCAGTGTCCCCATTTATGGGAGGGGGAGGAAGGTGGGGGGGAAGGGAGAGGGGAGGGTGGCCACCTCTAGCTCTGATCTCACAATGTGACTTTTCCCGGGGAATGGCCGTGCCGTTGTTGCTGGAGCTAGGGTGGACACCACTTCCTCTGACACAACACACCTCCGCACTTGAAGATCCAAAACGAAGCCATTCTCTTTCTAGCCGGACCTGAGGCCGGACTGGCCGGAAGCCAGTGAGTTCACCCACGATTCTTGCATTCTGGAAAAAAAAAAGTGTGTTACCTTTATCTCGGCAGCTGTGAGTTAGCTTTTAGAATCTCATGGCCACCTCCTTCACTAGTCACCACAGTATTTAATCACAAGTTAGCAATCATCCCACGGTGTGAGTGTGTGAGTGTGTATGTGTGTGTGTGAGTTGAGTGTATGTATGGGTGAATGTAAATGTGTATATGAATCTGTATGTGTGTGAATATGTATGTAAGTATAAATGTGTGTATGTGTATAAGTGTGTATGTATATATATTGTGTGTGAGTATGTGTGTACATGTGAGTTTGTGTATGTATAAGTGTATATATATGTGGGAACTAAAAGGGGGTGTAGGGGAAGGAGGGGGGAGGGAGGATAGCCCACGTCTAGCCAGAGTTCCTTCTATGCTCTGGGCAGGTGGATGCGGGAGGGCTGTCAGACGCTTTCCACTCGGCCCCAGGTGGGCATCTAAGCCACTGACCCCACTCGACGGGGGGTGGTGGACAAGGGGCAGCTCCTGATACCAGGGGTCCTGGGGAGACACCCTGTAGCCCCGGGGTTATAAGAGAGAGGGCTGAGGGAGAGAGGTTCCCACACAGGCAAGAGTAAGCGCAGAAGGCCTTAATGAACAGGGACAGTCTATGGTTTTAGAGCTTTATTATAGAAAGGCAGGGAGAAAGGAGAAAAGGTGAGAGAGAGAGAGAGAGAGAGAGAGAGAGAGAGAGAGAGAGAGAGACTGGCCATGGCCAAGAGGAGAGAAGGAGGAAAGGGAGAGAGAGAAGAAAGGCTAGAGAGGAAGAGGGAGAGAGAGGAAGAGGGAGAGAAGAGAGAGAGAGGAGAGTAAGGAGAGTAAGAGAGCGAGGTGGGGCCAAGTAGCCCCTCTTATGGTAGGCTGTTATCTTTACTGTTGCTAGGTAACTGGAGAGGAGTTTAGCCTGAAGGTCAGAAGCTTGGGACATCATCTACCTGACTGTTAGCCACGCTTCTCCTCTGGGGACTGAGGGGGTGGTAACTTTGACAGGAGCCAGGGTTCCAGGAGACATGGTTGAACGCCTGCTGTCCCATGTCGGTGGGAATTACCACCCATCGGGTTCTCCCAGGGTTCAAGATCTAGCCTCGACTGGAACCAGGCCATCTGTGCATAGCCCAATGCCCCACATATGTATGTGTGTTGAGTGAGTTTATGTTAGTGTATATGAATGTGTATTGTGTGAGTGTGTGTTAGTGTGTATGAATGTGTGTTATGTGTTAGTGTGTGTATATGTGTGGGTTTGTATGAGTGTATGTATAAGTGTATATGTGTGTGAGTGTGTATACAAGTGTATATGTATGTGTATTATATGTTAGTGTATATGTCGGTTTGTGTGCGTGTGTGTATAAGAATATGTATGTGTATTGTATGTTAGTATGTGTGTATATGTGTTCATATAAGTGTATGTATAAGTGCATATGTATGTGTACTGTGTGTGAGTGTATGTGTGGGTTTGTGTGAGTGTGTATAAGTGTATATGTGTGTGAGTATATACGTGCATGAGTGTGCCTGTGTAGGTGTAGGTGTGTGCACATGAAGGTCAGAGGACAACCTTAGGTATCAGTCCTCACCTTTTGCCTTGTTTGAAACAAGCTCTGCTCACTACTGTGTGTGCTGGGCTGGCTGGCGTGCAAGCCTGATGAGTCAGGGTCTCCACCTTCCACAATCCCATAGGTGCATGGGGATTACAGACGTGGATTGCTGTATCTGTCTTTACATGATTTCTGGGATCCAAACCCAGCTAACTGCTGCGCAGCACGTCTTACCTCCCTGGGCCATGTCCTTTACTGTCTGCCACCATATGCTAATTCATCTATAGAAATGACAGCCTCCACCACCAGCCACTGTCCTGATGTTAGCATGTTACCATCACCAGCCCTGCACTTGGTCACCACCAACCACAACACTGTTCCCCACTGCTCTTGTCACTGAGATCAGGCAGATGTGAAAATGGAGACTCACATGCAAGAACACCTGCTCTCTGTGAAGACTGAGAGCCACCCTATGAGGGGAACTCTCTGAAGGGCCAATGAGAGTGGCATTAGTGCACAGCAAGGACTTTCCAAGTACTCTCACGGGCTGCAGTGTATTGTGTACCATATACTATGTACCCCAGTCTGTGTACTGTATAATCCAGTGTAATGGTTTGTGTATGCTTGGCCCAGGGAGTGACACCATTAGGATGTATGGCCTTGTTGGAGTAGGTGTGGCCTTGTTGGAGTGGGTGTGCCCCTGTTGGAGGAGGTGTGGCCTTGTTGGAATAGGTATGTCACTGTGGGTGTGGGCTTTAAGACCCTCATCCTAGCTGCCTGAATGACAGTCTTCTGGAGCATCCTTCAGATGAAGATGAAGAACTCTCAGCTCCTTCTACACCATGCCTGCCTGGATGCTGCCATGCTTCCACCTTGATGATAATGGACTGAACCTCTGAAAGTGTAAGCCAGGCCTAATTAAATGTCCTTTATAAGACTTGCCTTGGTCATGGTGTCTCTTCACAGTAGTAAAACCCTAAGACACCCAGTCTGTGTACTGTATACTGTATACCCCAGTATATGTACTGTGTACCACATACCCCAGTCTCTCTCTGGGGTTAACTGGCCCACTTATCTCTATGGAGGCATCTTCCCATCAGGACCAAGCTGCCCTGTCTGAGGGCACCCCCTCCCCACCTTCAGGGTGGGCTCCAGTTTACAGCAGCTCTTCCAAATGGTATTGTGGTCACGGACGCTGTTTAACCCGCTCCAGTTCCCCAGCTGGAATATACCTCCGAGTGTAACTGTCTTGGATCTATATCAAAATAAAGAGGGCTTAGGAAAATGAAGTCCTCCAGACAGAGGTGTCTCTCCCTCTCCTTCTCCCTCACTATCCCATCCTCCGAGTCACCCACTCCTGTCAGCATTGCCGCCCCTGCTAAACACACCCCACTCATACCCCACTGAGGTCCCCCATTGAGGTCTCCATCACACACACAGCCTCCCCCCCCACAATCACTATCCCCAGCATCACTGTCCCTGGCATCACCATCATCACCAGTACCACCATCTCTATCAACACCTTGATACCACCAGCAATGTCATCAACACCGACCCTGTCACCATCTCTATCACCAGAGCAACATCACCACGGCTTTGACATCTCCACCATGCCAATAAAAACACCACCACACCACTATACCACCTATCACCGGCTCTAAAACCATCATCTCCGCCACACTAGAAACATGATTGGTCTTCATCTACAGTGGATACCAGTCCCTCTCCATCACCATCGATGAGTTGATCTCCTTGACTTTGCACTCAAACACCCCCGTGCCTGTCAACAGCCCCTTCAGGACTATTATTCCCCACTGATAACATTGCCACAATGATGTAATTCAGCACCAATAGCCATCCCCCAACGCTGTCGCCACCACCAACATTATGAACAATTGCTCTCCCACGCCCTCTACAACATTCCAACCACTTTCGACGTCACTACCTGTGTATCCAGTCCCTTTGCCCTGGCCTTACCACCTCTGCTACCAGAAGAAATGTTCAAGGTAAAGTCTAATCAGGACGAAATCTCGCCAATCCAGGGATTTCATTGCCTAAACTTATTTATAAAACCCTGGAAGAAAAACACCGGCTGGGTGGATGGGCTGTCACGACACCATGAAGTTGCCCCTTGTATGACCTTAGGTCAGTCAGAGTTTTACCCTGGGATGATGTACGGAGAGTTGTAGATACCAAGGCTGGGATCATGGGTGAGGATGAAGTGTTTAATCCAAGGGGCCTCCACCTGTTAGTGAAGACAGATGCATCTTGTCAGGGAGTGAGGTCAAGGTCAGCGGTTTACCCTTCTGCTTGCTCCCTCGGTGCTCAGCTCTCTCGTGACCCCTCTGACCTAGGACTTCCGGAGGGTCACCTGGCAGCTTCCCATGCTCCCTGAAGTATCCCATGCCCTCACCATATATTCACAGGAAAACCTGAGCTCAAAGAGCAAACAGACACCCAAGGAACACACACCCCTGCACACCTACAAACGCGCGTGCACATCCATATATGCATATGGCCACACCTATTGGTGTGCCCCCAAATGGCAAGCGTGTACACCCCCACATAGCACAAGAGGCATAGGATAATGGTGACACCCACAGGCTGGCTTACCTGGGTTCTAACCCTCAGCTCACTGTTTTCTGTGGTGCATCCTTGCATATGTTATTTGACATCTCTGTGCTTTGGTTAAGATGGTGATGTGATATGATAGGACCATCTCAAAGGGCTGTGCTACAGACTAACTGATCAACTAAAAAAAAGGTGTTTAGGCGCCTTTACCTGGCCCTTGATAAGCACCTCATAAAGATTCTGGTTTTTTGTAACTCAAGGCTGTGTTATGGTTCCTATATGGGGAAAAGGTCCCTACATGCACTTTGCACAAAATCCCAGAACACCAGGGCAGGGAGTAGGCTGGTCCTTATTTCTTCAGTAAGTCCCTTCCTCAAAGTCTGCAGTCACTCCATCAACATGGACCCTGAAGTGGCGCCAGCTTTGGAGTGGCGGGAGCAGACCCGGCAAGCTCTCCATGGACCAGTGTCTCCTCACCTGGATGATCTGGCCCCGGCCTGGCTGCAGGGAGGCATCTGCTTGCAGGGCCCCGGCCCACACCCCGGTGCAGTTGATAATCACATCCACTCCTCCTCTTGCCACCTGGCAGCAAGAACAAGTCAGGGACAGGAAGGGGCAAGGACTGTGCTGTGCCCTCTCCCCCCCATCCTCCAGCTTTGTACATCACGGCTGCCTGCTCCATGGGGAACTGGGGTGAGGTGTGCCGGTATGGACCCGGTATGGATCAGATGACCCTGGCTCCAAATCTCCTCACTGACTTTCACTTGGTTTCTGACCACAGAAATGCCCTTTTAGCCCTGGAGTCTCAGTTGCTCTCATTTGACAATAATTCTCCTCCTCTCCCTTCTCCTCCTCCCCCTCCTCCTTCCTCCTTTCCTTCCTCCTCCTTCCTCCTCCCCCTCCTCCTCCCCCTCCTCCTTTTCCTCCCCTCCCTCCTCTTCTTCCTCCTTTTCTTCCTCCTCCCCTCTTCCTTCCCTCCCTCCTCCCCTCCTCCCCCTCTTCCTCCTTTTCTTCTTCCTCCTCTTTCTCTTCCTCCTTCCTCCTCCCCTCCTTCCATTCCTCCTCTTTCTTGTCCTCTTCCTCCTCCCCTTCTTCTCTCCCTCCTCCTCATCTTCTTCCTCCTCTTCTATTTTGGTTTTGTTTTGTTTTGTTTTGTTTTTGAGACAGGGTTTCTCTATGTAGCCCTGTCCATCCTAGAACTCACTCTGTAGATCAGGCTGGCCTCAAACTCAGAGATCCACCTGCCTCTGCCTCCCAAGTGTTGGGATTAAAGGTGTGTGCCACCTGCCACCACCTGGCTGAGAAAGCCAATAATGTTCACAGGTTACCATAAGGACACTGTGTGATCCTGAGGAGGGGTTGCTGGATAGAAAGTACCATAAAGTGAGCTTTCCTGAAATCTTAAAGAAAAGTTCACATCCAGCCAAGATGGCACCATCCTCCATGAGATCCCTTTTTAGCCTGTCCTCTTGCCTTCTCTTTGCCAGGACACTTGCTTCAACTCTGCCTATGGCCAGAGCACTTGTCAAGTCAGACACAGGAAGCAACCCCATGTTTCCAGCCCATCCCTGGTGATTTCCCCAAGGCCTTCATGGACACATACATTGCTAAGTGTGTACTGTCTTAAAACCATGGAGGAGAACCATCTCAGAATCAACCACAGACCCCAGGTGTCCATCAGGGCCAGACCTGACCCCAGCAGCTGGACATGTTACACTTCCCCTGTGCCAAGCATTGCTCTGCATGCTGGGACTAAATGAAACCACAAAGCTGAGCTGTTAGGATATAGTGGCCCTGACCTCATCACCATGTGGTGATGGTGTGCCTGTGTTCTGAGCTGAGTCCCTGGACACTGCAGAAATATCAGCCCAGATGTCACGGGAAGCATGGAAGGGTCTGGACTGGAGAATGGAGTAGAGCTGACTCCAGGATAAGGCATATCCAACTCTAAAACATGTCTGGGGGCAGATATAACCAGTCCCTCTGGCCACTGCGATTCCCTTGTTCTCTTACCACCAATATCAAGGCAGACATCTCCCTCAGAATGCCCAAGTCCTCCTGGGGTTAGAGCCTGGGACAGGCCTACAGGGGTCCTGAGAGTCTAAGAAGGGGGTCTCCGACCCAGCAGCAGGGAGCATCTTCCTTCCTCCCTCCTCCATCCCCTCACACCCCTGCCACTCACCTCTTCGAGAGATTCCACCTTCCGATGGATAAGCTTCACGCCCCTCTCAGTTAACCTGGGATGAGAAGACAGATCAAAACCTCCCCCAAATTCACTTCTCTGACACATCCTCTTAGAGGGCAGCACAGGGGACATTCCCGTGGGGACATTAACTCCCCTCAGGTGCCCCTGTAAAGTCTTTCCATTCATGAGCACCAGCTGGGCCACTGATCTGAAAACTACCTTGTACTGGCTAGTTTTGTGTCAACTTGACACAGCTGGAGTTATCACAGAGAAAGGAGTTTCAGTTGAGGAAATGCCTCCATGAGATCCAACTGTAAGGCATTTTCTCAATTAGTGATCAAGGGGGAAAGGCCCCTTGTGGGTGGTGCCATCTCTGGGCTGGTAGTCTTGGGTTCTATAAGAGAGCAGGCTGAGCAAGCCAGGGGAAGCAAGCCAGTAAAGAACATCCCTCCATGGCCTCTGCATAAGCTCCTGCTTCCTGACCTGTTTGAGTTCCAGTCCTGACTTCCTTGGTGATAAGCAGCAGTATGGAAAGTGTAAGCTGAATAAACCCTTTCCTCCCCAACTTGCTTCTTGGTCATGATGTTTGTGCAGGAATAGAAACCCTGACTAAGACAAATTGGTACCAGCAGAGTGGGGTATTCCTGTGACAACCTGACCATGTTTTGGGGAGGACTGTGGAAGGACTTTGGAACTTTGTGCTTGAAGATCCATTTGTTGTTAAGAGCTCTGTCAGATGTTGTGTAGGAACTTGGAAGATAATGTTGAGAACAGTGCAGAAGATGGAGGTCTGGTTTGTGAAATTTCAGAGGGAAAATTAAAGACTCTTTTCAGGGCCATTACTGTTTTGATTGTGAAGATTCTGTAGTTCTGGTTAGCTGGAGCTGAAGAATCAGCTGTGGTTAACAAGATACCAGAACTACTAAAGCAAAAATTTTGCATTACTGGGACTATTGATGCTGGTTAGCTGGAGCTAAGAAATTAGTGGTGATTAAGAAGAAACCAGCATCATTGAGGTGACATCTTCTGGGAAGAGTTTTCTGGAAGCACAAAGAGGCTGTGTTCCAGAGATAGCCAAGGTTGTACTCCTGCTGCAGCAGGACTTGGTAATATGTAAGGGTCACCCAGGTGGTACTGGTTTTGAAGGCATGAAGGGGTCATGCAGAACAGCTGAGGCTCGGCACTGTGAGAGGCCATGGAAGGCCATTGGTGAAGGTGCAGCCTCAGTTGCAATTGAAGGCCCAGGACTAAAGGGGTCATGCAGTGTTTTGGAGATGCCAGTACCATGAGATGACCACCAAGAGCAGCAGCAGCAGTGGAATACAGGCATCTGGAGCCTAGAAGACGACGCGTGTGCTACAAAGGGCATGGCTGGAGAAGTGATCCAAGCCCTTGGAGGAGCCCAGAAGATTGTGAGTTGGATCCCAGACATTGGATGGTTGGAGATTGATTTTTGCTTTGATTGTGACTGTGCCCTGATATTTTCCCTCTTGAAGGAAGAAACTGTTTTAGTGGAGCCCACAGTTAAGAGACTTTTAATTGTAAAAAGACTTTGGATCTTAAAAGAGATGGGTATTTTAAAGAGATTGAAATTTTAAGAATATGTAAAGACTGTGGGACTTTTAAAGTTATTTAGATCTTGGGGATGAATGAGAATGTAAGGGTTGAGGCTTACTAGTGATGCGTTTGTGTGTCAAGTTGACAAGAGGTCAATTGTACTGGCTAGTTTTGTGTCAACTTGACACAGCTGGAGTTATCACAGAGAAAGGAGTTTCAGTTGAGGAAATGCCTCCATGAGATCCAACTGTAAGGCATTTTCTCAATTAGTGATCAAGGGGGAAAGGCCCCTTGTGGGTGGTGCCATCTCTGGGCTGGTAGTCTTGGGTTCTATAAGAGAGCAGGCTGAGCAAGCCAGGGGAAGCAAACCAGTAAAGAACATCCCTCCATGGCCTCTGCATAAGCTCCTGCTTCCTGACCTGTTTGAGTTCCAGTCCTGACTTCCTTGGTGATAAGCAGCAGTATGGAAAGTGTAAGCTGAATAAACCCTTTCCTCCCCAACTTGCTTCTTGGTCATGATGTTTGTGCAGGAATAGAAACCCTGACTAAGACATACCTCTTTGAAAGCAAGGCCTGCTCTGGCGGCTCCAGCCTATCACTGAACTGATGCAGAAGGGTCTTCCTCAAGGTCATGGAGTGAGCTGTTCACTGAGACTTTGGGACACAAGACCAGACTGTGTCTCTCATTTCAGTCTGTTGTCACCATGTCGGTTTATATCAAAAGGGAAGAAGAACTTTAGGGGACTGGGGTTGGGGAGGCAGAGCTGAGCCAATGTCATATGCACCTTTGTCAGAGCATGACACCTGAGTCGGCCCTGGAGCATCCATCCCTGTCTTTCTTTTTTTTGTTGTTGTTTTTTGTTTTTTTCGAGACAGGGTTTCTCTGTATAGCCCTGGCTGTCCTGGAACTCACTTTGTAGACCAGGCTGCCCTCAAACTCAGAAATCTGCCTGCCTCTGCCTCCCGAGTGCTGGGATTAAAGGCGTGTGTCACCATGCCCGGCTCATCCCTGTCTTTCAAAGTCCCAGAGAAGGGCTCTGTGGATGTGGCTCAGTAGTGGCATGTCTTCCCAGAGGATCTGAGGCCCTGGGTTTGATTCTGTATCTGAAAATCCATCAAAAGAACTAGAAAGTGGGCCTGGCTCAGAGGGTAAGAGCACTAACTGCTCTTCCGAAGATCCTGAGTTCAAATCCCAGCAACCACAAGGTGACTCACAACCATCTATAATGGGATCTGACCTCCTCTTCTAGTGTGTCACAAGACAGCTACAGTGTACTTATGTATAATAATAAGCAAATCTTTGGACCTGAGCGAGTGGAGTTGACCAGAGCAAGCTGTATTGATTGGAGCGAAGAGAGGTACTAAAAAAATTCAATCCCCAACTACCACGTGAAGGCTCACAAGCATCTGTACAGCTATAGTGTACTCATATACATAAAATAAATAAATCTTAAAGAAGAAACCGAGAAAGTTTAACAATTGGAAGGGTAACTATGCAATTTCATCATGGTAGGACACCTGGTAAAAGGCTGGTGAGGGTCCCAGTGTTCCAAGGACAAGAGTAGTAAACATCAGGGCAATGGTTTGCTGTGTTACAATTTCCTCGGTTTGTAACATTCTCTCCTGGAAGGAGTGGGGATTCTCTTAGATACACAAAGTAACAAACTTCACATGTCAGAGAACACACAAGATTCACAAGGCCCCTCCCCAAGGTTATGCAGGTAATGGCCAGCTGAGCAGCCCAGGGGAGATTTTCGCATTGTGCAGCTGTGCAGAGATGAGCAGGGAGTTCCGGGGTTGCAGCTCACACCTGCATTGGGATGGGGTTTTTTTTTGATGTAACAGCCACTGAGTCATCTCAACTCCTGTAACTGACCCCTTACCCATACTCCTGTTACTAACTCAATAAATTCATTGGCTCACCAAGTTGGAGTTCAATGCAACAATCACTTTAGTCCATTGTGGGTTCCCCATGTGGAGTGCGTAGTCATGTATGTGTCTCCCCAGGAGAGGTCTCACGCAACACGGTTCTCAAGTTTGGCTGATAACCACACTCACCCAGAGAATGTATTGACATATAAAATTCTGAACCTACTAGACGTGAGATGAGGGTCTTCATCAATCCCCACACCCAAGAAGCAGGGATAGTGGATCTCTGTGAGTTCCAGGCCAGCCAGGGCTATGCAGTCTCAAAAAGACAAAGACAAAGGAAAAACAAATCTGCACCCTTGCCCTGTGGGTTTTGATTGAGTAAATACAGAATAGGATCCCAAGGGCCATATTTTAAAAAGTCTTTCCAGACCCACGAGAGTCTCCATTCATTTTCAGAGTTTTTAAAAAATCTTTACAAAATATAGGGAACATATAAAGTCTACTTTAATATAAATGCATGTGACCCCCAAGCTAATGCTCGCTAATGTGCAGCGCTACAAGATCTATATTATAACATCAGCGGTAAGACAGGGACATCCATTCTTGCCTGCATCGTTTAACATCGTTCTAGGGACGCTGACACGAGCAGTTAGACAAGAAAAAGGGAAAGGGAGAGAAACACTTTAAAGAAAATTTATGGAAACCATGTAAATAGATCTAGAAGAGCATTTCAATCCAATTTGAACTATGAGCATGAAGTATAACAACCGAAATCTGCCAAGTGGGTTGATGCTCTGCAGGATGCAGAACCATGGCTTCAGCCCGCAGTGGTGATCAGGACCAGGGACAGCTCCCACACGGCACCCCCAAGGTCTTCTTCAGCGTGGAGTTTGTCTACTACTCTTTCTCACCTTGGTCCCTGGGACCGGTTCCTTCTCAAAGGAAGGTTAAGGTCTTACCTCTCAGTTAGCCATGGCAGGTAGCTCTTCCCCTCTAGAAGGAGGCTTGTATTGAACCAGCCGTAGCTAGAGTCAGAGCGGGCAAAAAAAAAAAAAAAAAAAAAAGGTCAGAGTCTGCTGTTTGAAGGTTGGCTTGGTGTTATTCTGAGTGCCCAAAAATGGACAGAGCTGAGCCACTAGGTAGCATCTGTGGGGTAACAGTGAGGGTTCAGCTCAATGCAAGGAGAAATTTCCTAATGGAATCCTGGGATATGCAAGTAGATGTGAGGTTTGGGGGATGAGGTCAAGTGAGGAGCACATGGGCTGAGCTTGGTCACATGGCTGTGTGGCCCTGGGAAGTCACTCAGCCTCTCTGAAGTTCCGTTTCCTCATCTGAGAGTGGTTTAGCAATGTGGAGGGCTATGGTTTAAATGTTGAGTGTCCCTCAAGGGCCATAGGAACAGGCTCAGTCTCTGAGGTGGCAGTGTAGAGAGCTGATGGGATGAGAAGGCGAGTCCCAGAGAATAATCCTTAAACCAACAGGTGCTTCCTTCAAAGGCTACGGTGGAACCCCCATTGTCCCTTCTCATTGCTAGATTGTGATAATGAGCTGCCGTGACAAACACCACATGAGCTAGAGCAAGCCCTTCCTCATAGATAACCTGTGTTTAGTGAGCAAAGCTGGTTGGTATTTCATCCCAACCAGCCCAGTGCACCTGGAACACAGGAAGGGGCTGGACATCAGAAACAGACTACCAGGGGGTCCAGGACAGAGACGGGGTGGGAGATTGGAGCTCCTGATCTTGCCATCTTCTACATGGTCCTGCCTGAATTGTCATGCCCCAGTGTCTTTGCCCATGACAGGTGTTAAGTCCCAGACCCTGGTGCAAATGGTTGAGACCAGGACATAGCAAAGCAGACCTGGCTTCCAGGTTCTCCCAGCATCCCTCAGTCCCTACCTGTTACAGGGTATAGCTGCCATACCCCATCTATACCCTTGGTCTCCTGGCTGCTGTACCTGGTCCCCCCTCTCCATTTTCTTTCCCCCTCCCCTTGCTCCTCATGGGGCCCAGCTCATGCTGGCCATGTCCACTCTAGACTCTCCCGGATGTGTCTGCCTCTGGCTACACTAACTCATGTATCTAGAATAAACCTTCTCCTCCACTGCCTAGGAGCAGTCATGGCCTTTCCTTTTTCTTCCTTTCACTTGACCGGAATCTTACCCATAATCAGGGAACAGGTCCAACTCATTGGGGGTCAGCTTCCGGAATCCCAGAACTGCGTTTTTCCAGAAAGGGTCCTGAGAAGGAAGCAGAGATGGGCTCACAGGGGCAGGTGGACTGGATCATTGGAATAACAGAAACTCAGAGGATGCTGGCTTGTGACAGATACTGCCTGAAGCCTTTGCTTCTCTGGCTCTGTTGTTTCACCTTCCCAACCAGCCACTGGGGTGGATGCTGTGCATCCTTACAGACAGGCTCAATGACCTGAGAGAGGTCAAGTAATTTGTCTGAATCTCACGGCAAGGAGGGAGAGCTGAAATCTGAACTCACACAGTCAGCCTCAAGTCTGTTCCCTTCACTTATCATCAGAGTAAGACCAGGAGTAGAGTAGAGACAGAAGTCTCAGTGGACCTGAGACTGGGCATAGCTCTGTGGCAAGATACTTGCCTAGGACATACAAAGACCTGACCCTCAATACCACCAAAATAAATAGATGATAGATAGATAGATAGATAGATAGATAGATAGATAGATGATAGATTGATATATTAGATAAATGATAGATGATAGATAGATAGATGATAGATTGATATATTACATAAATGATAGATGATAGATAGATAGATAGATAGATAGATAGATAGATGAAACATGGATGATAGATTAGATTAGATAGATGATAGATGAATTGATAGATGATAGGTAGATAGTTGATAGGTAGCTAGATGATAGCTACATAGATTATAGATAGATAAGTGATAGATAGATAGATAGATAGATAGATAGATAGATAGATAGATGGGGAGGGGATGGGGTTTTTCGGAGGGGAAACTAGGAAAGGAAATAACATTTGAAATATAAATAATGAAAATACTAATAAAAAGATAGATAGATAGATAGATAGATAGATAGATAGATAGATAGATAGACAGACAGACTAATCTGGACCATAAATCTATGACTTCTGAGTACTCCTCCAGCACTGTCTATGCCCCTTTAGGTCCAAATCCCCCATCCAAACAGCAGTGCCAGTAACATTGTCCTAAACAGAAGAATTTAGGCAGGGTAAACAGAAAGATTGCTATTGGGTATAGAAGCATAAAGGTGGGCTTCTGTTCATCAGACAAGCAGAATAGGAACCACCCTTAGTCCTCCAAGAGAGTCTCTTAACCTACCCTCAGGGGTCAATTATCTTGGGGTTCCAGTCAGTCTAGACAATTTTTCGCCCTTCTCTTTGTCCCACTACCCCTCCCACCCACCCCCGCATAGATAGCCTTGGTGACTTGGTTCCCAATAAGCCTTTCTTTCTACCCACGGAATGGTCTCCTTCTGTAGTTTCTCTATACCATGGCTTATATGCCCCGTGGCTCACCGGAACTTCATCTCGGAAGAGGTTGTAGCCTGAGATTAGGGCCAGGCCCATTTTTTCAGCGTTTGGAGAATGGAGGCAGCTCAGCAGGTAATCGAATGTTTGCTGGTTCCACTCCCTGGAAGTGTAAGAGAGAGCACACTTGAGTCTCTTCCACCAATTACTATAAAACCTGAGTTTACATCAAGGAATTAAAGTCGTCTTAGCTGCCTGCCTTGTAAGACCTTATGTAAATGTATTCACACACACACAAACACGCCCAGTAAAATTTTTGTTACACAAAGACTCTGCTGTTTCTAAGGCGTTGATGACCTGGAGCTGAGACTCCCTTGCCTTCCTCCTTTGCTTCCTGTGCACTGACCGATTCTGTTTAGACGACTCAATTAAATCCTACCACTCGGCAGAGGTAGGCAGATCTCTGTGAGTTCGAGACCAGCCTGGTCTATAGAGGACAGCTAAGACTACTCAGAGAAACCCTGTCTTGAGAAAATAAAAAAAAAGTAAAGAGTCAGACCCCAGTCAATGGGGAAAGATACAGTCACCATCTGGATTAGGACAAAAACCGAATGCACTTCCTGTCTCTGTGTGTTTGCTCTTCTGAGTACAATTTCTTAAGAATTATTTTATTTAGCCAGGTGTGGTGGCGTATGCCTTTAATCCCAGCACTTGGGAGGCAGAGGCAGGCGAATTTCTGAGTTTGAGGCCAGCCTGGTCTACAGAGTGAGTCCCAGGACAGCCAGGGCTACACAGAGAAACCCTGTCTCGAAAAACTAAACAACAAAAACAAAAAAAAAAAAAAAAAAGATGCACAAGAAGTTATCAGAACATCAGATCCCATTACAGATGAGCCACAATGTGATGGCTGGGAATTGAATGAACTCAGGACATCTGCAAGAGTGGTCAGTGCTCTTAACCGCTAAGCCATCTATCTCTCCAGCCCATGAGTACAACTTCTTCTTCTTCTCCTTCTCCTCCTCCTCCTCCTCCTCCTCCTCCTCCTCCTCCTCCTTCTCCTTCTCCTTCTTCGAGACAGGGTTTCTCTGTGTAGTCCTGGCTGTCCTGAAACTCACTTTGTAGACCAGGCTGGCCTTGGACTCAGAAATTCGCCTGCCTCTGCCTCCTGAGTGCTGGGTGTGCGCAACCACGTCTGGAGAGTACAACTTCTTAGTCAAGATAAAGTTAGCTTTGTCTGGACACTTACTTCATTGGAATATTGGTCATTTTCTTTGTGACTCCAAACTTATTCTTAGCCAAAATGACGCCAGAGTCTTGGTCACCAAACACCCTGGGCGCACAACTGCTCGGAATGCACAGTTTGTACAGCACTATGGTGACACTGACAGAGACATTTGTAACACTCAGACATCCACTGAGTCCATTCCTACAGTGCTCCAAACAGCTCCTCCACACCTGGCTTCCCAGATAGAAAACCAGGAGGAAACGCATCGCCATTGTGCATCCCTGAGGATGGTGCCTGGGGCCTGGGCTTACACTGCAAAGGCCTTGACCTTGCTTTGAGCTGGTCAAGCCCAGTACCGAGCACCTCCCCAGGAACACAGCTCATAGGCTCCACTCCAGTCAGGCAGTGCTCTCTGGTACATGCTGTCTGAAGCCTCTGGGACTGGTGCCTAGTTCTTTCTCTGTAGTTACAGGTCCTCAAGAAGCTAACATCAAGGCCATGCATGGAGAAAGACACCTTTAAAATCCTAGGAGGCAGAGGCAGACAGATCTTTGTGAGTTTGACAGCCTAATCTACATAGCAAGTTCCAGGGCTATGTGGCGAGACTCTGTGTTAAAAATAAAATAATGGAACATCGGAGGCAAGCTCATCACTGCCATGGTTGCTGTTGACAGAATATGCTCCGTCACACCACGTCCTCAAGCGCACACTGTGACCGTCTGTGCCTTTGTCCATCAGCTTCATCAATCCTCTGGCCTTGAGGCTCTCTGGATTCATTAGTGCTGTGGAGTTAAGAGCCACCCCTTTGTATGGAAGAACAGCAAAGCACAGGCCCATGTGCTCAGAATTCATCACAGAATGGGCGGTCCACAGCCCTCAGCAGTGTTTCTTTATTTCCTGTACACACACACACACACACACACACACACACACACACAGAAGCGTGCGCATGTACCTATTGTGGGAAGGTCCGAGTCCAGACTTGGGGGCTGTCTCTCACCATCTACCTTGCTTGTTACTTGTTGCTGTGTGAGGGCTATGAGCTTTGAGCATTTCTCTCTCTCTCTCTTTGTGTGTGTGTGGGGGGGGGGGTTGTTTGTTTGTTTTTGTTTTGTTTTGTTTTTTGTTCTTCGAGGCAGGGTTTCTCTGTGTCGTCCTGGCTGTCCTGGAACTCACTCTGTAGATCAGGCTGGCCTCGAACTCAGAAATTCTCCTGCCTCTGCCTCCCAAGTGCTGGGATTAAAGGCGTGTACCACCACTGCCCGGCAATAAATATCTTTTAAAAATAGTCTCTCTATGTAGTCTTGGCTAGCCCAAAACTTGCCATGTAGACCAGGTTAGTCCCCATGACTCTCCATGCCTCTGCTTCCTGAGTGCTGGGATTACAGGTAGGTGGACTTTCCTGCCTGGTTATTTTATAGTCTTAGTCTTGTTATATAGCCATAGATGACCTCATGCTTATAACCCACCTCCTCTACCTGAAAGCTCTAGAACATGTGGTGAGCCAGGTCAAGGCTTCCACTAGGAAATTATCCTTGGTGGTGAAGACTGTGGTGAGAGGCTCCCTCTATGGCCTCACCTCCATGGGCCCCCACATTACCAACGGAACCCCTACTCACGCCTCCTGAGGGTTGCTGGGGTCAGAGAGATAAGGCTGCCAGAGGCCCGCGGCCACATCGCTCGTGGTGAACGGGGTGAATCGATCTGCATAGATCTTCATGTGCAGTGGCTGTGTTGGGTGGTAACGCTCATGAATGCAGAGGGCTGTGGAGAGCCCAATGACTCCTGCTCCAATCACTGCCACGCGCATCACAGCAGCCTGCAAGAGAGAAGTTGGAGGGTCCCTGTCATCACCACCATCACCGTGGGATCCTGGAGGCTTAGGGAGCACCATAAACTGCCAAGTCTCTGCCAAGTCCCTTCCATTGGTGACGATGAGCAGGAACCCAAGATTCTAGAATGTAAGAGGCAGTCATCTGATTTTTTTTCAAGGTCGATTTCATTTTTTTGCTTTGTTTTGTTTTGTTTTTGTTTTTTTGAGACAGGGTTTCTCTGTGTAGCCCTGGCTGACATTGGAACTCACTCTGTAGACCAGGCTGGCCTCAAACTCAGAAACCCGCCTGCCTCTGCCTCCCAAGTGTTGGGACTAAAGGTGTGCACCACCACTCCCCGGCTACGATTTCCACTTTTTTTTAAATGTGTCTACATATGTGTATGCACACACACATGTGTGTATGTGCACCTCAATGCAGGGTGCAGGTAGAGCCAAGAAAAAGACATATAGGGGGCTGGTGAGATGGCTCAGTGGGTAAGAGCACCCGACTGCTCTTCCGAAGGTCCAGAGTTCTAATCCCAGCAACCACATGGTGGCTCACAACCATCCGTAACGAGATCTGGTGCCCTCTTCTGGAGTGTCTGAAGACAGCTACAGTGTACTTACATGTAATAAATAAATAAATCTTAAAAAAAAAAAAGAAAAGAAAAAGACATATAACCCCCAGAGCTGGAGATACAGATGGCTGGGAGCAACCCCCCCCCACCCCCTCGAACTGAACCTGGGTCATGTGGAAGAGCAGACTATGCTCTTAACTGCTGAGCCATCTTTCTATCCTCAGTGTTCCCAGCTTACAAGGAGAAGCATTGAGGTGTGAAGAGGCGAATCACATGCCTAAGGTCACTTGGCTGATAATCGTGGCAGCTCCCTGCGTGTCCCACCGCCGAGGTTGGTACTGGCCACTGGTATTCAGGGTGATCTGGTGGTCTGGTGGTCAGGAAGTACTGGCTTCAAATAGCAGAGCTCACCCCTGCTAGCTGTCAGCACTGGGTACCATGCTCCTTGAGCTGCAGCTTAGACAGACGTAGCTCAGGGGTGGACAAATGTGACACCAGTAGCCAAACAGCTCCAGTTCTACAGAGAGCCGACCTCAGCGAACACCTACTGTGCTCCTGCGCCAGAACTACAGCGTCACATATCCTTGTACCTAAGCCTCCAGTGTCCTTCTGAGGTCAGGGCTGCTTTGTTTTAGTCCCATTTTACAGATAAGGAAACTGAGGCTCAGAATGGGAAAGTACCTCTCACACACACATCTCCAGTAAGTGTTGGTGTTGGAATTTAACTCCAATTCAAGTAAATTCTGCACCTCTACTATGCGCCACGCTGCCAGCTAGCCCACAGGGCTTTGAGCATGCCTGACGTGGGGTTTGCCCTCAGAACTTGCTCTTTTGGCAGAAGACTAGGCCTGCCGTGGGTTCCAGGGCGGGCTACACCTTCAGATGCTTAGGCCTAGCCGCTTTTGACCTTGCTCTATTCAGACAGCTCCTGCGAGGCAGAACAAGGGAACTGTGTGTCCGGAAGGGCCAAACTCTTGCCCCCTCTACACTCGGCCGGCCTCCCTCAGACCCCGGCTCCTGGCAACATGGGCCTGGGGCCCTGAACAGCGGATCATTCTCAATATGGCCTAGTTTTGCAAAGCGAGGGTGGCGGCAGGCCACAAAAGCTGGACTCTGCTGGGCTTTCAGATGCCAAATTGGTACCAAGTCCATAAACAGAAGGTGGCAGCTTGAAGCCTGTGCTTGGGTGCTAGGAGTTTAGGGAACGGCCCCTCCCATCCTCATCCTCCTCCCCCCTCCCTCCCCTCTTCCCCCTTCTCTCCCCCCCAGACCACTTCATTAGCAAAACAGGAGTAGCTCCAGTCTCATCAGCTGTCTTGAGGATTCAATGCCAAGCTCTGCAGTGGTTCCTGTTATGGTGCCTGGGAGACCTTCAGTACATGGTAACCAGTGCCCAGTACAAGTACTCAGCACTCAGCACACAGTATATACAGTACAAATACCCAGTACCCAGTATATACAGTACAAGTACCCAGTATATGATAGTACAAGTACTCAGTACACAGTATACAGTACACAGTATATAATAGTACAAGTACTCAGTGCACAACACACAGTACCCAGTACAAGTACTCAGTATACAAGTACACAGTGCACAGTATATAGTACAAGTACTCCGTACACAGAACTCCTGGTACAAGTACTCAGTACACAACACACAGTATATAATAGTACAAGTTCTCAGTACACAGCATAAAGTACCCAGTACTAGTACTTAGTATACAAGTACACAGTGCACAGCATATAGTACAAGTACTCCATACATAGAACATAGTACCAGGTATAGGTACTCAGTACACAGCATACAGTATATAGCAGTACAAGTACTCAGTATACAGCACACAGTGCTACCCAGAACAAGTATTCAGTTTACAGCACATAGTACACAGCACAAGTACTCAGTACACATACTTAATACTAAGTACTCAATACACAGTTCATAGTACACAATATTAGAAGCTCATAGTGTGCTGGATTAGCAGGCCAGACATGCTTAGCTTAGCCTACCTCTGACACTCTGACTGTGTGAGCCTGGCCAATCATCTGGATAAGAGAGTAGCTCCTAGCCTGCCCAGGGTTAGGGTGCTCCCTCCCGGGCAGTGCATTTTCAGTGTTTGAGCCAAGAGAGTTCAGGGAAGCCAGGGAGCTGCTCCATGTGAACTGAGCCTGCCTGCTGTCTGCACACTTGCAGGTTGACAAAGCCCCTTGGCTCCCTACAGCAGCACACTCGGTGGGAAGACGGCTCTTAGCCATTGCTCCCTTCATCCCGGCCTGGGACAGACAGTGGATACACACACCAAGGAGGAAACCCTTGGGTGCTTGGGAGCTCATACAAGCAGCAGTTTACAGATGAGGCACTGAGGCACCCAGAAAGAAGCGTCAGCTCGAGGTCATGACAGGAGCTGGAAAGAGAACCTAATCCGCTCTCTCTGATGCTCTGTTCCCATGCTCACACTACTGAGTAACCCAGGAAAAGACAGGGGTGGGGTGGGGTGGGGTAGGGGGAGAGCTGATGGGGCTCCGGGGCTCTAGATAGGGAAAGACATCTCTAATCTGAGAACTCAGGACCCTGAGGCAGGAAGATGCTGCCAGTTCCTGGTCAGTGTGGGCCTCATAGCAATTCCATGTCTCAAAAAGATCATGGGGAAAGGGGAGGGGAAGGAAAAAGAAGGAGAGGGGGAGAGGGACCTGAGAAGTAGGCCTGGCAGTGTACACTAGTGATTTTAGTGCTCAAAAGGCTGAGGCAGGAGGATTGCGTGTTCAAGGCCAGAGGTTATATAGTAACTTCCTGCCTCAAAAGTGAAAGGGGGAAAAAAAAAAGACAAAGAAGAAACTTTGTATCAAAGCTTGGCTGTGGGAGGGCAAACCCAGAGCCATGTGAAGTTGAGCTCTAATGATGGCTTCAGGAACCAGCTGGAAGGGGAGGAGAGAGGCGAGCGCCACCCGGGTCCCAGCTTTCCGCACTGTGTGGAACTTCAAGGAGGAACTAGATATCCCTGTGCAGATAGGAAACCAAGGAAAGGCGAGACCTTACCTGAGCCAGGGCTGTGAGATGAGGATCATTTCCTGGGAGGTAGGGGTGGGGGTGGGGGTGGGGGGAAAGAGTTGTCTCTGTCGGGGGAGGGCTGCAGCTGCCTGGTTTCCAGCTTGTGTGTGTGTCTATGTATCTGTATGTGTGTTTGTGTGTGTCCCTCTGTGTGTGGGTGTGTCTATGTATCTGTATGTGTGGTCGTATGTCCCTCAGTGTGTGTTTCTGTGCATGTGTGCATGTGTCTGTGTGTGTGTGTATCTTTGTGTATATGTGTCTGTCTGTCTTTGTGGGCATGCCTGTGTATATATCTATGTATCTGTATGTGTGATTGTGTGTCCCTCCATGTGTGAGTTTATGTATGTGTGTGTCTGTGTGTCAGTGTGAACTGTCAATACGTAACCTATTGAGATCTTCATAACAACCCTAGAGGAGATGTACCCATTTTCAGTGGAGGCCACTGAGGTTATGACCCAAGACAACCTGTTCGAGACAAGCAGAGCCTAGGCTAGCCCAACTGTGATTCCCTGTGTTCAGGTTAGTCACATGATTTGAAAAATCCAAGGATTAGCAGGGGCAGACAAATAGCCTACGTCTGGGAGTCCTGCTGTTTTGAAACCTGAATGCATCATTTGTGGGACGGTCAGTGGGAGAGGATTGGGAAGGAAAGACTCTGAGACCTTCCTTACATTTGACACTGACGAGAGTAGCTGTTATTAAAGTACCTACCGTATAAAGGTCCTCATTAGGAACAGGAGCCAGACCATACAAGCCATGGTCTAGCCTCGGGTAACATCATTCACGCATGCACTAATGAACTTCTGGGCCTGTTCATGCATAGCTCTGTTATTAAGTCAACCATTTCCTGGTGGTTGCTGACAGTTTTATGTTAGTGGTGCAATTCTACTTTATGGCCAGCTATTCTAATCAAGCATGCTTGGAGTGTGTGTTCGGGAAGATGAACCAGCGAAGTTACAGCATTCATCAGAGAGGGAGAAAGACAGATAGACAGGAGAGAGAGAGAATGGGAGAGATAGAGACAGAGACAGACAGAGACAGAGAGACATAGAGAGAGACACACACAGAGACAAAGAGATTATAAAGTCAATATAAGCATGGGACAGGAGAGCCTATTTGGACCCTACCATCACTAAGACACAAAACGCAATGGAGACAATGCAATCCCTCCCCCCTCACAGCTCCCCATCTCTGATAGAGATGGCCTCCTCAATCATCCTAAACCAGCAACAGAAGTTGAAGCCAAGGCAGCACAACTCAAGGCCACACTGCCCGTGTGGGACTCCAGATCTCACCCAGTTCGGCCTGAATGTACCTCACAGCAGTCTGACTTTCTTTGTCTCTCTGCTTATAATCTTTGTCCCCTAGAAAGCAATCAGAGGAGGCAGCCTGTGCCTCCGACTATCACGTGAGCTTAATGGAGAACACGAAGGACTAGTGAAACCAAAAAGCCGTAATGAAGAGGCACAGAGATGAACACAAGCCAGTTCTGCAGGGTTCCACACACCGTGTGGCTGTACCTTGTGCGGTTGATCTTCCCAGTTTATCTTTAAATTGGGATACCGGTTATGAGACATTAATAGTCAAGCCCCCTCCCCAGTGTACTGATAAAGACTGTCTAGGGAGTATTTATTAGATACAGCTCAATGCTGGGCATTGTCTATTCATCTATCTTCTAATCCTCAAATTTACCCTGTGAGACAGATGAGTTAAGATCCCACATGCAGAGACTTCAAGATGGCTCGGCTGGTAAAGGTGCCTGCCACCAAACCTGACCAGCTAAGTTCCACTCCTGAGATCCCCATGGTGGGAAGAGAGAACACGGTCCCAAAAGTTGCCCTTTGACCTCCACCTACAGAGCGTGGCACATGTGAATTCCAATCACCCCATACCAAATCAACCAACCAATAGCATAATTAAAAAAAACTTTGGTCAAAGATTCTGTGTTCCGGAGAAGGAAAACTGAGACTTGGAGAGGTGGCATTCTTAACCTGGGGTTCCCTTCTGACATGCACGCCAGGGGAGGTACAGTGTCATTTCTCAGGGGGACATTTCCCCAAGTCTCTCCTTTTTTGGGTCACCAATCTCAGGCGCTGATGTTGAACCTGGATTGTTGACCTGGAGAGGACTCTGGGTAAGACACCGTGTTGTTTCTGTCCCACCCCACCCCCCCCACCCCCCCCCGTCTCAGCTCAGGCATAGATCTTCACTTACCACTGGTGCCAGGTGTCGGGAGAAAAATGACCTGGGGGTGCAGGTTCCAGCAGGACTGCTCCTGACTCTCTGGGCTGTGTTGACTTCAGCCCTCTGCCCACCAGCCAGGACTGAAACACAAGGTCAAAGTCTTCAGCAATGGAGGGGGGCACAGAGCAAGGGGTGGGGCTGGGCACTGTTCCTCCAGAAGCAGGACTCAGTCTGGCCAAGGAACCTTATGTGTCCTCGCTCTAGTGAGCAGCCTGACTTCTCTGGCTGATCCCAAGCCCCTGTGGACAGGCCTGGGGGGAGGGAGGAGTTCAGAGGCACAAGCCAGCTGGAGATGAGCCTCTCCCGCCCCCTGTCACCCACCCCTGTCACCCGCCCCTTGCTGCACCCCAGCAGAGGGGAGGATCGTTTCCTGGGCCACCGTGGGCCAAAGGCACAGAACAGGGCCTTCCCGGCCAGCCAGCTAGCTCACTGCTGTTCTGGGATGCTGGACAGATGAGGCTGAGAAGAGATGCCTGCCTGGGCTGTGAGGATGTGTGGCTCTCTGCTTCAGTATCCCAGAGACAGAAGGAAGGAGCAGGATCCCAGGTCCTTCTACTGCCAAGGCTAGACCTCCAACCAGGAGATGGTGTGACCACAACACATCTGACTGAACAGATAAGGATGCTGAGTGAGGTCCAGGGAGGGGAGATGAGTTGTGATGGTCCAGTCTCTACTACCTGCTTCTACTTCTGCAACATCCACTGCATAGGAGGATGGTGAAGGAAGTACTTGTAACAGGGGAGAGAGCCCCGGGGCCCACAGGCAGGCTAGGCAGGCACGGTGCCTGTTCTTACATAACAATAACAAGCACCTAAGACACAGCCCTCTTTTCATTTCTTACTTCCCACAGTCTCTCAGACTTTGCAACCCTTGCAAAATTCCTGGTGACCCTGATGGACTCAGGTTCACGAGAGTGAGCTGCGCTGTGTCCGTTCCTTATTCCCATCCCCCAGAGCTCTGTGTCTGGGCGATCAGAAGAGAGCAGTTCTGAGCACTTTGGCCAAAGCAGCCCTTTAAGGTATAAGGTGTTCTTCACAACCATCACATCAGAGCTGGGATCCAGTGGCCTGAGAGCCAAGTGTGTGTCTGCTGAAGGACCCAGCGCTGGTTCCACTCTACTGCATATGCCCACTGGGAATTATGACACGCCCAGTCAGAAAGTTTGAATGAGAATGTCCTTAGGCCCAAACTAGACAAACTACAGCTCTATCTCCCTTTCTGTCTCTGTTTGTCTCTCTGTCTCTGTGTTTATCTCTCTGTCTCTGTCTGTCTCAATGTCTCTCTGTCTCTGTTTTTCTATCTCTCTGTCTCTTGGTGTCTCTCTTTACCTCTATCTCTCTGGATCTCTGTCTCTCTTCCTCTCCCTCCAGTCTTTCAGTGAGACATTACCTCCCCAGGTCACTCAGAAGAGGATCAAAGTGATAACCCTTGAAGTCAGAGGTCCCAGAGCAATGGAAGCCAGAGTAGAAGGTCCTTCCATCCACTGCCTGGTTGATGAACAACACACACTCAGGCTAGGACAGAACCGGAGAGAATTCTCAAGCCAGAAGTTGTGGTAGGAAGGAGACGTGGCCAGTAAACAAGGCCTCTGCCTGGAGTCCGGTTAGAGTCTCTCAGCAGCCACACTGGCCTCCGACTTGCTGCCAAGCTGAGGATGGCCCTGAAGGTCTGGTCCTGCTGCCTCTGCCTCCTATGTGCCAGGATTACAGGTGTGCTGGACAATGCTGCCTGGTGAACGCTGGGGTTGAGACCCAGGGCTTCCTGTGCTGGGCAAGCACTCTGCCTCCTGGCTCCCATTCTCTCTCTCTCTCTCTCTCTTTCTCTCTCTCTCTCTCTCCTTTTATTTGTTTGTTTTGTTTTGAGACATGGTCTCATTAGTTAGTCCAGACAGATCCGGACTATAGACATCCATCCTCCTGCCTCAGCATCCCAAGCGCTGGAACTGCAGGAACAAACCATCTTGTCTGGCTTCCTATCTTATTTTTTTGATCCTTCGAGCAGCTTTCCTGGATGTCTTTCTAGCGCCCTCATTTAATTGCTGCTCCAGGATCAACTTCTAAAAATGTAACCACTGGGGCTGGAAAGACCCAATGGGTAAGAGTGGTGGCTGTTCTTTCAGAGGACCTGGGTTCAATTCCCAGCACCCACTTGGCAGCTCACAACCATCTGTAATGCTATTTCCAGGGGATCTGATGCCCTTGCACACACACACACACACACACACACACACACACACATGCAGGCAGAACAGAAAAAAAAAGAAAGAAAAAAAGAGAAAATGTTTAAAAAAAAAAACCTCTCTAGATGTCCACTTACACACTATATTATAAAGATTTATTTATTTTATGTATATGAGTACACTGCAGCTGTCTTCAGACACACCAGAAGAGGGCATTGGATCACATTATAGATGGTTCTGAGCCACCATGTGGTTGCTGGGAATTGAACTCAGGACCTCTGGAAGAACAGTCAGTGCTCTTAACCACTGAGCCATCTCTCCAGCCAATGCCATATTATAGATTACATAGATTCTTCTTAAAACATTATTGTTTTCTAATAGGAGGGCTATTCTAACAGGGACCCTACGGGGATGGGTTATTACATGAAAATCTCAGTTCTAGAGTTGTGGGATACCCCTTTACGAGGTATTGATCAAGGAACCAATCTACCATTGCTCTTGGCTACCTACCAGAACTAAATGGTAGGACCAATTGCTAAGATACAACACACTTTGAATACAGAACACAGGACAATGAGATTGAAATTTACCTGAAAACACACTCCCTGGTGGGTTGTTCTCACAGTGCTGAAAGGTGCCATGAAGGCCGGTGGCCAAGAAAAGACAAAGACGGAGATGGTTCTGCACCCTGCCATGATGGCCTGCCAGGTGAGATGTGCTCACCCAGCAATACGGGCACAGACGTTATGTGGGCAACCAACTACTTTTGTTTTAGAGAGATTTCAGGCTTGATGGTGTAAACCTGGTCAAAAGCCCATAGCTGAAGAGGTCATAGGTCACAGGTCACAGGTCATAGGGAGGAGCCTACTACTTTTGCTTTGTGTTTAGTCAGGGTCTCTATTCCTGCACAAACATCATGACCAAGAAGCAAGTTGGGGAGGAAAGGGTTTATTCAGCTTACACTTCCATGCTGCTGTTCATCACCAAAGGAAGTCAGGACTGGAACTCAAGCAGGTCAGGAAGCAGGAGCTGATGCAGAGGCCATGGAGGGATGTTTCTTACTGACTTGCTTCCCCTGGCTTGCTCAGCCTGCTCTCTTATAGAGCCCAAGACTACCAGCTTAGGGATGGCCCCACCCACACTGGGCCCTCCCACCTTGATCACTAATTGAGAAAATGCCCTACAGCTGGATCTCATGAAGGCATTTCCTCACCTGGAGCTCCTTTCTCTGAGATAACTCCAGCTTGTGTCAAGCTGACACTCAAAACCAGCCAGTGCACTTTGCTAAATGACATGCTGTCAAACTACCTTCTGAATATTTATGCTTATATGCATAGATTAGTGTTGCCTTCAGCCTTGGCCAGATATAAATGTTGGATGGCCAACATTTAATTGCAGGGCCGACTAACTGGTCAAAGAGCTGAGACAGCTAAGTGCTCAGCCCTGAAGAGGACTTCTATACAAACTTCCCTCCTCGTCCCTAACTTACCCTACCCCTAACTTGCTACACCCCACTCCTACCCCCTAACCCCCATTCCATCCCACTTCCATCCTACACCCCAACCCCAACTCCCACCCTACCATACTCCTACTCTCCCACCCTCACCCCACCCCACCCCCACAGGCTACAGGAGCATTCAGCATGAACTCCTGGGCCACCTACTCAAACCTCAACTGAACACCCATAAACTCAGCACGCCTCCTCTGTGAGGTGATGTGTCTACACTCATTCAACACTGAACACACCTCTGTCTGTCTGTCTCCACAGGGTGTCGTGCTCTGGGGACTAGGAATATACACATCTTTATGGGCTGCGATTCAGTCTTCCAGGGCTCTAGGAACTAGGAGTTTAATTTCTGAACTAGTAGTTAAAGAAGTCGCAAACCCTTTGCTCCTAAAATGAAAAAACAAACACAAAAAACAAAAAACGATTAGAGTTGTCCTACCTTCCCCTTCCTAAGCTGTCCTGAAGGCACGGCCACTGTTTGAATTCTGATGCAGAGCCACAGGGCTTCACTGGTTCCTGGTACTGTGACCTTTGGCGAGCAACTTAACCACTCTGTGTAGCTACTTCCTCATTCATGAGAGTCACTCTGTGTGACAAGAACCCATAGCCCCTACCAGACCTGATTGGTGGCGCAAGCCTTCAGTCCCAATACTAACCCTGAGGCAGAGGCAGCAGATCTCTGTGAGTCCAAGGCTTGCCTGGTCTACATAGTGAGTTCTAGCACAGGCAGGGCGACATAGTGAGAGACTCAGTCTCAAAACAAAACAAAACAAAACCCACAAAAAGGCAAAACACCCCACAAAGAACCAGAGTATACATGAAACAGGCCTCAAACAGCATTGCCACCAGACCCAGCCAGACTCAGTCAGACCCAGTCAGACCCAGCCAGACCCAGCCAGATCCAGTCAGACCCAGCCAGATCTAGTCAGACCCAGTCAGATCCAGTCAGACCTAGCTAGAACCAGTCAGACCTAGCTAGAACCAGTCAGACCCAGCCAGATCCAGTTGGACCCAGCCAGGTCCAGCCAGATCCAGTCAGACCCAGCCAGATCTAGTCAGACCCAGTCAGATCCAGTCAGATCTAGCTAGAACCAGTCAGACCTAGCTAGAACCAGTCAGACCCAGCCAGATCCAGTTGGACCCAGCCAGGTCCAGCCGGATCCAGTCAGACCCAGCCAGGTCCAGCCAGACCCAGCCAGGTCCAGCCAGATCCAGTCAGACCTAGCCAGGTCCAGGCAGACCCAGCCAGGTCCAGTCAGACCCAGCCAGGTCCAGCCAGGTCCAGGCAGAGCCAGCCAGGTCCAGGCAGGTGCAGGAAAGTCTTCCAGGAGGAAGTGATGGGGTAGAAGGACCTGGGGGTTGTGGTGATGGTGAAACTTGGTGACATTACCTGCTACCAAACCTCATCTCTAACACATGTACCAAGCAACGCCTTGCATAGAGCATAGATGAGAACTGACCACTCAGTAACGCGTGGTATGCACACATGCAGGCATGTTTGCATGTGTGTGCAGGTGTGCTTACATGTATGTGGAGACCAGAAGTTGTAAGGTCTCCTCAACCACCTGTCACCTTGCTTTATGAGATAAGACTCCTCACTGAGTTCTGCAAAGCTGATGGTTGGTCAATGACCTCCAAGGATTCTCTTGTCTGCTCCCCCAACCCTAAGTCTGGGTTTGCAGACACATGTTCCTCTACCCTGTTTTTGAGTAGGTGTTAAGGATTTAAACCCAGGGGCTGGTGAGATGGCTCAGCGAGTAAGAGCACTGAATGCTCTTCTGAAGGTCCTGAGTTCAATTCCCAGTCACTACCTGGTGCCTCACAACCATCTGTAATGGGATCTGACACCCTCTTCTGGTGTGTCTGAAGACAGCTATAGTGTACTTAGATAATAAATAAATAAATAAATAAATAAATAAATAAATAAATCTTGAGGCTGGAGTGAGCAGGGCTGACTAGAGCGAGCAACCATCATTCCCAGCGACCACATGATGGCTCACAACCATCAGCACAGCCACAGTGTACTCATATACATACATAAAATTAATAAATCTGTAAAAAAAAAAAAGATTCGGCCTGGCAGGCACTGTACAGGTTGAGCCTCTCTCAAGCCCCCACACTGCTGTTAGTAGTTATGAAGCCTGCCGAGTATGATGGTACACGCCTGTAATCACAGCGCTTTGGCCGAAGAGGCAGGAAGATCTTGAGTTGGAGGCTAGGCTGGGTCACTTAGTGACTTGAAAATAATTTTGCTTTTTTTTTTTTTTTTTTCTTTTTTGGTTTTTTTGAGACAGGGTTTCTCTGTATAGCCCTGGCTGTCCTGGAACTCACTCTGTAGACCAGGCTGGCCTGGAACTTAGAAATCCACCTGCCTCTGCCTCCCGAGTGCTGGGATTAAAGGTGTGCGCCACCACACCCGGGCTTTATTTATTGATTTTTATATGAGCACACTGTCTCTGTCTTCAGACATACCAGAAGAGGGCATCTGGTCCCATTATAGATGGTTGTGAGCCACCTGGTTGCTGGGAATTGAACTCAGGACCTCTGGAAGAGCAGAGGGTGCTCTTAACCACTGAGCCATCTCTCCTGCCTTAATTTTGCTTTTTAAACTTTGCTCAGGTCAAACATGATTAAACACACACACACACAGAAATTCTATGGTTTGCACGGAGTCTCCAGAGTTACTCCTTCTAGCTGGTGCCCCTCTGGGTTCCTTGAACGTTGCATTGACAGAGTAGCAGAGGATGCTGGAGGAGAGTTTTCATGGCATCTCCTTCCTATTGTTTTGTTTTTTTTTTTTTTTTTTGGTTTTTCAAGACAGGGTTTCTCTGTATAGCTCTGGCTGTCCTGGAACTCACTTTGTAGACCAGGCTGGCCTCGAACTCAGAAATCCGCCTGCCTCTGCCTCCCGAGTGCTGGGATTAAAGGCGTGCGCCACCACGCCCGGCTCCTATTGTTTTACAGGTCTCCAGAGCAAAGCCACATCCTTTAGTGCATCTCTCCTTGCAGCCGCTCCCACTCCTGGAAGGTCTCGCTGTTCTTTAGTAAATCTATGTTCCTTTTTTTCTTTAAAAAAAAGGATTTAGGGCTGGTGAGATGGCTCAGTGGGTAAGAGCACCCGACTGCTCTTCCAAAGGTCCAGAGTTCAAATCCCAGCAACCACATGGTGGCTAACAACCATCCGTAACAAGATCTGGTGCCCTCTTCTGGAGTGTTTGAAGACAGCTACAGTGTACTTACATATAATAAATAAATAAATCTTAAAAAAAAAAAGGATTTAAGCTTTAAAATTGTTTTATCTCGTTTTATGTGTATAGAAGCATAAGGAGGCCAGCATGAAGGTATCAGGTTCCCCAGAACTACAGCTACAGATGCCTATAAGCTGCCATATGGGTGCTGGGTACTGAAGCCAGTGGTCTGGAAGAGCAGTCAGTGCTCTTAACCACTGAGCAATCTCTCCAGCCCCATGATTACAACTTTCAGATCAAAACAGAATCAAATCAATAACACACCTTGCTAAGAGAGAGAGAGAGAAGCCGGGCGTGGTGGCGCACGCCTTTAATCCCAGCACTCGGGAGGCAGAGGCAGGCGGATTTCTGAGTTCGAGGCCAGCCTGGTCTACAAAGTGAGCTCCAGGACAGCCAGAGCTATAAAGAGAAACCCTGTCTCGAAAAACCAAAAAAAAAAAAAAAAAGAGAGAGAGAGAGAGAGACAGAGAGACAGAGAGACAGAGAGACAGAGAGACAGAGAGACAGAGAGACAGAGAGAGAGAGAGACAGAGAGAGAAATCACAAACCTGGTGTTGATTCTCTCTTTTTATGTTCTGATGTTTGGGTCCATGCAGATTCACCATACTAGTGTTGCTTTGCTAAAATGCCATCTCAGGCCGGGCGTGGTGGCGCACGCCTTTAATCCCAGCACTCGGGAGGCAGAGGCAGGCGGATTTCTGAGTTCGAGGCCAGCCTGGTCTACAAAGTGAGTGCCAGGACAGCCAGGGCTACACAGAGAAACCCTGTCTCGAAAAACCAAAAAAAAAAAAAAAAATGCCATCTCAGGGCCAGGGAGGTGGATTGGCCACCTTTGCTTGCTGTTCCTGCAGAGGAGCAGAGCTCCAAAGCTGGCAACTGCCTGTTGGTATGTCACCCCTCTTCTGGCCTCCACGATCATCTACATATGCATGCCATTACACACACACACACACAGACACACGAAAATAATAGCAAATCATAATAGTATCTGTCACTAATTTGTGAGAATATGTCTTGAAATATTTGGTACTCCTCCACCCCTGCCTCAACCCAATCCCAGCCTGCTCCCTGAGCCCTTTCACAGGAATATGCCTGGCTGAATGCCTAAGGTACCAGGTGATTAATACAGAGGTAATGGCATGGTATACAGCCTGACATTCTGTGTGTGTGTGTGTGTGTGTGTGTGTGTGTGTGTGTGTAGTTGGGGGCAGGGCTCTGGGAAGGCTCTGGTGAGGTGATGTCCAACTAGTGCAGGAATCTTTCAGCTGAAGGAAGAAGTAAGAGGGGGTGGAGCTAGTTTGAGGAAGGGTCCTGAGGCACGTTCAGGTAGCAGGGTCAAGGCAGCAGGACAAGGATTTTAGCCCCACAGGGAGCATGCTGTGTAGGGCCCTGTGGCAGGGGCGTAGGCAGAGGTGAAACCAAGAGCATTAGAACAGGCCCCTGCCATGGAATGGGGAGATATGGGAAAATTCCAGATCCACCTGTCTTAGTCGGGGTCACTATTGCTGGGATGAAACCCCAGGACCATAAGCAACTTGGAGAGGAAAGGTTTGTTTGGCTTGCACTTCCACATCATAGCCTGTATCTGTCCAGCGGCCACGGAGAACTGGGTACACCCGAAAGGGAGGCTGGGAATGAAACAGGAAGGGCCTGCAAGAGAAGAATGAAACCAAGACAAAAGATTTCTTTCTGATCGTGGCTCACAGTTTAAGTTTTAGCACTGCAGTTTATATAGGGGAAACCAAAGACCCATCCTTTGTTTCGGCTGGATTCTGTTGCACAACAGAAAGAGCGGCTCAGCGGGCAGTCTGCTTTTGTTGGTGGGCAAGGCAGGAGACTTCCACCCTGGTCGGAAGACTCCACCCAGCCCAGGTTGGTGAAAGACTGACTGTGGCAATTAAGGTCTGATTAGCCTGCTCAGAGCTGGGGAGAGGGCACAATAGCCCATTACTAAAGGAAGTCAGGACAGGAACTCAAGCAAGGCAGGAACCTGGAGGCAGGGACTGATGCAGAGGCCATGGAGGGGTGCTGCTTACTGGCTTGCTCCCCATGGCTTGCTTAGCCTGCTTTCTTATAGAACCCAGGACCTTCAGCCCAGGGGTAGAACCACCCACAATGGTTGGGCCCTCCTCTGAAAATCACTAATTAAGAAAATGCTCTACAAGCCCAGATTTTATGGAGGTATTTTCTCAATTGAGAAAATACCCTCCTCTCCTCTGACTTTTGCTTATGTCAAGTTGATATAAAACCAACCAGTGCATCATCTCTAAGCAAACCTAGGGGCTGTCTTCTCTGGGGATCCCCAAACATTCAAATGTGAATCATAAGAAGACCATACAGGCTTTGAGACCGGGAAGTCTCAGAATCCTGAGCCTGATGCTCCCAGAGGGCTGAGAAGGTCATCTCTGCTCTAATTGATGACATCCACAACTTTATGACTTTAGAACTGACTCCACAGAGATGTCTTGACCTCTGCAGGTGGTCAAACTGTGACATGCATATGTTCTCACACACACATACAAACATACACACACATATATACACACACACACACACTCATATGCACACATACTCACACATATATGTATACACATACATATACACATACACACATGCACACACACATACACAGATATACACACGCATACACAAAGCTGGCATTCTGGAACACTCGTGGTCATCTATCAGGCAAAGAATAGCTCCAAACAGAGGGGAGCCCTGCTGGGTGTTACCATTCAAAACCTGTCTTACTTAATGCTGAAAAACTGTGGCCCAAGTTCACAGACAAAAAGTGTACCCAGCCCTGTTTTGACATAGTTGACTTCTGAAAATGCAGAGGACACTCTGTGTTGACATAGGGGGCAGATATTGGCGCCATTCTCAGATCTTTAAAAACTGAGACTAGCAGGTGTGTCTGTTAAATATGAGCAACTGGAAACTTCCTTACATTGAGGTGTAACCCTACTGAAAATCCCCTTTAAGGGCTGGTTACATGGTACATAAAGGAGCCTGGCCACTAAGGCTGGTGACCTGAATTTGATTCATGCATGTATTCATACGCATATCACACACACAGAGAGATAATAATAAATAAAAATTTAAAAAGAAAAGACAATCCTTATTTGAGGATGGAGACTGTTGATACCCTCAAGACCTGGAAGAGGCAGGGAGGAGCCAGGTTTCCTCTTGGGCTTTGAGGATGGTGGAGTGGAACTAGAAACTTGTGATTAGCAAGGCTTGGGTACCACAAGAGGTCCAGAGTAGGGGTCGGGGCTCTGTGAAAGAGAAGTTTCTATCAAGTTGCCCAGTACCGCCTTGCTGGGGCCCCTCACCCGGCAACCCCTCCCTTACTGGCCCACTGGCAACCTTTCCAAAGCCAATGCAACACGCCCGCTCATCCCCGCTGCTGTCCCCGGGCAGGCCTCTGACCAGCCCACAGTTCTCTCTCCCTCCGTGGGTTAGTCCAGCTCACGGAAATCCTGCCTCTGAGCAAGCACTACTCCTTCGAGAAGCCTTTCCTCTCGCTACCCGCTAGTCTGCGTTTCTAGACACCAGAAGGAATTCGCAGATTAGATCAGCCCTTGGCGGTGCAGGCGTTGGAATCCAGGACCTTGAGTAGGCCGGCGGGGCACCCTGCTACTGGGCTACACCCCAATCCTATGCAAAGCAACTCTGCAAGCGGATTTCACAGTCCTGGGGATGGGGTGGGGTGGGGTGAGGCCCCGCACTTTGTATGAGCAGAGTAACTTTCCTTGAAAGAATAAATGAGTGAGTCTTTTACAAACTCTGGGCAGCTTTGCTCTGCTGGCCTTGCCTTCCGGGGCCTCAGTTTCCCTACGCTGCCCGAGTCTAGCGGCGGAGGAGGGGCCCAGGCCGGGCGGCTGTAGCCAGCGCGGGGGCGCGCGCGAGTGGACGTGACCGCGCGGCGGGGCCCGCCCCAGGCCGGCCACCGGCGCATGCGCATCACTGCCCGAGTGCTGCGGGCCCAGCAGACTCCGGAGCCGGGGAAGGGGGTGGGGGGTGGGGAGTTTGCGGGAGGGAGGAGGGAAGAGGGAGGGAGCGAGGGGCGGGCCCGGCGCGGCTGCCCGGCCGGCTGCTGGAGGCCCCGGGCCGGGCCCGCGCCGCGATGGCCCTGGTGACCCTTCAGCGCTCTCCCACGCCCAGCGCCGCGTCGTCCTCCGCAAGCAACAGCGAGGTGAGCCGGGCTGCACTCTCCCACAAGGTGTGAGGCGGAGGTGCGTCCGCCCTTGGGGTGCGGGCGTCCCGCGTCCCGGTGACTGAGCATGCGCCGGGCTGGGGTCTCGGAGGTGGGGGTGCGGGGCGGGGGATGCTTCCAGATTGCAGGGCACCAGGAAAGGCTCTGGTCCGCTCTGGGCTGCAGGGTCTCGGGGTGCGCTCGGGGCCTGAGCTCATGCTGCTTAATCGGGGTAGATGGGGACCGGAGCGTCCGGGTCCCCAGGACGGCCTGCCCCAGGCTGTGCTACCCCAGCCGGGCTCATCCCACCCCCTTCCCCTGATGAGCTTAAGGCCTCCGAGTAAACCCCGGATGACCCAGCCGGCTGCAGGGGACGCCCCGCTGTGCTGGGCTAGCCCCGCAGGCCCAGGAAGTTGCCAGCTGGAATCTGGGCCCTTTCCCCGGGTTGTGTGTCTGCGTGAGACTCGGCTCAGCACCCCTGCGTGCCCGTGTTGGTGCGTTTTGGGCTCGTCTTGCCGGGACTGGCAGGCATCTTTGCAGAATGGCTGTGAGGTTAAGCCTCCAGGGCCCTTTCTGTCTGAGACTCTTTCATGAGTTTTATCTGCAGGCAGAAGGTTCTGGTTGCCTCCTCTTTGCATACAATTAGGCAGGGCAACTGAGAAGTTAGATTGTAGTAAGGACTCTCTTCCCACACAGCTCGGTTCTCCTACAACAGTTTACAAAGTGCCTTTTATCCTTTTATCTTGTGTTCTTCCTAGGAAACTACGGGAGCTTAGGGAAGCAGGGAGGGGCAGTACAGGCCTTTGCAGCCGAAATTCTCTTCCTTCCTTTCTTCCTTCCTTCCTTCATCATGTAGTTGTGGCTGGCCCCCTGCGTCTGCGTCTCAGATGTTGTCAGTTCAGAAGTGCTTTCCACACCTGGCTCTCAGCCTGGATTTCTAGCCAACTTCCATAATGTTACGGGAATTTAACACCTGGTCGCTTCCTGTTCCTGTATTAGACACATTTCTAGGCTTTTAATCCTTTTATTTTTTAGTTGAGATGTAACTCACAGCCTGTGGCTTTACCTTTTAGAACTATGAAAGTCAGCATTAGTAGACACACCGCTCAGTCACTCAGTCCCACAGCTTTTCAGCGAGCGCCCCGCCCTTCTCAGTTACCGCTTGTCTTTGCTTCACCCCCACCCTGGGCGGCCCCTACTTCTCTACATTTGCCTATGCTGTAGTTCATATAACAGGAAATATGCAGTGTTGCCTCTGTCTGGCTTCTCCCTCTAAGCGTGCTGGTCTCAAGGTTTGCCCATACTGGGTCTAATCATTTCTTTCCTTTCTATAAGAATTCATTGTATGGGGGTAAATTTTTTTCAGGACACTGATTAGGACATTTTAAAAATCATTTTATTATTATTATTATTATTATTATTAATGTTATTTAGTACTAAATGTTTGAACCAGACCCTTGTGTGTGCCTGCCACTATGCACACTACCTACATTTTTTAAATTACATTAAGGTGTGTGTGCGTGTGTGTGCATGTGTTTGTCTCTCTGTCTGTCTGCTTCTGGGCATATGCAGGTGCCCACGGAGACCAGAAGAGGACGTTGGATCCTGCGGAGCTAGGCTTACAGGGGGCTTGTGAGCTGCAGGTTGTGGATGCGGGCATCTGCTTTTAGGTCCTCTGGAAGAGCAGCAAATGCTTTTAACTGCTGAGCTCTCTTCTGCAGCCCCCTTCCAGCCTCCATTTTAAATCATTATATGACCATGTCCCAATGACCAATTAACAGAAGAAAGCCAATGCTGAAAGTGTGAGGAAGCCCAGAGCCCTCTTGACTTTTACATCCTAGGCATGTGGAAGGTGGAGGCAGGAAACCCCCAGTACAGGCTGCATGGCCAGGCTAGTGAAATTAAGAATGGGCAAGGTGAGTGAGACCTTGACTCAATATGGAAGACACTGACATCGCCATCAGCCACATACACACACACATGCACATGTGAACACATACCAGTCACACCTGCAAATACACAAACCCTAAAATCCCAGATGGCTTTTCTTTAACTTGAGCATGCCTTTGTCACCTGGGAGGTTCCTGGGGTGGCTAAGCTGCCTTCCCTATGTGCCCAGGTCAGGACCAAGGCAGAGAGAGGAGACAGCAGGTGCTCCCTGTGCTGGGAGACTGGAACCCCGATTGGCTGTGCCTCCCGCCCATCCTTTTTCCACTTGGCTTCCTCTCTCTCTCTCCCTCCCCGAGTCAGCTCTTCGGATGGGCCTGGACTATTTCTTTGGGGATGATGCCGTCTCTCTCCGCTTCTCTGGCATTCCTGACCTTACATCACCTTTCAGTGGAAAACCTCAGATGGTGACTAAGAAGTCAATGGTTGTGGAGCCTGTGTCCTCTTTCCCCTAGTCTGTTATCGAAATGCCAGTTCTTTTATGAGTCAGGGAGACAGTGGTTTCCCGACAGAGCTAGGTTAGCAGTGAAGCCTGGGAAAACAAGGGAAATCACAGCTCTTGGCCCCACAGCAATCTTGTCCTCTTACTTTTGTTCCCCATACTTTCTGGATCTTTAATTATCTTGTATTTGTCCTTTTCATCTTGACCTTATTGAATTCCTTTGTGAAATCATGGGGAGCTGAGAAAGAGATACATAAGCTGTTTCGCCTAGGTGTATAGCAACGTTGTTTGGACAAATGTGCAAGGTCTGTTTTTCATGGGCATAGGCTAGTCTCCAGACACTTGGGACCAGGGCTTCTCAGCCTCGCTGCTGACCCTGAGACTCAGAGGTGGAGGCTTCTCCTTCAGCAGCATCCTCTGCTCCGCCCACTAGATGCCAGTAACACCCTCCAAAAAAATGCCCCAGTGGCCCTTGTTGAAGGAGTCCTTACATGTGGTGATCGCTGCTGCTGTTTGCTTCTGTCTGGTGCTGCAATGTGTGTGTGGGGGGTCTGCCCTGGTTTTTCCCTTCTCCTTTACAGCCCAGGAGCCAACGCGGTCCATTCCCAGTGTGTGCATCTATAAAGTTGTACATAGACTCTTCATATAAGGGGGACACCTTATGGAATACTCATTCTTGGTGGAAATGGTCTCCTCTTGATGTATATCCCATACTGCCCAGTTTCCTTCCTACCTTAGCTCTGGATCCAGTTCCTGCTGCCCTCGACCTCTGGCTGGATGGTCCCCAGTCAGTCTTGTGTCTGTCCTGGCTGTCACACTGCTCTGACGTTCTCTTCCACACAGTGGGTGCTTTAAAAAAAAAAAAAAGCCAACTCCCCCTGGGCCACCTTGTGTTTTCTTCTCATTTTGTGTTTTTGCCTAGAAAGGAGAGGTGGGGAGGGGAGTAAGTAGTGATGGGGTTAAGATATATACATTTAGAATTCAATGCCCGGATACCTTCCATGGCCAAAGTCTTGTCTGGTGTGGCTTTTTGTTTCGGTTTGGTTTTGGACATGCCCGCTTGCTGTGTGTTATCTGGGCTGCTCTCAGATCCCTGGGACAAACGGTTCCCCTGCCTTAGCCTGTTAGGTAGCCAGGGTGACAGGTGTGTGGACCTTCTTTGGGATGGAGTTTTTCAGTGGTATTCCTCCGGCTCACTGGTGTGCCTGGCTCCACAAAGAAATAGGTTTTTTTTAAAACGTAATCCCGTTTCCTGTAAAAACAAAACCAAAATGAGGCTCAGAGTTAGTGTGTTGTCTAGTCTAGGGCTTGAAAGAGCCTTGGGAAACAGAGCCCGTGGAGTCTCGGCTCAGGCGGCTGAGACAGAAATAGGGATAAACATTAGGAAACCTGAAAATGTGGAGCGAGAGTGACTCAGAGGAATAACACATCAGGTTGGCATGGAGAGGGCAGGGGGTGTGTCTCGAACACGGCAGCCTCCTTCCTGGATGCCTTTATCTTTGCCGGGCACTGGGGAGCCTGCTGTCAGAGCTGATAGTGGCGGCTGTGAGGTCACACACGTTCTCTCTCTTTCCCTGTAGTTGGAGGCTGGCAGCGATGAAGAGCGGAAGTTGAACCTCAGGTAAGCCCACTTGGCGTTTGTCCTTAGGTCCAGGAAGCAGGTGAAGAGCACTGTTGTGAGGTTGAAAAACGGTTTTATAACCGTGTCTTCAAAAACGGTGCTGCAAGCTTGTAATCTTACCAGAAGGGATTTGGATCTCTTTGAGTTCGAGGCCAGCCTGCTCTACATAGCACGTTCCGGGCCAGCCCAAGCTCCGTGGTGAAATACTACTGTAGAGATTACTGATTGTAGTACATACCTGTGATTCTAGGAGCTGATGAGGCAGGGTTGCAGTTTTAAGGCCAGCTTGGACTACATAGTAAACAAACAAAAAACCTGGGCTGTGTTCTTTGCCCATCACGTACAAGGCTCTGGGTCCATCCACAGCACCACGGTAAATGAACAATTAAGTAAAAATCGTACTTGCTTAGCTACTCCCTGCTTAGGGGGAGGAAGAACTGCTGAGCACACACAGCCTCAAGCAGGCTAAGCAAAGGCTCTACCACTAAACACCAGCAGCCTGTAACTGCCTTGATATGGGATGTCATTTGCAAAAGGAGGCAAGTAACTGTCTTTTTTCTGTGCCCTTCATTTCCTTTGTTGTTGTTACATGTGTGTAGGCGTGTCTGTGTCTGTGTGTGTCTGTGTGTGTGTATATCAAAGAACAGTTTGGAGCATTCATTTCTTCATGTGGGTCCCATGGATTGAACTCAGGTCCTCAGGCTTGGCAGCAAGGTCCTGTGCCCGCTCAGCCCTCTCATCAGCCCCTGATATATTTTCTTGCAGAAGTTCCTGTCTGTGTTTAACAATCATTGTACTATGCCCTCTGTTTTTTCATTCAGCTTTGTACAAGCTGCTACTTTTGAAGTCAGAACATCACTTCTTTTTGCTTGTTTTTTTTTTTTTTGGTTCGTTTTGTTTTGTTTTTCAAAATGAGGTCTCTCTGTAGCCCTGACTGTCCTAGAACTCACTCTGTAGACCTGGCTGGCCTTGAACTCAGTGGTCCATCTGCCTCTGCCTCCTGAGTGAGTGCTGGGATTAAAAGTGTCGTGTGAGATTGGGATTGATTGGTAGCCAAGCTCACTGAGACAGTTCTTAAGGGCTGGAAATGGCTCAGTAGTTAAGAACACTGGCTGCTCTTGCAGAGAACCTGAGTTTGGTTCCCAGCACCAGTGTGGTGGCTCACGACCACTCGTAACTCCAGTTTATATGACCTGACACCTTCTTTTAGCCTTGGTCATCATGCGTGCACGGGTACATAGAGATAAATGCAGGCAAAATCCCTAGGAACATGAAATGATAATACATTTTGTAAAATTCCCATAAGATGTAGTCACCAAGTGGGTGTGGTGGCAAATGCCTTTGATCCTGGTACTTGGGAGGCAGAGGCAGATAGATTTCTGAATTTGAGGCCAGCCTGGTCTACAGAGTGAGTTCCGTGAGTTCCAGGACAGCCAGGGCCATAAGAGAAATCCTTTCTTGAAAAACAAAAAAAGATATTAGTCACCAGTTACTGTATTCACTCAGGGGACACTAAGTCACCTGGACTTTTTTTTTTTGCCAAAAATTCAGACCTCCTTCTCTTTGCCCATCTGAAGTCTAGCTATATGCCTAGACTGGGCAGATCTAACTACTAACTTATTCCTCAGCTATAAGACCCTTCCCTACTTGTGGTTTCTCCTGGGCACGTGGTTCTGCTCCATCACGGCTTCCTCCTCTTCCTGTACTCTCTCCCATCACTCTCCAGAACCTCTTGTTGCACCTTTCCCTTCCACTGCCCAATCATAGGGTCCAGCCTTTATTGAGTAGCTAGAATGGCAAGAAAATTCACATGAGATCACATGAGTATGATCAGGGTTAGATCTGCTTCCTCAAGAGGGACTGTTCTTTGGGGAAGCAGAATTAACATCAGAATACAACAGTACCAGGGCAATTCACACCACTGAGTGCTGTGCTGAGTTACTGTGCCAAGTGCTATCTGTACCCAGTGCTGTGCTTAGTTACTGTGTTGAGTGCTGTGCTCAGTAATGCTCTCTAGTGTTCTGCCTAAACTCTTTTTTTTTTTTTTTTTTTTTTTTGGTTTTTCAAGACAGGGTTTCTCTGTATAGCTCTGGCTGTACTGGAACTCATTTTGTAGACCAGGCTGGGCTCAAACTCAGAAATCCGCCTGCCTCTCCCTCCTGAGTGCTGGGATTAAAGGTGTGCGCCACCATGCCCGGCTCCTGTCTAAACTCTTGAAGAAGCTCTAGAAACACGTTTGGCCTGTCTTTGGACTTTGTGCATTTGAGTGACGGAAGGGAAGCCTCTCACTTTGATCGGGAAACATGCTATTTGTGAAGATGACGTGGGCGGTAGGGGGTCGGGGGGAGCCCTGACCTGCAGAAAACAAAGTGATGGAGATTACAGCTACCAGAGTCTTGCCAGTCATGGTAGACTGTGTAAAGGGCTCTTCATGCCTGGCTTTGAGGCAGCTTGTGGCCCAGGTTAAGGTTCCAAGGCCGGAGACACTGGCTCCTGGGGGCAGTAATGGGCTGCCTTTTGCTGCACAGGCTGTGTGTAGGAGGAGAGCCAGTGGAATCGGAATCTGGGTGTTGGGTACAGGCCCGGAACTGGGAGGAGAACTTGATGAGGGTGGTGGGGCCCCCAGAGCCTCTGCAGCTTCCTGTGCCCTGCTCCTGTGACCCTTCCCTGGGGTCAGAATTCCTTCTACCCTCCACCCATCCATCCCTTCCTCTCTGGGCACTGGGCCAGGGAGAGTATTGAGCTAGCTTTAATTGCCCGTAATTAGCAGGATGCTTGAAGATGTTTATAGCCAAGAACATAAAGCTGTGATAAGAAACTGTGTCTGTCTGTCCCTTCTCACTAATAAAAGAGAAAGTTTCCTGGTTTGGCGCTTTGGGGAGGCCTGACATAGGATGGGGGTTGGTGTCTCTGTACTTTGACACCTCTGTGTTCCAGTGAAGTATTTGTGTGTGGTGGTGTAGGTCTGTCATCCCAGCTCTCCTAGAGACTGAAGCTCTCTGTGGCCTACAGAGTTCAAGGGTAACTGGGGTTACATTGCAAGACCCTGCTTAAAAACAAAGACAGCCGTGGGGGGGGGGGAGAACTTTCGAGCAAGTGTTGTACCTCCAGGCTGGTAGCCCAGGGTCCAGTCAGTCAGTCTGTCCAGATGAGTCAGTTCTTTTGGACCCACAGACAAGGAACCTGACTGAAAGGGCTTTAGGCAGTCCCAGGACCAGAACCTAGAACTCTCTGAGTTCACTGCCAGGAGCTATGAGATCCATCCAGGAAGAGCTAAGCCCTTTTCACAGCAGGATCCCAGTCTTTGTGGCCCCAGGGAGAACCCCAGGAGTGGGGTCCTGAGTTCTCCTGGTCCGGGGCGGGGCGTGCAGCAGGGAGTTCTGGCTTCTGCTCTTCCTTTTAGCCTGCCTCTCAGGCTTCTTGACTCAGAGCCTTGACAGCTCCCCTCCCTTTTCAGGAGAGGACGACGTCCTGCTTTCTAACAAGGAAGTTCTGGGGCCAGGTCTGGCCTCTGGCTGCTGTTCTTCACCAACACTGCTCATTTGCATCCCCAGACCATCCCACTCCCTAGAAAAACAAAACAAATGTGCCCAGGTGGTTTTATTTGAGGCAGAAGCTCAAGGGAGAGATTTCCCTTTGCTTTGGATTGACCCTGAGTGGTCAGCAACCTTTATTGTACTTCAAAGGTAGAGGGAAAGACTGGGAAGCTGGTGGGGTGGGTTGGGGTGGGGTGGGGTGGGAGTAGATGCTGCTGGCTGGCCCTCTTCTGTCTCCATTACTGTAGCCTTGGATTCCGCTTACTAGTGTCAACAGCTGTGGATTGAAGATTTAAATGCTACATTGCTGCTGGCATGTGTTTATGGCTAAGGTTTTGGCAAGGCCAGTAGCTTTTTTTTCTTTCTTTTCTTTTCCTTCCTTCCTTTCTTTCTTTCTTTCTTTCTTTCTTTCTTTCTTTCTTTCTTTCTTTTTTTAACTGTCTTTCACTAGGCAATACAGTGTAGTGACTTTTAACTAAACCCTTATTTTGGTAGTAGTGCAGATTGCTACAAAGTGTGCACAGCGGTGTGTTTGTTTTTGTGGGAGGGGGTATCCCCCACTCCCTTTCCCTATGCTACTGAGGGACAGCTGTACCGGTGTGCTCCCCCAGGGTGGTCTTAAGAGATTAGACTGACTGGTTACAGTACTTTGTTTGACCAGGTTTAGTCTTCTGGGTCTCACATCCTTTTGTGGTTTGTTTGTTTGTTTGTTTGTTTGTTTGTTTTGAGACCTTGGCTCTTGGGTAGTGCCATGGGCCCACACTGCTCCTGGACCCATCCCAGGGCCACCTTTTAATGCTCTCCTTATGGTCCTCCCTGCTTCTCTCTCCCAGCCCCCACATCTCTGTCTTTCTCCACCACCAACACCACCCCCCCACAGCTCCCTCCCCCATACTGCACATACTGTTTTTGGGTCCCACAGGACGTCTCCTGCTCCTCTAAGCCAGGTCTTTTTTCAGTAAGCAGACTCATTCATGGGTTCCCTGGGACCAGAGAGAGCAGGTCGTCCTCCTCTTGTCTCTCTGTGATGAAGGCAGGTCACCTGCCCCTCATGTGGCAGCTTTGTGTGATTCTTGTCATATCCCTCGGCTCCGGTGGCCCTGTTACTGATACAACCGGGTTCTTTTCCCATACATGGTATTTACATAGTTGAAAGGACTAAAGATGGGAGTCTGTTATCAATTATAAACATGAGAGAGAACACGCTGTGGGTAATGAGTGTATGGGGCCCTGAGTTAGGTAAGTCTGTGTGGATCCCAGCCCCGCCCCATTACCAGGCTCTTTACCCTGAGAAGTTCTGGCCTTTGCCCATGGGGGGAGGGGGGCTCATATGTAGACTAGAAAAAAAACCTCCTTGCCGGGCAGTGGTGGTGCGTGCCTTTAATCCCAGCACTTGGAAGGCTTTAACTCTGACAGCTTCTCTGAAGACCTTCTGGAAAATGCCAGGCATTATCTCACACTCAGCTGAAGGAGAGAGGCACTGAGGGGAGGCCCTCAAGCCTGCAGTGACCCCCTGGCATTCTTCATATGTACCTAGCAGCTGGCTTCTTCCGGAAGCAGCGTGGTTAAGACCATGGGAGTTGGTGAGCAGGTAGCCCTGCTGGCAGTGCCTCCTGGATCCTGGATCCTGATCCTGAGAGCCGCTCAGGCTGGCACGAGGCACGGGTGGTTTTGTGCCAGGTGGGACACTGGGGAGGTGACACAGCTGTGTCATCCCCAGAGTGTGGCTCAGGAGTGGGGTTTCCTTCTTCCATCTTGTGTTTCTGAGTCAGGTCCGCAAACATGTTCCTTAAACCTTCCTGCAATTCTTGTCTCCTGGCCAGTGGATTTCTGGGTCAGGGCAGCAGGCTTGGCCGTCTGGCTTGTTTGTTTGTTTGTTTCAGAGTTAAGCAAGGAACTCCCTCATCCCTTCTATCAGCAGTTCCCACACACTCCTTCCCCCGTGGTCTTGACTTGGGCTTCCCTAGGGTATTCTACTCTTTGTAACTGCTGGAAGTGTGACTGCCCTCTGTCTGTGCCCTACCGTGTCTCATTAGGCAAGCCTGTCCCACTCTGCAGACTGTTTGCTACCCGCTCTGTGGTACCAGTTTGTAGTCCTGAGAAATCAGGCTTGCCTGGCAGGGCCAGAGATGCTTGAAGGACTCTTCTTCCTGACCCTAGCCTCAGTGCTTGACGTGCCCTGGGTGTCTGATAGACAGCGGCGGTCAGAATGTCCATCTTGTGAACTGTGATTTGAAGGCTTGTGTTTCCCATCTGCATGGTGCCCTCACTGCAGACATACCCATTATATTCAACTTGTGTCTTCCCGTGTACGTCCCTGGTACACTTGGGAGGCCAGCGGAAACCCTCTGAGAATGTTTTTTTTTCCTTCTTTCTCTCTTCTCATCTCTGGGGATCTAACTTGGGTCATCAGGTTTGACAGCAATCGCCGTTACCCACTGAGCCATCCTGACAGCTTGGAAGATTTTATTTTAAATTCAGAATTTCTTTTTTCTTTTTGTCCAATTTTTATTAGGTATTTTCTTCATTTACATTTCAAATGCTATCCCCGAAAGTCCCCTATACCCTCCCCCCACCCTGCTCCCAAATTCAGAATTTCTTTTCAACATATATTAAACTTTTAAATTCTGGAGCAACATCCTGTACTGGAGCCGGATGAGGCAGCGGTGAGGAGTTAAATTGATTCTACCACCACTTAATTAAATTCATTGCTGCAGTTAACATGAGTTACACTTAAGTGTGGTTCATTAAATGATTGACATTCTGGTCCTTAGACTTTCAAAGAATCCCAGGGGACTGTTCTCATTCCCCCCACCCTACCCCCCACTCTGCCCCTGGAGCACGGGCGCTCACAGAGGTGCTTCTGTAGGCTGTCTTCACTCATGACTCTTGGGTTTTCATCCCCCAGTGAGGCTGGGAAGCCAGGCACAGTGACGGTGACATTCCTTCCATCATGGTGCTCAGGTTATAGAGGCAGGAAGATCAAAAGCTCCGAGTCAGCCTGGGCTACACAGATGCTGTCTCAGAAACAAGAGAAATGTGGGGAGATGGGTCAGCAGGTAGAGACACCGAGGGTTTAATCCCTGGAACCCACTTGGTGGAAGGAGAGTGCCAATTCCACAGGTTGTCACAGGTTGTCCTCAGAGCTCTACGTGCATGCTTTGACAGTTACACACACACATGCGCGCGCGCGCACATGCACACACACAAATAAGTAAAAATTAAATACTTAAAAAGAAAGAGAGCTGTGAGAAAGTGCCAAGAAGCCCAAGTTTTTGTAAAGGAGATGTCTGCCATTCAACCTCTGTCACTTCACTTCAAAGACAAGATTAGGTCCTGGCTCCTAAAGTCACCAGTCACCAGCCTCATTCCATGAGGTCACCGTGACAACTATTCTGTGTGTGTCTAATCATCCTCTAGGTTTGTAGCACTCTCGGGAGTGTCGATTCCCACAGTGAACAAGGTCAGACATTTTGGGTGTATGCCTGAGTCAAGGTTATGACCCATTCTTGTGGGACTTGGTCTGGCCCCTGGGAAATTGGACCCTGGGCTTCAATAGGAGGTCCTTGGCTGACACTCAGATGGGAGCAGAGCTGTCAGCACAGCTACAGCGATTACAAAGGGAGGACTTGAATCTCAGCTTTCATCTTTGGTGTATGCAGTCCTGTAGATGTAACTGGGAGCCGGCGGCAGCTCTGTGGTGACCAGGTGGCCCAGTTGATGCCCTCAAGCCTGAGGAGGAGGTGACCAGGACCTTCTTAGTGAAGGAGGAAAGGAGCCATTCTATAGGAGCCGGCCACAGGCTCCTGTTCCCAGCGTGCTCAGTGTGAGATGCCTTCCTCAACCGGGGTAGATGTGGTGACCCCTCTCTAGCTGGTTCAGTAGAATAATGGATGCCACAGAAGCATGTACAGTTGGCAGCAGATGGACTCTGTGTGGGCACAGTAGGGCCTCAAGTTGAGGTCTGCCCCACTTCCTTAACTTACCTGGGTGGCTGTGACCTTGTGCCACCTATCTGCTCTCCTCTCATCGTCCCTTGCTCTTGGGAGATTTAGAGGGGACCCTGGTGTTATTCAGCCTTGGTGTGAAAGAATGATTGTTGTTGTCCTCTGAGGTGTTATCCACAGCCACTCAGGCCACCCGCTAGCCAAAGCTCCCAGTGATCTCACCCGGGAAGACATTCACAGCCAGGTGGAGCCTTCCAGGGGAACCCCTGGGCTAGTACGTTTCCTCCTGAGTTCTGCTGACTCACGGGCCAAGGGTTTGAACTTGGAAACAAACGCTCTGGCTCACCTTGTTTTCTTCCTCTCTTTTCTGGTCTAGCAAAATGGTGTGTGTTTGTTTGTTTGTTTTTTTACTATTGTTACATTGTTTGTTTGTTGCCTGTCTGCATCTGCAGATGGGAGCACATGGCCCAACTTGTATGAAGCAGTCAGAAGACAATTTAAAGAAGGGCTTGTCTTCTACTGTGTGGATCCCGGGGATTGAACTCTGGTCCTTGAGCTCAGCAACAGGTGTCTTTAACCCTTGAGCGAGATGGGTCAGTAGGGCAAGATGCTTGTCAAACCCATCTAGGGTAAATGTGTGTGTGTGTGTGTGTGTGTGTGTGTGTAGGTCAGAGGACACCTTGAAGTCAGTTCTCTCCTTCCAACTTTGGGCCATTGGGTTTCAGAGAGCTAACTCATGTCCTCCAACCTACAGACAGACAGACAGACACACACAGACACACACACACACAGACACAAGTGCATGATATCAAAATGAAACTCTGGGCATGGGTAGTTACGAGAGTCTGGCCTCGAATCTGACTTCAAGTTTTCTGGTCGTCAAAGTGAAAGAAAAATGTACCCTTTACCCAGCCTTGAGTAAAACGTCTGTTGCCTGACTGGTATTATCTGTAAAACCAGCAAACCTCTGGTCCCAGCTACTCAGGAGTCTGAGACAGGAGTGTCACTTGAACTTGCCTAACCAAGACCCACCCTGGGTAACAGAGTAACCTGTATCCAAACAAAAGCTCAGGCTGGTCAGTTTCTCAGAAGAGCGCTTCCTCTCAAACACACCTGCACATAGATACCCATAAGGAGACCCAGGAGGAGGGACGGACGAGCCAGCAGGTTGACTTAGGTGTGTGTCTTGGGTGCCGATTTTGCCTCCCCATCATGCCAGTTAACCAGGGTAATCGCAGTCTTAGGAGGTAAATGTAGTAGTAGTTGGTGCCAAAGCTGCAGCCATGGCAGATGTCATGCATGTGTGGGATGGTGAGTCGCTTCCTGACAGGCTCCCGAGCCCTGCCCCTCACAATGGGAGAGACCCCGCTCGGGCAGGTTAGGTTCCCACTGCCCCAAAATGGTGGCCTCAGAGCAAGAAAGTGATAAAATTAGTTCTTAGGTGGACCAGGAAAAAGCCCTCTTAGACCGAGAAGCACTGGGCGAGCCTAGCACCCTGGTCTAGCTTGTGTTCTGGGAAACATCAAATGGAAAAGGGGGCCCCAGGCCAGAGACTACTCAGTAACCCAAGCATTGGAAAGCAAAGCCAGGAAATAGCTAACTTAAAAACGGACAGTCTGTGTGGTGTGCATGCCTGTAATCGCAGTCCTTAGGAGGTGGAGGCAGGAAAGTCAGGAGTTCAAGACCAGCCTGTGATGTATAGCAAGGGAGATGATGTTTTGGAAAACAAAACAAAACAGCAACAAAAAAGATGATCTGGTAAATGGACCAGAGTGTAGCACAGCTATAGGTTCACTACCACTGTGTGTGTGTGTGGGGGGGGGGGGGCATGGATTCTAAGGGGTTTGTTTTTGTTTTGTTTTTTTTTGGTTTTTCGAGACAGGGTTTCTCTGTGTAACCCTGGCTGTCCTGGAACTCACTTTGTAGACCAGGCTAGCCTCGAACTCAGAAATCTGCCTGCCTCTGCCTCCCGAGTGCTGGTATTAAAGGCGTGCGCCACCACGCCCGGCTTTGTTTTTTTAATTTTGAAAAATTTCATGATTATAGAAAAGCTATTCCAGTGATGTCCTTTGTAGAGGAGAACCCAGCTCAGAGTTGCTCATCGCACTTAACATGTGCTTTCCATGTGGGACCTTCCACAGTCCCTGAGTCTGATGACCTGGATACTTTGTTGCAAATTGCTCCTTGCACTTAACAGGTGCTTTCTATCTGGACATTTAACAGTCTCTTGAGTCTGATGACCTGGATACTTTGTTTCTATCATTTGTTTCTGTCCTTGTTGCTTTGTTTGTGTGAGACAGGGTCTCACTATGTAGCCCTGGCTAGCCTGGGACTCCCAGTCATCCTCCTGCCTCTGCATAATGAATGCTGGAATTAATGCTATGCTTGGCTGAGACCATCATTTAGAAATATGGTCTTTAAGTGAGTGTGTTAATAATTGCTTCTGACTAGACTTGGGCTGCAGCAGTGTGAGAGAGACTGAGCCCTTGATCCATGGGTTGCTGGACATCCATGCAATCTCTAGTGGTGGGATCACTTGGCTTCTATTTATTTATTTCTATTTTTTTTTTAATTTTATTTAATTGATCACTTGGCTTATTTACCACTAAGCATATTCTGGGGAAGATACTTTGAGATTATGTTAACATCCTGCCGTATCTAGGTACTTTCCAATTTAGTCGGTTCGTTAATGATGATCCTTGTTTTCCTGGCTCCGGACTTGCTGTGTATTGAAGGGTGACCTTGAACTCTGATCACCTGGGTTCCCTCACCCGACCGAGTGCCAGGATTACAGCTGTGGTGTGCATCACCACACCTGGTTTGTGGCGGGCCAGAGACCTTCATGATTGCTCAACAAGCATCCTACCAACCAAGCTATAGCCCCGGCCTCTGGTGGGTTGATTAAATATCCGTGTGGGCCCTTGTTTTTCCTTTTCATGTTTCAGACCTGTTACTTATGTTGCTAGCTGGGATCCTTGGATGTATCTTGGACACTGAGTCCAATTATCTGTTGGCAACAATTTGCCACCAGTGGGCCAGGGAACAAAGCTTGGGGTTTTGACCATGGACAAGGCACTGGTACAGAGAACTGTGGATCTCTGTTAGAGCAGCCACAGAAAGCTTCCGTGAGAATACCTGACATCAGATGTCAAGCACCCTGTGTGGAGATGGGTAAGGAGGCTGTGAGTAGAGACCTGGAGAAGTCGGAAGTAGACGGGCTCCTGAGGACCACAGCAGAGGATGCCCTGTGGGATGTAGGAGATCATAAATTAGAGCCTGACTCCAAAGTCGGATGAGCAAATGGCACGTGCACGGAAAGGCTAATTGTGACTGCTGGAGGTAGGTGGCTGGACACACGGGTGGTGACACACGGTGGGAAGCTCTAGGGCTATGGAGGAATGTCGTCCACAGTGATGAGGAGCCCTGCAGCCTGGGTGTGGGGCCAGAGGCAGGCAGAACACTCCCACGCTGTTGTGTTGTGTTTTGTGCTCTTGCAGGTTGAGTGGAGGATGGAGTGCTGAGGCCTGAACTCGGGGCTCACAGGAACTCAGCAGGCAGCCCGCCACTGTCTCCTTTTCCTTGAGACTCTGTAGCCCCTGCTGGAACTTAAGTAGACCAGGCTGGCCTCAAACTCATGAGACCCGCCTGCCTCTGCTTCCTACGTGTTGGGGGATTATAGGCACCACTATGTACCACGTGTTAATGAAATAGCAGTTCAGTTCCTTGGTCACTCTGACCACACTTGTCCTAGATCCTGGGAGGCTGAGGCAGGAGGATTGCTGCTTTAGATTATTATCCTTTTTTTCTCCCCCCGAGACAGGGTTTCTCTGTATAGCCCTGGCTGTCCAGGAACTCACTGCAGACCAAGGCTAGCCTCAAACTCAGGAATCTGCCTGCCTCTGCCTCCTGAGTGCTGGGATTAAAGGTGTGCAGTCGGTTCTTACGCTAGTGTGTTTCAGTCAGGGAATGAAGAAAGCCAGAGCCAGGGGGTCCTGGGGACGGAAAGAATGGAATCCCGGGAAGGTTGCATGTCAGTGACCAGTGAGTGTGGCATGGGGCTTCATACCTTAGGAAGCCACGACTCCCTAACGCGGCTGAGATCACCCATTTCTGAGGATTTTTAAGTTGTTTCAAAAATACTGCTTTCACGTGCCTGTTGATTCTGGCTGGCTGGGTCACTTCTGCTGCCATAGATTTCCCACACAATGCAGCCTCTATACCTCAACCCTCTGTCCGGAGGCTTGGGGCCTGGTGTACCCGATGAGGGAGGAGCTGCAGTAGCAGACTGCCTTACAGCTCCTGAGCGTCGTGGATGGACTGCCTTAAGGTTTGCAGATCTGTGAACCCCGCTCACTGGCTACCTTCCCTAAGCAGAAACAAGTCTTGCTCTTGTGAGCTTGCTGATAGTCGTAGCTGCCGGCTCCTGCCAGCTGGGTGTGAAGGAAGGCTATGTGGTTGGCTCGGAGAATGTCTCTGACTGTCTCTACAGTGCCTCTGGACATTCCTTCTCTCTGAGGGAAGCCCACGCCTCCAGCCAAACAATACTTAGCCCTGCAGCAAAGACATTAGCAACTGGCCAGGCCAACATTTTTCTGCCCATAACCCCTTTCCGGAGCGCCACGCCTTGCCTAGAATCCCAGTGTTCCTTCCTTCTCTCAAGGAGCAGTCTGAAGCATGAGTTGAAGATGTCTTTTCTTACACCCTGAAGAAGGCGTTTGGAACCAGGCCCTGCCATGTTTTGCTTAGAGGCATAAGATAGGAGCGGTCTAGGGCAGTGAGGGTTCTCTGGGACATTAAACATCAGGAAACTGCTGTGGAGAAACTGGGAAGAATTTTTCTCCAATTCGCAGCCTTTCCCTCATCTGTCTCCAAATAGTGTCTGTCTGTCTCTGCATCCTAAATTTCACTTTGCTAGGACTGGGGCTGCGAGTCTCTGTAAACCAGGCTAAATCAGCTGCAGATTGGGCAGCCCTGCCCATCCTAGGGATGGAGCAGGAAGAATGTGGAGTTGGGAGCGTCTCCAGCCCCTTCTGCTCCTGTTTGCTTTACAACCTGCAACAGTTCATTCTTCCCCCATCATGGATCTTTTGTCAGAAGAATGGAATTGTAAGAATTAGGTGTAGCCGTGGAGAGGCGAGCTCTCTAGACTGTAAAGAACTCCTCACGGTCGCTCTGAGTACCTGCAGGGACCATGCATTTGGACGCCAAGACCTTGTGCTGACAGATGAGTGAATGCACCACAGGCCTGTCTCAGAAGCTTAGAGTAGAGCCGGTAAACTTAATTCCTTGACAAAAGTGTTTGCCACCCATGTGTTAGGAAGAGAGAGCTCACTTCAGCCACCTGTCCTCTGACCTCCACGCATGAGCTGTGATGGCACACACATGTATACACACACACACACACACAAACATTTGGAATTAAAGGCGTGCGCCACCACTGCCCAGCGATACCTCAGCTTTAAGCAGTCCAGTCCATTGAGCACCTATTCTTTAGAGAGCCCTAGACTTTAAGCTTATATACTGTGCCTTTTTTTTTTTTTTTAGTGAGGTGATTTGTTTAAAAAATTCCTAAAATTAAGTAGCTTCCCATTCCCTGAGGTGTAAGTTGGCATGAATGATGCCATCTTGGTCTGCCTCACTGTTCTGGGGATGGATAAAGATGAGCCTCAGAAAGGCCTCTACCCTCTGACATCCACCAGAACGTTTTGTCAGCAGCGGGACTTACCAAAGGTCCAGTCTGCTGTCACTGTGGTCAATCCCGTGTCATCTAGTGTCTGAGTTCCTCTAGCAGTCAAGAGTGCTTGGAACTCTGAAGGTATTTGGCCAAAGAAAGTGTGTACAGTTCCCAGCCAAACTCTCTGCTCAGCGGCCAGGGACAGTCACATGACAGGAGGAGTTGGGGGCGTGGCATGACCGCCTTCATTGCATCTAATTGGGTTCATGGAAGCATTCTGTAGCTAAGCCTTCCCTGACTGGCATTGTTTCCCTGATCCATCCCTTGGTCTTGCTGTGTGTTCTGCATTTCGATGCTTGGAACAGGGACTGGGACACCATCTGTATCCTGGGTTCTTGGTGACACTGTGGTGGGTCACCATGGCTGGTGTGTGCAGAGGTGGCAGCTGTGCCTTAGTGTGGACTCTATTGGAGAAGGAAGCTGGGGGAGGGGGGGGAGGGCGGTCGGGCAAGGGGGCGGGGTTGAGACGTGGGGGGGGGGGTCAGTGGAGGAGTCATTCCCAGCTGTGAGGCCTGTGTTCCTGGATGAGCAATAGTTTACACATCAGCTGAATAAGAACCCCTGTGATTCACTTACCGCTCTAGTAGGACCCTGAATGACTACTTGGAGCTGGGAGAAGCTCCGGGCAAGACCTACAGGGACTCCTGACCTCCCAAGGGAATCCTCCCAGTGACTCCTGACCTCCCAGGGACTCCTGCTCAGTGCTCCTTTGCCAGCAACTGGCCCAGGTCCCCACTTCTTCCTGACTCACACCCATAATCTGTAAATTAATGCTCTCAGCACCTCCACCCCTTTGGGGTCAGAGACTTGTTTTGGCTTTGCAGCCTGGCCTGCTGGGACACCTCGTACCGCACCTCTCGAAGATCCTTACAGAAACACGCATGATCCTTCCCATGTGCAGTGTCCCCAGCTGAGGGGACCAGAATGTCACCAGGCACCTTGAGTGGCTATAAATGGTGACTGAAGCATTTTCTTAGGCTGTAAAGCTGCCTTTGAAAAATGCCCTTTTTGACTAAGAGTAAGCCGCCCACGACCCCGCTGGGTGGTATGGGCTGGGGTTTGAAAGAAAGCAATGCCCGGGACATCCTCCCAAGAGTGGTTTGGACGCAGGATGGGGTCTTTAGGCTGAGGTGTGCTTTGTGCTTGCTGCTTGGTGACCAGCTGCTTTCCCTCCTGGTTCCTCATGTGTACATCCATCGCTTGTTCCAAAGCCTGCAGTAAAGCCCGTGGGAGTGCTGTGACTGGAGGGGACCTTCAGCGGCTCTGCTTTCTGTGAATGGATCCCTTTCATCGGGAAATGCTGGGACAAGGGCCTTTTTAAGCCATATCAGAGGAGACAAGTGCCACAAGAGTCACTTGCTCTTTGGGTGGGACCATAGTTTTGAAGCAGCACTCCACCGCCGCCCTGGAAAGCCCCAGTGCCTCTGGCTGGGCTGGCCTGTGCTGTGGGGATGGCCGGGCCCCTTCAGGGACCGTGCATTTCAGCAGGGCTTCTGTGGATGTGACAGCCGCTGCCATGGATCTTTTCTATCTCTCTGACTTCTGCGTCTTCCTCCGGCCAACGCGGTACCTCTGCCGTTCGGAGGTCTCCAGCCCACATTAGTACGTAAGCCACAGGGGACATGCCTGCCTGTGTGAGAGTAGGGCTGTGGGGACTTGGGGTGGGGTGTTTGTCTCACCTTCTTGACTTCTAGAAACTTTGATCTTGTAAGGTTTTTCCTGAGGGCAGCATGCTGTTGTGAGAACTTACTTGTGCTTTGGCTATAAAAGCTTTGAGCAGGGGCTGTGGGGAGGGGTTGCAATTTTTTCCTAGAGCAGTGGAGAAGGCTGCTTCCTCTGCCTGAGTCAGACTTTCTGTAACTCTTAGGACCCTAAAGTCTCTTGTGGAAAGACGATTTCTCACTATTTGGGATGAAGGTTTGGCAGATTGGTATGCTTTCTTAGCCTGGGCACTCAGAAAAAGGTATGCGCCATTTACTGGTGTGACTGTCATGGAGAGCTGGACAGGGGGCAGGGGTGGGGGCGGGGATGGGGCACGGCCGAGGCCACCTGCCACAGCTTGACCTTGAGCTTCTTGGTAGGGGTTCAGTGTAGAAAACCAGGTGTTGCCTGTCCATTGCAAAGGACAGCGCTTTTCAGCTATCTGTGGGCACTGTTGGCTGTGTGCCAACAGTGGCCCAGACTGGGCACGGCCTAGAAGTCAGGCCTTATCTTGTTCTCCATCTTGTTTGTGTTGATTCCATACCTGGCCATGCTCCAGAGTCTTCTGTCTGTCACACAGCATCTCAAGTCTCAGGCGGAGGGTCATTTTGGCCACCAGTGTTCTGCTATCTCCCCATCTATTTCCAGAACACAGGACCTCGCAGACCTCAGAGCACTGGGGCTCCCTGCAGCATGCATGCTGGCTGTTGACAGCAACTGAGGTGGTTCCGGGGCACTAATTGTCATAATAAAGGTTTCTGTTGCTGCAATGAAACACCACGACCAAGAAGCAAGCTGGGGAGGAAAAGGTTTATTCAGCTTACACTGTAGTGTTCATTACTAAAGAAAGTCAGAGCCGGGCGTGGTGGCGCACTCGGGAGGCAGAGGCAGGCGGATTTCTGAGTTCGAGGCCAGCCTGGTCTACAAAGTAAGTGCCAGGACAGCCAGGGCTACACAGAGAAACCCTGTCTCGAAAAACCAAAAAAAAAAAAAAAAAAAAAAAAAAAAGAAAGTCAGGGCAGGAACACAAGCAGGGCAGGAACCTGGAGGCAGGAGCTGATGCAGAGGCCATGGAGGGGTGCTGCTTACTGGCTTGCTTCCCCTGGCTTGTTCAGCTTGCTTACCTATAGAACCCAGGACCACCAGCCCAGGGATGGACCCGCCCATAACGGGATGGCCACACCCACCCACCATGGGCTGCCCCTCTGCCCCCAACCCCTTGATCACTAATTACGAATGCCTTACAGCTGGATCTCATGGAGGCGTTTCTTCAACTGAGGCTCCTTTCTCTGTGATTACTCCAGCTTGTGTCAAGCTGACACACAAAACCAGCCAGTGACACTAATGAACTGCATGGGTGGAGGGGGAGGCCACTTCTCCCCTTCCTTATCAGACAGAGGAACAGCCGGCTTCAGAGCGGGTCTCGGGGTGAGCCCCGCCCACTCATTATCAGTGTTCCCCCCCCCCTTTTTTTTTTTCCTAAGGAAATGCAAGGGAAACCGAGGGGAATTTTTGCTCTTGGTTTCCAAGGCAAAGGTCACACTGTTAATGTCTGGCAGTTTCCAGAATGCTCTGGTTTCTGGTCAGTCCGAGTTCTTTTTTTATTTTTTAAACTGTGAACAAAAGGAGTCGAGGCTGCCTTGAGAATTACCCCTGGGCTGCTTTGATCCACAGATGGCTGCTTTAAGCTCCCTGGGTCTCAGCCCTGGGAGATCTAGATGGGTGTCCTTTGAGAGATCCGAATCAGTCTGAAAGCTTTGTTGTTAAAATTTTGAGTAGGGAAGGGTTGAGCCCTGGTTCTCACCTGCCCAGTGAGAGCCAGAGAGAACTCTTCCCAGGAGAGGCGGAAGAGGGATTCCTGTCAGTCTGTCATCCTGACTTCCTCAGTGTAGGTAGGTGGCTGCGTGGGGTGGGAAGGTGCCGCGCCTACCGAGTATCATGAGGAAGTGCTGTGTGGGTCAGTGCTGGCTGGGTGTCACATGACCCACTGTCAGGAGTCCAGCTGAGCTTTGTTTGTTCAGTTGAACAGTCTCTTTTATGATTTACTTTTTATCTTACATGCTTTGGTGTTTTGCCTGCAGGTATGTCTGTGTGTCGGATCTCCTGGAGAGTTATGAGCTGCTGTGTGGGTGCCGGGAATTGAACTCTGGTCCTTTGGAAGAGCAGTCAGAGCTCTTAACTGTTGAGCCATCTCTCCACTTCCCTACCATGAGAACTTAGCCAGGAAGAGTTCAGATTTTACTATGGAGCCACCATTATAGAAGCCAAGTTGTCTGAGGAGCTGCTGCCGCCACAGGGTCCTTTAGTTCTAAATGGTCATGTTTAGCTACTGACATGGGGCTCATCAAAGAGGAGTTTGCCTTTTCAGACTGTAGAAAATATCATCCATCTCTCCAGGAATGAATCTTTTTAATTCCAAGTTTCTTTAAAAGTACTGTTTTCCTAACATGTTTTGACCTTCAGGTCATCTGTGTTAGCCAATTACTCAGGCGAACAGTACCTTACAGCTCAGTCATTTAAACAGGGCCTCTCGCAGAGCCGATAAAAGCTAACATGTGTGTTAGAGTGTGAGTTTTATGTTTCTCTGAAAATCAAAACTAGCCATTTAAAAAAGTTGATATGTGTTGGGAAGTCTGGGAACTGCTAAGAAGCCGAGAGAAGATGGCGATGGGTGCTGATGGTCTGCCCCAGTGCTGTGCCCTATGGCTCAGTTCCCTGCTGGCTCGTAGGTTTTGATGGCTCGTAGGTGTTGAGTGCTTGGTAATAGTTACAAGCTGAGGCTCCTTCTGTCTTTCGTCAGTCTGAGTGTCTGTACGAGCCGAAGGATTTTTTTAAGATGCTAATTTTTTGAATGTTATGTGTGCGGATGTTTCACCTGCTTTAAGGATTGCGTGCCGTGCCCTCTGAGGCCACATCTGACACTGGAGTTGCAGGTGGTTGTGACCCTCCGAGTGGGAACTGGAAACTGAACCTGAGTCCTCTGGAAGAGCAGTCAGGGCTCTGAACCACCCAACCATCTGACCAGCCCTAAAAAGGCAGGGGGAGGGGGGATCTTAACCAAATTATAAGAGAAGAGTTGGAAGAAAGTTTTTTGTTGTTTGGTTTTTGTGGTTGGTTGTTTTGATCCTTCTTTCCCTGCGCAGGTGTGTCTGTCTGTCTGTCTGTCTGTCTGTCTCCCTGTCTGTCTGTCTGCTCACCTGTGTGTATGTATCTATTTGCCTGTCTATGTATCTGTCTGCCTATCTCTGAGTGTGTATATGTGCCTGTCTGCCTGAATGTGTGTCTGTCTGTCTATCTGTCTGCCTGCCTATCTCTCTGTGTGTGTATCTGTCTGCCTCTGTGTGTGTGTGTGTGTGTGTGTCTGCTGTGACCCTAGGGATTGATTCTAGGGTCTTTTGTACCTTAAACACATGTTCTGCTACTGAGCGAGCTATCCCCAGATCTTCTTTTTTACTCTCTCTTTGCTCAGGCTAGCCTTGAGAGCAATGGAAATCATAGACCTGCCCCTCATTCTGACTTCTTAAGTCACGGGCTGAATATAAATATGAATTTTTTTGTTTGTTTTGTTTTCTCGATACAGGGTTTCTCTGTGTAGCCCTGGCTGTCCTGGAACTCACTCTGTAGACCAGGCTGGCCTCGAACTCAGAAATCCACCTGCCTCTGCCTCCCGAGTGCTGGGATTAAAGGCGTGCGCCACCACCGCCCGGCTGAATATTTTTATTAGTTAAAATAACAAAGGCCAAAAACTCATCCTGCTGACAAATTCTGTGTGGGTGAGCTTGAGATGGCTCACAGGAGTAGTAGACAGGGCATCCCCACTAAGGATGGTTTTGGCCCCGCCCTCAGCCCCCAGCCTTCACGTGGTATTCCTAAGAATGCAGATACCCTGGGAGGCCATCTATGTGCCTTCTCAGGTCTTCGGCAGGAAACACTGACGGGGCAACTAGTGTCTGGGAGAAAGCAGGTGGGAGTGGAGGGTCAGAAGCAAAGACCAGAGTGTAAGTTCAGATTGACTCACACCCGCCTCCTGCTGGGATGGAGTTATCTGTGTTACACCAAGAGCCTTGTCTGGCTTGTGGAGCATGGAGCTATTGGCCTGGGGCAGCTCACCTGAACCGGGTGGGGGGTGGGGGTTGTAGCATCTTAAGTTCCTAAACACTGTAGCAGCACCACTTATTCCTGTTGCCTGTCCGTTCATCCCATTGCATGTGCTGTCCGCACTAAGTCCCTCTGTATCGCGAGTGCCTCGCCACTGGCGTGTTTCTTGAAGTCGCTCTAATGGTGCTCTGTTTTTGTTTTTCCCAGCTTGAGCGAGAGCTTTTTCATGGTGAAAGGAGCTGCCCTCTTCCTACAGCAGGGAAACAGCCCCCAGGGCCAGCGGAGTCTTCAGCACCCTCACAAGCATGCAGGTGACTATGGAAGCGTTCATGGGACCTCTCCCGTGCCACAGTGGGTGGGAAGTCATTTGCTGGGTCTTAGGGCCAGGGAAGCGGTACATCGTGGGTTCATAATGAGCAGCACAGCTGTTGGGGTACAAAGACTCCCCATGTGTTCTCTCTCAGTTAACTGAACGTCTCAGTTTATGGTGAGGTTGGGACAGATGGACCAGCATGCATCACAACTATAAGCTGTCCCTTCAAAGACAGCCTCCAGGTTCTTGGTACCTCACCTGAGCATCAATGGGGTGATGTCAACGATGAGTGTTCATCTGACAGGATGTCTTTATCCTATAATGGTTACTTGTTGGAAAAGACAGGAGAGAGCCAAATAATTGATATACATAATAATGTAGGTCCCAAAACGAATGGGTAGCAGCAGTGCCTGTCCAGTACCAAGACTGGTCTTCTTAGGCTACTTGACTCCAGAAATGAAGGCAGATTGAAAGTAGAACTCAGGAGGCGCCTGGCCACAGCGGCCCTCTGTAACTTATCATGGCCTCTGGGGTCTTACTGAGGGAAGCTGTTGGGGTCTGAATGTCCATGTAGTAGGGAGGCCCCTCTGCCTTTCAAAAGAGCCCTGGTGAGATTCAGGAAGCAACTGGACATTTCCTTGCCTTGTGATAATTTTCCCCCTTTGGACTCTGCTCACCCAACTTCATCTTAGGTCTAAGTGCCGAAGCATAATTCACACCCAGTAGTTTATGGCAAGCGCCAGAGCTCTACCTGTGTTTACACCACTGATCTGGGCAACCAAGATTTAGGTCTGTTGTCATCTAAGAAGGTCCTCGTCCTGCACAAGGAGGCATCCTGATGTATGGAAACAATGTTTGATTTGGAGCAGGCTGGAAGTCAGTCTGTGAGCCCAGCACTAGGGTGCGGGGTGGAAGCAGGAGCACTGTGTGTTCAAGGCCAGCCTAGGCTACACAGTGTATGTTTCAGGATATCGGTGTTACTTAGTGAAACCATTCTGTTAAAAACAACCAGACAAACAAAATCCTTGCTTTGGAGCCAGCCTGGCTTCTGTAAATCTGGCTCTGTGCCTTCTGAACCTCCGTTCTCTTATTTTAGCAGTAGGCATCCAGTGCCTCGGATAATAGGGAAATTAGTGATTATGCATGTGGCCAGGTGTAGTGGCTCACACCTGTAATCCCAGCCCTCAGAAACTGGTGAGTTCCAGGGCAGCCTGAGGCTACAAAGCAAGACCCTGCTTCAAAAGCAAAGCAACAAAATAAAAAGAAATCGGTTATCAACATTATCAACGCACTCCAGGAGCACAGTTGATATGGCGCTTCCTTCAAGAGTAGGGCCTGAGTTCGGATCCTAAGGACCCACACAGAAAGGGCCAGGTGTGACTGTGCACATCTGTCACCCCAGGGTGGAGACAGGTGGATCCTGAGACCTCGCTGGCCAGCTAACCTAGCTAATGATGTTCCAGGGCAGTGAGAGATCCTGTCTCGTACAAAAGGTGAAAGTTCCTTGGTGAGCTAAGGTTGTTCTCTGGCTTCCACAGACAGATGCACACATGCACACATCCCATGCCAGCCTTTCTAGGGGGTGGTGTATGTGACTTCCGGTGTGAAAAAGCTAAGCAGCCTGTCATTTCCACATCTGCTGGTGTCTGTGGTGTGTGAAACGTATCCCGAATGTGAGTAAGCTTGGCCTGCATCTGCAAAGGAGCTACTTTGTATCAGCCCCTGGGAAAGCTGGTCCATGTTTCCCTTGAATGCACACAGCCAGGGAGCTGGTCACTGGCTGGCCTGAGATGACCCACAAAGGGCGTCACTGTGTTCTCTTTTCCTATTGCCTCCCTCACCGCTGTGGAGAGTGGCCAGAGGTTAATTCTGTGGGGTTAGGCCAGATTCAGCCTGCGAGGGAGGCTGTGTTCTGCGGCTCTTTTGTCTGTGTTTTGTGGATCTTATTTACTTATTTACACTTACTGTGAGCTGTCCCCTCCTGACAAGCGGGGCAGAGGGACAGTGTCACACCTCTGTGCCTTAAAAGTACAACTTGCTTTTGCAGCAGACTGGGTAGTTGTGGTTTCCTGGGTCAACTGCCTCAGTAGGCAGCCCTGTCCTCCAGGGTTCCCAGCATGTGTTCAGGAACCCTGTCCTTCCAGGGTTCCCAGCATGTGTTCAGGAACCCTGTCCTTCCAGGGTTCCCAGCATGTGTTCAGGAACCCTGTCCTTCCAGGGTTCCCAGCATGTGTTCAGGGTCCTGTTGTTACTTTGTCTGTGGTTGGTACTTTGTCTTTTGTTTTTGTTTTTGTTTTTGCAGTGCTGGGCACTGAACCCAAAGCCTTATACTAGGCAAGTGCTGCACAGAGGAGCCATACTTTCAGCTCCCTGTAGGGGAATCAAAAGAAAAAGGATAATTGAGTTCTTTTGAGCGCCGCGCACTGTTGGAGAGGGTAGTTGTACTGAGTTACTAGTCACACCATCATCCTGGTGAGCAGCTTCCCGTGAGCCTTTCCTCAGAGGGCATGCAGACCTCAGGGTGTGGAAAAGCAGAACTGGGCTCTTACGTCCTGCTTTATGGCAGCACTGCACCCCAGCAGCTAGACACAGGGGAGTACCCTACCGACCTCCAGTGAGAGTGCTCCCTGGCCCTGCATACTTTTCAGACCCCATCCCAGAGAAGTTCAAATTCCATCCTAAGAGGGTTGTGAGTTTGAAACCAGACTGGGCTATTTAAACTCTATCCAAAAAAAGTGAATATGCGTCTGAGGGGAGAGCTCAGTGGTTAAGAGTGCACATTGCTTTTGCAGAGGACCCACTTTCACTTTTCAGTATCTCTGTTGGGCAGCTCCAGTTCCAGGGGATCCAACGCCCTCTTCTGGACTCTGCAGGCAACTACACATAAATATACACAGCCCCTCACCACAGGAACGTACACATTTTTTGTTAAAAAATGACTTTCTGGCTGGGAATGGTGGTGTGCACCCACAGTCCTCGATCCTAACAGGCCGAGGCAGGAAGATTGCTGCTTTAGATTACTTTTTTTTTTGTTTTTTGTTTTGTTTGTTTGTTTGTTTGTTTGAGACAGGGTTTCTCTCTGTAGCCCTGGCTGTCCTGGAACTTACTCTGTAGACCAGGCTGGCCTCAAATTCAGAAATCCGCCTGCCTCTGCCTCCCAAGTGCTGGGATTATTATCTTTTTACTTCTCTTAGCAATGAAGGAAAAAGAGAATACATCAGCAATTTCCTTTTTGTGAACAGAGAATAATCGATTTTTTTTTCCTCAAATAGTTTCTCTGGACACCCAGCTCACAGCTGTTGTCTGTGGTTAGGTAGATTTCCCCCACCCCCCACATACACTTCCCAGATGCAGAAGTAACATCTGGCTTGTGTGAAAAACGCCCAAGAGTTTGAAGAGGACAAATGCACTTAGTCCTTTTCCTCACAGTTCAGCCCGTGGCGCACGCCTCCCTACAGCCACGACTGCAGTTTCTGCCTCCACGCCTTGCCAAGGAATGTTTGCTCCAGTATGATAGATAACGTGTTCCAGGGGCTGCGAGTCCCAAAGTCTTTGTTGAATGTACCACTGTATCGCCCAGGCCGTTGGAATCAGCCTTCCATGGTGTGGTGTGGTGTGGTGTGGTGTGGTGTGGTGTGGTGTGGTGTGGTGTGGTGTGGTGTGGTGTGGTGTGGTGTGGTGTGGTTTTTCTAAGGGAGGAGGTGAGTAGCCACTTAAACCTCTCCTTGTCGGCCCCGCAGGTGATCTGCCTCAGCACCTTCAAGTGATGATCAACCTCCTGCGTTGTGAAGACAGAATCAAGCTGGTGAGAGCTGAGGGCGTGGCACTCAGCGCACCTTGTCTATCAGGATGCCTTCCTTCACATCGTTGATCAAAGTCAGGGCACTGGAGGGCTGCTCTGCCGTGGTAGAGGCATCACTGGGATGTGTGACACTCTGGGTTCTATGCCTAGCTCCCCAAAGGGGCCAGAAGAGAGACGTGTCAGGTCTCTTTGGCACCTCTGCTACACGTGAATGTAGCCTGAACATGCCGCCTGTGCCCTGACTGCAGGCAGTTGGCTGTCCCCTCAGTGTCAGGCACACACGCGCTCTCAGCTCCTCCTCACAAGCACTTGGCCTTCATTTCTTCCCTGATTTGGGCGTGGAGTCTTGGTTTGGGGGATGGAGGAAGGGAACAAACTATAGCAAGGTGACCTCTGTTTGTAGGCTGTGCGCCTAGAGAGTGTCTGGACCGACCGTGTCCGCTACATGGTCGTGGTGTACACCAGCGGGCGCCAGGACACCGAGGAGAATATTCTGCTGGGAGTTGATTTTTCCAGTAAGGAGAGGTGAGTCTTGGAGAATGGCAGTTCCCATCAGAGTAGATGGGTCACTATTGGCCAGAGGTTTTCCTGATGTCCTGCAATGAGTCCCTACAGAAGATGGGGGGAGGGGGGGTTGGGGAAGCAGCAAGGCTCTGGGGATAGGGCCTGTCTTCCCAGCCCTTAGTCTCCTGCCGCCGTGAGTCTGCGCAGAAAAGATCACATGGCGAACAGGAAGCCAGCCGCAATGGAAGCTAGGCTTAGCTAGCATTCACTCTTTCTGAGGGTGGGACCTGGCGCCATCTTCCACCAGATCTCAGCTCATAAATATACCACCTCCTCAAACGGCGCAGATTTGGGGACCCAGCTTCTAGACATGAACAGATTGGAGGGATCCTTCACAGCTGTGAAGGCATCCTGTACAGGGATGTTTCCTGAAGTGTGTGATCCAACAGGGAGCTCTGAGGGCTTTGTGTGTTTGTTTGAGTGATTGATTTCTTTTCCAAGATAAGGTTTCTCTGTGTAGCCCTGGTTGTCCTGGAACCCACTCTCTAGACCAGGCTGCACATAGAGATGGACCTGCCTCTGCCTCCAAGGGCGGCATTAAAGGTGTAAGACACTACTACCACCACCATCACCACTACTGGGCCCCACTGTTTGCTTTTGGCAGGTCCTTGAGTGAAAGCTTGTGTTTCCCCAAGCCTCGAGGTCAAATAAATCCCATTGTGACCCTACCATGGTATGACGCGAGCCAAGTGTGGGAAGTTGTTGCCAACCCTAGATCTGTCAGAGCGGGCTCTCTGCTTTCTCCACCCATTACCCTACTTATCAATAAGTGGATGGGTTTTCCTTGTACACCGTACGAGGCACACCGTGTTGGAGACCACAGGCCAGGCCCCAGGTCAGCAGTGATGCCACAGCACACATTCAACTCAGCACAGAGGATTGTGTCACTACCACGGAGGCAAGAGGCTTAGCAGTGACAGGTATCAGGCTTCTGTGATAGTATAGGCAGTTGGGTGATGCCAAGATGGATTTCAAGGCCAGTAGGCAGCACAGTGAGGGCAAAGGTGTGCGGGGCGGCAGGTGTTTCATGTGGAATCAATAACCAGAAGACTGAGCCGGGGATCACATGACTGCAGCTGGGTTTCCTTATGATTACGCGGCTGTGTCATAGGCTGGTGACTAAGACTTGGATAACTGGGAATGATGCAGTCAGTGGGTGATGAACTCATCTGGTGACTCGTCTTCCCCTGCCCTCTGGCATCGTGAGAAAGTTTGGTATGGCGTGAGGAGGGAAGGAGCGGAGCTGTCCGTGGCTCTGTGCGCTGAGGACTGGTCTGAAAGAACAGCGGGTGGACTCAGAAGGACTGCCATCCTGCAGGAGGGAGGAATGGTATTGAAGTGTGTGGATGGGGAGTGTGGTGCGCTGTTGAGGCACCGCCAGAGAGGGGGCTCACAGAAGTGGGAGGAGCCGTCCTTTTTGAAGCACATGAGTGAGTACGCACTTACATACATATGCGGCACGTACATGTGCACATAACTCATGATTCCCCCTGTTTCAGCTTTTCTTTTTTTTTTTTTTTAAAGATTTATTTATTATTATATGTAAGTACACAGTAGCTGGCTTCAGATGCACCAGAAGAGGGCATCAGATCTCGTTACGGATGGTTGTGAGCCACCATGTGGTTGCTGGGATTTGAACTCAGGATTTTTGGAAGAGCAGTCAGTGCTCTTACCTACTGAGCCATCTCACCAGCCCCCTGTTTCAGCTTTTCGAGTAGTATGTCTACAGGCACGTGCCTCCATGCCCAGGCTAAGGCGCTAATGTTTTACGTGTCAATTACAGTTTTTCAGATGATGGCCCAGCTCTGTAGGAAATTCCAGGGACAAGAATTTTTCTCACCACATGGAGATGGTTTGGGTAACCTATTCTAGTCCTGAACAGGGTGTGTGTGTGTAGGGGGACTGTCTCCTGTAGCTCCTACCCTCTTTTTTTTTTTTTTATAAAGATTTCAGACACACCACAAGAGGGCATCGGATCCCATGACAGATGGTTACAGCCACCATGTGGGTTGCTGGGAATTGAACTCAAGACCTCTGGAAGAGAAGTTAGTGCTCTTAACCAATGAGCCATCTCTCCAGCCCCCTGTACCCTCCTTTTGATGCTCACTGTAGAAGCTTCATAGGAGTCAGATCTCCTCTGATCACCGCTGTTGTGTTGCAGAGCAGAGCACAGGTCTGGCACTCAGTTTGTCCTGGGCAGTGTTATGGAGTCTCCTTACAGTCAGTGTTGGCTCGAGTAGACTCCAGCATCTCCCAGGATCGTGTGCAGCCAGGGGAGGGAGAAATGTCTAGAATCCCAGGGGCCAGTGTCCTGGTCCTCCCAGGGGAGTTCTCACTACTGACACCTGGCTGCCACTGTGATGCTCTGTTCTATGGCACAAGGGTGGAGTCCAAGAGTGGCTTCTTGGGACCGGAGGCAACAGTGCTGGAGAACATCCCGTGTCTCTCTCCTGGTGTTCGCAGTTCTCCTGCATGACTTTTGCTTGTTCACTCATTCTGGGGCTTGTCCTGTGTGCACTTGTTGGCCCACTCACGTGACAGGAGTGCAGTACAAGAGATGTGAACTGTTGTTGCAGTCCAAGGCCATAGAAGGTCATTACTCCTGTTCATTTGCACCCAGGTTCATGCATCCAGCTGAACTCTTATGGGCTTGCACCTTCGTTCCCGCCCACTTTGATATGTCCTGTTCTTCCTCCCCACCCCTCGGCCTCCTGGCTTTGTTTCTCCTGGGTCCCTCTGTCCCTGTGGTCGTCTCACCTCTGCTGTGAGTTCTACACACTCAGGCCACTGTCTCCCTATTGAGACCCTGAGCTAGAGCCACAGCCTGGCTGCTGGGCCAACCCCAGGGCAGTTGTAGGTTAGAGCAATGGCTGCTCGTCCAGAGGCCCCGTGTTCAATTCCCAGCGCATGGCTGCTCCCAATGGCCTATAACCGTAGTCCCGTGGGATCCGATGCCCCCTGCTGGTGTGCAGACAAAACATCTATACATATAAGTAAGCAATTAAAGTGAAATTTAAGAAAAATAGGAAGATTGAGAGATCGGCGAGTAAGTGACTTCCTTTTCTGCCATGGGCACGGAGGCAACTGGGATGCATGTTCTCCAAGGGGGCATCTCATCGGGGAGGGGTTGCTTGGGACAGAACTGGCCTTCACGACCCTTGAGCACCAGGCTCGTATTCTCCCTGGGACTCCCCAACAGCATTGCCCCAGCAACATAGGGAGACTCTGTCTGTTTTCCTAAATTTTGGCCATGAGATTTTTGGGTTTTAGGGGGTTTAGTACATGTTGACAACCCCCTCTCCAAATATTCTTATGAGTTCCCAGAGAGGGAACATACAGGGACCATGTAGAAAGTCTGTTGAAGCTATGGTGACTCCAGACTTCTCCTTAGGCCTTGGGGCTGATCTGAGGTTAGCTTTTGCTTTGGTTCAGGTATGCTTTGAACACTGGGAGTGTGTATACCACCCTATGTCCATCAGTTTGTTTTTTTTCAAATGTGTAAAGCTCTATCAAAGCGGGTTCTATGCATGCACGCAGGAGCCTGTGACTCCTGCTTGCACCTCCAGGCCGGCTCGGGTTCAGCTAGCTTCTTTGTTTTTGACCACAGGGACTTACAGCCTGCTCCCCTCCCCCACAGTTGCTCCCACCTGCCCCTTCAGCATCATTTGTCACCCGTGAAGACGCAGGTTCCCTAACCCCACATCCTGTGTGTTGTTCCCTCCCCACCCCCCCAGGCCCGCCTTCTTCACTGTCTAACTTCATTATGAGTTCTACGGGAACGTCATTACATGGTAATGACAGCCATGGAGATGGTCATGAATTCATGAAATGATTCTTTGTCATGGTCATAGACGAGTGTACCGGACCCTAGTCCTCCAGACATCAGTTCACTAGTGTCCTAGTCACCAGCTTCTTCCGTATTGCTGTGTCTAAAAGAGGCCAGCTCTGTGAGGCTCAGCACACATCTCCATAGAGAGAGTAGAGCTAGTCGCAGATGCTGCATAGACCAGCAAGAGCGAAAGCAGGGAGTTTGCCAACCCAGAGGCTTAGTCTAGTTTAACCTAGAAACCTTAACCCAGTGGTCCTCAACCTTCCTAATGCTACAGCCCTTCCATGTATGTAGCTCCTCCTGTTGTGGTGACCCCAACCAGAAAATGATTCTCATTGCTACTTTATAACTGTGACTTTGCTACTGTTAATGAACTGTAACATAAATATCGGTGTTTTCCAATGGTCTTTGAGGTTGAGAACTACCACAGGTTGAGAACTACCACCTTAAAACTTCCTTGCCCTCGCATACTGAGAGGCAGGATAGCACGAGGTAGGCGCTATCTCTGGAGTGGGAGTCACCCGGGCACAGGAGGGAATAACATTAAACCCCCTCCAACCCTCTTACCCTCCCTCCCACACAACTACCCCTGGGCCCAGAGCCTGTAACCCGCACGGCAAAGATAGAAATTCCTGAGGGCTGTGGTGTTGCTTGGGCACGATCACCGCGGTTTCTCAAGAGCCAGTTCTTAAATGCCACGAGAGTTTCGTCACCGTCTCAGGGACCCTCTGATAAGGCTCTGTTACAGTGGCGCCAGTGTATCAGCGCACGTTAGGGTGGGCAAGACAGAACCGGATTGAGCTAGTTTGTAAAGTGGCAGCAGCACAAAAGGGAGACCAGACAGACAGACAGGAGTCTGAGTGAGCAGTGGAGCTTTGGGGTCCTCCCATCTCCTGTTACCCAGGACAAAAGCCTGGTATGGGCTGTCATTGATTACCTGTCTGCAGTTGGGTGTGACACTCTACCAGGTCACCCCACTGCGGTGGGGGAAGGGGGACTGAGATCAGCTGCTGGTCCTTGGTACCCCAAGAGCTTCTGTAGTTGTGGAGTTACGGCCACCCCAGGCCTGTGTCCTCTAGAATCCAGCCATGAGTGGGACAGTGCCCAGACAGGATGGGAGCCCTTCCCCACCATAGCTCCCACAGCTGATGCCAGGGCAGCAGGTGGTGAAGAGACTGAGGGAATCCTGCCTGCACAGGGGCAGACACGGACTCAGACATCTTCTCTTTCCCACTTAGCAAAAGCTGCACGATCGGAATGGTTCTTCGACTCTGGAGCGACACCAAGATTCACCTGGATGGGGACGGGTATGGACACACTTTGAAAGATTCTTTTCTGGGGGGGGGGAGGGGGCTGGAGAGATGGCATGGGAGCTCAGAGCACTGGCTGCTCCTGCAGAAGTTGTGGGTTTGGTTCCTTGCACCCACACGGCAGCTCACAACCTCCTGTCTGCAGTTCCAGGGGCCCCTACACCCTCTGTTGGCCTCTGTGTGCGACAGGCACACACCTGGTACACCGTTGTGCAGGCGTACACATAAAACAAATGTTTTATATGCTTACCATTTCCCTGTAACCCAAAGCACCAACAGAGCCCAGACCTTTGGATAATCTTGTGTGGAAGACTGATCACTTCAGTGGTGTGTCCCTGTGTGGTCAGGCCTGTTCTGGGTATTCTTCAGGGATTTAGCTCAGGAAGTGTCACTGCAGGGGTGGGTGTCACCCCCCGCCCCCCCCCCCCACGCACCTGTCTGTTCCTATGGGATCTACTTGCTTTGTTGAGTACTCAAGACTCTTCTGGGGCTGTGGCCCAGAGTGCACAGATGAGGGAGGCACTACAGGTAATTCACTTTTGGGGTACTAAGGATGTACCTGGCAGACAGCAAAACGCCAGGTTGCCCTTGTTGGACAGCAGAAAGCCTGCTGGTCCCGAGTCTGGGGAGGGACTGAATCCAGAGTCCGGAGTGACTTCAGCTCTCACTTCATCGCCTGTTTTCCATCCTCAGCGGTTTCAGTGTGAGCACAGCGGGCAGGATGCACATATTCAAGCCAGTGTCTGTCCAGGCCATGTGGTGAGTGTGTTGGGGGCGGGGGGGGGGGGGGGGAGGGGGGAGCTTTGAACTCATTAGAGGTATTCTCTACTCGACAGAATGAATAGAAAAACCAGTTGTAGCCAGGCAGTAGAGGTGCGCGCCTTTAATCCCAGCACTTGGGAGGCAGAGGCAGGTGGATTTCTGAGTTCGAGGCCAGCCTGGTCTACAGAGTGAGTTCCAGGACAGCCAGGGCTACACAGAGAAACCCCGTCTCGAAAAATAAACAAACAAACAAACAAATAAAAAAAGCTGGGCTGGTATTCTCTTGGTGGTCAGGCCACGGCACACCAGCTGAAGGGCCAGGATCCCAGGGAAGGTTGCATGACCCTCTACGGTGGCTGAACTTGGCACTGCCGCAGCTCCCTGGACCAGCCTCCTCTTACAGCTCTCTCATGGGTGTGTCCAAGCCTGAGGCCACACACTCACACTATACACTGTAGGTATAGCTCAGCGTGTTTGTAGGCCCAGTGTCACACTGAAGTGTCAAAAGCTGTTCACTCCCTCGGGCTAAACAGAAGAGCTGGGATAAAGGAAGAAAAGCTTCCAGCTAAGATGAGAGTTTCCAAACAATTGCTTTGTCCAGGGAGGGGAGAGCTCACTCACAGGCCACCTGGCTAGTGCTGGGCTCCTCTTCCCTGCTACTCTAGGCTGGGCTCATCAGGGCCATTTGAGGTGGGCAAGGCTGAGGAAGTCTGCGCTCTGACCGCAGGTGGTGCCCCTAGTGGATAATCACTGTGGCCAAGTTGTTACTGTCATTATTAATTATTATCGTTTGTGGCGGTTGTGGTTGTTTTATCCACTTTTCTTCTTTTTTTTTTTTTTTTTTTTTGTTTTTTCGAGACAGGGTTTCTCTGTATAGCCCTGGCTGTCCTGGAACTCACTTTGTAGACCAGGCTGGCCTCGAACTCAGAAATCCACCTGCCTCCGCCTCCCGAGTGCTGGGATTAAAGGCGTGCGCCACCACGCCTGGCTCCACTTTTCTTTTATTTATTTATTTATTTATTTCTTAGGAACCAAAACTGAATTTAATAAACACTTGGCTCAAGTTTATTTCCTCATCCTGCCAGGATGGTGGGACAGATAGAATTTCGGACAGTTGGGCTGCTTTGCTGTGTCCGAGGACATGAACATCCTAGGAGCTCTCACCTCCCTTGGGGCGGGGGTGGGGTGGGGAGGAGGGGCAGGAGGGCCCTTTTGCCTGTGCCTTTGCATCCCTCAGCAGCCCATTCCCTGAGAAATTCTCAGCTTTGAGGGTTTTTTTTTTTTTGTCAAAAGAAATAAAAGAGGCTAACTAAATAAAGCTTACATATTTTAAAGCCCCCTCCTCCCCGCCCCCAAGATCAGTTGTGCATTCAGGAGCCCCTGCTGTTCCTTAAAGACCTTTCCTGCCATTAGACGCCTGCAGTACAGAGCCCTGCCTGCAGACCTGAAGGCTAATTTAGAGTTGGTTGCTGGAATGTGACCCAACCAGCTTGGGAGAGTTAGGGGCTATGGGATGGGGTCTGCTGCTGGCAACTGTTTATTCCTTTGGAAACGGTGAGGGATATCCTGTCTGCCTGCGAGCTTAATTGATACAGCCTCTGGGAGTTGACAGTTGTTTCTAGCTACTGTGTGTCCCTCACACTCCTCACGAGCAGAGCCTCCAAGAGGGAGCCGTTTCTGAATTGCCTTTCCACTGCTGCAGAACCCAAGCTGCCTTGCCCCCTCTTACGCTCAGCCCCCCACCCCCTTGCGCAACCGGTCCCATCCTGAGTTCCTCTCTCCTCCCTGCCTCCCAGGTCTGCCCTGCAAGTGCTTCACAAGGCCTGCGAAGTGGCCCGGAGGCATAACTACTTCCCAGGGGGAGTAGCGCTCATCTGGGCCACCTATTATGAGAGCTGCATCAGCTCGGAGCAGAGCTGCATCAATGAGTGGAATGCCATGCAGGACCTGGAGTCCACGCGGCCGGACTCCCCCGCTCTGTTTGTGGACAAGTAGGTGCTGAGGCTCCTCCCACACCGATCAACGCTGCTCCCTCTCAGGGTCCTGCTTCCCTCGCAGCCCCTTGACTGAGAACCCCCTTCCAGAACAGGTTTAACCTGAACCTGTGCCCGTGGGCCAGAGGTTCTCAACTTTTCTAATGTTGTGACCCTTCAATACAGTTCCTCACGTTGTGGTGACCCCCAACCATAAATTTATTTTTGTTTCTACTTCATAACTGTAACTTTGCTACTGTTGTGAATATTTGAGTTTTCCAATGGTCTTAAGGCGTCCCTAGTGAAAGGGTCTTTTGACATCACCCTCCTACAGGGGTCGTGACCCACAGGTTGAGAACCACTGCTCTAAAAGGTTTGTGTGTGTGTGTGTGTGTGTGCGCGCGCACACGCATACACACGCGCAATACTCTCCATGTGTGCATTTGTGGGGAGCAGTTCCCCCACTTCATCCGCTCACCACAGGAACATGCCACCCATCTCTCATCTGTGCTCTGTTCCTAAACCTTGTCCCTTAAGGTTGCCAATTCTAAGTTTACTTAGAATTGTGGTTGCAGAGTCTACCATCGTGGGTATCTGGATCCAGAGGGCTGTGTCTGCCTTCACAGCACTGAGAGTGACCTGAGGCCACACTCTCACATTCCCTCAGAGTGAGGAGGTGTCTGCTACGATACTGGTTTTAAGAGTTGCTCAGATGACCAGACACAACCAAGAGGCCATGAGAAGAGATGGAAGGATGGTGGCTGATTGAGGCATTTGAAGTCAGCTGGGGGAGTGGACTGACTGTCCAGGTTTTCACCCCATGGTCCCAGGAGTTAATTAATTAGCAGGACTGGCATATAGACATGATGCAGAGTGCACAGGCTTTGATTTCATGGGAGGACTTGGTGAGGATGCAGCGATGGCCCCGGTAGAAGTGTCAGATGGAGACTGAGCCCATGCTGTTTGTTGGCAGTTCCCATAGGTGGTCTGTGTGGAGAGCAAGTCCCCTACCCACTGACTCCTCCTGTGGGACTGTAGATGGGGTTTCTCTGTCTGCTCACACTGAACCCACAATACCCTGTCCCTGTGCAAGCCACAGTGAGGACGTGAGGTTCGGGGTGGGGGGTGGGGCTCCTCTCTCTCTATATATATATATATATAGAGAGAGAGAGATGTATAGCAGCCTCCTATACCTTTTCCTCCTAGGCCAACCGAGGGCGAAAGAACTGAGCGCCTCATTAAAGCCAAACTCCGGAGCATCATGATGAGCCAGGACCTTGAAAATGTGACTTCTAAGGAAGTAAGACACCCTCCCCCTCCCCCTCCCCCCTGCTTCTCCATCCCTCAGCTCATAGGAGGCACACATACACACACACACACACACACACACACACACACACACAGAGGCAGGCTCAGGATCTCTTGGGTTTTTTATGTGTGCATTTACTGTGCACCCTAGAGGCTCACCCGCGCTTTGCTCTGCCGTGGTACTAAGTCTGTGGAGGTGGTACTAAGTCTGTGGAGGGCCCAGGCTTAGAGTTTGGCTTTAGTCTGATTGCGAAAGACCATAGGCAGCTCGACTGCCCTCCCTGAGCCCTGGAGACAGCTGTAGAAGGTCCTTGGGTTCCTCCAAGGAACCTCAAGTCTTCTGTGTCCTCTGCTGCATTTGTGTGTCCCCTCGGCCTTGTGCTGGACAGGGGGTGTATACCTCAGGCTTTTCCCTATGCCTTTTCAGTTTCTCCTTGGTCAGTTTTTCCTTTGTCAATAATAATAATAAATATAGTAAAAGATGTGGGAGCTGGAGAGATGGCTCCTAGGTTAGGAGTACTGGCTGCTCCTTCAGATCACCTGAGATCCATACCCAGTGCCTTCATGGTAGCTCACTGCTAAAACCCTCTCCAGGAGGTCTGGCGCCCTCTTCTGGCCGATGCAGGCATTGCAGGCACATGGTGCACTGCATACACTCAAACGAATCTAGAAGCCGGGCATTGGGGCACACACACCTTTAATCCTAGGACCAGGACAGAAGTTCTCTGACTTCAAGGACATTGTTATCTACATATTGAGTTCCAGGCTAGCTAGGGCTACATTGTGAGACCCTGCCTTATAAAACAAAAATCTTAAAAATATATTGTTTTTGGTTTATATTTATTTATTTATATACTTAACTGGGGCTGGGAATGTGGCAACGTGAGAAATGCCCATTTATTTGTTGTTTGTTAGTTTGGGGTATTTTTGAGTCGGGGTCTTCCTCTATAGTTCATACTGACCTGGAACTCACCTTGTGGCCCCAGGCTGACCTCAAACTCAAACTCCTACCTCAGCTTTAAATCCTCCAGGTCTTTCACTGGTTAGTACTTTTTTAAAAATCACGCTGTGGTCCCTTCTCCTACAGGGAAGCGACTTTACATTCTCACTGCAGTATATTTGGTGCTTAATTGTAAACCTGTGTTTTAAACTCGATAGGAAAAAAAAAAACCTTAAGAAAAAACAGATTTCTGTGTTGAGGACAACGGACTTCCTCCTGCTGGGTTAAGCTGGAGGTGGAGTGACTGAACTCCTGAAACCCACACAGATGTGCTACCTGTCCGTGTCTAAACGCATCACCCTGGGCCAAAGAAAATGAGGACAAACTCACACTCTTTTGTAAACCAGTCACACAGTTCCCCCGGTGGCTTCATGCCTGTGCGGAAGTGGGCTCCTGTTGGAGCAGATCACTTCTGATCGGCTCCACCCCACATCACTCCTGTCTGTCCCGCCCACAGATCCGAAATGAGCTGGAGAAGCAAATGAACTGCAACCTGAAGGAGTTTAAGGAATTCATCGATAACGAGATGCTGCTCATCCTGGGCCAGATGGACAAGCCCTCCCTCATCTTTGACCATCTTTATCTTGTAAGAAGCCCAGCTCTAGTGGGACCGGGTTTGGGGGCCTAATTTTGGGACTTGGATTGGGGACCATGCTCAGAGACACATACAACCCAGATGAGGCTGTGCCTTAGCACCTACCAGAAACAAAGGTAGCTTACCTGCTCCTCTCCAAGCCCACTGAAGGGTGCACTCTTTCCCCACCACGTCTCCTGTGCTGGGTGTCTTCAGATCGTAAATGTCCGCAGAAGGCAACTGGCCAATTTTCAGAGGCAAGCAGGTTGCTAAAATTAGCTAGGAGATCATGAAGTTGAATGGAAAGACCCAGCCAAAGCAGGGCAGTGATGGCGAATGCCTTTAATCCCCGCACTTGGAAGGCAGAGGCAGGTGGGTCTCTGAGTTCGAGGCCAGTGAGTTCCAGGACAGCCAGGGCTACACAGAGAAATCCTGTCTGGAAAAACCAAAAAGGAAGAAAGGAAAAAAAACAAACCATCAAGGCCAAGTTCCTGCCCTGTGCCCTCCCACTCTACTGAGTCAACTTGTCTCTTCCCTCATAGAGCGGTTAGGATGACTAAGTGAAGTGCATTCTGGAGCCTACATGCGCAGGTTCTGTAGGCCTGGTTGTGGGCCGTAACTGTCTCCTTACGGGAATTGAAAGACAATGGCGTTAGCCACTGAGGGGAAACTTCAGTCTTCATAAATAGATACATACTTCATAAATAAATACATACATATGTATACATACACACACACGTGTGTGTGTGTGCTTTAAGTAGGTTTTGAGACAAGCTCACTCTGTAGCTCAGGCTAGCCTAGAGTTTGTGACCTTCTGCCTCTGCCTCCTGAGCATTGAATGTATATATTTTTATGTTCTTGTTTTTATGTGACTCTCCCTGCATGTACAGGTCTCAGGCTATATCCACTGAGATGTGAGAGTGTGAGTTTGAATAACTTGAAAAGGCAGAGAGGGTATGTGTGTGCTGGCTGGCCTCCCTGAGAACAGTGAAAAGCCGCCTCCTCCACTCTGTCCACTAGGTGGCGGTCACAGCCAAAGGACTCACAGCCTTTGTGGCGCTTGCGGAGTCTGGGGAGGCTGGGCGCCTGTCTTTCCATGAGTGATAGTAAAGGAATTTTATGCGTGAGGCTGCCCCTGAGATGTGAAAATCCAGCTCACGTTGCTTGATGGTCAAACCCTGAGCCCCAGATGACCTGGGAAGCTCGGGAGAGGAAGACGGCAGGCAAGGAGACGGAGATATGAAGACAGGGATGGCCTTGCCGGGACTGAGGTGGCTGCATTTTCAAGAGCATCCCTGGTTGCTGTTTGTGTCTCTATTTGGTGCTCCTTGACTAGGAATAGAGACGTTTTTAATGATACAGTGTATCCATGTGTCTTAGTTAGGGTTTCTATTCCTGCACAAACATCATGACCAAGAAGCAAGTTGGGGAGGAAAGGGTTTATTCGGCTTACACTTCCATGCTGCTGTTCATCACCAAAGGAAGTCAGGACTGGAACTCAGACAGGTCAGGGAGCAGGAGCTGATACAGAGGCCATGGAGGGATGTTCTTTACTGGCTTGCCTCCCCTGGCTTGCTCAGCCTACTCTCTTATAGAACCCAAGACTACCAGCCCAGGGATGGTCCCACCCACAAGGGGCCTTTCCCCCTTGATCACTAATTGAGAAAATGCCTTACAGTTGGATCTCATGGAGGCATTTCCTCAACTGAAGCTCCTTTCTCTGTGATAACTCCAGCTGTGTCAAGTTGACACAAAAATAGCCAGTACACCATGTATCCAGTCAGACATGCTACAGACATTAGAAACAAATCATTTTAAGGGAGAAAAAAAATATTTCCAGCTCCCACAGCATTTTGCTGTTAGTTTGTCTGTTGTTCAGTTTCTTTTTTTTTTTTTTTTAAAGATTTATTTATCATTATACATAACTACACTGTAGCTGTCTTCAGATGCACCAGAAGAGGGAGCCAGATCTCATTACAGATGGTTATAAGCCACTATGTGGTTGCTGGGATTTGAACTCAGGACCTTCGGAAGAGCAGTCAGTGCTCTTACCCACTGAGCCATCTCGCCAACCCCTGTTGTTCAGTTTCTTATAGGGCTAGGATTGGAACTCGGGCCCCACACTGGCTTTCTCTGATGCCTGTGTAGAAAGAGGAGGCTGCACCTGTGCTGCTCCAAGTAGACTTTGTCTCTCTGGGGTTTTTGTTTGTTTGGTTGGTTGCTGTTTTTCTTTGAGTGTCGCCTACTTGCACCACCGTGATGATTATTTTACTCATGGCAATCCTCCTGCCTCTGCCTCCTGTATAGTGGGATGGTTTATTTTGAAGTGCCCATCATCGGGATCTGTGGTCATTTGTGTTACTAGTTCCTGGGAGCGCTGCTTGAAATTCAGAATTACTGGGTCAGAGGGTGGGAACTTTTTATTTTTATTTACTTATTTATTTTTTGAGACAGGGTTTCTCTGGGAACTTTTAAAGTATCAAATACCTACCAGGAAAGGGACCCAGGGTTCCCTCTGTATCTAATGGTGAGGATGACACAGCAGGCTGTGCCCATGGCAGAATAAGAAGACTGGGGGACATGAAGCAAACTTCTCTGAAGTTGGGGGATCAACAAGGCTCTGTTTCCTTTCTGTCACCCTCAGTGATGCCCAAAGGGCCTCAGGAACCTACTTAGACTCCTTCCTCTCCCTCTCCTGGTTCTTTTCCATCCTTCCTTCTGCTCTGAGGCTAAAGCCCCACTGTCACATCCCCCGTCTGTGCCAAAAGCAGCTCTGAGACTGGAGTGTGAACACTCACAGAGCTTTGTATGATCTGTCCCCCAGGGCTCCGAGTGGAATGCATCCAATCTGGAGGAGCTGCAGGGCTCAGGGTGAGTCTGCTCCCATCTTCCCCATCTCTCCAGGCAGCGTAGGTAGCCACTGCCTTGACCTGCCCGCCTCATGGCCTCTGTCCAGTCTCTGCAGTGGCTGGAGGGGCTCATGTGCTTCAGAGTACTACACACAGTAACCCATGATTTGTAGATCCTTCCTGGAGTCTAAGGTGATTGTCGGTGTCCCAGAGCAGCTGAGTCACACCGGAGAATGTAGGGCAGCCTGGCCCTGGGCAGGCTCTGAGCTCCTTCCCACAGCCCCACTCCCCAGAAGAATTGCTGAAAACCATTGTTGGAGAGTCACCATAACAAACCATAGCATGGTCACACACACACCCCTGTTGGCCTTGTATCGAGTCAGCAACCCTGAGAACTGGGCCACCCCTGGTAATCCTTTTGGTGCTTGGTGGGAATCTCTCGTGACTGAATAGTCATCGCTGGGCAGGAACTTGCCTGTCTCTGAGAAGTGCTCAGTAGCAGGAGTGAACCTTTAAACCAAGCCCTTCAAGGAAGCCGTCACAAAACCACCGTTCTGTGGTCTGACAAGCTGGCCTTCTTGAACCAGCTGCAGTTGAAAACTGAGACTAAACAGAGCTTAAAAGTACATCCTTAGAACTTCCGGTCAGAGGTATTCCCCCGAGCAGAGTGCCCGTCCAGCGTGCGGTCAGACCTCACGCTTTCGTCTTACTGGGAATAAATACATGATTCAGGGAACTCTCTTGAGATGTTGTTACTTAGGGTGAAAGCTATTTGAGACCCTTTCCAGTTACCAAAATTGTTTTGGTTTTCAGGAAATGAGTGTACTGGTTAAGGGTGGAGGGCTGTGGAGTCTGGGTTAGCAGACGCTCTCAAATAGGACAAGAGTTAGAGAAGGCACATTCTGCCTTTTAACTCTTTTAAGAGCAGAGGTTTGGTTTGGTTTGGTTTGGTTTTTAAGACAGTATCTTGCGCTATAACCCAAGCTGGTCTTGAATGTATTAGCAAGTAAGGGGGTTTTGATATGACATGGGTTATTTTCCGAGTAAGACATTCTTGTCTTATGAATAAAACTCATGCAAAAATGACCACTAAGCAAAAGTAAAAAAAACCAAACAAACCTCTCTCCCAAGCCCATGCCTTGTGGTCTGCACATCCTTTGACTTTTCGCCAGCCTGCAGGTTTTTGTTACTTTGTTTTTCCTGTTTCTCATTCTGGCTCTCTGGGCCCTTTGCTTCTTTTTCAGTGTTGACTACATTTTAAATGTCACTAGAGAAATAGACAATTTTTTCCCTGGATTGTTTGCGTACCATAACATCCGCGTGTACGATGAGGAGACCACAGACCTTCTTGCCCACTGGAATGAAGCTTATCATTTCATAAACAAAGCGAAGTAAGTGTGTGGGAAGGCGGCCTTGGGAGGGACGGCAGGGGCAGGAATGAGTGGCGGGCCAGATAAGGAAGCTAACCTCGCTGTGGAAGCCGGCAGACAGGATCTTAGGGGAGGTAGGACTGTCTGGTGGACCTTTGTTTTAGCTACAGAACACCAGGCACCAAAGTGGCCAAGTAGCGATCAGCCTTCTCCATAGGGCGCCCTCATGTTCTCTTCCACCTGCCCTTGAGTGTAACATCCAGTGTTGAGCATCAGTGCAGACACCAGCCAGGCTTCAATACCCAAAAGCCAATGGGGCGCTCTCTCCTGAAAAGGGCCGGTATATGCTGGTCTTAGGGCTCTTGGACAGTTCCCCCAAGGAATGCAGGCTGTATCCTCTCCTGGGGTAGTTCCATGGGGTAGAACAGGGCAGCCCTGGGGCCCCTCCTTACTCTCCTTTGGAGCAGCTGTTGTATTGGTGTTCAAAGCAAAGACTCTGCCCCCCTCCCCCCCCCCCATCCCCAACTCCCACTCCCGCCCTGTGGAGAAAAACCCTCTTACTTAGAAACCTCCCAGTCAACGCTACAAGGTGTATCCTTACCAAACCCTACTTTTTCTTGCTTTCCCAGAGCACAGACTCCTTACCTGTGAGTTTAGAGCTGCAAAGTAGGGGGTAGGGGAGTGGGGGCTGGAATTGTAAACCTGGTATAGGAAACAGGAGCTTGCCAGGCCCCACCCTAGCTTCCCGGCTTCAGCCTCTGCCAGCCTGGCATGCCTTCACCTTCCCAGCAAGGAGAGGGTCACTGTTCCTTGTGTATCTCGTAAATCAGCTGCGCCTGGGCCAGCACAGCCTTCTTACAAGTGGCAGATCGGCTCCATCTTCCCCCTGGCTCCGATCTCTCTTGGCCAGATTGCTCTCATGCCTCCAGGCTCTCTCTCTCTCCCCAGGGCGCAGCGTTTTCGTCTCACTGGCTGGCCCCGGTTCCCGACAGTAGCTCATTCAGGGCCTCCATCTGTCAAAGCTCAGTGGCTTTTGTAGAACTCCCATTAACTGTCCAGGAGCTGCCCAGGAGGCCACTGTAGGTAGCCTCACCTATCCCCGTGGCAACAGGAGATTCCAGGTTTTTTGAAGCACGCATTGGAAAGCTGGGCCAGGCCATGCAGATTCATCTGTTCTCCCATTGTGTGCTAATAGATCTCACGGCAAAGATATTTCCTGTAGAAGGTGTGTTAGACCTAAGACAGAGAAGGGTTGGAGCCGTGAGGTAACAGGGGGGGCAGGACTATTAATCCTTACTCTCAATCCCCACCCCCCAAATCCCCACAGAAGGAATCATTCCAAGTGCCTGGTCCATTGCAAGATGGGCGTCAGCCGATCTGCGTCCACGGTCATCGCCTACGCCATGAAGGAGTTCGACTGGCCCCTGGAGAAAGCCTATAACTATGTGAAGCAGAAACGTAGTATCGCTCGGCCCAACGCAGGCTTTATGAGGCAGCTGTCTGAGTACGAAGGCATCCTGGATGCAAGGTGAGAGAGCACCTAGACACAGGCTGGCAGACGACGCTGGCCAGGCCTGGCAGGAGCTCCCACAACTGGCAGTCAGCCTCCCGGGAGCTGGCTTGTAAAAAACAACTATTGTTTGGGCTCTGATTAGCGGTTTCCAGGAGTGATCCGTTTTGATTTTGTTGGCACATGTAGAAAGCTTGTCTCGCTGGGCGAGGGACAGTACTTAACTGCTCATCCGAGGCATGTCCGGGTATGTGGTGTGGGCTTGAGTGTCTCCATTTCCTACGTACCTGCTTTATGCCAAACTCGAGGCTGAAGAGGCCACTGGTCTGATTCACCACAAATGAGCACTGCAGTCTCCCCGAAGCCCAGTTCCATCTTCTTTGTTTTTTTTTTTAAGATTTATTTATTTATTATATGTAAGTACACTGTAGCTGTCTTCAGACACTCCAGAAGAGGGTGCCAGATCTTGTTACGGATGGTTGTGAGCCACCATGTGGTTGCTGGGAATGGAATTCACGAGCTTCAGAAGAGCAGTCAGTGCTCTTAACCGCTGAGCCATCTCTCCAGCCCCCCAGTTCCATCTTCTAAGGGTGCACCCGGAAGACTAGAAATGACAGGGTCCCAGGTTGTTTGTGTCGATGGTGGGGTTATTCACAGTAGCCCAAAGGCAGAAGACGCCCAGGAGCCTATTGGTGAATGGATGGATCAACAAACAGGGAGAGCATATGGGAGTCTTCCTCTGCCCACTGGAGGAAGGCAGTTAGATGAAGGAGCTCCTGATTGTGGGCGAGGCTGCTTAGGGAGCTAAAGCTAGGAAATTGCCGGACTCAGAAGTTCAAGGTCCCATCTCCTCACCCCATCAAAGGGCAATTCTGATGTGCAGTATATTCCGAGCAAACTTACAGGCTCTCAGGAAAAACTGTGTGGTCCCCATGCTTGCATGAGGTCCCTAGAGATGGAGAATGTGATCTTCCCAGAGGCCAGGGAAAGGACAGAGAGAGAGTAGTGGATGGTGTTCCTTCTGTACCATGAACAGTTATGGAGATTACGGTGGCAGACAATTAGAGACTGGTGAGTGGTGTGCATTCTGAACAGTTACAGAGATGGCAGTGCCGCAGTATTGGGAACTGTCCTGCCAGGCTGTGTAGATAGAAGTGGTCCAGATGACACCCTTACCTCAATTTAAAAACTGGCATGGCTCTCTAAGGATGCACCAGCAATCACTACAGGTTCTGTGCAGGCTGACTTCCCATACATTCACAGATGCAGCTGCTGATAAATCTGCTCCCCACAGAAAAGTAAAATTCAGCCGCTTGGGTTGTTTTTTTTTTTTTGGGGGGGGGTTGTTTTGTTTTGGAGACAGGGTTTCTCTATGTAGCCCTGGCTGTCCTGGAACTTACTCTATAGACCAGGCTGGCCTCCAACTCAGAGATCCTTCTGCCTCTGCCTCCCAAGTGCTGGAATTTAAAGTGTGCGCCACCACTGCCTGGTGAGCTTCTTGTATTACGAGTGAGCAGAGGGAGGCACCGCTGACAGGTTAACTTGTCTCTTGTCACACAGTGACTTCAGGTGTGCCAGGAGAGAGGTTGACACCCACGTGTGTTGACTGTCACAAGAGAAAGCACTTGTTGCAGGGACCCCTGACAGGGCCATAAGGGTTTCCCTGGAGGTCCCACACTGCTGAGGCAGGTGCCAGTATCCAAGGACTCAGTTTCTCCCAGCTCCGTGTCCAGTCTGTACAAGCAGCCTCCTGGAGGCTTAGAGGCTAAATAGAGTTGGAAGGAATCCAGAGGCGGAGTCCTTCAGCTCCTTGGGCAAGTTTGGGGAAGCAAGGGTGCTCCTACAGGGGTGAACAGGCTGGGAGAAGCCCTGGAACCGTCTCTGCAGAGGCTGTCTCCAGGCAGCTGGAGGAAGAGGTCAATTAGGCGTTGCTGCCCCTTAGCCTAGGGAACTAAAGTGAAGGTTGTCTGACCAGGAAGTTCACCTGCCGCCTTCCTGCACTGCAGGCCCACAACAGCACGGTGTGAACCTGAGTTACAGTCAGTGGAGGAGTGCATAAGGCAACCCACTGTGACATGAATAAGACCCTGGGTTGAGGGGCAGTGGCCATTGCTGTAGTTGCTTCTCCATCTCAGCCCACCCACCCCAGTGTTGATTTTACCCTGAAGCCCTCAGGAGGTGGAGGCAATCTTGGTGATTACCTCTGTCATTGTAAAGTTCTCTCTCTCTCTTTCATTTGTGGCTTATGCCTTCAGAAGTGTTATAAAAGCGATGCCATCCTCCTGCCCCTAACCTGACAGCCACTGCCAGTTGACGCTTCTTGGGGAGGGCTCCTGTGGGTCACCCAATGCTCTGGTACGGTCTACACTGATGAGTAATGGCAGCATAAGCTAGCCTCAGTGGGTTGTTTTAAAAGACACAAATTGGGGTGGTGAATCTGGGGTAAATACAATCAAATCTATGGTATGAAATTCTCAAGAATTAGTAAAAAAAAAAAAGTTGTCTTTTTTTTTAATATTTATTTATTTATTATATGAATACACTGTCTTCAGACACACCAGAAGAGGGCATTGGATCCCATTACAGATGGTTGTGAGCCGCCATGTGGTTGCTGGGATTTGAATTCAGGACCTCTGGAAAATCAGTCAGTGCTCTTAACCGCCGAGTCATCTCTCTATCCCCGTCTTTTTTTTTTTTTTTTCTCCTTTTCTTTTCTTCTTTAATGCCATAAGGCTGGGTATGGAGCCCAGTGGTAGAATGCCCGCAGTCAGACTCAAGGCCATAGATTCTATCTCCACATAAAGATAATAATTTAAAATATCAGAATTCATTCAAGCCAGGCATATAATCCCAGCACTTGGAAGGGAAGAAGTAGAAGAATCAGGAACCTCAAGGCTAGCTTTGGCTATATAAGTTTGGGGCTAGCCTGAGCTCTGTAGACCTTGATTCCTTTTCTTTTTTTTTTTTTTTTTTTAAAGATTTTATTTATTTATTATATGTAAGTACACTATAGCTGTCTTCAGACACTCCAGAAGAGGGCGCCAGATCTCATTGCGGATGGTTGTGAGCCACCATGTGGTTGCTGGGATTTGAACTCTGGACCTTCGGAAGAGCAGTCGGGTGCTCTTACCCACTGAGCCATCTCACCAGCCCTTTTTTTTTTTTTAAAGATTTATTTATTTATTATATATAAGTACACTGCAGCTGTCTTCAGACACTCCAGAAGAGGGCGCCAGATCTCGTTAAGGATGGTTGTGAGCCACCATGTGGTTGCTGGGATTTGAACTCTTGTCCTTCGGAAGAGCAGTCGGGTGCTCTTACCCACTGAGCCATCTCACCAGCCCCCGATTCTTTTTCTTTTAAAGAATTATTTATGGGCTGGAGAGATGGCTCAGCGATTAAGAGTACTGACTGTTTTTCTAGAGGTCCAGAGTTCAATTCCCAGCAACCACATGGTGACTCACAGCCATCTGTAATGAGATCTGATGCCCTCTTCTGGTGTGTCTGAAGACAGCTACAGTATACTTACTTATAATAAATAAATCTTTTTTTAAAAACTATTTATTTTATGTATGCACTGTTGCTGTCTTCAGACACACCAGAAGAGGGCGTCAGATCCCATTACAGATGGTTGTGAGCCACCATGTGGTTGCTGGGAATTGAACTCAAGACCACTGGAAAAACAGCCAGTGCTCTTCACCTCTGAGCCATCTCTCCAGCTAGACCTTGATCCTTAAAAAGAAGAAAGAAAAAGAGGACGTCATCTAGAACAGACCTGTAGTCTCTGCCTGAAACAAATACTGGGGAGTTTTCTGGAATCTTCAAGGGGATGATGGTCACGTTTGCCTCATTACCCCGGTGTGCAGAGAGCTTGACACGCCTTCTGCTTTGATCCCTGAGTTTTCTCACACTGTAGGTGTGAAAAGGTTGTTACTCTCATGGGGTCGTGTATAAACAGAGTCAGAGCCCTCCGTGGTGTGACTAGATTCACACAGTAAGATGAGCACCATCAGGAAAGTTGGGGAGGGGGAGGGGCGACCTCCAGTCAAAACTCTCTCTGCATCAGCTACATTGTTACTGCATGGTAAACAGCCCTGAAAGGATGCTCAGGTAGGCTGCGGTGAGTCTCATCCTTGGGAGTGAACAGAGGGAAGTCGGCTTCCTGGCCCCCGCTGACTACACAGGCGTCTCTTACCCGGCCTGCTAGGACCTGCTCTCCGCTCACCTCCTGCCTTTTCTCCCCACAGCAAACAGAGGCATAACAAACTATGGCGCCAGCAGCCGGCAGATGACACCATCGCAGAGCCCAGTGAGTTCTTGCCAGAGACCTTGGACGGCGCCCTGGACACTCAGCTGCCCTGTTTGGATGATACCACCCACCCTGGGCTCCCGAGAAGCCTGGCCCCAGGAGGACCCGCTCTCCCCTGTTGTTTCCGAAGACTCTCAGACCCCCTCCTCCTTCCCCACCATGATGATACGGGTGGCCTGGTCCAATTAGAGGATCTTGAGAAGGATGCTCTGTTAGAGGAGGAGGAGTCTCAGCCAGTGGAGGTGCACAAGCTGGTTCAGCATCCCCAGGAAGGTGCCAGGCTGTGTGAAAAGGACGTAAAGAGAAAACTGGAGTTTGGGAGCTCCAAAGCCCGCAGTGACTCCTTGCCTCAGGTGGAGGAGCTGGAGAAGGACGGTGGCCCAAGAACAGGGAGGTGGAGGCGGGCCTCCACCCAGCTCGATAGAAGCTTGCTCGACCAGGAAAACCTAAATAACAACAACAGCAAGAGGAGCTGTCCCGATGACTTTGAGGTAGGCTGGGGACCCTTGTGGGGAACAGCATGATGTGACACCTCTACCCTGCCTGTAGTTCTCATTGTCCAGGTCTCACTCCAGCCCACAGGCTTCCTTTTGGAGGGTGGGGGACTGCCATACCTGCCTCTGTAGCATGTGCCTAGCTAGTGGATACACGTATAGGGGACACCCAAACCTTGCAATACCCCCCTTATCTAAGGTGGGGCTCCTGAGTCATGCCATTGTCCCAGTTCACACCGTGTTGATATGGAGGCTGTTCCAGATTCATCTCTCTGCACCATTTACAGCCCCCCAACTCTTTGGTCACCCCCCACCCCCCAGAGGTGTCATCTCCTGCCTAAGGGGTCCACTGTAACAGAATGACAGTGCCTGTGTGTTAGCTTCACCAGGCATCCCGTCTTCCAGCTCATAGTAATATTGAGCTCTCTGTGTCCCCCTGTAGCTGCTATCCCTGAGGGGTGTTGTGCAGTGTGCCTTAGCTACAAGCTCAGGCTGCTCAGAAAGTCACTGGTCCCAGCATCTTGTTCCAGCATCTGGCAGTGACTGAGAAGCAGGGCTGTCCTTGCAAAGGGCCACGGGAGCAAAGCTCTTGGGCTCTGCCCCTCGGGTACTCACCAAAGCCTTGGCACCAAGAACTTCGTGTTCGGCCGGGCGTGGTGGCGCACGCCTTTAATCCCAGCACTCGGGAGGCAGAGGCAGGCGGATTTCTGAGTTCGAGGCCAGCCTGGTCTACAAAGTGAGTTCCAGGACAGCCAAGGCTACACAGAGAAACCCTGTCTCAAAAAACCAAAAACAAACAAGCAAACAAAGAACTTCGTGTTCCCTGGCCATCTCTGCCACTCCACAGGCAGTGATGACTCTCAGTGGGGACACTGAGGTAGAAAGCTGGTTTGTATTTAACATTGTGCTACAATGTGGCGGGGGGGGGGGGACAGAAAGAAAGAAAGAAAGAAAGAAAGAAAGAAAGAAAGAAAGAAAGAAAGAAAGGGTCAAAAAAAAAAAAAGAAAAGAAAAAAAAAGGGGGCTGGTGAGATGGCTCAGTGGGTAAGAGCACCCGACTGCTCTTAAGAAGGTCCAGAGTTCAAATCCCAGCAACCACATGGTGGCTCACAACCATCCATAACGTAATCTGACTCCCTCTTCTGGAGTGTCTGAAGACAGCGACAGCGACAGTGTACTTACATATAATAAATAAATAAATAAATAAATAAATAAATAAATAAATAAATAAATAAATAAATAAAAGAAAAAGGTCTAGCCACCCCAGGCAGTTCACTGCCAGCCTCTAAGTAATGAAATATGTTCCAAACCAAAGAGGAACTGCATGCCTCCCCCACTGCCCACCACTTCCCTCAGAGAGGACAGATGCCGCAAGATGCCTTTGTCTGGGACTGTTGTACTGTGGTTAGCCCCAGTGGCCTGACCGTGAGTCACTGCACGGTGACCAGGAAAGCAGCTTGGGTAGGGGCTCAGCAGACTTGGCACCAGAACCTAGCAGAACTAGACACAAATATGTACAGCCATTTGTGTGCTGGGCTCCTTTTATTAACTGTAGTGTGTCAAGCTGGTGTGGGGTCCTGCTCTGTGTCTCTGAGTCCCGCATGGATGGGCAAAAGGAAGGCAAACTTACTAGCAAGGGCACAAGAGAGGACAGAGGATAACCCAGAGAGGTGGCACACCATCCATGGACTGATGGAGAGCAATCATCATCATTTGTCTGGCCCAGGCTGAGGAGCGGTGCTGAACCAGGGAACTGTGATCTGGGCAGAGAACCCTCTGTGTGAGGGACGGTAGCTGCATGTCTACTGTGGGGAGGTGTGGGTGAAAGACAGAGAGGGGCTGAGCCTCCCTGGCAGGTTGGTGTGGCTGTGTGCCGTGTCCTGGACACCCAGGGAAGCACAGGGGACTCTAAGCAGAGGGAGAGGTGACAGGCTAGGCCAGTGGGTAAAAACAAAGCCTATGAGCCTAAGTCTGTAGTTGGCTACGCAGAGTGACATTAACCTCTTGAAAATGTGGAATGAGGTCCCCAGGCTGCACTTGTAGCAAAATTATGAGAGACACCCCTCTCCCTGCCACCCAACACAGCATCTTCAAGGTTGCTTTTCCCACCAGCTGAGGGTTCTCCCCGTCCCCATCAGGCAGCTGGAAGAGAGCTGGCTCCCTCAGCTGCCCTTGACCCTCCTTACATCTTTCCTCGCCGATTACAGGGAGGACAAAGAAAAGTCCTTGTCCTATTCACCAATGCCCCAGTGACCAAAGGCAAGTCCCTTGGGGGACAGCATAACATGTAATTAAGTATGTGTGAGTTTGTGTTGGTGATGGCCCAAATACCATTTCTGCCCCTCCCTCCATCTTGGGGACCATGGGTCCCTGAGCTACGCTACGTGCCATCCCAGGAAGGGTTCTGCTGTATTCAGACCTCAATTGCCCCCACGGCAAATTCCTTCTGCCCAGGAGAACCTTCTTTGCATGGTGCAGTCTGTGTCAATTCTGGTCAGTTCTTTCTAGTTGGTTTTCTTTTCTTTTCTTTCTTTCTTTCTTTCTTTCTTTCTTTCTTTCTTTCTTTCTTTCTTTCATGTATGTGAGTACACTGTAGCTGTCAGACACACCAGAAGAGGGCGTCATCAGATCCCATTACAGATGGTTGTGAGCCACCATGTGGTTGCTGGTATTTGAACTCAGGACCCTCGGAAGAGCAGTCAGTGCTCTTAACCACCTAGCCATCTCTCCAGCCCCTAGTTGTTTTGCATTTAAATGCTATCTTTAATGGTGTGTCTGCGTGTGGATATATGCACACGAATGTTAGTGGACACAGAAGGCAAAGGCGTTGGCTACCCTGGAGCTGGAGTTACAGGCAGCTGTGAGCTGTCTGGCATCCGTGCTGGGAACTGAGCTCACATCCTCTGGAAGAGCAGTTACTGCTCTTAACCAGTGAGCTGGCTCTCCAGCCCGATCAGTCTGCTCTACTCCCCAGTGCCTGCACCCTGCTTTCCAGACCAGACCATGACCAGGGAAGGGTCACCCTGGTGGGTGGTGGAAACAGACCAAGAAGGGGGATCCTGGGAGTCTCTGTCCCAACCCTATAGCTTAAGATTTGCCCAGGACACGGCCTTGGCTTGTGGAAAGTCAAGACTGACATCTTACACTGTGCTATCTTCTATTCATGATCCAGTGTGCTCCCCCAAAACGTCTGTAATCCTGAACAAATGAAATGAAAGCAGTGCCCCTCCCCCACCACGGTGCCAGCCGCCCTCCCCTCCCCTGTCAGGGACACTTTCTTTGTGCCTTTGGTCTTCCGCATGGGATCACTCACGCTGCTGCCTCACTGTGCTCTGTCTCTTGCAGCCCGATGCCATGTTTGGAATTCTCAGCAAAGTGAAGCCTCCCTACACATCCTGTGCTGACTGCATGTACCCCACAGCTGGTGGGACTCCCGAGGCCTACATGGAGCAACACAAAGACTCCAGCTCCTCTGCTATCTGCACCCAGCCAACCTTCCTCCCCCACGTCACGTCTTCCCCAATGGCCCACACGAGCAGCAGGTCCCGAGCTCAGGAGAGGCCGGCCTCTGGTCCAGCCAACACCTCTCCATTCCTACTACCAGCAGGCTCCAGGAAGCCAGATGTTAGTGGCTCTGGAGCCGGGGCTACCCCGGAACCACCAGCAAGCCTTCTAGAGCCTTCCAGAGAGACCTCAAAAGCCCTTCCAAAATCTCTCCAGTTGAAGAATCCTCACTGTGACAAGAGCGCGGCCAATATGGAGGTGTCGGCGAAGGAAGAACCATCGCCTAAGAAAGATCCCAAGCCGGCTAAGGACCTGAGGCTTCTGTTCAGTAATGAGGCGGAGAAGCCCACCACCAACAGCTACCTGATGCAGCATCAGGAGTCCATCATCCAACTGCAGAAGGCAGGCCTGGTCCGAAAGCACACCAAAGAGCTGGAGAGGTTGAAGAGCCTGCCTTCAGACTCACCAGCTGCCTGCAGGGACAGCGCCACCTGCAGGCTGGAGGCCAGCATCCCGGAGGAGGGTAGCCAGGAGCCCGCACACCCAGCCCTGTGCAGCCAAGCTGGGTCCGAAGAACAGCCTGTAGGGGGAACCTTGCAGAAGAGCCCCACGTCTACCCTTCCCCGCCTAGATCACACCAGTAACTTCTCGAAGGACTTCCTGAAGACCGTGTGTTACACCCCCACCTCCTCCTCCATCAGCTCCAACCTGACCCGGAGCTCCAGCAGCGACAGCATCCACAGCGTCCGAGGGAAGCCGGGGCTGGTGAAGCAGCGGGCGCAGGAGATCGAGACGCGGCTGCGCCTGGCAGGCCTCACCGTGTCGTCTCCGCTGAAACGGTCCCATTCCCTCGCCAAGCTGGGAAGTCTCAACTTCTCCACGGAGGACCTGTCCAGCGAGGCTGACACGTCCACCATCGCTGACTCGCAGGACGCCAAGTGCGGTCTCTCGGCTTCCTTCTTGCCCGAACCCCAGTCTGCGCCAAGGGACCCTGCTGCAACCTCTAAATCATCAGGGAAATCTGCCCCAGAACACTTGAAAAGTCCGTCAAGGGTAAACAAAAGCTGACTAGCTTTTGGCCCTGTAAGGTTTTCATCATGTCCTGATCTACTCTCGTGTCTTGATTTGTGTTAATGACTTCAGTCTTCTGGGCTTTCCCCACTTAGATCCCGTGAGGGGGGACACCCGGGTGTAGGACCTGGGCAACCTGGAAACTGTCAGCCAGGAGTCACATTCAGATATGTACACGCAAGCCGGGACTTCGTCTTGGTTGTTAAGAGTGTGTGCCTGACATGCACCAGGCCCTCGGTTTTGATGCCCAGCACCCCGTAAAACCAGGCACGGTTGCACACGCGTACGGAAATTACAACATTGGAGGTGCAGGCAGAAGGATTAGGAGTTCAAAGTCATCTTCAGCTACATGGTGAGTTTTAGGCCAGCCTGGTGGAGAGAAAAAGAAAATGTGTGCGGACATACAAAATACTCGGTTTGCAACATGTCAAGGAACCACATTGGCGAGGTCACTGCAGCCCACGATCCCGGCTCATTCCCGTCCTCGAGAGAGAATCCTCAGAGGGCAACACAAGGCCTACCTCTCTGCTCACTGTGCATTTTTGTTTATAAAACGGTAATGACCAAGGCTCGTTCTGAGAACAATGCTATGTCCAGAAGGGATTTTCCAAGAGAATTGTGGGGGGTTTTGGGTTTGGGTTTTTTGTTTTGTTTTGTTGAGGGTGGGGACCCGCAGAAATGTCAAGACTTTGAACCTGATTGTCCCAAGAACAGCTAGGTGATATCAACAGAGGAAAGCACTTAGGGAGAGTGGCCCCGTCTAACCCTCCATCCTGGTGGGGTTGGGTCCTCAGCTGCTGGCTTCACTTCAAGCTTATGTCACCCAGTCACAGAGAAGGCACTGCGAGCCTCATCTGCTGCTAAAGGAGGTTGTGGGTCTGGGCTGTGGATCATCGTGCTGTGACCACATTGTAACCCTCCAGGATGGCTCATTAGGAACCCTCTCCACATTTGCTGAGAGGAAAGACAGGTCAGGGTTAGCAACGGATACTTTGTTACAAGTCCCTCCGGAGGAGCCAGTCTGAGAGGAGAGAGTCTATTGAAAAGCTTCACTGATGTTTACAAGAGTCCCTTCCCGTGGAGAGAATAGAATACTGCTTCCTTGTCTCCTCCAGCTCCCCCTTGCTGTAATGATGGGACATAGGAGGCTTGGCCACAGCACAGGTGTGAGTGCAGGTTAGCTCAATGAAGCAGGAGACCTGGGCTCTGGGTTCATATCATGGGTCTCGACTGGTGCCCATCATGAAAAGGGTGCTTAAGGACTTTTTTTTCCTTAAGGATTTTGAAGAGAGACAAGCAGAGAGGCAGACCAGCAGAAAGCCTTGACTTGGTATTTAGCCAATGATGGTGCACAGCCCCGTGAGGTCACAGATCCCTTTGGGCTCTGTTAAGGTGTTTGGGTTTGGGTTTTTTGAGACAGGGTCTCACCATGTACCTCTGCTGTCTTGGAACTTTCTCTGCAGACCAAGTAGGCCTCAGACTCAGCAGAGATGCATCTGCCTCTGTCTCTCAAGGGTTTAGTTTGGGTGTTTTGGTTTTTGAAGTAGACTCTCATCCTGTAGTTCAAGCTGGCTTCAAACTCACAGCAGTCCTCCTGCCTCAGCCTCCCAAATGCTGAGATTACAGATATAATCCCATCATGCCTCAGGCTTGGTTGTTTACATTTTGAAGGGTAAATGGCGCAGGCTTGTGATCTACTCAGGAGGGTGAGGCAGGTCCACCATGAGTTAAAGGCCAGTCTGGGCCACAAAGTGAGATTCTACCTCAGAAGTAGTAACCTTGCCAGAGATGGTGTTACCTGCTTCAGATGTCTGCTGGGGGCCCTCGCAGAAAGCTTGCTGATGCCCCAAGGCTGCTTGTAACACTGCAGGAAGACTGGGCTCCTATTTGAAGGCTGCCTTTGCTCCCTCCCACACTCCAAACTTGCCAGCCTACCCCTTTACCTCTTGAGCAGATGGAGTCCTTGTGGAGATGACCACAGCTCCTTCCTGCAATTGGCTGGCTCAGCCAGACGGCTCAGTGAGACCACAAAGTCTTCAAGGATATGTTCTGGAAGTATGTGTCTGGGGGTCCTCCCACACTGGTTAGAACCAACGGAGTCCGGATGGTTTGGAGGTTGCAGCCAGGTCCCTTGGCACAGCCTGGGGTTCGGGCAAGAAGGAGAGAGAGAGACCACCATTCCTGGTGAATGCTCTGGGCGGCTTCAGGACCTGGGCCAGTTCTCTCTTCATTCGTCTGGGGTCTTTGTGACCTCTGTCTCAGAATATTTCTCCCTAGCATGAATTTTTTAAAAAATACATGTATGTTATTTTATAGGGATTTATTTTCCCACTACTGTCAATACCAGTCACCTTAAAAAGTGATCATCCTCTTATTCCTGAAACCATGTGGGCTTCTTCCACTCTTCCCTCAGCCAACAAAAGCAAAAAAAAAAAAAAAAAAAAAAAGGCCAAGTTTAATAGACATAGCCAAGTTCAATTTCACATGGTGGGTCAATTTCTGTGTCAAAATAATTCCTTAGATTTGGTAATGATAGGCTTCCACTGTGTTTCTTAATCCCATCTGCAAGAGCAGGATTTTGAAAACTTTCATTTTGAAAGAGTCAGGACAGGAGGAGGATGAACTCCAGCAGGTCTCACGCTCCTGCAGACTACTTCACACCTGTTTTAGAAGCACTGGCCAATCAGCCAACGGTGGGAACAGCAGGGGGCGGATCCCCATCTTCAGACCGGAATCCCTGGCAGGATCCTGTTCATTCCTTGGCTCTATCTGTAAACACAGTGAATTGGCATTTAACCGAAAGGCTACTGTGGAACTATCCCTACTAAGCTAAGACGGTGGCAACTCCCATATTGTCTCAGGAAAAGTTTTGTTCCAGCTAGGCTTGGTGGCAAACTCTCGTGATGCCATGCAGTCGATCACTGAGTCCAGAGCTATGTAGACGCTGACCACCTCTCCCCCATCCTCCCCAAAATAAAAAAGTTAGCTTTGGGAGCTGCTCCACACCTGGCTATTTTAGCTTTGTGTGTAATCATAGCAAGCAGAGGTACAGGGATTTATGCAGCGTAAGCCACCAGTTTTGATGACTGCCATTTTCACTGAATGCCCTTGTTGAACGAAGAGCTTTCTGCTCAGCTCGATGGCCCGGGAACTTTACATAGCCCCCCCCCCCAAAAAAAAAAAGTCTGACCCATGTGGGGGCCTTGCTCAACACCAACACAGAAAGCTTCCTGAAGTGTAAGGGATATACTGGGCAGAGGTGGGAGCCTGATCCAATGAAGAGCCAGGTGTCTTTCTCAGATCCTCGCCCCCATGTTTACAGTGCGGAAGCCCTGCCAACCACACACAGCTCATCCATGCGGCTCAGCCATGCTGGTCTCTCAGAGGTACCCAGATAGCTGCACCCCTCTGCTCCCCTTGCTCAGCAGCTTGCTCTAGCTGAAGATTAGGCCCAGCATCCTCTGCCCTTGAAGAGCCCGGAGGGTTCTACAGGATGGAACCAAGTTCTGAAAGATTAGATGTTGACAGCCAGCCTGTATTTTTGTGCACCCATCTCAGGGACCACCCCAGAAAGCTTGCGAATCTCCCACTCTTCAGGAGCCATTTCTCCTTAGCAAGAACAAGATCACAAGAGACATCACACATCACCCCCTTAGGGAGTTACTTTCTACCTGCTGGCAAGGTTGGTATGAGAATTGATTTCCAACCCCAGTGGGTTGGCTGATACTTAGCAGGGCTCTTGAAGCACGCACGTTCAGGTAACCAGAGTACCTGGGACCACTTGCCTGACCCTAGCTGTGCAGTCCAGAAGAGCCAGGGAGGCTCCCAGTCCTCCCCATGTTGGCTGCAATGTCACTGCTGGTGAGGGAGACTCTTGGTCCCACCTTCCCATCCTAACAGCTGGGTTCCTGCTGACCATAAGACCAGATGAAGGTCATTGGTGTTCCCCTATCCAAAGCCCTTTGTTTTTGTTACTGTGGAGGTGTGAGAGTGTCCAGTGTGTATGGAGATATATATACATAAGTGTATGAACATAGACCTTGTGTGTGCATTATAGAGCTATATACATGTAAGTGTATCCTACTCCATCAGACCTGGTGTGTGCTGTTCCTCAGCACACACTGTGGTCTCCAGCTTTGCAAGGAAATCACCCTGGACCCATCTGCAGGGGCCATCTGGAGAAGGGCAATCCTTTGGCAGTCGAAACCACAGCTCCTCCTTCAGTCCCTGTCTTAGACACAGCCTCTGTTGCCCTGGCCGTTGGCCTTGCTGCATGAGAAGACAGCTGCTTCCTCCTCTACCCTGTAATTATTGTTTTTACAATTGAGTGCCTTAATAATCGTTTACAAATACTGTGTATTTATGCGCAACCGTTCAGCTCTCGTCTTTCGAGGCTGGGTACTTTTGTCTGATCCTGATGGTTAAGATTAGCACGTGCGTTCCTCTCTACCCCCATCCACTTGTGTTAATCTGCTCTGCAGTTGACACTGTGGGTCCTGACTACTCCACAGAGCCTGCTAGAAACTCGGCTGCTGGGTCCCCGCAGGTCATGCCTGCATGCATCAGCACACACCGCAGCCCGAGGTAGCCGGTGAGGGACATGATTTGGTTTGCCAGGTAGCACAGGGGTGGTGCAGGCCCAGCACTCCCTGAACCACAGTCCAAGACCTCCCCTTAACCCCTCAAGGTCACCCTCTAGTTTATAGAGGCTTGTCACCCCCTAATGCCCTTCACACTCCCTCCTCTTCTGCCTGTGTCCTGAGCTCCTTGCCGCAAATCATGGGGTACAGCTCACCCCAGACGAGCCTCACCAGACTGCATCCTACTGGCACCGGGTTCCCTCATCGAGTCACAACTTTGATTTTTTTTGTTTTTCTCCTTGTTTTCTTTTTTAATATATATTATATATTTAAAAGGCAGTATCTTTTTGTACTGTGAATTTTCAGTAGAAGAGGCATAGTGCACTTTTTTTTTTACTTCTGCTGGTGTGTACTGTATATATAGTCTGTGCGCTTCTCGTGATGAGAATAAACACTTTGTTTATACATGTTCTGTGTATGCTATGCTTTGCCTGTGGCACTTGCCAAGATGTCCACATGTCCTTCCCCTGTCATTGCCATGGGCGCCTTTGTTCTTTAGATTTGTTGAACCTACTGTGTTCAAGACTCTTCTCAACAAGTTGCAGGAGCTAGACCCAGAGGAGCAGCGCTGGCATCACCCCAGAGCTCTCCTTCCCAGGAGATTGGATAGGTAGAAAACACCCTGGGCCTGGTGGTGCCCGCCTTTAATCCTAGCACTTCAGAGGCAGGGGCAGGGGGCTGGTGAGATGGCTCAGCAGTTAAGAGCACTGTCTGTTCTTCTGATGATCCTGAGTTCAAATCCCAGAAACCACATGGTGGCTCACAACCATCCGTAAAGAGATCTGATGCTCTCTTCTGGGGTGTTTAAAGACAGCTATAGTGTACTTACATATAGTAAATAAACAAACAAACAAATCTTTAAAAAAGAAAAAGAAGCCGGGCGTGGTGGCGCACACCTTTAGTCCCAGCACTCGGGAGGCAGAGGCAGGTGGATTTCTGAGTTCGAGGCCAGCCTGGTCTACAAAGTGAGTTCCAGGACAGCCAGGGCTATACAGAGAAACCCTGTCTCGAAAAACCAAAAAAAAAAAAAAAAGAAAAAAAGAAGAGAGAGAGAGAGAGAGGCAGGGGCAGGCAGATAACTCAGCCCAAGGCCAGCCAGTGACTTCCAGACCAGCCAAAGCTACAGAGTGATATCCTGTATCAAAAAAAAAAAAAAAAACCAACAACCCTTCCCCCCACCCCCCCTCAGAAATCCCTAAAATTATGAGCTAAGGACCCAAGATGCTTTATACTTTCAGTATAAGTGCAGAGGTTTCTGCACTGGGCTATGTGCGTTGCTTGCTTGGGGGGTTCGTGGCAAGGCAATCTGTTGCAGAGGAAAACCACTGGAAATCGGAGGAGCAGCTGGGAGGAGCCAGCGTGGTCCCCAGTATCCACCCGAAGGAAACAACCCCAGTGATCCTGCGCTTGCTGGACCTCACCTCAGTTAACATCAGCTGTGACACTCCTCACCGAGTGGTCTTTGAGCCACCATTTAAGATCCCAGACGCAACACCTGGTCACGGAGAGACTCAGGCTGCCACGGTGTAAAATTGCCTGGCCCTAACTGTGCAGTCCAGAAGAGCCAGGGACACTCCCACTCTTCCCCACGTTGGCTGCAATGCATCACTGCTGGTGAAGGAGACCTCGGTCCCAACCTCCCAACCCAAAGGCTAGGTATGCCAGACACTCTGGACTTGCTGTGTGCATCAGGAGGACTCAAAATCTGGTACCCACAGTTGCTAAAATCTTCATCAGGTCCCCTCAATTTGTCACTCAACTGGACTCACAAGAGACCGATCCGTATAAATGCATTACCTCACCACAGTCAAGCTGCCCCATGAGCAGCCCTGATCAACTTGCCTGTAAGCCAAAACTAACCAGGAATAATTTAATGTGAAATCTTAAGCAAAAGGTTAACCTGGCGCAGTGATGCTTGCCCACTACCCCGGGACCAGGAGTTGGACGCTATCCTTGGCTCCTTAGCAAGTTTGAAACTTGCTAAGCCTATGATACACTGAGTCCTTGTTTCAAAAAGAAAAACTTGGCTGGAGCCAGAGCTGGGCATGGGGGCTCACATTTGCAACGCCAGCACTTGGGAGGCTGAGGCAGGAGGAATGACTTGAGATTTAGGCCAGCCTAGGTATCTTAGGGTTTCTATTCCTGCACCAAACCTCATGACCAAGAAAGCAAGTTGAGGAGGAAAGGGTTTATTCAGCTTACACTTCCTCATTGCTGTTCATCACCAAAGGAAGTCAGGACAGGAACTCACACAGGGCAGGAACCTAGAGGCTGGAGCTGATGTAGAGGCCACGGAGGGGTGCTGCTTACTGGCTTGCTTCCCTTGGCTTGCTCAGCCTGCTTTCTTATAGAACTCAGGCCCACCAGCCCAGGTATGGCACTGCCCACAATGGGCTGGGCCCTCTCCCTCTTGATCACTAATTGAGAAAACACCTTACAGCGGGGTCTCATGGAGGCATTTCCTCAAGGGAGGCTCCTTTCTCCATGATAACTCCACCCCGTGTCAATTTGACACACAAAACCAGCCAGTACAGGAGGCTACAAAGTGAGATTTGAGTTGTGGCCAGGCATAGAACCTGGTGGGCAATGCACTCATTCAGCATGCGCAAGGCCCTTAAACCCACCCCAGACAGAGACAGAAGGAACGTGGAGAGAAAGGAGGGGAGGGGTTGGTGCCACAAACCTTAATACGCATCCAACTGTAGCACTGACCTCAAAAATGTGGCTTAAAAAAAAAAAAGGAGCCGGGCGTGGTGGCGCACACCTTTAATCCCAGCACTCGGGAGGCAGAGGCAGGCGGATTTCTGAGTTCGAGGCCAGCCTGGTCTACAAAGTGAGTGCCAGGACAGCCAGGGCTACACAGAGAAACCCTGTCTCAAAAAAAACCAAAAAAAAAAAAAAAAAAAAAAAAAGACTTTAGGATTTTATCTTATACATGTAGGTGGTTCGCTCACATGTATGTCTGTGTGCATGTGTGCATGTGTGCCTAGTGTCCGAGGAGCTGAAATCATTGAGTCAGGGAGTGAGTGCTGGGAACCAACTGCCCTCTGCAGTGTCCAGCCATCTCTCCTGCTCCTTCTCAGATGCCAAGAGATACCACTTGCACTTCTCTGGACTCCAGCCCCAAATCAGTCTAAGATGGCAGTTGTTAATCTATGGGTTGAGACCCCTTTGGGGACTAAACAACCCTGTCATTGAGGTTGAGTATCAGCTATCCTGCAGATCACATATTTACCTCATGATTCATAACAGCAGCAACATCACAGTTACAAAGTAACAATGAGCAGGGTTGGGGTTGGGGCGCATGGTCTTTAATCCCAACACTTGGGAGGCAGAGGCAGGCGGATTTCTGAGTTCGAGGCCAGCCTGGTCTACAGAGTGAGTTCCAGGACAGCCAGGGCTACATAGAGAAACCCTGTCTCGAAAAACAAACAAACAAACAAACAAACAAAAAGAAGTAATTTTATGGCTGGGGGGGGGGGGTCACCACAACACGAGGAACTGTGTTAAAGGGTCGCATGGGTCCCAACGTTAGGAGGATTGAGAACAGCTGGCCCAGGGGCAGATCCCAGTATTTTTTTCCCATAATGCCTTGGGAAATTCTGATAGCTGTATTGAGAAACCACTGAGATAAGAAAGTGCTGCAAGCTTGCGCTCCGCTAGTTACGGCCACATTCTATACATTCTTTGAGACAACACCCACAGTCATACATACAACCCCCAACAGCATGTGGGTGTTCTCAAGACCAGGTCACCTATGTGCTCCTGGCCCCGCAAGACCGTCCTTCAGCCGGCTGCCTTTCCCTTGGGTTTATCTGCAGAGTAACCATCGCAGGGCTGGCTGGGTACAATCCCAGACCATGCCTGCAGCAGTGCAAGTGTTTTTTGTCCCAGGGAGGAACCCCATGTTTGTTTAAGCCTGAGGATGCCGGTCTTGGCAAGAGCTTTGGTTTTTTTGTTTGTTTGCTTGTTTTGTTTTGTTTCTTTTTGCATGTGAGTGTTTTGCCCATCTATCTGAGTGCATATGTGTCTTTGTGTGGATGCCCAAGGAGGCCAGAAGAGGGCATCAGATCCCCTGGAGCTGGAGTTACAGATGATTGGGTATTAGCCAACCACCTTGCAGGTACTAGGACTAGACATAACCCAGGGCTGCAGAAAAGCAACTGTGCCCTTAGCCACCACGTCATCTTTAAAGCCCCTGATGTCTTTTTGTGTGTTATGGGAAGATGGACCAAGGCTTAACCTTTAGCCCTACAAAGTCGACACCACTTCATGCCCCATGATCCTTGGCTATGCCTCTTTCATATGGTCTTCACCGTGTGTGTGTGTGTGTGTGTGTGTGTGTGTCTGTGTTTAAAGATTTATTTATTTTATGTACACCAGCACTTTGTAGCTGTCTTCAGACACACCAAAAGACAGCATCGGATCCCATTACAGATGGTTGTGATCCACTGTGTGGTTGCTGGGAATTGAACTTGGGACCTTTAGAAGAGCAATCAGTGCTCTTAACCGCTGAGCCATCTCTCTAGCCCAGTATTCAGTATGTTTTAAGGGGAAACTGCCTATATATCCTAAAGTAGACATGTTAAGAACCCAGTTTCAGCCTGAGATTCCTTTTTTGGTAAACTGTTCCAGCAGATAAAAATGTTCAATAGCATCTTATTTATTCGCTCCCAAGCCCGAGGAGGACGTACCCGCATCTAATACTGAAAGCCCAATTCTCAAGGTTGAGATGAGATTCAGGGATCAAGAACTTTCCTAGTGGGTACAAGGCTGAACTTCAACCCTTAGCACCATGGTGGGGGGTGGGGATGGGGATGGGGGTTGGGGGTAAACAGTGACTTGTATACGATAGCATGTACAAGCCGAGCCCTGAAGAGGTGGAGGCAGGAGGACCAGAAATTCCAGGTCATCCTTAGCTACAGAGTTAAGTTCAAGGCCAGCCTGAGCTACATGCGATCACATTTTCAAAATAAGCTTGTCTCACCTTGTCCCAGAGGCTGAGACGCCTTCACTGAGCCTCTGCCCACCTCCTTGGAGATGTAGAAAAGCCAGGAACAGTTCAAAGACCTGGGAGCATCGAACTGATAGGGAGATTCACAGTTGGGACAAGGCCTGACGACTAGCAACTTAAGGACAGGAGAGAACTGAGGACCCAGGAGAGGTGGTGCCCACCTGTGACCCTAGCACTTGGGAGGCGGAGGCAGGCAGACCAGAAATCTAATGCTCAGCTTGGCTATGGATTCAGGACAGCCTGGGCTAAGTGAGATTCCATTGCAAGAATTTGTTAAAAGGTATGTTCTGGCAGAATTGGGGTGTAGGGTGGGGCAGGAGTGGATGCCTTTAATTCCAGTACTCTGGAGGCAGAGGTAGGTGGATCTTTATGTGTCTGAGGTCAGCCAGGACTATATGGTGAGTTCCAGGCCAGCTAAAACTACATAGTGAAGTCCTTTCTCAAACAAAACAAAACAGAAAAGAGGTAAAGAAAAAGAGGGAGGGGGCTCTTCGCCCCAAAGTGCTGTATCAGAGCCAAGTTTCCTATGGTTCTTGAAATTGGATATCTAAGTAGGGCCCGAGGTCGAAATAGGCACACACACGTGGATCCTGGCACTGAGGCAACTGAGGCGGGTGGGGGGGTCCTAAATTCAAAGCTAGCCTGGTCTACATACTAAGACCCTGTCTCAACAAAACAGCTGTGCACACAAAATGTAATGAAGACAGAGCTATCGGTGGGGCCAGCAATGTCTGCTCATGTGAGGATTGCTAATAATACATGCAGAACTCCACACAGGCACATGCTCTGTGCTGTATGGCTGGGAGGAGGACAGAGACAGGAGGATTATGAGTTTGAAACCAGCCTGGGCTACATAGGGAAATCCTATTTAAAAAAAATATATATATATATATATATATATATATATATATCACAGGACAGCCAGGACTATATAGAAAAATACACACACATACACACACACACAAGCACACATAGAAAAAAATCACAATAGGTTGGAGAGAGATGGCTTAGCAGTTAAGAGCACTGTTTGCTCTTCCATAGGTCCTGAGTTCAAATTCCAGCAACCACATGGTGGCTCACAACCATCTGTAATGAGATCTGATGCCCTCTTCTGGTGTGTCTGAAGACAGCTACAGTGTACTTATAATAAATAAATAAATAAATCTTAAAAAAGAAAGAAAGAAAGAAAGGAAAGGAAAGGAAAGGAAAAAAGAAAAAGAAAAGGGAAAAGAAAAAGAAAGAGAAAAAGAAAATCACTGGGCAGTGAACACATAGTACGCCCCTCTGAGCTGCGGTCTTGTGTACAATGTGAAGTAGTTGGTCCAGGTTGGGAGGTAAGTCATCCTTCAAGGACAAGCTATAATGGTCTGAGGACAATGGGCCACCCATTCACTGACCAGAGATCCTCTGCTTCCTGCTTCCTCGTTACCTTTAAGGACCAAGAGTCACAAACACAGGGTCACTGGAGAAGCAGCCTTGAGCAGGGATGTGCACACCTTCGCCCTGACAGACCCTATCCAAAGTACAGGATCTGCCACTCTCAGAGCCAGAACCAGGTCCTGGGCAGTTCTTCCCCGGAGGGATCCTGAGCAGGAGAATAGGGCAGCCTGGGAGCGTGGGCTTGGCGCTGCTGCCGTCCAGAGGCAGAGGCACATCCTGTTCTGCGGTTGCCATGGTATATCCGAAAACATCTGCCACAACACAAGGCTGGGGTGGCGCCTGGCAGGAGAGCTCTGGCCGGAGAAGGGCCTGGGCGGGCTGGGCACCAGACTGAACAAAGTCTGCAGCTGGGCAGGGATTAGGAAAACGTCCGATCTCCCGCACACATGTGCACAGTTCATACACACACACACACACACACACACACACACACACACACTCATTTATCTGGGAAGCAAGGCTTGCTGCATATCTAACCTGAGCAGATTTCCTGAAGAGTTCTCAATTCTCTATTTTTGGTTTTGTTTTGGGATTTTTTTTCCCCCTTTTGCTTTTTTTTTTTTTTTTTGGATTTAGTTTGGTTTGCTGTTTGGAGAGGTCTCCTGTAGCCAGGTTAGCCTAGAATTTGCTGCATAGCTGAGGATAACCTTGGATTCCTGATCTTCCTGCCTCCACTTACCCACTGCGGGAGTTGCAGGTTGTATTGCGGTGCCTGGCTGCCTTTGTGTTTATTAGTTATTATTTTCTGTGTATGGCTATTTTGCCGGTGTGTATGTGTGTGTATACCAGAGGCCGGCATCAGATCCCCTGGGACTGGAGTCACAGACATTCATGAGCCTCTGTGTGGATACTGGGAATCAAATTCAGGACCTCTCAAAGGGTAGCCTGTATCTTAACAGCTGAGCCATCTCACTGCCTGCTGGCTGCCTTTTATGTTTTGTTTTGTTTTTATATTGTTCTTATTTGGGACAAAGTCTCACCCCGTTGTAACCCAGGCTGGCTTCAAGCCTGTAGTAATTACCCTGCCTCAGCCTTCCTAGTGTTGGCTTTATGGATGCTACCACACCCACTGCTAATTCTCTGTTTTCTTCTTTGAAACCCAGAGAGGAGATCCTGAGTCAGGCCAGAGGCTTCCTGACTTCCTGCCTGGACCCGCTCCCGGCCACGCCCACAGAACTTCCCAAACCCATGTCTCTCCGAAATGGAACTCACTGCCCTGTTGTCTCAGGAGCTGCTGATGTTTCTCATGGATAGTGCATAAAATACAGTCTTGGTGACAGTCAGTTGTGGGGTATGGAAGAGGAGTGACCCTAAGCCGGGAGGACCCCGTGCCTGAGGAGCGTTACACACCTGCAGAGAAAACTGGAGTCCCTGACTTGGAAGGGGTCTGCACAGATCTGTCAAACTAGATGACTGGCTGAGTTGATCCCATGTGACGAGGTCACAGGTATTAGTGACACATTTTCTTTTTTTTTTTTTTAAGATTTATTTATTTAGCCGGGCGTGGTGGCGCACGCCTTTAATCCCAGCACTCGGGAGGCAGAGGCAGGTGGATTTCTGAGTTCGAGGCCAGCCTGGTCTACAAAGTGAGCTCCAGGACAGCCAGAGCTATAAAGAGAAACCCTGTCTCGAAAAACCAAAAAAAAAAGATTTATTTATTTATTATACGTAAGTACACTGTAGCTGTCTTCAGACACTCCAGAAGAGAGCGCCAGATCTTGTTTCGGATGGTTGTGAGCCACCATGTGGTTGCTGGGATTTGAACTCTGGACCTTTGGAAGAGCAGTCGGGTGCTCTTACCCACTGAGCCATCTCACCAGCCCCACATTTTCTTTTCTTTTCTTTTTTAAGACTTATTTATTGTTATATGTAAGTATGCTGTAACTGTCTTCAGACACTCCAGAAGAGGGCATCAGATCTCGTTAAGGATGGTTGTGAACCACCATGTGGTTGCTGGGATTTGAATTCAGGACCTTCAAGAGAGCAGTCAGTGCTCTTAACCACTGAGCCATCTCTCCAGCCCCCGTGACACGTTTCTAAGAGAGAAACTGAGGCACGGAGGCATGGAGAGGCGATATAACACTCCCCCGCCCCGCCCACACCCATGCTATGGCTACATGAATATGCAAAGTAGGGTTTTGGGGTTTTTTTTGTTTTTGTTTTTGTTTTCGAGACAGGGTTTCTCTATATGGCTGTCCTGGAACTCACTTTGTGGACCAGGCTGGCCTCGAACTCAGAAATCCGCCTGCCTCTGCCTCCCGAGTGTTGGGATTAAAGGCGTATGCCACCACGCCCGGCTTGCAAAACAGATTTACTTTGGATAGGAAAGGAGGCAGATTGAACCCAGGGCCTCACACAGGCTAGGCAGCCTCCTTATTTTTCTGCCTTTTTTTTTTTTTTTCTTCGAGACAGGGTTTCTCTGCATAGCCCCCCTGGCTGTCCTGGAACTCACTTTGTAGACCAGGCAGAACTCAGAAATCCGCCTGCCTCTGCCTCCCGAGTGCTAGGATTAAAGGCGTGCGCTACCACGCCAGGCTCTCCTTATTTTTCTAACAGTCTTAGAAAAATTGTCTGGGCTAGCCTTGAGATTGCAATTCGTCCAGTCTTAGCCACTCCGTTATTAGGTTGGGGTCTAATGCCTTACCGGCCTGGGCCACTAAAGCTACAGTCCATAATCCCCCAGTCCCATCCCTTAGCTGCTTTTCTAGGTACCAGAAGTCCTCAATGGTTCCTTGAAACCACAGGCCATCCTCACTCTGAAAAGCCATAGGTGAGTTGGGGTGGTCGCTACCCTCTGCTCCCCAAGTCTGTGACCCATCTGTTGGGCTTTGTTTCTGGGCTCCAAGGGCCTCCTGACCACTTTGTTTACCCACTCAAGAAGCCTAGAGTCATTTGAAAGGAGGGAACCTCAATTGAGAAAATGTCTCTATAAGATCCAACTGCAGAGCCGGGCGTGGTGGCGCACGCCTTTAATCCCAGCACTCGGGAGGCAGAGGCAGGCGGATTTCTGAGTTCGAGGCCAGCCTGGTCTACAGAGTGAGTTCCAGGACAGCCAAGGCTACACAGAGAAACCCTGTCTCGAAAAAAAAAAAAAAAAAAAAAAAAAAGAAAGAAGGAGGTGGAAAGAGAAGACCACACCCTTGTTCCAAAGTCCTTCCACAGTCCTCCCCAAAACATGGTCAGGTTGTCACAGGAATACCCCACTCTGCTGGTACCAATTTGTCTTAGTCAGGGTTTCTATTCCTGCACAAACATCATGATAGCTCAGCCAGTGGCTTGGGTTGGCTGGCAGCTGTGGCTGGAGCGCAGGAAGGTGGGAGGTTAGACACATTGCTCATTAGAGGGAGACCTGCTCCATTGCTCTAACATGGCAGATCTAGATGAGCAGAGTTGGTCCATGGTTTGAAGGCATTTATTGTAGAAAGGCAGAGAGAGAGAGAGAAGGGAAGAGAAGTAGAGGGCAGCTATGGCAACGCGGAGGGGGTGGTGGGAAGGAAAGGGAAGAAGGAGAGGGAGAGGTAAGAGACAAGGAGAGAGCAAGAGCTTAAGAGAGAGAGGAGGGGCCCCGAGAAGCCCCTTTTATAGTGGGCTGGGCTACCTTGCTGTTACCAGGTGACTGTGGGGAGGAGCTCACCTGGCTGTAGCCAGAAGACCAGGATCTTGGGACAGTGTCTACATGACTGATAGTCACAGGATTATGGAGTTGAGGAGTTGATGTGGTATCAGGCGCTTGTGTCTGGGAGCATAGCTTCTGGTTTGGTCCTTGCAGATTTTCTACGGAGTTTCCCTGAGTAAGCCTCGCTCAACCAGAACACAGACTGCTTTTTATGGTCCAAAACTTCCCCAGTGGCTACAAGAGCCTTGCTGGTTCACACCTCCAGAGTGAAGCCCTGTGTTCGCCCTCACTGTACACCTAAGGAAACTGAGACTCCCAGGGGGCGTGAAATCAGTCACGCAAGTGCAGCTCTGTCCCAACCCTGGGTCTGTGTCCAAAAAGGGATACATAGTGCACCCTGGGGTTGGAAGAGGACCCCCAAACAGAAGGAAAGAGGGGAGCCAGTGCCAGCAGCATAGGAGCTTGTGACAGCATTGGCAGCTTACAAAGGAAAGCAGGAGAGAGACTTGTTACCCTCAAACCCACCACCACACAGCCCTCTAGGCCACGCCTACTGACCTCCTGGCCTTGCCTGTGGGACTCCAGGTCAACCTTCCCATCCAGGGATCTCAGCTCAGAGCCCTGCAGACCATGCCTTACTTTGATCTGCAGAGAATATTGCCTGGAGCTGCAGGTTGGCTGTGAGGTCCTCAGGACCTCTAGTCTCCCCCAGAGGATGGAGACATCTCAGTTTCCTCCCCTCCCCGGAGGTCCCCACACACATTGGCATCACAAGAGGGTTTTGCTCGAGTTCATGCACACGTGTGCACACACACATATCACACACACACACTGGCATCACAGGAGGGTTACACACACACACACACACCCCTGCCCACCCCCCACCCTCCCATACCCAACCCCCCACTCCTCCACTCACCAAAGGCATCAAAGGAGGGTTCCACCTGGGTGTTCATTGAGTCCACACAGACTTTCTGCTGCCACACTACATGACACCCCTTCTGCTGTCACAATGTTTAATTCCCTTTTGGTCCCGCTATGTAGCCCAGGCTGACCTGAAACTCAGTTTCCTTACTTTGCCTCCCAAGTGCTAGGAATAATATGGGCACAATATCCAACTCTTCTTATAAGAGCGCTCCTGGGTGCTGGGGCTACATTGTATTCACAGAAGACCAGAGTGGATGAGAGCTGGGACATGGAGTGTGCCCCTGACCAAGTTACTGCTATATCCCTGTCAGGCCTGTGGAACTTCCAAGCTTCATGCTCTCTCTCCAAGGCTATTCGCCATTTCCGTAGCCTTCCCTGCAATGGCTGACTCTAAAGGAAATGGGCACAAGTCCCACCCTTCCTGCTGGCCACCAACCCTCTTCCCCGTAAAGCCCCTTCCTGTGTTAGCCTGGGGAATCTCTGGAGAACATCAAAGGTGGACAGCCAGCCAGTGAGGGCAGCCTGTCACTGTTGTAGCCCCTCACAATGACACAACGTTTCCAAACCATGGGTAAGAAGCCAGAAGGGAACCCATAAATAGTGAGATAAAAGAGTGGGGGTTGTGTGTAGGGAAGAATGTTCTGGGTGGAGGCCGTTTCCACAGACTCTAAGCAAACCAGTGTGATGACAGTGTCCAGGACAAGTGATGGGAGAGGCCCGGCCGTGATGAGTGTTGTAGGTCAATATCAGGAAACTGGAGTTGAGCATGGGGGCCCTGGAGCATGGGGGCAGGCTCAAAACTCCACGGGGCAGGGTCAGCATGTCCCTCCAGACCAGTGCTTCCAAACTTTACAAAAAGTAAACTCAGCCGGGCGTGGTGGCGCACGCCTTTAATCCCAGCACTCGGGAGGCAGAGGCAGGCGGATTTCTGAGTTCGAGGCCAGCCTGGTCTACAAAGTGAGTTCCAGAACAGCCAGAGCTACACAGAGAAACCCTGTCTCGAAAAACCACAAAAAAAAAAAAAAAAAAAAAAAAAAAAAAAAGTAAACTACAAGCAGGGTGGTGGTGGTGGCAGCGGCGGCGCACGCCTTTAATCCTAGCACTTGGGAGGCAGAGGCAGGCAGATTTCTGAGTTTAAGGCAAACCTGGTCTACAAAGTGAGTTCCAGGACATCCAGGGCTACAGAGAAACCCTGTCTCAAAAAAAAAAAAAAAAAAAAAAGAGTAAACTGTGGCTCAGTTCCTCGGTCACCTGAGCCTCATTTCAAGTGACCTTAGCCACAAATGTGTCTAGAGGACAGCACACACACAGGACACTGGCCCCAACACAGAAAGGGTCGCAGGCACACTGTGCTAGAGAGAGAACTCAAGGCTTGGGTGGGAAACATTTTGGAGAGAAAGAAGGAAGCCAGTGGGGACCGGCTCAGGTGACTCAGTGAGCTTGTCGGTGGCCAGAGCCAATGCCAGCATAGGGCCTGGCACGAAAGAACACGGAATGGTGAGCTGCCCTGCGTGTGAGAGCGATGGCAGGATGGAGACAGGAGGTGGTTGTGAGGAGTCTCAAGGGCAGGTAGAGGAAGCAAGAGTGTGTCATAATTTGGGTCTCTGCAGCTGGGGGTGGGGTGGGGGGTGGGTGGGAGGCTTGTTCCCTGAGCTGCTTTGGGCTGCCTGCTTCCTGTTGCTATCATAGAACACTTGAGACCAGATCATTTATTAAGCAACGTTCATTCAGCTCATGGTTGGGAGGCTGAGATAAGGGTGGCCACTATCCGCCTTCCCTGCAAAGCCCAGATGCATATGTGGCAAAGACCTCATGTTGCACCACCAGAACATGACAGAAAGTGGAACGACAAGCGTGTGTGGAACTGAGAGGCAGTGCAAGGTGGCCTTGCTTTAAACGACTGCTCTCAGGTATGGGGAGCACTGCATTCATTCCCTGGGGAGCACTGCATTCATTCCCTGGGGAGCACTGCATTCATTCCCTGGGGAGCACTGCATTCATTCCCTGGGGAGCACTGCATTCATTCCCTGGGGAGCACTGCATTCATTCCCTGGGGAGCACTGCATTCATTCCCTGGGGAGCACTGCATTCATTCCCTGGGGAGCACTGCATTCATTCCCTGGGGAACACTGCATTCATTCCCTGGGGAGCACTGCATTCATTCCCTGGGGAGCACTGCATTCATTCCCTGGGGAGCACTGCATTCATTCCCTGGGGCACTGTTCATTCCCTCAATGAACTGGTCGGTCACCTTGCAGCTTTGTCATGTCAAGGAAGAGATTTCAAGGTTATTTTAGGATGAGGCATCTCCATCTTTAAACCCTGACAGGTAAGATCCCTGGGAGGGAGGGTAGGGAGAGGAGGTGAGAATACAGAAGAGTGAGGAGGGAAAGAAGGGAGCAAGGTGGAAGGAAGAACGAGGGGGGAGGGTGTGGGGAGGAGGGAAGAAGGAGGAGGGCAGGTACTGCCAGAGGCGTAAACCTGGAGCTGTAGGCCTTTTGAGGCGGGCATGGTAGGCTCACTCAGGCCAGGATAAAGAAGAAAAGGGTCAGGGACAGAGAGAACGGGCTAGAGAAGAGATGCAGTTAGGATACGGCAGGACAGGCAGGTATCAAGAGTCCAGCGCAGTGCACATGCCCATTGCACATATATACGCAGGTCGGATCCCGCATCCAGACCTGGGACCCGGTTGCCAATGGCTCTAGAGAGAGAAGATCCTGGTGCTAAAAGAGAAAAGGCTACATCTTTTCCTTCTTTGAGATGAAAAAGATTTGCTGAGGCTGGTAGGCAATACTGGTATGTGTGTGCACATGTGCGTGTGTGAGTGCATACATGTGCGGGCATGTGTGCTGCTAAATGAAACAGTATCTGTTATGTGTTTAAGACCCATCCCGCCCCGCTGGCCAATCAGGCTGCTCTTGTGGAGGCAGCTAGCGCGAGGCTGGGGAGCGCTGAGCCCCGAGTCATGCCCTGCGCTGCCCAGACTAGCGAACAATAGTCAGGATGGCTAAAGGTGACCCCAAGAAACCAAAGGGCAAAATGTCTGCTTATGCCTTCTTCGTGCAGACATGCAGGGAAGAACATAAGAAGAAAAACCCAGAGGTTCCCGTCAATTTTGCCGAGTTCTCCAAGAAGTGCTCTGAGAGGTGGAAGCCATGTCTAGCAAAGAGAAATCGAAGTTTGATGAAATGGCAAAGGCAGATAAAGTCCGCTATGATCGGGAGATGAAAGATTATGGACCAGCTAAAGGAGGCAAGAAGAAGAAGGACCCGAATGCCCCCAAAAGACCTCCGTCTGGATTTTTCTTATTCTGCTCTGAATTCCGCCCCAAGATCAAATCCACAAACCCTGGCATCTCCATTGGAGATGTGGCAAAAAAGCTGGGTGAGATGTGGAATAACTTAAGTGACAATGAAAAGCAGCCTTACGTCACCAAGGCAGCAAAGCTGAAGGAGAAGTATGAGAAGGATGTTGCTGACTATAAGTCTAAAGGGAAGTTTGATGGTGCCAAGAGTCCTGCTAAAGTTGCCCAGAAAAAGGTGGAAGAAGAGGAAGAGGAGGAGGAAGAGGAAGAGGAGGAAGAGGAGGAAGATGAATAAAAGCTCTGTCTCCTTGTGAATACCTTAGAGTAGGAGAGCGCTGTGATTGACACATCTCTTATTTGAGTCGTGTCTATTGCCCTTGTTAGGTTTAATTACAAAATTTGATCACGATCATATTGTAGTTTCTCAAAGTGTCAGTGGTTTACATGAAGTGGCCGTGGGTGTCCGGAGCGCCCTGAAACTGTATCAAAGTTGTACATAGCTCCAAACATTTTTAAAATGAAAAGGCACTCTCGCGTCCTCCTCACTCAGTGCACTTTGCTGTTGGTGTGACAAGGCATTTGAAGACGTTTCTGGCATTTTGTTCTCAGCTCGTAAGGTAGTGTTAACTACATGGCTATTGGCCAGAAATCCTGAGTTGTCAACTGTACATATCTATAGTTTGTAAAGAGAACACAACAACCCAGACAGATTCTTGATGCTCCTTGTTTGGCGTGGAGGCTGTGAGGGGAAGATGCCTTTTGGAGGGGGCCGTAGCTCAGGGCGTGCACTGTGAGGCTGGACCTGTTGATACTGCGGTGGGCATCCATTTAGCTTCAGGTTGTCCTGTGTTTGTATATAGTGGCATAGCATTCTGCTGAAATTCTTAGTTGTGGAAAGGGGAGAGGGGTCGGCCGGCATGAAAAGTGTTTGGAGTTTTTTTTTTTTTTTTTTTTTTTTTTAAGATTTATTTATTTATTATATGTAAGTACACTGTAGCTGTCTTCAGACACTCCAGAAGAGGGCGCCAGATCTCGTTGCGGATGGTTGTTAGCCACCATGTGGTTGCTGGGATTTGAACTCTGGACCTTTGGAAGAGCAGTTGGGTGCTCTTACCCACTGAGCCATCTCACCAGCCCTGGAGTTTTTTCTTTAGTTAAGTGCAGTAGGTTTGAAACTTTTTAAAGAAACTGTCGAACTCATCATTGTCAGCAAAGCAAAGAACTACTGCATCAATGGAAGTTCAAGAACCCTCTGGACCTAAACGCAATTTGCAACATTCTGTTATTTTTTGTATGTTTAGAATGCTGAAATGTTTTTGAAGTTAAATAAACAGTATTACATTTTAAAAACTGTTCTGTATTAAAAAAAAAAAAGACCCATCCCTGTTCTCCCAGCTGACCCCCTGAACAAACACCAACTGTGAGATGGAGAGATGAAGACCTTGGGGTTGGGGTTGGGGTTGGGGTTTCTCGGCAGGCACACATGCACACACACACACACACGTGCATGCACGCACACACAGCACCTTCTCCCAGGGTAAAGGGCCAGCTGCCCCAAGCACTGAGTCCATTGGTGGGTTCTCCTCCAGATTGCTTTCCACACTTTTCCACTTTTCAGAAACAAGCCACGGTGTGATTTTAAAAAGCACCTCGTATTACCCAGTGGGAATAGCTTATTGAGAATGAGCAAGGACTTGTGGGAATTTCAACAGGTGTGTCCTCTTGCTTCCTCCTCGTTAGCACAATTACATAATTGTGGCAGTCATTTTTTTAAAATTTTTTTTTAATGCTCTTAATATGTCCTACACTTGGCTTAGAACTTAAGTGCTATCTCATTAAGAGAGGTAATGCCAGGCGGTGGTGGCGCATGCCTTTAATCCCAGCACTTGGGAGGCAGAGGCAGGCGGATTTCTGAGTTCGAGGCCAGCCTGGTCTACAGAGTGAGTTCCAGGACAGCCAGGGCTATACAGAGAAACCCTGTCTCGAAAAACCAAACCAAAAAAAAAAAAAAGAGAGAGAGAGAGAATGAGAGAAAGAGGTAGGCCCTGTCAGCATTCTGTCTAAACTCCACCCCACAGTTACCTGGCAACAGCCAGCTAGGCCTGGTCCACTATAAAAGGGGCTGCTTGCCCCCTCTTCTCTCTCTTGTTCCTCTCTTGCCTCTCTCTCTAGCCTCTTGCCCTTTTGCTCCCCCCCTCTCCCCCTTCCCTTCCTCCTCTCTCCACACGGTCATGGCCGGCCGCTACTCTCTCCTTCTCTCTGCCTTTCTCTGCCTCTACTACTCTCTTACCTCCCCTCCCCTCCCCATGCCCTGAATAAACTCTATTCTATACTATACAATGTGTGTGGCTGGTCCCTCAGGGGTGGGGGTGTCCCTCAGGGGAAGGGATGCCTCCACATGGGCCCGCTGAGGCACCCCCTTTCCCCACAGCTCAGCCCCCCCCATAGAACATATTCCAATGCCTCTTTATCTTTTTTATAAACACATCAGGCCTGTTCTTCTCAAGGACAGAGGACAGGAAGTGGGGAATGCTGTGTCCCCAGGAAATGGAGCTGAAGTGGCTTCCCCAAGAAGCATCAATGCCAGAGACGACCCTTCTGGCAGCACAACTGGTCTGGTCCGCCAGCTGCTTCCATGGGTGCTACGATCATAGCAGAAAAGCATACCCTTTGTCTCTGTCACTTCCAGCTTGCTGACTGACAGAGGGGGTGTGTGTGCTTCGGTAGTTAATGTCTGCCTCTCTCATTGGATCAGCCTCGGGTCCCCAGTCAATGACATTGACTGGGTTGCAGCAGTTTGCCTGGAAGAAACCTGTGTTTGTAGCCACAAAAAGCTTTTTCAGGCCTGGGAGCCTTAGGGAATATTGAGCCAGATGGGGCCATAGATTTCTTCCAGAAAGAGCTCATTTTCTTTGCAATCCCAGGATAATTAATGTGCTAAGGGTCAAGAACATGGCTGGTGTCTCCCACTGGCCTGGGGGTGGGGGTGGGGGTGGGGACCGGAGCAGAGGATACCCATCTGCTAATAACCCAGAGACAAGGAGGACCTCTGGCCTTTCCCAGTCCTGGCTGCTCTGTTCTTCATGGGTGTGGGTGACAGAGAAGATTAGAGAGGTGTATGAAAGATGGTCGGTCCCTGGAACCAGATGGCTAGTCCACTGCTCGAGGGCAAACCCAGCAGGTGGCTGCTGAGCCCCTGATCTGAAAAGCCAGCCTGGTTCAGAAATGCCAGGCCACTCGGGAAGCCAACTGTCTGGGGATGGAGGAGGAATTATCGGGGAAGAAGGAGGCAAACCTAAGTTTTCCTTTAGGTCCACCCCGGGGGGCTCCCTGACCTTCAGTGTTCTGCTTACACTATGCAACACATACCCATCTGCAGACATCACCATTGCTCAAAGCACAGGGATGGTGGTCCTCTTCTTCTGGACATCTGCATGCCGAATAATCTTTTTCCTTTATGAGGAATGCCAGAGTTGACTCAGTCAGGGTCATAAGATGGAGTCACAGTGGCCTTTGTTGTGCAGGCCACTTTTATGTCAACTTGATACAAGCTAGGGCAAGCCTGCAGGACATTTTTCTTAGTTAGTGATTGACTGAGTAGGGCCCTGCCCATTGTGGGCGGGGCCATCTTTGGGCTGGTGGTCTTGGGTTGGATAAGAAAGCAGGCAGAGCAAGCCAATGAGAGCAAGCAGTAAGCAGCACCCCTCCATGGCCTCTGCATCAGCTCCTGCTTCCAGGTTCCTGCCCAGCTAGAGTTCCTGCCCTGACTTCTTTTAAGGATGGAGTATGATGTGGAAGTGTAAGCCAAATAAACCCTTTCCTCCTCAACTTGCTTTGCCCAAGGCATTTCTTTCTTTCTTGCTTGCTTTCTTGCTTTCTTTCTTTCTTTCTTTCTCTCTTTCTTTGGTTTTTTGAGACAGGATTTCTCTGTGTAGCCTTGGCTGTCCTGGAACTCACTCTGTAGACCAGGCTGGCCTCGAACTAAGAAATCCACCTGCCTCTGCCTCCCGAGTGCTGGGATTAAAGGCATGCACCACAACTCCCGGCTGCCCAAGGCATTTCATTACAACAATAGTAACCCTCTTTATGACAACTCCTTCATTCTTTCTATTGAAACTAAAGTTGCCATGAATATCTTTTGTCTAAAACAATCTGAATCCCTGTCTTCTTGTCTTTTTCTTGCTTTCCTTTATAGTTTTCTATTTCTCTCTTCTCCTTTTTTTCTTTTTCTTTTTTCTTGTTTTGTTTTTTACAGAGTCTCAAGTAACCCAGGCTATCCTTGAACTCACTATGTAGCCAACGATGACCTAGAGGTTTTTTTGTTTTTTTCACATGTGAAAGGTTTATTGCGGGGGGGGGGGGGGGGGGGTGCCGGCCGAAAGAGAAAGGGAACAAAGAGGGCCTAGAGGTTCTAATCCTCCTGCCCTCAGTTCCTGAGTTGCTAAAATGGCGGGGACTCCCCACTGTGCCTTGTTTATGTAGTACTGGGAATCAAACCCAGGGCTTTCTGTGTGTCATCTTTTGTGGGCAATATTTTCAGAAATAGCAGGCTACTTTCAAGAAGGCTACACCTGATAACATTCACTTTTACGTGTCTCCCCAAAGTCCACAGGTTAAAGTCCCAACCGCAGCACGGTGGATTAGAGGCAGGACTTCTGCAAAGTAATTTGGATAGAGTCATGATAAAACCCTGTGATGGGATTTTTGTCCCTGTAGGAAAATGAAGAGACCAGACTGTTCTGTGGCTGCTTGGTGTGAGCATTCAGTGGCAAGGTGGCCGACTGTAAACCAGGGGGCGTGGCCTCAGCGTCAGTAAGCCAACGGGCGTGGTGTGCCCTCAGCATCTGTTAGCCAAGGGGCATGCCCTCAGCATCTGTAAATCAGGGATGTGCTCTCAGCATTGGTAAACCAGGGGTGTGCCCTCAGCAGAGGGTAACTGATGTCAGGCGGTCTCAGTGTTCAAGCTGCCTTCCTAGGGTATACCCTTAAGGCCTCTTAGCTTTCACATTGAGCCAAAGCTGGCCTGGGTGCAAGATAGAACCGGTGATGCTAGGTTGTAAAAGATATCACAGCCTCCAGAACGCTGGAATCACTAGCAAACCACCTCGCCCATCTGCCTCAGTCTCCTGAGCTTCTCAATCAGCCTGGCTGAGTGAGCCACTTGGGAGAAGCCATGGGCCTTCAAGCCTTCTGCTGTCCTCAGGCAGACTACAACCCCAGGAGAGACCACACCAGAGCCAAGCCCACTGCAGTGGGACATCCTGATCCTCATGCAATTCTCTGCTTAGATGGTTCTTTTACAGCAATAGATAACGGGTCAAAGACTGGAGCACCTTTAAGATTTATGACCCAGCATTCCAGAGTCTTTCCCCACCCCACCCCCGTCTCCCCAGTCACCAGATTGCTGCTTCCTGTTGTTGTCATGGGACTGTCCCATGTGTGACATTGCATAACCTTCTGATAGGAGTTCCTGTGTTGTAGGGTGTGTTTTGGATGCCACGTCTGCAGCCGTGCAGCCGCTCGCCCTTTACTGCTCTGCTCCCTCATGGAGAGTGGGTTTTGATTTGTGGCCGTGAGCGTGTCCACAAGAGGATGTTCACAGCTTGTTACTCGTGCCCAGCTAAACCATCCGATAGACCATGCTGGGCAGCAAGCAAGCCCAGCCTGTTTTAAGTTAATTCCTCTCTTCTTTGTATTCTCTAGAGTAGAGTAAGCAAAAACATCTGGCTTCATTGGCGACCTCACCGCAGGAATACTCAGTACAAAAAGGAAACAGGGGCTTCCTTTTCTCTGCCCCTCATATTAGACATATCATGGCCTTGATTCGTTATTATTAGGTTCTAAGAATTATCTACTCAGCATCCAAGACATTGGAGGATTTGGAAAAACTTAAAGGAGTGGAAGTTTCCTTGGTATTTGACATGACCTTGTTCACCTAAGAGGCAGATGGCATAAGGAAGCCACAGACATTTCGGTTGGACCCGGGTTCAAATTCCAGTCACACTTCCTACAAGCTGTGTGACCCTGGGCAGGTTTTTGGACCTCTCTGAGCCTTACTTAGTTTCCTCTTCTTTTGTTTGTTTGTTTCTTTTCCAGACAGGGTTTCTCTGTGTAGCCCTGGCTGTCCTGGAACTCACTCTGTAAACCAGGCTGGCATCGAACTCAGGAATCTGCCTGCCTCTGCCTCCCAAGTGCCGGGATTAAAGGTGTGCGCCACCACGCCTGGCTCTGTTTAAGCTTTCTTTTGGTTCTGTTTTGGTTTTGTTTTTGTTTTTTGAGACAGAATCTCTCTGTGTAGCCCTGCCTGGAATGGAACTCTGTAGACCGGGCTGGCTTCAAACTCACAGATCTTCCTGCTTCTGCTAAAGGCACACACTAGCATAGGCCTGGCTGTTTGATATATCTTAAGGATCCAATGGGTGATGAACATGAGCTAGGACCCAGCCTAGAGTGTGCTAACCCTGCCCAGTGACCACACAATTATTATAGACAATCCCATGGTACCTTGGTGAGGCTGTGTCACAAAGCAAGACAGACTCAATCTTTGAATCCAGCTGTGTGGTGTGAATCACATGTCTTCAGCAGCACTGGGAGCCTCAGTTTCTTGGTCTGTAAAATGGGCCCACAATGGACTGTTTGTTGAATCATTATGCAAACTAATGAAGCAATGGATGGATGTAGGGAGGTATTTAGCACTAAGGAGGTCCACAGCACACACAACTGTTATTCTTTATAGAGGAAAGCATTCGGTGACCATCACAACCCAGTGTGATTTCTGTCAATTCAGGCTGCCATCCCCGTAGGTTCATGGGACCTTGACCAGCACATCCCCATTGACTTAGGGCAGAAACCCTGGATGGCAAACAGGTCATCCAGGAACTTCTAGAAGGGATGAGGCTGTGAATGTCTGTGAGAGCAGCTTCCCGAATTCCACCCCAGCACTGACTTGGTAAAATGAAGCTAGTGATTGAAGAAGTCCCCTCCTGCAGGCTCAGGTCCCTTATGAACATGACAATGTTCATGGTGGGGACCAGTGCTCGCTCAGCACATGAGGCATGCCAGGTCTTGTCCTAGTTTCTCTTTGAAAAGGAATCTATCTATGTATCTATGTATGTACTTATGTATCTATGTGTCTATCTATGTATCTATCAATGTATCTACCTATGTATTTATATATTTATGTATCTATGTATTTATCTATGCATCTATCTATATATCTACCTATATATTTATATACTTATGTATTTATGTATGTATCGATGTATCCACCTATGTACCTATGTATATATCTATGTATCTACCTATGTTTCTATGCATTTATCTATGTATCTACCTATGTATTTATGTATCTATGTATGTATCTATCTATGAATCTATGTATATATCTATGTATCTACCCATGTATTTATATACTTATCTATCTATGTATCTATTTATCTATCTATGTATATATGTATATATCTATCTATGTATAAACCTACATATCTACGTATTTATCTATGTATATATGTACCTAACTATCTACCTACCTACCTATCTGTGGTCTCACTAGGTAGCCATGGATAGCTTGGAACTTGCTGTGTAGATCAGGCTGCCCTCCAACCCATAGAGATCCACCTGCAGGTGCTTACTGCTGCCAGAGGCTGGAACTGGAGTCAGAGTTGGGAGGCATGAGTAGTAGTAACTGACTTCACCTCTTCTAGGAGAGTGAACCACTCTCTTAACTGCTGAACCATCTGTCTATCCACCCCCTCATGATTTTATATGGTTCTTCTTTAGTTTTACCTGTGTATGCATATATTCCTGTGTGCGTACTCCTGAATGCAGGTGGTGTCTATGGAGGCCAGGGTCTTCAGATCACCCTGAACTTGGGATTTCAGGTGGTTGTGAGCATCTCTCCTGCACCTAGTCTCTATGGAAACATGAAGTCTTTCAGAGTCCTCGACAGCTCACACAGTAAATGTCCCATTTTACAGATGAGGACAGTGAGGCATCAGAAGGTAGGATGGATCACTGGTACATGAATGGTCATAAGGATTTATTCCTGTGTAGTCTGAGCTTTCAGTCTGACTGTTGGCTTTTACCCCTGAAGTATTATATCCTCATGATAGTATTGAGGGGTGAGAGGGCTGAACTCAGACAAGGTGTGTGGAATGCTGGCCTCAGGGCCTCTAGCATCAGTGTGGTGGGGAAGGCTATCTTTAATATTCTGTCTCCTTCTAAGTTCCTGCTTCATAGAACAAGCTCTTAGAATGCTGCATATCCATGGTACACTTTGCTAGTCACCAAATGGGGCAGTCCAGATGGCGGGGCACACTGGGTACCGCTCTACCCCTGAAGATTCCCCCCAGCAAATGACATGTTCTCAAAGCATCTGCAGCCTTGAGCTTGGCTTGCGGGTCTCCAACACTGCATCTCTACACAGCTTCAAAGTGGCTGCATTGGTCAGACAGGCTGATGAGGGCAAGGTCACGGCTTGGGTCAGCAGGCTGCAGTACTACATTGGAGAGCATAGCCCATGCCCTCTGTCCTCTGAGGGGCTGGGATTCCTTTGTTTGTTTGTTTGTTTTGTTTTTCAAGACAGTGTTTCTCTGTGTAGCCCTTGCTATTCTGGACTTGCTTTGTAGACCAGGCTGGCTCGAACTCCCAGAGATCTGCCTATATATGTCTCCCAAGTGCTTTAAAGGCACATGCCACCAATGCCTGGCAATGCATCCTTTTCTAAATTAATTATTTAAGCTTTTGTGTATGTGAATGCAGGCTCATCCATACCAATGGTGCATTGGTGGAAATATGTTCTCTCTTGCCCAACCTTGGAGATCCAGGATCGAACTGAGATCTTCAGGCTTATGTGCAAGCCCCAGTTTGCTGAGCCATCTTGCCGTTCCTACCATGTGGTTGGTCCCTGATTGTTTAAGGTATTGCAGCTATATTCTTTCAAGTCCCTCACCCAGTAAGACCCAGTATGGTTCCCTACATCTGAATACCTGACCTAACACTTCTTTGTAGGTGTGGTCCTTGGATCTGCCCATCAGAATCCAGGCCCACCTTTCTGCCTGCTACAACCTAAAATATCTCTAAGTATCATGGCATGTCTCTCGTGGGAAGGAGGGAAAGGTGGAGGAAACACGAGGGCCTGCAGTTGAGAGCCACTGGTGCAAGCCTTTGCTGTATTAATTAGCATTAATTCTCCTTATTCGGTGGCAGGGGTTTCCTATTTGAGCAGTGCAGGCCTGGTCGTGCTTTGGATGTGCAGTGGGCACCTTTGCATGAAGCACGCAGATGCCAGCTTTATTACTGATGTCACGAGACTCTTGTGGCAACCAAGCAATTTGGGTGACAAGATTCTCATTCAAGTTTTGGAAAATCTGCAGTACTGTATTATCTGGAAACCCCTTCCGTCAGGCGCTCTGCTGAGGACCGTCAAAGGGAGACACCGGACTTGGGGACCGTGAATGTATGGAATTCTTTTCCTGTCTGACCGACAGCCAACCGCTCACTGAAGGCATTTGCTGCAAAAATGAGTAAACACTGAACAGGAAATGGGAACAGAAAACTTACCCCCATCTTCATGGTTTTGTGTGTCTACTTGACTACACAGTAGATGTCCTGGTAGCTCATTAAATATGGTTTCTGGGTGTGTCTGGGAGTCTGCCAGGGGTTTCCAGAGGCAATGGGTTCAGGCTGTCCTGGAACTTAGGATCTGCCTGCCTCTATCTGTCTCCCAAGTGCTGGGTGCTGAGTGTGTATGCCACCCACATTGAAATAGCCATGCAGATCTTTAATCCAGGCACCCAGGAGATAGAAGCAGGCAGATCTCTGAGTTCGAGGCCAGCCCGGTCTACAGAGTGAGTTCCAGGACAGCCAGGGCTACACAGAGAAAGAAACCCTCTTGAAAAACAAACATAAATAAATGCAGACGTATGTAAAAATAAGCATTTAAATGGGGGCAGGGGGAAGTAGAGTGAATGACCTTCCCCTGGGGATACACGTCATATATCCATCCCAGAAAGAGCCTGAACACAAAGCCTGAGGGAGGCTGAATTTCTTCTCCATCTTCCTGTTTCCTGTTTGTTTGTGAGATAGGGCATCACTTAGCCCAGGTTGACTTTATTACATAGTCCAGAGGACATTCAGGGCTTTACCTCCCATTTATTGGGATTAAGGGCCTGGGCCACCACAACCAGCTTGTTTGAGCTAGGGCTTCAGTCTTCTGCATCCTCATTCTGATTTGGGATGGGCTGGCGAGATGGATCAGTGGTTAAGAGCACTGATTGCTCTTCTGAAGGTCCCGAGCTCAAATCCCAGCAACTACATGGTGTCTCACAACCATCTGTAATGAGATCTGACGCCCTCTTCTGGTGTGTCTGAAGACAGCCACAGTGTACTTACTTATAATAAATAAATAAATCTTAAGAAAAAAAAAGCTTCTGATTCTCAGACCTTATTGCTTGAACTTGACCCCACTCTGTTGGCTATCTGGCTCTCAGGAGCCTGAGCTACATGTTTAGCACCTCCCCCCCGCCCCCGAGTCTCCAAACAAACAAACAAAAGTAACATATACTCTTTTAGAGAATTCCTTCCTGCTTGAGAAAGTTCCATAGCTTCTGGTAACCCCATTACTCTTCCTCACAGAGAGTAGTCTGAGACCACACACCATGTTTCTATTGAGCCACAGACCCTCCCAGAGGTGTGAACACTTGAAGGCCAAAGACATTGACTCCATGAAGGATTGAGTAGAAGTTGGGTCTGGGAGTCATCTTTGCTTCTCGGATGGGGTGCAGTATGTCTCCTGCAGCTAGACACACCCTGTTTCTCTGATGACATCTCTAGTCTAGAGCACTGAGATGTATTCGCCTAGCTTCTCTTGTTGCGACGCAAGGGTGCTTCCACAGTGAACAGGAGTTTGATACATGTCCTCACACATATGTGGTTGATCCTTGATGGTTCATGGGTTCCACGTCTGTGAACTCACATGCTAAGGTTCATGTGGTGGGACTTTCGACTCCAGCACAGTTGTTCTCAGACTCAGTATAACTCTCTCTCTCTCTCTCTCTCTCTCTCTCTCTCTCTCTCTCTCTCTCTCTTTGGGACAGGGTTTCTCTGTATAGCACTGGCTGTCCTGGAACTCACTCTGTAGACTAGGCTGGCCTCGAACTCAGAAATCTGATAAAACTAGGAGCAGAAACGGACAGCAGCGGGAAGTTCAGTTCTTGAGATCTGCACTGTGGTGCCATCTATGGGAATTTGGGTACCTTACTTATAATTTCATCCTTCAAAGACTGGGGGGGGTGGGGATGGGGGAGACGATGGACAGATGGATAGATAGCACACACAGCAGGTAAAGTGCTTAAGTGTGAGGAACTGAACCTGGATTCCCAACACCCGTGCAGAAATTAAAGTTTGTAGCATGCACTTCTAATTCCAGAGCTAGGCTGTGAAGACAGTAAGACCCCCTAGAGCTGGACGGCCAACCAGTTGAGCTGTTGTGTGACAAAACTTTTCCCCGGGGAGAACACACATGTCTATGCACCCTAGATAGGGAACCCAATACAGACCCAAATATAGATACCACCAAAGTCCAGCTTGGTGAACAATGAGGTTTATTGGGGTTATACAGGAATATGCGTGAAGGGCTACTTACAGAAGCAGAAAGGACTCAAAGACAGTGTTTTAGGGTTTCTATTCCTGCGCAAACATCATGACAAAGAAGCAAGTTGGGGAGGAAAGGGTTTATTTAGCTTGTACTTCCACACTGCTGTTCATCACCAGAGGAAGTCAGGACTGGAACTCAAGCAGGTCAGAAAGCAGGAGCTGATGCAGAGGCCATGGAGGGCTTCCCCTGGCTTGCTCAGCTTGCTTTCTATAGAACCCAAGACCACCAGCTCAGGGATGGCCCCACCAACCATAGGCCCTCCCCTTTTGATCACTAATTGAGAAAATGCCTTATACTTGGATTTCATGGAGGCACTTCCTCAACTGAAGCTCCTTTCTCTGTGACAATTCCAGTCTGTATCAAGTTTATACACAAAACCAGCCAGTACAGACAGCTACATCACCAAAGCCCACTCCAGCATGGGTGACAGCTCACAAAGCTGGGGACCTGGAACACACTGCACAGCCTGCAGGTATCTCGACAGGTTAGAGTGTTCTTTCCAGGTGCCTCGGTTGGTCTAAACTCTTCCAGGCAGCTGGTCTGGTCTCAGAATCTTCTCTGCAGCTGGGCTTGGCTGAGAGAAACTCACCATGCTTTTATTGCTTACTCCAGCAGGGTGGGGCAAATGAATCTGGTCAGTTTCAGGGACTTCCTTGAAGCATTGTAAGTTGTTTATCTTTCTGCTTAAGGAGCTTCCCTGAAGAATGAAATGATTCAATCTTGGAGGAAACTGTTACACAACAGTAGTCAATACTTGATAAGCTTTTTTTTTTTTTTTTTTTTTTTTTTGAGATAGGGTAGGGTGTGATAAAGACTTCCAATGTTGTCCTCTGGCCTCCCCATGTGCAGACGTATCTGTGCTCAACATGCATGTGTAGGGGTATTTGGGAGGGTTGGGATGAGCTCACTGGTAGAGGCCCTGGGCTAGAGCCTCATGGTCACAAACAAACAAAACCCCAAACTCTTATTTTCTCCAAATTACTTCCTGAAGCATTTGCATTTTTAATAGAGAGGAGGAAAAGTAGGGAAATGGGACTCAGCAGGTAAGCGTTCTTGTTGTGCAAGCTTTATGACCTGAGTTCAAATCCCCAGTACCTACCTTAAATGCTGGAGACAGCTGCAGTTCCCCCAGCCCTGCCCCTGCCCCTCCCACCCCCCAGCCCCTAGCTCTGTTGGAGGTGTAGAGAGGACTTCTGGGGCTTCTTGAAGGGTTCCAGCCCAGCTTCAGGTTCAGTTAGATACTCAGTCTCAATAGAATAGGGTGGAAATTGACAAAGCAGGGTGCCTGATATCCTCATTTGATTTCAGCATGCATACACCCACTTCACATATAGTTGCATGTGCACTATACACACACACCCACACCCACACACACCTATAAGACAAGAGGAACTGATTTGTCTAATATCTGTAACACAAGGACTTAAGTTCATTCTTAATTAAACGAGTCTGTCAGAATCCAAAGTCCATGGTTTTTCTTTTTCGTCCCCTGCCCTTGAGGCAGGTCGGGTAATCACTAACCAGCTAAGAGAGCAGGCTGTGCTGTTAGACAGATGAGGATTCCACCTGGTCCATGCAGGGTAATTTTTGGCAAGTCAATGCCTCCAAATCTCCATGTCTTCACCTTTATTGCTGGATTTTGGGAAGTCTTTTTATGGCCACTGGGTTGCTGAAAGAATTTCTGACAATTCTGCAGAATCAGCTGGATAGCTTGTTTCCAAAGGCGTGGCTCGTGTTCTTTGTATTTCTCAGTTCTCTCTCAAGCAGTCTGTGCTCTGTCCTCCCGACACATTCAGCCCCCACTGTCTGTCCCCTTGTTTAATTAAGAATAATGATCATAACAAAAGCAACTGGTTTTTCCACATCACCATATGCCTGGTGACTGCAACAGGAGCATTACTGCCTCTATCTCATTTAAGTGAAGTGGCAAATCTTGCTGGGTACGAGGTACTGAGTCCCTCCAGTTAGCATAAGCTGCTTAGAGGCAAAACACAACCCACTCTCCATACGGTTGAGTCACTGCCTTGACAGCAATAGGTGCCGTGTGTGTGTGTGTGTGTGTGTGTGTGTGTGTGTGTGTGTGTGTGTGTTTGTGTGTGTGAGACAAGCCAGAAACTGAGTTCTGCCTGGGAGGGGCTGCTATTGTAGTCATAGATAAAGAAACCTAGCTCCCACTGGAGAGGTGTTCTGCAATCAAGAGCACTTCCTGCTTCTCAGAGGACTCCTGGTTCCAGGAACCACGGTAGTCCTCTGACAGCCTGCGGTAACTCTAGATCCAGGCTAGCTCAGTCTGGTCTGACCTACGAGGGCACTGCGTGCAGGTGGTGTAATTACATACACAGAGGCATACATGTAAAATAAACACACCAATCTTTAAAAATTGAGCTTTGTAGAGAGTAAAAACTTGCTGAGCAAGCTGTTTCATTCTGGTAGACCTTGATTTACACAACACATAATTTACACACACACACAATGCCTAATTTTATTTTATTTATTCATTTATTTAGAGACAGAGTTTCTTTACATACCCCTGGATGTCTTGGAACTCAGTATGTAGACCAGGCTGGCCTGGAACTACTGACAGAGATCCACCTGCCTCAGCCTCCTCAGTGTTGGGACTAAAGGCGTGTGCCTTCTGTTTTGAGGTGGCAGTTTATCCTAATTCCTGCAACAAGAATTCAGGGGTTCTACCACTGAACGCCGACCACAGATTCCTGGACATCTCTGAGGCTAAAACAAAGTGAAAATTCATCCCTCTGCGAATTGTAAAGATGCCTTGCTTTGGGAAATAAATGGCTCAACCCCTCAGCTGGCCCAGATCCCTGGACGCAGTTTCCTTAGATCTTGGTATTTCAAAGCTTGATATTTCTGAAGGGGCTTTGGCTAATAGTGGGATAATCTTACACTCAAGATTAGGAAACTGAAATCCAAAGAGGTGAGTGAAATGGTCCCTGGGTCACTTCATTTGAAGAGTAACAGGGCTAGGACACATATCCGCGTGCTCATATGGAGGGACTTTAGCCAGGGAGTCTTCATTGCCTCTCTTTAGCTTTCTCTCGTAGGTGTGGTCCAGCCCAAGGGTTGCCACCCTGCCCTGGAGACCTGGAGAGTAGTGGGACAGAGACAGCTTGGGTGAGAGGCGTGAACCAGCCCTAATGGAGGTGGGGCTAAGAACTTGGGGCGGGGCTTACGGTTTAAGTACGCTCAGGGCCGCGGGCGGGGCTTGAGGTACAGCAAATAGGATGACCATAGGTTCCCCGGGTCTTCAGGAAATCCGAGCGGGGATTTGCGGCGCTCAACTCGGGGAAGCTAGGTTTTGGGGGCGGGAGGAACCAAGCCCTGCTCACGGACTCGGTGGGCAGTTAGCTGCGCTCAAACGACCAACCTCATAGGGAGGCTCGGCAGGGCCGTGGGTGGAGCTTAAGAACGCCCGCTCTGGTTCTAAAGACCTGGGTGGGGCTGGAAGGAGCCCGTGGGCGTGGCCACCCGGCCATTCAAGTGCCCCGGAAAGCGGGCGTGGGCTCCGAGCCTCCTTGCACCTCCCCGCGCCACCACAGGGGGCGCTCTAAGGAGAGCTGGGTATCTAACCGGGACCTTCCGGAAGTGGGCGTGACGAAGCGCGGTTCGGCGGCGCTGGTTGGGCGCGGCCGCGGCGCGGGGGCGGGGCCCGCGCGCGCGAAGGCCTGGGCAGCGGCGGCCGCGCCCCTCCCCCGCGCGGCGCTCAGTGCCAGGCGGGAGGCGGCAGCGGTTGGAGGCTTCGCGGGGCTTTGCAGCAGGGACTTCGGCGGCGCCTCAGGCACCCGGGCTCTGGTAAGCAGCGCGCGCTCAGGACGGGGCAGCTCCGGAGCGAGCCCGGGGCGGGCGGGCCGGCCTCCCGGACCCCGCGTGTGAAGCTCTCGGCTGACAGGAGCCGGCGGCGCCGAGTGGTGCCGGGCGCACGCGCGTGCCCCGGGCGCTGCGGCTGGGGAATGGCCGTCTGCGGGCAGCCGTGGGCCCGGGAGCCGTGAGGCGGTGTGTGCCGGCTGCGAAGAGGCTGCGGCCGAGCGCTCACGTGGGGCTGGGTCCGCGGGGGACCCCCGGTGTGCGGGGCGCGCCCGGGCGGGGCTCCGCCTGGCTCGCAGTGCCTGGCCTCCTGGACCCTGAAGACCTGGGGCGGGGGCGGGCTGCAGTGGCTTGGCCTGGAGGAGGAACCCTGTCCCGGGTGCGGAACCTAGTGACCCGCGGGGCAGGTGGGGCTCAGCCGCGCCGAGATGGCTAGGATGACATCAGAGGTGGAGGGTGGGGACGCCCAGCCCAGCTCTGCCGCCGGTCCCCCGGCGGGCGTACGCACAGCAGCCCTATCTATCTCCAGTGATGTGAATGCGCTTGGGGGAAGTGGCCGGCTGCAGGGCTTGCCGAGAAGAAAGGGGCTTCCTCCCGGAGGGAGGTGCCGGCCCCGACGTCCTTTTTTGGGAGTGTTCAAAGGGTTTTTTTTTTTTTTTTTTGCAGGCTGGAAAAGGAAATGCAGGCTTTCGCTCCGTAGTGGTTTAGAATCACATCCTATATTTGGCCTTCATGTAGGCTGCCCTTGTTTTGTGGTGTCAGGACGGCTTGCTCTACACATTTCTGTCGTGGGATTCAGAGTGAGAAGCAAATTGCAAGTTGTTCGTCTCTCCCGGGATTGCTTCCTGTAAGCATTTGAAAGAGAATTGACCGCAGAGCATGCTTATACGCAGGGCCACAATATGTTTAGTTTTGGAAATGGTTGGCACGAAATAATTGTACTCCCATCCAGTGGCCTTCCCTACCGGGATTATATTCTAAAACAGTCCTTGCGAGGCTCTTAGTCACCCTATATAATAAAGCGTCTTATTGTCCTTGTCTGGCAGCACCCTGACACCAGGGCCTGCTAGCAGAGGGAAGAACATGATGAAGTACAAGCAGTTGCTTCCTGCCGCCTGCTCGGGTGTGAAGGCAAATTGTAGTTCATATTCCTGTCCGCAGCCTCAGAGCAGCTGAACACAGTGCTTGGTTCTGGACATGTTAGAGAACACTGTCCTAGGGAGACTTGGGGAGTGTGTGTCACACTCAGTGATGTTTGGATCGACAGCCTGACATTAAACATCGATTCTAGGCGGCGGTTACATATTGTACTGGCTGGTTTTCTGTCTAGCTTGACACAAGCCAGAGTCATCAGAGGGGAGGAAGCCTCAGTGGAGAAAAAGTGAGACTGGGGTTGTAGAAAAGCCTGTGGGGCCTTTTCTTAACTGGTGATTCATGGGGGGGAGGGCTGAGCCCATTGTGGGCGGGGCCACCCCTGGGCTTGCAGTCCTGAGTTCCATAAGAAAACAGGCTGACCAAGCTCCCCAAGCCATGGGGAGCAAGCCAGTAAGCAGCATCCCTCCATGGCCTCTGCATCAGCTGCTGCCTCCAGGTTCCCGCCCTGCTAGAGTTCCTGTCCTGACTTCCTTTGATGATGAACTGTGATGTGGAAGTGTGAGCTGAATTAACCCTTTCCTCCCTAAGCTGTTTTGGTCCTGGTGTCTCATCACAGCAATAGTAACTAGAACTAAGACACATGTATAAACAGAAAAAAAAAATGTGGTAGAGCAGAATTGCCTTATATCATAGCTCTAGCCCTGTCTTTTGGTAGTTGACAGTCACACACACACACACAGACACATACTTTTTTAAGAAGTCGGAAAATGTTTTCTCTGTGTGTGTGCGCGTGCGTGTGCGAAGCACATGTATATTTTACTTGTGGTCAGTACATTAAAGCCTGATGAATTTAAAAGTTTTTTTAAATTACTATTTTAAGCCGGGCGTGGTGGCGCACGCCTTTAATCCCAGCACTCGGGAGGCAGAGGCAGGCGAATTTCTGAGTTCGAGGCCAGCCTGGTCTACAAAGTGAGTGCCAGGACAGCCAGGGCTACACAGAGAAACCCTGTCTCGAAAAACCTAAAAAAAAAAAAAAAAAAAAAAAAATTATTATTTTAAGGTGTGTGTGTTGGTGGTGGTTATGTGCATATATGTGCACCCTTGCTGGCCAGCGACATGGGATTCCCTGGAGCTGGAGTAGCAGAGGGCTGTGAGCCACCTGCGCAGGTGGAGTACTGACCCTGGGTTTTCTTGAAGTGCAGCAAGTGCTTTTAACTTAATCTTAGTCACATCTTTGCCGTCTCTTAAGTGTCATGAGTTTATTTAACATAAATAGCCTGGAGAAATGTCACTGCAGAAGCACTAGAGTTTTCATGGCTATTTGTTATTTCGACCAGATCACGCTAATCAGTATTTGTGTCTGTGTATAAATTAGGCTTAGATTCCGGATCGCTAAATACCATTTTTAAACATTATTTCTGGGATCCACTCCAGCTGTGTGGGGAGTCGCTCTCATGCTTATGTGATAGGATGTTTGAAATGATGTTATTAGTTTCTTAGCTAAATAAGTGCGGGTGTGGAAGACTCAGTTTTTTTACGAGAGCACAACATTTCATTTAGTATTCTGATATGTCACAAACCGGTGCTTTAGAGACAGAGTAATTGAAGTGCCTGGCCTCTCCCGGGGTGGGGTGGGGTGGGGTGGGGCGGGGCGGGGGTGGCCCAGTGAGAGCTACTTTCAAACTCAGCCTACTGCCCGGGTGCTGAAGGCCCCTGTGCTGTGTGCTCCACCCGATGGCTTCCCTGTGTCAGGGAGCTATCAGAACTCATCTGGTACTTGCCAGTGTCTTTTAAACTAGAGATGGCTACTGTATGAAAACACGGAATTCTTCATGAATATTTCAGCACAGCCTAGGACCTAGATGCTGAGGAATGGAATCTTTTGGGTTTTCGTTGCCCTAGTTGAGGCTCTGAAGTTCACGGGCAAGACTCGCTACTACTTTAGCACCTGCTTCGTCCTCTGACAGTGCACAGTGGGCACTTTTTTGTTTTACAGCAGCTTTATTGAGCTATGATTCACATACCATGCACTTAACTCACCTAAGGTGCACAGCTCACGGGGGCGAGGGGTGGGGGTGTGGTGTTGTCACAGGGCAGTGCAGCCTTTTAACCACTGAACTCAGTTGAGAGTATTTCCCCATCCAGGCGAGAAGCGCCCTGGGCACCACAGCTTCCCACCAGCCTTCTTCCTTCTCAGTGATCTTCCACTGATCGCCTCTGTGAATATGTCGTCCTAGGACAGACATGTGTACAGCCTTTAGTAGGTGGTCTTTGTCCCTCACTTTATCAGCATACTTTAAAATTTATGCATTCTGTAGTGAATGTGGAATAATCTATTTATGCTTGAATAATATTTCATTGTATGGACATACCATGTTTTGTTTATTCATTCATACTTGATGGGTATTTGGGTGTTTGCCTTTTGGGCTAGTTACTACAAGTAAGTCGGCTGTGAGCACTCGTTATGTGAAAATGTATTTTCTTTTCTCTGGAGTGTTGACCCGAGAGTGGAATTGCTGGTTATCTGATAAGCCTGTATTTAACTCTTTGAAGGAACTGCCACAGTGATTTCCAAAGCAGCTGCAGCTTTGGGCGGTTTTTTAACCCACAATGAGTGTGTCTCTTCATGGTGACCACTGTGTTCTCTGCCTTTTGGTTCTAGTCAGCCTCAGGGTGGGGAGAACTACTATGCTGTGGGTCTGACTTCTGTTGTGCCCGAGATCGTGATGAGTGTTGTTTCGTGAGAGCAGTGGGCACTTGCATGTCTTCTGTGGAGACCTCGCTTTTTAGATGCTTCGCCTGTTTTTAAAACAGAGATTGTTTTACTTTCTAAGAGATTTTTTTTATAAACACCCTTTCAGTCACACAGTTTGCCATTTGTGGGTTAGTTTTTTCTGATATTGCCCACTGAAGCACACAACTAAATTTTCATAAGTAGTCAGTTCTTGCAAACTAGAAATTATTCACTCAGACCTTAAATCACATTTTTATCTGTCTGTCTGGTTGGTGGTTTTCTTTTTCTTTTTTCTTTGGTTTTGCAGCAGAGTCTCACTCTAGCCCAGGCTGGCCTCATTCTAACACCAATCCTCCTGCCTCAACCTCCCAAGTACTCTGGCAGTTTAGTTATGGAAGTTAAAAGCCAAATGTAAGAGATGTTGGGGAATCACGGAGAGGGCTATTGAACAAAAAAGGTTGCTCTTTTAAATCTTGTAGATGCCCATCCTTTAAAGTAAGTTCAGATTATTTATTTATTTTTATTTCATTTAGTGTATGTATGAAGGGTATGCGTGTGTGTGATGTGTGCCTGTGAGTGGGGGGTGTGTGTGTGTGTATAAATGATGAGTGTGTATGAATGATGTGCATGTATGAATGATGTACATGTATGTGAATGGTGTGTATGTATGTGCGTGTGAATGTGGATGGTGTACATATGTAGGCGCATATGACACAGAGTGCCAACTTCCAGCTTTATGTGGGCTCTGGGGTTCATTCGCAGTCTGTGTTGTGGTGTCTTCAGTCTCGCACTGTTGCTTGCTCCTGAGTCTCCAGGCCACTCTCAGGTCTCCTGAGGTGCCTGCTCATGCTTCCCTCCCTCCCGCTTTCTGGGTCCTTCTTGTCCTTCGGGAGGTTTGACTCCCTGACAACTCTTTCACACTAGCCGATGTTGCCCCTGCCCTGAATAGCAGGTAGAGGAAGCCAGGATGAACGCCTTGGGCCATAGATTGAGGTTCTGCCTTCTTGTTCATAGCTTAGTCACCAATGCCCACTGGGTGTTTTTACTGGGCGAATGAATGATAATTTAGAGAAGTTAGCTGAGGTGATCCTGAAGACAGTGAGGTTCCTGGTTGCTGACATCTTTATTACCTTTACAGAAAGAGCTTGGAGGGCGGGGTAATTCCCCTCCCGCCTTTCTAGCATCCAAGTCAAAAGTGTTCAGTTGTAAATCTGAAGTGAGACCTCTCCCTGAGGCCAGGGCATTCTTGTCTGGGCTTCCTCCCTCTGACACAGCCTCTTTCACTAGGGCCATGATGTGATTGAGCCACTGGGCGCATACAGGCTGGCCTTGATGAACACAGGTCAGCGGCAACACCTGCCTGCCTGACCCACTCAGAAGAGTGGGTGGACCTCAGTCCTAAGGTGACATACTTGTTCTTATTTATTTTGAGATGGGGTCTCACTGCGTAGCCCTGGCTGTCCTGGTACTCAGTATGTAGATCAGGTTAGCCTGGGGCTCACAGAGATCCCCTGCCTCTGCTTCTGCCTCCTAAGTGCTGAAATTAAGGGGTCTTTTCATCCTGTTTATACGTTTTAATGTATCTTGCAGGACCTGACCACAGGAAACATTCTTTAGCTAGGCTCATTTCTGATAGTCTAATTAAAAACATTTCCCTTACTATCTTTCTGCAATAGGAGGAACCAGTTGGGGATTATCTCTCTCATTCACTGCAGCGACGGGGTTGTAAAGAAGGCGCCCCTGTGAAGCCCAAGGCTTTGCATCCACTGTGGAGCTGTAGTTACAGGCAGTTGTGAGCTGCCTGTCATGGGTTCTAGAAACTACATTTTGGGACCTCCCAGAGAGCAGTAGGAGCACCTGGGAGTCGTGACTCCAGCCTCTGGCCTGGGCACAAAGGGAAGAATGTTTAACTTTAGGGACCTGTGTGTGTGTGTTTGATGAAACTGAGGCCTGGGTTTCATACCTATCTTTCTGGAGATGCCTATTCACACTGAGGCCAGGGTTTCACACCTATATCTATCTGGAGATGCCTATTCAAACGCGTGTCCATTGTCTCCGTGTTATGCTTGTGGTTAATTTGATCTGTTTAGCTGTCCATCTGTCTGTTTTAAGGACAAGGACCTAATCCCAGGTACCTGACTGGGTACCTCAGGTAGTCTCCTCAGGGTGGGGAAGGCTTGCACTGAAGCACTCATTGAGCTCTGATATGGCTGGCCCCGCCACCTCTGGCCTCTGCGCGTGTGTACACAACAAGCACATTAAAATATAAGGGCCAGCCAGGCAGTGGTCGCGCACACCTTTCATCCCAGCACTTGGGAGGCAGAGGCAGGCGGATCTCTGAATTTGAGGCCAGTCTGGTCTATATAGTGAGTTCTAGGATAACCAGGGTGTGTGGAAAGACCCTGTTTCAGAAAACCAAAGGTGGAGAAAGAAAAGAAGAAAAAAAAAAACCAATGAAATAAATCTTAAGAGTTAAACTGTGAATGACATACCTTGCAGTATCAAGCCACTCTTTAAGGAGTGTGTCCTCTTAGGGGCTGAGAGTCCTCATCCTGGCTGCCTGGGAGGCGCCACTGTAGACCTCTATGAACCCAGCTGCCAGCCTTGAGCTTCCTATTGGCTGGCACTCACGGCAGAGCTGGAGACACCAGGCTGCTCTGCTCTGAAGCCTCTGCAACGCACTCACCCAGGAGCTGGAGCTCAGCTGTACCCCCACACCCCTATTTCATTTGCAGCGTGAAGATAAGGTGGGTGTGACATACAGTACGGGCCGTAAGTTAAAATCAGTTTCCTTTTTATAATCTGACCCTGCCAGTTTTAGTGTCTGACCCAGTTTAATGTCTGCCACCTTCTAGCTTGAATGCTGTGCTTCTGCCAGACCTACAAACAGCAGGTCTAGGGCTCACTACAGTTTCCTGCCTCAGGCCCTGTTCACATACTCTGGCTGTGCCTGAATTAAAACATGGGCAGTCGAGCCATGTTTTTAGGACTCTGGGTACTTGGTGGGTGCATGTGGCAGTGTTGCCAGTCTTGCTGCAGACTTCACTTCCTAGTTTTGTTTGTGACAGGGTCTTGCTAAGTTGCTTAGGTTGGCCAGGAACTTGTTCTATAGTCCAGGATGGCCCGCAGACCATTTTCCTTACCTTCTGGAGTGCCAGGATGGCGGGTGTAAATCTGGCCACATTTGGCTGATTTTCATTAATTAATTAATTAGTTAATTAATTAATTAATGGTGCTGGGGGTTGAAGGCAGTTAGTATTAGTCATTTTTATTTTTTCAATAAGATAAACTGTGATCACATTTTATGTTTTAAAGGCCTGTTAACGATGAGTTTATCTCTTGTTTTGCTGGGAAAAAGGGCGCTTGTCTTGTTGAGTTTGGGTGGGAACAACACATGGGGCTGTTGCTGGAACAACTGACAATCACGCTTCCCACGGGGCAGCCCAGACAGCCTGCCTGTGAGTGAATCACATGGTGGCTTGTTGGATGAGCCACTGTGAGTCCCTAGGTGCTAACAGCTGCTGAGGGCCGCCACCCCAGGAGAGCAGAGCTGGAGTGGATTCTGGGACAAGCATGGTGAGAGCGGTGAGGGGACTTGGTGAGCTGCTTTCCCTTTTGGCCCTGGACGGGTGCTTGACAGGATTCAGAAGCAGCTCTCCTGAGGACGAAGGGGTTAATCATTATTTGCTTATTTCACACAAGACACACTTAAATTCCTTCTCAGAACCGTCAGCATTCTTTCCCAGTTAAAGATTCTAATTCCTTTCATTCTTAGGGACTTAAGGAATCGAGGCTGATTTACTCATATAAGAGTGTGTGTGTGCTCTACAAGTGCCCGGCACTTGTGAATGAACCCGAGCTGTCATCGCCGTTAAGCAGGGAGATTTGTGCTGAAGTTTATTTGTATTTTTAAATTTCACTTTGTTTTTATTGCAGTGTCTATTTTATTGCAGTTATATACAGTAAAAAAAAAAAAGAAAACCTTATTAACATTTATAATGCACACAAAGAAAAGAGCTGTTAAAAGCAGTGTACCTCAGATTTAAGAAAAAGCTCTAATTAAACACTTGTAATAAGTCTATATCCAATTATTCATTTTGGACCAAAATTGAGATCATTTGGTCAGTATATATGTCTGTTGCTTATGTGGAGTATTTCTATACAGCCTCTAATTTGGACTCTCAGGCCATTTTCCTAACATAGTAGGAAAGACACATGTATGGTCACTTATGTTAAAGGAAGGGATGGAGCAGGGAGAGCCCAAGGCCTCTGACATGCGTACAAGCATTTACCTTTCCAGAACTAAACATTTCTTCCATAAAAATAGTAGATAGCCAGGGCTGGAGAGATGGCTCAGTGGTTAAGACCACTGGCTGCTCTTCCAGAGGTCCTGAGTTCAATTCCCAGGAACCACATGGTGGCTCACAACCATCTCTAATGGGATCCAGTGCCCTCTTCTGGTGTGTCTGAAGACAGCTACAGTGTACTCATAGAAATAAAAAATAGGGGAAACCAGAAAGGGGAATGACATTTGAAATATAAATAAAATAACCAATTAAAAAATAAAGAAATAAAAAATAAATAAATCTTAAAATAAAATTTAGATAGCTAAGGCCGCAGAGATGGTGCTGTGGTTAAAAGCACTGGCTGCCCTCAAAGAGTGGGTTTGAGTCCCAGCTCCCACTAGGTTGCTCACAGCTACATATGACACCAGTTCCAGGGGACCCGAAGCATTTTTCTGACCTCCCAGGCACCAGGCAAGCATACAGGACAGAGATAGACATGTTGACAAAATACTCATGCCTGTAAAATAAAAATAAGTTAATCTAGCAGTATTTCTAGAAATTTATTAAGTAGACAAGCTCTACAGAACTAGGGCCAGAGCTACTTCAAGTGAAATTTCTGTATTGAAAAAAATAAAGGGCATAAAGACTTTGGGTGGTATCTGTACATTTTCACTAAAATTTTACTCGATTGAGCAGAGGGATTTCGGTTTTTATTTTAAAAATTGATATATTTTTTCTGTGTGCCTGTGTGTCCGTGTGGGGTGTGTGCCCATGAGGATGACCTCCTAGAGCTGAGAGCCAAATGTGGGATTTATGAGAGCAGTTGCTTTACAAGTGAGCCACCAAACTCATTTTGTGGTTAGCAGTATCTTTAGCTTAACATTGTCGTCTTAGTTTCACTTGGCAAGCGAGAGTGGTGCAGGAGCCAACAAGGGCAGGTCACCGTCCTTGGATGATGCTTGGTAAGATGTGTTGTCTGGTTTTATCTTCTTTTTAATTTTCAGAATTTACTGTGTGTGTGTGTTTGTGAGTGCATGACATGTGTGTAGCAGGGTGCATGTGCGGTACCATGCCGTGCCGTGCCGTGCCGCGGTACAGAGTAGAAGACGGCAGTGTGGAGTTGGTTCTCTCCTTTATCTTTACTTGACTCTAGAGATCAAACTCGGGTCAGCAGGTTCTCGGGACAAGTGTCTCTCCTCTGGGTCTGCGTGCTGGCCCGTAGCCTTTCAGGAGTAGGGTGGTTGGCTGCTCTGGGTTCTCTTCTGTGCTGGCCACTGATACTTCACAGCAAAGCTTCAGCAGGAAGTTGGAAGTCTTGGGTTGATTTTTCCCCCTAAGATTGCCACTTCAGTCTCATGCAGCGTGAGGTGTCGTGAGTGCCCTGGGCTGAACTACATGGTGAGGGGAGACAGGCATACTGTCTGGAGGCAGGCAGTGTTTGCAGGCCCACTTTGACTCAGGACTAGTCTGGAGACTGACTTGGGTGTTTGGGGCTCAGATGGCTTTTTAAACACAAATTCAGCTTTATAAACCCTGGCTACAGGGAGCATTTGTTCAACTCCCAGCAGTGTTAAACTGTTAATGGTGGTGGTGGAATTCTGGGTCTTGCTTGCCAAGAGTCCTGTGGAAGAGGAGAGGATCCGTGATCCAGCTCCTAGCTTTGCTCTGCAGAACTTGTATCTGGAGGCCTCCCACCTCTGCCGAGCAGCCCTCGTTGGGAGTGGTGGGAGCCAAGCAGATGGCTCAGGCTATTCTCTTGTGCTTATTGATGATCATTTTCACAGACTAACCAGTGACAGGCTGTGTGTCAGTCCACTCACAGATGCCCTGTGCTGGAGGGTGACCCTAGACTTAGTATCCTCTTGTATATATCTCCTGGATGTTGAGATTATAAATAAGCATTTATGTAGTGCTGAGAATCAAATCCTGGGCTTTGTGCTAGGCAAATGGTCTATCAGTTAATCTCATGCTAACGATTTTTTAAGAAAAATATTTATTGTTTTTTTTTTTTTTTTCAGAGACAGGGTTTCTCTGTGTAGTCCTGGCTGTCCTGGAACTCGCTCTATAGACCAGGTTGGCCTTGAACTCAGAGATTGACTTGCTTCTGCCTCCTAAGTGATAGCCATAAATAAATGTTTGTGCCACCACTGTCTGACTGTATTTATTTGTAATTAATTATATGTGTGTGTCAGGTACGTATGAGTGATGAGACCAACAGGCCGGAGGTTTCGAATCCCTGTAGCTGGAGTTAAGACAGGTCCGAGCTGCCTGACGTGGGTGCTGGGAATCAAATTCAGGCCCTCTGCAAGAGTAGTGAGTGCTTTAACAGTTGGGCCGTCTTTCCAGCTCAAAAATTTTGAAAAAGGATTTCCTTGTTGATGAATAGATTCTTTCTGAACTGTATGTATGTGTTCAGGGTAACAGGTTTTAGGAGAACAGTTGAGTAGATGAGGGGTCAGGCTGAGCCCACACAGAGGTGCCCTGCAGCTGGAAGGGAGGAGGCTGTGTGTCCTGCCATCTGTAAGAGAGTGAGTCTGCTGGTGGTCATGACCGTCCTCCTCCCCCCTCTTTTCTCTTCTCCATCTGGGGACCATCGTGGGAAGGCACGGTGGTTTCTGACAACTTTGGGAAGAGGATTAGGGAAGGGTGGCACCTGAGGCTTGCAGTGCCAGAGGCACCCCATTCTCTGCCTGGCTTTCTGCCCCTCTGTAAACTCCTTCTGGTGCTCCCCTGTGGAGGCTCCAGAGCAGCTGTCTCTAAGCTGTCTTTCAGACACTGCTTGCAGAGTGGAGGAAGGAAGGGTCAGGAGTTTGATTTTTTTTCCAGGACAAGTTAGTGGTTTCTGGTTTATAAAGCTTGTTACATTTTAGCTTACCTTGAAAGTGTACAATTTATTAATTTATTAATTTGTTTTTAATTTATTAATTAACTTGTTTATTTTCAAGATAGGGTCTCTCTGCATAGTCTTGACTGTCCTGGAACTACACTGTAGACCAGGCTAGCCTCTGCCTCCCAAGTGCTCAGATTACAGCTGTGCATCACCAGTGCCCAGATTGTTGTCTTGTCAGGATCTCTCTGTGTAGCCCTGGCTGTCCTGTAGGTTGCTATGTAGACCAGGTTGGTCTCAAATCCGCAGAGATCCTTCTGTCTCTGCTTCTGGGGTGCTGGGACTCAAGGCCTTTGGCACGATTTAAAAGCACAGCACAAAGCTTCTGTAAACATCTTGCACGTGTAGTCTTTGGATGTGGATGCACACGAGTAAGCCTGTTGGGAAGCCCTGCTGTGGGATGTCCAGAGCAGGGCAGCGTCTGAGGGTGTGTGGTGGTGCTGGTTTGGACTAAATCAGTAGTGAGTGGGGAAAAATAGTGCAAACATGGGTGGTTTTGTTAACACTGCCAGAGATTGTGCTACTAGAATCTGTTGTCATTCGGTGTGTTTGAGTAGAATGTAAAATCCATACAGTAGCCTAGAATAGCAGCTCATACTTGGAGTATTAGCACCAGGAAGTCAGAGGCAGAGTGATTTTGAGGTCAGTCTGGTTATAGAGTGAGACACTGTCTCAAAACAAAAATACCAACAACGAACAAATAAAACCAAAAAGGATACTTTAGACATGAAGCTACAAAGGCAGAGACCAGTCTGTGGTCTCCACCAGCACTAAGCAGTCACCTTAAGGTAGTAGGAATTAAAAACTAGCGAACTATGAGTTGTTTTCTAGTTGGAGAATGGGAACACTGGTACCATTATAGTCTGTATTTCCTGAAGGTATAGAATGTTCAGGTTTTTTTGTGCCTTTTGTTTCTCAGGATAGCCTGGCTGGCAAGCGCTGATACTCCACCCGTGTTAGCTGAAGAATACCTAATTGCCGGCCACACCTGTACGTAGAGACTCACATCTATTTTCTTTAAGAAACAAAAGCAAGAACAACAACAACAACAAAAATCACCTGTATTAATTTGCGTAGTACTTGGGCCACTGAAGGTTGGAGGTCAGAGGACCACTTGTAGAAGTTGTTTTTCTCCTAACAGTGGGTCTGGGAGGGGGAATTTAGGAACACAGGTTATCAGGCTTATCTATGGGGTCCTAACTCTTACTAAACCATCTTACCAGCACACAGTTTGGGTACTGGACGTTTACTTGGTTAAGTTCTTGAACAAATTCAGAATATTGTCAGCATTGGGGGTTTGTATGTTGTGTAGTGCACATGAGTGTGTGTAGCCATGTGCAGGTATGGAGGCTGGAGCAGTGTTAGGAGTCCTCTTCTGTTGGTCTCTGCATTGCTGGCTTGAGAGGGTCCTCCCTGAACCAGAAGCTGCCATTGCAGCTAGACTTGCTGGCCAGAGATCGCTCAGGACCTGCCTACTGTGCTGGGGCTCCAGCATGTACAGCCACCCCATGGGTGTGCTGGAGATTGGAACAGGTGCTCCATCTTCCTCACACTCACTATGTGGCCTTGGCTGGTCTTGAGGTTGAGCCTTTCTGAGGTCATAGGCTACAGCACCTCACCCAGCTAGCAATTCTTACAGCGTTGTTTCGTAGCTCTGGCCAGTGAGTTTAGCTTTAAACAAGAACTAATCTCACTTCCTGGCTGGCGTTTTCAATCATCTGAAGTCATTGTCCAAGTGGACTCAGGAACAGCCTAGTGTGCATCCAGGTAAGGGTCAGCGTTCCCTGCAGTGCCTCTGCCTTTAATACGAGGGCAGCCAATGTCCTCATTGTGTGCGCACCCTGGAGGAGTAGGGACCAGGAAAGCCCGAGGGGACTTCTAGTCCAGCCCCAGAATTGGGTGAATTGGGTAGGTGCAGGTGAATTGGGTAGGGCGATCGTCACTGCTTCACCTGGTCACCGTCCTGTTCAGAGCTCCTTTGTACACTGTGGTTTGGAAGGTGGGCTTCGGTGTTAGAAATGGCTGCAAAAATGGATGGTTTCATAATTGCGTTTGTATTTGTGGGTGTTTATATGTCATTCTGGCAACTTTAAAAGACGACTATATTTGTATATCTGTAGGTGTTTATTATTTCTTGTCGTTTCTTAGAGATTTCCTACAGACTAAATGCGGTTGCTTATGAGAGTATTCCTGTCACTTGATGCTGTGCTTCCCACTCTTTGTGGCTAGAGAATTTTTCTTTTAGTGTCTGTCTCTGTCTGTCTGACTCTCCCATGTGTGTGTGTGTGTGTGTGTGAATGTGTGTGTATGTCTGGTGTATCTCTCGTTTCTCTTTTCCTCCCTTCCTCTCTCCCTTTCTCCTTCCCTCCCTCTGGGTAGCCCTGGCTGTCCTGGAACTTGTTCTGGTCAGAGCAGAGATCTGCCTGCCTCTGCTTCTTAAATGCTGGGGTTAAAGGTTTGCACCACCATGCCCAGCCTTATTTTTATTTTCAAGTAGTCTCCTCAGTATATTTCCTTTCAGTACACTTTATTTCAGGCAAAGGAGTGTGTGTGTGTGTGTGTGTGTGTGTGTGTGTGTGTGTGTGTGTGTTACAGTTGGTTACTGAAGCTGGGGCTGCCCACATGCTAAGCAGATGTTTCACCTCTAAGCTGTAGCCCAGCCTCAAGTGGCAGATGCAGTCGCCCATCTGAAAAGGTGCTGGTTTTATGCACCTGGCTGTATGAGAAGGGTCTTTGACTGCTGAGGCGGGAGGTCAGCCATCCTTGCCTCTTGCTCTGGGTGGAGTGCACTCTGGGAGTGCGCTGCCTGTGTGGATCAAAAGTGAGCTAGCTCACCGGTAAAGCGCTTGCCATGCAGGCCTGGCCACTGAGGTCAGTCCTCAGAACCCACAAGGTAGGTTGTGGGTTGTCTTTTGACCCCCATATATGTTCAGTAGCACACGTACCTCTGCAGTCACACTAATACTTTTTTTTTCTAATGCTAGAATCAATTTTAATGCCCCTCTTATCAAATGAGGTGTTTGAAATCCAGCTGGTGGTATCCTGTGTCTCCATCCCTTTTTCCTGATTCAACTGGGACCGGCACTTCTGGCTCAGACAGTGCATCCTCTAGAGCTTTCAGAAGCTCCTGCCTGCATGTCCAGTCTCCAGCTGTATTCAAGGGAACTTTTTTTTTTTTTTTTTTTTTGGTTTTTCGAGACAGGGTTTCTCTGTATAGCCTGGCTGTCCTGGAACACTTTGTAGACCAGGCTGGCCTCGAACTCAGAAATCCGCCTGCCTCTGCCTCCCGAGTGCTGGGATTAAAGGCGTGCGCCACCACGCCCGGCTTCAAGGGAACTTTTAAAATGCTAAAGTGATTGTGCCAGACACTGGGCTCCTCAACAGTAGTGTGTGTGTGTGTGTGTGTGTATGTGTGTGTGTGTGTGAGAGAGAGAGAGAGAGAGAGAGAGAGGAATTAGTGCATGTGCCTCCCAACCTTTTGCAGTACACAAGGTGAAATCCCTAACTTGGCCTAGAGCCTCGGGTGAACCGACATGCTGCTGTCCTGCCCCACTTTCCCCTCATTTGCTCTGGGCTCCGCCTTCAGGCTTTCTGAAGCCATCCTTGATGTAATGCCCCACCCTACTACCCTCCTCCTGTCCAGTTCATGTCTACCATGGCGTTAGCTTCTGGGACAGCAGGTGCTTGTCAGTCTCCTGCGGTGTCCAGTGTGGCACGTGACTGAGGCCTAAGTCGTTGAAGAAATGAACTAGAAGGATAAGGACCCTCACATTTGAGTGTGCATGTGTGTGACCCTGTAGATGCTGGAAATGAATGTGTTCTCCGTGACCCACGCGTGTTTTCCTAGGTGTGAACTGATGGACAGAGTGTGTACACTTAGGCTTTGCATGATGAGAAAGAAACAGTTCATTCGCTTTTATTATAAACAGTTTTCCAGTTTATAGCGGAAGAAACAATAACCAGAGGACCAGAATAACTTAGGCAGGTAGGTGGCAGTCAAGGATGACCTTGTCAGTTACCAGAGCCACAGTGTCTTGCAGTCCCCTGCAGCGTCCTGTGACTCCTCATCATACATCCCCGCTTGCACAGGGGAAAGACACCAGGCGTGTTCAGCTGAAGTTGTCTGTGTCTTTAAGAAGTCAGTATCTGACTGCATTGACAGGCTGCCTCACACTCCTAGCCTTCCTGCCTCAGCATCCTGGGTCACACCTGGCTTCGTTGTGTGTTCTGATGCTGCTAGTTGTATCTGTGGCTGATCCTAACAACATTCTTTTTTTTTTTTTTTTTGGTTTTTCAAGATGGGGTTTCTCTATGTAGCCCTGGCTGTTCTGGAACTCACTCTGTAGACCAGGCTGGCCTCGAACTCAGAAATCTGCCTGCCTCTGCCTCCCGAGTGCTGGGATTAAAAGTGTGCGCCACCACTGCCCAGCTCCTAACAACATTCTTTATAAACGTGCCTTCTTATTTTATCCTATTATTCAGATCAGGGAATCTAGTCATTTCATTTATGAAACAATAAAATTTCCAAAGAATTATTAAAATTTTATTGCGAGAGAAACTTCATTGACTAAGTAATGAAGAACAGACTGAGCAAGTTTGGACACTCATATTCAGCCTTTTTTCCCTTCCCTGTTGTTGATAAGGAAAGTAGGTCATCAGTGTAGCAGGACTGTTCCGAAACACTCTGGGCTGTTCATATCCGCAGAAGTTCTGCACTCAGCCTGAGGACTCTTGGGATCAATTTGGTTCTTCACAGAGGCCTCTGGGAGATGCCTGCAGCCATGGATGGTTTCTGGGCTGCCACCGTGTGTTCTCTGGGGCAGGGAGAGGCTGAGCTGTCTTCAGATGCAGGCCAAGGGGGTAGAGGCAGTTATTATCATAAAGATACTGGTGATAAGCAGAGATTAGGAGAGGGGAGGGGTTGTGAACACACATCTTTGCATGTTAGCTCTGTAGTAAGAACACGCACCGTGAGAGACACTGGAGAACTAGGGCTGTTTCCTAGTGTCCTGCGTTAATAATTACAGACCCTCTGTGTGCCCCGGCTTAGGTGACTTACCTTGTCTGTAATGCCCCTTGGGTCTTCAGAGGGTCTCCGGATGCAGGTGTGAGATGAGTTCTTGGTCTTCAGGGCTGCTTCCTGGGCATCTCACCCAGGTTCAGTTCCTGCCACAGTGAAAGGCAGGCATTTGCATGACGTTGTCGTTTTCTCAGATTGCTCAGTAAGTGCTCTTGTCTCACCTCAGGTAGTCTCCAGCTTTTTTTTTTTTTTTTTTTTTTTCTTTCTAAAATGAGTACAAGTTGTAAAATATGAAGGGTCTAGGAAGCTTCGGAATGTGTAGAGAACTGTTAGCACAATGTAGTCTTTAGGAATTGCATTTTTGGTGGATGCGTGTGCACACATACGTCTGTGTACATGCCTGTGTATGCACGTGTGCATGTGTGTGTGACTATTTCTAGTGTGTTAGGATCTCAGACAGAGCTTTTAAAATCAGAAGAGAGGATTTACTCCTGTGGGTGAGACTAATGCTTTCTTTGCTTCATCTCAGTACAGGTTATCTAGACTGCATTCTGAATTTTGGCTTTTCCGTTTGTTCTCAATGCTCATAAAGTGTTGGCTCAGTGTCGTTTCGTATTTAAAGATCACTGAGCCAGCAAGTGGGACTGTGCCCGTCGAGGCAGCACCCCACTGTAGGGCTCTGATGAGTGTTGTCCACTGACTGAGAAGCAGAGGGGACGTGTGATGTGGACGTTAGTGCTGAGGACTTAGTGCTGAGAAAGCAGGAGAGCCGACTGGCCATGCTCTGTGGCTCCGGGTCACTGTGACTCTCAGTATTTCGTTCTCTCTGAGCCAGTTGTGTGATGTCGCTGAGAGCGCTGGAAAATGCAGATCCGGGAAGCAAGCGCTTTGCGATTCCCCTTCAGACTTCCTGTGGCCCAGGCTGGCCCCGCAGCCACCGGTTAAGTCTATTTTCTTGTCTTTGTTTCTAGAAACATTTTAGAGCCAGATTGTTTTGGGCTGTGTAATTGAAACCTGCGTCTGCCCAGACTGTCGGTCTGTCCCTGGCTGGAAAGAAGTTACTTGACGGCTTTCATGGGTTTGACTGTCCTTAGCATTCTCTGTCATGATATGCTGAACACACAGAAGCTTACCCTGTGCTTGCTGCATCTGTGTAGGGAGCCAGCAGTCTCCAGCAGGACTGCCTTTAGCAAGTCCAGCAAGCATAGAGCACAGAGCTTCCTCCTACCACTCCCCAGAGCCTCGGCTTAGCTGAGCTGCCTGTGTGTAACTTGCTGTGCAGGTGGTCCTCCTTCTGAAAGTTTTTATTAGTGAGTACGGACGGGATGCTCTGCAGTTAAGAGCACTTGTTGCTCTGGCTGAGGACTTGGGTTTGATTCCCGGCGCCCACATACTGGCTTGCAACCATCTGTAGCTACAGCTCCAGGGGATCTCGCATCCTCTTCTGATCTCAGGCACCAGGCATACATGAGGTACACAGACAAACATGCAGACAAACAACCATACACATAAACCATAAAAAAGAATATATATTAAGTTAGGCAAGTCTTGTTTTTTGAACTATGCCTCACTATGTGTGGCCTTGATTGGCTTGGAACTACTTTTGTAGATCAGGCTGAATCATGAACTCACATAGAAACCACCTGTCTCTATCCCCAGAGTGCTGGGATTAAAGGTGTGAGCTACTACACACAGCCTTTTTTTTTTTTTTTTTCCTTTAAATGTCTCCTGTGACTGTTAGTGTTGAATGCAGTGAAAATGTGTGATTTATAAAGCTTCTTTGAGAATCATTGATAGACAAATTAAAGGCCAGCCACCTCCTACCCAGAAGTGATGAGTACCGGACTCAGTGTTTCATCAGGAATCTCATGCTTCTACTGTGATCGTCTTCTCTTGTGAATCTGTCCCGCGTGGGTCGACAGGCTCACTACATTTCTTCTTAAAAGAGACTCCAGAGTTTAAGACATTTGCCTCAGCTGTACTGGGTTTTTTTTTTTTTTTTTTCTTTTGTTTTGTGTTGTGTTGCTCTTGTTTTTGTTTTTTGTAGTTTATTTTTTTTTTTTACTGTTTATTTATATGTTTGACCTATACACATGTCTTTGTACCACCGTGTGCCGATGGCGTTGGGTCCCATGGAACTGGAATTACAGGCAATTGGGAGCCATCATGTGGGTTCCAGGAGTCAAACCCAAGTCCTCTGGGAGAGCAGCCAGTGCTCTTAACTGCTGAGCCACCTCTTAGCTCCCTACTGTCCTTTTAATATAACACATCCAGTCTGCTTTGAAAAGTGCCTGTCACGGAAACAGCAGCTTCTTGGGGGCCTGGCCCGTCCCTCACAGAGTCTTTGGAGCCTTTCTGAGGTTGCTGCTAGCTGGGGGGATGTTGGAAGTCTTCTGTGCATTCCTCACTGATGCCCTGGAATGGCGTCTGCGGAGCCGCTGGCAGGATTCTGCTGATGGGAGCTTTCCTGTGTTTCCCTCAGGATGTGTTTCCTCTCACACACGCCAGAGAAACACATCTGTGTGACTCTGTAGACAGACAGTGCCTCAGTCAACAGGAAAACGCTGGGGTGGTGGGCCTTTTCTTAAAATGAGACTGGAGGAGACAGGTGGAGGAACATTTACTCAGGTGCTTCAGGGACAGTTTATTCTCTGCCACTGCAGGGTCGCTTCTGTCTTCCCTTCTCAAACGTCACCGTTCTCCCTGTGCAGCAACCGCAGAACCCTCTTGCGGGCTTGCAGAGCCATTGCCAGAGAGACAGCCCGAAGCCGTGGGGGTCCCTGCTGTTTGGTCATGCTCCTTCCTTAGGATGCTTCCCGCAACACAAGCAAATCTGTATACCTCATGTTAGGTATAATGAACACAACTTTTCAGAGTTTAGGCTTCCTTTATTTGGAGTCAAAGCTGAGGTATATACCACCTGCCTACCAACACATTGTGAGCCTAGTGGCAAGGTCTAAAGTCCCAGCCCTTGGGATGCAGAAGCAGGAAGGCTGCAAGTGTGAGTCCTAGCCTGGGCTACACAGAGAGACCCTGTCTAAGAAACAGAAGAAAAGCCCGGATTACCGGGTAATCAGTTCTCTTGGTTTCAGCTATACCTAGAAACCAGGGCAGAGAGACAAATGGCCATGTTTCTGAGATTGACACCGGCCCTAGAGAGGACATTTAACGTGGGCCTGGGGCTCAAGCTTCCTCTCTACTGGGCTGGCTCTTCAGGTGTAATAGGCAGGGTCACTGTTGGCTGTGAAGAAATGTGGTGATCAAAGCAACTGGGGAGGAAAGGGATTCTTTGCTTTTGAACTTCCACATCACAGTTCATCATTGAAGTCAGGACAGGAACTCAAGCAGGGCAGGAACCTGGAGGCGGGAGCTGATGCAGAGGCCATGGAGGGGTGCTGCTTACTGGCTTGCTCCTTCCTTATGGCTTGCTCAGTCTGCTTTCTTATAGAACCCAGAACCACCTGCCCAGGGATTGCCCCTCCCACAATGGCTGGGCCCTCCCCCATTGATCACTAAGAAAATGTTCTTGCATACAGCCCTGTCCTCTGGAAGCCATTTTCTCAATTGAGGTTCCTTCCTCTCAAATATCCATAATTAACATAAAACTTGCAGCTATGTCAGGTAACCCAAGCTAACATCAAGTTTGCTTTGTGACCAAGGATAGCCTAATCTTGCCTTTGCCTTTCAAGTGCTAGATTACAGGTGAGTGATATCATATTTGGCTTTTGTACTTTTGTATTTTGTTGTTCTTCCTCTTTCAGTGCAGTCATATCTGTGCATAAGTCCAGGGTCTTACCATAGAATCTTGGGTGGTCTGGAAGTTACCATGTAGACCAGGCATCCCTTGAACTCAGAAATCCACCTGCCTCTGCCTCTGAAGTTCTGGGACTAAAGGTGTACACGAGCTAGATTTTGTGGGAATTAAAAGACATATTTATGGGCTGGTGAGATGGCTCAGCAGTTAAGAGCACCTACTGTTCTTCCAGAGGTCCTGAGTTCAAATCCCAGCAACTACATGGTGGCTCACAACCATCTGTAATGAGATCTAATGCCCTCTTCTGGTGTGTCTGAAGACAACTACAGTGTACTTATATATAATAAATAAATCTTTTTTTAAAAAAAGACATATTTACACTTTCTCCTACTTACTGGGATCTGTTGTGAAATCTTTTGAGCGTTTCCTTAATTTGCTCAATGGCTCAACTACACCATCCTTTTAAATAGTTTTGTGTATATATGTGTGTGCATGTGAGTGTGCAGGTACATGTGTGTTTTCAGGGAGGCCATTCTTGGGTGTTTTCCTTGCCTTGTTTTTTCTTCCTTTTTTGACAGTCCCCCAGAACTGGCTCTGGCCAGCATGGATCCCTGGCACGGGGTCACAAGCCTGCGTTATCCCAGCTCTTATGCAGCAGTTCTGGGGACAGAGTCGGCCCCGCTCCTTATGTGCCAAGTGCTCTCCTGGCCGAGCTCTGCCTTGTTGGCCTATCTATCGTTTTGTTGATCTTTGGAGTCTTGCTCCCGATTCCAGGCTGATCTTCAATTCCGGCCTCCGTCTCCGTCATGCCTGGCTCACAGCCCTCTACGTCTGAGACGTTCTCAACATCTGTGAAGAAAAGGTCACGTGCAGGGGGAGTGCTCACAACCTGACCTCATGAGCAGCTTCTCTCTGGCAGGGCGTTTAGAATTGTATCTGGATCTCCTTGTCCAGGACTGCTTCATTAATTCTTTCTCATACAGTTGGGAATTGGCTTCCCTTACAAAATATTTTAGTTTTAAAATTTGTTGTCTGATCACTTAGACGAGAGAACTTTAAAAAAAATCTAAGTTTGATAAGACATTTAAATTTTTTTTTTAGTTTGTTTTTGACATCTTAGTTTTCCAGCTGAAGTTTTGAATGCCAGATGTCAACACTGGTGGCTCTTACAGAGAGTTCTAGTCTTTGGAATCGTTTTCAGATTTTTCTTTGTTTGGAAAGGGTATTAGTGCTGCTGAGGTGGGAGAACACAGAGTTTTGTAGAGTTCTCGGTTTACCACTGTATGAAGTTATCCTCATGTGCCCTTGTCAGTAGGGCATTGGTTGGATTTTCCCTTTGGGTAGGGAAACTTAATGGGCTCGTAAGTAACAGTTGCTAGTGTCTAAAAACCAGTGAGGACTAGAGTCTGTGCGGGACTCTGTACAGATTAAAAACAAACACCTTTGTACGTGCTTAAGATAGAGAAAACCAAAAGAAAACTAATACATGTGCAGCCATTACCACAGAGACTTGGGAACAGTTTCATGACCCCTAAGAGAAGCCTGTGGTGTTGGAGAGAGATGGCTCAGTAGTTAAGCACACTGTCTGCTCCTGTAGTGGACCCGGGTTCTATTCCCAGCTCCCACATGGAGGTTCACAACCACCCGTAACTCCATTTCCAAGGGATCTGATGCCCTCTTTTTGGCCTCTGCAGGCATCGTATGTGCCTGATACGCACGTGTGTGAGCACGCACACACACACACACACAAGTCTTGTTTGCCTATTTTTGAGACAGGGTCACTCTCCGTGTTGTTGGTTGTCCTGGACCTTGATAATAAGCTAGTCTGGCCTCTGCTTCCCAAGTTCTGGGATTAAAGCGTTTGCCACAGTGCTTGGGCAAGTGAGTCCTAAGAAACAGCCTCCTGCCCTCTGTCTTTAGCTCTTAACCCACAGCCCCCAAACTGTTCTCTGTATTTGCCTAGTGTAGGCTTAACACAAACAGCTAGGCTCTGTAGGTCTTTGTACCGCCTCTCGGCACTGTGATGTTGCCAGGGTCTCTCCGGGCCATAGGGTGTGCTGGTGCATCAGTGCTGAGCAGCGGTCTCTGTGGCAATAGCAGTTTATCTAATAGACCAGCGAATAGCAGCACTCAGGGTTCTCCCTTTGCTGTGGGGGTGGGAGTGGAGTTGGGGGAGGGGGAGGTCATGTATTCGTTTTCAGTTCTCTCAAGAGCCAGGTCAGGTGGAAATCTGTTAGAGCACAAGGCACCGATAGGCCCTTCCAAAGCTCAGCCCACCTGACGCCCTAGAGATCCAGAGCTGCCCATACTACATCAGCGATTCTCTGGCTGCCGGGTTTCATGCTGGGGTAAAGGACCCATTCATGGAGGGGTTGGCTGTCACTTCATAAGTGACAGACCTGTGTGCGTTGGACAGATGCATGTCCCTTTGAGCCTTCAGCCCATTGGGGGAATGGTGCTGGTTATATACCCAGGGTCTCACATACAGTAGGCAAAAGCAAGATTGCCTGTAGCCGAGGCTGACTTTGAATACCTCATCTTCCTGCCTCTACCATGCCTGGCAAGTCTACCTTGAGGATTTTAAATTGTCCTCCCTATCCTGTCTCCTTTTCAATAAGTTCTTTATATATTTTAGGTATCAGTGAATGCCTTATTAGATTTAGGGTTTGCAGTAAATGTCGGTGTATATTTTTACTTACTTTAGTTAGTGTGTGTTGTTGTGACGTGTGTGCCATGGTGTACGTGTGGAGGTCAGAGGCTGACTTGGAGAGGTCAGTTCTCTGTCTGGTTGAGCCCTGTCAGCTACGTTGCTTGCACAGTGTCAGACGTGAGCTGCTTTTGCCGTCCAGGGCCAGGAAGATTTGCTGCTGTGTCTCCTCCTGGGGGCTTTGTGGGCTCAGGTCCTGTGTCCAGGCTCCAGACCCATTCCATCACCAGCATCTTTCTGTTTGCTTGCTCTCAGGGCTGGCCTGCTGGGTCAGCGCCCTTTGTTGACACTCCATGCCCCGTGAGTGGTTCCATTTCGTGTTGAAAGTCAGTTGACTAGAGAAAGTATGGCTTTACCTCGGGGCTGAAGTGCTTTTTTAAAAATGTGATTATTGTTATTATTGTTGTTGTTGTATGTTTATGTGTGTACACTGTGTATGTGTGGGTACCTATATGTCTGTATACTGTGTGTGTATATGTGGGGGCATGTGTATGAATGTGTGTGTGGTAACATGTACAGAGATGAGAGGACAACACCGTGGATGTGGTTTTCTGTTGCCATTTTCACATGTGTTTGGGGACCACACTCAGGTCACCAGGCTGTGCAGCAGGTGTCCTTTCCCTCTGAGCCCCTTTGGCCCTGGATTTTGAGTTCTGTTGCATTGATTCATGTCTCACACTGTCGTGATAACAGTTTCCACTTTTCTGCTTTATAAAATGTGCATGTGTATCTGTTTATGTGTGTGCACACTCTTTCCTGCATGTGTATCTGTTTATGTGTGTGTGCACGCTCTCTTTCCTGCTTCTGCTAGGGATTTACAACTCGCCTCTGTCCTTGTGAGCTCCACCCAAGATGCTCGGTGAGTGTAGGGCACGTCCACAGTGGTCACTCCGTGACACCAGTCACTCGGTGATACTCACTTTTTCTCTTCTGAGCTTAGTCATTGGGTTTGCTCTCTGGTGGGCTCCCTTCCTGTCCTTATACATGGTGTGTATGCCTGTGCATCCCCCTCTATGTGTGCATCCCCCTGTGTGTGTGTGTGTGTGTGTGTGTGTGTGTGTGTGTGTGTGTGTGAGAGAGAGAGAGAGAGAGAGAGAGAGAGAGAGAGCGCAAGACAGACCTGTAGACCTGTTTGGTTTTGTTTTTTGTTTTTGCGTATTTTTCATTTGAGTTGTTTTTGTTTTTGTTTTTGTTTTTGTTTTTGTTTTTGTTTTTGTTTTTGAGACAGGGTTTCTCCGTATAGCTTTGCCTACTTGTTCAGTAGACCAGGCTGGTCTTGAACTCAGAGATCTGCCTGCTTCTGCATCCCAAGTGCCTGGGATTAAAGACATGTGCCACTATACCCGGCTAACTGAAATTGTTTTGTGCTTATGTGTGTGTGTGGGTGGGTATGGGCGTGAATGCAGGTATGTGTGGAAGCAGGAAGGTATCAGATCCCCTGGGGCAGGAGCTACAGGCAGTTGTGAGCAGCTGCGTGTACCAAATGTGGGGCTCTGAGGGAGCAGTAAACTAACTGCTGACTGAGCCTTACCTCTTGAAACGCTTGCTGGGATGTGCTGGTGGGGCCTCTAGCCTTTGTAGAATGTGACTTGTAGAATGGCTGAGAAGGTGGTGGCTTTGGAGAGCGGCCAGTATGGAGGTGTGTTCCCTGAGTCTTTGCCATAGTAGAAGCTGTGTCTGACTCACTGCTGAAGGAAGAACTCATACTGTTCCACAGTGAATGCTGTTGGCTGAGTGTAAGCCCTTAGCATCTTGTACCAAGCATTCAAAGTGTACAGTCCCAGGAGTCAGCAGGGAAGGGCAGACAGCAGCTGGGTTACAGAATGCAGGGTGTAGGGTCGTGCCACTGGGCTTCCAGCTCTGCCCAGCTACATGTTCCAGCAGTGCAGAGAGGACACTGCTACACAAGCCTTGCAAAGGTGGACAGAGGCTCTGGCATAAACTTTGTCTGTGTCTAGCAGTGGGAGGGATGTAGTCGGTGAGAAATAGCATTGCCCACTTCAGGTCCCACATGGCACAGACAGACAGCTGTTGGCCTCTTCTGTTCACAGCGGTCTGGTTTTCTGTGAATTTGTCAGGGTTTGGCTGTGTGCCGGCTCCACTTAGCTTTCTTTATCCGAGTTCCATTTGTCTTTTTGAACAGAATGCTGTACAGCAGCAGACGGGAAAATTACATCAAGTGCTGGCTAGAAACCTGAGGTGTGGGGCCTGGGGCCTGAAAGAAGCACAAAGCTTCCCGTGTTCATGCCCATCTGGCTACCCAGAGAGGTCCCAGGGCCCCAGTTAGCTGTCACCCACAATCCCCATGCCCAGCTTCCTCTGCAAGCAGTTGAGTGGCTTGACCCTGAGCCTCCATCCTGGTCTCTTTTCTCCTCCACACTAGCCATGTTCCCTCCCTTCTGTCCAGCTGCCTCTGCCATGCAGTTCAGGCTTTGGCTGCCTTGGCTTGTAGCCCAGTGTAGAGCTCTTCACGTTGGCTAGAATGGAGCTGGCAGACTCCCTGTCCCTGAGGCCTTCATCAGCCACTTCCCGTTTAATTACAGCTCCTTGTTCTAAGACCCGGCTCTTGACTTCTGTGGCAGCCTCAGGTCAGATTTCCTCACTGGCCCCTGGCAGCCAGCAGGCGGTCTAGGTAGTTCTGTGGGCAGCACAGGGGGCCAGGGCAGCAGCCTCTCGACTCCTGAGTCTGCATAGCTGGTTGTGTGGAGTGACTCAGGAGCCAGCACAGTGCTCAGAAGAGGGATGCTGGTGTCGGGGTGAGGGAGGGTGTTTAAGAACTGGAAACCGACCCTGGCAGGCTGAGGAAAAAGCCACCAAATCACGTCTTGTTTGAGGATTTCCTTCAGCTTCCCACCCACAAGGTTCTTTCGCTTAGGTGTTTTCCTATCTCCAAAGTAGGAAGGGTGGAATGTGTTTTCCCACCCACCCCGAAAGGTGGATTTGCCTTCAGGTCCTGCCTTGATCCTTCTCTTGAAGTGAGCACTCTCTTCTGCCTCTGGATGCTGTGAGCTTTGCCACCTGTTTTGCCGTGCTCTCCCGCTCCTTCTGCACAGGATCTGGGATTTGCACCTTCCAGGAGCGCAGGCCGTGCCAAGGCGCTGTTTCCAGCTTGCCTGGTGTGGAAGCGCAGCTTTGGCGCACGCAGCTCTCACACACTTCTCGTTGCTCTCTTTTCATAGACACGATGCGGCGAGTGGTGCGGCAGAGCAAGTTCCGGCACGTCTTTGGACAGGCGGTGAAGAATGACCAGTGCTATGACGACATCCGCGTCTCCCGAGTCACCTGGGACAGTTCCTTTTGTGCTGTCAACCCCAGATTCGTGGCCATCATCATTGAAGCGAGTGGGGGAGGGGCCTTCCTGGTGCTCCCGCTGCACAAGGTGAGTGAGAGAGCAACATCCCCTTCTGGAGCTGGAGATACAAGGAACTCAGGTCCTCGGCAAGGGCTCTGACCACTGAGCCATCTCTTCAGCCTGTGGTCTTTCGGGTTTTGAGTTGTAAATTGACCACAAGCTCAAAAAAATGTCCCGAGGGATGGGTTTTAGCTCTGTGGCTTCGCTGTCCTGTTGCTTAGGTGTATATGACCCTGGTCCCAGCCCTGCTGCCAGAGTAGCGGGTGCTGGAGGTGTCTACACAGACAGACCCAACACAAGATTCACGGTTTATCCCAAGTCTCGGTAGTAAGCTACAGCCTAGGATTTACACTGTTTGACAGTGGTAGAAATGAAAGGTCCCGCCTGGCTGGCCGTGTGTGCACTCCTCCTCAGGGGTGCACTGCTCCTTTCCTGACTTACCTTTCCTGAGCCGCCCCAGCTGGGTGTAAGATGGAGCATTTGTACGCCTGTTCTCCTTAGCTTGTGGGAGGAAAAGTCCTGAGCTCCAGAGCTAAGGGTGTAGCGCCACGACATGACGTGGAAGTGCAGGTGTTGAGTACAGCCAGCCGTCACCATGTGCTGAAAATCTACAGGCAGCAATGGGAAACTAGGGCACGCCTCACTGAGGATCGTGGGTTCTGGAAGTCGGCGTCCACCTCAAGAGCATAGCTTGACATCACGTGGGGAAGCTTCCGGTTCCTGTACTCTCAGATGTCCGGGACTAGCTTGTTCTGGTTAGCACCTGTGCTTGGCTTCGATAGAGGAATTGGGTCTCCTGGAGCTACAGATAGTTGTGAGCCCCCTGCTATGGGTGCAGGGACTAGAACTTACGTCATCTGGACATGCCCTTAGCCACTGGGCCGTCTCCAGCATGTGTAGTCCTTTATTAGTAGTGGGGAGCGCTCGGGAACTTGACTTTTTGTTGCTACGGCTCAGGCCAGCCAGCTGAGAGGACAGCCACGGCCTGTCAGCCAGGTCAGGAACTCACGGTCTGCCTGGAGTTAAAGCATTTTTCTTTTTATAAACTGAGGAACGAATTCAAGACATTCTTTTCTTCAAAGAAATGGAACAAGCCAATTAAGAAGCCCAAAATAAACTCTGAATGGCTAATCTTGCACAGGGTTCAGACAGTTCCTCCAGCTTCCACATCCACAAAAGGCTCCCTGAGCCCGCCTGTGCTTCTGCAGACCACGGGAGACTCTGACCCTCATGGCGCTTGCAGGAGACCTGTTTGGCGATGTGGTTCTTACTTAGGTTAAGTGGCCTGCATTAGTCAGTATCACTCCATCTCTATTGGAATGAGATTGCCTGCTCGTCCTTGACTGCGGAGAGAGCTTAGTGGGTAGAGTTAGCGTGAGGACCTGACTTCGGATCGTCAACATCCTCTGACAGGCCAGGCTCAGTGATGCTTGTCTGTAACCCCATCACTAGGGGTCAGAGTCAGGAGGAGCCTAGGGGCTCTCTGGCTGCCAATCTATCCAGCTGGTGAGCTTCAGGTTCATTGGGAGACAGTCTCAAAACGGGCATGGGGGAGGCAAGAGAAGATACCTCCACATGTATACACACATATCCCTCCAGCCCCTCGCCGGTTGCTATGCCTCAGTCACATGTTGGCTTTGGGAGGTGCCTATCTTTTAGGCCTTTCTCAGCTGTGATTCTGTCTGTGTGGCTTTGTCCTGCAGGTGAGGGTGGCTGTCGGTCCTGTGCTATGGTGGAAGGCCTGGCTACGAGCCCCAGGTCACTTGACCCTGATGTTTCTACCCTTCCTGGGCTGCTGCCTGGTCACTGGGGCATCTGTAACTGAAGCAAATAGGACCATCCTCACTGTTGGCAGGAAATACCGATGGTTTTTGAGTGAGGGTTGTGGATTTTACATTGCTACTGATATTTGATTGTTACCAGGTCAGGTTTCATTGTTGTCTGATCATCACGTGTCAGCGTTGCTTTGCTGTTTGTAGGCTCAGCACTGCCCTTTGCAGCATTTCTGCCCTGGTGGGGGTAGAATTGAACCTCAGGCCTGACTCATGCTAATCAAGTCCTGTGTCACCAAGCTATAGCCTGCCACCCTGCACCCTTACCCCAGCATTGTGTACTGTTTTCTAACCTTTATCTTATTAGATTGCTTCTATTGGCCCTGTGTGGTGGTCTCAGCACTTGGAAGGCAGCCTACATAGTGAGTTCCAGGCCAGCCAGGCTACATGGCCAAGATAGGGGGGAGGGGTAGCAAAGACTTGTAATCTCAGTGTCTTGTGATTAGAGTTTGGGAAAATATAAATGAGTTAGACAGTCTCTGTCTTCCAAGACTTCCAAGATCCAGGATGGAAACAGTAACAGGGACAAATATATTGACATGCACACATGCCTGTGCTCACACACACACACATACACACACCTGTGCTCACATACAAGCACCAGCACACACACAAACGGTCAGCACATTGGCTTGTCAGAGACCATTGCTTGAAGAGTAAGTAGGTTCCCAGCTAAGGTGTGGCGGCTTGGATAAGCCCGCATGTGCCCCGACTCTTTGGTAACACTGCTCAAGCTGTGGCATGCCGCTCTGCCGTGATCTCTGCAGGTGTGGTTTGGTGTGTGTTCTTGTTCTCCAGTCTTTCAGAGGATGAGTAAGACAAGGCTGTCTTGTTAAGCACAAGCTGGCTCTGTGTTTGACTGGCACGAGGGATAACTTTCTCCCTTGCTACAAGTGCCCATGCAGGCCTTCAGTCCCCTGAGCCATCTGCCAGGCTCAGTCGTGACGCACAGCTGAAGCAAGCACCCCTCCCTGCTGCTGGTCATGATGACTCCAGCACAAAGCACTTCCTGTAAGGTGCACCATCGAACTTCGGACCTCAGAAAACCTGCCAGTCCTGCCTGAGACAAGTAAGGTGGAGGGGTGCTCTGAGAACTGCGTTCCTCACCTGGATGGAGGATCCACACCGTGGGCTCCCATCCCCCTGGTGCCCTTCCCCATTCTGATTGTAAAGGTCATTTGTGTCTGGGAGCGACTGCTGACTTTCTGAGTAGCGACTGTCTATAGTGGGGTGGGGCATGATGGGATGGGCATGGTCCGGGCTCCTTTAACCTTGTGTCACACTGCCTCTTTGTCCCTGCCTGCAGTGAGATGGGCAGTGCCTTTTATTTAATCTTTCTCTATAGATATATAGATAGAGATACAGAGGTTGGTCCAGGGCATTGATCTCAGGTTATCTGGCTTGCCTGTAAGAGCCCCTATCTTAAGCAGTTAGATTTTGGGTAACTTGATAGGCAGGCAGCACGTGTAAATCAGGTATTCTCAGACTGAAGTCTGACATACAGTGTTTGCTTACACTGCATATGTGAGTAGTAAGAGTTGTGCTGGCTAGGTTTATGTCAACTTGATATAAGATAGAGTCATCAGAAAGGAGGAGACCTTATCTGAGGAAATGCCCCCATAAGCTCCGGCTATGGAGGGGAGAGACCAGGCCCTTGTGGGTGGAGCCATCTCTGGGCTAGAGGTCCTGAGTTCTATAAGAAAGCAGGGCTGAGCAAGCCAGTAAGCAGCACCCCTCCATGGCCTCTGTGTCAGCTTCTGCCTCCAGGTTCCTGCCCTGTGTGATAGACCATGACCTGGAAATGTGAGCTGAAATCAGCCATTTCCTGGCCAGCTTGCTCTTGGTCATGGTGTTTCATCACATCGATAGTAGTCTTAACTAAGACAAGTGGCTTTCTGATTATCTGTTCTACCCCACCCCATCCAGGCTAGGGCCTGATGTACAGTAGGGAGGATGCACAATAGGGAGTGCTCTTCTGAGCCTGGCATGAAGAGCTGTCTACCACCACACCCCTCTAGTTAGTTATGAGTGTCCTTAAAACAGATGCAGATAGAGAGAGTAAGTGCACACACACACACACACACACACACACACACACAATGTGTGTGTGTGTGTGTGTGTGTGTGTGTGAATATAAACATGCTTTTTGAGATAGGGTCTTCTTGTGTAGTGTACGCCCCTGAAGCTTGAATGGAATTTAAAGCGTGCTTTAAAACCATAATTTTGGGGTTGTAGCTCAGCTGGTAGGATGATTGTCCAGCACACACAGGGCCATGAGTTTGACTCCTAGCCACAGAGCAGGCATGGCAATGCACACCTATGACCCTACCACCTGGCAGGCCGAGTAGAAGACCTGAGTTCAGAGTCACCCCTAGCGGTGGCTTGCATGGGAATTGATCCAGTAGGCTCATCCATTTGAATGCTAGTCCCCGGTTGGTGGAACTGTTTGGGATTAGGAGTGGCCTGTCACTGAGAGTGGGCTCTGAAGTTTCAGAAACCCAAGCCATTCCCAGACCTGTGATTGTGTCTCAGGATGTGAGTTCTCAGCTGTTGCTCCAGCACCCTGGAAACTGAACCTTGGTCCTCCGAAAAAACAGCTTTTTATTGCTGAGCCATCTTTTCAGCCCCAAGTGCTTTTTTTTTTTTTTTTGCCTGGACCCCTGCTGGGTTATTACATTCTCTTATTTAAACATTGTAAAAATAAGTAAATAGAAAAAAATAGAAAGACACCCTTGTCCTTCCTCCCTGTGAAGATGCTAATCCAGCTGTGTGCTACTTTGGCATGGCTTCTGGTTTATGGTCTGGCAGGCCTCTTCTGTGTGAGGTGCCAGCACCGTAGGGTTTAGTGTACCCAAAACTGAGACCCTCCTGCGTGGAATAAGTTGTAAAATTCATCATTCATAGCTGGGTGGGTTGTTGCACTCCTGTAATCCTGGGAGGCAGAGGCAGGTGGATCTCTGTGGGTTCGAGGCCAGCCTGCTCTACAGAGTGAGTTCCAGGACACTGGGGCTATGCAGAGAGAACTCTCTAAAAGAAAAAAAAATCATTATTTGAACCTAGTAAATATTCCTTTCCCACAGACTTAGGTCACATATTCCAGGTCTTCAAAATGCAGCCACCCGACTCTCAAGTTAGCTAGTCTGTAACTGGAATTCTCCTCCTGGTTCTTCATCTGTGTCTCCAGAGCTGAAGCCGTGAGGCCCCCAACACTGGGCAGCCCCTCATGAGCATCTCCTGTTAGCATTGGCTGAGCTGCAAACACCAGGGATGAACAGACAGCTGAATGCCTGTCCTGTGCTGGAAAAGAGTGGACTCTCGGCTCTACCGTGTTTACAGGAGAGCAAGGAGGAGAGGATGCTGAGGTCCCACAGGGACACGTGGCACTACAGTGGACACTACACAGTTGTTTTACTCCCTGCACTTTGTAGGAGGATGCATGCCTCCTATGAGTTCCTGCTATTCTCCAGATTTAATACCCACTCTAGGATCTTGTCATTTGAGATCTCAAAGACTGAGTCAGGAGGATCTGAGTCAGGCCAGTCTGAGATCCATGATGAGACCCTATCTGAAAAAAAAAAAAACAAAAACAAAAACAAACAAACAAAAACAATTTTAAAAAACAAAACCGCAACCCAAAGAATATATTCTAGGTCAGAGCAAAGCTTACCATGGGTGTAGCCACACACAGGCACCAGCCAGCATCTCGCTGAAACCACCACTCAACAGTCCCTGGGATGGGACGATGCTGTGCTCCTCACGTGTCTCTCAGCGAGTCCCTCCTAACCAAGTCTTAGCTGCCTGTCCCCCACACAGGCCGAGCCCTGAGATTTCTCTTCTGTCCTTGTCCTTCTCCACAGTGACCCATTGGTCCCAGAGCACGTTACTAGAGCCCATGTCTCCTTGCCCCTTTTCTGTGTGAGAAGGAATCTGTCATTCCTTCACCAGCATGGGTCAGGGCACTGCAAGCACTATGAGGACTCAAGGAAGTCCTTCCTTGAGGCTGCGTGTTCTCCAAGCTGTCCCCCCACCCCCACCCCCCCATGCTCCTTGTCGATGGCAGTGCTCCCCTGTGCTCCTTGTTGCAGGGTGGGGCTGCTTGTCCCCTGAATCATCTGCCTTCTGCCAGAGAGCTGTCTTTGTATGTCCCTCTGCCCCTGCAGTTGCCAGCGCTGTGCCTGTAAGCAATCAGGAAATGTTTCATAAATTGTTGAGAACAGTTTCCACCCTTGACCTGCTGAATGTATCAAGTGGATTCATCTGGAACAGTCCAGAAGGCTGCATCAGTTTCACCCTGCAGCCTGACCTTGGGCCCTGTGTTGAAGGCCACACCCCAGGTGGCTAACCTCTGTCTCACCAGCCAGAGTTGCTAGAATATCATGAGTTCTTTAAAGGTGAGTTACTTTTTATGAAGTTACAACATATAAAGATCAGCAACTGAGTGCAAGGCGAACCAATGCAAGCCTTGTCACTGTCTGTGTGGTTATATTTATATTCTTTCTAAACATCACATGTCTACTTCAGCCCAACATCCTCTCACCTGTGTCTGCTTCAGCACAACATCACATGACATAACTGAGTCTCCAAAGTACCCAGAAATTTCCACTTCAGGCACCCCTGAGGATGTCAGTCACTTCATCATGGGGGCAATACATGTGGACAGTCCCCAACAGGCTGTAATGCACAGCATTAGTCTTGATGTCACTATCCAGGAATCACAAAACTTGGGTCAGCCTAGTTTCTGCCTGACAGTGGTGACTGCCGATGAGGAGGGTCTGGGCAGCCCTGAGGAAGCATGTGTGCAAGTCCTTAGACAGCACTGTTGTGTGACTTCAATCACAGTCTTGATGCCGGACAGGGTCATCTCACTGTTTGAGGAAACGACATCTAGATCAGACAAGTTGCCCGTGGTGGGGGGACCCCGTGGCCCTTCCCCACAGGCAGCTTCTTACAGCTTGCATGGGCTCGGAGCGAGCGCCGCCCCTGCTGCCAGTGGCCACAGGGCCATTGCTTTGCCAGCTCTGCCTGTGGGCAGAAGGGGCTTGCATCGGTAACTGCTTTTAAACATTCCTCTAACAGCTGCCCTGGGTCTGCCCAGTGCTGACCCTGTGACTGCATGAAGCACTCAGGCCCTCAGTGCTGACTCCCAGCCGAGGCTGGAGAACTTCACAAGGAGATTGTTAGCTTTCAGATTCTGTGAGTTTGCATCCAGGAGAGAGAGGGGGTACAGTGTGAGAAGGGCCAGGGCGGTGGCCACAGCCTCTTCCAGACTGGAACTTGGCTTCTTGGCATGTGGGAAATGGGATGCTAGAGGAAATGGATCTGATCATGTCTGTGTCATGAACCAACATGTGAGTCAGAAGTAGCTTATGGTAGAAAAATCACACATTTGTTGTTGTTGGGGTTTTATTTTTTTTTTCTTCTTCTTCATTTCTAGTATGAATTGTGTAAAATTGACATTTTCCTTGAGAAAATGTCACCTAGTGAAGAACCAGGACAAGTGCTCAGGTCCTGTGCCAGGTTCGTCAGCCAGGTGTCTCCCCCTTAGCCATCTCAGGAGGAGGCAGCGGCTTGAGTCAGACACAAGTGAGACTCCATAGTCCATGCCATGCAGTTGTCTGGAGACTGTCCTTCCTGAACCGTCACCTTTGAGCTCGGGGCATCTGCTCGGGGTGGAGTGACTGTCCCAGGCTGCAGGCGTGTTTTCTCAACCTTCCATGTCTAAATCTTCCTGTGACTTCTCGGTGTAAATCGTTGTTATTTCTCTGCACAGTGTGAAGGTCTGGGGGCCTTAGGGACTTGGGTCCAGTTGAACCTTCTGTGCACTCTGTCCCTGGAAAGAAAGCTCAGCAAGGCAGTAGCTCGGCCTTGGTGCCGCAGCCCCTCAGCGGTGCTGGCTTCCAGCCTCAGGGTGTCCTGTGCCTCATGGTAGTGATGCAGTCTGGGCAGCTGTCTGTCGAGGGCTGTGCCGCCACACTGATGGGCTCCTCCCTTCACAGGCTCCCTCCCGTGGAGCTGCTCTCAGTGACCGCTGTGCTGGCACCTGTCGGACTGGCATTGCTGCATTGCTGTGTTGCTGACTACGCACGCCAACAGGCAGAGAGACGTGTGCTGATTATCCACTGTATAGGGGTGGCTGTGGGACACTGTGGAGGGCTTTATTATGTGCCATTTCTTGGTGTGTTGTGACCTGCCAGTTCACTGCTTACTGAACCGGCTTCTGTCGATGCCTTTAGCACCTAAACTCTGAAGTGTGTGGGTCTCCAAAGGCTGGGGGGTGGTCTGGTGATTCAGGGGGAGGGCACCAGGTGCAGAACAATGACTTGTAAATTGTGTCCTAAGCTGCCAGCCACATGAGTGCTGCGTGGCCTCATTACCACATGAAGTGCCACAGAAGGGCCCTTTCTTTCTCTCTCTGTGCCTGTGTTCTCCAGTCTCACTGGAGGGAGCAGGGAGGAGGGCTGCTCTGCTCGCCCCCAGTTAACAATGAAGCACAGAGTGCTGGCCGAGGAACCTCACAGTGTGCCCCGGGGCTGTGACTCACCCAGAGTGTGCCCAGCAGATGATGTGTCCCCTCCCCCACTCCTCCAAAGATGAGCAGCAGGCAGCCTGTCCTTTGTGTACCCTCACCTCATCCAGCTTCTGCCGTGCTGCGCTCACTGCCTCGTCCCAGCAGCCGGCCTGCAGCTCTTACAGTGCTTTTTACCATATATGGCCATCAGTGCTCGGTGGCTGACAGCTGGCCAGGATAATTTCCTTCCTCTGCTTTGATTGGCTGCACAGCTGCTTGGAGAATGGTGGGTTCTGGAAGTGTGTGGTGAGAAGCCACCATGTCAAGTGCAGAGGATGTTTAACTCTTTCCTGGGCTTCTGGAGTCAAGAGAGTCCATGCTGGGCATGCCAGGCCACCCCTACTCAGGCCAAGAAAGGGTTCAGAGCACATGCGGGTTGCTCTTAAAAAGTCCACCCAGTTTGGATTGAACACGTTTTTGCAATGTCATCTACACATGTGGCAAGCTGCTCTTGCCAACGTGAAGGCCTCTGTTAGTTGGATATAGAGTCCAGGGAAGACTGAGCTGGGAGGCCAGGGATGAGGCTCGTTCATCTGGCTGAGCTCTGTCCTGCATGAGGGCCACGGGCCACGGAGCTGGGTCTGTACTCTCCTCTTCTAGCTTGTTCACAAGACAGAGACTGTCCTGCCATGGTCCCAAGGCAGTACTGTCCTGTTCCTCATTCCCACTCTGGAGTGCCAGAGGCTGCGCCTCCCCCTGCTCACTAGAATGGACTAGACAAGCCCCCGTTCTTCTTAATGATGGGGGCGCTCCTTCTAACCCCACTTAGACCTGTACTTCTCATGCTTGTGACTGTCAGCTGAGACCTTGGTTCTGACTCTGTTCTTCTGCATTGTACTCGTGATCTTCATTCTCAGCTCACAAGAATCGCACGGAATCACAATGGCCAGGACTGAGTTTTCACTTCTAAGTTCTTCTCCCAAGCCGCCGAAGAAATACTTAACCAGCCTTTAGGGTTAGGGTTAGGGTTGACACACATCTTTAATCCCAGCATTTAGGGGCAGAGACAGAGGTAAGCAGATCTCTGAGTTTCAGGCCAGCCTGGTCTAAATAGTGAGTTGCAGCCAGCTAATGCTTGTCTTAATAAACTAAACCCCCATACCCAAAAAAGAAATATATATTTTTAGGTTGCTATTTTGTATTTTTGAAAGCAGAATAGACACTGATTATTAAGAAAGCATAGGAAAAAACTCTTTGGGATGGGGTGGTGCAATGGCTGATGGGGAGGGCAGGTTCAGTGTGGGGCTTTTATTGTTCTGTTGCTACAGAGATTGAATTTGGGACTTACCTGTGTGTGTCCAGGGCTGTACCACTGACCTTCAGTCCCAGCGTGGTGTACTTGAATAAGAACATGTTACCGTTTTCACTTTTTTTTTCCCTTCAGGTAAACACTAACAGTTTATCTTCTCGAGTTCTCAATTGCCTTTAAGTCTGGTCTATACTAAATCCATTAAATCCAGTACCACTGCTTGGGCCAGCAAGATGGCTCAGTTGACAGAGGTGATTGCTGCACAAGCCTGGTGATCTGCATTTAATCCTGGAATGTGTATAAAGAAAGAGAGGCTGTTCAACAGACTTGCCCTCTGAGCTCCATATGTGTGATGTAGCATGCACGTGGCCCCACCATACATATATATAACACACATACACGTACACACCATAATAAATGGAAATGTTGTGTTAAAGGATGAGCAAGGCGGCACACGCTTTAATCACAGCACTCGGGAGACCGAGGCAGGCGGATCTCTTGAGTTCCAGGCCAGCCTGGTCTACAGAGTGAATTCCCGGACAGCCAGGGCTACACAGAGAAACCCTGTGTCATAGACAAAGGGGAAAAAAAGGGAAGTTGGTAAACCCAGCTCTGGGGATGCCTCTGATGGGAAGGGTATCTGTGTGCCCACACTTCAGGCTGGTTTCTCCCAAGGCTACACCTCCCTTCAGCCTGAGATGCTGGCTTACCTCAGAGTAGGTCAGCCTCAGTCTGTGTTTTACTCCAGAACACCCCTGCTCCCAGGCTGCTGCCTCTGTTCCCTTCCAGCAGAGCTCCCTCCATGGGTTTCATCAGCAAGTCACACATGGTATGCACCTCCATAGCTGAGGCCACCCCTGTCATCTGCAGTCACCACGGCTCCTCCCTGTGGAGCAGCTGAGGCTCATGATCCCCGCAGAACATGTACTCCCATAAATAACCCTGTCATAGGGAAAGGAAGCTGGAGAAAAAGAAGTGGCTTCAATAGATGCCCTTTCCTGACTCCTTTGAACCTGCGCATGTGAATGGAGCCCTTATGCTTGGCTGGAACTTTCCTTTGCTTCCGAGCACATGTTTGATTCCATTCTTCAAGCTGGAGCGCATGAGTCCTCAGTTTATTCCCCCAAAGCCAGAAATGAACTGTTACTGGCATGCAGGCACATCAATGGGCCTGCTCCTCATTCTTTCCCTTAAAAAGCAAACATCTGGAAATGCTGGGCTATCCGTCCCTCTCCCAAGAGTCGTGAGGCCTGAGCCCTGGTGCTCTGGACCCTCACAGGTGCCTGGCCATGCCCAGTTTGGGACACAGGCACAGAGGAACGGCTGAGGGGCTGGAAAAGACAGGAAAGTGAGGAAGTTGCCCAGGTCCATAGGAGAAGGGAGGAAGGGGAGGGGTGTTCCGCGGTGAACTTTGGGATAGAAGCTAGGATGAGCTGTGCGGCTATCTCAGCATCTCGAGGGAACATCTGAAACTGGGGACCTGTGCTGCTTGTCAGTGGAGTCCTTTGCTAGCATTGGACAAGAACTTAGGAGAGCGTTAACATGTTACATGGTTCTGGGCTGGAAGGGACCGACAGTCTCTCTGCTCATTGGTCCGTCCTAGCACCAGTTCCACTGTGCCTGACTGACTGATGAGAGAGCGCACAGTGTGTGAGGAATGAAATGCTCTAACTCTGTATGATCTTGTATAAGCCACAGAGCACACAATACAGGACTTGGGGCTTGAGGGCCTGTGAGAGTGAGAACGCCCCGGGTCCCTCTTCACAGGGTGGAACTCCTCTGTGGTAGTGTCTGTGGGTAATCTCCTGTGTTGTATACACTGTATACATTGACAGTTTGATTGTAGCCTGGCCTTAGTGCACAAAGCATGTACCGTCTAAGAGGGAAGTGTGAGGTAGAAGCAACACAGGCTTAGACACAGAGGAAGCCACTATGGTTTTCTCTCGGAAGTGATAGGGATCCATTGTAGCTAGAGACTTAGGCTGTGTTTTAAGTTCTTGAAGAGGAATGAATGCCTTTACATAGTCAGCTCAGTTAGGACGCTCCTTTTTAGAGCCATTAGATAAGGCTTTAGGATTGCTGACTTTTCCGTTCTGTTTTTACTTTTCTTTCTCTTCCACCCTCCCAAGCCCAGGACAGGAAATGCTCTCTAATTGACTTGGCTTTGTTAAGAGGCAGGCGAGCTCTCTCCAAAGACCCTGCTGAGTCTTGGTTTGAAATTTTAAGGTCTTGCCCCAGACCCAAAGTGCATGGCAGTGCTGGCCTCAGCTTTACCGCTCTGCTGGGGGTTGCTGGCTGGGGCAGGCTCAGAGCAGTCACCGTAAGCTCAGACCAGCCACGTGGAAACTGTGCCCTTACACCTCTGCCTTGTGCCAGCTGTCTGCACACCTCCGAGGCTGAATTTTCCCTTGGGTTCATGTTGCTTGGCTCAGAGCAGGCTACTCGATCTGTCAGGTACTCATGCACGTGTGCCAGGGTCCCGACCCATTTTACCACTTTCCCATGAGTTCATGAACCAGGGCCTGGAACAGCCTCCAGAATCTTGTTGATGGTTTGACAGTTACTGCGCTAACTCCCGGTAATTTCAGCCACTTGGGGTTGTGGCTGGACAGGCACGGTGTGCAGTGTGAGTGAATTAAAACCTTATTGAAGGCTCAAAACACAAACAGCTGTAGTTTCCATCCTAGAAAAGGACGGATGCTGTGTGACACGGTACACTCAACCAGAATCCAGACCAGTCAGCTACGCACCCCCAGCTCTGTGACCTCTCTATGACCTCCATGGCATACACACCCACCACATGCACGCACACCTTACACATGACTAATAAATAAAATTTTATACTCTGACTACATGGTGCGGTTGAAGTGACTTACCCTTAATGAAGCAGCATTAGTAAAATAAAATTATTTTATATAAAAATTGGAAAATTGGGGCTGGTGAGATGGCTCAGTGGGTAAGAGCACCCGACTGCTCTTCCCAAGGTCCAGAGTTCAAATCCCAGCAACCACATGGTGGCTCACAACCATCTGTAACGAGATCTGGCGCCCTCTTCTGGAGTGTCTGAAGACAGCTACTGTGTACTTACAACATATAATAAATAAATAAATCTTTAAAAAAAAAAGATTGATGCTCAGATTAAAAAAAAAAGTATAAAAAAAATTGGAAAATTGGAGAGAAGTCCTTAAAATGTCACTTTTTAGGATACCGGGAAAACGGCTTTAAATGCCTCTCTGTTACTTACATGGGCTGCTGAGGCAAGCTGCAGCGTCATGGGGTATGGAGCAGACCCTCCGAGTAGACACGGCCTTCATTGCTCATGGGATGGCAAGTGAATGTGCGTCTTGGGGTGCATGGGAACTGTGTGCCCCGAGTCCCTGTGTCCCACCCAGTGATGTCTGCTTGTCCTTACTCATTAGTCCACTGTCACAGTAACCAGAGTGCAGCGGGATACGCTGTTTTGTTTGTTTACCAGTTGCAGTGGGTACCAAGTGCACACACATGTGGAGGGCGGAAGGAAATTTGCTGCAGGGGTTGCTTGGATTGAACTCAGGTTCCCTGGCCTGGCATCAGGCACCTCTCACCTCCGAGCCATCTTGCTGGGTCTCATCATCACATCTTAATAGCATATACTCTTTGGTAAAAAGTCTGATTGTTAATTTGACTTTGTTATGGGTGAGATGGTACCTTGAGGCTATAAACCATGAGAACAGGAGAGCTGCCATTCTGTCTGCATGCACTTAGAACACCATCCCTCCCTCTGCCCATGCCTTCCCCACTGTGTGTAATCAGTGCCTTTGTGCAGTGCTGTGGTGTGACGCTGCTGTGTGTGTTGGATGGATTTATGGTGACATCACAGCCGGAGGAAGCAGCTTCTCGCAGAGTGTCCGGTGTTATTAACACCATGTTTCTGATGGCCGGCTGCCAGCAATCGCAGGTTACTGTTGCACTCATTGCACAGCCCGTGCCCTGGTGGGAAATGTTTTACCTATCCAAGCCTAGCATTGATGGCCAGTGACATTTCAGATCGCCACCTCTTGGGTACTGTGCCTCCATTTATTTCTGAATAATTAAGTTTCCATATGATCAGTGGTCTTGTCCACACCTGAAAACACTAGTTATTATCATTACTTGTGGTTTGTTTTATTGTTTGTATATCTGTTGACTTGCTTAGAACTTGCTATACAGACCAGGCCAGCCTTGAACTCACAGATAGCCACTTAACCTCTGCCTCCAACGTGCTGGGATTAAAAGTGCCTCGCGCCCTGCTTATTTTTTTGGGTTTCAGTAGAGCGGAAGTGTGCAAGCTGTCCCTCAGCATCAGGCAGGATCCTGGGAGTACAGCCTGGTCCTATGCTGCTGCAGGCAGCATCCTGGGAATACAGCCTGGTCCTCTGCTGCTGCAGGCTGCTGCACCTCAGGTGGGAATGGCAGACATTCTGCTTATTCTCAGAGGTCTCACCCACTTAAAAGCTATGTGTGGACACCTACCTGTTAGCTTGTAGCTGGTGCTGTTTAAGCTGGGGTGACTAGAGAAGAAACTTCTCATGTGTAGTTAAGCTAGTTAGCTAGGCTTGGCACTCCAGGGTCAGTTCCGACTTGTCTGGCTCTCCTCAGCAGCCCCACATAGCTCAGACCAATACTACCTGTTGTTCCAGGGAGTTCAAGTTCAGTACTGTGTTTTCTGTCACAGTGCCAAGTGGGGCTTGCTGGGGTGAGGCGTGAGATACAGAAACCTGGGATAAGACAATAAAGCAGAAAAACTTCCGGTGGAGAAAAAAATATCAGTGGTGACCAGTGAAGTGACTCAGTGGATGGGGGCTTGCCACCAGCCTAGCAGCCAGGTTCTGTCTGGCAGAGTAGTGATCCAAGAGGTCACGGTGTGGTTCAACTTGACAAGTAGCTGGTGGTGGCTTAGACTTCAGGAGTCGGACCCTGAGTTGATTGTTATAGGTATATTCAAGCATAAGTTAGTGAAATCGTCTCTGGGGACAGTTAACTCAATCCTGTGTACACAGTAAAGATGAGGACCTGACTATCTCAAAACTGTAAATTGTATGTAACATCTTCCATGACGGTGAGTTCTATAGGTTGGCCATATGTGAACACCTTCCATATAGGAGGACCTTCTAGATCCTATAGATGCACAAGCTCATGATAATGGTCAAGAGGAGGACAGGGCAACGGTCAGCAGCTTAACCACATCAGCGCCTAGCCTTCTGCAAGGGTCCTTTGAAGGAACAGGCCGGTGTGTTTAACATTCCTGACACACATTGGCCCTTGGTTGTCACATCTAATGGGAAAGAATAAGTCATTGGCGGCACTCTGTTACAGATGGAAAACTGGGTAAGGTTCAACAGCTTGAGGAGGGTGACCTAGAGTAACAGTGAACATTTTCCTCTTACTGGGATGTGGAACTGGGTGGTAAGGTCCAACCTGATGAGGCATTCCAGCCTCCCCCTCAAGCCTCTGCGCGGCACCTGTGGCTTTCCCTTTATTTCCAGCACCACTGGCATGCATGTATGTTCCAATAGCTTGTTCTCTTAACTAAAGGTGAGAAGGGGCTGGAGAAGGGGCCTGGCAGTCGAGAGCTCGGACTGACCTTACAGAGGAGAACCCCTGAGTTCAGGTTGCAACTCACAGCTGCCGATAGCTCCAGCTTTGAGAGGATCCTGTGCCTTTGGCCTCCAGGTCCTCTGTACACACAGACCCCAGAATTTAAAATAAAATAAATTTCCAAAAAGGGAATTATATTTTACATTTTGAGTAATACCAAGGGTCCCCTTGTAGAACTTGTCTACAACAATGTTGCTGCTATAGAATTGTACTTGGGTAAAAAGACTCACGAGTTCTCTTTACATTGTTTTTTTTTTTTTTTAAAGATTTGTTTACTTATTATGTATATGAGGTTTATTTATTGTTATATGTAAATACACTGTAGCTGTCTTCAGATGCACCAGAAGAGGGCATCAGATCCCATTACCGGTGGTTGTGAGCCACCATGTGGTTGCTGGGATTTGAACTCAGGACCTTTGCAAGAACAGTCAGTGCTCTTAACCGCTGAGCCATCTCACCAGCCCTTTACATTGTTTTTAAAGCAGACTAAATATTTTGGTTCTGGAGTTTACGTCTTTGTAACTGATGGAGTGCCGTTAGTAGTGACTATTCTGGAGGTGAAAATGAATGTGATCACCTACAGCGGCAGAGGTTGGGGTGGCAGTGACTGACAGGTGCTGATACATACTGTGTTACATGATCCATTTGTCTCTTCTTTCAGACGGGACGAATTGACAAATCCTACCCTACAGTGTGTGGCCACACAGGACCAGTGCTGGACATAGACTGGTGTCCACATAACGACCAGGTCATCGCCAGTGGCTCAGAGGACTGCACTGTTATGGTAAGTCCCCAGGGTGAGGTGTGACACAAACCACGGGACCCACGTCCTGCTCTCAGCTCCTGTGCACACACACACACACACACACACACACACACACACACACACACGTGTAGGAGTCCCAGCAGTGTTGGCGTCATTGGATTATACCATACGGTGGATTATACCATATGGGTTTGTGAGAGGTGAGCTTACAAGCCCTTGCACCAGCGAGTTGTGCTATTTCTTTTCTGAGAGAGGGGCTGCTCACCAACACTTGATGGCTATAGGGAAGATTTGGGTGCAAGTAAGATGATTTTCTAATAACTTTATTAATGATATTTGACTGCAACTCCTACCAAAAAAAAGGTGGAAAGACTGTTGTCATCCACTGTGCAGCAAGATACCACACACAGCAAGTGTTGTCATTCACTGCAGATAACGGGATAAGGCGGGATCAGGGAGTGGGGGAGGAGCAAGGCCTGGTCCCGAGTCCATGCCGGATGGTGTTTTCTTCTGCTGCTGGAGAGGAGCCTTTATTTTCCATGTGTGGGAGTTTTACTTACCTGGGTGCATCTCTGTCTGTCTGTGCACCGTGTAAACACGGCCTACACTGGCCAGAAGAGGACAGTGTACTGGAGCTGGAGTGAGATAGATGGCTGTGAGCCCCCGTGTAGGTGCTGGGAATTGAACCCAGATCCTTTGTGACAATAGCCAGTTTTCCTAACCACTGAGCCATCTCTGCAGCACCAGAAAGTGTGTTTTGAAAGCTTTGTTGCTAGGTGGCCCAAGCTGACACCCCTAGACTCTGCTGATCCCGCTGCTTCAGCCTCCAACTGCTGCCTTGGGGCGCCTTTCAGGACTGTGTCCCTGCGTGTGACTTTCCCTCTAAGCAAGATTGGTGACCTGGATCAGTTCTCAGTGTGTGCTGGTTGGTTGGGTGTTGTCTCAGTTAGGGTTTTACTGCTGTGAGCAGACACCATGACCAAGGCAACTCTTAGAAAGGACAACATTTAATTGGGGCTAGCTTACAGGTTCAGAGGTTCAGTCCAGTGTCATCAAGGTGGGAACATGGCAGCATCCAGGCAGGCATGGGGCAGGAGGAGCTGAGAGTTCTGCTACAGGTCTTTTCTTTGTTCCTGGGGCGACAGGAACGACATGGACACCAAGTCGGGTTCACGCAACAGCTTCTTTACTTGTTCTCCTTCTTGCAGCTTTTCTTACAACAACTCCCCTTTCAACAGCTTCTCTTACTACAACTAGCTTCTACTTAGGACAAGGGCTAAAACACTATATCGTGCTGACTGACTTCTTTCTAGCTCCACCCCACCTCATCCAATCAGAATTCACACACGCTCCAGGCATGAGCTCAGGTCGGTCACTGATAGGCTGACAGGTCCGGATCATGAGGAACAGTCCAGCCTGGCAGGCAGCCCACGCATGCAGCCTCACTGCGCATGCTCGGGCAAGGCAGAGTTCTACATCTTCATCTGAAGGATGCTAGAAGACTGACTTCCAGGCAGCTAGGACAAGAGTCTTAAAGCCCACACCCGTAGTGCCACGTCTTCTCCAACAAGGCCACACCTCCTAATAGTGTCACTCCCTGGGCCAAGCATAAACAAATCATCACAAACGTTAACTTGACCCAAGCTAGAGGCATTTAGGAAGAGCATCAATTGAGAAAATGCTCCCACCAGATTGGCCTTGTGGGTGTTGTCTTAAGTAATGATTGACATGAGAGAGCCCAGATCACTATGGGCAGTCACACCCTTGGGAATGTGGTCCTGGGTTCCATAAGAAAGCAGGCTGAACACACCATGAGGAGCAAGCATGGCCCCTGCATCAGCTCCTGCCTCCAGGCTCCTGCCCTGACTCCCCTCAGTGATGGGCCGTGCTGAGGAACAAAATCTTGCTTCCACAGATTGCTTCTGGTTATGGTGTTTATCACAGATGTAGAAGCCCTAAGACACAGCACTTACCAAATACATTAACGAGGTTAGACAGAGGCATGGGGGGGCCACTGCTGCCCTGAAATAGTGAAGATTAACCCCATGAGTCAGTCTCACCTCAGGGGGGGAGCCTGGAGAAGCACACTTCTCTCCTTGTCTTTCCTGCTGTCTTCTTTTGTTGTTTTGTTTGTTTTTTAGACTCTGTCTGTTGTCTATAGACCAAAACATTGTTTATGATGCTTTATTAGTGGAATAGTTTACATAGACAAATTAGTTCCTGAACTGTAGTGTTTAAACATTTTCCTTGTGGGCTTTTGGCAGCTGAAAGCATATTGAATATGCTTCCAGTAAAGGAGTCCTTCTGTGTGTGTGCTTTTTGTGTGTGTGCCTTCTGTGTGTGTGCTTGCTAGACTAGTGACTAATGAATGGATATGCTTGCTACTTCCTGGAAAGGAGCACAGGTTAGACCTGCTGCCAGGGCCTGCAGCTGAGAGTCCCAACTGCAGTGGAAGAGACAGGTTTGATGTGTTTCTTTGTTGCCAGCCTTGCTGACCTTTGCCTTTCAAGACAACTTCCACAAACACACGAGCAGTAGGTGGGTGGAGGGGGCCAGGTGACTTCTTACCCTGCCTCCCACATTCCCTCCCTCACACCCTTCAGGTCACACTTGTCTCTTCCTATAAGATGCTGCTCGATCACGGGGGCCTCTTTAAACACCAGGTGGGCATTGCAGTTTAAAAACAGCACAGCAGCTTTTAAGTCTGTCTGTCCCGTCGCCGTTCTTCCAGGGCGGCTGACGTAGAGCGCTGGTTTTCTGACCCATGCTTTTCAGCAGTCTGCATTTTGCATTTCTGGAGCAGGTCAGGGCCCTGGCCTGGATTTGGTGCAAATGTGCAGATCCTGAAGTTTATGTAGGTCCGGTCCCTGGAACGAGGCACTTGTGGTTCTGTCCTCTTGGGTCTGCACAGCTAGTGAAGCGTTGTTCCTACACCTGGTGACTCAGTAAAGGAGCCTAGAGTGGCTCTCGTAGCTGCTGCTTTTCTGTTTTCTAAGTTGAGCCAAATTTTGCAGGGCACTGCTCCATCTGTTCATTTGCCTGGTATTCCAGATGGAATAGGAAGGGGCAGTAAGCACCGGATTCTTCCATTTACCCTGTTTTTAAGGCACCTCTGCTAGCCTTTCAATTGGCTGTTTCCGTACCTCTCACCCCATCCCCAGTATTGTGGGGTGTTTATTGTAAGCTGCATCCCTGTTCTCAGAAATAATGTCTCTGAACCTTTATTATATTTACAGACACCTTGGCCATAGCTTTGGCTCGCTCTTCGACTAGCTCATAACTTAATATTCTGTTTATTCTAATCTAAACTCTGTCATGTGGCTGGTCACCTCTGCTCAGCTCTCATGAATTTTCCTCCTTTGTGTCCAGGGATGAATCTTCAGTGCTTGGCTCTATCCCAGAATCCTTTCTGCTTATGGGATACCCCACCTTCTATTCAGCACTTTCCTATTGGCCATAGGGGTATTTATCCGTTTATTTTTATTGGTGAGTGTTGTAGCCATACACTACACAGGAGGTTCTCTCTACATCCCAGGTTCTTTAAATGGAAAGTGATGTTTGTGCATGCTGGTCTGGGTGCTAGGGGTGATTGTGACCACAGTGTGTCTGCCCGTCCTTGGTGTTCTAGACAGGATCTTTTTTTTTTTTTTTTTTTTTTTTTTTTTTGGTTTTTTCGAGACAGGGTTTCTCTGTATAGCCCTGGCTGTCCTGGAACTCACTTTGTAGACCAGGCTGGCCTCGAACTCAGAAATCCGCCTGCCTCTGCCTCCCAAGTGCTGGGATTAAAGGCGTGCGCCACCACGCCCAGCTCTAGACAGGATCTTGAACCATGGCTCTCAACCTTCCTAACGCTGCGACCCTTTAACACAGTTCCTCGTGCTGTGGTGACCCCCGACCATAACATTATTCTTGTTGCTATTTCATACTGAAATTTTGGTCCTGTTATGAATCGTAATGTAGTGGATATCTGGTCTGTGACCCTGAGGGGGTCAGTACCCACAGGTTGAGAACTGCTGATCTAGTTCCCGGGATGAAAGCATTCAAAGGCTGGTGGTGTTCAGCTAGTGTTTGCAGTTTACAGCAGGAGCAAGCAGAACCTCCTGCAGGTAGATGTGAACATCTTGACCTCTGTCGCTTCTTCTCCCATGTTACAAACAACAGACTCTGGGAGAATACAGGCACCCACCAGTTGTCACCATTTGTCTGGGGTGGAGGCTCAACCTGAATGATATGTGTCCAAGTGTTCACCACATGCATGCAGTGCCCACAGAGGCCAGCAGAGGGCATCAGATCCCCTGGGACTGGACTCACAGGTGTTTATGTTATGATCTGTCACATAGGTGCTGGGATTAGAACCCAGGCCTTCTGCAAGAGCAATAGTGATCTTAACTATGAAGCCATCTCTCCAGTCCCCTAATTTCAAGTCGCCTCCCTGATCCTGGAAAATTATCCCAAACTACCAGGTTTCTTTTTGTTGTTTTCTTGAGATTGGGTCTTGTATTACAGCCCAGACTGGTCTCAAGCCCTCAATGTCCTGCCTCCGTTCTCAGAGGGCTGAGGCTGTGTGTGTCCCACCATGCCCAGCTCTGAGACTTTGTGACCTGGCCTTGTCTTCAGTTTTGATCAGTTTGCTGCAGACTGCTGTTGTATTTTGGGACACTCTTTGTAGTTCTGGCCTGGAAGGTCTATATAGACCAGGCTGACCTGGAACTCTCACAGACATCCTCCTGCTTCTGTCTCCCAGTGGGATTTGATTTGCACACCTGGCTTTTGCTCCTGGTCCTGTTGCTTCTTACATCTTAGTTACCTCGGAGGACTTGTACTTTTGTGTAGACCACGCATTTAATGTGGCTTAGTCAAGTTTACAGCCTTTGGACGAGGAACATGGTCCTCCAGTGCTGGTGACCTTGTTGTGGCCTGTGTGAAGGCAGTGGTGGTAGTGATGGTACAGTCTTCTGGTGTACTAGATGTCCATCTGGCCTTCCCGGTGATAGCGTGCTTAGAAAGCACCCATCTTACGGTGTAGGCAGTGGGAAGATAGCCTGGGTGCTGTCAGCACCGGCTGAGCCCTGTTCTCAGTGTGAGATGCTAAGGTAGCCGGGTGGCTTCATATGGAGACTTCTGTTTTACAAGCCGCTCTCCTCACCCCATACATGAGTCTCTGAAGCTCCCCTCGCTTAGTCTCTGTCCTCGGAGACCAGCCTGAGCAGCTGGGAAGGTGACCTGGTGAATGAATGGTAGGAGGTGTTTGCAGCTGAGTGCAGAGAATAGCTCTGACTGCTGTAGCCCACAGAGCAGGTGTGGGCCATGCTTTGGGCTGGATGTCTTCTCCAGGGCCAGCATTCTTAGACTTTCCTCAAACCAGGCCTCTTGGTCTCTTTATGACAGCTGGGGCCCAGCTGCCATCTTCCCTTGGGCCTTTGCTCCTCTTAGCATCTTGTCGTTATTTTTTATTTGGAGTACACTATTTGTTCCATCTGTGTTTTTTGTTTGTTTGTTTGTTTTTTTGAGACAGGGTTTCTCTGTGTAGCCCTGGCTGTCCTGGAACTCACTCTGTAGACCAGGCTGGCCTCGAACTCAGAAATCCGCCTGTCTCTGCCTCTCGAGTCTGTGTTTATTTTTATGTGTTTGTATGCTCACATGAGTTTATGAACATGGACCTGCAAAAGACCCAGAGACAAAATACAGCATTAGATCCTTTGGGAGTTAACAGTTGTGAGCTGATGTGTGGGTGCTGGGAATGGAACCTGGGTCCTCTGGCAACAAGTGCTCTTAACTGCTGAGGCATCTCCTTCAGTCCACCTCTTTCTCTGTGGGAGTGTGAGTGTGCTTGTGCACGCCTGAGTATATGCATGTGTGAGTGTATGCATGAGTGCTCACACTTAATCCCTGTGTGTGTTTGTTAGAAGTTTCCAGAAGATGGCTTGGTTTGACTTGTTGCTCTCACAGAGTATGTTGATGTTCAGAAACACGGGGCTTGCCTTGCTTTTCTGGCCTGTCCTTGGCCCTTTCCCATTCCTATGTTCTGCGGGGGGGAGGAGGGGGGCTTTGTGTGGGGTCCTCCCCCATTTCCTACCTGCTCAAATGGGATCAGCCAATCACCCTGGTTTCTCTCCATTGCCTGTCTTGGCTGTCTTGGGGAGAGGAGCCCTTGCTGGTGGGTTTTGAGATCACTAGGCCTAGCCTGCGCCTGCCTCTTCAGTCCTTGGGGTGGAGGTGGGGGGCTCCAGTGATCAGTGGCTGCTAAGAAAGGCAACCCTCTCTCCATTGCCAGAGTGTGTTAGTGACCTGGTCCGTTAGGTCAGAGAAGTAGGGTGCTTCAGTCTGTAGGATTTTGGGGTGCTTTGGTCTGTTAGCAGCTTTGTTTTTATTTGAGGTTTGGGGAAGTTCCAACACCAGCTGTAATTCAGTCTTACAGAAATCCTCTATTGCTGCTCCTGCATTGGCAGAGCAAACATTCTGTTAGTTGAACAGTGCTCTGGGCCAAATCTCCTAATTTCCACACTTCTGTCTTAAGTGTGGGCCACACAGAGGCTACTGTTCACCTACTCAGTGGCTCCGAGTGAGTGTGCTGACAGGCTGGGAGGTGTCAAGGCGGAGGGAGCCTTACAGGCTTGGCTTCCTGTCCCTGCTGACTCTGCCCTCCACCACCATCCCCTCCACCCCGTGCTAAGGACAGTTCAAACTGGCAGGGGATTGTAGACTTTCAAGCCCCCACCCCCACCCCCACCCCCGCTTTTTAAAAAAACAAACAAATAAAAACAGAAGAGCCCTGGATAGTTGCTCAAACACGGGCTAGTGGCAGTGGCAGTGTCCCTGGAGCTGCAGGTGATAGGCAGAGCTCCAGGGTCTTTGCCGAACTGAAGAGTTCCTAGCCCGGCAGGGCACTCTCAGCCTCCACCCCACACAGACTGTAGGGCGACTGATGTAAGGCCAGGCTTGCGGACAGAGGATCACGCAGAGCTGGGCATGCATGAGGACTTGTGTGGTGAGTGCAGGGCGCATCACGGACACATGGCAGCAAGAACACCTTGGGCAACATTCTGTAGGAATGTACAGCAGAGCCGGTCCCTCACAGAGCTGAGGGGTAAGCCGAAGTTTAAAAACTGCTTTTGGATTGTTTAAGCCCATTGAGTTGTAAACATGGGTCTGTTCATTTCATAAACTGACTGTGCTGAAGTGATGTCTCTCCGTGTTAGGAGGGAGAGGTTTGAAAGTCTACAATCGCCATTATTTGCCTATAGCTTAGAACTTAGGATTCTCCTGCTTTCATCTCCCAAATGCTAGGCCACAGACAGGAATGGGCCATCCTGCCCAGCTTCTCCAGCTTTTTGTTTGTTTGGTTTGATTTTTGTTTTTGTTTTCAAGACAGAGTTTTTCTGTGCAGTCCTGGAACTTTAGACCAGGCTGGCCTTGAACTCAAGAGATTCATCTGCCTCTGCCTCAGGAGTGCTGGAATTAAAGGCATGCACCGCTGCCTGGCTGATTCTCTGTATTTTATTTTATTTTTTACCTGTTATTGTGGAGGACACCTTTTTGGGAATTGGTTCTGTCTTTCCGCCTTGCTAAGGTAGGGCCTCCTGTCTTTGCTTCACCACATATTCCAGGATTAGCTGACTGGTGCAGGATTAGCTGGCTGGTGGTCTCCAGGCAGCTCTCCTGTCTGCCGGTAGTCTCCCTCCCGTAGGAGTACACTATCACCACCGTGTTCTCACATGGCTTCCAGGAACTGAACCCTGCTGTCAGGCCGGCAGCAAACCCTTCTGCCCACTGAGCCACCCTGCCAGACCAGGCTCTCCTTTGAAAGGCATATTCTTTAAGCAGCCTGTAGTGGAGTGTGGTGGGCAGCTTGCATGCCAGGGCCTGCCATTCGGAGCAGTGCTGACACCAACAGGCAGCAGGTAAACTCTCATCCCGGGAGCTACCCTTTGCTTCCAGCCCAGGGTTTGGTATTGTGCGCTCTGCTCTTTGACTCTGTAGTGTCCTATGCAGTTTTTTGGATTGTGGTTTCTTAGTATTTTACTTGGAGAAATCTTAGCCCCAGTAAGTGGCAGTGATTGAAATAATTCCAAGAACAGTCAGGCCAGGTTGCGACTTTAGTGTCCCCTTAGCTGTCCCCAGCTGTCCCATCCTAGGCAGTTGCAGATTATTTATTCATGGCGAGTGCTTTCACCTCTCTTCCCACACAGGTCCTTATCCTACAGAAGTGAACAAAGGTGCGCTGTACCTGGTGTATCTGTGGTTTTATCCTGGATTTTTTCAGCAGACTTTATTCATTATAACAGAAGTAGAGCCCAGATGTGGAGTGTCCTGTGGTGTGTCTGGGGTACCGATCACCTCCGGGCGGTTGACCTTTGGCAGATCCAGCCTCAGTCCCAGGCTCAGCTTGCCCTCCAGAAAACTCGGAGGTGCCACGTGCTACCTCGTGGGGACTCGTCGGGGCTCCAGACTGTTCTGCAGCAAGTCCTTCATCTCGCGTCTCGAGGGACCTTCTCGCCTTTGTGCTCCCTTTGAAATCGGTGGTGCCCTGGGCTCTGTAAAAACATGACCTTTTGCAAGGAAGCACTTCATGGCTGTAACTCTAGTGTCTTGCTCAGTAGTCAGTTCCCGGCGGGTGATCAAGATAGGAGAGTGGGCTCTGGAAACACTTTGTGTACTTTAAATTTGTGCCATGTTTGAAAAATAAAACCATTAAGCCAATTGCCTTGCTTACTTATGGGAGCAGGTTCCCCTGCCCTGCCTCCTGCAGCCCTGCTTTCTCCGTGCACAGGCACTCACACGTGGAGGGGACACAGCCTGCAGGCTTCACACGCGTGCTCGAGCGTGTTTTCAGACCCTTGGTGGGTTTGCAGTGGCTGAGCCCCGCTTTCATCTGGAAGCCCTTTGGGACTGATTATGTTGTTTTCCTTTCTTTCTTTCAGAACAAAACATTGCTATGGTAATGTGTCATCCAATAGAATTTTTAGAGACTCAAAGACTTTTTTTTTTCAGTAGTCAGGGTAGAGACTTGTCCCTGCCGTGCTGAGGTGTTGCTCTGGACCCTCTGTCTGTGGAGGGCGAGTCTGCCATCTGCCTCCCTGCTCAGTGAGTGTTTCTGAGAAAGCAGATTGGTGTTGGGGTACCAGTCTTTAACCACAGGAACAGAGAAAAACTCACCAACCCTCACAGACAGCATCAGCACGAATTGTCCCAGGCATAAACAAGGGCTTTCACACACATGACATGTGGGATGTAAGTGGGTACTAATGAGTTCACTACAAGACAAGAGTCCTCTCAGAAGTTCTGGGGCTCAAACCTAAAAGTGTGTGTGATCACAGGAGAGCAGAGATGTGCTCAGAAAACGTAGCAGGCCCTTGTGCTCGGCCTTGTCTAAGCCCTTGATCTGCATGTTTGTATTGGATCACTGCAATGGCACAGAGGAGACAGGAGCAGAACGCATCATATCGCTTGGAAACCCAGGCTCACATGAGGACAGTTTTGTCAGAAGGTTCATGCCGCCGAGAGGAGGGCAGTGTCCAGAACCCAGGCCTTCCAGCTGCAGCGCTGTGCTCCTCCCCATGAGCAGTTTCCTATTAGGGTAGTGCTGTGCAGAACACTATTAGCTCAGTTGACCTTTCCAGAACCCTATGTAAGCCAGGCCATGCTCCCTCAGTATAAACACGGAGTTTGGCTCCCAGCACCTAAGGGTTCAGTGCTAATGTGCCTAATTAGCATCCCAGGCCCAGGCCAGCCTGCCAGCTTGTGCATAAGAATGAGAATAGAGTGGCACTCTGCTCTGTGTCCCCAAGCAAGACCTTCAGTGACATTGACAGGCCATTACTAGAAGTAACAGGCCCCCTCCAGGCAGAGAGCCAGTTAGTGACAGCGGTGAGTAGGCCCGCTGGAGGGCAGGGGGCAGGCTGAGGGCAGGGGGCAGGCGTGCTGCCTGTGGCAGGGCCCACAGCTCACATCACTGGTGTCTTTACATTTTGTTTCTCAGACTTTCCCAGACACCTCTTCAGCCATCAGCGCCTGTGGTGTTACCATCTCGACTGGCCCCTTTCTCTGCTGCCCCCTCCCCCCTCCCCCCTCGGCCAGCCTCTCCCAGGCATTGTTTGCTCGCATTTTAGAAGAGGCTTTGTGCATTTGGCGGGTTTCTGTTGAAACTGGCTACTTGATTTCCCTGTTTCTTCCCTTTCCCCTGCTCCTTTTCATTCTTAGTTGTTTCTTCAGAGACTCTGATGGAGCCAACTCCTGTCATGTGGTCCTAACTACGTTCTCATTTTCAGTCAGCACAGCATTGGACACAGTGGGCATCACCATGTTAGCATGCCCACCGTCCACCATCACCCCAGGTTCAGTGCATACCCCAAGATCGCCTGAATGCACATCTCCAGGGCAGTGGAGCGCACTGCTGTGGGTGGCCCACACTTGGGGTGTGTGTGACTCCAGCACCTTCTGTATTTGGGTGTCATTTTGTGAGAGCTCAGTTTCCCGTTCAGCCTCCAAGTCATTACTACCTGCTTTGTGGCGGCTCCTCAGTAGATGTGTGATGGACCCAGGGCAAAAGAAGCTGAGCCTCTGTGTCTAGTGCATCTACCTGCCAACAAGTCGGCTCAGCGTGCACTGCAGACACCAGCCGGCCTGACTTAAGACACTGGCATATGGGGCTGTTAAGACTGCTCTTCCCAAGGTCTTCAAATCCCAGCAACCACACGGTGGCTCACAGCCATCTGATGGGATCTGGTGGCCTCTTTCTTCTGTGTGCATGAAAACAAAGTGCTCGTACATAAAATACACACTAAGAAAAAATTAAAATTCTGTCCTATAACGAATGTTCTGCTTTCATCATTGACATTTCCCCTCTACTGAAGCAAGCCATGGGTGAAGGAGAAGTTTAGAGAAATGGAAGCTCGTGCTGAGCTCTGCTGCTCCTGAGTCCCAAGGTGCAGAGGCTGGCGACTCCCTGCGCCTCTGCCACCCTGCTCACTGTTGCTGGCCTTGGGATCCAAGCAGACTGAGGCGAGAGCGACCCCTGGGGGTAGAGAGTGGTGTTACCACACTTGCTGTTAGAAGCAAAAACCAACAACCCCTTGAGTCGTTCATGAAGGTTCCTGCAACATCACGCTTTTGTCAGGGAGTGATCCCCTGTTCCCGTGTGTTCTCTTCAGCTGCAGTTGTGATTATACTCAGCCAGGTTCCGCTGCCCTACTGGAAAGTAGAGCAGTGGCCCCTGCCCCCCAGGGGAGCAGACCTGTGCCAGGCGGGTTAGGCAAGACCTGTGTCAGCGCCATTCTCCCCTGGCCTCAGCTGCCTGTGCAGATGTCACCGCGTGGTGGGAGCTGGGGTGGAACATCAGGTGACCTCTAGGTTTGGGCCTTAGGAGGTTGGTTTATTTTCCTGTGATTTGCACAAGATGTTTTATTTGCTTCAAGTGGAATCCAGCTATTACAGTGTGCAAATCACCTGGGAGGCTGAGGCAGGAGGATCCAAAAAATAATGATTGTCAGGCTGAGAGATGGCTGGGCCACAAAGGACACTTGCTGTTCTTGGAGAGGATCCAGGTTTTTAGAGGGTAATTGTGTCAACCTTCACTCTTTGTGCAGTGATGCTCTTCTGGGCCTTAGGCCCAGTCCACTTACCTGGGACAGTTCTTAGGGAGTAGTTTTGTATCTTGACTCTGAAAGCCTCCATCTTCGCCTGGCGTGGTGCAGGGCTGAGGCTCCGGGTCTTGCCTCCGAATCTGAGGTGGGAGGGTATTTTTTAATTTGATGCCAGACTGGGCCACATAGCAAGATGCTAAAGCAAGAAACAAGGCAGAGAGCCCACAGCTCCTAGTGTTCATCACTGAGTCTGCTTCCCTCCACTTGGCCGCGTCCTTGCCTGTCACCGTCAGTCAGCCGGTATGTCTGTGCCTGTATGCAGTAAATGCACTAACAGTGTTGGCTGGGCGTTGCCCCTCTTGCTCTCTACCTCACCCCCTTCTGATTCACATCCTTGCTGAACCAGGAGCCCACCAGCTGGCCCACAAGCTCCGAGTCCCCCTGAGTCCACACCCCGCCTCAGCAAGTCCTGGAATCACAGGCATGCATGGCCATGGCTGGCTCCTTATTTGGTGCTAGCAATCCAAGCTCAAGATTTTCCCGTAGAGCAAGCACTCGCTCACTGAGCCAGCTCTAGACCCCCAAATGGATTTCTTTCTCTCTTTTCTTAAGTATACACCTCGTTCAGATATAATTGATGGGGCCAACAAGATGGCTCTGCAGGTAAAGGCATTTGACATGCAAGCCTGGTGATGTGAGTTCAATCCTTAGAAGCCATGCAAAGGTGGAAGAAAAGAAGCAACTGTACAACGTTGTCCTTTGACATCCACATGCGTGCTCCACACACAGAGAGCCCCCCCCTCAGAGGCATGATGCACACACACACACACACACACACACAGAGGCACGCACACATACATACAAACACACAGAAGCACACAGCAGCAAATAAGGTTTTTTTTTAAGATACAATTTATATGGAATGTGCTCATTTAAAATGTACAATTCGGTGGTTTCTAATATGTTCATGAATACATATACCCACCAACACAAATTTTTGAATATTTTCACCATCTCATAAAGGAATGTGGGACGTGGTGACTCACGTGATATTTAATACATGATAGTTCAGAGCTGTCTAGTACTCACGAGACAGTGGTGAGGGAGAAGCACAAAATGATGGAATCCCTCAGAGAACACTGAGGTAAAACCTCTGCTGGCGCACGCGTGTGAACATGGGCTCTGTGTTTTTACATGAGGGATGTGGGAATATTTCTACCACACTGTAGAAAGGAAATCTTACCACAGAGAAAGGAGAACACTACTCAGTCCGAGTGAATGACCTGTGGTTCTGAGGACACCATTGGCCTGGCAGGTCACAGATGAAGAAAAGAAAAGTCCCCAAGTACTTAGTATATTTACATTTAAATCAGGCACACAGTCGCTGCCTGCGCCTTTTACCCAGGATGCCTCTGGGTGGCCATTGTGATCTGGGAGTCAAAGGTGACAGCAGCGGCTTTCAGACCAGTAATCTCCTTCCTGTTCCAACAGGTTTGGCAGATCCCTGAAAATGGACTGACCCTTTCCCTGACCGAGCCTGTGGTGATTCTAGAAGGGCACTCAAAAAGAGTTGGCATCGTGGCCTGGCACCCAACGGCCCGCAATGTGCTTCTCAGTGCAGGTAGGAGCCCAGAGGCTGCTTTGCCCTCACCCTGTGATGGGGGGATGGGTGGGACCCCACTGGAGCACCAAGGAGCTATGGCAGACTCCAAACACCTGGGTTTGGACCCTTGATGTGTGTGCTCCAGCGCCTTCCCACGGGCCATGCTGTCCTCTCCCACACTGTCCTGCTGGCAAAGCTCAGCCTGTCTGCTCAGCTCCCGGCTCTGAACGCCGATGCTGCTTTTGAATTTTCTGTTAGACTGCTCCACAGTGAACCCTGGCACTTTCCATCTCTCTACTCACCCGCTTCTTGTGGCATGATTTCCAAGTTCATCTTACAGAAATTTTTGCCTTTGCTCAAATTTTAGATTCATTCATTCGTGCATTCATTCTTTTCCCTCCCTCCCTTTCTTTTCCTAAAAGCAACACATCAACCAGGTATGGTGGCTGAGTAAGTTGAAGGCTGGGCCAGCCTGCTGGGGACGTGACTCATTCAACACAGGGCTTCAGAACCCGTGTTAGGGAAGCCTGACGTGCTGGTGAGCTTTGTTATCCCAGTGCCACGGAAGCAGAGAAGGAAAGGCAGTTCCCTGGCATGGGTTGGCAGGCCAGGCCAGTGAGAGACTACTTCAATAAAGATGCACCCTCTGGCCTTTACACGGCGGGGCCAAGCACACACGCACGCACGCACACATGCATATATGAATACAGAAAGTTTTTGGGGTGATGGCAGTAAGCTTTCTCTTGGTATAGGTATTTATCAGAACTTACCTAGATATATGTAATGGCTATTGTGAATTACACCTTAACAATACTGGTTTGTTTTGTCTTAATGTATTTCTGCAAGTTGGCCAGATCAGTTTGTAACTAAGGATAGGGGCTGTTTGTGGTGTGTGAGGCTAGGAATGTAATGCCAGGTGGGCATCTGATACAGAAGGCATCGTAAGGTGCCAGCTTAGCCACTGTTGACCCTCCCCCCCCAGCTCTCTGATGACCTCTAGAGCAGGTCAGGGGCTGGGCAGCTAGCTGAGGGGCAGCATGGCAGAAAGGACCTGTGGGGACCATGCAGCTCACCCTTTTCCTGTTCGCCTTGTACAAGCCAAGGAGACACAGACCGCCTGGCTCCATTAGTTCAGCTGACCCCCAGGGGACTTCTGTTGTGCTGAGCTTCTTGTTGGGTTGACAGAGGCTCTCACGGGACTGCTTTAAAGTGTTCATTTACAGAGATGTCACTCCAGCCTAGTAGGCAGGGCCTCTTGTCTCCAGCACCTTCCCTCCCGTGCCTGTGTCCCTGTGGGGCTGGTGGCTTTCTCTGACATGCTCTGTGGTCCCATCTCACCTGGTGACTGATCTGCTTGTGACAGGCTGTGATAATGCCATTATCATCTGGAACGTGGGGACAGGGGAAGCCCTCATCAACTTGGACGATATGCATTCAGACATGATTTACAACGTGAGCTGGAGCCGTAACGGTAGTCTCATCTGCACAGCATCCAAAGACAAGAAAGTGAGAGTCATTGACCCCAGGAAACAGGAGATCGTGGCGGTGAGTGTCCCCAGCACGCAGCCCTGGCAGCTGGTCAGTAGCCTTTCTTGGGCTCTGAAGGCTGCCACACAGAAGCCATGCTGTCCTTGTGGAGTGTGGGCATCAGCTGAGTGGGGAGGTGGCTGCCCAAGTTTCTGGTCTCTCTAGTTGTTGTCCAGCCTTAGCTCAGCTCTGTCCCCTCATGGTGACCTTAGTCAGAATAGCCCAGGCTGGCCTGGAGCACAGAAGTGCACCAGGCTCTGCCTCCCAGTGTTGGGATTAAAGGTGCGCACATGGACACATGGACCAGCAGTGCTTTAAACAGCTTAGAGTGCCCTCGGGGCTTTGCAGGCCTGGATGAGCTCAGCCAGACTATCAGGGGTCTACACTGACCACACCCCAGTTGATGCCCACCTGACCCAAGAACACTATCCAGGTGCCCGTCAGGCCTGCAGGAGCTCCTACTGTCGGCTTAGAGACTCAGCTTCTAACACCCAGTAGGACTTCGGCAAAGTCACTTTCCCTGCCTGAAGATGCACACGGTCTTGTCAGGGCTGCAGGTGTGGGTGAGAAACCCAGCAGCATATCCCCTCTGCTGTGCTCTAGGCTGGACAGCAATCACCGTGCATCTTACCAACCACAGGGACTTTCCAAGTCCGGTTTGTCCACCCAGCATATCCCAAGGGTGTCTACTCGGGCACGCTCATTAACCAGGAAAGGCTAGGAGTGGCCTTCCGTGTGTCCTGTGAGGCTGGAGAACCTGTGGGCTGCCCCCAGCCTGCAGGTCACATGTGTGGCAGAGCCCTTTTGACCAGACCACTCAGTGACGCTGCTTTCTCATAAGGAGGGACAGTTGGCACCTCCATGGCCTCAGGGTCCTGCCCAGGAAAGCTCGGACTGGGCCTGTGTGTGGGGTTGGGGGCTTTCCACGGTGAGTGTGAGTGTGTGAAATCTGTATCTGCTTCCCCCACCCACTTCCCAGGAGAAGGAGAAAGCACACGAAGGAGCCAGGCCTATGCGTGCCATCTTCCTGGCGGACGGCAACGTCTTCACTACTGGCTTTAGCCGCATGAGCGAGCGGCAGTTGGCACTCTGGAACCCAGTAAGCCAGTTTCCTCCCTTTCCAAGTTTCTGTCAGCTTGAGTGGGGCTTTGGGCTGGCAGAGGGGGTCACAGGCTCCTCAGCGTGATTCTCTGTGGTCTTGCTGTCTTAAGTTAGCAGGAGGGTCTCGTCCTCAGTGGGGCTCAGGCAAGCAGTGCACCTGAGGCCTGCACTCGTGGGGCTCCAGAGTCTCCACTGGTGCTTAGACCTCACAGGGACGGAGCACACAGTCCTGCTCAATGTGTCGTTCTTTATAATGAGAAAGTGGTGGCCGGAGAGAGATGGCTTGGGGTCAAGAACATTATGTCACCTATGGTCACAGCTGCAGCTCCAGGGGATTGGATGCCCTCTTCTGTCCCCAGCAGGCGACTACACTCATGCACACACACGTTGGCCTGGAATTCCCAGGTTGTCCTTTAAAAACAAAAATCTTTTTCAAAAAGAAAACAGCTCGAAGGAGAAAGGCTCTTGTCGTGGACCCATACTGATGTCTGCATTGATCGTCAGGGAGTTTGATTTACAGTGTTTGCATGCATGAGGTCACCTGTATTTACATGCACGAGGTCACCCGTGTTTGCTCAGACTTGAAGTTCTGCTGGGATTTTAAAAATGTATATATGTGTGTTGTGTGTGTTTATGTGTATTTTTTAACTTATTTTCAGAAAAACATGCAGGAACCAATTGCTCTCCATGAAATGGACACTAGCAATGGGGTGCTGCTCCCCTTCTACGACCCGGACACCAGCATCATCTACTTATGTGGGAAGGTAAACAGCGTCTGATGTCAGGCCAACCGCAGAGGGGCAGGGCTTGTCCTCAGAACCCTAGAAGCTAGGCAGTGTAACTGACATATTTAATGTTAAAGTTGTGTGAGTGAGTGTGTGTGTGTGTGTGTGTGTGTGTGTGTGTGTGTGTGTGTGTAAAAGCATGTTCATGCTGAAAGCTTGTCCTCTTTCAGACCAGGTTGCTGGCGTTGGGTAGCTTGCCAAAAAAATAGCTGACCACTTCAAACATGATGACCACAAGCTTTTGTTTTGTTTTTTTTATCCATCTATCTAGATATCTATCTTTCTATCTATGAATGAGTGCTCTATTTGCATGTACACCTGTGTGCCAGAAGAGGACATCAGATCCCATTACAGATGGTTGTCAGCCACCATGTGGTTGCTGGGAATTGAACTCAGGACCTTTGGAAGAACAGCCAGTGTTCCTAACCTCTCAGCCATCTCCCCAGCCTAACCACGGGGTTTCATTCACTGCCCTGAGAGCCTTTGGTGCTGTCCAGAGTTAGAAGAAGCCACTGAAACACTGCTGCTGCTTCTAGAGAGACCCTATGTTGATCTCCCCTGGTTGCCTGTCATTGCTGGGGCCTGAGAGTGAGGCTTCAGGCGGGCAGCTGCGCTCTCAGCCACTTGCTTTGCTTGCTTGACTTCTGAAGCTGGTGCTCAGGGCAGTTGTGCGCCACTTGCTCTTTTGCCCTGACCCTGACCTGATTTCTAGGCCCAGGAGAGGAGAGGCATGGGAGCCCTCTACAGGAAGTGCTGGAGAATTCTCAGGAAGAAGGGGAAACAATGGCTTGTAATTCAGGCAGATGTGTTTAGAGGAGCAGTGGACAGCTGCTGAAGTTAGGTTTCCATGAATTCTGGGTGGTGTGAGTACCACCCACTTAAAGAAAATGTCTGCATCACCGTGGGCACTGACTTGTCTCTGGTTCTTAGGGTGACAGCAGTATCCGCTATTTTGAGATCACCGATGAATCCCCATATGTCCACTACCTCAACACATTCAGCAGCAAGGAGCCTCAGCGAGGGATGGGCTACATGCCCAAGCGGGGCCTTGACGTCAACAAGTGTGAGATTGCCAGGTAAAGAATTGAACCCAACGTGTCCAGTTGTTCATGACTGTGGCTTGTGGCCTGTCCTTGCAGTGGAGCACAGCTGGGACACAGCAGGGCTCAGTGTCTTGTGTGCTCACTTTTTCCTTCATGCCGAGGCTGTGGGCAGTGGTCCCTGGGAGGCAGGTGGGCAAGAGCCGTGATATAAAATGTATTGCAGTGGGAGGGCGATGCCCAGCAGGCTCATGCCAAGGTGTCTCCTGAGAGGCCACACCATGCCACAGACCTGGTATAAAGGAGAATTATTCAGGGGAAGGAGCGAAGGAGTAAAGGCAGACAGATGGGGACAGAGAGCTGTGAGGGGAGAGAGGCCAACTGGGAACACGTGGGGGGTGGGGGAGAAGAGGTCTGTGTAGATGGCTGAGTAGCTTGCTCCGTCGGTAAAGCTCTGATCTTACAGGCGTAGGTTAGCTTAGGTCCCAGGACCTGTGGTTATCTCTGTGGTGCACATGGTAATCCCAGCGCTAAAGAGATGGGAGGTGGAGGAGACAGCAGCCTGGGAGCGCCCATCAGCCAGCCTGCCCTGTGTGGCAGTGCTCCAGGCCAGTGTGGGACCCTGTCTGGAACAAAAAGTAGAAGGCAGGGTCAGCAGGATGGCTCAGTGGATAGATATTTGCCACACAGACCTGATGGCCAGAGTTGGATCCAAGGGGTCCTGGAAAAGCAGGAGAAGGGGAATGACTCCATTGTGCTGGGGCACACACACTCACATGCTAACACATGCAGAGGTAGCAGTAAGCCGTAAGAATGACAGGAAGGTGGAAGGGGCCTGCAGGCCAGCCCCGGCAGTTGTCCTGAGTTCCCATGTGTGCCACGTGCAGTGCCTGTGCTGGCAGGTGCTGCCTCGTGTGAGGTGTGTGTGTGCTCTCTTGTCTGGGGATACAGTGGAGAGTCACTGGGGCATGGCTGTGCGGTCCCCAGCACTTGGCTTGGCTGCAGCCATCTTTCACAGGCCTCTCCTGCTTGCAGTCCCCAGTTGCATAGACAGTCACTCTTCTCTGTAGAGGGCACACCAAACTGCTCCTAGCCTGCCGCAGCCACTGAGGTGGTCAGTGGAGGTGATCTTCAGATCCCACGGGCGCTGGAGAGAGCGGGCTGGGGCCGTCAGTCACTCACTCTCTGTAACTTTGCCTCTTTGTGTCTCCTTTGAAGATTCTTCAAGCTTCATGAGAGAAAGTGCGAGCCCATTATCATGACGGTCCCCAGGAAAGTAAGTGCCTGGGTGTTGGGTTTGGTCTTAGTATGCGTGGCTGTTTTGCCTACATGTGTTGCTGTGCACTGTCTCCATGCCCACCTGGTGCTTGCGAAGGTCAGAAGTGTGGGGTCCCTGGAATCAGGAGCACCGTGAGGGGGCCAGGCATCAGACCCAGGTCCCCTGCAGGACAGCGAAGGCCTGTGACTGCTGAGCCCCTTGTATGAGTTTAGGGCTTCTGTTGCTGTGATGAGACTTCATGACATTCGCAGCTGTCAGTCACACTGCCTTGCTGAGCTCACTGTCTGGGCAGGAGCAGATGCAGCGGCCATGCTGGGACACTGCTTGCTCCTCATGGCCAGCTCAGCACCCAGGCCCACCTGCCCAGGGCTGGCCCCACCCACAGTGAGGCGTGCCTTTTCACATCACTCACCAGGCAAGACAATGCACCGTGGGCTTGCCCACAGGCCGGCCTGTTGGAGCGTTTTTTTCTCACTGAGGTTCCCTCTTCTGAGTGCCACTAGCTTGTGTAGAACTAACACAAGACAAGCCAGCAGCACCCCATCTCTGCTGCTCCATGTCCCCAGTTCTGAAGTGAAAACTCAGGTCCCTGTGGTGTGCATGCCTCTTCCCACTATTCCAGATTGTGGGAGACAGTAAAGGTTGGGACATATCCCGTGGGGAACGCTTGTCCTGCATCCGTGCAGCACTGGACTCGGGCTCCAGCCTTTCTTCTCGTTTACCAAGCGTTCTCCACATGCCTCTTACAGTCTGACCTCTTCCAAGACGACCTGTACCCTGACACGGCGGGGCCGGAAGCCGCCCTTGAGGCCGAGGAGTGGTTTGAGGGGAAGAACGCGGACCCCATCCTCATATCGTTGAAGCACGGGTACATTCCAGGCAAGAACAGGGACCTCAAGGTGGTCAAGAAGAACATCCTGGACAGCAAACCGGCTGCAAACAAGAAGAGCGAGCTCAGCTGTGCCCCTAAGAAGCCCACAGACACGGCCAGTGTGGTAAGGCATGTGTGCCTGGGCTGGGCTTGACCTGAAGCCTCTGGAGAGCCCCCTGTGGCCCAGGGCAGTGCCCAGCTCTGGGTGACTATGGTGTGCTAGGCCAGCCAGCACTGGCTTTTGTAATGCCTACTGTGTGTCTGAGAGTGGACAGGACCCCTGCCGGGCTAAGGGAGGCAGGAAAGGGAGTGTTCTTAGAGATGGAAGTGGTACACATAGCACTGGATTCACGATGTGGGGCTAGCAATACGACTACTTTGCCTGGAGCCTAGGGGTCTGAGGAACCTACCACCAGAGGGCACTGCTCCCTCAGGAGAGAATGGCTGGGAGGGGTGTGGAGAATCAGGCAGAGCAGTGCCTTAAGTGGCATCTGTACTTGGTGCCGTAAGGTTTCCAGTTAATAAGCTCTTAGGAGACACTGGCTCTTCATCCGAGCCCCTACAGAGCAGGCTCCTCCTGACAGGAAGCAGAGCGAGGGGGCTGCAGGCCCTGGTGTGCCCAGGCTTGCCCGGTGAGGGCTCTGCCCAGCAGCTGCAGATGGAGGACCGGGAAGCCACTTTGAGGCACTGCAGTTGCCTTGTGGGCTCTCATCTATCTCAGAAGCTCCGTGGTGCCTCGGGAAGACCTGGTGTCCTGGGGACTGCAGCTGGCTGTCCCAAGCGTGTGAGAGGCACCGAGAGACTCCACTCCGCGCTGTCAGAGTTAACAGAAAGGGAACGCGCTTTGTTGCTGCTGTCTGGTCACCTTGTTCTGTTTGTTTCTCAGCAAAACGAAGCCAAGTTGGATGAGATTCTGAAAGAGATCAAATCCATAAAGGAAACAATCAGCAGTCAAGACGAGCGCATTTCCAAGTTGGAGCAGCAGCTGGCGAAGATGGCTGCCTGAGGCCCGCCCACCTCCACAGACGGTGGCTGCTCCTCCTCCGAGCACTCCCAGGGAGGGCAGAGAGGGAGACACTGCCATTTGGAGACATTCCATGTCAGATCTGTCAGCCAGCGATAGGCCACATTCCAGTAAGAACTCAGTTCCTCTCCCAAATTTCCGCAAACCTGGAGGCTGAGCTTTTCGTCAGGGAGCTTTGGTGTTTGGCAGGTCTGCTGACTTGCTGAGCTTTCCTACGTTTGAAATGCCAGATATTCTGAATTTTAGAGACCAAGCTCCCCCTTGACCCAGCATCCTCCTCACACACCTGATGACCGGGCCAGCGCCACCTCTGCTCTCTGTCTCTTCCTTTTTAATGTTGCCAAAATCGAAAGTAGCTTTTTTTTCTTTGTATTTTTCTACTTTGCAGTATTTGTGGGTTTTCTTTCTTTCTTTCTTTCTTTCTTTCTTTCTTTCTTTCTCTCCTCAATTTAAAAGGGACAGCAGCACTGTGTATGTTTATAAACTAAATGAAGATGAAATGATTATTTTGTATAAACACTCACGAGAACAATCAGTGCAGCCGCCTGCACAGGGCTGGCTCACTCACAGCACAAACCTGGGCGTTAGTCTAACGACTGTGCAGAAGGAGGACTTGAGAAATCACGTGGACCCACCACACACTGCCCCCATTCCATTGAGTCTTCGATCAAAAGTCCTGTCTCTCTCTCTCTCCTTGCTCTCTCTTTCCTAGAAGTTGGGTGGTTGCACAGAGGGAACTCGGTGATTATACTCTAACCCGAACTAGCTCATGTTCCTGCAGTTTTGTTCTCCACAGATGGTTGTGCCTGTCCCTTCCAGCAGTGTGGTTCCCTTCCGGGCGGTTTGGACAAGGGCACCCAAGGCGAGTGGATACCTGTGTGTTGACAGTCCCTTGTCTACAGAGGCAGCTTGCCTGGCCCTTGGGTATAGTGTGGGGCTTGAACCCAGGCGCTGTGCGCACAGCCTCTGCCCCTGCCCCAGGCCCTCTGTTTCCCTCGCTCCTGTCTTCCCTCCTTACTTTGCTGCCTCCTGTCTCAGGCGCCCAGCCAGCCCTCGAGGGCTCTTGAATGTTGCAGTGGAGGGAAAGGTCCAGAACAGTGGAAAGGGAAGTTCAGAGATAGACCATAGCTGGCCACGCACAGGCCCTCTGCCCTGCCACCCAGATCAGGCTGCTGCTTGCCAGCACTGGCCGTGGACGTGTGGAGCACAGCAGTGCCCTGGGCATGCCTGCTCCAAGGGCAGCAGCTAGACCTTAGCCCTACTCTAACCTCACAGCCTCATGGTGCGTGTCTATGGAAGCAGACGACCTGGGTAGTGTCAGATGGATCACGAAAGGCAAGCCTTGGCAAGTGTTGGTGCTGGTGTGGGTACAGTGCTGGCTGCCAGCAAATGCACAGGTTATCAGGGCAGAGCATAGTATGGCAGCAGCCGCTTAGAGTATGTGGACTGACTGGGTAGTGTTGTAAGAAAAGGTTCTCTCAGCCACCGAGATAGGGGCTTTGGGGCTCCTGAGCCTCCGTAGGTTTCTGTGTCTGTCTCGTGGTTTAATATTGGATAAGGAGATGGAGAGACCATGGCTGGAATGACTCACACTGCATTGTCTGTACGTGTGCTACGCCGAGGACTGTGTGAAGATTCACAAAGGTTCTGGGGTCCATTGAATTAATTACGTAACAATTGTAGAGGCTGGTGATGAAGTCAGAGGGGCTGTGGTTCAGAGAGGAAGGAGTGACTGTAGTGTGTGCCCACCTGACACGCTGTGGTGGCCTCTGTTTCCCTGTGGCACCGGAGGAAGACAGTGAACTGCTCCTACACCCACTCTTATAGAGTGGCCATAGTGTTCTGTCAAAACACTCGCTTCCGTTTTCAGAGATAAAAGGCATTGATTACAGTCGTGTGCTGTGCTTCTTTCTCGCCTCACTCGGCTGTCTCTGAGCAGCCACACCCTGCTGGGCACAGGCACCCAGCAACTGCCAGACGGGCGGGTGGTCGAGAGACTAATGCCATGGTCTAGATTCTGACAGCCCTGCTGAGTGGCCCCTGCCTCCAGCCCATGGGCCTGTGGAACCTGAAGCCAAGCTCATCTTCCAGTCTCTTCCCTGTTTCAGGGGAAGGATGGTAACCCCACGAGGAATGAGATACCCAGGCTGACCACTTGGCCCCTTGCAGGGACACCATGGCCAGTGTGGGGAGCGCCCCCCCTGGACTTTGTTTGTTCTTCTTTTGAGACAGGGTATCAGGTAGGCCAGGTTGGCCCCAAATTTGTTGTGATCTCCCAGCCTCCATCTCCTGACTGCCTGGGGTCACAAGCCTGCCCCACCAGGCCTGCTTTACATGGTGCAGAGGATCAGGGGCCTCTGCGAATGTTCAACAAACACTTTACCTACCAAGCCACAGCCGCAGACCTGGGTTTTATTTTGTTTATTGTTGTTTAAAACAAGGTTTCAGAGCCTAGCACTCAGAGGCAGAGGCAGGGCCAGCCTGGTCTACATAGTGCCAAGACAGCCAGGGCTATTTAGAGAGACCCTGTCTCAAAAAGATAAAAAAGATGAGATACAGGTACCCCAGACTAGCTTTGAACTTGCTCTGTGGCTGTAGACAGCCATGAGCCTCCTGCCTCTGAATCCTGATTGACAGCTACACACACCCCACAGGGAGGTAGGTGTGTTCAAAGCATTTTCAGTGAACGGGAACCCTTGGCTGTGCTTCTGCCCATCGGGTCCTCGGTGTCCTGACTGTACCTTTCGACTTCCCCTTTCCTGTTACCCCATCACCCGATGACATTTCAGTTTTTATACAGAAGAAACCCCCTTGTTTACCTTCCATGTGATGAGTGAGTACCGGAAGGCCCTCCCCAGGTTCCTTCCTCCCAAGCAAGGGGAGCAGCCTCTGGTTCCCATGACGGGCAGGGAAGGGAAGTTGGCGGGCCTCCCTCCGAGGACCCCAGCTGTGGGGAGAGGCCCAGTGGTCTGTTTACGACTGGCTCGTTGTCTGGTTTGGCCACCTTGACTCTCTGCCAGAAGACCTAACAGCTTCTTGTGTCCCCCGTCCGTCCATCCGTCCGTCCATCCCCAGACAGTGAACCAGACGCTGTCTGGGGAGAACTTACTTTTTTAAGGTTACTTCCCTCCCCGGACTTAACTTAGTGCCCCATGCCCTATCCAGAAACACTTTTGGTTGGGTCTTAAAGAATAAGTCAACTCTAATAAGTGTCCCTTTCTCCTTCCCACGAAGTAAGCGATCCTGACATTGTCACTGGGTCATGGACACGAGGCGTGGTCAAGGGCACACTTTCCCTGGGGTGGGGTGGGAGGTGTTTGTTGCTCCTGTAGGCTCCTGCTAGCAGTCACCTGTGCACAGTGACAGCACCTTTCTGGAAGGCAGGCTCACAGCTGGGACCAGACTTGACAGTTCGTGGCTTAGACTTCTCACCTGAAAACTTCCCTCCGAAACACCAGCGGGATTGAAAGCAGAGACTTTGAGGACTGAAGTGGCCCCCCCAGTGGTCCAGTTCCTGGACACACCCGTAACACCGTATGGCTATTTAGTCATTTAATAAAAAGACACTGAGAGACATCAAAAAAATAATACTAATATGTTGGGCTAGAGAGATGGCTCAGCAGTTAAGAGCACTGACTGCTCTTCTGAAGGTCCTGAGTTCAAATCCCAGCAACCAACCGATGGCTCACAACCACCCATAATGGAAATCATTTATTTCATGTATGTGAGTACACTGTCGCTGTCTTCAGACACACCAGAAGAGGGCATCAGATCTCATTATGGATGATTGTGAGCCACCATGCGGTTGCTGGGATTTGAACTCAGGACCTCTAGAAGAGCAGTCAGTGCTCCTAAGAGATCAACCTGCCTCTGCCTCCCCAGGGCTGGGACTAAAGGTGTGGGTACCTTGTTGGTATTTACATCTTAAAGTAGCAGGCAGAAGCCCAAAGGAAGACTGTTGAGTGAGAAGAATTGTGAAATCGAAATCCCAATGTCCATATACAGTCAGACATGCTGGGGCTGGGCAGCCGGCTCAGCAGCTGAGGAGGGCGTGTTCTGCCCTTGCAGAGGAACCAAGTTTAGTTCCCAGCATCCACATTGGGTAGCTCACGGCAGAGGATCCAACACCCACTCTGGTTCCTGTAAGCACCTGAACTTTGCTGCACACATCCACAGAAAGATACACATAATTCAAAATAGAATATGTTATTTTAATTTGAACATGCCATACATTTCGGCCATCTTCCTAAATACTGGGAGTTCTGCATGACAGAGACTGTTTTGCTACAACCTAAAATCCCGCTGTTTTAGTTTGTAATCCAGCTTGACCAAAACCAGCCCAGGGAGGAACGGGCTTGGTTTCCTCTTACAGTTTATCCATCATCCAGGAGTCAGGGCAGGAACTCAAGGCAGCGGGAACCTATTGGCGAGGGTCTCTAGTGGAGCAGTGGCCCATCCAGTCCGGCAATGGCTGTCACCTGAGGGAGAGACCAAGAAACCAATAGCTGTTTGGTGCACGAGGCTGGATGTCTCAGCTGGTCATTGGTCTACACCAGAATTCTGAAGTAGGTCATAATGTCAATGAAAGAATTCAGCAGCAGCCGGATATATGAGACCAGGAACGAGCAGGTAGAAAGCAAAAGCTTCCTTCTTCCATGTCCTTTCTAGAGGCTGCTACTAGGTGTGGCCCAGATTTGGGGTGGGTCTTCCCACCTCAAATGATCCAATCACGAAAGGTCCCTCTCAGGTGTGCCCGGCTGCTTGGGTTTTTAGTTAATCCAAATGACTGTGGTCAAGTTGGCACAAGAGTACCCATCACACGCCTGGAAGCAGGAATGGATGCAGAGGCCGGCAGGCATTGTTTACTGGCTTGCTTGATTTCTTACACATCGGCACTGCCCATAACGGCTGGGCCCGCTTACATTCTCAAACATGAGAATTCCCCCAGACTTGCCTGCAGGCCGATCACACAGAATCCATGTTCTCAACTGAAAGTCCCCATCTCCCAAATGACTCTAGCTGGTGTCAGGTTGGTAAAGCTGGCCAGCACCAATCGGGCGCACAACACTGTTCAAGTAGACTTGTTCCTTTCTCATTTGCTCCCAAGAGGGCGCGCTAAATATAAAACAATATAACTGTAATAACATAAAACATCCCAACTTTTAAAAGTCCCACCACCTTTAAAATTTCAAATATTTAGCCGGGCAGTGGTGGTGCATGCCTTTAATCCCAGCACTTGGGAGGCAAAGACAGGCAGATTCGAGGCCAGCCTGGTCTACAAAGTGAGTTCCAGGACAGCCAGGGCTACACAGAGAAACCCTGTCTAAAAAAAAAAAAAAAAAAAAAAAAAAAAAAAAAAAAAAAAAATCAAATATTTAAGTCTCTATAAACTATAAAGTAGTAAATATTTAAAAACTAAGAAAAAAATCTGGGGAGCTGGAGAAATGGCTCAGGAGATGCCCTTCCAGAGGTCCTGAGTTCAATTCCCAGCAACCACATGGTGGCTCACAACCATCTGTAATGGGATCTGGTGCCCTCTTCCTTCCGGTATGTCTGAAGACATCGACAGTGTACTCATATACTTAAAGCTGAGGGGGTGGGGGTGGAGAGAGAGAGAGATCTAAAGTCTCCTTTAAAGTTCAAAGACTCTAAAAATTCCAAAATCTCTAAACTTTGCAACGTCTCTGTAAAATTCCAGGCTCTTCAAAACACCGTGGGCCTCTGTAAAATCAAGACAAATACCTTTTTTACTCCCAGAGGATGGAACCAACACACAGTTGTGAAGGAATCAAAGCAAAATCAAAGTCTTTGATGCTTTCAAAACCAGAACCACCTGGGAAACTCTTACACATTACCCATTTTAGCGACCACTGACTTCTGTGTGCTGGCTCGGAGAAAGTAGTCCTAAGGTTTATTTTAGTTTACTTTTATTTTTTGGGGGGGGGGGTCAAGACAGGGTTTCTCTGTGTATCCCTGGCTGTCCTGGAACTCACTCTGTAGACCAGGCTGGCCTTGAACTCAGAAATTTGCCTGCCTCTGCCTCCCAAGTGCTGGGATTAAAGGCGTGCGCCACCATGCCTGGCTCACAGATTTTTTTTTAAAGATTTATTTATTTATTTATTAATTATAAGTACACTGTAGCTGTTTCAGACACACCAGAAGAGGGCTTGTCAGATCTCATTACAGATGAATGTGAGCCACCATGTCGTTGATGGGACTTGAACTCAGGACCTTTGGAAGAGCAGTCAGTGCTCTTAACCGCGGAGCCATCTCTACAGAACCACAGATTTTTTTTTTTTTTTTTTTTTTTTGGTTTTTGAGACAGGGTTTCTCTGTATAGCACTGGCTGTCCTGGAACTCACTTTGTAGACCAGCCCCTGGCCTCGAACTCAGAAATCTGCCTGCCTCTGTCTCCAGAGTGGTGGAATTAAAGGCGTGCACCACCACGCCCGGCTAGAACCACATATTCTTAAAGCTCACTATATCAAATGACCCCATGAGAGTGTTCTAGGGACTCTGAAACTTCCCTCTGAAAGGTCACAAGCCAGAGGAGGAAAGCATTCAGGACCCAAACCTAAAGGGGGCATTTCAGATTCCAACAGTTCTCCCTCATGATGACTGCATGTGCAACTGAGACCCTGATGGATCTTCAGAGAAGGGCTGTGTGCATCAGCCAGTCTGGAAGGGTAGTCTGCAGTCTGCCCTGCCAAGCAGAACCTCCAGTTGGGTTAACCTTAGAAAGGTTGTAGGAGGCAGAGATTGCTGTGCATGTCTTGTTTCTTTAGGAGTGAGTGTGTGTGTGTGTCCTGTAGCCCATGATGCCCTCGATCTCAGAGCACCCCTGCCTTAGCCTCCCCATTGCTGGGTTTTGAATGCCTATCAGCATGCATGGCTTTGCCCTCCACACTAGAGAGCTTCAGGTGTGGGGAGAACCGTTGGCCACTCTCTGCTGCTCCTCTGTCTGAGGAAATGATCTACGCTGCGGTCTCCAGTGTGCTGCCCATGTGGCATGCGGAATCTGGGGCTTGAAAGTGAACACCCTGACCCTGTGTTCCTGTTTGAGGTGGGGGAATAGAATCTGGCGAGTGGAGGGGGCAGTAGCCATTTCCCCTTCAGATGACTCGGATAAGCCTACAAGCCCCTGGAGTGGAAGGGGCTGGGAGTGGGGATGAAGCCCTCCCTTAGCTGGGCCTTTCAAAGCAAGGCACTGCTTTTTCTTACTCTATTTTATATAACACCTTTGTGTGCCTCCCCCCAACCCCCCCCCATTAGATAGAGAATCTTAGGAATATGTAGATGGGCAAAGACTATGACTGGTTTAAGTTTTTAAGATTTATTTTTATTTTTGAATTATTTTTTGTGTATGAATCGTTTGCATTTGCCTGCACATAGACCTGTGCACCACAGGCTTTCCTAGTATCTACAGAGGCCAAAGTGTACTGGATCCCCTTAAACCGGGGTTACAGGCAATTGTGAGATTGCCATGTGGGAGCTGGGGACTGGTCCTCTGCAAACCAGCCATTGCCGTCCTTCTCTCCAGACCTCTTATAATTCACCAAAACCAACCCATGCTGAAGTTCATCGGTGGTCTAGCCTGGCTGTTTATAGGCCTGCTGAGAGAATTGTTACTTATCCCATGTGCTTGTCTTGGTGACCCTGAACATGAGTGTGGTTAGGAGGAGGACAGACTCAAAGCATACACATCCGGAAAGAATCCTGTCTGCCCTCCTAAACTTAAGTCATCTTTTTCCTTTCTGAAAGGTGAGGTTCTATGAACAGTGTGGACGCATCTGAGCTCAGTCATCAGGTCTACCAAGCCTGAAACTATCTCCAAGGCTAGAGTCCAGCCTGTTTCTTTGAGTTGATGGCTTTTAAAACTTATCTACTGGGCCAGGCGGTGGTGGCGCACGCCTTTAATTCCAGCACTTGGGAGGCAGAGGCAGGCAGATTTCTGAGTTCGAGGCTAGCCTGGTCTACAAAGTTAGTTCCAGGACAGCCAGGACTATACAGAGAAACCCTGTCTCGAAAAACAAAAACAAACAAACAAACAAAAAAAACAACTTATCTACCATGGAGCTAGAGAGATGGCTCAGTGTGTGACGTGCTTGCTGGCCAAGCTTGGGGACCTGGTTTAAATCCCCAGCCCCCACAGAGAGGTTGGGCATAGCAGTGTGTGCTGGGGGAAGGTGGAGACTTGAGTTCCCCTAGGGCGTGCAGGTCACATAGGCTATCAGAATCTTTGAGTTCCAGGTTCTGTGAGACTCAGTCTCTAAATAAGATGGCAAAGCCATGGAGGAAGGTACCAAGAACACCAGTGATACACAGACATGCTTGCAGATGAAACACACACATACACTTTTAAAAATTAAAAAACAAAACAAAGCCGGGCGGTGGTGGCGCACGCCTTTAATCCCAGCACTTGGGAGGCAGAAGCGGGTGGATTTCTGAGGCCTGCCTGGTCTACAAAGTGAGTTCCAAAACAGCCAGGGCTACACAGAGAAACCCTGTCTCGAAAAAAACAGACCAAACCAAACCAAAACAGCTTTTTTTAAAGCTCAGGTTGCACTGGGACTTAGTACCTGACCATCCATGAATTTCCAAGATTTCCTTAGTGACTGCTCAAGCCTGGCCAATGGAAGCTCAGGCCAGCTCTGTCTGCCCAGTGCTTCCTCCCGGTTTAATGAAGTCACTGGGTTTCAGTTTCCTCTCCCAACTAGTGCAAAGTGCAATTAAAGACACAGCCGAGCATGCCATGGTGATGCCCCTGAAACTCAGTGTGGCCAGGAACCTGTGAGCCCTCCCCTCACCCCGCACCCCAAGTCAGCTAAAAGGAGGAAGACTGAGTTGAGGGAGGGATAAATACTCAGGAGATGCTTGTCCACCAAGCAGAAGCCACAGTTCCACTTTTGAGATAGGCTCTGTCAACAGTGACCACCGATGAGCACCGGAGAGCACCTGTCCCCCAGCGAGCCCAGAAATAGACCTCAGTTTCCAGGCTAGCCACTGGTCTCTGGCACACATCAGGATTGTAATTCCTGCCCCACACTCCAGGGACTCATAAAGACACTGCATCCTCCCAAACTGGTCACAGCAGGTTGGGATGCAGGAAGGAGCTAAGATTCAGGCACTTTTATATAACACTGTCTTTGCTATCTACCAGCAGATCACCCTGGGCAAGATACTTCACTCCTCTGGACCTGGTATTTCTTAGTTTCTTATCTCTACAATGGGGGCAGCAGTAGTACCTCCTTATGGGATAATTATAATGGTTAAAGAGTCCAGGGCAGGGCTTGGGAGACCTGAGCACCAGCTATTTCTTAGTGCTAGGTTCTGTGTTAGGACAAAGAAGTGCCGCGCCAAGCAACATAGACATGGCTTTCCTCCCAAAGCTTCCAGGAAAACGGCACTCATCAAGCAGGGGCAGGACTGGGTGCTCTGGAATCATGGGGGAGGGACGTGGTAATCCAGGAAGGCTTGGGGAAAGCACATGAACTAGGGTCTGGTAAGTGGTAAGGAAGAACAACAACAACAACAAAAAAAAAATGCTCCAAGCAGAAGGTGCACAAGCCACAGCCACAGAGACAAATACTGTATTTGTAAATAAAGTTTTATTGAAACACAGTTTATCAGTGTGTTTATATAGCTGGTGTTATGACTTAACAGATCCACAGAAACAGTAAAATATACTGTCTGGTGCTAGAGAGATGGCTCAGTGGTTAAGAGCCCTGACTACTCTTCCAGAGGTCCTGAGTTCAATTCCCAGCAACCACATGGTGGCTCACAGACATCTGTAATGAGATCTGATGCCCTCTTCTGGTGTGTCTGAAGACAGCTACAGTGTACTTAAGTAAATCTGAAGGAGGAGGAGGAGGAGGTCCTCTCCAGAGAAAGCTCTCTTGTATGTAATGAGTTGCTCTCTGGGACTTCATTTTGTAATTCCTGAATGGGCTGCCAGACCCTTCCAGAGTCCTCTACAGAGATCTGGAAACCAATAGGATTGGTGCCGTTTGGGGCCGCAGGAAGGAACCATGTTTGGAAAGGAGCCGTGGTTGGTATAGGAAGCAGGTGGTCGGCTTGTAGGAAGCTGAGCCCGGTGTGTGTGGATGGGGGCAGGGAGGAGGCAATAACGATACAGACCCCTTGACCTCTTCAAGATCTCCTTGCTAGTTCTGACGTAAAGACGGTGCTGGGGCTAACCCAGCTCCACAGCTGAGGGCTAGCACATGCCAGGGCTCTGGGTTCAATCAGTTGGACCTAAACAAATGAAACACATGAACATGACACCAGGATGGGTATTTTAAAATATATGTGTATATTTAAAAACAAAACAAAATAAAACAAAAACAAAGTCAGGGCGGGCAAAGGGAAGGGCTGCCCATACCACTTCTGGGGACAGCCACATGAACGCAACACTGATCAAACCCTCAATGCCCACACGACAGAGCTTTGCTGTTTACCTGTGCCTCCTGTTTTTCCCTTGAGGCGTGGGACCTGATTTACAGGTATCCCCCACACCCTTTTGTTTGTTTTGAAGCAGGGGCTCACTATAGTTTCCTGAAGTTCATTATAGGGACCAGGCTGTCCTCAGAGATCCACCGGGCTCTGCCTTCTGAGTGCTGGGATTAAAGGTGTATGCCACAATGCCTGGCCCTGTTTGTGGTGGGGGTTTTTTTGTTTGTTTGTTTTGGGGTTTTTTTTTTTTTTCTTTTTGGCATAGAGCCTTAGTCCACAGTCCTGACTATCCTGGAACGCCATCTGTGGTTCAAGCTGAACTTGAACTTGCTGTAGTCCTCCTGGCCTACAGAGTGCCAAAATTACAAATGTGTGCCACCATACCCAGCTCCTCAAATCTCTTATGCAAATGATCTCTGCTGTGGTCTGACATGGATTTTGACTCTTTCCAGGCTCCATTTCTAAAAAACAGAGCAGAGACTGGCCTGCAATCTCAGCTATGTGGACAAGCAGTAATCCAAGAGTAATCAGAGACACAAAAGGAAAACAAAGATCCAATTGGCTTGGAAGCTTCCCAGTGATTGATTATAACTGTCCTGACTACTTCTGATTGGTCGGGTCCAATCTGTCTTTAAGGAGCTCCAAGAAGAGACTATAAAGCTTTGCTGGTGTCTGCTTGCAAATTAAGCAGGGCCTGTCTGTCTGTGACCACCTGTCTGTCTGCTCAGGGTCTTTCAATCTGCCTCCTTTCAGGTTTGCTTTAACACGCACGAATATGGTTTTTAGCTCCTGCGCTATATTTCTCCAAGGGACATATTTCCATGGCATGGGACTTACGTGTTTCCCCCAGTGTCCCCCAGCTGCTGTCCCTGAGTGTGGTGGGGGAGTCTCCTGGGCTCCGTTCCTAGAGGTGCAGAAAGGCTCACTGCTCACTGCGAGCAGGTGTCAGGTGCAGGCGGATGTGGCTTTAGGGCCTCAGAGAAAACATGAACTGGAATCCATGCCACAATGTAGCAACCTCTAGGAAGCAAGTCTCCCTGACTGATGGACCCTGACAGGGCTGAAGGGTTGCTGTCCTCCACCACATAAGCAGGCTGGGGTGGAGCTGGGTGGAAGAGCGCCTGCCAGCATGCCAGACAAAGAACACTTGCAGTTCCCTCCCAGGATGCTCACACCACAGCCCGGATCTGAGCCCTGTTGCTGCAGCCGATCCGTCTGTTCAGGCAAGCTCAGCCATGGGCCCCAGTGTTGGCTTCTTAAGGCGGCTGAAAGGTCCTGACGCAACTGAATAGAGCCTTGTGTCTGTCTGTCTGTCTGTTTATCTGGTTGGTTGGGTTTGTTTTGTTTGCTTGCTTGCTTGCTTTATTTTAAACACTTTTATTTTGTGTATTTATGTTTTGTGTTTATCTGTGTACACATATATGCATGTGTGTGAGAGAGAGAAAGAGAGAGAGTTTAGAAACAGAGAGACAGAGAGAGACAGAAAACAACGTCTTAAAGACTCAGCTCTACTTGGCAGATTCGAGGACTTGAACTCAGGTTATCAGGGTTTGGCCGCAAGCACTTTTATATGCTGAGCCCTCTCATCAGCCCTGGTTTGTATTTTGAGACAGCTATATGACCCTGGTTGGCCTGACACTGTATAACCCAGACTGGCCTCAGCCTTTCAAGTTCTGGGATGACAGGCACACACCGCCTCTCCCTCTGGCTTTTGTTTTTAAACAACTTTCGTGCAAGGTAGGGTATGGCCTTCTCTCTATAAGAGTCCTGAGCCTGGCTTTGCAAAACTGCAGGGCAGAGCCTGGAGGCTAATCCCTTTGTCCGCTTCCGATCCACACTGTGCGTGCTTGACCTCCAGCCTTTGCCTGTGCTATCTCACCTCATCTCTTGCCTGACCCCGTAGCTCACCCTGGAGTGACGCTTTTACTGGAGGGAATGTGGTCATGTTCTACCAGCCTGTTTACTGGCTGGCCTCACCATCCCATGGACAAGGGGGATTGCATGAGACCAAGGCTGCTGTTCAACCTGAGATACAGGCAAAGGAAATCTGTTGGGCAAAGGAACAGATAAGGGAGAAATCCACTGGGGAATGACCCTCCCTGCCTGGCGAGTCCTTGGCTGTTGGATTCTTCATGGAGCGGTTAAGACAGGGTCTTACTTTGTTTTTGGTTTGTTTTTTGGTTTTTTGAGACAGGGTTTCTCTGTGTAGCCCTGGCTGTCCTGGAACTCACTCTGTAGATCAGGCTGGCCTCAAACTTAGAAATCTGCCTGCCTCTGCCTCCCAAGTGCTGGGATTAAAGGCGCACACCACCACTGCCCAGCGAGTAACTTTAGCCCAGGCTAGCCTCAGACCCACAGTACTCTTCCTGCCTTGGCATCCTCACCACTAAGATTAGACGTGAGAGCCACTACACCCACTTATGTAGAACCCTGTGAGAGGAAAAGCCTCATAGCCCCAGAGGAAGGAGGATCCTGAGGCCAAGCTGATCTGTGGAGACGTGGAGAGGTTGGGGGGTATGCACACAAATGCATGTGACACACACACACAAGCACACGTACAAACACACGTGTACATGCGTGCACATACGTACAACATGTGCATATACACACATGTACACACATATGAGCACGAGTACAAATGCATGCGCATACACACATGTATACACATATGCACATACGTGCACGCATGAGCATGCATATGTACAAATGCATGCACATACACACACATATACACATATGTGCACACAAGCACACACGTGTGCACACACACAAAAAACACTCTAAGCATAAGCCCCAAAGAGGTGGGTGATTTGCAGTTCCTGCCCCTCTGCCTCCCATTCTCCATCTCCATTGAGACCCTCCCTCCCTTCCATCTGGCCTTTGCTTCCATGGCAGGGGTTCTCTCTGGTTGCCTCTCTCCAGTTGCCCGTAAGTAGAACAAGGCTGTGACTCTTCTCTGAGGTCTCATGCAGAGGTCCCCTCACAGTAAGCACTCCCCCATACCTTCCTTGAACTTTCAAGATTGTTATCAGCCCCAACAAACCGCCATCACACTGCCCACCCAGCTTTAATCAGACTTGTCACCAAAGCTGTCACAAACAAGGGGGTGTGGGCGCGTCACGTGACCAGCCTGAGTAACCTCATTCTCGCTTCCTTCTTCCACACCCTACCGTTGGGGGTTGGCGGGCGGATTGGGACCACAAGTGTCTGGCAGTGTGGACTGGGGCCCTGTCACTGAGGCAGAGTCGTTTGCTTCTGGGCCCTGAGGCAGCTGCCCCATGCTCTGTTGGGCACGGTAAGTCTGATTCGAAAAACCATGGGGAGTGGCTGGGGGCCCAAGGGACAAGGAGCCCGCCTTCGCAAGGTGCCTGGGCCCTTGTGAGTTGCACTGACATTCTGGGCCGAGGTCTCCCAGGAGGCTTGGGCTTCTCCACCCTTAGCTGAAAATGCTCAGCTGCTGCCTGTTTACCAGGCTGGCCTTGCAGTCTCTGTGTGGAGACTCAGAGAAGCCCGGGCCCTCTCCCCTGAAACTATCCCACCCTTCCTCTCAACTGTGGGAAGCTCAAGGCCAGAGCTGAGACTGAGTCTGGACGAGTCCAGAAAGGTCGTGGAGTTTGTCTTGAGGTTGTTAAGGCATGAAACATTCTTTGGGATTCTCTCTCTCTCTCTCTCTCTCTCTCTCTCTGTCTCTCTCCCTCTCTCTCCTCCTCCCTCCTTCCCTCAAATCAGATATGGTCTCCATTTGTTCATAGGCTAGCCTGGAACTCTATATAGCCCAGGCTAGCCTCTTGCCTTGGCCTCATGCTAGGGTTATAGGTTACAGGCATGCACCACCATACCAGCCTTCTTGGATCTAAATTTTTATTTTCATTTATTATTATTTATTAACTATTATTTGCATGTGAGCATATGGCATGGGCTCTTGTGTGCATGAGCAGGCACATGAGTGTTATGCAGTATGTGTGGAGGTCAGAGAATAACTTGGGGGAGTCAGTTCTCTCCCACGGTGGGTTTTGGGAACTGAACTCGGGTCAGCAGGCTTCCTCAGCAAGCACTTTGACCCTCAGAGCCATCCAGCCTCCACTTTAAACCCCCCCTTTTTTTCTTTTATATTTATTTATTATATGTAAGTACACTGTAGCTGTCTTCAGACACTCCAGAAGAGAGCATCAGATCTCATTACGGATGGTTGTGAGCCACCATGTGGTGGCTGGGATTTGAACTCAGGACCTTTGGAAGAGCAGTTGGCAATCTTAACCACTGAGCCATCTCACCAGCCCTGCCTTTTTTTTTTTTCTTAATTAAATCAGATTGAGAAAACAGTACTTGTTCATAGGAAATTGTTTTTAAGTTGGTATTATCATTATTATTATTTTATTATTACTAATTTTTTTTCGAGACAGGCTTTCTGTGTAGCCCTGGCTGTCCTGGAACTCACTATGTAGACCAGGCTAGCCTCAAACTCAGAAATCCACCTACCTCTGCCTCCCAAGTGCTAGGATTAAAGGCCTGTGCCACCACTGCCCGGCTTAGTCTTAATATTTTTTTTTTTTTTTTTTTTTTTTTTTTTTGGTTTTTCGAGACAGGGTTTCTCTGTATAGCCCTGGCTGTCCTGGAACTCACTTTGTAGACCAGGCTAGCCTCGAACTCAGAAATCCACCTGCCTCTGCCTCCCAAGTGCTGGGATTAAAGGCGTGCGCCACCACCGCCCGGCCAGTCTTAATATTTTTAAAAGTTTTATGTGTATGTGTGTTTTGAGAGCATGTCTTAAAAACAAAAAAAAAAAAGAAAGAAAGAGAGAGAGAGAGAGAAAGAGAGCATTCGTGTCTTAGCATCACATGTGTGCAGTGCCTTATGAGGCCCTTGGGACTGGCGTTACAGATGGATGTGAGCCTCCATGAGTGCTGGAGATCCTGGTCCTCTGGAAGAGCAGGTGATGCTCTGAACTGCTGAGCCATCTCTTCCGGCTCAGTGTTTTTGAGACAATCGCACGTAGCCAAGGTTGGCCCCAAACATACCGTGTAGCCAAGGATGACCTTAATTCTGTGCCTCCGTGTAGGCCTGTGCCTCTGCCACACCTGGTTCACTGATGCAGGAAATCAAGGCCAGAGCTTCATGCACGCCAGGAGAGCACACAGCCCACTGGCCACACCCCTAGTCCATCCTGGAGAGCTTGAACTTGGGAGCTAATGGAGACCCAAGCAGGTCCCATCCCCCACGCCTGCAGATTTGTGTTGTCTTTGCTGAGTGAGGTTGGGGTTTGAGCCCAGGCTCTGTCGCAAGCTCAGCTCTCAAGCTCTGCAAGTGCTCTGCCTCTGAGCATACCCCCCACCCCCACTCCAAGCCCTTTGCCCCTGTAGCTGGAGATCAGCTCCTATTGTCCGGACTTCTCAGGGTTTCTGCTGGTCTCCTTTTCCCATAACTCATTTCCATCTGCGAGGGGCCTGGCCTCTTGGTGTCCAAGGGCTAGGGAGGTGGCTCTTCTGGGTGCCTCCGTTGGTACCACACCCTGTGGGGAGGTTCCTTCCTCACCAGCTTGGCCAGTAGCTAGAGAGTTGAAACTGGAAACTGGAAGGGACTGGGCCCTCCTACTAAGATTTCCAGAAAACCTGGGTTGGGTGCTGGGTGGGTCACCAGAGGGGGTTTGGGGGTTACCCAGATAGATGGTCCTGGTGGATGGTGCTGTTGTTTATAGGTGAGAAAACCAGGCTCTGAAGGGAGAGGCAGCTACATGTGATGACGTCATGACCAAGAAGGCACGGAGCTAGGATGTGGCGCAGGCCTTCTGGCTGCAGGACCCTGAACCCACGGGGACCAGGCCTCTCAGTCCCCTTTGCTGTATAGAGCAGAAAGCCGGTAGTGGAGGACACTAGCAGGAGACAGGCGGGCTGGGCTGTGTGCTATCCATGCCTCTTTAGAAAACCAGGGGAAGCCTTCAGTTAATTTGCGCTAAACTGCAGGTCTCATCTGTTAGCTGGCCAATGCCCTGGGGTTCCAATAAGCCAAGCTCCAAGCTTGGTACCTGGAGTTAAGGAGCCCCCAGTTACCTAACCCTGTGCTTGTGGCCTTGCAAGGGGCCACAGGCTATTAAGTAGACACATGGGCTGTCTACTAGTAAAAAGTTGCAGGGCCCAGGAATGGAGACATACACCTTTAATCTCAAAATTTTCTAGAGGCAAAGACAGGCAGAGCTCTTTATGAGTTTGAGGCCAGTCTGGTCTACATAGTAAGTTCCAGGCCAGCCAGGGTCATATAGTGACACTATGTCTATAGGTAGATGGATGGGTAGATAGATGGATGGATGGATGGATGGATAGATAGATAATAGGCCAAGTGTCAAGACACACAGCTCTAATCTCAGTACTTGGGAGGAAGAGGGAGGAGACTCAATAATTCAAGGTCATTTTGGGTTACAGCCAGTTGTAGGCTAGCCTGGGCTACATGAGCCTGTGCCTCACAGCAACCCTAAAATGGGAGTGGGAATCGTCCTCAATAGATTGGCACAAAAGGCAGACGCGTCGGTTGTCAAACACAAAGAAGCTGGAGACAGCATACGCGTGCAGAACTGAGGGTTCAGAGCGCAGATGGCTGTGGTGCTGAGCTTAGGGGATTCATGGGTTCACTTGGAGTCTTAGGAAACAAACGTCAGGAAGGTTTGCAGAGTGGAAGATGCTGGACCAAGCCTTGAACGGCTCCAAGAACAGATGGTGTGGGGCTGAGACGGGCTCTGCGGGTATATTTGTGTGTGTGTGGGTGTGTATGTGTATGTGTGTGCCTGGCTTCAAGCTCCTGCTCCTGGCCACCGGCTCTGAGTGCCCAGTGGACACCAGGGTGACAGCCCCTATCCTACAATGGGGGATGCACCAAGGATTCACAGCTTTTGGAGCCATGCCCAGCCCGCAGGCCTCCCTTGGAACCTGTGACTCACAAACCTGAGGAGGCTGAGACTGAGGGCGGTGTCCAGGTCCTGCCCTAGAGACCAGCGTTCTCAGTTCTCTAAGGAAGCCAAAGGCCAGTCACAGCCTGCTCCAAGGTTGGGGATTTCCCAGGACACGGCAGTGGTTAGTTAGCAGAGAGCCCCTTGCCCTAAATGCAAAATTCAAAATCATGACAATGAGCCATGCATGGTTTTAGTACCAGCACTTAGGAGGCAGAGGCAGGTGGATCTCCATTAGTTCAAGACCAGCCTGGTCCACATAGTGAGTTTCCAGACAAGCCAGGGCCACATAGAGAAACCCTGTTTCATGATGGTGATGGTGATCATGACGATGATGATGGTGGTGGTGGTGGTGATGATGATGATGATAACTGACTTTTATGGAGCATTTGTGCTTGCTGAGCATCTCACAAGGACCATCCCCCACTCACCCTCGGCAGCCCCACGGGGAGTTGGATTCTCTTGTCTCTGCACACACTGACCCCCAATCAATGTTATGATTTACGGCACTGTGAAAGTGACAGCCATTCCGGAGAACCCACACCCTGGGTTTTGAGTTCGATCTACCCTGGGCTATTGATTCTTATACCCTGTAGGCTGGTGTTAGACAAGGTTGCCTGGCTGCAGGCTAAGGTGAGCATTCCCAGCATGCTCTAGGTGGGCCTGGCTACTCTATGTGTCAGACCAAGTGTGCTGATGTATTTCTTACACGCTCATGCTACCATGGACTTATAGGGACTACACTCTATGGTAAACTGAGGCACAGCTATACTGCAAAAGACATCCATGGCTCTGAGGGGGTAAATCGAGTTGCCCAAGGTCACACAGCTTTTAGATCGTTTGATCTGATTCTCCACTCAGTGTCCCATCCACCAGGATATACTCCCCTCATGGGACCTGGGGTGCCTGCGCCTCAATCTTCCCTGGTTGTTGCTTTAGGGTTTGCTTCTCTTGGAGTCTGAGACTTTGAGGTGGTGTCCAGGGTCCAAGATTCATGGAGGAATGAGACCCCTAGAAGCCTGTTCTTCATAACTGTTAGGGGTTAGGGAGGTAGCTATGGGTTAGGGGTGAAGGGCAGGAAACAGGCAAGCATCAAGACAAGTCGGATGTGGCTGTCTTCACCCTCAGCTCAGCCCAGCCCCAATTTGTTTTCCTGTCCTATGAGGTGGGGAGGGGCAAGCCATCCCTCCAACGCTTGGTTTCCTCATCTGTATCCTGAGGGTTCTGAGATCCACTGCTTCCCTGGGAGAAGATGGGGGAGCTTGTCTACAGAAGAACCCACCCACCCACGGTGGAGGCGTGATGTGGTCCGCCGGCTGTGGGCGTGGCTCACACTGGCGCCCCAAGAGTCCCTCCTTGCAGAGGACGGATGCTGCAGTGTCCCAGGGTCTGTCCGGTTGAGGTACACAGATGGCAGCGACTGGCCTGGTGTGGCTAGTGGCCCTGGTTTGTTGGAGACTGAGGGATTTCTGTGATGTATGACTTCTGGGTCAGGCTAGTCGCTCTGGTCAAGCCCAGGCACAGAGATTAGGGCGTTCTGAGGGAATCTCATCTCTTCCTTTTCCTTAATTAATGCATTTACTTATTTATGTGAGACAGGGTCTTGCTGTGTCGTCCAGGCTGGTCTCAAGCTCCCGGGCTGCAGCGGTCCTCCTGAGTGGTTAGCATGCCTGGAGCCTCTACCCTGCACCTTCCTTCCCTCATCAGGGAAAGGCTCTCTGTCCTGGCTGCCCACGGTAGCAGCAAGCTTCGTCTCCATGGCCCTCTGAGCCTGAGGCCTCCCTGTGTGCGTGTCCCCACAGAAGGTATTCCCTGATTCCTTCCCTTCAGAAGGTGACATATGGGACATCTTTGAAGCACTCATTTTACATATGAGGCAGCTGAGGGTCAGAAAGGGCGCTCAGAGTCACGCAGCTACTGTGTGGGGATGAGAGTGGGACTCCGGTCAGTGCTGTCTTCACCTTAGGGTACCTGTGCGTGCAGGGGATTGTGGGTAGAACAGATAGCCACCTATGGAGAGAACCCCTTTGGGCTCCTAACTCTCAGACCCTCCAAGCTACCTTGCCCCCCAGAACTCGCCTCTGTACTGCCCCAACCCCCTTCTTTCAGGAAGTGGTTGAGTCTCTGCCTTCCAGGAACCAAGGGGAGTTGTGTGTGTTTGTGAGCGCAGAGTTGGTGTCGTAATGATGACATGGATTTCAGGCACCGGTGGTGGCTTCTTCCTGCATCGCCCTCCCCATCAGGAAAGTGGGGCAGACACAGGGGCCATGTATTCTTCCTCAGGAGAAACCCTGCTCAGAGAGGCAAGCATCTATCTCCAGGTCACACAGCTTCTATGATGCACTGTCTGGCTCGCCCTTAGGGCCATGTCCTGGGGTAACTGTCCCTGCAAGTACCGTACTCTTTGTTTTCACTGTTTCTTTGTTAGATGTGATCAAGCCAGGTATGATGGTCCACACCTTAGTCCCAGCACTGGGGAGGCAGAGGCAGGCAGATCTCTGTGAATTCAAGGCCATCCTAGTCTACAGAGTGAGTTCCAGGACAGCCAGGACTGTGTAGAGAATCCCTGTCTCAAACCAACAAAAAACAAACAATAACAACAAAAAAATCTCAAATGTAAATGAAGAAAATACCTAATAAAAAAATAAGAGCCAGGCGTGATGGTGCACGCCTTTAATCCCAGCACTCGGGAGGCAGAGGCAGGCAGATTTCTGAGTTCGAGGCCAGCCTGGTCTACAGAGTGAGTTCCAGGACAGCCAGGGCTACACAGAGAAACCCTGTCTCGAAAAACCAAAAAAAAAAAAAAAAAAAGAAAAGAAAGAAAGAAAGAAAGAAAAGAAAAGAAAAAAGAAAAAAATCTCATAAAGATGCATTATAAAAAGTCAGTGCAAGGGCTGGAGAGATGGCTCAGCAGTTAAGAGCTCTGACAACTCTTTTGAAAGTCCTGAGTTCTAATCCCAGCAACCACTTGGTGTCTCACAACCATCTGGAATGGAATCTGATGCCCTCTTCTGGTGTGAAGACAGCTACAGTGTACTTAGATATAATAAATAAACAAATCTTAAAAAAAAAATAAAGTCAGTGCAATTGTAAGTAACCTGTGTAGGAGATCAGATTGAGCAAAGCAAAGAAGGGCCCTCAGGTAAGAGTCACCTGTCCCTCCCTCCTGCCTGCCAGTCACACAAGTAAAGGACACAGGAAGTGACAGGTCTAGATGGTGTCTGTTGCAGAGACACTATTAGAGCGGTTGTATCCTGCTATAGAGCACCAACCAATACGCAGAGCCCGCCACTTACCACCTTCTCTTTCAAGTTCACAGCCTCTCTTTTTCCTTGTCACATGCATATATGTATGTGTATACACATTTATTCCTAAATACAACCCACTCGGTCTGTATGCTGTTACTTGCATGCATGTTTTCCGGGACGACTATTCGGTAGTGGGAGACCAGTCAGTGTGCTCTTTCCTGGGGAGACTTACTTAGTTCTCCGAATTTCAGCATTCCTTGGGCAAACCAGAAGAGTGCATTGGATCCCATTATAGATGGTTGTGAGCCACCATGGGGTTGCTGGGAATTGAACTCAGGACCTCTGGAAGTGCTCTTACCCACTGAGCCATCTCTCCGGCCTGTGCCTGCAGTTCTTGTGTAGGGCTGAGACCTTTTCCCATCCACTCTGGCACGTTTATTGGTGTCCTTTTTGTTCAGCTCAAATATATCTTTTTTTTTTTTTTTTAAGGCAAAGACCTGAGGAGTGGCAAAGATTGTGTAGGGGCAGGGAAGGAACAGAGATGGGATCGAGGGTGGCTGATAAGGAGGAGCATTAAGGACCGACAAGCCGGCTCTATCCTCAAACCAGGGTGGTCTCTTCTGCTCAGCTACTGTACTATGAGTGTGACACCTGCTGGTCTGCTTATAACTTGTCCCCATGACACCGTGAATACCTAGAACAGACACTAAGGGCTGGTGAGATGGCTCAGCTGGTAAAAGTGTCTGCTGCCAAGCCTGATGATGAGAGTTCGAATCCTTGGGTCCTCCTCCTCCTTCCTCCTCCTCCTCCTCTTCTTCTTCTTCTTCTTCTTCTTCTTCTTCTTCTTCTTCTTCTTCTTCTTCTTCTTCTTCTTCTTCTTCTTCTTCTTCTTCCTTCTTTCTCCTCTTCCTCCTCCTCCTCCCCCTCCCCTCCCCTCCCCCTCCCCTTCTTCTTCTTCTTCTTCTTCTTCTTCTTCTTCTTCTTCTTCTTCTTCTTCTTCTTCTTCTTCTTCTTCTTCTTCTTCTTCTTCTCCTTCTCCTTCTCCTTCTCCTTCTCCTTCTCCTTCTCCTTCTCCTTCTCCTTCTCCTTCTCCTTCTCCTTCTCCTTCTCCTTCTCCTTCTCCTTCTCCTTCTCCTTCTCCTTCTCCTTCTCCTCCTCCTCCTCCTCCTCCTCCTCCTCCTCCTCCTCCTCCTCCTCCTCCTCCTCCTCCTCCTCCTTCTTCTTCTTCTTCTTCTTCTTCTTCTTCTTCTTCTTCTTCTTCTTCTTCTTCTTCTTCTTCTTGTTTTTTTTGAGACAGGATTTCTCTGTGTAGCCCTGGCTGTCCTGGAACTCACTCTGTAGACCAGCCTTCCCTTGAACTCAGAAACCTGCCTGCCTCTGCCTCCCAAGTGCTGGGATTAAAGGCGTGTGCCACCACTACCCAACAAAATAAACCTTTCTTTTAAGAGAAAAGTGAATATAGTAAATAAAACTTCCTTTGCGGACTAGAGAGATGGTTCAGTGGTTAAGAGCGCTGGCTGCTCTTCCAGAGGTCCTGAGTTCAATTCCCACCAACCACATGGTGGCTCACAACCATCTGTAATGGGATCTGATGCCCCCTTCTGGTGTGTCTGAAGACAGCAACAGTGTACTCATATACTTAAATAAATAATTCTTTAAAAAAAAGGGGGGGGCTTTGTATGTGAGGTGGGGGGATTGCTCAGTGCAAGGCCAACCTGCATTACAAAGTGAATACCAGGTCAGCCGCACTCACTCAGTAAGACCATTCCAAACAGATCAACAACAAAAAGGGAAGTCAAACCCCATTTACTCCAGGCAGTGGTGGCGCACGCCTTTGATCTCAGCACTTGGGAGGGAGAGGCAGGTGGGTTTCTGAGTTTGAGGCCAGCCTGGTCTACAGAGTGAGTTCCAGGGATACACAGAGAAACCCTGTCTCGAAAAAACAAAACAAAATAAAACAAACAAAACATTTTTAACCCAACAACAAAACAAACAAAAAACAACAAAACAAACAAACAAAACCCCAACAGGTTGTTTTGGCCCACCAAAATTTTTTTCTATTCTTTTTGTTTACTTTTTATTTTTTGGAGACAGGGTTTCACTACATGATCTCTGTGATCCACCTGCCTCTGCCTCCAGAGAGCTGGTGTATCCTCTCATACCCCATTCAATTTTTCTTTCTTTTTTTTTTTTAATTTCATATTTTCAGGCTTTGGGAGTGGAGCCAGGGCCTCGAACACTCTCAGCCGGCTCTCTAACGGTGAGTCACAGCCCCTACTTGCTTCTGCTTTGAGGGGGTTGTTTCTTTGTGTGTGTGTGTGGGGGGGGAGGGTTCGAAATGGCATTTCATGTAGTCCAGGCTGGCCTCAAACTCACTATGCAGTTGGATGAGTTTGAACTCCTGAGCCTCCTGTTTCTGCCTCCCAAGTGTGATTACAAACATGTGTAACCATGCCTATACCCTTCAGGCTTCTTTAAACCTTTTAAAAAATATATACATACATTTATTGCTCTTTGTTGCTTTCCTTCTTTCTTTCTTTCTTTCTTTCTTTCTTTCTTTCTTTCTTTCTTTCTTTCTTCCTTCCTTCCTTCCTTCCTTTCTCTCTCTCTCTCTCTCTCTCTCTCTCTCTCTCTCTCTCTTTCTTTCTTTCTTTCTTTCTTTCTTTCTTTCTTTCTTTCTTTCCCTTTCTCTCTCTTCTCTCTCTCCCTCTCTACATCCTGACCACGCTTTCCCCTCCCTCCTCTCTCTCTTCCCTTATATATTTTTTCTTCTTTTGAAACAGAATCTCATTGAGTTACACAGCCTGGCCTTGACCTCAATCTATAGCTTGGCCTCCTGCAGTCCTGAGCTTAGTAGAAATATATTATTTTAGGGCTCGAGAGAAGGCTCAGTAGTTAAGAGCACTTGCTGTAGCCGGGCGTGGTGGCCTTTAATCCTGCCTTTAATCCTGGCACACTGAGTTCCAGGACAGCCAGGGCTACACAGAGAAACCTTGTCTCGAAAAAACAAAAGCAAAACAAAACAAAACAAAACAAAACAAAACAAAAAAAGCACTTGCTATTTGTCCAGAGGACCAGGGATTCCCAGCTCCGACAAGTGTGTCTCCAGTTCCAGAGGATCCCACACCTTCCTCAGACACTGCACACACAGGATGCACAGACATCCAAGCAGGCCAACACAAAAATAAATAGATTTTTTAAAAAAAGTGTATATTTAACCGCTGATCATGGTAGGTCCTACTTATAATCTCAGCGCTCAGGAGGTTGAGGCAGGAGGATCACTAGTTTAAGGACAGCTTAGGGAGAGACTTTTGTCTCAAAGATATAATAAATAAAATTAAAAAGTAAATAAAGCAGGGGAAAAAAAAAGAAAGAAAACAAAATTTAACCCAAACCTTACGGGAGGGTAAGGAACCTTCTCTGATGGTTGGTTGGCATTATTTGTATGGATATGCACAAAGCTTCCAGCCAAGGGTCTCAACTCAGGAGATGTCTGCCGCCACCGTGCCTGCCCCAGACCAGGCCAGCACTGTCTTGAGGTCCTCGGTGGGGGCAGGCTGACACCACATCTCTGCTCCTGTCTCCTCAGGTACCATGTCCCCAAGCTTCCTTGTGCTGCTGACCATCTTGGGCCCTGGCAACAGCCTTCTGCTGCAGGACCCCTGGGGGCATGAAACCAAGAAAGCCCCAGGTCCTGTGTATCTCCGGGAACGGAGGCAGGTGGTTGGGGATGACGATTTTGAGGACCCTGACTATACGTATAACACAGATCCCCCAGAACTGCTGAAAAATGTGGCCAACACCGTGGCTGCTCACCCCGAGCTGCCAACCACTGTGGTCATGCTAGAGAGAGATTCCACGAGCGCTGGAACCTCCAAGAGAGCCACTGAGAAGATTGCCACCACTGACCCTACTGCCCCAGGTACAGGAGGGACAGCTGTTGGGATGCTGAGCACAAACTCTGCCACACAGTGGAGTCTAACCTCAGTAGAGACAGTCCAACCAGCATCCACAGAGGCAGAGACCTCAAAGCCAGCACCCATGGAGGCAGAGACCTCGCAGCCAGCACCCACGGAGGCAGAGACCTCGCAGCCAGCACCCACCGAGGCAGAGACCTCGCAGCCAGCACCCATGGAGGCAGAGACCTCAAAGCCAGCACCCATGGAGGCAGAGACCTCTCAGCCAGCACCCACGGAGGCAGAGACCTCAAAACCGCCCGCACCCACGGAGGCAGAGACCTCAAAACCAGCACCCACGGAGGCAGAGACCACCCAGCTTCCCAGGATTCAGGCTGTAAAAACTCTGTTTACAACGTCTGCAGCCACCGAAGCCCCTTCCACAGAACCTACCACCATGGAGACGGCGTCCACAGAGTCTAACAAGTCTACCATCTTCCTTGGGCCATCCGTGACTCACTTACCTGACAGTGGCCTGAAGAAAGGGCTGATTGTGACCCCTGGGAGTTCACCTGCCCCAACCCCGCCAGGGAGTTCAGACCTCATCCCGGTTAAGCAATGTCTGCTCATTATCCTCATCTTAGCTTCTCTGGCCACCATCTTCCTCGTGTGCACAGTGGTGCTGGCCGTCCGTCTGTCCCGTAAGACCCACATGTACCCAGTGCGCAACTACTCCCCCACGGAGATGATCTGCATCTCGTCCCTGCTACCTGAGGGGGGCGACGGGGCCCCTGTCACAGCCAATGGGGGCCTGCCCAAGATCCAGGACCTGAAGACAGAGCCCAGTGGGGACCGGGATGGGGACGACCTCACCCTGCACAGCTTCCTCCCTTAGACTCCCCTGCCCGCCCACCTAAGCGAGACCCTTGCTAGCTCCACGCTTACCCGCTGGTCACGGAGGTCATAGATCTGGGCTTCCTGGGTGAAATGTATTCAGGGGAGTCATTAGAGCACCCACCGCTGTGTGTCTCCCTGCAGGTCACTGGATACCTGTCGTTGCGTTCTCCAGAAAGACTCAGATCCCTTATTCCACTCCCAAAAGCTACTCTATTGGTTGCCATGGTAACCCGGTAAGAGAGAAGCTTTGTGGGAGGCCACCATGTATGCTTCTCTGACTCCAGTGGTGGGCAGCTCGACTTTCCCAGGTCCCTGGCTTGGAGGGATGGTCCTTCCTTTGGGCCTGTGTGAACCAACGAGTTTCCGTCCAGTGACAGAATGACCTTGCGCTGCGGCCTGGCCCAGCACAGTCATCCAATAAACATATTATAATAAACGATAGCTGAGTCCTTCATGTGCCTAGGCTGCCATCTCCAGCCCTCCCGGAGGGCGCTTAGACCATTGTCCACACCGCTCTTAGACATCTAATACATGCTTGGGCAACTGCAAGGGGCACTGGAAGGTTTAAGCTGCACGTGGTAGGTAGCATATACCCATCACCCAAGCAGTACAGGAGTTCAAGGTCATCCTTGGCTCGTTAACTGCCTGGGCTACATGAGACCCTGTCTCAGAGAAAACTAAAGCTGGGTCTGGCTGGCTGGCTCAGCCTGTGAAGGTGCTTGCTGCTATGCCTCATGGCCTAGGCTCCAGGGGGGCCCTCATGGTAGAAGGAGAAGGCTGACTCTCCAAAACTGTTCTCTGGCATCCATACTCACAGGTAACATATGAACACAACTACACAAACTAGAAAACTTTATTGAATCTACCCTTCCCAAGGTGGGTCAAAGGAGGAAGGTCCCTTCGGGGTTGGCCGATTTCGTTTTTAAGATTTATTTATGTTTATGAGTATGCTGTCACTCTCTTCAGACACAGCAGAAGAGGGCATCGGATCCCATTACAGACTTGAGCCACCCCGTGGGTGCTAGGACTTGAACTCAGGAACTCTGGAAGAGCAGTCAGTGCTCTTAACAGCTGAGCCATCCCTTCAGCAGCCCTGTCAGATTTTTTTTTTTAAATCACTAAAGAGATTTTATTCAAGTTTCTAACACAAATGAGTTATTTTGGTTTTGAATTACAGAACTAAGTCCAAACTGAAAACAAATAGTTTCTTTTTTTGTGTTGGTTTGCTTGTTTTTTCAAGACAAGGTTTCTCTGTGTAAAGGAGCCCTGGGTGCTTTGGAATGGCTCTGTAGACCAGGCTGGCCGTGAACTCACAGAAATCCACCTGCCTCCACCTCTTGAGTGCTGGGATGAAAGGGGTGCAACCACCATGCCTGGCTCCCTTGCCAGTCTTTAAGGTCTACCAGGCCAGGCCCTTCGCGGCCTTTGCTCTGTTTTTCCCCCGTTTCTTTTCTCTCTTGGCCTTCAGTCTTTTCTTTGCCTCTGGTTTATCCACACTGGGTACTGGCCATGCTGGTCTATAAAAGTCTTTCTGTTTCTCTTAATTTCAGTTTCCGTTTTCATGTCATCTGTGCCACACCGCCTTTCCTCGAACTGCATTTTCTCCTGGAGAGGTTTGGCTACCATGGTTGTTATCTCCTCAATGTCTTTCATTAGAGCATCCCCGTCCACTCTGAGAATGCTCTTCAGTCTGTTGAGCTCCCTTGGCGCATTCTTCTTTCTCTTCTCGGCACGCATCTTCCACTTACTCCGAAGCCTTTTAGCCATGCTTCACCTGAGAGACAGGACTGCACACCACGTGTGGGATGCCAACCACAGATTTTATTTTTTTTTAAAGGCTAAGATGGTAAGTTCACATTCTTTTATTTTTTGTTTGTTTGTTTTTGTTTTTTGAAACAGGGTTTCTCTGTATAGTCCTGGCTGTCCTGGAACTCACTTTGTAGACCAGGCTGGCCTCAAACTCAGAAATCCGCCTGCCTCTGCCTCCCGAGTGCTGGGATTAAAGGCGTGGCCACCACGCCCAACTAGAGTTCACACTCTTAACCTCACCCTGGGGGCAGCAAAGACGGGCATGGCGGTTCACTGGTCACCTAAAGTCTATCCTACCTCCAAAAGGCCAGGCCAATAAGAGAACATCTCAAAAGAAAGTTACTGAACAACAACAGCTGAGATGTCCTCTGGCCTCGATGTGTGCATGCACACACACACACACACACACACACACACATATACTTATAAACAGGCAGCAAGCTACACACACACACACACATAAACAGGCAGCAAGCTGGATCAGGCTCTGTGAGCTTATTAATCCCTACTTGCAGAGCAGCGAGACATAGGGTCACAGTTTTGTCAGCTTTCTGACCTTGGCTTTAGAGCCTATGTTCCAAGAGCCCCACCCCACCCCAGCCAGCCACGAGGGCTGCCCATCTGTGGGCCACACAGACGGCTTGTCCTGCCCCAAGTCCACAGATAGAAGGGGGCAGCTGCTTGAACCATACATCATCCTGTCTCCTGGAAGGATGGTAGTTTTTCTCTTCCAGAAAACACTCTCTGGGGCCTCTTCGGAAAGAAGAGGCCTTGCCCTATCTGTGGAGGGTGTGACCCACAATTCCAGAAAAGGCTTCATTATGGGAGAGAGGGATGGAGAAGGAAGAGAGCCACAGGGAAAGACAGGAAGGAACGTAGCAGGTGATGGGGTCCTCAGGGACAGAGCAGGGAGTGGTAGGAAGATGTCCCAGCATCTGGAGGTGGCAATGTCTGCGGCTTTCCTTTGGACCTGCAGAGGCTGCCAGCTGGCGGACTGAGCAGATCCTGGGTTTATCCCCCCTTTGGATCAGAAACAGTAGCAGGGAGGATTCACAGACCTGGAAGCTACAGGACTTGAGGGCACCAGAACAATTCCCCAGGGCCCTCGTCCCCTTCCTGGAGATGCTGTGTAAGAACACAGGCGTTTTCTTTCTCGGATCGGTCACCTGCTGGATGAGGCGAATAGCCACCAGGGGGCGCCAGCCACCTGCTTCTGGGAGAAGGTGTCGGGAGGTGCCAGCTTGGGGTTTTGAGTGTGGATGCTTTTGGCTTTTCTGGCAATGTATTCGCTAAACAATTGATTCTCAAAACGTGACACCTGGCTTTGGGAAGATTCCAGGTGTCTCTGGCTCACAGATGCCCCCCGCCATCTCTGTATGCCCCTGACCACTCAGAGCCTGAGTCGGTCAAGGCACCCACTCAGCAAACCCACACAAGTCTTCAGAACGTCTTGAATCCCTTAAACGGTCTTCTAAAGAGACCTTCAAATCTCCGTTCCACAGAGGAGGAAACGGAGGCGCAGAGAAGTGAAGCCCAGCCCGACCCTCATCACACAGAGAATGTGGGAGGCCGGGCCCTTCTGCTCTTACTGTGACATCATCCCATGCTCCAGATCACAGTGCGGTTCTAGGGGAATTCTGTGCCCCCAAAGACTCACCCTGCTGACCTTCCCTGACACTCAGAAGTCTCTCTTATTGTCCTTTAATTGTTCCTTGAAACAGAGAAAGGGCAAGGATACTTGGAACGGTGAGTGGAAGGGTAGAATTCAGCCCCTCTCTGTACAGAGCAAGACAAAGCAGAGCTGGGGCCTAGCACAGAGGGCTGGCATTTATTCTGCACTTACTACACGTCTGACACTTGTATTATCGCACTCACGCCTTGCGGTGGTGGTGGTGGGGGGACTGTAAATAGGGGTGCTATTACACCCCTGAGCTGCTGCCTGGGGGAAACTGGAACTCAAAAATTGGGAGCACACAGATTGCATTGCCAAAAAGCTGGAAGAGACCGGGAGGGGGTCGGACAGGAGGTGGGGTCAGGCAAGAGAAGGGGGACTAAGTTTACGTACAGTCCGTGACTCCACCCATCGTGTCAGGGGCTGCCCCCCCCCCCATGGATGCTGACAGCTGATCCCGGCAGTTTTTCTCTCTGTCTGCCACTCATCCAAGCCACAGGGTGTTAGAGCGTGTACTAGCATGGACCCAGTGGTGCGAGTGAGAGAAATGCACAAGGCAGGGGTGGGGGTGGGGGTAGTATCCAAAAGAGGACGAGTTAGTTGCTGCGGGGGCAGGGTGGGGGAGACTGAGGATGCGGGCAGCTCGCAGCTGAACCCGATGGATGAACGGATTAACCAAGGGTGGAGACACACCTGCGGGAAACTGGAGTTAGAGTGAGAGGAAGAGCTAGCTAAGACCTCAGGGTTCCGACGTGGGCCCTTGGGAAAGGCAGCAGAGGGTTGTAGAGGGCTGGGATGAGGAAGGGAGGGGCCCCTAAAGGCCTTCCAGGTGCTTCCCAGAGGCAGGCACTGTTTGACACCATCATCCGTCAGAGGAATGCACAGGGAAACCCCACTGAGGGTCAGGGCACACCGAGACTGAAACTGAAAAAGAGCAGCACCCGGCTGGATGGGGAGGGGCTGGGGTGCTCCGCATGGTTGATGGGGTCCCATATGTTACAACTGCTCTGAAACCCAGTTGGGCAAGTTCCCATAGAGCTCACCAGTCGCTGTAAAGCTTGGGCATCCCACTAGAGACGTTTACCCGAGAGGATGCAAACACGTGCTGATCTGAACGGGTCCACAGGCTGGGAGCATTCTCAGTCCTAACAGCCTGCGAAGGGGTAACTACATTGTGATATGTCCATACAGTGGGCTAGTACTCAGAATAAACAAAGCGGATCCCAGCACACCCGCAGACCCGGTGAGTTCACGGACAAAGCCAGGCTGTTCGTAGAAGTGAATCCCAATGACACACTATCCAGGAAGGCGCTGGAAAGATAGCTCAGCGATCGAGAGAGCATTGGCTGCTCTTGCAGAGGACCTGGATTGGGTTCCCAGCACGTGGGAACTCACAAACACCTGTAATTCAGCTCCAGGGTATTGGGTGTCCTCTCCTTAGTCCCATGGGCACAGGCTATATGTGATTCACATGAATGTATGCAAGAATAACAGTCATACATGTACAAAAAAAATCTAAAAAGAAAAAAAAAAGCTCAGGAAAGGCCTGGAGAAGTGGATCTGCGCTTAAGAGTACTCACCGTCATTACAGAGGACATGAGTTTAGTTCCCAGCATCCTCTGGTCACTCACACTCAACTGTCACTCAGGCTCTTCTGAGTATCCAGCGCCCTCTTCTGGCTGCTGTGGGGACTTTATTCACCTACATAAGCCTGTACAGAAACACATCTACATGTATAGTTGAAGAATTTTAAAACTATAAACATTCAGAAGAGCTTGGGAAAGGGCTCCGTGAGTAAAAGTGTCAAGTAGAGAATCCGAGTTTGAATGCTCAGAGCCACGTGATGGTTCCTGGGATCCCAGTGCTCTGTGGTGAACCAGAGGCAGAGAAGGAACAATCTCCCAAACGCAAGGGCTCAGCTCACTTATCAGAGCTGCTTCTGGGCTCTGGATGGATTTAGCCACTACTCTGGCCTCCTGTTTGTCCTCACGCTTCTTCTGGGGAGTGACATTTCACTCCATCCTTACCCTGGAACTGGATGTGGAGATGAGCCTGGTTTCTCGTCCTGCAGGATGGGTGACTCTGTGTCTGTCCATGTCACCCAGAGGCCATTGTTTACCTGTTCACAAGTTCTCTATTCCCTGGGTTAGGAAGGATATGGACAGGCTGAGACCCAGCTGGCTGTTTTCTGAGGGCCTCTTTGTGCCTCCTGGGTGGTCCCTAGGCAGAGGGCAGAGGACACTGCCATCCCCACCCACCTGTGCCCCTCCTGCAGACAGTCCCGGCAACAGGGATCCCTTGCTGCTAGCTAAGTGTGATCCCTTGCTGCTAGCTAAGCATGATGCCTTGCTGCTAGCTAAGCATGATGCCTTGCTGCTAGCTAAGCATGATGCCTTGCTGCTAGCTAAGCATGATGCCTTGCTGCTAGCTAAACCAGTTGTCACGCTGTCCCACTGATCCCTCACCCAGGTGGGTCCTTGCACATGCATCACCATGGGGAACTCAAGTGGCAGACACACACCACCAGGTAAGAGCAGAGAGAGGAAATGAACTCACACTCAGCTCAGCTCCCTTTCTAAAGACTTGTGCCATTTGAAATCCCCGCCTAAGGAATGGTACTACCCACAGTGGAGGGTTCTCCCTGCTGGAGGAAATCTCCTATAGACACGCCCACAGGGCAACCAACCTAATCTAGTTACTTCCTCTTTGAGACTCCCTTCCCAGGCTGATAATCAAAAGCCACAGAGCCTGAAAATCAGAGATCTGGACTACCCCCTCCCCCAGCATAATGGTACTTTTTTTTGGGGGGGGGAGGCGTCAGGTGCAGTGGCACACACCTTTAGTTCCGGACATCAGGAGGCAGAGACATGTGAGTTCAAGGCCAGCTTGGCCTACAGGGAGCTAGTCTCCAAGTAGTTCCAAGACAAGCTCTACATAATAGAAAGATCTTGTTTCAAAAAAAAAAAAAAAGGTACACAAATAAAATTTAAAAAATATAAAAAGTAAAAGCTTAAAATGTTATGAAGTTTAAAAGCTCTTTCAGCATTTAATTATCTCAGGATTAAGCACTTTTTTTTTTTTTGTTTTTTTGTTTTGTTTTTGTTTTTTGAGACAGGGTTTCTCTGTGTAGTCCTGGCTATCCTGGAACTCACTCTGTAGCCCAGGCTGGCCTCGAACTAATGAGGTTCATCTGCTTCTACCTCCAGAGGTCTGGAATTAAAGGCATGTGCCACCACTATCTGGCTTAAATCTTATTTTATGTGAATGTGAGTTTATGTGTCCCACAAGCCAGAGGATGTCAGGTCCTCTAGAACTGGGTAATAGGGCAGTTGTGAGCTCCTTGATATAGGTGTTAGGCACCAAACTCAGTCTTTGGCAAAAGCAGTAAGCACCCTTAACTGCTGGGTTAACTCTCTAGCCCCTAAAGATCTGAGATCAACTATGACTACAGCCTAGCTCCCTGACTGATGGCTGGGAACCCCCCAAATTTCTAAATTGTCTGACTTTTCAACAACAGATTACTCTCTCAGAGAGCCTTGAGGCCACAGGAAAGTGGAGAAAAGCCACTGGTGTACCCTGCCATCCTGTGGTGCCCATCTGGCAAGAGGGTAAGTGGTCTAGGGTGGAAAGAACAGTAAGGTCACCTAAGTCCACCAGCTTTAGATTAAACTCTAAGAGCCCAGGGATAGGCCACCAGTCTCTCAGCACCCCTACCCCATTTCTTCATCTGTGAATTGGGAGTGTTTGTGTTATCTTCCTCTATAGGGGTAGCTTCAAGGGGCAGGAAGCAGATCTGAGGCTCTAATATGTTGTATGGCAGGCAGTGACTCCAGAGAGTGATCACATCTAGCAGCAGGAGACTGTAGCTTAATGAGGGAAAGCCAGGAGGTCTGGAGCCTTTGCCTGGAAAAAAGCATGGGTTACTGTGGCTTTACTGTGTTGAAAAGAACCCCAAAATCCATGTGTCATTGGTATTAGGAAGTAGGGCTTTTGAGAGGAAATTGGAGTTCAGAGAGGTCATGAGTATAGGATGCCATAGCAACATTACTGGCTTTGTAAGAAGAGGATGATAGACTCTTTTACAGAGACCTTGCTGTCTTGGAACTCATTACATAGACCAGGCTAGCCTTGAACTCACAGAGATAGACCTGCCTCTGCCTCTTAAGTGCTGGAATTAAATACGTGCCCAGCCCTGTTGAGCTTTTAAGGCCACAATTTTCTCATATCACATTCAGTCCCCAGGCACAGATAAGGCATGCATGTCTGTCTTTCTTTCTTTCTTTCTTTCTTTCTTTCTTTCTTTCTTTCTTTCTTTCTTTCTTTCTTTCTTTCTTTCTTTCCTTCCTTCCTTCCTTCCTTCCTTCCTTCCTTCCTTCCTTCCTTCCTTCCTTTCTTTCTTTCTTTCTTTCTTTCTTTCTTTCTTTCTTTCTTTCTTTCTGTTGCAGCCTCTGGTGATTGAGCAGACTACAGGTGACCAGGGAAGATCTGGAGAATGTTGTGAAATTTAAGTGAGGCTGGTCCAGCCTATCTTGATAGAATATTCTTTAAGCAACTGGAAATGATGTGGTTTTTTTTTTTTTTTTTGGTTTTTCGACACAGGGTTTCTCTGTATAGCCCTGGCTGTCCTGGAACTCACTTTGTAGACCAGGCTGGCCTCGAACTCAGAAATCCGCCTGCCTCTGCCTCCCAAGTGCTGGGATTAAAGGCGTGCGCCACCACGGCCCGGCGGAAATGATGTTTTGAAGAAAGCAATATGGAGCCAAATCATGTTGGTTCATGCCTGTCATTTTAGCACTCAGGAAGCTGAGTCTGGAGGATTGCTTCAAGTTCAAGAGTAACCTGGGCTGTATAGCAAACATTATGCCAGCCTGAGCTACAGAGTAAAACCTGGTCTCAAGAAAACAATACCATGCCGCACATGGTGGTGCACGCCTTTAATCCCAGCACTCGGGAGGCAGAGGCAGGTGGATTTCTGAATTCGAGGCCCTTAAAAGAGTTCAGCAGTCCCTATGGAGACACTGAATACAGAGGTTCACGAGTAAGATCCACTCAACTTTTCTTCTCTTCCTTTCCTTTCCTTTCCTTTCCTTTCCTTTCCTTTCCTTTCCTTTCCTTTCCTTTCCTTTCCTTTCCTTTCCTTTCCTTTCCTTTCCTTTCCTTTCCTTTTCTTTTTGTCGAGACAGGGTTTCTCTGTGTATCCCTGGCTGTCCTGGAACTCACTCTGTAGACCAGGTCTACAGAGTGAGTTCCAGGACATCTAGGGCTATACAGAGAAACCCTGTCTCGAAAAACAACAACAACAACAAAAACAATCAACCAACCAACCAAACAAACAAACAAAAAACCCAAAACACAGTAACAACAACAACAACAAAACTAATACGGGGATTATGAGAGGATTCCTGGGGTAAAGGCCACAAGTCATCTTGCCACACAAGCCTGAGAAGTGAGTTTGATTCCCCCAGAGACCACAGGAAAGTGGAAGGCAAGAACTTGTGGGACTGTGAAAGGCAACCTGTTTTCTGGTTGAACTAGGTTTAAACCCTGGAGACCCAGCAGATAACTCTGCAAGGGATGGCAGGAAGTTTGCCATACACTCCCAGACACTAAGCTCCTGACACAAGGCCCCAGCTCCATAATCCTGTGGCCATCTGCTACATAGGGCAATGCCCCAAGCTCCTGGTATTCTGTCTGGACTCCACCCCCACAGTTACCTGGCAACAGCCAGGTAGGCTCTGACCACTATAAAAGAGGCTGTTTGCCCCCTCTTCCCTCTCTTACTGTCTTACTCCTGCTTCCCTCTTGCTTCTCTCTTGCCCTCTTGCTCCCCCTCTCTCTGCATTCCCTTCCCTGCCCCTCTCCACATGGCCACAGCCGGCCTCTATTTCCCAACTCTTCTCCCTCTCTCTGCCTTTCTACAGTAAATGCCTTAAAATCGTGGGCTGCCTCTTCTCATGGGGATCCGCCGTGCTGGAGCAATGGAGCAGGTCTTCCTCTAAAGAGGTATTTTTGGTTGTCACAGCTAAGGAAGTCCAACAGCTGTATAGGGATGTAGCTCAACAGGGCACTGTGCCCACTATGGGGTGGTTCCCAGTGTCCATGGTGCCTACATGTAGCTGTCCAGCAGCCATGGATGAACTGGTACCTGCAAGGGAGGCTGGACATGAAAAAGGATGGGGTGTGAGAGAAGGTTGAAGCCAGGGCAAAAGTTTCTGATCAAGGCTCCAAGTTTAATAGTCAGCACTGCATTTATACAGGTGAGAGCTACCATGGGGGTGCTTGACAGGAGCCCTCTCATTTCCCTAGGGTGGCTGGACACATGGTTGTCTGGCCTTGGCTCTGGTGGCTGTGTCCTATAGAGGCACAACTCAGGTAATATCCCTTAAAAGAGTTCAGCAGTCCCTATGGAGACACTGAATACAGAGGTTCACGAGTGAGATCCACTCAACTTTTCTTCTCTTCCTTTCCTTTCCTTTCCTTTCCTTTCCTTTCCTTTCCTTTCCTTTCCTTTCCTTTCCTTTCCTTTCCTTTCCTTTCCTTTCCTTTCCTTTCCTTTCCTCCTTTCCTTTCCTTTCCTTTCCTTTCCTTTCCTTTCCTTTCCTTTCCTTTCCTTTCCTTTCCTTTCCTTTCCTTTCCTTTCCTTTCCTTTCCTTTCCTTTCCTTTCCTTTCCTTTTCTTTTTGTCGAGACAGGGTTTCTCTGTATAGCCCTAGATGTCCTGGAACTCACTCTGTAGACCAGGCTGGCCTTGAACTCAGAAATCTGCCTGCCTCTGCCTCCCGAGTGCTGGGATTAAAGGCATGTGCCACCATGCCCAGCCTAAAATTATTTATCATTTGTTCATTTTATATCCCAATATCAGTGCCCCCTCTTCTCTTAGTACCCCCTCACAGAAGTCCTCCCATATTCCACCTTCCCCTTCTCTCTTGAGGGGATCCACAGGCAGGCAGGTCACTTGTTCCAGTTGTTGGGGGCCCCGCATGAAGACAAAGCTACTCATCTGCTACCTACATGCAGGGGGCTACTCAACTTTTCAATGGAAGTTTCTGGGCCTCAACTCTGCCCCTGTTCACTTTAAGACACACATCTGGTCCAGGTGGTTAAAGGAAGGCCCTGTGTTCCTCCCTCTGAGTCCCCATTCCTCATGCCTTCTGCTCCTCAGTGTACATTTTTCTACCTCAGGACCTTTGCATGTGCTGTTTCTGATGCCTGGTATACACAGACCTCTGCGTGGCTGGCGTCTTTGAATTTTTTAGGGCTCAGCCTGAACTCCACCTGCTCAGATAAGACCATTCTAGCCATCAGGGTTCACCCCAGCAGCCTCTTTCCCTTATCTGAGTACTATGGGTTTGTGCTATGTGATGGCTTAGTTCATACTCCCTATCACTATATATATGTGTGTGTGTGTGTGTGTGTGTGTGTGTGTGTGTGCATGTGTATATGTGTGTATATATGAATATATGTATGTGTGTGTATATATATATAAAATCTCACAGTAGGGATACAGAAAACATCGATGGATCAACGGAAAGGGAAGCTTTGAAAAAGACTAAGATGGGAGATGGAAGCCTTGAAAGGTCTCCAAGTCAGAGTAACTGGTTCAAACCCCAGCTCTGATGCTTACTTAGGGTGTGTATGCTATAGGGTAACTCCACCTCTGGTCCTCACTTGCTCTCCTTGAGGTAGAGAGAGGAGCCCTTGGTACTGATCTGCTGTGCCCATCCCCCAGGGGCACCATAGGAGCCTCATCTCACATCCCTCTCAGCCTGTCTGCCTCTGTGGTTTCAGGGAGCCAGACCCCGCCCTGCTGAGCTCTCTGTCTTTGGGCCTAAAATTAGCTCACAAATTCCTTGGCTGCCTGGCCTTAGCTTCTAAGTGACAATTCAAACCAGATGTTTGCAGCTGTTGGGCCCCATCCCCCCCAACCCCGGCTGACCCACACTGCTACCCAATGCTCAGGTTCAATAGGTTAGACCCAGGCTTGAAGGTCTGTCTGTAGCTTCACCTGCCCCCGGGCCTGGGGCTGGGTGGGCAGTGGAAGCACTGTGTATACAGCTGTACAAGAATAGGGCATTTCTCTAAAGATACAGGGGTTCGGGGAGCGGGACTCACTGAGCATTTAAGGAGGGGGGCTGAGGCTTCCTGCTGGGTGCTTCTGGGACCATCACCTTGGTTCCCTGAGCAGCCTCTGTCACTGTGACAGTTACTTATTGGAGTGGCAAGGGCTCATAGCCTCTCACATGAACCCTTCTTGCCGGACAGCAGAGGGGAAGGCCCTGGCTGGTCGACCACTCAATGCGCTGTGTCCCTGCCAAGCCACAGGCCCTCAGGGCAGGTAGTGTGGTCTTGGCGACACCAGCTGCTTCCTGGATCCCACCCTCAGAGCCTGGCTCCACTTAGTAGGTGGTCTGGATGTCCTGGAAGACCCTCTTTGTGCAGCTGCCCCTGGGTAACCCTTGACCCCGAGGCGGAAGACTGACTGGAGTTAATGCCTACCCAGCTGGAAGATGAGGCAAGGGACCCAGCTGAGTGAGAACTATGTGGTCAGGTGGAAGGAACCAGAGGCCTGCATAGCCATCGGGTTGGTGTAGAGTTCTTGCTCTTTCTGGAGATGGGACTCTAAATATCTCTTTCTCTAGGTCCTTGAGAGAAAGGGATAGTGGGTACACAGAGGCTTAATGGAAGAAAGATGTGGCTACGTTTTACATATATGTACCACTCATGGTCGACATGGAGGAGACCAAATCCCTTCAAATGTCCCCAGAGCTCCAGACCTGGCCCACTGCCTTCTGACTTCATGACCTCCCATGTCCACTTCCCCGGCTCTGCTCTGCCTCATTCCCTCTTTCCCACTCCTGGATGCCACCAGGGACCACACCCCAGGACCTCTGCATCGCTCTCCTGCCCGGACCACTTCTCAGAACATCTCCTGGACCCTCTGGTCACCTCCTGGTTGTGTTTGCTGGAATGCAGCTTTCCCCCTACACTGCAGCCAGCTCCATATCACGGAGACACCGTTGGAGCATCTTTGCAATGGTCCATAACTTCTGACCAGAATGTAGGTTCCACAAGGACAGACCTGTATGACACTTGGAAAATATTCAGAACATACCATGAGGTGGGCAGGGGAGGATAGGGAAGAGTAGGGAAGGAGAGGGGAGGGGAGGGGAGGGGAGGGAAGGAGAGAATAAGGAAGGGAAGGATAGGGAAGGGGAGGGAAGGGAAGGAAAGAGGGGGGGAGGGAAGAGTAAGGAAGGGAAGGGTAAGGAAGAGAAGGGGAGGGAAGGGGAGAGAAGGGGAGGGAAGGGAAGGGTAAGGAAGGGAAGGGTGATGTGGAGAGATGAGAGGGGTATAGCAAGGAGAAATAATGGAGAGAGATATCCTGCAACTGGGAACTTCAGGCCGCTCCCTGCTATTAGACACAGGGTCTGCATTTCTCACAGACTGCCCAGAGTGTAGTAGGGGTGTGGTTGGTGACTATCCTGACAGAGCCGGCAGACAGCTGGTTAATGAGAAGTGCAGCCACCAGCCGCACCACACTGAGGCGGCCCCTGGCCCCTGTCGAGTCTCATAAAGTGGCTTCTTCCACAGTGAGAATGTAAATGTTTACAAGGCAGCCACAGCTGGCTGGCCACCCGGCCACAGGAAGTCCTGGGACCCCTGTCCTCCGGCTGTACGTGTATCCCCCCCGCGGAGGGATGTGGGTTCTCAAGAGCTTTGAATTGAGTCATCATCTAGTTAGACCATGCAGATGTCCAGTGTCCAGCTGGACCTTTCCATGCAGTGCGAGACCCAGGTCTAAAGGTCACAGTGTCAGAACCACCCCATTTCTTGAGCCCCTTGCCAGCCAGAACCCCGTAAGAGTTACTCTACTGACGTCCCAACCCACAGCCGAGTCTGCCCTTTGTCCTAGAACACACAGACTGTGCTCCTTTGCTCTGTGTGTGGAGAGTTCAGTCTGTCCTTCTCCGTTGTCCAGTTGTGGGCTACCATATGCATGAGAGGCAAACTTTTTTTTTAATTTTTAATATTTTTTATTACGTATTTTCCTCAATTACATTTCCAATGCTATCCCAAAAGTCCCCCATACCCCCCCACTTCCCTACCCACCCATTCCCATTCTTTTGGCCCTGGCATTCCCTTGTATTGGGGCATATAACGTTTGCAAGTCCAATGGGCCTCTCTTTCCAGTGATGGCCGACTAGGCCATCTTTCGATACATATGCAGCTAGAGACAAGAGCTCCTGGGTTCTGGTTAGTACATCATGTTGTTCCAACAATAGGGTTGCAGATCCCTTTAGCTCCTTGGGTACTTTCTCTAGCTTCTCCATTGGGAGCCCTGTGATCCATCCAATAGCTGACTGTGAGCATCCACTCCTGTGTTTGCCAGGCCCCGGCATAGTCTCACAAGAGACAGCTATATCAGGGTCCTTTCAGCAAACTCTTGCTAGTGTATGCAATGGTGTCATCATTTGGAAGCTGATTATGGGATGGATCCCTGGATATGGCAGTCTCTAGATGGTCCATCCTTTCATCCCAGCTACGAACTTTGTCTCTGTAACTCCTTCCATGGGTGTTTTGTTCCCAATTCTAAGAAGGGGCACAGTGTCCACACTTTGGTCTTCGTTCTTCTTGAGTTTCATGCGTTTAGCAAATTGTATCTTATATCTTGGGTATCCTAGGTTTTGAGAGGCAAACTTTATGTTGTTTGTGTGTGTGTGTGTGTGTGTGTGTGTGTGTGTACATTTGTTTGTTTGTTTGTTCATGCAACAGGCTCGCTCTCATATAGCCCAGGCTGGTCTTGAACTCACTATGTACCCCAGGATGTCTTTGAGCTCCTGATCCTTTTGCTTCCATATTTTTATATGAATACAGACATGTGCCACCATGCCTGCTTTCTGCGTTGCTGTGGATGAACTCTGGGCCTCGTGTGTGAGGGCTCAGCCCCTTGAGCTCTATTGTTCTATTTAGCTCTGTGAACTGGACATTGCCTATCCCCTGAGAAGAGTCCGGGATTGTCTTGTTGATTGATGTAGAAGAGCCCCGCCCAGTGTGGGCAGCACCATTCCCTGGGCTGTATGAGAAAGCCAGTTAAGCACCAGCCTGAAAACAAGCCAGCAAGCCACGTTCCCGCCTGAGTTCTTGCCCTGGCTTCCCTTCATGTTGGCAACAAAAAGCCAAGCAATGCCTGCATCTCCAGCTTGTCATAGCCGGTCTTGATGTCATTTTGACTAGACTGACAAATTCCTGAGGGTGAGCTGGGAGTGGGTGACAGGTAGGAGGTCAAGCTTTTGGGGTGGTGAGTCACTTGGGTGTCTTCAGAGCTCCATCTTGCCCCATTCTGTGTTCCTGTTCTCTTGGTTTCCTGTCCGCTGGTGAGATAAACAGTTTGTCGTTGTCACAAACTCCATCCGCCCCGACGTTCTCCGCTGAAGCTTCTGAGATCCTGAGCCAGAACAAAACCTTCCCGTCTTAAGTCGTTCTGTCACGTGGTCGAGGCGAGAAGAAAATTTACTAATAGAAACCACACGTGTGTGCAAAACTTCCTGCTGAGGGTTGGGATGTTTCCAGTTCAGGATCTGCTGTGCAGAAAGCTGCCATGGACACTTGTGTGGCTGTATCTTCATCCTCTTGGGCACATACGTCCTGGGGTGCGAGCGCTGGCTCCTAGGCCAGGTTTGCAATCCTTTTTAGAAACTAAGACCCTTGTCCATGTCACCCAGCCATTTCTCTCTCCCACCAGCACATGATGGAAAATACACAGAAGATTGCAGGATGCCCAGAGGTAGTAAGCCACCCTGGTCCAAAAGGAGAAACTGAGGCATAGCTTGGTTGTATTGTGCCCTGCTTTCTGAGTTCCAGGTACATGTAGATGCTCAATAAACAGATGAGCAATGAGGGAATGTAGGTTGTTTTCTGATGAGAAAACCGAGATCCAGGCTGGTTTCATAGCAACCTCAGAGCTCTGGTCCAGTCAGACATAGCTACCATGCCTCTTGGGAGCCCCAGGCAGGAGCCCCAGCCCCTGCTACTCCAGGATAACCCTCCAGAGGCCAGACTTGGGCTGTGGTGGTGCTGCAGCCCATGACTCTCTAGCCACATGAAAGGCCCAGCTATTTTTGCTTGGATGGCAAGCCCTGGTGCTCAGGGTTATGTAATGAGATGTGGCCTTGGACCCATAACGGGCTGGGACTGGGGACTGTGGTGGGCTGGCATTGCAGGAGCCAGGAGGAAGAGTCTCAGCAGAGACCTAAGCTAAGGGTGTTAACCGGCCCTCCCAAGCTCCACTGGTCAGGGCTGCTGAACAGGGTCGTGTGGCTGCTAATTGCAAGGGGTTCAGGGCAGGGTCTCTGAAGTGTTTTCAGTTTGAGCAGAAACCCTGGCACTTTCTGGGCCCCTGAAATTATGGGTTGCTAGCGAACTGCCCAGCCTGTGCTCCACACCGCAGGCCTGGCCACGCCTCACAGATACCACAGCAGGGCCCCACACATGTCCCAGAAACCGCGGGACGTGGTATGAGACACTGAAGAAGGATGGGACGTCTCTTGTAGTTGCCCAATGCCTGAAGGCGCAGGATCAGAGGGCAGAGGCCTCATTCAAACAGGCAGCACCATATTTTTTGAGCCCCGTTTTGTTCCAGGCAATGGCCTAGATCAGTGGTTCTCAACCTGTGGGTTGCAAGCCCCCAAAGGGTCGCATATCAGATATCCTGCATCTCAGCTATTTGTATTGTGAGTTATAAGAATAGCAAAGTTACAGTTATGAGGTAGCAATGAAATAATTCTATGGGGGGGGGGCGGGGATCACCACAACCTGAGGAACCCTATTAAAGGGTCACAGTATTAGGAAGACGGAGAACCACTGACACAGACGTAGAGTTAGGATCAGGGCCCCAAACAAGCAAAGTTCTTTGTCCCTGCTGACCCTGCTCACCCATGCTGGCCTGAGACTATTCCAGAGCTGCCTCCCTCCGTGGCGCTGTGTGTGCTCTCGACCACCTCAGGACCTTTCCAGATCCTGCCCAGCTGCTGGGAACCGTCTTGCACTCGTGTCTTCGTAATACCTTCTCGCTATCTTTGAGGGCAACTCTGTAGTTACTTCCTGCAGTGGAAGCCTGGGACCGGACTAGACTCCCATGGCACATGGAGCCTTGTGCAACCCCTGCAGGGAGCCCTGGGCAACCCCTGCATGGAGCCCTGAGCGACCCCTCCCAGCTCTCACCCGTGTGCAGTCAGAGGTCCCCAGGTCTCCCTTTAAGGCTCGCTCCCTTTCTGTGGTTCTCCTACGTCTTGTGGTATCCAGCTCACAGTCTCCAGCTGTTTCCACAGAACGAGTGGAATTTGGGATGTCTTCAGGTGGGAGTCTGAGGGTTGGCAGGGAATGACCACCGGCATCTGACCGGAAGCCACGTTTAGCTGTGGCCCAGGAGAAGAGCTGTGATGTACTGTGGCTGTGTTCCTTGTCTCTGCTCGTGAGTGGCATCTGCAGAGCATCTACAATGGGTGTGGTGCAAGGTGAGGAACGGTGTACCTATGCGTTCGTGTGCGTGCGTGCGTGTGTGTGGTCCTATAGTCCCTTTCCTGAGGCATACGGAGGTAGGAGAGGGGCTGGCTGTGGGAACAGCCCAGTCAGAGGTGGAGGGCCACTGGCCTGGTGGTGTCACTTTCAGAGGTTTGGAAATAGAATTTGGTGCATCAGACGGGGCCCTCTGGCCAGCCTTCCATTACCCCAGTGCTCACTCGACTGTGAGCCTCAGTTTCCCATTCTGGTCTGGAGCATCATTCTCTCATATTTTAAATACCAGCAGAGCTGTGTTCAGGCACCACAGCACCAGGCTCTGCAGGGCAGGAGTCACCCAGGTGGCAGGGTGTGGCTGCTTAGCATCCTCAGGCTCAGCAGAAAGCAGAAATGACCACATCTGCACTGAGCGTGGTCAGACTTTTCCTTAACATTGTGCCTTCCATAGCGAAGTGGAGAGACTGCCTGTACCCACCTGTCACACAGCAGGAGTCTGTCACCTGGAGGCAGCTCAGTGGCCCAGCAGCATGCCTGCAGTCTTGAGTCCCATGAAGTACATTCAGAGGCACTGAAACCCCAGCACTCAGGAGGTAGAGGCAGGAGCATCAGAAGCTCAAGAACAACGTACTTGGTTGTGTGTCAAGTCTGAGCCAGCCTTGAGTACAGGGCACTCTTGTCTAGAAAGAGAAGAAAAAGAAAGAAAGCAGAGGGGCTGGAGAGGTGGTTCAGTGGTTAAGAGCACTGACTGCTCTTCCAGAGGTCCTGAGTTCAAGTCCCACCAACCACATGGTGGCTCCCAATCATCTGTAATGGGATCTGATGCCCTCTTCTGGTGTGTCTGAAGACAGCTACAGTGTACTCATATAAATAACAAATAAATCTTTAAAAAAGAAGGAAAGAAAGGAAGAAAGGAAAAATGAAAAGGAAGAAAAAGTCATCAAGTCACATTGGGGCAAGGTAAAGGATGTAGGGTGGGGTGGGGACAGGCAAGGGTCTGCACAGACCCTATGTAGAGTTGCAGGAGGGACTTGAACATTTGTAAGCGCTGGAAGCAGCCCCAGCTAGCAACAAGGTAGGACCGTCTCTTCCTTGGGGCAGAAGACAGAGGTGTAGATCCCTGATCTGGGGCCCAGGCTGTCAGTACCCCAACCTTTGTTCTACTCTGCGATTGTGTTATGAAGGCTTCCGTGTATTGCTAGTGGGGACAGAGACCTTAGCTGAGGACATGATTGTCCTTGGTCACCCTGGTGAGCCTTCACCCAGGGAAGGGAAGAGGCCAGAGGACACTGAGCTGACTGCCCTAGCCTTGTGCACTGTGCTGGACAAGGAGGGAGGGTGAGGCCTGTCACCGAGGCGAGTAGGAGCCAGAAGCCTGAGGAGACTGAGAATCGGGCCCTCCCTTGAAGACCAGAGCTCTGACAGGAGTCCCCAGTCTGTTGAGAACAGGCTTACTCCCTGGGAGGAGGAGGCCCTGGGGAGGGCTGGCTGCCTCTGAAACTGATGACCAGTCTAAGATAGGCTAGGGAGGACCTAGCCTTTTTTTGAAGTAAAGGAAGAGGGCACAGGCCTGCACGTGTATGTATGTCCCTGGTAGACACCCCTCTCCTCCTTCCTCCACGGTAGGGTCTGGGAATTGATGCAAGGGAGAGCAGGGAAGTCTCCATCCTGATTTCCAAAGGATTGGTCCTCTTTTGGCCAAGTAGGGGCTGCTGGGATTATTTCAAGGCACAGCCACACTGGGAAGAACCAGCTCCTAACTGTGCTAAGATGAATGAACCCCTGGAAGCTAACCCTGCACCTCCCACCAGGCAGCACCCCTGCAGGGGACCTCTTTCCTGTTCTCCCTCCATCTTTCATGCCTCCTGGTCACACCAGCTCCTTCCTGGCTACTGCCACTCGGCTGCTACCTGAAGTGCCTTGCCAGGTTCCCTGTGTGGGATTCCAGGGTGTATTAGCCTCCCTGCCTGGCTCCCCTGTGGTCCTCTCCTGACATGGAACCCCCTCTGGTTTGTGGAAGGGCACTGTACACCCCGTGATGAGTCTTGGCACACACAGCTCTGGAAGCCTGTGAGTTCCTAGAGGCAGGTCTGTGTCTGTGTCCTGACTGACTGGGTCCTGCTCAGCTCTGTCTGATCTTCAGTGTCAGGGTGTGTCAGCCATTTACTGAAACAAACAAGTGAATGAGTGAGTGAATGAATGAATGAGTGGATGAGTGAGTGAATGAATAAGTGGATGAATGAGTGGATGAGTGAGTGAGTAGATGAGTGAGTGAATGAATTAGTGGATGAGTGAGTGAGTGAATGAGTGAGTGAGTGGATGAGTGAGTGAATGAATGAATGAATGAGTAAATAAGTGAGTGAATGAATGAGTGAATGAATGAGTGGATGAGTGAGTGAGTAGATGAGTGAGTGGATGAGTGAGTGAATGAATGAGTGAGTGGATGAGTGAGTGAGTGAATGAATTAGTGGATGAGTGAGTGGATGAGTGAGTGAATGAATGAGTGAGTGGATGAGTGAGTGAATGAATGAATGAGTGAGTGAGTGAATGAATGAATGAGTGAATGAATGAATGAGTGAGTGAATGACTGGATGAATGAGTGAGTGGATGAATGAATGAGTGCCAGGTCCCATGGGTCAGTTACCCATGGTGCTTCAGGGTATTTGAACTTCCCACCCCCTCTCCACTTCTGTGGAATGGGCTCATAGCTTCTGCTCAAGCTGCCCTACTAGGGCTTTGTGAGATCTCAGAGTTCAGGATGTCAGTACCTCAGGGAGCTCCCTGACCCCCTACGAATGGAGAAACTGAGGCCAGGGGAGGAAGGGCCCGGGCAGTGCCTGATCTCAGCATCCCCAGGCTTCCCTGAGACACCCCCACTCCCACTCTGCACCCTAAGCCTGGAAATCCTGAGTCACAGCTGGATTGGGCCATGCCACGGAGATTTTTTTCCTTCCCACTTCCAGGGGCCCCAGATCTTCCTGACCTCATCCTTCAGGGAGTGTGGGGGATGGGACGGACCTCAGCTCAGAGTTCTGGGGACGTGCTCCTGGAAGCCCCTCTGTCTGTCAGTCTGTCTGAGCCTGCCCAGGGGACCTGAGGTCAAGAAGAAGCAAGCTTGGAGTGTGAAGAGGGTGGGACTGTGGGTGGCCCGTCATAGTCCCGCCCCACACTGTCCCCACCCCAAGCCCTCTTAATGAAATCAAGCTGGCCCTCCAGCCCAGCAGGGAGGAGGAAGGGGGAGGGCCTGGAGGCCGAGGCGGGCAGGCACCAGCCAGAGCAGCTGGCGGCAGACGGCAGGCAGACAGTCAGACCGTCTAGCGGGCCTGGCTTGCCTACCTGGCAGCTGCACCCGATCCTTCACCCAGAGCTGGTAAGTCTCTGCCTACTGCTGCTGGGGACTCTTGGAGAACTCTGCAGAATCCCTAAGTGTGCGTGCAATCTGCGTGTGTGTTTGAGGCCGTGAGCACCCATGCGATTAGATGTGTGGGCATGGATGAAGGCGGCACGCGTGTAGTTGGGATGTAGAGAGGGTGCCAGGGCGACGTTTCCAGGGCCACTGTGCTGCTGGTGTAAACTTGTATTGTCCTGTGTGTTGCGGTAGGCTGTGCTTGGGATGTCTGATGCACCAGTTGGAATGTGTGTGTGTGTGTGTGTGTGTGTGTGTGTGTGTGTATGTAAGCTTATGTGTAGACTCTGAGACCTCAGGCTCCTTCCAAGCCTCTTCTTGAGGGGCCCAGGACCCTGTCCTTGCAGGCAGGCCCGGAGGGAATAGGATACAATGTTTCAGCCACAGCCCCCTCCCCCCCACCCCAGTCTCCTAATTGAAGCCAGGTTTCTGTGGCCTGCCTCTCCATCACTGGCCATCCTTTTCTGAGTGATGGCTGGTAGAACAGAGGCTCTGGGTTAGCTGTCTCAGGTCCTCGGGTACCCAGTCCTTCCTTCGGGGTGGATTCGCCTCATCTGCATATTCATGGACATCTCAATTTAAAACAGAAGCTCTTATGACAGAGGGTCTAGCAGGGAGAGCATACTGGACAAGTGCATCCACTTGCTAACATTTATTACATGCTAGGCACTGCTGTGACCTGTCCCCATTGCGCAGATGTGGAAACTGGAGTTCAAAGGGTTGACATGCCCAACCCTTTGGGAGGCCACATGGAGCTGTTCTGAGCCACCTCTCCATCAGGGGCTCTCTCTGTTGGGCAGGCTGTTTACAGTCTGATTGAGTTCCCTCTGGCGTGAATCCTGAGTGCTTGTGTAGGAGCAGGCAGGCAAAGGACGTCTGGCACATCAGCAATCATTTCAGACCTGTTCAGGTCAGTTCTTCTGTTCCCCAGAGGGGAAACTGAGGCTTGGAGAGTTTAAGGGTCCCATGACCATCTCCATGCAGACCTGAGTCCTCTTATTTAGTCACCTGCTACCTTTCTCTGGAAGCAAGGAGAGACTGAGGAATTGGGGGGGGGGTGAAGTTCTGAGAGTAGGGGTCTTGCTCTTCAGAGACAGGAATGGTTTCTGCTTCTTCTCCGCACCCCTTTGGCTGATTGCAGGGTACCAGAGAGGCCAATGCTTTCTTGAATCCCCATTGCGGTCCACATGTGCGTGTTCATGCACACGTGTGTGCACGTGTATTCTGCTCTTTTGCTGGGGGTGCGGAGCGGGGTGGGGGTGGGGGGAAGGACGACAAGTGAGGACAGCCGTGGATCCGCAGAGGGGAAAAAGCTGGCTTCCCCTGCAGCATTCCATTCCTGAGTTCTAGCTTTCCTGTGGGTCCGACCCTGTGCTAGCACTTCTAGAATGTTCTCTCGCACAGTCCCGACAGCTCTTTGAGTATCAGCGTGGAGTCATCCTGCCGCTGCCCATTTGCAGATGGGCAAAGTGAGATTGAGAGGAGACAGCTGGCAGATTTAGACAGGATGGAACCAGGGAGATCTAGCCAGACCAGTGGCTTTTCAGCTGATGCGTCTGAGGACTTCTCTGGTGCTGTGGCATTGTGGTCACGGTGGCCTGTCCCTCTGGAGCAACAGCCCTCACTAGCCACAACCATATTTTTAGACGACATCATAATATGTAGCTCAGGATGATTTTTGAATGTGCAACCCTGCCTCTGTCTCCCGAGTGATGACCCAGGGCTGTGGTGTAGTTCGGCATGCACAAAGCTCTCAGTCCAGTTCCCAGCACCACCCCAAAAAAGGGGAGCATGCTAGGACAGTTAAATTCTTGCCAAGAAAAAAAATTCGAACTCCAGTTCAGGCCCAGCATCCGGGTAAAAAGCCAGGCATAGTTAGTCATGTGTGCCCCAGATCTCAGCCTTGAAAGGTCAGCAATAGGGAACAGCCTAGACACTTGTGATTCTCCACTCCCAGGGAGAGATCTCCTGGGCGGGGGTGGGGGATAGTACCCCAAATTAGCCTCTGGCTTCCACGTGCACGCACATACATGCATACCGTCATAGCACGTGAGTGCTCACACCTGAGAGAGGAATCAAATCCCAGCCGAGCCACTGATCACCTGTCCATCCTTGAACATGTCACTGTCCATTCTGAACATGAGGGTGTGACCACTGTGGGACTGAATCCCGTGGGATCAGGACCCATCACTGTGCAGGGGCCCGGGGACTCAGCAACAGAGCGCTTGCTTAGAGGCTCCCCTCGCTCGCTCGGCAGAGAAAGAGAAACATAAGCAGAGCACTTTAGAAAAGTTTTTTTTTTTATTATTACATTTACATTTCTATAAGGAGGCTGCAGAGGTCACGGTGGATGCCTGGAGGTCAGAGGTCATCACCTGTGGGAAATGATTCTCTTCTACCCTGTGAGTCCTGGAGATCGGACTTAGGGCATCAGGCTTGGCAGCAAGCAAGCGCCTTTCCCTACTGAGCCACCTCGCTGGCCCATTTAGCCTCTGAAGTGAACGACTGCCCTTTTTGCTGTGTGAGCCAGTTTGATCGAGCTGACTGCCTCAGCTGCAGATCCAAGCAAGAGAGAATTAGAAAAAATTTAAGCTGTAATTATTTAATGATAAAAACGAACGGCACAACGACTCTACCCCCCCCCCCCCACGTTTGTGTGTTGTGAGTCACCCGGAGCTGATTGCAAGGGCCAGGAGGTTGAGAGATTCTCCCTGCACACTGTACCAATGGTTTCATTTTGGCTCCTTTGGGTCGGGGTGGGGCACTCTGGTACCAGCTTCCTGGATGCCGAGGGCTCACCACACATACCTGGAAAGCTTGAGGCCGCCTAGACAGTTACTACATGACCAGCGTCACTCCTACCTCACTCCCTGTGTCCCTGCCACACATCTGGCATCTGGCTCATCCAACAGGACCTGCAGCCGTGGTGCTGGGGACCTCAGCTTCCTGCTGCAGTTCAGAAACTTGGTGTGTGTGGCTTGTCTCCTGCTGGGCCTCTGCCTCTGTCTCCCCATCTCAGTCCATGAAGGGAGATTCCCCCCACTCTTCCCCCACCCTCCAGACAGTGCCTTAAATCCTTCTCTCTTAGACCTGTAGCCCCAGTCAGCCTCAGGAACCCGAGCCCTCTGCGGGGCTAGCAAAAGTTTGAAGTCCAGATCCCATTCGCACTGGCTGGGAGACTTTAGTGTAAACTTGGGCAATGAGGAATTTATTAATCAATCCGGCTGTCTGGGCCAGATGGGGTCTGGGGGGTTCATGCCGGGAGCAGCCTTCCAGGGGGGAGGGGCGCATCTGGTTCCCATTTAGTGGTGGCGGTGGGAGGGGCTGCAACATTGGGGGAGGGGCTACAGTGTTAGCTAGCTTTGTCTCTCCCCAGGAACTATGGTTCCCCCTGGAACCTCTCGGGGCGGGAGTGTGAGGTGGGGGGGCTGGAGTGGGGGGTTTGAAGGCTCAGCAGTGAGGTCCAGGCCTCCATGAGTTGGGGGGAGGGGTCACAAATACCCTCAAATGCCCCACCCTGGCATTCAAGTCTCCTATAAAGCCTGCAGACCTGGCAGCTTCAAAACTAGACTCCTCTGGAGAAGGAAGTGGGTGGATTGGAAAAGCCTGGGCTGGAGCTTCCAAGACTTCAGGGTAACGGTGCCCTGGGGCCACTTCCTGTTCAACGGTGCCCCTCAGCTTCCTGTTCTCCCATCCCCCCTGCCTCCCAGAGTATAAGCCATTGCTTCTTTTACGTCTTCCATGTCTCTCTGGATAAGTCACTCCATGCCAGTTTCACCAGAGCCTCTGTCACTGAAGTTGGAAATGGGAACAATGACAGCTCTTCACCGGGTGGGTAGCTCTCAGGCTTCCGTGACAAACTTCTAATTGGACAGGGAGATGGCTCAGGGGTCGAAAGCCAATGTAGTAGTGCATGCTTGCAAGGCCAGAAGTAATGATGGGGACACAGGAGGATTCTGGGAGCCTGGCCGGACAACCTATCCTAATACATAAGCACCAGGTCCCACCCAGTAAGAGGCCCTGCCTCGAAGAAGAAGTGGAGGGTCCCTGAGGAGGAAGGGCATTTGGGGTTATCCTCTGGTCTCCAAATGCATCCCTCCTCCCACACAAACACACAAAGACACTTCCACTTGTATCTGATGCCTGGTTAGCCATGAGTGTAAGCTAGGATTGTGAATTCAGCCACCCTGGTACAGCAACTATTGAGCGCAGTGTATACTCTGGGTTTGAAACACCGAGGACAGAAATGAATAAGATGCAGTTTCTGTCCTCAGGACCGCCAAAAGGAAACCAGGACGGGTAGCATCCCGTGTAGACAGACCCCGGAGTGTGTGCGTGTTGCTCAGCTAAGTGATTTTCTGGAGTGTGTTCTGGCTCCCCGGCCGTCCTCCCGAACTAGCAGACCACTCGTGCTGCCGGAGTCCTGGAGCAACAGGAGACTCAGCCTGACTTCTCTCTTAACTCTCCCTCCGCGCAGGTTCCGTAGCTCAACATGGTCCCCTGGTTCCTCCTGTCTCTGCTGCTACTTGCGAGGCCTGTGCCTGGGGTGGCCTACTCTGTGTCACTCCCGGCCTCCTTCCTGGAGGATGTAGCTGGCAGCGGGGAAGCTGAGGGTTCTTCAGCCTCTTCCCCAAGCCTGCCGCCGCCCCGGACTCCAGCCTTCAGTCCCACACTGGGGAGACCCCAGCCCACAGATCTGGACGGCCCCGTGCCACCCACCAACCTCCTGGAAGGGATCATGGATTTCTTCCGGCAGTACGTGATGCTTATCGCCGTGGTGGGCTCGCTGACCTTCCTCATCATGTTCATAGTCTGTGCGGCCCTCATCACGCGCCAGAAGCACAAGGCCACAGCCTACTACCCATCCTCGTTCCCTGAAAAGAAGTATGTGGACCAGAGAGACCGGGCTGGGGGACCCCGTACCTTCAGCGAGGTCCCTGATAGGGCACCTGACAGCCGGCCGGAAGAAGGCCTGGACTCCTCCCATCAGCTCCAGGCTGACATTCTGGCTGCTACCCAGAACCTCCGGTCTCCAGCTAGAGCCCTGCCAGGCAATGGGGAAGGAGCAAAGCCGGTGAAGGGTGGGTCGGAGGAGGAGGAGGAGGTGCTCAGTGGTCAGGAGGAGGCCCAGGAAGCCCCAGTATGTGGGGTCACTGAAGAGAAGCTGGGGGTGCCAGAGGAGTCAGTCTTAGCAGAGGCTGAAGGGGTTCCTGCCGCCAGTGAGGACCAAGAGGGAGCAGAAGGGTCTTTCTCCTTAGCCCAGGAATCCCAGGGAGCAGCTGGTCCTCCTGGAAGTCCCTGTGCCTGCAACAGAGTCTCCCCCAGTGTCTAACAGGCCCCAGAACTGCTGGGACCCGAATGTTGGGTCCTCGAGGGTCACCTCTTTGGTCAAGAAAGGTATTCAGCTCTAACTGCTCCTTGACACCACGTGGCTTGGCCATTGCTGGTGCCAAGGCTGACCCCGAACTGGCAGAGCCGACACCCTCTGGTGCACCCCAGGAAACATCTCTCCAAGTTCCAGCGCCCTTAATGACTCTTGCCACCCTGGGGGCTTCACCCTAACGCACCACTTCTCTGGAAGGGGAAGGTCAGACACATCCCAGTTGGGGCTGCATGAGGCAGTCCTCAGAGCAGAAGGGGACCAGGCCAGAGGCCACCTGTGACTGGGCAAACTGCATCTTGGCTGTGGAGACCAGAGGGGCTGTTAGATTTGGAAGACTTCAAAGGCTGGGCTTGCAGCGATTCTCGCTGCCCTTGCACCCTGCCTAAATAGCAGTCTGGTAACACCAGGGACAGCAGAGCCCTTTGCATCTCCCCATCACCTGCAATGTTGCTGTCACTCTGCCCCTGTTCAGTGGACTTGATTAGTTAGGAAACTTCTGAAAGGGGCCCTACTTATATCATAGAGTTTCCCCTAGACACCCTGTGGAAACACAAACTCAAAATCAAGTGGCTTTAGGACCGCCGTGCCCCTCCACAAGCTGACATGGCTACTCTAAGGGTTCCTGTTGGGCTGGCTTTGCTATGCTTTCCTCAAGCCGCTTTCTTTTCTCTCTCTCTCTCTCTCTCTCTCTCTCTCTCTCTCTCTCTCTCTCTCTCTCCCTCCCTCCCTCCCTCCCTCCCTCCCTCCCTCCCTCCCTCCCTCCCTCCCTTCCTTTCTCTTTCTTTCTTTCTTTCTTTCTTTCTTTCTTTCTTTCTTTCTTTCTTTCTTTCTTTCTTTCTTTCTTTCTTTCTTTCTTTCTGGTTTTTCGAGACAGGGTTTCTCTGTGCAGCCCTGGCTGTCCTGGAACTCACTTTGTAGACCAGGCTGGCCTCGAACTCAGAAATCCGCCTGCCTCTGCCTCCCGAGTGCTAGGATTAAAGGCATCTGCCACCATGCCCGGCTCAAGCCGCTTTCTTATTACCAGGATGCTTCATAGCTACAAAGTCCAATCTCACAGTACCCGCACTGGAAAATACTGTTCTGGATTTTTTCCAAGGTACCCTGCTTTCTGATTGGTTCAGAGTTAGAATATGGGATGCAGGGCATCTGACTCTCTCAAGTGTCAAGCGACCCTGGCTTCCTAGTGTGGGGTGAGGGGAGTGAGAAGAACTCTTCTCTGTCAGTCCACGAAGTAGACTAGAAGCCAACAGGTGTCTGGGGGCAACTGCCGTTCTGGATTCTGACGCCCAGCCTGGAGCAGGGGCCTGGCCCGTCCTATGCTCATACAGTGGTCTGGCAGCCTGAGCCCACACAACTCCTCAGTCCTTGACAGTCCTGAGGCTCTGTTCTGAGGAGCTCCCCACACATCCATTCAGGGCTTCCCGAGTCCTCAGCTCTTCTGGTGTGGATATATGACACACTAGCATAATAAACCTTGATCTGGCTTGAGTCTCTCTGGATTATCTGCACAGGTCTGCAAGAATAGGGTGTTCATGGGCTGGGGGCAGCATTGGGGGGAGGGCATCAGCCAGGTCACAGAGCTGAGACTGTGTGTGGGTGCTCACAGGTGTTGGACCCACATACCTGAGGAGTCCTGAAGGTGGTGTGTCAAACGCACAGACACTTTGCTGCCTGACTCTGCAGCTGGTGTGGCCATACCACAGTCACCTCTTTGTGCTGTGGGACAAAGCTGGGGCAAAGTCATGGCTGCCAAATCCCTACAGATGGGTGAGAACTGACTGAGCCTCAGGGACAATGTTTGCTGACACTCATTCTTGGCAGGTCTTTTGACCTCCCCCCACCCTTCTAGCTTCCTCTTTCCCCTTGATGATCCCCTGCCTAGGTGCTCTGGAATCCAGCTGTGGGTGGGGGGTTGGGAACATGTGCTGGGTACCCAGGACGGTAGTGCCATGGGCGCTGTCTCCTACAACCCTGACCTTTCAAGGATCCCCATCCAGTCTGAGGGTTCCCGGCTTAGGCTTGCGGAACACAATGGCCTCTGTGTAGTGCAGCCCAGTGAGGATCCGCCTCTCTCAGCCCAGGTGAGCTTTCTCTAGGAACCAGGAGAGTTGATATGAACACCCAAATACCGTTCCAGTATGCTGTGTGGCTCTGGCCAAGTGGCTCAATGTCTCTGGTGTCCTTATTGACTGGCTCTGACCGTGGCCGGGAAGTGCCTAAGGTCCCTCAGGTCACATTGAGACCCTGAAGACACTGGAGGGTAATTCTCTGGCCAGCAGCCTCCCACTAATTCCAGGAGGGCTCCTGGAGAATGTTGGGGTACGAGGCCTTAACGGTAGTGTGTATCTCTGATTCTGGAGGGGGCGGGATTGAGGAGGTTGCCTGAGTGACAGGAGTTCAACTTCCTGTTGCCTCTGAGCTTTTGCAGTGTTGGTCCGTATGTCCCATTATCTCCTATCCTTCTATATAGCACAGAGCTAACTGAGCATCAACCTTCAGTTCCTGGGCTAGACCCTCCCAGAATCTTGCTCCCTCCCTCCCTAGTCCTCCATCCACACCTCCAGGGCTCAGTGATGGCCGTGGCCCGTGGTGAGCACGGCAGCCAGTGACTGGACCCCTGCCCTCAGCCAGGACCACTCTACCTACCTGACTTACTCACCAAGACCCTTGAGCTCTGAAGCACCATTGTTACAACCCAAAGAAAGAACAGGCCCAGAACAGCACAACTAGTTACCCATGTCACACAGCTGCTCAGTGGAGACTGTTCTGAGTGTCCAGTGAGGGATGGAGGAGGGAGGGGAGGGGGATGGGAGGATGGACGGAGGAACATGAGGGATGACAGAGGAGGCGTGATGAATGGATGGATGCGTGGGTGGGTGAATGGGTGGAGGGAGGCAGGGAGGAGAGAGTGGCTCTCAGGGAAGAGAGAGCAGGGTCTGCTAAGAGCCCTCTAATTTCTCCACATCTACAGGAATCGACCCAGAAGGCCTGTTTTGTGGGCACACCCAGGAAACCAGAGAAGGGGAGCATGGGTTGTAGGCTAGGATCACAGGGACAGAACTGGGTTTGAAGGCCAAAGGAGACATCCTCAGTGTCCCCCAGACCATAGGGGGTGGTGGGGTGGAGATCAAGGTCTGCACAGTCTGTCCCTGTTCTGTTAGTAACCTGTTCATCTGTCTCCGGCCAGGCCTGCTGCCACTGTGTGCATGTGCGAGTGCTTGCGTGTGGGCGTGTGTGCATATGTGTGCATGCATGTGTGTATGCATCTGTGTGCGTGCATGTGTGCACTTGTGTGTGCATGCATGCCTCTGTATGTGTGTGCGTGTGTGTATATGTGTGAGAATGTGTGCATTCGTGCATGTGTGTGCGTGCATGTGTATGGACATGTGCATGTGTGCATGTGCATGCATCTGTGTGTGCATTCCTGCAAATGTGTGTGCATGTGTGTGTGTTGCTGGTGACCTGTGGTGGAGGGATTGAAAAGCCACAAAGGAAAGCAGGCACTCCCCTTTCCTCACCTTGCTCTGGTTAGCCCCAGGGACAGGCTGGTCCCATTCAGGTGAGAACAGAGGTAGGCAGAGTGTAGCCTCTGCAGATGTTTTTTTAATCTCATGGTGGGGGTCAGAAGTTCTGGCTCAATGTCAGCTCTATCCTCAACCACCTGACCTTGGGCACACCCCACCTCTCTGGGTATCTGTTCTTGTGTGAAGAAGGGGGTGTTTTATCCCAGGGTTAGGGCGGAGGTGTAGCCCAGTGTAGAGCACTTGTCCAGGGTGAGCAAGTCCCCTAGTTCCAACCCTGCGGAGGAGGAGGAAGCAGCACTAGCCCAATTCTCTGGCACAAAGCTGAGAGATACAAAGTCCAAGAAAAGAGGGTTGTGGGAGAAGCAGGGCCGTGAGGATCTGGAGAAGGGGTGGACAGATAAGAGCAAAAGGGACAGAGAGAGAGAGAGAGAGAGAGAGAGAGAGAGAGAGAGAGAGAGAGAGAGAGAGAGAGAGAGAGAGAGAGAGAGAGCTGTCTTTTTTATACCCCAGGCCATCCCGACTTGGCACGGGCAGCAGGTGAGCAGGTGATAACGGTTGCTAGGTCCGTGGGAGGAGCCTAGTGGAATTGCTGATGAGTTAACAGTTGGTGCTCTCTGTGTGTGCACGCTCCTGTGTGAGGAGGAGAGAAGACAAACATAGCCACATCTAACCCTCACCATCACCACAGAGACCAGCAGCCCAGAGAGGGCAGCAACTTGCTTGAGGTCACACAGCCCTGAAGAACTGCCTTTGAACACGGTCTATCTGCAGCTTGGGCAGAGTCCTCAGCACTTTGAGGACTGGTTGCCTTATTTTAGAACATGTTGGGTTTTTAGTTTTATTTTTTAAATGTGATTTATGTTATTTTGGCAGGGTTGTGTTATGTGGCCCAGTCCTGCCCTCATCTCTTGCTTCAGCACTGGTGGGGTAGGGGATGCGCGTGAGTGAGTGCCACTTCTTCCCTTTCTTCTGCTTCCTTCCTCTGTGCCGGCTGCAGGGCAGGCCAGCCTCTGCCCCCTGGCCTCATCACTGCCTCTCTATCTGTCAAGGGCTGGCAGGACAGGGTTCAACTCCCAGCACCCACGTGGTGGCTTATTCATCCATAACTCCAGTTCCAGGAGATTCAGCATTCTTTTCTGACTTCCAAGGGCTCCTGTGCACACATACACACATTTCTCAGCCACACATAAAATAAGTAAATAAATAGATATTTTATTTTCTTCTTCCTTTGATTCTTTTAAGATAGGGTTGCATTATGTAGCATTGGCTCCCTGGACCAGGTTAGCCTCTGCCTCTCAAATGCTGGGATTAAAGGTTGTGTGCCATCATACCTGGCTAATAAAAACATTTTTTTAATTTAATTTTTAATATTTTTATTTTTATTTTTTTTTAAAGATTTATTTATTTATTATATGTAAGTACACTGTAGCTGTCTTCAGACACTCCAGAAGAGGGCGCCAGATCTCGTTACAGATGGTTGTGAGCCACCATGTGGTTGCTGGGATTTGAACTCTGGACCTTTGGAAGAGCAGTCGGGTGCTCTTACCCACTGAGCCATCTCACCAGCCCTAATTTTTAATATTTTTATAATAAAAACATTTTTAAGCCGGGCGTGGTGGTGCACACCTTTAATCCCAGCACTCGGGAGGCAGAGGCAGGTGGATTTCTGAGTTCGAGGCCAGCCTGGTCTACAGAGTGAGTTCCAGGACAGCCAGGGCTACACAGAGAAACTCTGTCTTGAAAAAACAAACAAACAACAACAACAATTTAAAAAAGAATCACCTAGGGTCCCTCTGGCTGTTCTGGATGTAGATCAGGTTGATCTAAAGCAGCCCCTTAGTCTCTTTTACGTGTGTGGGTATTTTGGCTGCCTGCATATGTGTGAACCATGCGTGTCACTGGTGAGGGTAGACCCAGAAGTGGGCATTGGATCCTGTGGAACTGGCATTACAGATGGTTATGAGTTGCAATGTGGGAGCTGGGATTTGAACCAGGGTCCCCTGGAAGACCAGCCAGTGCTCTAAACTGCTGAGCCATCTCTCCATTCCATTCTTTAGAGTAAGTACGCTTGGCCACAGGAGGCCCAGGTGGGAGCTGGGCAGACCTCGTGCTGATTCTGCTTTGGAGAAAGGATGAGCCTCTGTTGGAGCGGAACAGGGGTTTGCCCCTCTTTCAGGAGGTTTTAATTTCAAGATTTCTCTGGCTGCTCAGAAATAGCATGTGGGGTGGGGATGGGGGTGGGGGACTTGGCGCCAGCTCTGGGCCCTGGAGATCCTTTACAGCTGTCTCCCCCCCCTCTTGGGGGTGGGATGGGGGACAGGGTTTATGGTAGCAGCTGCACAGTGAAAAATAGCCAAGCTCGTAAACCGGCCTTCCCAGGAACACTGGTGCCAGAGGTGCCTGTGACGTCTGTCTGTTGCTCCCTGGAAGGACCTGGGGTGTGGAGGGGGGTGGAGGTGGGGGGAGGGGGGCTTCTTCCTCAGGGCTTCAAGATCCTCCGTCAGTCAAGGGAACTGGAGGGGGACAGGGGCTTAAGCTAGGTGGTAGAAGGCAGGGGATATAGTAGGACCTGGGCCTCTGCTATTGCCAGGGCTCCTCCCTCCCAGAATGAGGTGGGGCTTGTGAGTGTGAGCGTGGGTGGGGGGAGGGGGATGGCACAGTGACAGGAACACAGGGTTGGGATCTCAATGCTGTCTCCCAGCTGTGTGTCTTTGGGCAAGTCACTTGACCCCTCTGGGCTGCAATGGGCTTGTCTGAAATGAGAGTGATGGCCCAGGTGAGAACTGAGTCTCTTCAGGGATCAGGCCTCCTGAGGGTGTTTGGTTGTGATGGGGAGAAGGCTGCCCCTCTTCTATGAGGCTCTGGGCCTGAGTCTTAGAGACTCTTAAAGCAGCTCTTCCTTGGGGCAGCCAAAGGGTCCTGAGGGCTGGGGTGTCAGAGCTGAGGCTGCCTCATGGCAGTTCAAAGACCCTATGCATGGGGGTGGGTTTAGAGACTGGCCGAGCAAAGACTGGCCCTCTGAACCGCACATCCCTGGGTGCCTGTGGAGTGTTCAATGAGGTCAAGGGTCACAGCTCAGCTGTTTCTTGTCTTCCCTTGGGGATGAGGTGACCGTGACCAGTGCTTGAATGTTGTCTGGGTCAGCAGCTGGAGACATGTCTGGCCCTAGGGATGGGGGAGACCTTGCCCCACTGGGCCAGGTGCCAAGCTGTTTGTAGGGGAGTTGAGGGACCCTGGGGTTAGTTTTCAGGGAACCTGGGTTGTGTTCCTAGAAGTCTGGGAGGGGACAACCTCCAGGCACAATTGAGGTAGAGTGTGAGGTGTCTGCCACAGGTCCCCAAGGACCTGGGTTAAATCTCAAAGTTTAATCCATGCCCTGACCTAAGCAGTTTGTGCCCCTAGCTTGGAGCCTCCAGACGGCACGCCTGCGAGGGCATGCTGGGAGGCTCGCCTGGAACCTTCTGCGGGATATTTTTGTGCCGTTACTGCTTGCAGTAGTGGGGGCTCTCATGGGGGTGCTGTGGGTCCCTCCACCCCCGAGCTTCATGACTTTTCCTTCCAACCCTGCTAATCAGGAGTGTGGCACTCCTTTGAAAGCTGGGCCCATAGATGAGGAGTTGGGGGCAGATTGGTGACAATGAGTTGGATATTCCCTGTACCTCCTCCTGGGCAAGCTGTGCTTGAAGCTCCAGGCCCCCAGCCCCACAGCTCTGTCTTCCCTTAACATTTAGGTCTCACTTTAGAATCTCCACCCCTTCTTGGGCACCACCACAGACTAGGAATGGCAATCGGCTGCTTGCTTTTGTTTGTTTAGAGACAGGGTGTAGCTCAGCGCAGTCTGAAGCTCTGGATCCTCCTGCCTCAGCCTCCCCAGTGCTGGGATAATGCTCTTCTTTGTGCACTCGGCTCCTCACAAAGCTGAGAGAAGGGCGGAGGTCACTGACCTTCTGCCAAGGAAAGACCCAGAAGTTCAGGGAGGTGACGTCACCTGCCCAAAGTCACACAGCCAGAAAGTGTCTGAGCCAAGTTTAACTCGTGGGTGGTTGAACTCTACAGTCAGTTTCCTGCACTTACTCCGGTGGTTTGAGAAAAATGAGTTAGTGAATGAACAGGCAGATGAGTGAATGGGATGAGTGGGTCAATGGATGAATGGATGGATGAGTGAATGAATGAATGGCTGAATGAATGGATGGATGAGTGAATGAATGAATGGCTGAATGAATGGATGGATGAGTGAATGAATGAATGGATGGATGGATGACTAAATGGGTGAATGAATGAATGGATGGATGAATGAATGAATAAATAAACAGATGGATGGCTGAATGGCTGAATGAATGAATGAATGAATAAATAAATGAATGGGTGAATGGCTGAATTGGTGAATGAATGAATGGATGAGTGAATGAATCTCTGAATGGGTGAATGGCTGAATGGGTGAGTGCTTTGAGGGAAGGAACCCAAAACCAGTGAGCTCAGACTTCCTCAGGATCCCGGGCAGCCTGTGGTAACTTTGCTGTTTGTCTCTTGTGGTTTGCCAGAGAGTCTTCAAAGGCTCTGACTGGAGCTGGCTTCTCACCAGGCTCTTCCTGTCTGTCTGCTCACATGGTGCAGTTGCCCTCAGGCCTCTAACCTCCAGGGGTGCACCCATGTGGCAGAGTGCGTGGCAGCCTAGCACCTTGCATGGGTACCCATCTTCCTCTTATGGTAGGGAAACTGCTGAGTGGCCTACTCTCGGGGCCAGTGAAGGATGAAGCCTGGGTTGGATCCCAGATGCAGCATGTGGGTGAGAGTCCAGGGCTCTGGAGCCCACCCCTCCACCCTGAGGTTTTTCAGAGATCTATGATGGAGGTGGGTCCTTGGGTAGGCCCTGGTCATGGGCAGGGACCCCTGGGAGAAAGAAAGGGCTGGCCTCTGCCCCTTGTGTGGCTGGGTCCTCTGGATCAAGTCAGTAGTTGCATCTCTGATTTAGGGGAGAATGAAGATTGTCCTGGATTTAGCCAGGGATAATCCCAAGTGTCCCCCAGACCCATTTCCACAGGAGATGTTGTTAAGTTGGGGCTGAAGGCTGCTATAGGCACTCTTTGCTAAGCAAAATCACGCAGCCCTTCCATGAGAAATTGTCTCCATCTTCTGGAATCCACGGGCGAGTGACCAAACCACTTCCGCCCTCCCTCTTCAGGCTCCCACCTCCCCCAGTTGCCTAAGCAACTTTCTCCACTATCCAACAACCCTGAACACTGGGGATGTCCTTATCCTGTCTAGCTCAAAGGTGAGCATCTCAAACTCAAGGGCCCATTTCCTCACAGCCCAGTCTATGCAGAACTGTGTTGGAGACCTACCTAGTTCAGCATCAGGGACAGCCCTGCCGGGGTTTTGCCTCTCCCATGACTCTCAGCGCATGTTGCCTTGGCCTTGTTCTCTGCACATCCGATTGGTGGGGGGCAGTCAATCCTCCTGGGAGGTGGTTGGCATTGGTGAGTGAAGATCAGAAAATCTTTTCTAGAAATGTGTTCAGAAATGCCCACGTGTCTACACCGGGGTGCACACTGAAGGCCGGCTGTGTTTGCATTGTTTAGAATGACTGAGAACAGGGAAATGGGATGACAGAGAAATGGTAGCTTCAGCCAGGGCTGGTTGAGGACCGGACTCTGATCCCCTCCTTGCTTTGTCTTTCAACCTGCCCCTTGCAGCCCGCCTGCTTCAAGCCCTCAGTGGAGCCAAAGGTGCTCTTCTAACCCGAATGCCTTCATTCCATGAGTCCTGGGGTTACAGGCATGAACCACAAACACTGAGTTCTGTGTGATGCTGGGGATGGAACCCAAGGCTTCACACATGCCAAGCAAGAACCCTACGGGGTAAGCTACAGCCCCAGCCCTAGAAACTGATTCTCTAACAAAGATATTCAGAGAGCTTTGCATCTGGCTCTCTGGTTGGAACAGAAACAGTCTTTATTTCACACAAATGGTTATATGTAAGAAGCTGCTGTGGGTTTGGTTGAGTTCATTTTTTGTTTTGTTTTTTAAAGATTTATTTATTTTATGTATATGAGTACACTGTCACTGTCTTCAGACACACCAGAAGAGGATGTCGGATCCCATTACAGATGGTTATGAGCCACCATGTGGTTGCTGGGAATTGAACTCAGGACCTCTGGAAGAGCAATCAGTGCTCTTGACCACTGAGCCATCTCTCCAGCCCTGTCTTGTTTTTCAAGACAGGGTTTCTCTGGGCAGCCCTGGCTGTTGAGGAATTCACTCTATAGACCAGGCTGGCCTTGAACTTGTGATCCGCCTGCCTCTTAGGTTGAGGTCATTTTATGACAAGAAAATTCGAGATTCTCTTTCCCCCCTCTGAGGCAGTACCACAGGGCATCCAGCTGGCACTCAGGGAAGACACTGTGGCTCTAGGATCAGAGGGGCTACCCGCCTATGGGGCAGATTCAGACTTCTCCTGTCCTGGGCTGTAGGTGACCGTGGATGGGCATGTGTCTTGGAGTGTGTGGGAGCGTCTGTGATAGTCAAGTTACAGGACCCTGTGGTGCATATGTAATGGAGAAGGTGGAGGAGGGGAGGGGAGGAGCTACGGTAGTCCTGGGTTCAGGGGGGATGTGTGGTACCCTGAAGGTGATGCTGGCGATTGTAATCTTTGTGTGGCTGGCTGGTGACAGGTAAATGTGAGGGGCCATGATGGCCTTCACAGTAGCGATGGCTGAGTGTACTCTCTGCGCCTGTTGTCCATGTTTCAGTGTTTTGCTAGTGAGGAGATATTGTAGCAGGAACAGAGGAGCAGCCTCTATGTAAATGCTGGGGACCCGGGCAGCTACAAAAGCATCTCCTGCAGGAGGACCTAATTGAGGACTGCCTTGCAGACAATGTCAGCCAATCAGGAGCTGCTGTTTAAAAGAGATGCTTTCTTGGGACCAATGAGGGCACGGGTGGAAGGTATTAAAGGAGCTTGCAGCAGCATTCAGATGAGCTTGCTGTAGCGTTTCTCACCTGCTCCTGAGTCTGTTGTTGACTCCACACCACCTCATCTCCAACCCCCAATAGCAGGTAGGGTAGGGCAGAGAGCTGTCCAGGGCAAAGGGCAACCAGGTGTCAGCTGTTGTTCATAGCAAATGACCTTTTCAGAGGTAAGGATACCTTTTCCCACTGATAGATTGCTAGGATTTCGTGTCACTGGTGGCCACTGTCTTAGGGTCACTGTTGCTGTGACCAATCACCATGTTCACCAGGAGGAAAGGGATTTGTTTCATTCACAGGTCCACAGTGTTGCTCATCACCAAAAGCAGTGAGGGCAGGAACTCACACAGGGCAGGAACCTGGAGGCAGGAGCTGATGCAGAGGCCATGGAGGGGTGCTGCTTACTGGCTTGTTCCCCATGACTTGCTCAGCCTGCTTTCTTATAGAACCCAGGACCACCGGCCCAGAGATGTCGACACCCGCAGTGGGCAGGGCCTTCCCCATCAATCACTAGAACTTGGGATGGCTCCGCCCACTGTGGGCAGGACTCTCCCTCATCAATCACTAATTGAGAAAATGCCCTACAGCTGGATCTCATGGAGGCATTTTCTCAGTTGAGGCTCCCTCCTCTCTGATGACTCTAGTTTGTATCAAGTTGACAGAAAACCAGCCAGGACAGTCACCGAAGTTTAGCAAATGCTTTCCAGTCTCTACTGGAACACAGCTCTTCCTCACGGGGGAGGCTGGGTCGACAGATCTTCAGTAAGCAGAAATATCGGGCTTTGTGAGGAGCACAGACCCTTCTTCTGCCGCCTTGGCTGAAGTCTCCCTGAAGTGCTGACCCTGCAGAGCTGAGAGCTGGGCCCGACAGGCAGATCCATCCCAGGGACAGCATCCCCTGCTCGCCTGCTGGCTCAGCACTTTCTCCGCACACTTCTGGGGCTGTTTCCTCCTGCTGGTGGGATCCCCAGGGGGATGGGACTTCCCCCTGAGTTGTTCCAGACACAGCTTGGGACATTCTGAGACTGTGTAAAAATGTCAGTGGCAGACAGGCAGGAGGGGAGCTTGATGCTGTGACTTCTTACCCGCCCCCACTTGCGGCTGGGGTAGGGGAGAAATGCTTGCGAGATTCGGGGGAGGGGAGAAGTTGTTCTAGGCAGAGTCGCGGATGAATCACGCGCTGGCCCACACTGGATATTGGCTAAAATGAGGAGTTTTCCGAATCTGTGGAATCTTTTTGTTTGAGCTGGAAGGGAATATGGTTCATGGGATCTAACTACCTCATTCTGTAGACAGAGCGACCAAGCAGAGAAAGTTGCTCAGGAGTTAGGGGCAAGCTCTGCCTCCTGGCTCTTCTGGGCCCTAGCTGTGGACAGGGTGTGAAGGACGGTGACAGAGAGGGCCAGTGTTGGTGTCAGGGATGTCTTGCTCTCTCTGAGCAAGAGAGAGATCTAGAGGGACTGTGATGGTGCAGTGGCCAGGCCTGTGTCACGTGAGTGGTGGCTGCTGGGAGCCGTTCTGGTGCAAAGGCGACATTCAGGTGGCCTTTAGGTGAGACCCATTTGAGGGGGCCAGTAGTCTTGGGGACATGGTTCCTGGCACTGGGGTGGTGCTGGACACTCTCCGTGTGCTCGGTAGCGTTACCCAAATGAGCTGAGCAAATGGGGTCTCATGGTGGTTCTCGGGCACAGGCACAGGCTATCCCCTAGGGACCTAGCTTAGGCTAGACCAAACCAGAGAGCCACATAATGCCCCCCACTTGGCTCTCCTGAAGATGGGGGTGAGGGGGTGGGGAGAGGGAGCTTGGGAGGATGCCCAAGTCACCCCCCTGACAGGGAGTGCTCTTGGGGGACCCTGCTGTTGTGGGAAAGGGAGAGGGAGCCCAGAACTGAAGGACCGTGGGGCGGGGCAAGATGTTCTCAGCAAGACCTTTTACCCCTGGACAGCAAGTTTGGAGGATGCTCTGGATTCCAGCGGCTTAGTCATCAGGCATCTTATCGCCTCCCCGTGTGAACTAGAATTCTCCGGGGAAGGAGAGGGCACCAGTGTGAGGGGGCGGAGGGACTGTTGGGGACATAGGTCCTGATGCAGGACAGCATGAGGAAAGTCAGGCCTAGAGCACCCGGCCAGGGGGACTGAGGCCTTGGATGGGCTACCCCATGCCTGTCTCTCCTCTCTGCCTGGTTCTGCATTCTTACTCCACTGCCCCAGATATGGGCAGAGCCCAGGAGTAGCCTCAAGTGAACGCCGGCTTGTGGTATCCACTGGAGAGTCTCTTTCTGGGGAAAATGGGTCTGTAATAATGGTGGCGATGGGGATGATGACGATGGTGATGGTGGTGATGATGATGGGTATGGTGATGGTGGTGCCGATTATGGTGATGATATGGGTGTTGATGATGCCGTTGGTGGGAACAGTGATGGTGACTGTCTTGGTTAGATTTTTTTTTTTTTGCCAACTTGACACAAGCTAGAGTTAGCTGAGAAGGGAGGAACCACAATTGAGAAAATGCCTCTGAAGGATGGGCCTGTAGGGTGTGGTGGCTCGCACTATTAACCCCAGTACTCACGAGGCAGAAGCAGAGGCAAAGGGAATCTCTGTGAGCTTGAGGCTAGCTTGATTTACATAGCATGTTCCAGAATATCCAGGGCTATGTGGTGGTACCCTGTCTCAAAAAAAAAAAAAAAAAAAAAAAGCCCAAGGCTGTGGGGCATTTCCTCATTAGTGATTGATGGGGAAAGGCCCCGCCCATTGTGGGTGGGGCCAGACCATTGTAGGCGGGGCCATCCCTAGGCTGGTGGTCTTGGGTTCTATAAGAAAGCAGGCTGAGCAAGCCGTGGGGAGCAAGCCAGTAAGCAGCATCCCTCCACGGCCTCTGCATCAGCTCCTGCCTCCAGGTTCCTGTCCTGACCTGGAAGTGTAAGTGGACAAACCCTTTCCTCCTCAAGTGGCTTTTAGCCATGGTATTTGTCACAGCAACAGAAACCTGAAGACAATGGTGATGGTGATGATGGTAAAGGTGGTACTTGTATCAGGGTTTGGCCTGTCCTAACAGGGTACCTCGGACTCCTGTGGCTTCCACAATAGAACTTTATAGAAGTGGGACAGTCCACGGTCCAGGCTCCCGTGCAGGGTCCGTTTCTGATGCAGAATCTTTCCTGGAGTGTAGATAGTCACATTGCCTTTCCTCTGAGTGTGGAGAGAGGCCCCTTCTTGTAAGTCCACCACTCCTGTTGGAATAGGTTCACGTTTGCACATCTGTTTAACTTTAATTGCCCGTCAAGACTGTCTCCAGAGACCGTTGCTTTGGAGGGAAGCAGTGGATTTGAGGACTTGCAGTTTGCTGTGTAGTAGGGAGGATGCCAGCCACGGTGTGTGTTGACGGTGCTGGCGATGTTGTGCCGAATACCAGTGCTTGCTAGATTCCTGGTGCTGTGGAAATTTCCACCTTATGTGGAATTAATCCTCACAATTGTATCTTAGGAGCCCATGAGAGGCTCAGTGAGGTTAAGCACCCGAAGTATCTGTTGTAGACAGAACGTGGTATTGTTAGGGTCAGAAATCAGGCCTTCGAATTTTCTTCCAAAGCTGTTAAAGTCCCATGGCCCTGCTCACAGGCCATAGGGCAGAGGGCTGTGGAGTGTGCTTGTGCTTGGGCAGAGTAAGGTCCAGCTCATTTCCCCTCTCGGGCTTCCTGTGACCCCACTGGTCAGAGGCTGTGGGGCAGCATGGGAGGGCGCAGAAACTGCTCTGCACTAGCAGATCCAGGATAGCGAGGGTGTTCCTCCCTACGGAGACTCCTGGGAGTTAGGTTTCCGTGAAGTGAGGCCAGGGGTGGAGGTGGGTAGAGGTTCCAAAGACAGCTGGGCAGCAGTGGGAGCGGTGGGGGTGGCGTTCAGCCCGGTGTTAGGCAGGCTGACTGTGGCGGAGTGTGACAGACGTTACTGGGTGTTGCTGCGTGGGTGTTGATGGGAGGAGAATCTATGTAGTTCTGTGGAATACTGTGCAGTACTAAGTACTGCTGTGTAGTACTGTGTAGTACAGGAGCACTATTTGGTACCTGGTAGTACTGTGTAGTACTTTGCAGCACTGTGGAGTACTGTGTCATACTGTGCAGTACTATATATGGCTGTGTAATACTGTGTGTAGTACAGGAGTACTATACAGTATCTGGTAGTACTGTGTAGTGCTGTGCAGCACTGTGTAGTACTTTGCAGTACTGAATAGTGCTGTGTAGTGCTGTGTAATACTATATAGTACTGTGTAGTACTGCATACTGCTGTGCAGTGCTGTGTAGTACTGTGTAATACTGTGTAGTACTATGGAGTACTGTGTAGTGCTGTATAACACTGTAGAGTACTGTGTAATACCATGTAGGACTGTGTAGTACTGGAGTACTGTGGAGTGCTGTAGTACTGTGCAGTATTGTGTAGTACTGTGCAGCACTCTATAATACTGAAGTAGTTTGTTGTACTGTGAAGCACTGTGTAGTAGTACTGTGGATTACTGTAGTAGCCTGTAGTACTGCATAGCACTGTGTAGTACTGTGTAGTGCTATGCAGCACTGTGTAGTACTGGAGAGCTGTGTAGTGCTATGTGGCACTGTTTAGTACTGGAGTACTGTGTAGTACTGTGTAGTAAGGAGTACTGTGGAGTGCTGTAGTACTGTGTAGTACTATGCAGTATTGTGTAGTACTGTGCAACACTGTATACGACTGGGGTGCTGTGTAGTACTGTGCAGCACTGTGTAGTACTGGAGTACTGTGCAGCACTATGTAGTTCCAGGCTAACAAGACCAGAGGCTGGAAACCTTGAGATCATGCTCTCACAAAAGACAACCAATGGTTGTCATGGGAATGTCAGTCGCTATGAGCAGGGCAGAGTGAATGATGCCAGTGTTCAGGGCAGCCACAGTCACAGACAAGGTCCTGCCTGTGCTGATTCCTGACTGGAGGGTTCGTGACCTTGGACCCCATCCTTCACCTTCGTCTTTGTTACATTCCTAGCACGTAGCTTTCTCTCTACTGAGCATCCAGCGACAGTGCCTGCTGTGTGGCAGACTGAGGAGCCAGCCATTCAGTAGTGGTGATTCCCTGGGTGACAGAGTCACGACATGTGAGGCCTAATGTGTCTTCATGTGGGGTTCAAGGTGAAGCCTCTAATGTCCTCAGAGCCACAGTGATTGCCAGGAGGGACGGTGCACACGGGTAGGCTCAGGGCTGCTCAGCCTGGGCCAGCTGATGTGTTTAAAGGTGCAGCTCTCCCAGGGGCTGCCAGCAAAGGAGAAAATTCGAGGGACCTGAGATTCATCTTTTGCCTTTTAAAACCAATCAATCATGTGATCCACCCATGGTGGTGCATGCTTGTAAAGACACACTCAGGAGGCCAAGGCAAGAAGATTTCGAGTTTGAGGCAAAAAACCCAAAAGATTCTCCCAACCCCCCCATAGCAGTCACTACATGTAAGAGTTCCTTTAGTGTTCTGAGACACACACGGAGACTGTGACAAACCCCCTTTCTTAGTTCACTGAGGAGTACTTGGGGCCCAAATTGACCTGCCTGCAGAGTAAATTTATAGAAAGTTACAGAAATTGGACCTGTTTCTGGGCTGCACACCGTATTCTCAGGGTTGGGCGGTGCCAGCAACTTGATGTGTGGAATTCAGAAGTGTCTCATTTTAAAATCACAAATAGGGGTGGGAACTGTGGCATTGCCACGAGGAAGGGACCAAATTGCACAGCCACAACACGCCCTTCAGTACAATTTGACATGGCTCCACCCAGGGCCTAATTTGAGATTCTGATGGGTTCTGGCCTGTGGTCTCCTCCCAACTGCGGGGGAAGTGGCCTTTGAAGTTGAGCCCTTCTCCAGAACCCAGAATATTTAAAAATAAAGGATGATTTAAGAGTCAGCCTGTGTATGCTGGGACACAAAGCCACCATCAGAAAAGAGTTTGCTTTTGAAGTTCGCTGTATCTTCCAATGCCAAGACTGGAAGACAGGGCCCTTCCCTGAGCTACACAACTGGGCAGGTCAGGAGCTTCTGCTCCCTGTGTCCGAGTCAGCGTTGTGTATCTGGAACAAACTGAAGGCTACTGTGGTGCGTGTACTCGGTTTGGCTGAACATGAGAGACACACTTATATCAGAGCCTCTTCAGTTGGTTTCAGTTCACTGTCCACCACAGAGCCTGGGTGGCCTCTGGAGGCTAGAACTGTCTGTCAGAGTGAGGCTGGAGCCTGGGGTCTAGAGTCCAATGGTGTAATCCCGAGGCTGTTCCTGCTTGGCCCATGGAATTAGGTGGCTCGGGCAGCTTCTGGGGTTAATTTCTGACTTTCACTGACCAGTGGATTACTGCAGGGACCCTCAAAGTCCTTGTGAATTGACCATACTTCCCAGAGGGGAGAGATCCTGCATCTCTTCCAGCCTTTTGAAAGCAGCTAAGTGGCCATTGCTGTCACCCACCACAGTCTGGCCTTTGAGAACCCCAAGGCGCTCTGGCTGCACTAGGGGTGTGTGAGGGAGTCGAGAATCAGGTTCAGTACAGAAAACCATTGTCTCACATTTTTATTATAATATATATATGCAGATCTGCTAAGTACTCAGTAATAGATCCTATCAGATAGCCAGCATAAGGCGCTCTGCTGGCAATCTACCTCAGGTCAGGTACAAGTCCTTGTCACTCTCCAGAGCTTAAGACTTCGGTGCTGAGTTCAGTCCCAGGCCACAAACTAAGTCAAGACACTAACTGCACTAAGGACACGCGTGAGCTGAAAGGAATACGGGATCAGGCGTAATCAACGGCACATTTTGTGCAAGTGGTGAATAGTGTGCGTTTTGCGTAGCTTCTTTGATGTGCAGGGTGGCAGGAAGCAGCTGCTGTGACCGGCTGGAGTGTCTCCAGGGCTCACTGCTTCTCCGGCTCTTCCTTCTTGGACTCTTGCTTCAGTTTGTAGTCAGCCAGGGCGGCCTTGATGGCGTCTTCTGCCAGCACTGGAAGGCATGGAAAGGTAGACAGCTTCAATCTCTGACACCGGAGGCATGGTCTTTATTACATCTTATACACTTACACACATACAGCATTGTATATTTGTGTGTCGGTATAAATACCTATCTATTGAGAATACGTATGCTTGTGCTTGTGAGTGGCTGAATGTGCTCGGGCATGCGTGGTGGTCACAGGACAACTTTGGGGAATGGGTTTAGAAGTTCTAACTCAGGCTTGGTGGCAAGTCGTTACTTGGGCCATCTCCCTGGCCTGAGAGGCGGGCCTAAGGAAGAGAACCTTTTTAAGTTGGTGGGTACTAGAGTCAGGAAGACTCAAGAGTGTGCTACTTGCACACCTTTCTGGCTGGGACAGTGAGGACATTGCAGAGAGTGCTTGTCACCTGGCAGCCTCCTGCTGCAGCCCCACACTGGAAGGCTAGTACTGAGAGGATACTGAGGGTGAGGCTATGGGCGAAGCAGAAGCCGAGAGCTGGAAGGGGGCAGAAAGCTGAGCATGTCAGGGTGACGTCTCACTCCTGCTTTCTGGAAGAGGCTTAGGAGTGTGGGAAGGCTCTTGTGGGGCAGTGTGGTGGGTAGTGCATGGTGGCCTCAGGCACTGCAGACACACTCAGACAGAGACAGCAAAGGCAGACTGGGGAAGCTCGGGGTGGGGGAAGAGCTGCCTGTCTCAGCTGCCCGGCCACCATGGGGTGGGAACAACAGACTCTGAACAGATCCAAGCTGCTTGGCAGGTGGGGCACTCACTGGAGCAGTGCAGTTTCACAGGCGGCAGGCAGAGCTCCTTGGCGATGTCGGTGTTTTTGATGGTCAGGGCTTCCTCCACCTGAAGTGTGTGTGGGGGAAAGTACAGTTTCAATGAACTTGACCTTGCTGAGTGTGGGCAGAACACACCTCAGGATAGGCTGTCTGAGGGAACTCCTGCTATATAATTAATTCAACACAGGACTGCCACTGTGTACCAAGGGATCTCTAGTCGGGGACACACACCCGGGCTTCCTGGCTGGGTAAGCAGGAACAAGCTTACTGCCCACTGAAGGCAGGCAACGCCTAGGCTGCTGGACAGCATCTGCCTGAGGATGCCTGGGTCTGAGAGCTCTGATGGATGAAGAGGCAGAGGCATGCTTATGCATTAAGGAAAGCCAGTCTCCCTCAGACAGGAGGCCTCAAGGTCAGAGAAAGGGTCTTTCTACTGTCTGATCATAGTTCAGAGCCCTGAAATGCCAGGAGCATGTGCCCAGTCTCACTTCCCCTTTCTCCAAGGCTAGTTCTTAACCAACTTCCTTTGAGCCATTTTCCCCCAGAGCAAGCAGGTGTGGGTCTCCCTGGCCCCCAGGAGCTCAAAGGCCAGAACGCCTGGATCCTGTGGAGCAGGTGGCTCTGTTAGAGCTGGCTGGCGTTGTGAGCATCCAGGACTGGGCCCTGTGAAGGTACACACTGCTCTAAGACAGGGTCTCATGCAGTCTGGGGTGGTCTTTCAATTGCTAAGTAGCTGAGGGAGACCATCACACCCCAAGCTTCCTGTCCCTTCCTTGTATGAGCTGGGATTACAGGCTTGTGTGCCCTATGCCACCACGCCATGTTAGAGTGGGTGGTTTCATAGCTGCTGGATCTCAGCAGTTTCAGCTCTTACAGATTTTGATTTCTAAGCCTCCTTAGGACTCGGCTGTCTCTGCCTTCCTGTGCATGCCCGTCTAGACTCCTACTTGAAGCAGGAGATGGGACAAAACAGCCAATGCTACACAGCAGCTCTCAGGGGACCTTGGTGACCTCGGGGAGAGCCCAAGACTGCCTTTCAGTTCTGTGGCTGGGCGGCCTGGTGCTGATCCTCACCTATGGAACTGACAACCAGTGACAGCAGCGACTGACACGTTGCCTTAAGCAAGGAGATGGTCTTGAACTCCCAGCGTGAGGAATGTAACCAGGGCTTAAAAACTGGCTCTTTTCTTTTCTTTCTTTTCTTTTTTCTGAGTTCCTGCTGGGTGTCCCAGGCAGGCTTTGAAGTCACCATCTTTATCTTCCTGCTTCTTGCTTTGCTGCGATTCATGACTAGACTCTCCCAGAGCCAGGGTCGTAGGGAATTCTGATTTAATTCCATGTTTTTTGTTGAGACAGGTCTCCTTATGTATCCCGTGCTGGCTTAGAACTCACAGAGCTCCTTCTGCCTCTGTTGGGCTTTACTGCTCCGGGATTAAATAGCTCTATGACACTTGTGAGTGGCCTTACCGTTTTCCCCTTTACCCACTCCGTGGCTAAGGAGCTGGAGGCAATGGCGGAGCCGCAGCCAAATGTTTTGAATCTGGCGTCCACAATCTTCCCCTTTTCATCCACCTGGATCTAGAAAGGAAACAGAAGCTAAGCGGCCACAGCTTGACCTGTCCTTGAGAGCCGGGACCTTCTGGAGGTCCACAGTGTGTGTCCCACAAGAGCCCTGGCTAGCGTCCACTCCAGATGCTGTGACATTGGTCACCGTGATTTGTTTCACAGAGCTTGGTGACAGAGAGTGAAGCTTGGGGTCCACACAGGTCCAGCTGTCACAAAGGCAGGGAAATGGTGCCCCTCACCCCACTTGGTTATTTTCAGCCCTAGCCCGCTGTATGTGAACTCCTGTTTTGCAGAGGTCTGTTTACAGCTGCTGCCCCTGTTAGCACCTCAGGCGCAGAGAGAGAGAGAGAGAGAGAGAGAGAGAGAGAGAGAGAGAGAGAGATATTACCTCCATCAGTACCTTTCTCTGGGGCACCAACTATAATTAGCAGCTCCTTCCTGCTTGCCATGAAGGAGGCTGAGCTAACGCTATGGCTGACTGAAGCACAGCCTGCCACCTCCCTCTGCCCCGCTTCCTTTTCCTGGAGAGGTTTGGTTAACACAATATTCCTTTTCTCACTGAAAGTGCTAGCTCCTGGGGGCCTTCACTTGGTCAGAACAGTCACAGAGCCTTTCACTCGCTCGGTGAGAGCAGGATCTACGCTGACCAGTGATGTGGAGGATAAGGTCATCTGTTTTAGAACGAGACCCAAGTCTCTACCCTCACCATCCATGTCAGCCACTGATCCCTCCTCACAGACAGGACAAAAATGCTCTGTGAGGTCTTATCGGGGAGCAGGTGGTAATCCTTTTCACCCAGTCAGTACCTGCAATTTCATGACGTCACCACATGCCGGAGCCCCCACCAATCCGGTTCCAACATTTTTAGATGTCTTGTCAAGGGATCCCACATTCCGAGGGTTTTCATAATGATCCACAACCTGAAATGGCAGATCAACAGAAATCGCTATGGTCTTTACTCTCTCTCTCAGATCAGCAATCTGTATGGGACAGAGGTGGGAGACCCATGTGTGACCCAAACTCTATCTCCTCCCCAACGACCTTTGTATCGAAGATACTGTCCAAGAAACCGGTGAAAACTCAGACACATCTTCCTTTCAGGGGGCTGTCAACCAGAAGCAATCCCCTGACTCACACACTGTACCAGATCTGAGCTCAAAGCACAACTTCTCTTTTTTACCAAACACAATACACAAAGAGAAGTATGCACTTACAAAAAATCCCGAGATTAAAAACGGCCCCAAATGGAAGAGTTCCCCAGAAGTTTCAAGGTCAGAGATGAGCCAGAGGTTGGGGAACGAACGAGTCATTGGTGGCTGTAAACATAAACATAGCGCTACCCTGGGGCAGGAGCGCCCCCTGGTGCCTAAGGCTGCCAGGCCGTCAAGGTCCTGCAGCTATAATGTCAACAAAACAACCTTCCCTTTGGGGTAGAAGGCCTTGGGCAAGAGCACCCAAGCCAGAACAGAACAAGCAGCCGTTAAAGTCAGGGACACACCAAGATTTAGTAACCGAGCTTTCTCCCGCTAGTTACCAGGAGGCACCCTCATCTGCAGATTGAGTCTAAGTCCTGAGCCCCCATAACGCATCATCTAGTCAAGGACTTTGTGGGGAGGGAATGTCTTGTACAGCTGTGGTAGCCTTGATTTTCGGAGTGAGTCTCCTGTTAAGAGGACTTTAACGTCCCTAAGAGCGCGGGGCCCGCAAACTACTCTTCTTTTATATTTTCTGCTTCCTACCAATAAACACACAACTGAGAACCGAAGTTTTAATGTTGGGCTAGGTGCTTGGCTGAGCTCGAGGCCATCGGCTCCTAAAAGAGTAAATAAATCGCCATCAGTGGTTTCCCTTGGTTGGACTGAGCGCTCCACGTACGGGGACTTCAGAAGACTCCTGTCAGGTCTGAGAGAAAGGATGGGAGGGGACCAGTGACTTGCTCAAGGCCACCTGGCCAGGGCAATGGCTTAGCTGGGGAGGACGCTGGTGCTGTCGAGTGTGCTCAAGCATGCGTGTGTGTGTGTGTGTGTGTGTGTGTGCGTGCTGCCCCTTGACCCCCGACACGACATACCCGGACCCTCCCTTCTGGGCTGTCAGCCTTGGGACACTCGGAGTGACGGCCCCGGCGGGACAGAGGCGGCCGCGGGGCTCCTCGGTGCTGGTGATCTGCGCAACGGCGGCAGGTCCCCTCGATGGTTTGCGCACCCCCTCGCCCGCCCATACCTTCTTGTGGTAGAGCCTGGCCGGAGCCGACAGCTCCCGGGCGGGCAGGCGGGGGCTCCGCAGCAGCAGCGCCGACGCCGCCCGCCTTAGACGGCCCGCTCCCATGGCCGCCGCCATCCTGCGGGCTTGCTCTGCGTCGACCTCGGCGACGCCGGAGGGAGGGCGCGCTCGTCTGACGTCACCGCAGATCGACGCTTGCGTCTCGGCCCGGCCACGCCCCCTCCGACCGCGCCCTCGGAAGGGGCGTGGCCAGGCGCAGAGCGGGAAGGTCCGAAGCGGCGTGCATGGTTGTCTGGTGCTGCGATAGGCTTGCGGATGCTCGGTTTCAGGCATGTTTAGGATTCAATTGTGCATACGTCCCTGGTAGACTCTTGCTCAGGCTGTGAAGTTTCTTCTCTTTCTTTCTTTTTCCTAATTCCGAGGTAGCCGTTTCATCCATGGAGCAAATGCATATTAAGTGTACACTAGGTGTCACTAAAAAAAATCCTGGGAGCAAAACGGACGCGATTTCTGGCTCGTTAACCTTGTTGATAAAGGGGAAAGGCAGTGCAGAGGGAAACAGCAATGCTTTTCCGACCTCGAGAACGAGGGTATAAGAGAAACGAACCCCATCCCTCGACACCTACGTTTGTTTTACCGCCATGCACATCATTCCGAATCAATACTTATTGTAATGTATTATCATTGACCATAAAAATCCACAAAAGCGACGCGTTTAACACAACTACGAGGTACTAGGTGTTACAAAGGGGAGGGAGCTTTATTCGAGAGATGAGACTTCCCATGAGATCGAGAGATGAGACTTTTCCCTTGAGATGGTGCTTCTGATCGCGGAGGAGCTGCAATCTTGTCCGCACTTGAGGATCGGTTGCCGGGAAACAACCACGCACCGGAGCTGGCCGAGCCTTACAGAAGGTCTTTAGTCCAAAACGACGACTTTGACCTTCCTAAGATGGCGTCTCGACCTTAACTACGGACATCACGCACGCACCACTTCAGCTGTGGCCGCCACTTCCGGCCCAAAGACCCGACAGCTGTCCACGGTTGTAGCCTGACGCAGGTTATGCTCGTGAGCCTTTCCTTCTGACAGTGGCGTTTGGAGGCGCTAAAGGATAGCATCGGTGGTAGATTCCCCACGGCTTCCTGCGCCCTTAGGCCGTCCGCGACGCTCCCGCTGGTGGGCGAGCGGACTTTTGATTAGGCAGACGCCGCGGACAGCCCGATGCTCGCCGGGCTTCGGCGGGCGAGGGAAGACCCGAGAGTCGCGGGCTGCGCAAGATGGCGACGGCTGCCGCATCCTCGGCGTCCGAGCCGGAGGTTGAGCCCCAGGCCGGACCTGAGGCCGAGGGAGAAGAGGATGAGGCGAAGCCGGCCGGTGTGCAGCGGAAGGTGCTGTCCCGCCCTGTGGCCGCGGAGGCGGCGGAGGCCAAGGGCCCCGGATGGGACCTGCAGCGGGAAGGCGCGAGCGAGAGCGACGGGGATGAGGAGGACGCCATGGCTTCCTCCGCCGAGAGCTCCGCCGGGGAGGACGAGTGGGAGTACGACGAGGAGGAGGAGAAGAACCAGCTGGAGATCGAGCGGCTGGAGGAGCAGGTGGGCCGGCCTGGGTGGCGGCGGCGGGCTCCCTTCCTCCCCTCGGGTCCCCAGGCCCGCCCCGCCCCCTCGGTCCTCAGTGGTTATGGAGACCGCTGAGGTCGCCGGGGCGCCGTGAGCCACCGTGTGCCCCCTCGTCCTGGGCTCAGTGCGCGCCCAGGGCGTCCCTAAAGTATTCCATTGAATAGTGTTTAATCCGGTTTACTCGGGAAACTGAGGCTCGTGGAGGAGGCTCCCGCACAAGGTGACACCGCGCTGAGAGTGTTTATCTTTTTAAGCTTTTACTCTCTCTTTTTTTTTTTCTTCTTATTTTAAACTTGTGCTTGTATGTCTGCGTGGACACGGTTGTCTTTTAACCATGTGTGTTCTGGGGATTGAACTCTTGGTCATCAGGTGTGGCGGCAAACGACTTTACCGGCGGAGCCATCTCTCCAGCCCCGGACTGTCACTCTTAACCAAGTGGTTTAACTGTCTGACAGTCGGAGGGGAACTTATTTTCCTTTAAGGATAGTAATAGTGGTCAAAAGTGGTGTAGAACGAAAAAACGATCGCGACTGTAATAGAAGTGCAGAGGTTGAGGCTTTTGGTCTGAAGACTAGGGCCCAACTATCTATCTTTCTTTCTTTCTTTCGTCTGAAGACTAGGGCCCAACTAACTTACTTTCTTTCTTTCTTTCTTTTTCTTTCTTTCTTTGGTCTGAAGACTAGGGCCCAACTAACTAACTTTCTTTCTTTCTTTCTTTCTTTCTTTCTTTCTTTCTTTCTTTCTTGTGGGGGCGGGGTTTCAGGCAGGATCTCAGTATGTAGCTTTGACTGCCTTGGAACTCATTATGTAGATCAGGTTGGCCTGGAACTCACAGAGATCTGCCTGCCTCTGTCGCCCCTGCCAGGCCAGAGCGGCCATATCCAGCCCTCCCCAACTCCCTCTTATTTTTAATTTACGTGTATGAGTGTTTTCCCCGCATGGGTGTGTGAGCAGAGACCAGAAGAGAGCATCAGGTCTCCTAGAACTGCAATTGCAATTACGGACTGTTGTCAGGGGCTCTGTGGTTGCTGGGAATTAAACCTGGGTTCTTTGGAAGAGCAGCCAATGTTCCTAGTCGCCGAGGCTGCATCCTTTTGGAATTCGGTAACAGCTCTAATACTCATGTGTCCTCAGTGATTTTTTTTTATAGCTTTCGCTGTAGATTAGGAGCAATAATTTCTGTGAAATAATCATTATAGCCCAGACTCCTGCATAATGAAGTTGCCATGGTAACTATGGCCCCAGTGTCTGGTCCCAGGTAGTAAAGCCGTCCCTGATCTGTTATTGGTGATAACTCCTTTATAATCCAGTATGCTAGCAGGGGTAGGTGATGAATTCAAATTAGAATGGTTTGAGCAAAGGTGCATGAATAGTCAGTCACTGTCTATAAAGTGTGGGAGCAGAACCAGGGGTGCTAGTCACAGCAGGACTGGAGACCTGATATGTTCTCCCCTCACCCCTTCCTTGCTTCTGCCAGTACCTCTTGTTGGGCAAACCCAGCTGTAAACCATTGCACCAGGAAGACCAAGATCTGTGCGCCCAGTTGTTCATAGGATAAGGTAAAGATGTGGAGGAGTGGGGCCCCAGAGAGATGAAACCTGTTCTCGTGGGGAAACAAGGCTCAGAAATGGTAGGATGGCTGGTCCGAACTCCCACAAGTGGGACTTGGTCTCTTCCGGTCACCTGTGGTCGAGATATTCCCCCGGAGGTGCAGTTCCTCAGCAATGTGCGGAACACAGTCCAGTCAGCTAGCCTTGTCTGGATTTGTGGTGCTGAGAATTTTCTAGTTACAAAACGATGACCTGGCTTGCCCCACTTGCCACCATATCTAATTAATTATTAGAGGTCTTTTGGAGCAGGTGGTTATCGCCTACTTTTTAGTGATAAATGCTTTGAATCCTTTTTGTTGTTTTGAGAGACAAGATCTTTCTTTAAAACGTACATTTCTTTATTTGGTGTCCATGGCGGGTGCACCTGTGCCATGGCAGAGGACAGTTTGTAGAGGTCACTTCTCTCCTTCCTCACTGCTGTCTCAGGGGTCCAGGTTATGTTGGTGGGCTTGTTTGCAGGAGCCGAGCCATCTCTTCAGCTCCAAGAGGACTGACTTGGTAGCTCGGGATGACCTGGAATTCACTCTGTAGCCTAGGCTGACTCAGACGTCTGCCCCAGCCCCAGCCCTAGCCTCTCACATGCACAGTTACAGGCTTTAGCTGCCATGCATTGACTCAGCAGAAACTCTGGGATTCAGGGAGCAGACTGGCTCTCCTTGCTCTTAAAGGAGAAATGTCTTCAGGCTGTGGAATGGCGCACACTTCTTGCATTGGCAGTGTATGTCATGTGCGCTCTCACATTGGCCCACACATAAGTCTGGCCCATTTTGGTGCATACTAGACCTTTAAGTGAAGGCCTTTCCCTTCCTGGCTTCTGCAGTCTTGGCAGCTGTATCCTCTCTGCAGTGCCTTTCTTGTGCACATGCTGGGTGCCTGGCGTGTGGTGTCCTTTCTGCTCTGTCCTGACCGCGTAGCCGTGGTCGAGCCTCCTTCTTAAAGCCTTATGTGTCATTAGTGATGGCCTGAGCCTGGCATAGAGCGGAATGTACTCACTCCTCAGTACAGTTGCTTGGAAGCGTCTGTGTGTGTGCGTGTGTGTGCTTGGGCCGAAGTCATCCTTTCCTGAAGCCCGTCTCTCCTTCCACAGAGCAGACTCAGAGCCGAATGCTTGTTCCATATGTGCTTGTCCACGGAGCCGCCTGGGCCGGCCAGAGGTGTAGGTCAGGGGCATTTGATGCCGTGCCACAGCTTCATACTCCACCCAAGCATCGGCCTTGTTTCAGAAAGTAAGAGGCTGACCCCAGAAGCCACGCTGTCCACCTCAGGCTCCTTTTTGGCTTTTGCTTTAGCTTTGTTCACTGTGGTGAACCTGACAGAAGCAATTTAGGGGAAGGTTGCTCACAACTTGAGGGTCTAGTTCATCATTATGAGGAAGTCATGGCAGCTGGAGCGTGGAGCAGCTGTCAGTCACACACAGTCAAGTGCAGAGAGAATGAGTGTGTGCATGCCTGTGAGTGTGCACTCAATTCAGATTAGCACTGCCCTGCCTAGGGAATGTGCCACCCATAGTGCCACCTCACCTAGCATGATCAAGACAGTCCTTTCAGACACACCACAGGCCAGTCTGGTCTAGAAACCCCACACTGAGACTCTATCCACGTGATTCTAGGTTGTGTCATGTTGACAGCGGGAACGATCACATGCAGTGTTCATGGGAAGTACATGTTTTCATCCCTAGCCCTAACCATCCCTAGCCTCCAGATGCTGGGCCCACAAGCCCGGACATAGCTTGTGTCCTGGGCCCACAAGCCCGGACATAGCTACTTTGTGGGTTCCTTTTTCTTCCATCCATTCAACCTGTCAGTACTAGGTGGAAAGGCAAAAGGATAGATAGAGAGGAAAGGGGTGTTCTCTGCTGACTAGGGGCATCGAGTTCCTTGGGGCAAGTTTGATCTTCGCCATCAGGATATCTAATCTTCTCTGCACATGGTAACTATTTGACAAACTGCAATCAGCAGCATCCAACCACCAACCAGCCTCTGGCTATTGGGCCTTAGCATTTATACTCTGAAAAGTCCACAGACTTTCAAATGTCACATACTCACAGTCACAGCTGGCAAAAATCACGCCCCTTCTAGAGCATGAGACCAATCATAGTCACCTGCTGTGGACAATCTGAAGCAGCCCTGGATCCCACACCTGGGATTAAAACGAGAACATATTTTTATGCTATTTCTGTGTTCTTCAATCCCCTGGGACTGGAGTCAGGTGATTGCAAGCTGCCATGCACCTGTTGGGAAGGAAGCCCAAGCCCAGCTCACTCTTAAGTCACTGTTTATGTTCTTTATCAACATCTTTCTGTGTGTTGATAGCAAGTGGTTGGAGAGCTAGTCTCTAAGTCTGGCTTAAGAGTTAGTGTCTGAGTCTCGTTTTACAAACTCTGGGTCTCAGTTGTGGACCTGGGCTGATGTCAGCAGATGGAACAAGAGCTGACTCATCTGTGTGCTCTGGGCTCTTCTGCTCAGTTCTCCACCAGCTTAGCCACCTGCCTTCTTAGCACTGCTTTTATTTCCTAATACAACTTTCTTGCTCGATTATTATTAAAACCTTTTCCCCCTCTTTTTCATGTGAGTTCTCTCTAAAATGGCCCTGGCTGTCTGAGAACTCAGAGATCCTCTTACCTCTGTCTCCTGAGTGGTGGGACTAGAGGCTCGGACCACCACAGTTCTGGAATCCAGAAAGAGGAGCACACTGGTCCATGCACTTTGTTGCTTTACTTTGTTGTGGCATGCTGTCACTGAGGAGACAGGTTTGCCACACTTTGCAGTTAGGGTTGTGTTGTGCCAGCCTATTGGAATGCCTTCCAGATTTTTCTGCTCTAGAATTCGCCATCTGAAACGTTTCCAAATGTGTAGGTCTTGGTCTGACATCAGTTCATATGTGTGGAGGTCTGGAGAAGGGTTCACCTTGCAGACCTGGAGCCCAGTGCCCATGCGGTAGCCCCTTCTCTCTCTCCCAGTCCAGGTCAGCTTCCTTTCTGTGAGTTTAGCTACTTCAGAAACTTCCTGTAAAGTTGGCTTGTTTGCATCAGGCTGCTTGTTTCTAAGGACGTGTGCGCAGCTGCCATCTTCCCCTCCCCTCATGTCGTTCATTTCCTTCCCTTAGCTATTTGAGCCTCAGACTCAATTATGTGTTTGACAAGAGAACTTGTGGACATCTCTGTGTGGTTTTAGAAGGTTCTGGGTGCATGTCCACTGGGGAGCACCAGGGGAGGCTCACAGGCCACGCTGTGTCTTTCTGTTCTTTTGCCAAATACAAATTCTAAGTCCTGGTTGGATGGTTTTGTGAGCTGCCCTTCTGCACTGAGGCCACTTGTCTTCCCTTTATCTGCTGAGTGGAAAATTGTTTTCTGACTCAAAACCACCTTTCCATTTCAAGAATGTCCCTTCCCTTTGTAGCGTAGTAGTGGAATGGGGTGCTCCACCCTGACTTGGCCTTGCACCATAAGGCTGTTTGCAGTTTGGGCGCTAGGAAGAAAGCTTTGTGAGCTCGCATGTGCCGGCTGGTGTGGGGGTGGAGGCTGGGTGCTGGGAGCAGCTGAGGTGTTGCCCTTGTATGGCTGTAGCAGGTGGGCATAGTGTCTGCAGCCCCTCTGGACTGAATGACACTGTTTCCGTGTGTCTGTCCTCACTGGCTCACGGTGCTGACCTCACACAGTCTGCCTGTTTGCTGTCCACATGTCTGGGATTAAAGGCATGGACTATCTATCACACCATCCAGTTTTCCCCCCGAACCAGGATTTCTCAGAGTAAGCAAGGGAAGACTTCAGCCTTCTTATCTCTGCGAAGGCAGTGCTGGGATTGCCCCAGGCCTAACTCATGGTGCTGCTCTCTCTGTGTGTTGGCATCTTCCACTGAAGGCGCTTAGCATCGGGCTTGAGTGGTGTGGAGCCTTTCCCTTCCACTCCCACTCATAAATGCTGTCTTGGGGTCAGATGGTCTTAAATTGTATGTTTCTTCCTTATATGACTTAGAAAAGTCCCCAGGAGACAGGGCTCCCCCCTACTGTTTTCTGCTCCCACTCTGTTTTGTGGGCTCCACGGTCCCTTCTCAGACTCACCCCTGTCCTGTTGGAAGGCTGTTTTTGGTTCTCTCATGGTGGGGCTACTGCTAATCCTATTCTTTTTTTTTTTTTTTTTTTTTTTTTGGTTTTTTGAGACAGGGTTTCTCTGTGTAGCCCTGGCTGTTCTGGAACTTACTTTGTAGACCAGGCAGACCTGCCTGCCCCTGCCTCCCAAGTGCTGGGATTAAAGGCGTGTGCCACCACCGCCGGGATTGCTAATCCTATTCTTATATTCTATTTGTGTTGATGTGTAAGAGTAAAATATTTTCAGTTTTTACCTTGAAAAGTTCCAAATGTAAAAATGAGCCTTTATGTTGCTGTTGTGGAATTTGGAAAAATCCCACTGTAGTGTGAGCTCTGGCTGTCAAAGGCAGAGGAGCCAGGACTACACAAAGTGCAGCTTAATGCAGGTCTCCAGTGACAGCAAGATCTGCGTTCCGGAGTAGGAGGGTGGCCAGGGCTAACAAGAATGCACCAGCCCTTCTCCAGAACCTGTCACTGAGCCTGGTGAGAGCTCACTGTGAAGAGCTTGGCTCTCAGCACACAGGTTGGGAACCACCTGTGACCTCAGCCGGGGTTGCCTCCGCCTTCTAGACGCTGAGAACAGCTGACGTCAGTTACCTCAGATGTGCATAATTAAAGAAAACACTAAAAACAAACAACCGAGGAGCTGTGACTGTGGCAGTGTCCCTCTAGAGTCAGCCCAGGTGCCAGTCAGTGGCTGTCTTTTCCCACGGGAGTTATTTTGTAGGTTTGGGACCTGTGCCAGAGTTGGTGGCACAGTCATGGATCCTACACCAGCTTCTCGCTGTCCCTACTTCTGTTCAGTAAGATGAAGGAACTCATGATACATCTGCCATTTAAATCCCACGAGCTCCGTGGGCTGAGACTAGCAGGGCCCCCACATAGTTGGGGAGCTGAGGCCCAGGAAGTCACAGGTCACTTGGCTAAGGATGGAGCTCCTTGTTTCCTTAGAGAGCCTGGGGGAACCTCTGGAGTTCTCTGTGTGGCGGGGCTGTGGTGACAACTGCTAAGCCATGCTGAGGCCCGCTCTTAGGAGTGTCCCTTTGCTCTTAGCTGTCCATCAATGGCTATGATTACAACTGCCACGTGGAGCTCATCAGGCTGCTGCGGCTGGAAGGCGAGCTCAGCAGAGTGAGGGCGGCCCGCCAGAAGATGAGCGAGCTCTTCCCCCTGACTGAAGGTAAGCTGCGGGGAGAGAGAGGAGCGCTGCCTGCTCCGTGCTTCTTCATCGCCTCAGGCTGTTTTGCAGACTGTGGTCTGTCATACAGATTCACCTGTGGAATACTGGTCGCTTACCCCAATACAATGAGAAACATTATCTTTAATGTAATTTAACTTCACTGTGGTCTCTTCCACTTCAACAAGTGTATAGTTAGCCTCTTGTACCACAGAATTGAAAATTTAGGTAAACATTTATAGTTCTTAAGATTTATTTATTTCACCGGGCATGGTGGCACACGCCTTTAATCCCAGCACTTGGGAGGCAGAGGCAGGTGAATTTCTGAGTTTGAGGCCAGCCTGGTCTACAGAGTGAGTTCCAGGACAGCCAGGGCTATACAGAGAAACCCTGTCTCGACCCCCCCCCCCCAAAAAAAAAAAGATTTATTTATTTCATGTATGTGAGTTAACTATTGCTCTCTTCAGACACACCAGAAAAGGACATCGGATCCCGTTACAGATGGTTGTGAGCCACCATGTGGTTACTGGGAATTGAACTCAGGACCTCTGGAAGAGCAATCAGTGCTCTTAACTGCTGAGCCATCTCTCCAGCCCAACATTTATAGTTCTAAATCTCTCTAAGTTTTTCAGTATATGGGTGGTTTTGCCTTTATGCAAGTATGTGTGTACCTGGTGTACAGAGAGGCCAGAAGATGGAGTCGGATCCCCTGAAATGGGTTTAGGTGCCGGGAATCAAACCTGGGTCCTCTGGAAGAGCAGCTAGCTCCTTCCCTTTGAGTTATCCCTCCAGCCTGGAAGTGGAATGCAAGTGTGTTTGGGGTAGTAGTTGTCCATCTTGCTTATGTCCACACATTTGCCCCTGAGAAGCGCACTGGTGGTGAGCAGCTCTGTGGCTGGGCCTGTGCATGTTTACAGCTGACTGACTGTTCAGCTTGGCAACCCTGGTGTCGGTCGGTCAGTCGGTCAGACACAGCTCTCCTCACCTCCCTTTCATGGGAACATGCCAAGTGCTTTGCAGAGTAGTGAATGTCTGCCGTGATGGCTTCACTGCCTCTGTTGAGAGCGCAGTATGTGCTCTGCTATAAGAGCCCGTGGGAGCAGGAGAGGGCGTGTGCTGATCTGTGCTGTCGTCTCTAGAGCTCTGGCTGGAGTGGCTCCACGACGAGATCAGCATGGCCATGGACGGCCTGGACCGCGAGCACGTGTACGAGCTCTTCGAGAGAGCGGTGAAGGACTACATCTGTGAGTGCCTGGGCCCTGGGTCCCTCCCTCCCCGTGCTGTGAGCTGTTTGTGGGGGGAGGGATGGCCAGGGAAGGATGCTTTAGTCCCAGACTTAGGGTTTTCAGTTCTTTGTTCGGTAGAGGTTGTTTGGGCCTAAGATTAAAGTAGAAGAAACTACCACTTTACTGGGAAGAGACTAAGTGGCTCCTGCACTCAGCACCTGTCTGACAGGGAGGGCTTAAATGGGATTTCTAGGCACTTAAAGTTCAGCTTGTATCTTTGATTGAAATAGCCTCCCCCCTCCCCACCCCATCAAGCTACAGTCTGTGAGCGTCCTGAGTGCTGGTATTAAGATTGGACCTTCTGACCTTCTGTCCTTTTTGATGCTAATACTTCAGACAGGGTCTCACCTTGTAGCTCAGGCTGCTGGGCTTCAGCCTCGTCCTAACCTGTACACAGGTGTGTCCTCACACACTTACCCCTGGCATCAAGAGTTCCAGGACAGCCTGGGCCTCACAGTGAGTTCATGTGAGACCCTATCTCAGAAACAAACAAAAAGTTTGAAATATTGGCTTTGCACAGCGTCTTCTACAGTCCGGACACCATGTTTTCGTTTTTTTGTTTCTTTCTTTTTTTTTTTTTTTGACACCATGTTTTCGAGAAGAGCATTGAAACGGTTTAAGAAATTGAGTGCGGGTGCTTTCCTGTAGTCCCAGCACTCAGGAAGTAGAGCAGGAGTTCAAGGGTAGCCTAGAGTATCTAGTGAGATGAAGGCTCTCCTGGTACACATGAGACCCTGTCTCTAAGAAAAGAACCCAACCTCTGAGAGCAGCATTTGGGTCCTGGCTCGAAGATGACCAAAAAAATAGGTGTGTCAAAGGGGGCTGTGGCCATTGTGGTGATCCTCCTGCCTCTGCTTCTCTTGTACTGGGTACGGGTGTCACCACCACCCCCATCAGGGAGGGCTTATTGGTTTTCAGAGCTATACACTCAATGGGGAAGATGTTGCTATCAGAAACTCCACATGTGTGTGTGTGCATGCTGTCTCAGAGTTTCAGGACAGGCAGGGCTGAAGGGAAGACCTTGCCTCAGAGTCTCAAATCAGAACAAGTGGATTCCTAATCACGGGCTGGGTGCTCTGGCTTTCTCTTCCCCTTTTTACCGGAAGACTTGCAAGATTAAGGCCTAGCAAGAAATGAAGCTCTAGGAACTGAAGTGTTTTGGACAAGCGTCTCAGATTTATACTTATGGTCACTGAAATATGTTAGTGGTTTCCTTCAAGCTCCCACCCTCATGTGTCTGTCTGTTGCTTTGTTGGGATAAACACATGGGGCTGCATGCTCTACCCCTTCAGTTTTAATAAACTGTGTGTATGCATGCACTTGGTGTGCACCCCTGGCGTGCTGTGTGTGTGGTCAGATCTCTGCTGTGCTTAGGAACATGTGGACAGCTCTCTGAGAGTTAAGTGTTGTGGGAAGCTGGAGTGCTTGATGGCAGTGTCCTTTGCAGAAAGAACATGTGTTCGGTGGACATGTGTTTTGTCTTCATGAGGGTGACATGGGGCATATCAATGAGCCGAACTTACAGATCGCTTCTTGTCTTTTAGGTCCAAACATTTGGCTAGAGTATGGCCAGTACTCAGTTGGTGGCATTGGTCAGAAAGGTGGCCTTGAGAAGGTTCGCTCTGTGTTTGAAAGAGCCCTGTCCTCTGTTGGCCTACACATGACGAAAGGCCTGGCCATCTGGGAGGCCTACCGAGAGTTTGAAAGCGCCATCGTGGAGGCTGCTCGGGTGAGTCCAGGCTCTGAGGTCCCTGCTCGGAGGAAGGGCTGTTTTCAGACAGACTCTAAGAGCCTGACCAGCTTTTGCTGGCCTGTTAAGAGACGGGCAGTCAACAGCAAAGTCGGTAGCTGACTTGGAAATAGATGACTGTTTTTTGCTACATTAAAACACTGCAGTTGTAGTTATACAGCTCTGTGTGTATCTGTGTGTGTGTGTGTATCTTCATGTGTGTATATTATGTATGTATACCTTTGTGTCCCGTTCAGTGTGACTGAGGGGAGGTTTTACTTCATACGGGTGGATGGACATTTGAGCCCTCTCTGGGCCCCCTCACAGGTAGCCATCACAAGTCAAGCATCTCTAATCTGGAACTCAGAAATCCAGAATGCTTTGTTCTGCAAACCTTTTTGGTGCTGACTGACAGTGGGACTGGGAGACTGGCCCTGTGATCCCCTGTGACATTGTATAAAATGGCTTTCAGGCAGGTGTATGAGGTGTTCATGCCTGCACTGGGTGCCTGGGTCCCTTTTTGTTTTTTTTTTTTGTTGTTTTTTTTTTTTTTGTTGTTTTTTAATTTTATTTGTCTTTTTTTTTTTTGTTTTTTTTGTTTTTTTTTGTTTTTTTCGAGACAGGGTTTCTCTGTATAGCCCTGGCTGTCCTGGAACTCACTTTGTAGACCAGGCTGACCTCGAACTCAGAAATCCGCCTGCCTCTGCCTCCCAAGTGCTGGGATTAAAGGCGTGCGCCACCACGCCCGGCAAGGAATTACTACTGGCCCGTACGGGGAGCGAATTTTTTTTTTTTTTTAAGATTTATTTATTTATTATATGTAAGTACACTGTAGCTGTCTTCAGACACTCCAGAAGAGGGAGTCAGATCTCGTTACGGATGGTTGTGAGCCACCATGTGGTTGCTGGGATTTGAACTCCTGACCTTTGGAAGAGCAGTCGGGTGCTCTTACCCACTGAGCCATCTCACCAGCCCCCCCCCCCTTTTTGTTTTTTTTTGTTTTGTTTTTATTGTTTTTGTTTTTTTGAGACAGAGTTTCTCTGTATAGCCCTGGCTGTCCTGTAACTCACTGTGTAGACCAGGCTGGCCTTGAACTCAGAAATCCGCCTGCCTCTGCCTCCCGAGTGCTGGGATTAAAGGCGTGCACCACCATGCCTGGCTTTGGATCCCATTTTGTTTGCTTATAGTCTAACATTTGGAAAAGGGTGCTGAGTGAAGACAGCTGTGTGACGAGTGCAGCCTTGGCGACTTTCTGTCCTCAGTCTGCAGATCACCGGGTGAGGCCGGGGCCTGTGCTCTGCAGCGTCTGTTCCTAAACTTTGGACATGAGCCCAGGCTGACTTCAGACAACAGCGCCTGCTGCCTCTGCTACCCAGAGCTGGGCTCACGTGCCCTCCATGGCTGGCTCTCCAAACACTGTTGCATTTGTCTGCTGTGGCTTTACCATAGCGTACTTCACGTGCAGTCCCCAAGCCTGCAGCTCTGCCCCGTGTCTGACTCCTGCCACTGTGCTGTCCAGATCCCTTCCCAGCCTCCCTGAGGCTGGGACCCTAAGTGCTCTCCTTGTGATTCTTAGGCTCAGCACCGTGTAGTTGGTTGCCTGCCTGCCTGCCTTCCTTCCTTCCTTCCTTCCTCTCTCTGTCTCTGTCTCTCTCTCTTTCAAAAAGATTTATTTATATGAGTGCTCTGTCTTCCTTAACAGCTGTCTGGAAGAAGCAAGCATCAGATCCCATTAGAGTTGCGAGCCACCATGTGGGTGCTGGGAATCGAACTCAGGTCCTCTGGAAGAACAACCAGTATTCTTAACCTCTGAGCCATCTCTCCAGCCCAGATTGCTTTCTTTTTAAAAAGATTTGTTTTTGTTTGTTTTGTTTTGTTGTGTGTGTGTGTGTGTGTGTGTGTTATATGTATGCCATAGCTGCATGTAGAGGTCAGAGACAACTTGCAGGAGTTGGTTTTCTCCTTCTACCTTGTGGACCTAGGACCAAGCAAGCCCTCTTCGCCAGCACAGCCATCTCACTGGCCCCTGGGTCCCTTGTGTTCCTCTTTCTCTTCTTGCCGTAGCCCTAGAGGCCACAGTATGGATGACACCTCCTGTGTGACGCAGCATAGACTCTTATTTTCAGGTTGAATTGACAGTTTGTTGAGAGTTTTTCTGAAGTGGAAGGAACCAATGCTTTTCTTTACTGCCGATTTGCCTCTTTAGCCCATAGCTGCCTTCCTTTCCCCTTCTGACCGGGAACAAACCTTTGATTCACAGCTGGAGAAAGTGCACAGCCTCTTCCGGCGACAGCTGGCGATCCCACTGTACGGTAAGAGCAGCAGACTTGTCAGCAGCCAGCCCTCTGTGTTGCTAGTGCCCTCATTCACATCCTTCCCAGCAGCCTATGGGGCAGGCAGGATTGGTGCTCTCAATACTGTCAGAAAAGTCTGTTTCGAATTGTTAACACTGAGAGTTATTAGGCTCAGAGGCGGGCGGGAGAGACCATGGTTCCTGGAGCCCACTTGACAGTTCTCACTACTTTGAGACACACTTACAAAGGGGGACATGATCACAGTGCCTCATTTCCTGGGACACTTGGGACACTGTTGACCCAGAGTCCCACGCTGGTCTGTCTCTGCATGTCACGGGCATTCTGCCGATCCTACAGTGACTTGCTTCAGAAGTAGATTGTAGCTATTCATGTCTCAATTTTAGTGGCTTTGCCTAGGGTCTCTTGTTGGTGAGGCCATTTTGGCATGACTCCGGCACTGGGCGTAGGCAGTGCCGGGAGGGCCTTTTGTGTGTGTGGGGTCGGCACTTCCCTACTGCCTGTCTCAGGCCCTGCTCAGAACCTCAGGGCAGCTGCTGAGCCCTGAGGTCTCTTACGTCACGGCTCCCCGGGCTGCAGATCTCATGTTAGCAAGTGCTGTCTGCTGGAATTGTTGGGTGTCGTCCATTACAGACCAGAACTGACATGTTTGTAGATTCCATCTGACATGGTAGCTCAAGGCAGCCAGGCTGCTCTGCTGTTAACGTCAGCTTCTTTCCTCATGGCACCCTGAGGATTTCAGAAGAACAGACCGTGCAGAGGTGGGGCCCCAGGAGGTAGAGGGTGGAGGTGTAGGACTGCAGTGCGGCTCGATCAGTGCTGGGAGCCACTGCACAGACCTGGGGACTGAGCAGTGAGAGCTGTAGTAACCACAGGTGTGGGAGGGGTGGGTGGCACTGGGATCTTCTGGCTTTTTATGTTGGTATAACTCAATGGCACAGCCCACAGCCTGAGTCTGTCTTTCTGTAGAGATGGAGGCCACCTTTGCAGAGTATGAAGAATGGTCAGAGGAGCCCATGCCGGAGTCTGTACTTCAGAGCTATCAGAAAGCGCTGGGGCAGCTGGAGAAGTACAAGCCTTATGAGGAAGCGCTGGTGAGTGCCTTGCTCACTGGGGACTTAACCAAAAGCTCTCCCACAACTCGCAGCCATAGCCACAGAGAACAGTCTCTAAGGTTTGCTCTATCGTGTAATGTGTAGTACATATAGCATCATGAACAGCCGTGTTCCCAGCCCTCAGGTTAGAGAGCACACAGTGCCCTGGGAGTCTCTTCTCCTCCTCTCTGGACTCAAGGTGGCCACTCGATGGCTTCATGACAGTCCCTCTTGCCCCTTGGATGGCTGTGCTCCTGTGGATGGACCCTTAGCATCGTGCTTGATCCTGCTTGTAGACCTCGGCATGGTGGTCCAGACTGTGTTCTTTTCGTGTGCTTGTGTGTGTGCGTATTTAGCTTATGTGTCATAAGTGTTTAGCCCGTGTGTCGCCCAGTGCGGCTGTATGTGCAGCAGTGTGCGCACAGGGGCACAGTGTCATCTGTACACACAGAGGGGTTTCTCTAGGCTGTGTTAGAAGAAGGAACTCGCTGGTCACAGGGCCATGCTGCCTTCACCCTGCCAGCAGTGCTGGACCCTCTGCTGCCAGTCCTGTGTTGACGTCAGTGAGTTCAGCTTGTGCTCCAAGTTGAGTTGGAGTTTTGTGTTTTCCTTGATTACTAATGACAGCCTCTGCTCATGTGCGTTGGCCCTCGGGGCTTTTTGTTCTGTGAAGCTTTTTCAGCGTTAGAAGTTGTAAAGCCCCCCCCCCCCCCGGTCCCCCTTTTCCTTTTCTTTTTCTGGGTACTTTTTGGGAGTCCTGGCTTCTGATGGTATCTTTTTGCTTTCGAACTACTGTCTATGTTGGCGATGGTTCATTGACTTGAAATCTTAGTTTAGATTCCCTGTCTGGGTCTCCATCTAGCAGGAACAGGCAGGCAGTAACTATACGAACCTGTGTGGAGAGCCAGTGTGGTCCTGATTATAACAAGTGTGTCCCTTGTTGCAGTGTAGGGCCAGCCACACAGTGACTGAGTGTGTGCTGGGCTCTCTGTGGAACCACACGGTGATGAGTGTGTGCTGTGGCTCTCTGTGGAACCACACGGTGATGAGTGTGTGCCGTGGCTCTCTGTGGAACCACACAGTGACTGAGTGTGTGCTGGGCTCTCTGTGGAACCACACGGTGATGAGTGTGTGCTGTGGCTCTCTGTGGAACCACACGGTGACTGAGTATGTGCCGTGGCTCTCTGTGGAACCACACGGTGATGAGTGTGTGCTGGGCTCTCTGTGGAACCACATGGTGATGAGTGTGTGCCGTGGCTCTCTGTGGAACCACACAGTGACTGAGTGTGTGCTGGGCTCTCTGTGGAACCACACGGTGATGAGTGTGTGCCGTGGCTCTCTGTGGAACCACATGGTGATGAGTTGTGCCGTGGCTCTCTGTGGAACCACACGGTGACTGAGTGTGTGCTGGGCTCTCTGTGGAACCACACGGTGATGAGTGTGTGCTGGGCTCTCTGTGGAACCACACAGTGACTGAGTGTGTGCTGGGCTCTCTGTGGAACCACACGGTGATGAGTGTGTGCCGTGGCTCTCTGTGGAATCACACGGTGATGAGTGTGTGCCGTGGCTCTCTGTGGAACCACACGGTGATGAGTGTGTGCTGGGCTCTCTGTGGAACCACACAGTGATGAGTGTGTGCCGTGGCTCTCTGTGGAACCACACGGTGATGAGTGAGTGCCGTGGCTCTCTGTGGAACCACACGGTGATGAGTGTGTGCTGGGCTCTCTGTGGAACCACACAGTGATGAGTGTGTGCCGTGGCTCTCTGTGGAACCACACGGTGATGAGTGTGTGCTGGGCTCTCTGTGGAACCACACGGTGATGAGTGTGTGCCGTGGCTCTCTGTGGAACCACACGGTGATGAGTGTGTGCTGGGCTCTCTGTGGAACCACACGGTGATGAGTGTGTGCCGTGGCTCTCTGTGGAACCACATGGTGATGAGTGTGTGCCGTGGCTCTTTGCCCGCTGCCCTGCTTGTGCTGTGGTAGTCAGTTGATCGTTCCTCCCTGAGTTTTTCTGAGGGACCTTGCTGCCTTCAGTTTGTTTCTGGCAGGCCTACACGCAGTTCTGTTAAATGTTGATTGCTGCTGCATAGATCTGTGCTCAGTGTGAGGGAGGTCCCTCTCACCTGGGAGGCTGTGCTAACCCCGGGAGCGCACACTGTCGTGGAAGCTTTGAGCAGACAGTGGCTTTTGGTGAACATGTAAGCTGTTTCTGTAAAGACTTATTTACTGTTGTGCTTGCTGATGTACAGAGTGTAGGCGGCATTTCACATCATGGTTTTCATCCACAGGCTTGCTCACGGCAGGAGTGTTAGGCTTCAGCGTCTTGTGGAACAGTGATGTTTGTGGACAGGATTTACCGCACACCTCATTGTGCTCTTATTTTCTTGAATTATCTTGCATTTTGGTTTGCCCCTCCAGGCACAGCTGTCAGCACCACCTCAGACAGTCGTGGTTGGTCCACGTTGGCAGCCTTTCTGTGAGCGCTGCTTTCTTTGTTCTGCCTCTTCCTGTTGACTCTCAGCTCTCTATCTGGAATCTGGCTTGACGTTAATGTGTACTGTCTCAGCACCCGGGATTCTCTGGCAGCAAATCTTCCCTGTTTTGTATCTGGCAGGCCCTGTCTCTGTTTTTCCTGTTGACAGCTGTTTTCAGGCTGTAGGTTGCACTGGTGTGATGTTTTTGACCACAATACACGTGTCTCTTGTGTATTGTCATAGATAGCTCAGCTGTCTGTCATGGACTTGCTTCTTGGAAGGAATCAGTAGTGTCTGCTTTGAATCTCCCATTGGTTTGATGTGATAGCCTGCAGTCTCATCCCTTAGGTGTGCAGGCAGCCCTGTGGTCCTCTGAGCTTCCTTGGGCATCTTGACTCTGCTTTCATATCTTTCTGAGCACAGCGAGGAGAGAGTCAGGATGTGCCTGTTTTGAACCCACTCCACCACCCTGATTCTGGGCAGATGTGGGCTTCCCTGTGCGTCAGTTTCTCTGGTTGTAAGACAAGGACAGTACCGAGACCTGCCTCTTACACATGATCTGAGGATCAGTTGTGAAGCAGCTGGACGCAGTGGCGCATGCATTTAATCCCAGCGCTCAGGAGCCAGAGGCGGGTGGTTCTCCGTGAATTTGAGGCCAGTGTGGTCTGCATAGTGAGTTCCAGGACAGCCAGGGCTACACAGAGAAGCCCTGTCTCAGACTCCCCCAAAAGTCAGCAGAAGCTTGACCCCGAGTTGCCTTTGCCCTCCTTAGATTCCACCCTCTGTGCTGTTACTGGGACAGCTCTTGTCCTTCAGTGGCACAGAGTCTAGATGACCAACTCATTGTCATATGGGAAACACGGCACTAAAGTAGCCTGCTGCTGTGTGCAGGAGCCATGTGCTCTTCTCTCTCTCTCTGTAAATGGTGTGTGTGTGCACTTATGTGCACAAAGCCATCTGTTCCACTCTGGCTGTCAGCAGAGTGGGGCTGAAGAGGTTAATGGGCTATATGGTGTGTCAGCCCGGCTGGCCCTCCTTAGCCTGCAGCTGTGTTCTAGCACTGATGCCTGAGCGAGGCCTTCACCACAGCCCTCTCTAGATGGGGAGCAGTGGGTGTGGGCAGGCCACTGTTCAGTCATCCCTGTGTGCTCGGGAGGTTGTAGAACAAGGATTGGATGCTGGTGACTGAGTCTCCCAGTGCTCCCAGGTCACAGATCTATCCTGTGGTGGGCAGTTCTGAGCAAGAAGCCCTGTTGGCTCTCATGGGTTAGCTGCTCTTGCCCAGGCTCACTTGTTTGAAGATGTTTTGTGCTGTCTGAAACTGTCAAACACCTAAATTTAACAAGCGTGACTTCCCTGTGCTGCAGCTACAGGCAGAGGCCCCTCGGCTGGCGGAATACCAAGCTTACATCGACTTCGAGATGAAAATCGGGGATCCTGCCCGTATTCAGTTGATCTTTGAGCGTGCCCTGGTGGAGAACTGCCTGGTTCCAGACTTATGGATCCGCTACAGTCAGTACCTAGTAAGATAACTGCTCCAGTTCTGTTTCTTTCAAGGTAGAACCTTACACAGGGATAGCCAGGAGTGGCAGGCGCTAGAGAGAACTTGTCTAAGAGATTAGTGTTCCGTGCTACCTTTCCATTACGGAAACATTCTAAACGGGAGGGAGATGGATCAAGTGAAGCCCTCTGCACAGCACAGCGCTGGCCCCAGCAGCGCTCAGTCCGTGTGGCTGAACTCCCTGTGGCTTCACTGTATCCTTCCCTGGGTCTCCATCTCTGTTGTTCTTCAGTTCTGACCCAGCATGCAATGAAGGTCCTTCTGTGTGAAAGGGCCCTGGTGAAGTCCACACGTTAGGGATGCGTCTCTGGGCTGAATCCGGTGCCTAGGTCCCCTGCCCTGCCCGTCTTGCGCTCCCCTGGTGATTTCTTCCTTGAGGAAGCTAGGCCACAGCATTCTTTTATTTATGTTTTAGTCTTCATTTCTTTTGAGACATTTGTTAATGCGTAGCCCAAGCTGGCCTCAAATGTGTGACTGTCGTGCCTCAGCTTCCTGGGTGCTGAGGTGACAGGTGCACACATGCTCATGCCACCGTGACGTGACGAGAGACATTTCCAGTGTGCTGTGCTAGGCGTGTCTCTGATGCTCTCGAGTTACTTTTCTCCTGGCTAAACCCTGAAAAGAAGCAACCTAAGGAAGAGGCAGAGGGACAGCCCCTGGTGCTGGGCTGGGTCGGTGTGATGATGTGCTTGTGGCAGAGGTATCTGCTTACGGCATGGTCAGGGTTGGGCTAGGGTTGAGCTGCAGCTCTGAAGACTCTCCTCTCTCCCAGGCCCGCCGGCTGCCTCCCAGAGTTTCAGAACTTCCTAAAACGGTGCCAGTAGCTGGTGCTGAGTGATGGGACCCGAGGGCTCGTGAGGGAGTTTCCCTTCAAGCTCTGACACTGAGGAAGTCTTCCAGGCTGTCCTCTCACTCTGCAATTCTTTGTCATAGGATCGACAGCTGAAAGTTAAGGACTTGGTTTTGTCTGTACACAGCCGTGCTGTGCGGAACTGCCCGTGGACAGTTGCCCTGTGGAGTCGGTACCTCCTGGCCATGGAGCGACATGGACTGGACCATCAAACGATTTCTGGTGTGAACGTTTGTGTGAGAGTGTGTCTGAGTTATGTTTTCTGAGTGTTCCTCCTGTGTAAGCTCACTGTGGAGCCCAGGCTTGCTGGGGTGACAGGTACGAGCCACCGTGCCACAGCTCTCAGCCTTCTGTCTCCTCTGAGGAGCAGAGCTGTGGCAGTGTCGAGCCGGCATCCCAGATCTGCCTTGCAGCAGCAGAGGCTCTGTGACCTGCAGACTGTGTCTGTTTGGTTTCCTAGTGCTCGTAGCCTCTGATACTCATGACTTTTGTGAAAATCACGATCTGTCTTCCTTGCCCAACTGGGCCTGTCAGTCACTGTAGAAGAGTCCTTTGTAGACCACAGGCCCCTTTAAACACTTGGGGTTTTTTCCTTCCTCGGTGTGTGATGCTGGGGATGGGAATCTGTGGGCTTGTGTATTTATAAATGCATAATTTGTAAGTGCATAAGTCACGCGTTTATTGAGTTTTGACGGCTTTCTTTGTTTTTGAACTGTTGGTAGTGAATGTTGTATCTTTCTGCATTGCAGCGACCTTCGAGAACGCTCTGAGTGCTGGCTTCATCCAGGCCACTGACTATGTGGAGATCTGGCAGGTGTACCTCGACTACCTGAGGAGAAGGGTTGACTTCAGACAGGGTACAGTTGTGTGGCCTCCTCAGACTGCAGAGTGTGTGTGTGGGGGCGTCTGTCTGTGCGTGCGTGCGTGCGTACATATGTGTCAGCCAGAGATGAGCCTTGGGTGGTGTTCCTCAAGAGCCATTCACTGATTTTTGAGACAAGGCCTTTGATTGGCTGATCCTCTTGGGTGGTGTTCACTGAGTTCTGAGACAGGGCCTTTGATTGGCTGATCCTGAGCTTCAGCTTGGCTGGCCTGGCAGTGAGCACCAGGAGGCCCTCGTCCCCAACTCCCCGCAGTGGGACACAAGCGTGTGTCACCTCACTGGCTCTTTACTTGGGTGCTGGGATCTGGGCCCTGTGATGGCGTGCAAGCACTTTATGACTGCTGTGCTTTTTCTTAGTGTGTCTTTTGGAGATATGTCCCTGGGAAAGGATTGGTGACTGACTGGCCATAAGTAACATTTTTCTTCAGAAACTTTAGCAACTCCCACCTGAAGTCAGACCGTGGCGTGAAAGGAATGGTGGTTCTTGTGCTTTGGCCGCTGCTGGGGCCTCACCCTTCATTTTCTGTGTCTGACCTTCCATAAGCCCTGTCTTAGTGTCTTCTCTGTTGCTGTGGTAAATACTCTGACAAAGGCGGCCAGGGCAGAAGGGTTAGAGTCTCTCATGTGTGGTGATAACGGGAGAACAGCAGGGTGCCACCCACAGTGGACAGGCCTCCCTACCGCCATCAACGTAACAGATCGTCCCTCACAGGCATGCTCAGGCACCTGTCTCCTGCTGATTCTAGATTCTGTGGGGTTGACAATGACTGTCAGAAGCCCCAAATCTTTTTCCTAGTAGGACTGGCCTGTTCTTTTAGATTTTTGTCCACAGGATCCCTCTGCATACCAAAGGTTAGCTAGGAAAATCCTGGGTCACACGCTGCTCCATATAGTCCCTGTGCCACCCACTGTCCCTGGGTCACACGCTGCTCCATATAGTCCCTGTGCCACCCACTGTCCCTGGGTCACACGCTGCTCCATGCAGTCCCTGTGCCACCCACTGTCCCTGGGTCACACGCTGCTCCATATAGTCCCTGTGCCACCCACTGTCCCTGGGTCACACGCTGCTCCATGCAGTCCCTGTGCCACCCACTGTCCCTGGGTCACACGCTGCTCCATGCAGTCCCTGTGCCACCCACTGTCCCTGGGTCACACGCTGCTCCATATAGTCCCTGTGCCACCCACTGTCCCTGGGTCACACGCTGCTCCATGCAGTCCCTGTGCCACCCACTGTCCCTGGGTCACACGCTGCTCCATATAGTCCCTGTGCCACCCACTGTCCCTGGGTCACACGCTGCTCCATATAGTCCCTGTGCCACCCACTGTCCCTGGGTCACACGCTGCTCCATGCAGTCCCTGTGCCACCCACTGTCCCTGGGTCACACGCTGCTCCATGCAGTCCCTGTGCCACCCACTGTCCCTGGGTCACACGCTGCTCCATATAGTCCCTGTGCCACCCACTGTCCCTGGGTCACACGCTGCTCCATATAGTCCCTGTGCCACCCACTGTCCCTGGGTCACACGCTGCTCCATATAGTCCCTGTGCCACCCACTGTCCCTGGGTCACACGCTGCTCCATATAGTCCCTGTGCCACCCACTGTCCCTGGGTCACACGCTGCTCCATGCAGTCTCTGTGCCACCCACTGTCCCTGGGTCACACGCTGCTCCATATAGTCCCTGTGCCACCCACTGTCCCTGGGTCACACGCTGCTCCATATAGTCCCTGTGCCACCCACTGTCCCTGGGTCACACGCTGCTCCATATAGTCCCTGTGCCACCCACTGTCCCTGGGTCACACGCTGCTCCATATAGTCCCTGTGCCACCCACTGTCACTGGGTCACACGCTGCTCCATGCAGTCCCTGTGCCACCCACTGTCCCTGGGTCACACGCTGCTCCATGCAGTCTCTGTGCCACCTGCCTGTCCCTGCTTGCTGGCCAGTGCCTGTGCTTTTCAGTGCCACCGTACCTTCCCAAGGTTTATTATTGTGAGAGGATGTGTGACAGGGTCACGTGTCTGTTGTAGGCCTCCATGGTTCTGGTATGAAGTTTAAAATGTCGGCTTTGGTGGCTTTACAAAGTTCTACTCACCTTTTCCAACAGACTCTAGCAAGGAGCTGGAAGAGCTGCGGTCCATGTTCACGCGGGCTCTGGAGTATCTGCAGCAGGAGGTTGAGGAGCGTAAGTGGCCCTGCCCGCTGTCCGCCCAGCCACCTTGCCTGTGGTTGCTTTTGGGCCACTCTTCCCTGCCAGGTGCTTGCTTCATGGTCATCCTAATTGTCACATTCCCTTTTGGAAGGTTTCAGCGAGAGTGGGGATCCAAGCTGCCTGATCATGCAGAGCTGGGCTCGGGTTGAGGTGAGCGTTTTTACAGACTTGTCCCTGCCTCCCTCCCTTGAAGGCCTGTGCAGCATCCATGAAGACTGGGGCAGGATCTGAGCTGGGCTCTAGGGCCCAGAGGATTTGTACATACCTGAAGATTTTCTCAGCCAGAGCAGCATAGCAGTGGTACATGGAAGCTGGCTGTTGAGTATTCACCTCCCCAGCCCTCCCTCACTGCTGCCTGAGGGCTGCTGAGGGTGTGCTGTGAGTGAGCCCGTCTCTGTGTGCTCAGGCTGTAACCTTGTCCAGCAGATGGACTATTTGAGCAATAGCAGGACAGTCGATGCAGTTCCTAAGCCAGGGACACGGAGCGAATGAGCCACGGAGCCCCAGCTGATAGAGTTCCAGAGTTCCAGTCCTGTTCCACCAAGGGAGTTGGGTCTATTAAGCTCTGTTGTTCGTCTGGATGAGATTCTATTAATTGGGAAGGATAAGGAAACAGGTTGTGTGTGCACTTAGATCACATGACTGACCTGGCTTCTGCTGCCGCTGCATCTGGCATGCTCCCCAGGGGAAGAGTTGTGCTCAGGTTTGCTGGACATGAAGGGAGAGTGAATGGGTACTCAGAACTGCCGGGTGCTGAAGCCCCCTGCCCTGTGTCTGCAGGAGCTGTAGGCAAACCTCTTACTCAGGAACCAGGCCTCACTGTGCTGCAAGCTCTGCCTGAGTGCACCTCCGCGTGCAGACCCTTGGAGGCTGCTGCTGAGAGGCGGCTGAGCCTTAGGCCTGGTATTGCTGGAGGGAGGCCTGGGGCCTTCGGGCATTAGTGTGACCGTCATGGCGAGAAGGAGTTTGTAGCCATGCCTGTGTGGGTACTGCTGTGAGGAGGCTCGGGTGTCCTAGCTGGCCTTGCTGCTGTGCTTTAGGCTCGTCTGTGCAATAACATGCAGAAAGCCCGAGAGCTCTGGGACAGCATCATGACCAGAGGGAATGCCAAGTACGCCAACATGTGGCTGGAGTATTACAACCTGGAACGGTGAGTGAACCAGGGTGGGCGGCGTCCGTATCCAGCCTTGGCTGAGCTGACTTGAGCCTGCTCCTTGGGGTGGGCACCTTCCTCCCTCTCCTTAGCAGGTCCTGTGGCTGCCAAGTCTCCAGACAAATGTTCTCGGTGGGGGTGGGATGGGGAGGGGAGGCTCCTATAGCCATGATTCTAAATTGTTTCTGTTTTTGAGTTTTGAACATGCCTGATTGGAGTGGGGTGTATGTCACTGTTTATTATGTACAGGAAGCATAAAGAAAAGAGAAAGTAAGGCAGGCGTCAGATCAGCTAGGAGCCTCTGGCTGGACTTGTCACTCAGGGTTTAAGGTGGGCTCTGTCTGAGCTATGACCCTCTAGATTATTGCTGTTCTCCCTTTCCCTCCCTCCCAAGCTTGAGGCTCTGTGTAGCCCAGGCTAGCTCATGGGGACTTGCCTGCTTAGCCTTCCAAGTGCATTCCAAGATGACAGCATGAGCTCACTCAGCAGCTGTTTGATTCAGCACATATTGAAAATCCACCATGTTTCTAATGCTTTTTCCTTTTTAAAAGGTTGTTTTCCCATTTTTAAAAAATGTGTGCCCAAATTAAAATAGTTAAAGTGCATCTGAAGGTGTGGTGTAGAGGGAGTTTCTCATGGTCCTGCCACCAGGCAAGCAAGTCAGGCTTCTCCAGTGCCTCTGACATGTCATCACTGTGTATGTGGGAGGCCAGGTTTACAGTACCTGCAAATAAAAGTGACTTTAAAGATGGCAAGGTATGCATTTAACATAAATACACTTTCTTTTTTATAAAAGATTTATTTCGTGTATGTGAGTACACTGTAGCTGTCCTCAGACACACTAGAGGAGGGCATCAGATCCCATTACAGATGGTTGTGAGTCACCATGTGGTTACTGGGAATTGAACTCAGGACCTCTGGAAGAGCAGTGACTGCTGTTAACCGCTGAGCCATCTCTTCAGCCCATAATACACTTTTTTAAGAAAAAAGAAAAAGAGGCCAGCCTGGTCTACAGAGTGAGTTCCAGGACAGCCAGGGCTACACAGAGAAACCCTGTCTCAAAAAAAAAAAAGAAAATTTCATACTTTCCAAACTCCAGATAATTTTGTGACACAATCTGGAATTAAAAAAAACAAAAACCACAAAACATTCATTTCTTTTTTTTCTTTCTTTTTTTGAGACAGGGTCTCACTATGTAGGCCAAGCTAGCCTCAAACCCATAGAGATCTGCCTGCCTCTTTTCTCCCAGTTACTGGGATAAAAGGCATGTACTGTCACAGCTGGCTTAATACCTTTTTTATGATTTTGTTTTCTGTGGGTGGGTGTTTGCGTGAACATTCGTCTGTGTGTCACATGGGTGCCTGGTATCCACAGAGGGAGGCCCTTGAACTGGAGTCACAGGTGGTGTGAGCCACCATGTGGGTGCTGTGTTCTTACCTGTGTCCCCTGTAAGAGCAGCTGCTGCTGTTAACTGCTGAGCCATTTCTCCAATCCGAGTCTTAGGTTTTGGCAAATGTATTCATGTAGTAACAGACAGCTCACTCCCTGGCTCTCGAGTCTGTGTCTGCTTCGCTCTGCTGTGCTGCAGTTCTCATTGCAGCTGTAAAGCAGCTGGCCTGTACACAGGTGGGTAGGGAGGGAGCCTCGCTGCCTTCTGATGAGCTCGGTCTTTTCCCTCCACGACAGAAGAACTCTGCAGGGCCAGGTGGAGTGTCAGGAACCCTGTCTGCCTGCTTTTATGGTTTGCACTAGTAGTGTCTGTCTGCCCCTTGACTCGATAAACCTTTGGCCTGATGTTCTGCCATGTCCACCTTCTCTGTGAAGTGCCATCCTTGCGTGCACACAGGAGCGCTAGTGCATTTCCATGGTGTGCACAGCTTCTCACGGGAAGGTTCCACTTCTTCCCAACATCCATGCAAGCGCCAGCCCTGCTGCAAAACCTTGGGACATCTGGGGGCTCCACAAAGACTCCTGAGGCCTTGGGTGTGTGGATTGTAGCCAAAGCACACCTGCACTGAAGGTCTGAGTGTGCTGGTACACACACACACAACACACACACACACACACACACAGGCCAGTGTGATCAGCATTCTGTGACTCGTTAGAGTAAAAGCTGACTCAGCATGAAAGTTAAAGCATTTTGGAGTCATGGAATCACAGATCCCTCAGGTGGACTACAGAGGACCTTGTCCAGGTGCAGTCAGGAGCTGCCTTGTTCTCTCCCATGTGACCAGAAGGCCTGGCTCCAGGCCCCTGTGTGGTCAAGAGAAAGCGTTTATGGAAGGGTCTCCCTCTGTGCCTCAGCAGGCAGCCTGTCTGTGGTCTGTGATGGCAGCTGTTTGTTTTCTGCTCTAGGGCACATGGTGACACACAACACTGTCGGAAGGCTCTGCACCGAGCTGTCCAGTGCACGAGTGACTACCCTGAGCATGTCTGTGAAGTGTTGCTCACCATGGAGAGGACTGAAGGTGGGAGCCTGGCCTTTGCTTTTGGCTTGGAGTGTGGTCCTTTGGCCAGTGGTCTCTGGTGGAAACATCTGTGAGGGCAAGATGGCTTGCCTGTGGGAGGGAGCCCTCTTGCAGCAGTGCTCAGTCTGCAGCACTGGAAGGTGACCCTTAGTGACAGGCTTGTTTCGTGTCCTCGGGCCACACTCACACTCTACCACAGCCAAATGGGACTCGGAACAGATCCCCCTTGGGCAGCGGGAGCCTGCATGAGCACTGCCACTCTGGCAGGGTCTGCACCACAAACACACTTGGACAGTATGGAGAGACGGGCTGCATGGCCAGCTGGCCCTTGTTGGTCCTAAGCCATAGCAATAGAGCTTTGGGAGACAGCATGGGCTTCTCTCTCCTGGGACTCATCTGGATTAGGATGAGGCTGAGACCTGTAGATCAGACAGAGAACAGAGTTCCAGCACACTGGAGTGGCTCCCCTGGCTCTCGAGTTCACGTGCTCTTTTCATTGGCATGTTTTTATAGTCTTTACCATCAAGAGCCTATAAAGTCAGATTTTTGTTTTTAAATCTGTCTTTGGAAGGAGAAGGACACATATCAGGAACCCAGAAGGATGTTTGAATTGCAGACTTGGCAGATGGCGTGCATTGTCTTAAAGCAAGAGCCACTGCAGTTGTTGTGAAGGGAGCTCTGTGCTCTGGAGCAGTGGGGTCAGGGAACACTGCCGCAGCCTAGGAGTGGGTGTGTCAGATCTCTGCTTTTCTCTCTCTCCAGGGACCTTAGAAGATTGGGATCTAGCCATTCAGAAAACGGAGACGCGCTTGGCTCGTGTGAATGAGCAGAGAATGAAGGTGACAGCGATGCTTTCCGAGGGTTGGGAACTGCACTGCTATGCCCCTTGGTCTGCTTTGAGTCTTTTGTCTGCGTGGATGTTTGCACCATGTGTGGGCAGTGCCCACAGTGACCAGAAGAGGGCATCAGATCCTGGGACAGTTGTGAGCTACCATATGGGTGCTGGGAATTGAACTTGGGTCCTCTGAAGCTGGTGCTGGTAACCACTGAGCATCCCCCCAGCCCCTTTCCAAGATGCTAGTTAGAAAGCATGTGGGTCAGTAGTTAAACTTACCCCTTGCCATTTGTAGCTTCACATAAAGCTTTGGACTCCCAGGAATTGAGCATCCTAGATCACACAGAAGCCTCAGAGGGCTCACAGAGCCTCTCTCCTGGAAGCTGTTGGCAATTGATAGCTCCTGGGAGGGACCTTCAGCCTCCATCCAGGGTGTAGCCTAGGGTAGGCTGCCCTTCCACTGGGTGGATGCTGGACACACTCATGGTGCCAGTAGGACTCTGTGGGAAGAAAGATAGTCAGACAGACAGACAGACAGACAAGAGTCAGTGCAGTTGAGGGAGACGTGGGGCTGTCATCCAAGGGGATTGGAGGGGAGACTGGGGAATTTGATCAAGAGTTAAGTTTGTAAAGGAGCCATGATAGGCCCTGTGTGAACATCTCTTGCTTGCTTACACTGGCCGGCTGGCCGGGGTCTTCTGATTAACTGAGGTGGGAAGACCCACCCTAAATGTGCTTGGTGCTGTTTCTCAGCTAGGGTCTGAAATGAAATAAAAAGAATGGGCGGAGCACAGCCCACAGACTTTCCTTCCTTCTCTTTTCTGTGGATGGCACTAGCTTTTTCAGGGTTGCATCCTCAGCCCCTCTATAGACTTGTAAACGACTGCAGTGTGAGCTCAGGCTAACCTATTCTCCCTGGGGCTTTTGTCAACATTGTGTCACAGCAGCAGACGCCTGCTTTGGGACTGCCTGCCTCTTTTTCCTGGTGTGTAATGTTGCAGCATGTATTGAGAGGAATATGAATTGAGTCTCCTCCTTGCTGTGTATTGTATGAGGGTTCCCACCCTATCTTACAAGCAAGCCAGCCAGCAGGACACAGCCTCCAGAACGCCCTGTCCTCTCATTCCTAGGCTGCAGAGAAGGAAGCAGCTCTTGTGCAGCAGGAAGAAGAAAAGGCCGAGCAGCGGAAGAAGGTGCGGGCGGAGAAGAAAGCCCTGAAAAAGAAGAAGAAAACTCGAGGTGCCGACAAGCGCAGGGCGGACGAGGACGAAGAGAACGAGTGGGGCGAAGAGGAGGAAGGTACCATCGCACTCGGGCGTGGGTGCAGGCACAACCCATACATAGAGCCTCTTAACTCTGTGAGAGTGGCTGTGCTTCCTCAGTGGGCATACTTGCACTGCCCTGGCTCAGTCAGGTTTCATAGCACTGACATCGGCTGCCATTTCTCAGTAGTGACTCTGCTAAAGACCCAGTTAAAAATTAATGTTCTGTGTCCGAGCCCTGTGTAGCTTCTCCCTGAGGCAGTGACCATCCAAGCCCAGCCCATGTCCTCTGGCAGGATGCAGGAGAAGTGCATGTATGGAGCAGTCACCTGCGGGCTTCAGAACGGCTTCCCAGCTCCGTTCTTCAGGGCTGACTTGGGGATGGGGGCAGGGGAGGGGCTCTGCATTCTGCTGCGGGGAGTGGGAACCTGACTGTGCAGGGATGACTGACAGTGGACGTTTATGTTCTTGGTTTCATTGACGCAGCACCTTTGCTGGAGTGTAAAGTGAGCCCCACTGAATTGAGTGTGGAGACGGTGCAGTTTGTGTGAGGTGGGGCAGGCCTGATGCTGAAGGAGTGCAGACCTGGCTAACTGCCTCTGCTTGTCTTTTGAATGCCTGCAGAGCAGCCTTCCAAACGCAGAAGGATGGAGAACAGTCTGGCCTCTGGAGCAGCTTCGGCTATGAAGGAAGAAACAGAGCTCTCCGGGAAATGCTTAACAATAGACGTTGGTCCTCCTTCCAAGCAGAAAGAGAAGGCAGCCTCCCTTAAGCGGGACATGCCCAAGGTGGCTCACGACAGCAGTAAGGACAGTGTCACCGTGTTTGTCAGCAACCTGCCCTACAGCATAGAAGAGCCCGAGGTGAAGCTCAGGCCACTCTTTGAGGTCTGTGGGGAGGTGGTCCAGATCAGGCCAATCTTCAGCAACCGCGGGGACTTCAGGGGCTATTGCTATGTGGAGTTTGGAGAGGAGAAGTCAGCCCAGCAGGCCCTGGAGCTGGACAGGAAGATTGTGGAGGGCAGGCCGATGTTCGTGTCCCCCTGTGTGGATAAGAGCAAAAACCCTGATTTTAAGGTATGCTTTTTGAAGAAGGGGGTCTTCAGGGTGGGCTGCCCGATAGGCAGTGCTCAGCGCTGGAGCCCATGAGGACTGACAGCGGCAAACCTCGAGAGGAGCTCAGGCTGCCTCGTGGCTTGGTCGCTGTGAGCTGCTGCCTCTTGATTGGTAGTGGCTGAGGTAGCGTTTGGGAGGGTGGCTGCTTTCCTTGGGGTGCTTAAGAGGGTGGCAAGAGTGGCCCCTCACCTGTGTTCAGTGGATGGCCATTTACAGAGGTGGGGTGCCCAGGCGATTTTGTCACGTGAGTCTCTGAGACCAGAATGGCTCAGCTGTGCCTGCGCAGGACACACACATGCTGGGGCGTGCCTGCCTGAACCACGGGCTGTGCTGTGTTTGCAGGTGTTCAGATACAGTACCACCCTGGAGAAACACAAACTGTTCATCTCCGGCCTGCCCTTTTCCTGCACCAAAGAGGAGCTCGAGGACATTTGTAAGGCCCATGGCACCGTCAAGGACCTCAGGCTGGTCACTAACAGGGCTGGCAAGCCGAAGGTGAGTGGGGACGGCGGGCTCGGGTCTGTCTGGAGCTGGACAAGCTCTGACTCCTCACACTGGCGAGTGGGCGAGCGGTGGACAGGGGACTGTGTGGGTGCTCGTGCCTCCTCCCCTGCTGTTTGCTGGCCTTACAGTTTCTTTCCCTGGGCAAGCACAGTTGTGAGGCTTTTCAGATTTTAGTCAGTGACAGCCAGTCAGACGGTTAGTCAAGGGGTAAGTCTGTAGCCAGAACGGCAGCATTTGGGCGTCAGTGCATGCCTCTCACCTGACCCGGCTGTGCACTGTGTGTGTTAGGGCCTGGCGTATGTGGAGTATGAAAACGAATCCCAGGCGTCCCAGGCAGTGATGAAGATGGATGGCATGACCATCAGAGAGAATGTCATCAAGGTGGCAATCAGCAATCCCCCTCAGCGGAAAGTTCCAGAGAAGCCAGAAGTGAGGACAGCACCAGGGGCCCCCATGGTCCCCCGGCAGATGTATGGCGCGTAAGTGTCTGCTGCTGTTTGTACAGATCTGCCCTGGCCATTGCTGAGACTCAGAGTCAGGTCTGGAGGGGCAGGGGAGTTAGTGCAGAAAAGCCAGGACCTGCTGCTCTGCATGTGACCATAGATGTACACAGCAGGCCTCCAAGGGAAGCGGCCCTGGCAGCATGCTGTGGTGTCTGTCAGTCCCCCAGGGCCTGGTGAGGCAAGGAAGGGTCAGGTGTCTGGTTCTGGCGATAGAGACCAATGGGGAAGAAAGGGTTTATTTGCGTACCTCTTACATCGTCTGTCCGTCATCTAAGGAAGGCGAGGCAGGAACCCAGAGGTGGGAACCGAGGCAGAGGTCACGGAGGAACGCCACTCACTGCTTTCTCACCTTGCTTTGCCCAGCGTGCTTTCTTAAAATATTTTGTTTTTTACATTTATATTATGTGTTATCTTGCCTGCACGGGTGTCTGTGTATCACATGAGTGCCGTGCCCACAGAGTCCAAAAGAGGGCATCAGATCCCCTAGAACTGTAGTTACAAATGGTTGTCAGCATCTGTGAATGCTGGGAATCTAACCTGGGTCATCTGCAAGAGCAGCCATTGCCCTTAATCCCTGAGCCATCTCTCCAGCCCCTCAGCTTGCCTGCCTGCTTGCTGTCTTTTCCTTTTAAAAATATTGTTGTCTTTATTTTTATGCATATGGGTGTTTTTCTGCACTACTGCATGTCCACACACAGGGAGGATGTGTGTGCAGTGCCTGTGGAGGCCAGAACTGTAATTAAAGGTGGTTGGGAGCCACCCGCTGTCGGTGCTGGGAATCAGACCCCAGTCTTGGAAGAGCAGCAGGTGCTCTTCTCTCTAGCCCCAGCCTGCTTTCTCATGTAACCCAGGACCCCTGCCAGGGATGCCCCCACTCCCAGGAACTGGCCCCTCCCACCCACACCGGATCACTAATCAGGACCCGCTTGGTCCCAAGTCTGTGGGGCAGCTGTTATCCCACAAGCTGTGCTGCTCTGCTCGCTGATGACGGAACTGACGGTTCTGGGCCTGGAGGTTGAGGTTGGAAGATGGTAGCTGTTTTTGTCACCTCCATGATGTGGCATAGGGATGCTCATTGTCAGAACTGTAGAGGAGGAGGCTTGTTCACTGCCCCTCACCTCCTAGCTGGGGTCAAGTGCCCTGTGGTTCCTGTGCTCGCTTTTCTTGTTGCAAGGTTAGAACTCAGCTGTGTATGCTGGGCCAGCAACAGTTGTCACAGTTCAACAGTTGTCACAGTTTTGTCTTCTGGCATGGTCTCATAATCCCAACATCTCAGTCCAGCTGGGGCCATGAGACCATGCTGCCAAAGGGTCATTGTGTTTTGCTCTTCTAGACGCGGGAAGGGACGGACCCAGCTCTCTCTCCTTCCTCGAGCTCTGCAGCGCCAGGGTGCTGCTCCTCAGGCTGAGAACGGCCCAGCTCCGGGGCCGGCGGTCGCCCCATCTGTGGCCACCGAGGCTCCTAAGATGTCCAATGCCGACTTTGCGAAGTTGCTTCTGAGAAAGTGAGCAGGACTCTGAGATGGAGACGCCTTACCTGTCCTTCCTGCTGGCCGGGCTGGCCACCACGGGCCCTGAGACAGAAGGGCTGGGTTCTCGCCTGCGCTCCCACAGATTCTCCTCTGGTGTGGATGGGAAGGGAGAGCCTACGGTGAACATGGCGGTGAGGAGTGTTCCCTCACATTGAGGGCGGAGGCCGACCGCTCTATGGGCTGTCCCCAGGTACGTTAGTGTCCTAACAAGGAGGGACCCAGCTTTCGAGGCCCACTTGTCCTGATGCTTTCACCGCCTCTGGCCCCTTTTCTACGAACCCCCTCCCCCGGCCCTGCACAGCACGTATGCCCATCACTCTGTAAGTGTGGAAGATGGAATGGGAGAGCTTATCACTCATCAGAATGGCCTGTCGAGAAGTGTGGGACGTCACAGAAGACACGTGTGATGGGCTTTTGTCCAAAGAGGCTATGAGTTTTTCTATTATGTATTTCTAATTCACACTGTTTAATGTTCCCTAAAAGTGGAATGTCTGTGACCTTTGTTCATAGGAATTGTGTGCCAGCCACTCTGGACCACTTTCTTTGCCTGATGACTGGAGCCCTAAGCCCTCTGTTCAGACACTCACGTCGAAATGCCATGTCTAGTACAAAGTTGAGTCTCCCCATTGAGTTTTGTTTATTAAACTGAAGTTCTTACAGAAGCCTTGTGCATTGCAGCTGGGTGTGTGCTCATTATGGTGTGTGTGTGTGTGTGTGTGTGTGTGTGACAGTGCACCTGCTTTTCACACAAGCTGTGTGTTAACAGCTTGTGCAAATCAGTCCTGTGTCACTGCTCATATGATGCCGCAGTGACAGACTGGAGTTTCTGGCAGCCTGGCACTGCTGGGAAGAGTTTACCTCTCACCTCTCGACGTGCGGTTTCTGCCCTGAAAGCCCTTCGTCAAGGGGAGAGAGGGCGGTGGGGCAAGGACTCGCTGTCTAAAAGCACCTTGGAGGGAAATGTGAGGGGGTCCGTGCATGCGTGCTGGATGCCGACTGTGTGTTCTGTGTGCCCATGATGTTTGTCTAGGTGTTAGCAACGGAACCGAGGCCTTGTGCAAGCTAGACCCGTTCTCTGCACTGTAGCCCTCGGTCTGCATTTAAAAGCTCGGAAGAAAGATTTGTGTGTCTGTGTGAGTGTGTGCCATGTGTGGAATCCAGAAGAGTGCATTGCTGGATCCCTGCAGCTGTGGGGACTGAACCCCGGTCCTCTGCACGAGCAGCGAGTGCTTGTAACCACTGAGCCTCTCTCCTAAGGAAAGAATGCATGTGTGCACATGCTGGGGTGTGCTTGTGGACATCAGAAGCCAACTTTCAGGAGTTGGCTCTTGCCTCCACCATGGGGCCCCAGGATGGCTCAGGCTGCCCTGTGTAAGGCTGTCACCTGGTAAGCCATCTGCCCAGCCCTAAGTTTGTTTTTTATTTTTATTTTTTAACATTTTTTTTAACTTAACGTTTTAAAAAAATGATTTATGGGTTTTGCCTGCATGTGCGTATGAGCAGCATGTGTGTGCCTGGGGCCCATGGAGTTTAAAGGAGGGATCCCGTGGGTCTGGAGTTACAGGTGGTTGTGAGCTGCCATTTGGATGCTACTTGGATCCTAGGTCCCTTGCAAGAGCACCCAGTGCTCCGAGCTGCTGAGCCATCCCTCCAGCCCCTGAGCATTTTCTTTCTTTCTTTCTTTTTTTTTTTTTTTTTTTTTTTTTTTTGGTTTTTTGAGACAGGGTTTCTCTGTATAGCCTGGGCTGTCCTGGAACTCACTTTGTAGACCAGGCTGGCCTCGAACTCAGAAACCCGCCTGCCTCTGCCTCCCGAGTGCTGGGATTAAAGGCGTGCGCCATCACGCCCGGCTGTCCCTGAGCATTTAAGTGTGGTTGTGACTGTGTGTGTCCTGGAGCTCTCAACATTCAGCTCCCGCTCCTCCTTCCTTCCCACTCCTTGCCGTCTACCCACTGCTCCTTTCCAGACACGGCGTACTCCTCAGTCAGCCCACAGCAGTGTCTCACACGCAGCACACACAGGAGTACACTTAATGCCAGAAGAACCTGGCCCAAGTTGAGCTCCCATCTCATAAACGTTAGTTTACCCTTCCTATAAATGTTATCATTTTCAAAGTGCAGATTCTCCTCCATCTTTATTACATAACACACAAAGACCTATTAGATGACAGCTGTGGATCCCAGGCACCTCCCTGTGGCATGGCCTCCTCCTGAGTCTGTGAGGGAGCCTAAGAGACAGCTTCAAGGGTGAGCCTGGGCATTTACTAGGAAGAATGGCCCTGAGCTAATCTCCCTGGGTTCTAGTGACTTCCCTGCTTGTGTTAGAGAACCTACCTGGTTCTCTTACTGGTGGCCAGTGCCCAGGTGTGACTTCCTGCTCTCCACAGCATCATGACACAGCTGAGCCTTTCCACACGCCAGCAAGGGCCACCAAATTATTTTAAATGTGGGGGAAAACTTTGTAAATTTAACTCGGGGCACACACAATGACAAAGCAGGGGCGGGTGTCTCTTGGAACCCTACCAGCCAGGAAAAGCTCTGATCCTAGTGGTGGATGGAGAGAACCACTCTGAGCTGGCTTGATGTCTTGTTTATATGCTACACACAATAGGCACATGAAAACTCAGTGAGTGAAGCCAGGAAGGCAGTTTCTGAGCTGCTCTAGAATATGGTTTCAGAAGAGGATGCATGGTGGTGGAAGTCCTGGATGAGACATCGCAATGTATGTAATAAAATACTTTATTAGAACCAGGAATTTGTTAAAATAATATTTTCCACATGTAGCTAAAGTGCAGGTTCTCACTACAGGACAAAGTGAGCCTCCCATGAGACTTGGGTGTGCAGAGAAGAGCCAGGAGCTGGGGGCTGCACCTGGATGCAGCGTCTTACCAGGTGATATCTGCGGCTGCGTCCTGCAGAGCTGTTGGCGGTGCTGCACGCACACATCTTTTTTCTCACCTATTTTTTTTTCTCAGTCTGTCAGAAAACTGCCAGAGTATCTTTCTAAACGCTGGATACCATCACTTGGTGGCTGGTATGAGTTTCCAATTCAAACAAAAAGTGCAGTGCGCCGGGACACTGTAGGCTGTCTCAGAACAAAATCCAGTGACATAGCCATTATGACTCTAAATAGCAGCAGTCAAATTGGCATAAGCCATAAATATGATTGAAAAAAAGTTTATTTTTCCTAAGATGACAACTTGGAAATGTGTCTATCAGATGTGACACCATCCATCACTTTACAAGTTACCAGAAGAAGGCCACTCCAAGGCAGTGGGGACACCGGACCCTGTGATGGCATCAGATGGGAAGAGGGTTTCAAACCACAAGACAAAGGGGGAAAGGCTGGGTGGTCGTGGTCACAGGTGTTTGCCCGTTTTAAATCTTTTATCAGAACTGCTTATTTGGGGTTAATGTGGTTTCTCAGATACATCCTTTTGTAATGTTAGGGCAGGTGCCTTGTGTGTGGTGCATGCTGGGTAGTATTCTCCCACCAAGCGTCACCTCCCGTGTCCTCAGAAGACTGAGTGGGAGGTGACGGCAGACCTGCTCTGTGGAGTGAGAGGGTAGGTTGGCTTGGCTAGCCTCAGTTGATGCAAGTGAAGTATAGGGCAAAGATAAGGGAAAGCCGTTCTGCCTGCCCTCCACCCTCCTCAGAACAGTCTGGGCAGGGAAGCGCTATTCCCTGTCACTCAGGTTAGCAAGTTAATAGCTCAGAGGGTCTTCGGGAATCTGCAACCTCCTACTGGAGCTGGCAACGCTTGCTTCTTGTGTCAAAGGGCTGGGCTGCCAGTAGAAGCTGCTGCCACAGCCTCTCAGGAGTAAATCCCTGCCTCAGCACAGGGCAGGTTCTGCCCAAGGTTGCAGCCTTCTGAGGTCTCAGGACCTCCAAGGCATCAGAGTGATTGCCGTGGCCCTGAGTTCTGTCTCACAGATCTCTCTGCCTCTGCCCTTAGTGCAAAGTCTGTCTAGACACCCAGGCTCAGGACATTAGAAAAGCACTGCTGCCCTACTGGGTGCCGGGATCACCACAGGTGTTGTGGTCGCAGCACCACTCGGTCGCTGCTAGCTCACTAAAAAAGTAAAAAAAAAAAAAAAAAAAAATTAAATAAATAACTTGGCTGAACTATAAATTATCCTGAAGACAGGCTTAATAATTTAGTTTTCTTTCTCAACTGAAAAACATCTGGAGGTAAAGAATGTTTAAGGGTTTCCTTTTGCTACCAGGGGAGAACTGTTTCTAGAAAGGCCTTCTCTGGATGCCAAGGGAGGGCTGGCCGGCGGTTAGGGCCTCACAGGGAGCGTCTCCTTGAACCCAGAATGGTTGGGCTGGGCTTCTGGCAGCGCCACCGAGTACTCGGTGGTGGCAAGGAGCAACGTGTCCAGTGTGACCTCCGTACACTTGGCTATGAAGCGGATGAAAGGCCGCACGTCACCCTCGTTGGCAACTTCCAGTACATGGTAGTACTCGGACCTCTGCTCCTTGCGGATGGTGATGGGCGGGTATCCCGCCTGCATCAAAATCAGGTTCATCAGCAGGCGGGAGGTCCTCCCGTTGCCGTCGATGAAAGGGTGGATGTACACCAGTTTGTAATGGGCCAGGGCCGAGAACTCGACTGGGTGCAGGTTCATGGCATCCTCTGAATTGAGCCACTGTGTGAACTCCTGCATCTGCTTCTCCACATCCCGGGGGTGGGGTGGGATGTGATGGCCCACCAGGACCTGGGTCCTCCGGAACCTGCCTGCCTCCACTGGATCCACATACCCCAGTACCCTCCTGTGGATCTCCAGCATGTCGTCGATGGTGACAGACCCAATGCGGGAGACCAGGGTGGTGTTGATGTACTTCATGGCCGCGTGCATGCCGATTACCTCGTTCTGCTCCTCCAGGCTCTTCCCTGGCACGGCGTAGCGGGTCTCCAGGATATGCCTGATCTCCGAGAGGGTGAGGGTGTTGCCCTCGATGGCCACCGTGTGGTAGATGTGGTGGTAGTAGGTCTCCTCCATGACCCTGCGCAGCGCTGAGCTCCCCTTTGGGATGGACATGACCTTCTTCACTTTGCTGTCGATGACGCTGAAGTACCTCTGGTCAATTTCCTCCACGAGGGGCAGTGTCCGATCCCGGTTGACCAGGGCTTTCTCGTGGAAGGGCGAGATGGTCAGGGCCCTGGTGTATAAGTAGTCAGCCTGGATGATGTCCTTGTCTTCTTCCGAGAAAATGCCGAACTCATTCAGTGCATCTACGAAGCCGGGGTCCATCTTGAGGGCGTGCAGAAAGAGCTTGTGGGCTTTCCCTCTCTTGCCTTGGCGCTTCATCTCCAGGGCTTGGTTTAGGGCGGCCTTGGCTTCCAGCTTCCCTGCTGGAAGAGAGCCAGAGAGGCCTGATGAGCAGGGTGGGCTGTCCCTGTACAGGCCTCCCAGGGACACTACTACAGCCATGTCGCTTCTGTGACTCAGACCCCAGCTACTGCCACTCTCCACAGTTGGAATGCTAGTTGCTGTCCTGTATCCTAGGCCACTCTACACTGGGAGGTCCCCTGCCAACTATCTTCTGCCTGGGCGTAGACAGTCTGGGCATTTGCTATCCCCGTGCTTGCCCTACAGTATGGCTGCACTGGGTGGCCCACCTTCCCTACGGACAGGTGGCTCTTATCTCTTGAGACCCTCTCCTTCAGGCTTGGGAGTGTCAACACCTCACCCTCAGCCCTTCCCATGCCTGGACTATTTCTGTTTTCTGGCAGTGCTGGGGACTGGAACCCCGGGCCCTTGTGCATACCAGACAGGTGCTATCAGAGCTATGCCCCTGCTTCTAATGATGTGATTCCATTGTGGTAATGTGTGGTTGTCACCCCTGGGGACAGTGTGCCGCTGGCATCCAGGTAGGCTGCTGCAACACTCACTGTGCACACGGGGCATGCTTTGCACTGAGCTCTGGGCTTCCTTTGAGGGTGCACTCACCCACACTCAGCTTCCCTGAGTTCCTGGAGCGCTCTCCAGTCCCATCCCCAGTGGTTTCTGGCCGGAGGGAGCACTGTTCTCAGGTGCTCTTCCTTGAACCACCCCCATGTAGATCTGAGGTGCAGCTCAGGGCCCACCCTTTGTGTGTCTCCCTCCAAATGCTGGCACACCCGTTCTCAGTCACTCATCAGACTGGATTTCCGGACTGCCTCATTCACTGGGACGCCCTCATGCTTACACACACACAAACTGACAAGGCCAACCAAGTTGGCCAGTGCACTCACCTGGAGACGTCTTAGTCTCGACTGTCAGCAGCCCCGCATCCTTGGAGGAGACACTGAGCTCCGTGCATGGGCTGGTGCACTTGAGAACCACAGGCTGTGCCCGGTCCAGTTTGCTTCTTAGCAGGTGGAAACCTCTGAGCACAGCCAGGCATTGCTCTTCCACAACTCCCAGCGGCAGCAGCAGAGCCAGCAGCGACCCCAGAGCCATGCTCAGCAGCGCCATCCACAGGAAACGGCCCCAGACGGAGACCCATTTGGGTTCGGCCACCGCCACCACCGATGCCATTGGCATGAGTATCATCTGGACTGAGGGCTGGGTCCAGAGCACGCGACCCGTCACAGAGGAAAAGCTGGACCCTGCAAGGAACCAAGCATAGTTAAAGAATGACGCAGGGGGTGTGGACCCGTTCCCAGATGGAGAGACCAGACACAGAGAATCACACTTTCTAATTCATTAGGGACCAGGGAAAAGGGGGAGGGGTCTCACGGTGCAGGGCCAGCCTGGAAAGATTCATCCTAACCCATAGCTCCTCCGGGGTAGAGTGATAGGACTCTAATGCATTTACATATATTAACTTTCATAATCTCAGCCTACAACCCCAGGAGGTGATGTTTCCACACCGCCCTCCCCAGAGGAGATGCAATCAGAACTCAGAAAAGTGAAGTCGAGGACTTGTCAGCCCCCCTCTTAGTCCACTAGTCCACCACAAGCGACTGTTGCCACAGGACACCTAGTGTTTGGCCTGTCACTCCTGCACACGCCCCTGGACACACACCACAATCTTCGATAAGGACAAGTCTGGTGTTCTGATGTTACCATATGAATACCGACAGCCTCGGTGCCCAGTATTGTGTCCCTTCTGCCCTTCCTTCCCTGGCTTGCCCATCATAGACAAGGAAACCCAAGGTCTGGGCAACAACAGTGGGTGATGATGCCCTACCTCCGCGAGGGCGAACACAAGCTTGGGGGCTGGCGGGGCGGGGGGTGGGGGCGAGGGAGCAGGTATGCAAATGCCATCTTGCCAACAATAAGCATTTATTGGGCAACTATGATGTGCCGGACACTGCGCTGGCGGCCAGCCTTGCATGCTGTCAGCCCCCTTGCGAAGAGAGAGCAAGCAAGCTACCTGTAGCTCCGGGTTTACAGATGAGGGATGACGCCGTTCTGACAGGCGGCGCCGGAGCTCCGGGGCCTGACTCGCCACGTCATCACTTCGCGCGGCCTGTGCAGCGGCTCGAGCCCAGCAGGCTTCGGCTTACTCCCGAAGTGGGGGTGGGGGGAAACTGAGGCTGCCGCGAGCTCACGCTGCGAACCAGCCTAGGGCTCGTGCCCTCCCGCACCATCCAAGCCCGCGCGGCCGTTCCCCGCAGCCGCAGGCTCCGCCCCCACCACCTCGCCCCGCTCCCGTCGCCTCGCCATTGGACGGACGGCCGCCCTTGCCGCGGCGGATTGGCTGTCTCGACCTGTCCATCCGTCGCGCTTCCGGGTTCTCGAGCAAGCTAGGGCATCCCCCCGGTAAAGGCGCGCCGTGTGCCGCTCCCATTGGCTGTTGCTTGTGTGCAGCTCGTGCGGGAAGCAGCCAATAAGCGGCAGGGGGCGGGGTCGAGACCACCCGCCAGGACGAGCATTCGCGTTCTGTCTCCCCGTCCCAGCATCTGCTACCTTCCTTGGCCTCCGCCTGGGCTCCGTGTGCCTCAGTTTCTCTGGTGTGCAATGGCAGTAGCCACATCACCAAACGTTTCCCACTTCTTAATCCCGGCTTCACCGTTTGTCCCTTTTCTTTTCCCCCTTTCTTGTCCTCTCTAATCTACTTTGGTTTTTGAGATGGCTTCTCACCGTGTAGCCCAGGCCTGGCTAGGAATTAATTCACGGTGTAGCCCAGGTTGGTCGGGACTTACTGTGTAGCCCGAGCTGGCTTAGAATTCAACCCGGGTCCTTTTGAGCCAACATACCTTCCTGACCTTTTTTAGTTTGCATTCTCTGGAGCGGCTGGCTATGGCTTTTTGTTTACCAGATTAAAGTTTTTTTTTTTTTTTTTTTTTTGGTGCAGAGGACAGGCCTCCCATCTCAACCCACAAATATTGAACCGGAAGCTTCCAGGGCCTGCTTTGAGAGGTTACTGGGCACACTCTGTGGAGTCAGACGGCCCACAGATTCAGAGTTTTGCCCTCAGCCTCTTGTGATCTTGGATCAGTTTTCTCAACGGCACAATGGGACAACAGCTCACATCTCTTAATTAAAAAAAAAAAAAATGTTGTTTGTGTGCGCGCACGTGCACAGAGATCAGTTTGCAAACCTGGGCTTTCTCCTTCTACCATATAGGTTTGTGGATTGAACGCAGTTCACCAAGTTTGGCTCCTACCTGCCTTAGCCCTCAGGTTCTGGATTTGGGACTCTTTTCATAGAGCCACACAGCCCTGGGTTCGCATCCCAGCTCTGCCACTAGCAGACTGACTTGGTGGTGTCAATCTACTGCAGGTAGCTCAAATTGGTCTGGGACTCACTGTGTAGCCCGGGCTAGCCCCAACCTCCCGCCTCTGCCTTTGCCTTCTAAGTGCTGGGATTAGAAGCATAAACCACCAAATCCGGTTTCAGCCTGCTTTCTTATAAAACCCCCTGATCAGCCCGGGGATGGCTCCACCCACAATGGGCGGGGCCTTCCCCCATCAATCACTAATTAAGAAAATGCCCTACAGTTGGATCTTATGGAAACATTGTTCTCAATTGAAGTTCCTTTCCCTCCAGATAACGCTAGTGTAGTGATTCTCACCCTGTGGGCCATGAAACCACAGGACTCTCATATTAGCTATTTACATTACATTACGATTCATCACATTAGCAAGCTTATGGCTATGAAGTAGTAATGAAATAATTTTATAGTTGGGGGTCACCACATGTGGCATGAGGAAACTATGTTTAAATATAATTTTATAATGTAGTATGTTAGTAAGGGTTCTCTTGAGTCACAGAACTTTTGGGTAGTCTCTATATAGTAAGAGAATTTATTATGATGACTTACAGTCTGCAGTCCAACTCTCCAACAATGGTCAGCTGTGAATGAGAAGTCCAAGGATCCAGTAGTTGCTCAGTCCCACGAGGCTGGGTGTTTCAGCTGGGCTTCTGTAGAAGTAGGTTCCGACAGATGTGCTGGCAAGTAAGTGCAAGCAGGGGAAGAAGAGTGAATCTTCCTTCTTCCAACCTTCTTATATAGGTCCCACAGCAGAAGGTGTGGCCCAGATTAAAGGTGTGTACCGCCATGCCTGGATCTGGGACTTGCTTTGGCCCAGGCTGACCTTGAACTCAGAGATCTCCTTGCCTCAGTCTCCTGGGATTAAAGGCCTTGCCTGGGCCCAAGCTTTTCTTCCTTCCTTTCTTTCTTTCTTTCTTTCTTTCTTTCTTTCTTTCTTTCTTTCTTTCTTTTTTTTGGTTTTTCAAGACAGGGTTTCTCTGTATTGCTCTGGCTGTCCTGGGACTCACTTTGTAGACCAGGTTGGCCTCGAACTCAGAAATCTGCCTGCCTCTGCCTCCCGAGTGCTGGGATTAAAGGCTTGCGCCACCACGCCTGGCCCTCTTTTTTTTTAAGATTCATTTATTTATCTTATGTATATGAGTACACTGTTGCTGTCTTCAGACACACCTGGAAGAAGGCATCAGATCTCATTACAGATGGTTGTGAGCCATCACGTGGTTGCTGGAATTGAAGTCAGGACCTCTGGAAGATCGGTCAGTGCTCTTAACCGCTGAGCCATCTCTCCAGCCCCAGGGCCATAGTGGCTTTTCATGGCCACTATGCCTCAAGATTGCCACCCCAAGATCCAGAAACTTGTGTCTCCCAGTCTCAAGATTCGGATAACAGGTGAGCCCTCCAATTCTGGATTGTAGTTCATTCCAGATATAATCGAGTTGACAGCCAGGAATAGGCAGTACTTGTAGTGATTGCATTAGGGAGGTTGAGAACCTCCAGCCTGTGTCAGGATGGCATAACACAGGCCCGCACAGAGGATCTTATGTCTAACCCCTGATCAAGGGTCTTCAACGTTCTCTGAGCAATCTCTAAGATGACATTCAGACATCCTAAGTGGTCATTTCATTGTAAAAGCCTTTCACAGAGGAGGCAACCAGTGTGTGGAGGGGAGTTGCTGTCACAGAAGACAAGGGGCTCTCAGGCTAGACTGATGGCCATTCACACACAGGGCCACTACCCCGGGCAAGTCACTTACCCTCTGAAGTTTTCGGCACTCAGACATAAAATTGCCATGTGTAGGGCCCTCCTCTCTCCAGGGCTTCCTGGGAAGCTGACATAATCTCTAACAGACTTGGGCAAATCCAGAAGGTCTAAGGGCCCTGGCGATGAATGGGAGACACTGGGGAGGGTCGGGGACTGCGGGGTACCAGAGAGCACAGGGCTTCCTTTGCAGCTGAGGTCTAGCCCACAGCTCTTATGCTGGGTTAAGTCTGACGGGTGATCGTGACCGCTCCTCCTAACCCCCAGCCCCAGTTCTCAAAAGCGTCATCTGCCCTGGATTGTTAGGTGACATTTTCAACATTTTTAACAGTAGGCATGTCTGTGAGCCAGGTTGTAATCTGAAAGAAGCTTATCTTGGAGGCCTCAGGAGTGTCGGGAGGAGGGGAGGGGGATAGAATCGACATATATTGTGTGGGAAATGAAAAATGTAACAATGTACCAACTACAAAACCAAACAACAAAACGAGCGCTGAGTGTTAGGGCTGTGTGGCCACCAGGGGGCGGTAGCTCCTTTGGAATGGCTCTCGTCCTCCAGTCCTTGTCAGGAGAAGCTGTGGGTTGGGTGTATAAAATATGGCCCCTGAAGTAATCCTGAAAAGTTGTCTTTCTCCATCCGAAGCATTCTGTATTAGGTGGAACTGCCTCCATGAGGCACACAGGAGTAGGAGGGTTTTTTTTTTTTTTTTTAAATCGCTCATCTTAACTCATGACAAAGAATTTAGAAAATGGTTGTGTGAAAAATATACCCATTATGAAAACCCAAACCAAACACGAGCCTCTGTGTCTCTGAATGTCTGTCATGTTTTTCTAGTTGAGATAGATGTCTTGGTTCCAAAGGTCAGACCGGGCTGAGACAGCCAGTATACATCATTTTAAAGAGGGGGAATGGTTGGAGAGATGGCTCAATGGTTAAGAGCACTGACTACTCTTCCAGAGGTCCTGAGTTCAATTCCCAGCAACCATATGGAGGCTCACAACCATCTGTAATGGGATCTGATGCCTTCTTCTGGTGTGTCTGAAGACAGCTACAGTGTAGTCACATAAAATAAATGAATAAATCTTTTTCTTTTCTATGTTTTTCCAAGACAGGGTTTCTCTATATAGCCCTGGCTGTCCTGGAACTCACTCTGTAGACCAGGCTGGCCTTGAACTCAGAAATCTGCCTACCTCTGCCTCCCAAGTGCTGGGATTAAAGGCATGCGCCACCACTGCCCAGCAAGAAGTCATCAGATCTCATTACAGATGGTTGTGAGGCACCATGTGGTTGCTGGGAATTGAACCCAGAACCTGGAAGAGCAGTCAGCACTCTTAACCTCTGAGCCATCTCTATAGCTTTGAATAAATTTTTTTCTTTTGGTTTTTCAAGACAGGGTTTCTCTGTATTGCTCTGGCTGTCCTGGAACTCATTTTGTAGACCAGGCTGGTCTTGAACTCAGAAATTCACCTGCCTCTGCCTCCCAAGTGCTGGGATTAAAGGCGTGAGCTACCACGCCCGGCTTGAATAAATCTTTAAAAAAAAAAGGACCGTTGGCAATGGTGGTATCTCTTAAGATTAGTGAAGCTGTGTTGTGCCCTTCAGTGTCAGAAGGCTTCTCTGAGGCTTGGAGACCTCTTTGCAAGGCCTCCTGTACTCAGGCCTGCAGGTCCACTGTGCAGGGTGCTTGAGTATTTTCAAAGCAGGAAGCTGGGACACTCCCAGGCTGAACGGCTCCAGAGTGGACATCAGCCAGGAGTGGTGTGGTGGCACGTGCCTTTAATCCCACTATCGGGGAGGCAGACACAGCCAAATCTCTGCCTCCAGAGTATATTTTGGGGAGTGCCTTTTATGATTTGTCTTTGGAAGCCACATGCCCTCTGTCGCCTTTGCGCTTGGTATGTGGGAGAGTTCCCTGTGAGACTTGTCATGAGGGAACGGTATGAAGACCATCTTCCATCTTGAAGCCTCTGACCGGTCACTTGGCCTTTCCCTCATCAGGCCCAGCAGTAATTATGCTGAGTGGTCCGGTCTCCTTGATCCAGGCCGGGAGCTTCTGAATGGGCAGGGAACTCCTCTAGTCACCGTCTGCCCGAGCTGTGCATGAGCCCTCCCCAGCTGAAGGACTCTTAAATGGTCAGAAAAGCCTCAAGATGCAGTGTGGATTCAGAGACTGCCTCAGGCGCTCAGTGTACTCTCAGCCTCACGAAGGCATGACTAGTACTCTCTCCTCCTCTGGCTTTGGAACCGTAAATCAGGATGCAGTGGGGCCCCAGAGGAGCCACCCCCATAATCTCCAGACCCTCTGCTTCATCTGCTCAAGGTGACCAGGGCAGGTCAGAGGGGCGACATACCTCCCCGACCCCTTGATTCATCCAGATACCCAAAAGCTCTGTAGGTGGAAGTGTTGTGTTGTCATAGTAACAGGAGCCATGGAAATGAGCACAGGCTCCTGCTGGCCAGGGAAGCCAAGCTCTTAATACTCTCTGCTTCTCTTTTAGAGAGCATTTTCATGGGGCAGGGTGGGGGTGGCTTTGGTCAGACATCCAAAGGCTTTATGTCAGGAGCTGAGGAAATGCTCTTTAATTACTGAATAAATGAGCTCGACCCTAATCAGAGAGGTTGGCGGCATCTGGGGGGTTCTTAGGGGGAACCAGATGTAAGCTGAGTGCCTAGGCAACCTGTTCTTCTCAAGCTAACACCTCTGGGCTGGGATCCATGGCTAAAGTGCCTGCTGCACAAGCACATGTCACCCCGGGTGTCTGCAAGCTCAGCACACTAGCGTGGAGACAGGAGGCTCACGGACCATCAAGACTGAAATGCACAGCAGAGAACAGGAGACCGTGGGTCAAACAAGATGGGAGACAAGGACTGACACCCAAGCAGGTTCTCTGACACCCTCATGGTGCATGTCCTTCCTCCCCGTCCTGGCTGGTGTCTGTCAACTTGACACAGACAGGTACAGTCATCTCAGAGGAGGGAGCCATGGTTAAGAAAATGCCTCCATTGGATCAGGCTATAGACAAGTCTGTACGGCATTTTCTTAATTAATAATTTGGTAGGGAGCCGGGTGTGGTGGCGCACACCTTTAATCCCAGCACTCGGGAGGGAGAGGCAGGCAGATTTCTGAGTTCGAGGCCAGCCTGGTCTACAAAGTGAGTTCCAGGACAGCCAGGGATACACAGAGAAACCTTGTCTTGAAAAACCAAAAAAACACAAAAAAACAAAACAAAAAAAACCCCCAAAAAACCAAAACAAACAAACAAAAAAAATTTGGTAGGGAATGCTCCCACCCATTGTGGGTGGAGCCAGCCCATTGTGGGTGGAGCATCCTGGGCTGGTGGCCCTAGGTTCTATAAGAAAGCAGGCTGAGCAAGTCATGGGGAGCAAGCCAGTAAGCAGCACCCCTCCATGGCCTCTGCATCAGCTCCTGCCTCCAGGTTCCTGCCCTGCTTGAGTTCTTTTTTTCTTTCTTTTCTTCTTCTTCTTCTTCTTCTTCTTCTTCTTCTTCTTCTTCTTCTTCTTCTTCTTCTTCTTCTTCTTCTTCTTCTTCTTCTTCTGATTTATTTATTTTATGTATAAGAGTACAGTGTGGCTCTACAGATGGTTGTGAGCCTTCATGGTGGGAATTGAATTTAGGACCTCCTCTGCTCCTTCCAGTCAGCCCTGATCACTCTGGTCAGCCCCGCTTGCTCCAGGCCAAAGATTATAAATGAGTACACACTGTAGTGTCTTTAGACGCACCAGAAGAGGGTGTTAGATCTCATTAAGGATGGTTGTGAGCTGTTGCGGCCTGCCCACAGTCCACAACACAAACGGTTCAACTGAGAATGGCAGTTCGAGCTGAAAAGAGAGGAATCTAGACGGGGCGGAAGAAAGAATGGGGCTAAGACGATTTCATGTTCAAAGCCCGCCTTTTTTAATTCCAACATTCAGTTATAAAGGAAGGGGGAGGGAACCCAATTTCCCACCAAGTAACTGGGGATCCAGTAGCAGGACGAACACGTGTGTGCCTCCAAGCAGCTAAGCCGACAGGGTCCAGCAGTGGGCGTGGCAGCACGAATGAGCAGGAAACTCCACCCTTGAGCAAGCAGGTTCAAGCAGGTGGGGGAAGGGAGACCACATCTCCTCCCATTAGTTAACAACAACAACAAAAAAGGGCTGGCCTGAGGCAGAAAAATTATCTATGCTAAATAGTTCTGCCTGAGTTCTTAGGGCTAAAGAAAAAACCTGTTTTCGTGGGATTCCCTATCTTTTCTAATGGTAAACTGTATCTGGCTAAGACTGTCTTTAAAGCACTAACGGAATAGTGGAATAGCGCTGAGCTGTAGGCTCTGACTTTATAATGCTAATTAGTGCTGAATAGGTAACTACCTGGTTGCATTTTAAGTAGGGCGTTGGAACCCTGGCTAAGTTTGACTGAACAATTTTAGAATAACACTGAGTTGATAATCCTCCGCAATTTTGGATGACAGGCGGGGAAACAAGGAGAAGGGGCAAGACTGGCTGGCTCCTTAGTATAAGGCCAATTGACTATTTTATTTGGGTGGGAGGCAGTGAAGGGCTTGCCCTTTCGACAGTAAGGTCTCCAACCTCTCTCCCCCCTATTAATTAAGTTTAAATAGGCAATGCTTAACTGAGGTGATCAAATGATTTTCTCATCCTTAGATGAGTGGGCCTTTAACCTTGGCTTGGGTGGACATTGACCTGAAAAAAGAAAGAGATCTAGACAATGAGAGAGTAGCAATGCAAATTTTCCTTTTGGAGAAATCCAGGTACTTATTCAGATGCAAATTGTAAAACTAAAGCTAGTCTCTGGCCTCCTGTAGGGGAATTGGCTCAGAGGAAAACAGCGTTTCTGGGAGCTTCCATTCCCAGCTGAATTCTAAGCACAAGAGGAATTTTAGTCTTTAGAATGATACTTATGAGAAGAGACAGAATCTGTGTTTACCTGACGAATTAATCTCTCTGGTAGCCACCGTGCTCCATCTTCATCTCGTGAAAAAAACACAAACCGAGCCTCTTCCCCAGATTAGAACCGGATCCGGACCCTTCCATTCATTAGTCAGGGCGTCCTTCCATTTTACCAATGTATAAGAATTAGAAGTAACTGGATGCCAATGGCGCGCTGCAGACTGACCTTTAATGTCAGTTTGCAAAAAGTTTAGGATAAATAAGGTGAAGGCAAGATGAGCCTTTGGTGACCTTGGGGGATATAGATGCCCCTCTTTTGTTTTAAAAAGCCAATTCTTTAAGGTGCTATGAGCACGTTCAACTATTCCTTGTCCCATGGGGTTGTAAGGAATTCCAGTTTTATGTTTGATACCGAATTCTTTACAGAATGCAATAAAGTTTTTACTAGAATAAGATGGCCCGTTATCTGTCTTAATAAGCTTAGGCAACCCCATGGCATTAAAGGCTTGTAGGCAATGATCAATTACGTTTTTTGAAGCCTCCCCTGTATGCAGAGAAGCAAAGAGAAATCTTGAACAGGTATCAATGCAAACATGTATATATTTTAGTTTTCCAAATTCTGCATAATGGGTTATATCCATTTGCCAAATATGATTAGGCATAAGGCCTCTAGGATTGACTCCTAGATGTGGCACTGGAGATAATGTAATACATTTAAGACATTGTTTTACAATCATTCTTGCTTGCTCCTTAGTGATCTTATGTCGGAGCCTTAGGGTATGGCTAGAGAGATGAAACCTTTCATGATCACGTTGGGCCAGAGCAACAGGATCCGAAACTAAAGCTTCTCCTATTAGAGCTCTGTCAATGCGATCATTACCCTCGGCCAGAGGCCCAGGAAGACCAGAGTGAGACCGTATATGACCAATATAAAACGGATTTTTTTGGGCAAGAATGATGTTTTGCAATTCTGAAAATAAGGATCCTGATGGCGTATTGAAGTTAAACGTACCACAGGTTTCTAATAAGGGTACTGACTGAGCAACATATAAACTGTCAGTAAAGATATTAAAAGCCTCATGTACAGACTGAAAGACCTTTAGTACTGCTGTTAATTCGGCTAGCTGAGCCGAGAGACCAGGAGTCTCTACGATAACCTGTTGATCATTAATAAGATATCCAGCTCGCCCTTTAGAGGAGCCATCAGTAAAAATCAATAGAGCATTATTTAAAGGCTGTAAAGAAGTCATCTTAGGAAATATCATATCATGTACATTTAAAAATTTTATCAACCTATCTTGAGGGTAGTGGCTGTCTATAGTTCCATTAAACCCTATTTGTGCAAGCAACCAATCTGTACTATGCTGTTTCAGCCAAGTGTCTTGACTTAAGCTGTAAGGCTGAACAATGATATCTGGCTCTTTTCCGAAATAAGTCAATGCCTGCCTTCTTCCAGTGATAATCATCTGAGCCACTGCTTCGTGATATGGCAAGATATTACGTTTGGGAGAAATCCTCGAATGTATCCACATTACAGGAAATTTTTGCCATAGCAGTCCCATAGGCACATGAGTCGTATTAAAAATTAACAGGTGCAGCGGCAGGGAGTAATCTATATAGGTAACGAATTGCTCTTCAATAGACTTTTTCACTAGCTGTAAGGCCAGCAATCCTTCTGAGGTTAGGGATCTAGGGGAAGTGGGATCAGAACTCCCTTTAAGAATATCAAATAAAGGTTTCAACTCCCCTGTAGTAAGCTTTAAATAGGGGCGAAGCCAGTTAATATCACCTAACAATTTTTGAAAATCATTTAAGGTCCTTAAGTTATCTCTATGAATAACGATCTTCTGGGGAAAAACAGCTTGATCAGTGAGTCTAAAACCCAAATAATTATAAGGATCCTGAGTTTGTACCTTTTCAGAAGCAATTTGCAATCCCTTATCAGCTAGGGCTTTTTGTAAACCTTTATAACACAAAAGCAATTCTTGGGGGTCCTTTCCCGCCATCAAGACATCATCTGTGAAATGAACGATGTAAATATTTGGCCATTGTTGTCTAACAGGCTGAATTGCTTTCGCCACAAACCTTTGACATAATGTGGGACTATTAGCCATCCCCTGTGGGAGGACTGTCCATTGATATCTTTTCATGGGTTCCTTGAAATTTACAGAAGGAACACTAAAAGCAAATCTCTCACAATCCTTTGGATGCAAAGGGATGGTAAAGAAACAATCTTTCAAATCTATAACAATCTTATAATATCCCTTAGGAATGGCTACTGGGGAGGGGAGCCCCGGTTGTAAGGTTCCCATAAGTACCATGGTTTCATTAACCTTTCTTAAATCTTGTAACAGTCTCCATTTTCCAGATTTCTTTCTGATAATGAAAATGGGTGTATTCCAGGGAGAATGAGACTCCACCAAATGTCCTGCTTCTAACTGCTCCTGCACTAGCAAAGAAGCGGCCTCTATTTTCTCTTTAGGTAAAGACCACTGATCTACCCACACCGGAATATCATTACGCCATTGAATTTTTTCCGCGTGGGATGCAGGCAAGATAGTGGTCACTATTGAAAATACTTTAAGCCTCTCATGTTAGAGTGGGGTTTAAGATCCTCAAAGGTCTTAATTCCCTGTCCTTTCTTTACTAGTTCACGACCAGGCAGGGGTCCCTGCCTGAATGTCTGCTCAGTCACCATCTCCTTAGAACTGCACAGAATAACACCCATCTGTGACAACAGATCTCTTCCCCACAGGGTCACAGGCAAATTTGACATAACATACGGCTGAATCTTTCCTGATTTCCCTTCCTCATCTCTCCAGGTTAGCAATTTGGAACTACGTTTTGGGTTACTGGCATACCCAATTCCTTGAAGGTGAGTCAAGGAAACAGTCAAGGGCCAGTTTGAGGGCCAGTCCTGCCCTCTTATAATCGTTACATCGGCCCCGGTATCTATTAATCCTTCAAAGCCTTTTCCATCAAGAGTCAATTTAAGGTTAGGTCTCTGATTTGTGATAGATTTTACCCAATTTACGCCCGAGGAGTCAAAATTATTTTGTCCTTCCTCATTTTCAAAGAATCTATACAGTGACTGGCGTAAAGGGATCAAAGTAAGTTGAGCAATTTTCTGATTAGCGGGTATAGTTATAACACCACGAGGGCAAGCAGCTATGATTTTAAGTTTTCCCTCATAATTATTATTTATAACACCTGGATAAATCTGCATGCCTTCTACAATAGAACTGCTCCGTCCTAAGAGAAAGCCACAGGTTTCTACTGGCAGTGGTCCAAAGACTCCGGTAGGCAGAGTTTGGACTCCCACTTCTGGGGTTAATATTGTGTGGACAGTGGAACAGAGGTCCAGTCTTGCATTTTCTGGGTTTGACCTGACAAGCTCAAGAACTGATCTTGTTGGCTGGGCAGCAGATTTATAGCCCCATAAGCTGTCTTCTTTGAGTAACTCGGGGCCTGGGGCTGACCCCTTTCCTCGTTTCCCGGCACCGGGCGGCTCAAAACCCTTGGTTTATGCTTACAATCTTTTGCCCAGTGGCGGCCCTTCCCACACTGGGGACATATTCCTGGGGTACGGTCTGTTTGTCTACCCTTGGCGCCCTTGTTCTTAGGACAATTACTTCTAAAGTGATCCAAACTTCCACAATTAAAGCATGCATTATTCCCTCGTTTCCTCGAGAACATTGCTTGCACGTGGGTTCCCTGCGAGAACTCGCAGGAAGGCCCGATGTCTGCGCAAAGACGGACATATCCCGCCAAATCTGTCTGTCCCTTATGCCGTTGAATTGCAGCTCGGCAAATTGCGTTAGCATTCTCATAAGCCAGTTGCATAACGAAGGGACTACCCGTGTCTGGACTTCCAAGGATTCTACTAGCTGAAATCAACAGCCTGTCCACAAAGTCCTGATATGGTTCATCAGAACCCTGCTGAATGCTAGCTAAACTTCCACCAATATCTCCTTTAACTGGCAACCTTCCCCAAGCACGGCGTGCGGCTGTTGCAATTTGCGCGTACACTGCAACGGGAAAATCAATTTGATTTGTCTGTCCCTCATATGGACCCTTTCCTAAAAGCATGTTGCTATCCCAGTCTGAGTTACCAGCCTGAGCATTAAAAGCAGCAATTTTCTTACTGGCGTCTCGCCATTCAGAATCCCAAAGCAAAAAATCTCCTCCTGACAGGGTAGCCTTGGAAAGAGTCTTCCAATCTGAGGGGGTTAAGTGTGACTCCACAACTGTGTCCAGTAATGCTTGAGTGAATGGGGCTGAAGGACCATATTGCACAACAGCCGCCTTTAACTCTTTTATCAACTTGAAATCCAAGGTCTGGTAATGTCTGGCCCTAGTATCTTGCTGATCAACTACCTCGACCACAGGAAAGGCCAGCGTATTAGACGAATTCTGTCCTTTCCCACGAGCCTGACTCACAACTCTTTCTAGCGGCACCTGGTGAACTACAGAAGAGTTACTCTTCTCCGCTTCTGAGATCTTTTTTAGTTCCCGAAGCTCATTAGTCAGCCTCTGAAGCTTAATCTCAAACTCTAACTCACTTAGCCGTGTGTCCCTATGAGTAGCACCTCCCGAAGTGGTGACTATAGGTGAAGAGGGAGATTCGCAAGAGGACCAATTCTCATTAAGGTAATGGGCAATTCCTCTATCTGAGTGATTTTTGTTAAAATTCAGTCCATCATCAGAGTTTCCACATTTATCAATTTTTGAGTTAAGAAGATCTTTTTCTGAGGAGGCCTTTTCTGATAGGCACTCCTCCTGAGATACCACAAGCTCCACCTGAGGGCAATTTAGCCCTGGAGAAGTTGCATCTTTTATAGCATCATTTACGAGCGTCCGGAGGCCTAGGGTAAAATTATCTGTCTGAGCAATTTTTAAGGCCTCACCAACTTTCTCCCAGGTTCCACAATCTATCATTTCTTCTTCCTTGAACCATGGACAACAGCTATCTATCTTATCTAAAAAATTTCTTACTAATTGTACTTCAAGCCTTACTCCTCTGGCCTGAAACAACTCCTGAAAACTAAATACAACTGCCTGATCCATGACTTTAAACCCTTCCTTCTTCCACCTAAGCAGCTTTCTAAAAAGCTGCGGCACACCACCTGTTTCTGTATCTAGTTCCGATTAACAAGCTGCTGACCCAAGCAGAACCAGTGTTGGGTTAGCACTGATTCAAACTTGATTCGTATCCTACCGCATCCTCAGCAACACTTTACAAAACTGAAATTTTAAGCTAGCGCTAGCACGTGTACCTGTCCGTTGCTCCGATGCTCCTATACGAAGATCCTTTCCTTTCTTGTGGAGCTCCACACAGCAGCCGTTTCTCTTAGCATCCCTCTGCTTTTCTTCAGGTCCCTGTTCGGGCGCCAACTGTTGCGGCCTGCCCGCAGTCCACAACACGAACGGTTCAACTGAGAATGGCAGTTCGAGCTGAAAAGAGAGGAATCTAGACGGGGCGGAAGAAAGAATGGGGCTAAGACGATTTCATGTTCAAAGCCCGCCTTTTTAATTCCAACATTCAGTTATAAAGGAAGGGGGAGGGAACCCAATTTCCCGCCAAGTAACTCGGGATCCAGTAGCAGGACGAACACGTGTGTGCCTCCAAGCAGCTAAGCTGACAGGGTCCAGCAGTGGGCGTGGCAGCACGAATGAGCAGGAAACTCCACCCTTGAGCAAGCAGGTTCAAGCAGGTGGGGGAAGGGAGACCACAGTGAGCCACCATGTGGTTGCTGGGATTTGAACTCAGGACTTTCAGAAGAGCAGTCAGTGCTCTTACTTACTGAGCCACCTCACCTGCCTGGCTGAGGCATTTAATAGTAACAAATTAGTCTCAGGGTTGCCATTCCAGGAGCAGGGGCTGGGAAGGAAAAAACAAAACAAAATAAAGGGATTTATGTTTTTATAAGCTCATTCTGTGTAACTGAGCATGACTTCGAACTTCTGATCCTTCTACTCCCACCCTGGAGCGCTGGGTTGGAGATAGATACCACCATGCCCAGTTTATGCAGTGCAGGGGACTGTACATGGGATGCCATGCACACTGTGCAAAAACTGTACCATGGCACTGTACTCCTCCATCCCAACCCACAGAGTCCCCTCTGGACTGACTCTGTCTCTGTCTCTCTGTTCCGTTTCTGGTCGTACCATACGAGGGTGGCACAGATCCATACTATGTGCCGGTGAGTTAGGAAGGCTGACATTCCATATGTGAATGAGATGATGCCGAAGGAGGGACCAAGACAATCAAAAGTGACAAGGTGGTGGCGGGGTAGAAGGCCTTGGACGAAGGGCCATTTTATACTGGTGTTTACAGTGGGGAAAGGGGTTGAGGAAGCAGGGTTGAGAGGAAGGAGAAGGCCTCTTGAGGCACACGCAAAGGCTCACAAGAGGAAAGAGCCTGCCACACCCAGGGACTGGCTCAAGGTGGGGATTTGAATTCTCCATGTGGAGAAGGGCGTGGATGAGGAGGAATGGGCCAGGCAGGACTTCAGCAGTCCTGTAAGCCGCAGTGAAAAATTTAGGTCTTATTCTAAGGCTGACGGGAAGCCACTGGGGTTAAAGGTAAATTGGTTCAATGTGCATCTGAGAAGGCTGTTGTCCTTGTGCGAAAGAGGATGTCTGGGAATGGAGGGGTGGGCAGGTCGATGAGAGAGCTGCCAATGCAAGTGCGGCAACAGCAGAGAAGCCAAATGGGTCAATAAGGGGATCTGCAAAGGACCCATAGCAGGTTACCTTGGTAGCCATGGCCAGATGGACCCCAGGAGGTGATGTCATCGGAACCCTGGTCCCAGAGATGCCTGGCAGAAAGAACCAGGTTGCTTCCGAGTATCATGAGCATATGGCAGACCCGGATTTCAGCTTTGCCATGCCAAGAGCAACGCTCGGCCTTCCCCAAGACAATTGCAGATTACCAAGGAAGAGTTCTTGATTGGCCTTGGTCAAGTCACATGACTACTTCAGACCAAGCCTGGCTCAGGAGGGCCTACCGCTATGGGAGCTGTGGTAGACAGCTCCAGTAGGTGCCCACAGAATGCCCACCGTAGCACCCCTCCAACCACCCTCCACTCCCGGATTATTGGCAAACTTGGAAGGCTCGTGAGTCCTCGGAAGCCATTGGTCCTCGTTTTATGGCCCACCCCCTGGATTATTGGCAAACTCGGAAGGCTCATGAGTCCTCGGAAGCCATTGGTTCTTATTTTAAGGGCACAGAAGAAAAACACATCTACTCTGTCATCTTAGGAGATGAGAGAATTCATGGAAGCATGATGGTATCAGACGAGCCAAGAAAAGGACATCATGGTAGACTGAACCCCAGCTACCCAGGCAGTGGGCACTCAGACACAGCTGAGGAAAGAGAAGCTGGCAGGCGTTGTACTTTCTAGCTGCGTGGATGGACTCACAGTTCTTCCCAGATGAGGCCTTGTTCCTGGGAGGTGGTTTCTTTCCTTAACTGACAAGCTAGCAGACAGATAAGGCCAGTCATTAGCTGCACAGCCAGTCCGAGCTTCAAAACCAATCATCGGGGAGCATCCGGTAGCCCAGACTCACACTGGAGCCAGCCACCGTTCTAGCTTTGACCAAAAGGACCAGCCAACACAGAGCGGGCACCCCCTGCATCCCGCTTCTATGATGAAGCTGCCTGAGACTCCTCCTTCTCAGAAGGCTTTCGAGTGCTGTCCTGAAGCTCAGAAGAGCCTTGGAAGACAGGAGAGGGTGGGTCAATGCCTTTCCCCCAGATGATGGTTCTGAGATGTCCGTATGGACTCTAAAGATTCCAGTCATCAGTCCGGTGTGAAGGCAGATACCTATAATCAAAGTGGTGGGAGGTTTGCCCCCAGTTAAGGGCAAGCCTGGAGGAGTTGGAGGAGGCAGGGAGATGGGTTGGTCTGATCAACATACATGGCATACATTTGTGAAATCATCAAAGACTTGTGGCTGCTCTCCAAACAAACTTGTCTCTAACTGAAGAGCATTTGGCCATTCGTTTACCATAAGAGAGGCTGGGGTTTCTTTTTTTTTTTTTTTTTTGGTTTTTCGAGACAGGGTTTCTCTGTGTAGCCCTGGCTGTCCTGGAACTCACTTTGTAGACCAGGCTGGCCTCGAACTCAGAAATCCGCCTGCCTCTGCCTCCCAAGTGCTGGGATTAAAGGCGTGCGCCACCACGCCCGGCAAGGCTGGAGTTTCTTGTTTTCTGTTTTTCCTCCCTGGGTTAGGTGGCTAGGGATGTAGCACAGGCTAGGAATGTGAGTGTGGGAGTTGGGTATTGCTCTGAGGTGGGCTGGCTGCATTCATGCCCTGTACTTTACCACACCCTTCCTGGAGCTGGCATGACACGTGACATGTTTTGTCCGATGACGCTTGCCAGCACCCTGTCAACAGAGACACCGGTATTTCCCCTTGCTCTTTTGGTACCCATGCTATCTTCACAGAAACATGCCCAGGGCATCTGGAGAGCATCCCAGAGCAGCCTTCCAGGGGAGACACAAAAGACACCCACAGGGAGAGAGGAGGAAGAAAGACTGGCTGTCCCAACTGAGGTTGCCAGATACCAACCAGAAAGACTGGAAACTGTGTGGGTGAATCCAGCTGGGGCCAGAAGAATTCCAGCCAGCCTTCAGACTCAGCGAGACAACCACAAAAAGAAGAGTTTTCAACCACTGAATTTTCCCAGCATTTGTTACACAGCAGTATTGTGGCAACCGGTACCTGATACATTTGTATCCTGCAGAGAACTGCCTTCCTCCTTCCAAGCAATGTTTATTGAGCAGTTACTATGTACCTGGGTTACAGCAGTGTGTAAATCTAGACATAGTTTCTACCCTTAAATTTTTCTAGCACCGCCCTTGGTACCATCAGGCATCTTGAGAGACAGAAGTTCAGTAAGAGGAGACTAGTTTCGGGGTCCCATGCACTGCAGGCAGATCTGAGAAGGTCTCCACAGACGGCTTCCTGGGGATTTCTCTGCTTCCCTTGTTATCTGGTCCCTCCGCCACCGTGGGAGTCACCTCCGGTAGAAGCAGCTTCCTTCCCCGTGATGGGGATCCGTCCATGGTGACATGTGTCTTCAGGCTGGCTTTGAGTCACTTACCGAGAGTGAACAATTCTCGGTGTGTTTTTTTGTAAGGCGGGAGGATTTATGTATTGCTAAGTTTGATGTATTGTTATAAATTATGCTTTGGTTTCAGGCTTGTTCCAAAAAAAAAAAAAAAAAGTTTAGTGTTTCTTTGAGTTCTGGGAAACATGCTGTAAATAATTTGGTGCTTCTTGGCCAGCAGTTCCTCTTGTAATATAAAGTTGTGTCGGCATCTATATCTTCTTATACCTTAAAAATACCTATTTCCTCTCCTTTCTCACGGGGGTGGGGGGATGGTGGTGGAGAAGAAGCGAATGACATTTCCTGGGTTCTCCAGGGTCTTGGAGGAATCTGTCTGTGTCCTCCAGGCCTGTCTTTCTGCTCCCGGCTGCCTACCTGACTGAGGTGACCTGCGACCTCAGCATTCAACCCGGTGCACTCCCACGCCCTCTTCCCCTTCAGTGTCCGTTCTGAGGACACTTGTTTGTGGCACACTGCTGTGACGAGCCATGAAAGGGAAGTGAGCAACCCTGCGTCAAAGGTGGTGGCCAGCTCTCCCGAGGCTCCCCGTCAGCTTGTCCTCTGGCAAAGTGCTTCCGTCTGCGGAGCTGCCTCGCCTACCACCCTCAGTCCTTACCTTAAAAAAAAAAAAAAGCAACAAACTTTAAAGAATTAAAACATATGTTTGAGATCATAATGTAGTTATATCATTTCCCCTTCCATTTGCTCCCATGTCCCCACCTCTTCCTTTTGAGTTCATGGTCTTTTTTTTTTAAACATTTATTTATTTATTTTATGTATGTGAGTACACTGTAGCTGTACAGATGGTTGTGAACCTTCATGTGGTTGTTGGGAATTAAATTTTAGGACCTCTGCTCGTTCCAATCAACTCGGCTTACTCCAGTCAACTCTGCTTGCTCAGGCCCAAAGATTTATTTATTATTATTATTATATCTAAGTACACTGTAGCTGTCTTCAGACACACCAGAAGAGGGCATCAGATCTCATTAGGGGTGGTTGTGAGCCACTATGTGGTTGCTGGGATTTGAACTCAGGGCCTTCGGAAGAACAGTCGGTGCTCTTAACCGTTGAGCCATCTCACCAGTCTCCGTTCATGGTCTTTTTAATAATTATATACTCCTAAATACACAAACACAGCCTGCTCCGTCTGTACAATGTTACCCGTACACTACACAGTCAACTTAAAAAGCCCTTAAAAGATTCTCAATGACTGTTAATGAGTGGCACCTGTCCGACGCATCGATGACGACATCTTGAGATAGGGTCTTCTGGAGGGCCACTGAGAAAACTCTGTGCAGTGCTCTGGCGCCCGATCTAGGATGTTTGTCCTCAGGCCGTAACTGTCGATTGCCGAGGCTGCCTCCTGGTTAGGCTGGGAGTTGGTTGGGTGAGCAGTGACTGGGCCCTGCTCTTCGGCTAGCTCCCAGGTGGGCGCCTCCGCTGATGACTTTTCTCGACCAGCAGGTGGCGCTGTTGAGAGGCAAATTGGGTCTTGTGTGTACCGAGTTGGAACCCTCCCTGGTTGGATTTGTGGCTAACTGGCTGGTGAGCTGTTGACCTGTCCAGAAGTAGGCAATTGTGTGCCTTAAAGGATATATCTTGTCCTTAATCCACGGATAAGTCGATTCTGCTCCTGATTACCACCCCCCACCCCCACCCCCCGGTTCCCTACCACTAAGAGCTCTGTCAGGTCCATCCCTGCGGTAACTTTCTTTCTGCATCCAAAGGCCTGGCAGGTCATACAGCTGGTTCTGGGTTGGGACTCAGAACCCTTGCTGAAGGATACTGTAGAACACGTTCCCTCCCTCACAGGCTACAGCCGCTGCCCATGGAGGAGGTGAATCTTGCCAGTGGGGACTCGGAGCAGATGCAGTCCGAGTTGAATGTATGCAATATGAGCCTTGGTGGTCCATCAGTGAGGGACTTGGAGGACCGTTTGTTAGAGCACCCTAACCTGACCTGGCCTGTTCAAGACAGGGTCTGTGAGAGCAGGTGTTGATGAAAGAAAAGAATCCGGGATATCTCAGACAAGGCTGGTTCATCACTGTGAGAGAGGATGGGATCAGGCTAGGGTCCGGGAGGGGCAAACGTCGGATTCAGCTGTGTGGGGGAGTGCAAGGTCAAGGTGATCCCTCTAAAGGTGACTGGAGAACAACCCCAGGCTAAGGGTTGCTGGAGGTTGCCCCTTTAAAGACCATCACAGTTTGATGTTGGAGAATGAATTTTATCTATTCAACTCTCACACAATGGGTCTCTTTCCGGGGTACAAGGGAAGCCAAGGCTTTCTGCTGGCAATGCTGGCTGTAACAGACCTGGCCACATGGCACTCAGCTGGCCCCACAGCAGGTGGAACTTCCCTTCTCCTGCTCCAGGGCCCAGCATCTCAGCAGGAGACAGATTGCTTCAGCTGTCCCCAGACTGGCAAGAGGTAAAACTGAATCCTTCCTCCTAGATTTTCGGAGTGGTCCAGGCTCAGTAGAAAGGGTTCTTTGGGAGCCTGTAAGATGAGTCAGCCAGGGGAAGTCTCTCTCCTTGGGGGAACCGTGTCAGGAAGGGGGCAGCCATGCAGGCTAACACACGGTTCTCAGAAGAGCTGAGCCTTGCAGGTAGAACCCAGAACAGGAGCGCCAAGGAAGGGTGATAGAGGCAAACTTAGCTTTCTTTACAGAACATAGGAGCCTGGCGAAAGCGTCAATTTCTCCCTCACAGGGTCATTTCTCTCTCTCTCTCTCTCTCTTTCTCTCTTTTTGTTTTTTTGAGACAGGGTTTCTCTGTGTAGCCCTGGCTATCCTGGAACTCACTCTGTAGACCAGGCTGGCCTGGAGAACTCAGAAATCCACCTGCCTCTGCCTCCTGAGTGCTGGTCATTTACATTTACATTTCAGTTCACTGAAATTTTTTTTTTTGTTTTTTGTTTTTTGTTTTTTTCGAGACAGGGTTTCTCTGTATAGCCCTGGCTGTCCTGGAACTCACTTTGTAGACCAGGCTGGCCTCGAACTCAGAAATCCACCTGCCTCTGCCTCCCAAGTGCTGGGATTAAAGGCGTGTGCCACCACGCCCGGCCACTGAAATTAATTATAATGAAAATTTAAATACAATGGAAAAAATCAGTTCCTCAGTTGCACGAACCACATTTTAAATGTTCAGTGGCTCTGTGTTGTGGCCAGTGGTTACCTGGCAGGGGGTGGGAGACAGCACACAGAATGTCACCACCATCATTGTAGGTTTTTTTCCAAAATCTGAAGCAGGGATGCTTTCAAATAAAGTTGCGGGGGTGGGAGGTGGGTCTTTCCCAGCCTGACCTTAAGGGGCCTAGTGCATGTCCCCTTGTCCCAGCAAGGAAGTTCAGGATCACCATTATACGTAGCTGCGCTGCCTTTTGAGTCTCTCTCAATCTGGGACATTCCTCAGACTCTCTTTGACCCTCCCCTCCCCACGTTCCACCCCCCACCCCTGTGACCTGGACTAGACACTGTTTTGGCTTTTGAGTCAGCGTCCTGTGTGTTCCAGGCTGGCCTTGGCCTTGAGCTCAGTGTAGCTGAGGATGACCTGACCTTCCCACCTCCATCTGAGTCCTGGGGTTACAGGCATGTGCCACTGTACCGTTTGACCTGGACGGTTCTGAAGAGAACAGGCAGTCACTTCTTGGGCCACTCCGTGTGTGTGTGTGTGTGTGTGTGTGTGTGTGTGTGTTGTTTCTGTGTGATTAGGTCCAGGCTGTGCATCTTTTATGGGAATGGCAGGAGAGAGAGGTCTTGTCTTCTTGAAGCTTTTATTCTCTTTGAAAGGGAAGTGCTTTTAAAGATTTATGAGTATGTGTGTATGCCTGCGTGTGTGTGTGTGTGTGTGTGTGTGTGTGTGTGTGTGTGTGTGTGTGTGTACCGTGTGCATGCAGTACCCACAGTGGCCAGCAGAGGGCGGATCTATTCCTTCCCTTCCCTTCCCTGCTCTTCTTCTCCTTTTGTGTCTCTTCCCCTCTCACAGCTGCCTTTTTTTTTTTTTTTTTTTTTTTTTTTTTTGGTTTTTCGAGACAGGTTTTTCTGTATAGCCCTGGCTGTCCTGGAACTCACTTTGTAGACCAGGCTGGCCTCGAACTCAGAAATCCGCCTGCCTCTGCCTCCCAAGTGCTGGGATTAAAGGCGTGCGCCACCACGCCCGGCACCTTTCTATTTTTATGTTCTTTGCACTTGCGCACAAACATATGCATATATACACAAACATATGCATACACACGTACACACAAAGCACACATATGTACTCATACACATGCACACATACATTCTCATGTACATACATAAACATACACATGTCCACATGCACACATATACACATATGCACATGTACAAACATTTACACATATACACATGCACACATACATTTCCATACATACAAACATAAACACATGTATGTGTGTATGTACACATGCACACATATACACATATGCACATGTACAAACATTTACACATATACACATGCACACATACATTCCCATACATACAAACATAAACACATGTATGTGTGTATGTACACATGCACATACATGCTTAATGCACATATGCATATACACATATAGTCACACACAAACATGTACACCCATATACATACAAACGCATACACATATACACATACATTCTCATGTACACACACATAAAGACATATACATATGTACACACATGCTCACATGTATGCATTTACATGTGTATACATGCACACACATACATATATACATGTACATACACATACATACATATATACATGTACATACACATATACACATGCATATGTATACATGCATACATACATTCTCTTTTTTTTTCCCACTGTTTTTTTTATTACATATTTTCCTCAATTACATTTCCAATGCTATCCCAAAAGTCCCCATACCGCCCCCCACTTCCCTACCCTCCCATTCCCATTCTTTTGGCCCTGGCATTCCCCTATATTGGGGCATATAAAGTTTGCAAGTCCAATGGGCCTCTCTTTCCAGTGATGGCCGACTAGGCCATCTTTCGATACATATGCAGCTAGAGACAAGAGCTCCGGGGTACTGGTTAGTTCATCATGTTGTTCCAACTATAGGGTTGCAGATCCCTTTAGCTCCTTGGGTACATTCTCTAGCTTCTCCATTGGGAGCCCTGTGATCCATCCAATAGCTGACTGTGAGCATCCACTCCTGTGTTTGCTAGGCCCCTGCATAGTCTGCATACATACATTCTCATGCACACATGCTCAATGAACAGATGTACACACATACATGCACATACAAATACATACATATATACATGTACAAACACATGCACACATACACAAATTTTGTTTGCATGTACGATAAGAAATCTACAGTATTGCCTTTTTTAAGACTGGCATATTCCCCTGCTGTGGAGACCTCCAGATCCACCGACTTCACTGCAAATGTCCCACTTTCGTTCTTTAGAAATACTATTCCATCATGTGCATGGCATGTTCCTTTCCTCCATCTGGTTGTGACCCTGGTCTCTTCCCTATCTCAGCTATGGATAGAGCATCAGCATTGACCCATGGAATGCTGGCTTGGACCCTTTGTGTGGTGGCATAGCTGGTCCCCAGGGTAGCTCTGCCTGTAGGTTTTTGAGGAGCCTCCAGGCTGATTCCCATAGTGGCCACTTCAGGCACATTTGCACCAGCAGCACACAAGGGCTTTTATTAGAACTTGGTTTGTGTGGTTGAAGTCATCCCCAGCAGGTAAGGGCACTGGCTGCTCTTGCAGAGGTTTGGTTCCCAGAACTCTCATGTGGGCTCACAACCTCTGTCACTCCAGTTCTAGGTGATCTGATACCTTCTTCTGGTCTCTGCAGGCAGTAGGCATCAATGTGGCATATAGACACACATGCAGGCAAAATACTCATACACATTAAAGATGCACCCCCCCCAAAACCCCTAAGAAATAGTATTGTGGGGAGGGTCTTTGAGGCCTTCCTTCCTTCCTTCCTTCCTTCCTTCCTTCCTTCCTTCCTTCCTTCCTTCCTTCCTTCCTTCCTTTCTTCCTTCCTTCCTTCCTTCCTTCCTTTTTGAGACAGGGTCTCACTGTGGAGCCTTGGTTGTCCTGGAACTCACTACCTAGACCAGGCTGGTCTTGAACTCACCTACTTCTGGCCTCATGGTTACCTCCCGAGTCCTGGGACTAAATGTGTGTCACCACACCTGGCTGAGGCTCCATCTTTCATGAATCATCAAACATTCACATCACCCATTCATTTACGCACGTGAGCACCGAGTGGTTCTTTGCTGTTTCATTAAGTGGGTTGTAATCTGTTACCACCGACATTGATTTTGATGCTTACCTTGCCTTGCTGGGTAACGAGGCTTCCTTGTCTCTAGACTTCTTTGATTCTTTGAGTACTCCTTGCTTTCTGGAACAACATGGTCCTTTGTTGGAAGATTTATTGGCATCAGGCCTCTCAAGGCAACACTGTTTCAATTGAACAGAAAACATCTAGAACAAAGGTCTTGGTGTATGTGTGTGTTTGTGCACATGTCTGTCCGTCTGTATGTTTGTGTGTATGTATGTTTGCTGTATGTATGTGTGTTTGTATTTGTGTGTGTATGTATGTATTGTGTGTTTGTGTATGTGTATGTATGTGTGTGTGCCATATTGTGTTTGTATGTATGTGTATGTATATGTGTGTTTGTTTGTATGTGTATGTATGTGTGTGTTTGTGTGTACGTGTGTATATGTGTGTTTGAATGTGTGTGTATGTGTTTGTGTATTTGTGTAGGTGTGTTTGTATATTTGTGTAGGTGTGTGTGTATGTGTGTGTATGTATATGCATGTGTGTTTGTATCTGTATGCATGTATGTGTGTTTGTTGTGTATGTGTATGTATATGTATATGTATGTATTTATATGTGTGTATGTATGTGTGTGTATTTGTATGTATATGTATGTGTGTGTATTTGTGTGTGTGTATATATGTTTGTGTGTGTGTTTTCTAGATGTTCTTTCTCTAGATGAATGTCTCATGAGTGAAGGACTCCCTCTCTCACTATCCAGCTCTGTCAGTTCGCCTCTACTTCTCTCTTCCAGGGATGGCTGGAGCTCCATCACTATCCTTAGATTTCAGCCCTGGGCTGTTGTAAACATTTTCTTGTTACAACTTCCCCACTGGCCATCCTGGTCTTCCATCTCACAAGGATGCTCAGGTGTGCACCTACCTCATGCGCATCCCACTAGGGTTTGGATTTGCTGTTGTGACTGCTGCTCTGGTCCTGAGTGCTTTTGGGAGCCACAGGACAATAGAGTAGACAGGATGAGTCTCTCCTTCTGGTTACCTACGCTGACCTGTCAGGGGGCCTGTCTTAGAGACTTTTGGGTGCATTTATTTAATATTCATAAGCCGCTTCTCCCCAGCCCCCTCTCAGAGGTCAAAGCCATTAAAAGGTCCTTGACAATCATGCAAGAGCAGTCAGAACTGGATGGCTGATTCCAAGGGCCTTGTCGTTTATCCACCTCCTCCCCCACACAAATCCACGGGAGGAAAAATGTTGCAGCTGAAACGAACCCCCATTTGCTTTCTATAAAGAGGAAAATTAGCTGCTCTAATAATCATGAATATTAATGTGCAGCCAATTCCACTCAATTAAACTGATGACGATAATTCTGCCTTGGCACTTTTTCTTTAGCAGTCACAGGGGCCATTTCAGTGACACTCAGTATGGGGGTGCCACAGGCTTGGCTTAGCTCCCTCACTCATCGCTGGCTCTTGTGCACACTAAACAAACTCTCTCATGTGACAACTGAGCCCTCTTCCTGGTTTGGAGCCAGGATGTGTCGTTGGCACCAAGAGCTTACAGGGATTGTCCAGCGTACTGTCCTGTACGCCGTTCCTGTCTGTCTGTGAGCCACAGTGTCCCTAGGGGGTGTGCCCAGTGCCGAGCTGTTCCCTGGCTACGGTGAATGAGTTAACAAGGATGTGTCTCCCAGGTTAGGGCATTGCCCCTGAAAGCAGCGCATTGTAAGAAGACCCTGAGCTGAGTGATGCTGGGTTTGGTTCCACCGGTATCTTCTGTCACTTGGAGTGGCGTTCATGTGCAGAGAGAAGCATTTCAGGGCAGGGGAGGAGGAGGCAGCACTGATACCCACTGGCAGCTGGTCAGGGCTCTCCTGCATCTCAGGCCTCTCCAGACACTTCCGCAACTTTGTAACAAAGTCCTCATCTGTTTCTTTTAAAAACTTCTCAGTGTATTGTTTAAAAATTGTGTGTGTGTGCATTCATGCCTCTGTGTGTGTGTGTGTGTGTAACTCCCTTTCAAGAGTGCAAATGTTTGTAGAGCTCAGAAGAGGGCATCAGATGCCGAGAGATGGTGGAGTTTCACTTGGCCAAGAGCTGTCTGATGTCGGTAATGGGAATGGGGAATGGGGAGCAGGAACATGGCCCTCTGCAGGAAGGGTAAGGTCTCTGATCCTCAGCAAGCCTTCTTTCCATCCTCCACCCTTCTTCTCAGTAATATTAGTCTAGAGCTATTTCTGTTACCCAGGGAGCTGCAGCTAACACTACAGCCAAAAGACACACCTCTGTTTGAGGCAAGGTTTCTCCTTGCTTCAGTTCTGTGCTGGTTTGAATGAGAATGACCCCCACAGGCTCAGCTCTGAGTACCAGGTCCCCAGCTGATGGAACAGGTTTGGGAAGGGTTACGAGGCTTGTCCCTGTTGGAGGATGTGTGTCACCTGAGTTGGGCTTGGGGGTTTCAGAAGCACCACTCCCAGCGTTCTCTCTGGTGTAAAGTCTCAGATGCTCCTGCAGCCATGGCTTCCTACCACCACTATGGTGGATTTGAACCCTCTGGAACCTCAGCCCAAATGAACACTCTCTTTGATAAGTCTCCTTGGTCATGGCGTCTTATCACCATGATAGAAAAGTAAGGAACACATCATGGCCCATGGGCTTCTGGGTGGTTCTCCTGTTTCTGTCTCCCACCTCAGTGAAAGAATGCTGGGATTTCAGACATGCACCCTCCTGTCTGGTCATAGATGGTTTCTGAGAATCCAAACTCAGGTTGTCAGGTTTGCTTGGCAAGTGTTTTTATCTGCTGAATCTCTGAAATCCCCCCTCCCGCCCCCCCAACTAAGGTCTCCCTGTGTAGTTCAGATTGGCCTTGAACGTAATATATCATTCAGATTGGATTCAGACTCACAATTGTCCCGCCTCAGCTGACCAGGCTTACTTGGAGTGATAGGGACATGCTGCCATGTTTGACCAGGACAGTGTGTTGAGATGTAACGAGAGAAATTCTGGGCAACTCAGTGAGATTCTGGAGCTGTGACTCGGTGCCTGGATCTGGGAATTCTGCTTCACCCTGATGAGCCCATTTCCCCTGATCCCCAAATAATGAGTGTGTGATGTGTTTATAGAAAGATAAAGAGAGGGGACACACACACATTAAACACACACACACACACATGTATGTATGTGTGTGTGCATATATATATGTATATATACATATATATATATATATATATATATATATATATATATATATATATATATTTGGTTTTTCAAGATAAGGTTTCTCTGTATAGCCCTGGCTGTCCTGGAACTCACTCTGTAGACCAGGCTGGCCTCGAACTCAGAGATCTACCTGCTTCTGCCTCTCAAGAGCTAGGACTAAAGGCGTCTGCCACCACTGTCCGGCAAGGGGATGTCTCAGCAGGCCCATGCCAAGGCTTCCCTTCCCCCTGAGGGACCAGCCACATGATGGTATAGTATAGAATAGAGTTTATTCAGGGCATGGGGAAGGGAATTAAGAGGGTAGTGGAGGCAGAGAAAGAGAGAGAGAGAGAGAGAGAGAGAGAGAGATAAAGAGATAAGTAGAGGAGTAGAGGCTGGCCATGAGCAGGTGGAGAGAGGGGGGAAGGGCCTGGGGAAGGGGAGAGGGGACAGAGAGGGAGCAAGAAGACAAGAGAGCGAGGAGGGGCAAGCAGCCCCTTTTATAGTGGGTCAGGCCTCCCTGGCTGTTGCCAGGTAACTGTGGAGTTGAGCTTAGACAGAATGCTAACAGTGTGGGTACATCAGGCGGCCTTGAGACCAAATGTGCGCTGGAACTGTTTGGTGAGATGCTTCAAAACTACAACCCAGGACTCAAGCTTACACAAAGTGATCCTGCAAGAGCAGAAACAATAAAATCCCAGGGGCTGGAAGGCTGTTCCCTCCTTCCCAGCAGGCTTTAGGAAACTGAATTCACATTGATGACAGTCCTCTGTTGGTGCAGAGAACAAACCCAACCCCACCTCCCCGACTCCACTTTCTGGGGAAGCTAAGGATGCAATCACTAGTGGTAATTGCCCCTCCTTCCTCTCCCATCCCCTTTCCCTTCTCCCTCTCTCCTCCCCCCCCCCTCACTCCCGCCCTCCCTTCTCAGCTCCACCCCCACCTCCAGCAGCCTTCCCTCATTACAAGGCAGCGTGAACAGTCTCTTCCCTCCCTCCGTTCTCAGCCCCGCCCCCACTGCATCCTTTGGAGCTTTCCATGGTCCTGAAATCAGTTGAGCATCTTTCTATCAACTGTTTACAAAGGCAGTGTGAACAGTCTCCTCTCCCTGGGCGGTCTCCCCACTCTCCTCAGCGTGGTGGAAGGAGAATGAATTCTCTTCTCCTCGTGTTGCCAGTGCATTGGTTGCCATAGCAGCAGAGAGAGCAGATGAAAGCTAGGCTCTCACCTAAGTGGAATTAAAAGCCACCCTCTTGGGGGAACAAATGGCTCCAGAAGGACCTGAGAACTGAAGAGCATTAGTTTATTATTATTTTTATTTTTACTCATTCGGTCGGGTGGGATGAGGTTCCTGGGAGGAGAAGGGGTGGGGGTGGGGTCTGTAAGGTCTTCTTAAGGTGGGAAAATGCAAGACGGTGATACCAACAGGACCGATGATACCTCACAGGGCCACTACTCTTTAAAAAACTGTGACAGATATTTCAGAATGTCAGTGGAGTATATAACCATGGGCTTTGTGTGTGTGTGTGTGTGTGTGTGTGTGTGTGTGTGTGTGTGAGACCAGAGAGTACCATGAAGTGACTTGAATGTTGTCTATAGGACGCTTCCTTATTGCCTGGGACTTCTCCTGGTCACTAGGTTAAGGGAATGCCTAGACCACGGCCCTTGCTCCTTCCCCATCACTTTCCTCTTTCTCTGCCTTCTCCTCCTCTTCCTCCTCTTCCTTTCCCTCCTTCTCCTCTGCCGCCGCCTCCTCCTCCCGAGCAAGCACTGGACCCCACCCTTAGTCACAGTGACAGTCTCCAAAGCCAAGCCTGGGTGAAGATCATTGCTAACTGCAGGGCTTTCTTCTTGGGTCAAGGTTACTGCTGGGGACAGCATTCAAGACCATATGGTGGTCAGAGAGCTGCCTGTCATTATGTCTGACTAGAGAAGGATTGTATTCAAGTACAGCGATTTCCCTTTTTCTACCAGAAGGAAGGGCTGTGGCTATTAACTCAATTACAATGATTAGTTTCCTGTCCTGTAGACCATAGACCAGCCCAAGAGAGTGACTGCCCGAGTTATCTACATTTTACAGACGAAGCATACAAGGCCCAGAGAGGTGAAGTGGCTCTCAGAGTTCACACAGCTAGGAAGTGCCAGAGTTGGTACTTGAACCCCAGGTCACCTACCATTCTAGGGAACCCCGCTTGCTTGAGGCCAAAGAGCAGGCACTCTTGGGACTTTGCCAATCAAGGGCATCTTTGGATCATAGAGACCTGCAGAGAGAAAGTTTTGCATCTGGCTCCTCCTGCACTGAATGGCTGTGGGCCTCAGGGTCACAGGAGAAGCTGGGCTTCATGCCTGTCATCTGGAAAGGATGGGTGGGTTTTCTTAACGCACTCACGTGCCACAGGGCTGGGTGGCAATGTTGGCTTGAGATTTATTTTTATAGCCCATCCACCAGATGCTGTGAGAGACAAAAATACGAGTCACTGATGACCAATAGTTGTGCTATTGTTGTGGAAGGGAAAAAATTCTCACCAGCTCATCTTTGGACAAAGGTCTACAGTTACCTAACTAATTAGGGGATGAGTCCTCCAGTTGGTTCTCTGATACCAAGTGTTCATCCCTGAAACCAAACACACACACACACACACACACACACACACACACACAAATACACACACACAATTAGCACTAGACAGAGCAGCAGGTTGTATTTATATATTTGTGTGTGTGTTAAACAATAGCAAAGAAAAAGAGATCTTGTGTTTGAGGGGGAGTGAAGTGGGGCATGGGGGGGCAGATGGAAGGAAGGGACACAGGAGGGGTTGGAGAGAGGAGAGAAATGGAAGGGGGAAATAATGCAATGTCTTAATTAAAACTAAATTTGAAAAGAAATCCATAAATGTAGACTGAAAAATAACAAGTAACCTTCAAAATAAGATTTAAACTTTTTTTTAAAAGATGTACTTATTCATATGGGTGTTCTATCTGCATGTTTGCCTGCACACCAGAAGAGGGCATCAGATCTCATTACAGATGGTTGTGAGCCACCGTATGGTGGCTGGGAATTGAACTCAGGGCCTCTGGAAGAGCAGACAATGCTTTTAACCACGGAGACATCTCCCAGCCAAGATTTAAACATTTTTAAAGTAAAACAGTGAACAAACAAACAAACAAACAGAAGGGTCATCCAATCAGAGAGGTCAGGTCAGGTGTGCCAACTCTCAGAGCAGAACAGGAAGCAACTAAATCTGGCCTGGAGATGGCCCAGGTGGTCAATGGGCTCATCTGGTCAATGGGCTCATCTGGGGACCTGAGTCTAACAGCCCAGGATCCACATGAAGAAGCCAGGCATGGTGGCCTGGAAGGGGGTGGGGCAGGGTGGGGAGGGGCTGGGGGGGGCTGTGCTCACTACCCAGCCAGCCCAGCCATCAGGGAGCTTCAGGCTCAGTGAGGGACTGTCTCAAAACGTCAAGTGGAGAGTGATGTAGAAAGACACCCAAAGCCTCCAGGCGGTCCCCTCAGTGTGTAGCTCTGAGGCCATGGAGGCAGGCGACAGCAAGATGGGTGGCAGGGGATGCTGAGTGTCTGCAATCGTGCAGGACCTAAAAATCACCTCTATCAGTCCTGTTCACCTTCTGTGCTTAGATTGTAAATCGTAACTATTCACAGGGTGTCAAAGGTTAAGATTTTACACCAGGAGGGATTTAAAGGATGCAGCCATCACAAGTCTGTGGAGGGGAATAACCACTGCATAAAAATAAGTAACTTGGAATAAAGTGTTCTACAACAATAACGACAATCTTGGCTCTAAATAAGAATGACTTATGGGCTGGAGAGATGGCTCAGCGGTTAAGAACACTGACTGCTCTTCCGAAGGTCCTGAGTTCAAGTCCCGGCAACCACATGGTGGCTCACAACCGTCTGGAATGGGATCCTATGCCCTCTTCTGTTGTGTCTGAAGACAGCAACAGTGTACTCATATACATTACATAAATAAATAAATAAATAATTTTTTTTTTAAAGAATGACTTAGAACAGGGCTGGCAAGGGTGATCACAGGCAGGCCGAAGGTTCCATTCCCAGTCCAACATGGTGGAGGAAGAGAGCTGACTAGTTCAAGTTGTCTTCTGATGTCCAAGTGTATGCATGCGTACACACACAGGTAAATGTGCTCACACACACACACACACACACACACACACACACACACACACACACACACAGATAAATTTGCACATACACATGTACACACTGAGAAATAAATGTGCATAGAAACACTGACACACACATGCACACACGAACACATGTGCACACACAAACGTGCAGACACGCGCGCACACACATGTGCGCACATGCACACACACGCACGCACACACACACACACGAGAAAACCATATAGAAAAAGAATAACGTTGAATAAGGAAGCAAAGCGTTGGCACCACACACTGCTTAAGCCAACACTGGCTCCAAGATTTGCTTTATGGGCAGCAAGGAGAAGATGCCTCAGGTAGGAAAGGTATCTCACGTGCACCTGAGGGAGCAAGGTTGATCTTGTTTTGTCTCCTGTCATGGTTTGAATATGCTTGGCCTAGGGAGTGGCGCTATTTGGAGATATGGCCTTGTTGGAGGGGGTGTGGCCCTGTTGGAGTAGGTGTGGCCTTGTTGGAGTGGGTGTGGCCTTGTTTGAGAAGGCGTGGCCCTGTTGGGGTAGGTGTGGCCTTGTTGGAGGAAGTGTGGCCCTGTTGGAGTAGGTGTAGCCCTGTTGAAGTAGGCATGGCTCTGTTAGAGTGGGTGTGGCCTTGTTGAATTAGGTGTGCCACTGTGGGGAATGGGCTTTAAGGCCCTTATCCTAGCTGCCTGGAAGTCAGTTTTACCCTAGCAGCCTTCACTAGGCCTGCCTGGATGCTGCCATGCTTCCTGCCCTGATAATGGATTGAACCTATGAACCTGTAAGCTAGACTCAATTAAATGCTGTCCTTATAAGAGCTGCATTAATCATGGTGTCTTTTCGCAGCACCTAACTGAGACATCTCCCAAAAGGTTTAAGAGATGAGTGAGAGGTGTGGTCAGGATAGAAACACAAACAACACAGCCACAAAGACAGTTAGATGCATGGAGGCCACCTGCCACTGCTCTCCAAGATACTGCTACCTGCTGAGAAGCCCCTGAGACATTCTGGAGGAGCATCCTAATCTGCACATCACCTACAGGCTGGCTCCAGACACCGAGAATGGACTGGTGGGGGATAGGCCTTCCCCTTTTATAAGTAGACTCTCTTAGTAAACCAGGGGGCCTTGAACAGAATCATGTCTTGGCTCCATTAATTTCTTGCTGTCTAAGTCTCTTTCAGCCCCAGCCTGCCTCCCAGGTACCCGGTCCTTGTAAGCCGCGGGCCAGCTTACAACAGGTGTAAGAGTGCCAGCCAGGGATGTTGCAGAATCAATACCGTGTTCTTGTTACAGAGGCCATGAGATTGATAGCAAGGATGCAGCTATGGTTGGATATAACTGGGCTCCTGGGCCTCACCCAGTGAGGAAAAGATTCATCCAAGGCCAGGACAGGTTCATCCCTGCTTCAGTGTGAACTGCTGGGGCATCCTGGTGATGTGTCCCCCCTCCCTACAGCATCCATTCAGCTTTCAGTTCTGCCCACCTAAGCCTGAGTCTCACGGGTCCTCCCTGAGCCCTGTTCCAACTGTAAAATAAGCCAAGAATGGCTCCCACCTTGTGAGGCTCTCATGAGGCTTCTAAGATGGGAGGAGGGGATATAGCAACCCCAGTCTGAGTTTATGACTTTTGCCTCCAGCAATGGGCAGAAACTTTCCATTTCTTCATGGCTTTTTGTCCCCAGGAATATGTCTCCTTGTTTCTGCTGCATAGTTTGTTTTGGTCATGCAGTGGGTCTTTCTGGATCCTTACACCACAGAGAAGGTTGGACACCTAGTCTTACCCCAGCCAATCAATAATTCAGTTATGTCTCTGCTTCTGGCCAGAGACCCCAATCCCTACCAGAGGCAGGGGACTGGACACCTTCAGACCAAGAGAAAAAGGGAGGAGAGAAATTGTCTAATGGGACACCCCAAAACTCACATCAACCCTGTTAGAGTCTGTGGTGTTCCCAGCTTTGGGTCCTTGTCTCTACCTGAGAAAAAATTTTAAACACCAGAAGAGGGCATCAGATCCCATTATAGATGGTTATGAGCCACCATGTGGTTGCTGGGATTTGAACTCAGGACCTCTGGAAGAGCAGTCAGTGCTCTTAACCACTGAGCCATCTCCCTAGCCCTCTACTTGAGAATTCTAACACCTGCCAAAACCAAACAACCACACAACCCCAAAACCCAAGCCCAGGCAGCTCTTCCTATTATGATGTCACAGAGTGAGGATAGATGTACCAGCCCCACACAAACAGAAGTGTTTATGGAGATGTGGAGGCACCAGAGAGAGAAGGTCTGCAGGGCTTCAGCCCTCTCCTCTGAGGTCCTAGCTGGCTGATCAACCTCACTGCAAGCTGAATGACGGGGGTTGGGACAGCTGGACTGCTTGGCTAGCTGGTTCTTTTCTGGGTAGCCAAGGCTGTGGGCATAGCTGTTATTAGAATGACCCATCGGAGGCTCCATTGGCTCCCCTCCCTGTTCCTTACCTCCTGCGTTCTGGGTGTGTGAACAGACAGATAGATCCCTGCCCTGGTCATGTTTGTATCAGCCTGGAATAGAAGATCAACAAATAAACAGCGGTGAACTAGATGATTTGTGAACCTTCATAGTTCCCTAAAAGGGAGGCAGACTGCTGAGCTGCCAGGGAGGGAGAGAGGGAGGGAGGGGACTTTGTGTGGGTCTGCAGAGGCCTCTCTAAGGAGCTGACCCATGAGCAGAGGCCTGAAGTGAGAGGAAGAGCCCAGGTGCAGACACCTGCAGGCTGAGAGTTTCAGAGAGGGCACATCATGGACAGTGCCCAGCCCGGGGCAGAGCTGGTAGTTCCCACTTTCCCTGGGCAGAAAGAGGAGTCCGGTGGGTGAGGGAGTCCGGGCAGGAGATGAGTCTGGGAGCATGGATGTATCAAATCCTGTCAGGGAAAGAAATGAAGGCGTTAAGTACCACGGAACATCATTTGTAGGAGCTTTGGAGTTGGAAAAAGATGTGAGATCCAATTTATATTTCAAAAGGAAGGACTCTGGGTGTGTTTTGGGCCAGAGGGCCTGTGAGAGCAAGGGTGCAGGTCAGACAGCAGAGAGGAGCCTTGCCTCCTCCCTGCCCCCACAGTAGGAAATGGCTGGAAGTCAGCTGGGTTCATTAGAGATCCGATTAGATTGGGGGTAAGAGTGGTAGCTTGGCCTTGTCTGTCTTGATGTAGCTCCTACTCCGTTTTAATATTAGCCTTCTGATGATGACTGATATTCTTGCTCATCTGGGAGGGCAGGCAGCATGAACAGAGACCCCCTCCCCTCATCCCCTTGACTCAGGAGGAAGTGATGTCAGGAAGCTGGGTTGTTGCCTGGTCATTTGTTAAGGATACAGGCTATATCTCATGCCCTTGATCTGGGCCCAGGTCCTCTCTGAATCAGGGAGTAGGGTGGTGATGGGTCAGAGGAGGGTTCTGAGGACCGCAGGTGTCAAGGGGTCACCACGTGCAGGGTGTGGGGGATGAAGTAGAGGGGTGAGTGGTAGTGTTGCATTGGAAGGGTCCTCTCAGCTGTCCCTTCCCACCCCTCCACATTCTGTTGGGTTAAACATTTATTGAGCACCTACTGTCTACCAGATGGTTCCCCACTACTAACATTAACATGTTTCCAATTCACGGAGAAGGTCCCTAAGCCAGCCCCGAACGCATAGACTTTATAGGGTTGGCTTTTTCTTCCTTCTGCCCCAACCAGATCATCGGCGCCTGCTTCTGGCTTGTGTTAGAGGTTGGTATGAGAAGATAGTTGATTTAGCATGAAATTTTATGTGGCAGGATAATTTATCGAGGTATTAATTTGTGTTCTGTTTCGCTACAAGAAAGGATGAGGACAGATGGGATATTGGAGATCTCTCCTCTCTGCTGGGTGCAGCTTGGAAGAAGGAAAAAGAAGGGGAGCGGGGAAGGGAAGGCCGGCTCTGCCTTAACAGGTGCTCAGTCACTGCCTGCCTCTCTTTCCTTCAGTGGAGAGGAGTGGCTGTCTGTCTGTGTCTTGCCAGAGTCCATCAGAACTCTGCCCTGCTGCCAGGCACTGGGGATGTGAATCAGCGATCAGAATGTTTGCTGTCTAAGCAGGAAGAACTCACTTTGAGCCCCTGCACCCATGGACCTACTGGGTGTTGCATTCTACACCTGTAATCCCGGTGTTGTGGAGGCAGAGACAGGAGGGCTCCTGAGTTTAGCCATCCGATGAGCTCCAGATTTAGAGAGAGACCCTGTCTTGAAAACTAAGGTGGCTTAGTCCTTAAGAGCATTTGCTGCTCTTGCTGAGGACCTGAGTTCAGTTCCCAGAATCCACATGGTGGCTCACAACCATTGGTAATTCCAGTTCCAGGAGATCTGACACCTTATCTGGACTGTAGCACCAGACACACACACACACACACACACACACACACACACACACACACACACACACACTAAAATAAGTATTTAAAAACACTCTGGGAGTGGAGAGATGGTTAAAAGGACTGGCTGCTCTTTCAGGGGGCCCAGGTTCAGTTCCCAGCACCCACATAGTGTCTCACAACCATTTGTAACTCGAGTTTCAGACCATCTGCTGTCCTTTTCTGGCCTCTACAGGCACCAAGCACACATTCAGTGCACATGCATGAATTCAGGCACATCTTCACACACACACACACACACACACACACGTGAGACGCACAGATGCTTTAAAAACAAACAAAGTCAAACCCAAGGTGAGCCAGGGAGGTGGCTTAGTGGTTAAAGCCAGTGGAAACAAGGATTTCAGCTTGGATCCCAAAACCCGTGTAAATACCAAGCAGGAAAGGCAGTGGCTCTGTAATCCAGGCCCTGAAAGGTGGGCTCCCCAGAGCAAGCTGACCAAGACGAGCCATATTAGCAAAGTCTGCGTTGGAAGGGGAGACCCTGCCTCAAAGAATAAGGTGGATTTGGAGCCCGGCCTGTACATGCCTATGCATGCCCATACATGTGAACATGCACGCACATGCTTGTATACTGCGCGCACATATGAAAAGAAGGAAAAAAAATCAAGGCGGAGAGAGATAGAGGAAGACACCTGTTACGTGCTGGGTATGCAGTTCAGCTGGCAAAGTGTTGGCCCAGCAAGCCTGAGGCCCTGGGCTTGAGTGTCACACTGCATATACCAGGTGTGTCACCCCAGCAGTCAGAAGGAAGGGGAGGGAGGAACAGAAGAGCAAGGTTATCCTTGGCTATGTAGTGACTTCGAGGCTAGCCTGGGTCACATGCAACCCTGTCTCAACAAACAACTGTACGGTGGTGGCACACGCCTTTAATCCCAGCACTAGGGAGGCAGAGGCAGGAAGATCCCTGAGTTCGAGGCCAGCCTGGTTTATGGAGCAAGTTCCAGGACAGCCAGGGTTACACAGAGAAACCCTGTCTTGAAAAACCAAAACCAACCAAATAAACAATGCCCGTAAGCAAAAATAAAACAAAATGAAAAATTAAGTCAGAAGTAAAAGCAGACACGTGCTTTGGGGACCAGTAAAGGACAGAGACACCATCTTTACTGTGGAGTTGCAGAAGTGTGGCTTCCAGGCCTCTGCTCTGAGTTGACATGGAGGAAGGATGCACCCAGGCTGGGCTGACTTAGCATGCACAGCCTGTATTTCTCTTTGCAGCCAGACATCGCTCACTGGGAGATAAAGTCATTTAACTAAGACTGTTTTCTGGCTGGAACCGCTACAGATGACTTCCTGTTTGTCTCCTAAGAAGACTGGGCGACAGTCCCTGGCCTGCCAGCCTCGGGCAGGCTGCGCGACATTGATCTTTGAGCGGGGAGGTTCTGCGGTGGGTAATGGAGTCGGTCTGTGATCCAGAGGCTGTGATAAGCTCCTTCCATTTGATCCTGGCCCTGATGTGAACTCAGGGGCTTTACAGGAAGCTGGGTAGGAGCGATGGAACCTGGAGGATTCTTCTGCTCGCAGAGGTCTGCTCTGCTGTCTTGTCACGATGGCGCTCAACAGAGAGGGAACAGGGACAGAAATTGCAATCATGAACAAATTGCAACAAAAATGGTACATTTGCCTGCACAGAAGGACTGGAAACTTCTTCTGTAAAGACCCCATAATAAATATCTTCAGCTGTGCAAGCCACATGAGTGTCTCCAGGGAGACAGCTCAATTGGTTGGGTTTTGCTGGCATAGGATCCTAGTTCAAACTCCAGAACCTTTATAGGAAACGGCATGGTGGAGTATACTGGTGATCCCAGAATGGGGGAGACAGTGGCAGATGGATCCTGGGAATGCATTGGCCAACCTGGCCCAATCCGTGAGTTCCAGGCCAATGAGAGCTCCTGTCTCAAAAAACACAAGGGATGTGTTAAGAGAGATGGCTAAGCAGTTTAGAGCATTTGGTTTGGTTCCCAGCTCCCACACAGTTGCTCCACAACCACATGTAATTCCAGTTGTGACTTCACAGGACAACAGGCACACATACATAGACACAGGCAGACACATACATAAAAAGACTAAAACAGCCAAGGTGGACAGTGAAGGACACCAGAGGTTGTCCTTTGGCCTCACATACCTGTGCACGGACACACCCCAGACAGCTGGCTGGATTTGGTAGGGTAGCTGACTTCAGCTGTCAGGTCACACTCCTTACCCTCCTTCCTTAGAGAACTGGATTTCAGTTCCACTCAGCCATAGGTTCCCAGGTTCCCAGAACCACCAACTCACCTCCTGCCTCTTGCTTCAGGGATGGGTTCTCTCTCTCTCTCTCTCTTCCTTCCTTCCTTTATTTTATGTACATTATAGCTGACTTCAAACACACCAGAAGAGGGCATCAGATCCCATTACAGATGGTTGTGAGCCACCATGTGGTTGCTGGGAATTGAACTCAGGACCTCTGGAAGAGCAGTCAGTGCTCTTACCCGCTGAGCCATCTCTCCAGCCCCCAGGGATGGGCTTTCATTGGTTTGATTGAGGCAATCAAAACAGTCCATTTGTCTGAACACAGTGGTTGGTTCAGGGTGGGCAAGAGGCCTCAGTCAGCCAACCCTAGTGAATATCACGGCTCAAGCACATCAGACAGGAGGAGTGAAGCCCAGGACTCCATGTCAACTTCCTTTTGTGTTTCTTTGCAGTGCCGGGATGAAAAGCATGGCCTTGTGCATGCTGGGCAAGCAAGCTACCACTGGGTCACCCAGCCCTTTAAGTTCCTACTTGAAAATTCTATGAGATGTGACCTATGTGCCAGCAGCCTTGAGACCCTGATTGGACTTTGGTGATGCTGAACACCGTGCTCTACAGGTCTGTCTGCTGTCAGAGCAACTCTGCAGAAGGCCTTCCTGGTGGCTCTGTGGGGGCTGGAAGGAAGGAGGGAAGAAGGAAGGAAGGAGGAGGGAGGAAGGAGGGAAGGAGGAAGGAGGGAGGGTGGAGGGAGGAGGGAAGAAGGAGGGAGGAGGGAGGAAGGAGGGAAGGAGGAAGGAGGGAGGGTGGAGGGAGGAGGGAAGAAGGAAGGAGGGAGGAGGGAGGGAGGAGGGAAGAAGGAAGGAGGAGGAAGAAAGGGTGCTGATGTGAAGGGTTTTCTTTTTGTTTATATTTTTTTTGGGGGGGGGGCACCCCTGTTGAGTTCACAAAGGTTGGATAAAATCTTATTTCACTCCAGAGCTTCCTGGGTGAGTGTGTCATTCTCGTGGTTTTGTACTCGTAAGAAGGAGCTATGTACATTGGTAACCGACCCCTTCTTCGACTTTTCTGTGCTACCACTGCTTTGACAAGTGGTAGGCTCCAGTGTGGACATAAGAAAAGAACACACAAGCAGGCGAAGTGCTTTCTGAGAAAGTGCAAGTCCCTGGATCTAGCCGCTCCTGAAACCTAGCCAAGTCCCGCCGTTAACAGAGGCAGCTGGAACAGCAGATGTTTTGTTGAATGTGTGTAAAAGGTTCTACCTTCTCTTAATTTGGTTTCTTCAGTAACCAGAAGGCTGAAGGAGCACAATACCCATTGCCAGGGGACTCGAGTGCGTTAAGGGGAACAAATCAGAAAGAAAGGTTTACAGAAACACAAAGAATAGCTGAGCTCAAAGTCCTATGACTAAGTCCCTGAAATTGTCTAGACCTGTTCATTTAGGGTGACTTCTGGTGGCTGCACACCCCATGGCTAGCCCTAAGGGACCGGCAGAGCAAGCAAGGCAAATGCCTGAAAGCCTTCTAAACAGTTAAGATGAGGACCCACCTGGCCAAGGCAGGAAGGATGGCTCAGTAAACACTTGCTGTATAAGCTGTGGGGCCCAAGTTTGGTCTCTGTAACCCACAGTGGAAGTGTCTCTTGAAAGCTGTCCTCTGACCTCCACAGCATGCATGTACACGCACTAATTCAATAATAATTAGTAAAAATAAAACAAAGAACAGTAGGGGCAGGTGGTTGTGTTCGCTATCTACACACCTCATTCCTTGTTTATTTCTATTGTTTTTCTCTTAGATTTTTTTTTCTTTGCCTAGAATACAAAGAAAGTATCAATGCGGTCTTTCCTCCCCCTTAGATTTTTTTCCCCTCTTCTTTGCCTAGACTACAAAGTATCAGTCTAGTCTGTCCTCCTGGTCTACTTCTGAACAGCTTGGGCACATCCTTACCGGGTTTTCTTCCATATTTGAACACTTGCTATAAGCACGTACTCACACAGACTGTTGCAAGTTTTTCTTAGTTACTTAGAAATAGGTCTTGGGCACCAGGAGACCTGGTTTCTTTCTGAAAGAGCTCTTTAATAACCTAAGGGAATGTTATCTATCCCCCCTGTGGACCAATACAGGCTTCCAGCTTTTCCTTTTGTCTGTGCATGTTTCTGTAGGAGACAAGGTGAGGCGGGATGGACTTGCAGGCTTGGAGCAGCCCTTGCCTGTTTGCTGGAAGGTCTCCCCCTCCCTCTGCCTTGTCAAGGGTGGGCAATTAGTTTTGGCTAATCTGATCAACAGTAAGATTTCCTTTCATTGTTTCGAATTTCCTTCATGTTTTTTTTTTTTTTTTCAGCTCTCAAACACCTTCCTTTTCCTTGGGCAACCATATCCTCTCTTCCTCCTGTTCCTCCCAGCCTCCACACCATTTCCTTTCTGCTTGGTGAGCTACAAGCATTCCTTTCTAGCTGGAGAGGGGTCCTCCCCAGGGCGTAATTAGCACCAAGGCAGCTCTGCACTTCCATCTTCCTACAAGAAACTCAAACCTTTGTCTGGAGTGGTAAAATCTAGTGTTTGACTGCAGGCCAAGTCACAAAAAAACAAAACAAAACAAACAAACAAACAAAAAAACCAAAAACAGGCCAGACAAGCAATCAAAGCTGAATGGACTCTGAGTGTCTGAGCGCTAAGCACCCCTTTCCCTGGTCGGGACAACAGCTGTCTTTCTGCCTGCTCGCCCTTCTTCTGCATCTCCCCTCCTGGGAAGGCAGAGAGAAATCCTGACAAACACCCCCCACTGAATGATGTGCTGTTCTCTGGGAGTTTTCAATTTGGCTGTATTGATTTATAAGGTCTTTTCAATTACTGAATTCTTGTAGGTGGCAGAGCGGAGAACCGAGGACGTGAGCCCCATGCTCGATCGATCTCAGGTACTTCCACAGGGGCGTCCGTGTGCCAGCCAGAGATTGATGAAGCCTCGAATAACGAGGCTTCCCACGCAACATTTATTAAATGAGAATCTAGAATTCATTAACACGGGAACTTGTCTGGAGAATACGAGGGGGGCAAACCCTGAGCTGCCGCACTTACCGGTAGCTTAATATATGAAGGCCATTTGGACTCTTATGAGATTTCCTCTCTCCTTTTATTGGGGCGGTGTGCTTGGGTGGCTTCTCGGGAAGTGTCCGTCAAAACTTGGGGGAGATAGGGACTAGAAAAAAAAGGCCAGTTCCCCAATTCATCCTCAAGCGAGGATGGTGTCAGCAGCCAGTACTGAACCTCTGATTCAAAGCAGGGCCTCAGTATAAATGAGAAGTGGCCAGCCAGTCAATGACCGGAAGAGACCACCGAGTACTAGCCATGACTGTAAGGGAGCTGGCAGAAACCAGGCAGTAGTGTCACAGGCCTTTAATCCCAGCACTTGGGAGGCAGAGGCAGTGGATTTCTGAGTTTGAGGCCAGCCTGGTGAACTCACAGAGTGAGTTCCAGGACAGCCAGGGCTACACAGAGAAACCCTGTCTCCAGAAAAAAAACAAAAACAAAAACAAAAACAAAAACGAGAAGGGGGAGGGGCGCTGGCAGCACTATTTCTAAGCCCAGTCAGGTCAGCTCCCAGCTTAGAGATTTGTACCAGCCTTCACAATTGCTTCCTGAGAGTGGCCCACATGCTGGGTACTGGATTAAACTGTGTCTTAGGACTGTCCAGGTGGGTGGGTTAAAGGGGACCGGATTTAGCCTTGTGTAGCTCTGGAAGCCTGATATCTAGGATGGAAATATCTATAGGACCTGTCCTGCCTTTTTAAGGATCAGCCTCTGCTGGTCCCTGGCTCTTCTTTCTTCCTCTCTTTTTGAGAAGAGGGCATCAGATCCCATTACAGATAATTGTGAGCCATCATGTGGCTGCTGGGGATTGAACTCAAGACCTCTGGAAGAGCAGTCAGTGCTCTTAACTGCTGAGCCATCTCTCTAGCCCTCTTCCCCACTCTCTTTGGCCTTGTGGGGGCATGCCCACCTTTCCTGCTGCCTGCCTTCACATGCCACCTTCCCATGTGCTGATGTCTCTAAACTTTTCCTTAAACAGACAGACAGACTCCTGCCACTGAAGAGAGTTCCCTCTCCAGATCATTTGTGACATTCCCTCAAAAGGGTCACATCTCCAAAGACCCTGTTTTCCAACAAGGTCAGTTTCACAGGTTCTGAATGGACCCGAATCTCCGGGTGACACTGTTCACAGTACAGGGGCTGTGGGGGATGCATCGGTTGCCACCTTCCCTGCAGGAAACAAAAAGAAGAGATTAAGGAGACACACACCTGTTACATAGGGGCAGCTTTGCCCCAGAGTCCTTCCTGCTGTCCGATGGAGCAGGAAGGATGCCACTAATTTTTTTAGAGATGAGGAGACAGAGGGTCAGGCAGGTGCCTCCTTACAGCTGCAAAGGGCCACAGCTAGGTCTTGCCAATTCTTTATCATAAGGGAGCTAGGAAACAGATGTATAACGCAGGACCCTACATTCCAACCACACCCTGGGAAACACTACTGAATCCCAGAGTTTTCAGTGGGGCATTCTACCTTCCCTTTGATGTCTCCTCGTCTGCTTCTGCACAGTGTGCTTGGGCACAACCCTCCAAACCTGCCCAGGGTGGCTTAAGTCAGAACCCTGGCCTACACCAAACCCATTAGCCCTTGTTCTGGGGGGCTTGGAAGAGAGACCAAGGGATTCCCAGCCTCTGATGGGAGCCTGATACTGAGCAGGCAAGACCTGCATCACCTACCCTGTCCCAGGGTGTGGAATGGGCAGAATCAGCAGCCAGTCACTTAGTAGGCCAATTAGCAGGAAGCTGGGAGAATGTACCCTCACAGGTGACACCTGCAACCCAGTCATCCCTTTCCCTGTCTCCTGCCCAGCGTCTCCATGCAGCCCTGGTTGTCCTGGAACTCACTATGTAGACCAGGCTGACCTGTTACTCAGAGATCTATCTGCCTCTGCCTCCAGAATGCTGGGGTTAATACAGCGGTGTGTGCCTCCGCCGCCACCACCCAGGTGCTTTGGTATCTGTTGCCAAATCAGAGCAATTTGGGGATAGTCACCAAATTAAAAGCAAGTTGGGGTAAAAGGATTTATTTGGCTTACACATCTGGATCACGGGCAGTAGTTGAACACTACTGACCAGCTTGCTCAGCCTGCTTTCTTACACGGTTAGGACCACCTGCCTAGGAGTGTCACCACCCAGAGTGGTTTGGCTCCTCCCCTAATGCGTCAGTCAAGAAAATGTCCCATAGACTGGCCTACAGGCTTATCTGATGGAGGTGTTCTCTCGATTGATGTTCTTCTTCCTGGACGACTCTAGCTTGGGTTAAGTTGACAAAAACCTAACTGGACATCTTCCTCTCTGCTACAGTGACTACATGGATGACAAGGCTCACCGTTGCTGTCTAGCCCTGACAAGAAGGAAGGCAATGTGTGTCACAAGTCCGGGGTGGGTTGTGGTGGTGGGGGGATCAAAATGCAAGTTTAGTTTCTACCAGACTTGTAGGCGTGTTTCACTTTCATCCCCAGAGTTAAGACGTGCAAGTGAATCATTCCTATCTGCAAGCTCGGAAATGATTTGTTACTCATTACCAAGACTTTACTGTGTGGCAGACAAAAAATTAACGACCCCCAACAAAGAGGAGCTTAAGTTATCAAGGCCTTTATTTTAAAAGATTGTTCTAGAAGATAGTTGCATCACGGGCGTTTCCTATCTTTTTGTCTTGCCGATTCTATCGTGTAGGCCATGACTATCCTCACGGTAACTGCTCCAAGACTGTAGTCAGTGCTCAATGCCAGGAAGGGCAGATGAGAGCCGGGCAGCCCTTTCTCTGCGCATGCGCATGCCTTCCTTGCTGGTTCAGATATGAACAATACACAGGGCAGTATGATGGGGCTAGACAGCTCTCCATGTGTCTCTCTCTTTTTCTCCGTGTGTTTGGTCTCGTGGAGGTCAGAGGTCAAGTGTTACACTGGCTGTTTTCACGTCAACTTGCTACAAATTAGCCTTACCTGCAATAAGGATCCCCGCCTGAGGACCCGCCCAGATTGTTTGGATTGACATGGGAGGACCCGCCCAGATTGCTTTGACACGCTTTCTGCTAGCAGTGTTGATAGAAGGTTGTGGCAGAAAGATAGAAAGATAGAAGGTTGTGGTCACTCCCTTTTGCTCTCTTGCCCCCGGGTTGACTCAGCCTGCTGCTATTGCTGCTGTTGCAGATTCCTTTGCTAACATCAGAACCCCGAGTGCGCGCAGGCTCCCAGCATGGACTAAAGACTGTGGATGAGGAGTCAGGGAAAAGCTGTGTCCCCAGACACTGACTGGTTGGAACCAACTTCCGTGGAGAGGTTGGGATCTTGCAGATCCAGGGACTAATTACCTTACCTTGGGCTAGTTCTAGCCCCTGGACAGCTAGCTATTCCTTGCCACCTGTGTTGGAACTAATGTCCCCTGACGAGTATCTATAGAAACTTATTTGGAATCCATTAACAGACAGCTAGCTTTCACCAACGCCAAAGCTAAGGACGTCATGAGACAGCATCTTAGTGTAGAGAAAAGCTTTGCTGTCTCTTTGTACCTACTTCTCTGATGTACCCACCAATGTATCTAACCTTGCTTTGGCTTATGACTTTCTTTGTTCTGTAAAAACAACAAAAACTTTATGAAACCAATTGCATGTTAGAATTTGGGGCAACCTACATCTGTGTTTCCAGGCCACGGTCACTCAAAATGTGCCCAGAGTAAACCTATTTAAGATAAAAGCTGTGGTTTTTGAGTCAACAAGACCAGTGGCTCTCCAGGGACTGCCAGGGTTTGACTGTCATCTTGTCTGCTGAGGCACGTTGCTTTGTGGACTGAGCAGCTACCGGGTTGTTGGTTTTTCCAGCGGGAGACAACCACCCTGCAACTTCAACTGTAGAGGCCTCAAGGATCGAGCAACTTCCATTTCTTAGCCTTTCAGGGGTGATTGAGTTGTTGTTGGTATTTCATTATAAGATGGTCTCAGTCACACACACAATATCTATATATCTACACACTAATCTCATAGACTCTGTCTCTTCAGAGAACACAGAGTGACACAGCATTCGTTCTCAATCTGGTCCTACCATGTCTAGGGTAAGAGACATCTGCTGCACCCGGATTTCCTGGAGCTAACGGGGCTTGGACAATGGATTCCAGGGATCTTCCTATCTTCTCACCAGTTGGGATTATAGGTGTGTAGGTGTGTGTGGTTGGTTGTGTGGTTACAACTGCCACATATATACATATATACATACATACATACATACATACATACATACATACATACATACATACGATGTACACACACACACACATATATGCAATTTTATGTTTGTTTGTTTTTTTTTGGTCTGTCTGTGTTTCTGTGCACCATAGAAGCCAGATGAGGAATTCCAGATGGTTGTGAGCTGCCACGTGGTGCTGGGAATCGAACTTAGGTCCTCTAGAAGAGCAGCCGCACTTAGCCACTGAGTCCTCTCTCCAGCCCACACACCCTTGTTTTTGCTTATTTTGTTCTCAAATGGGCCTTAGGGAATTAACTCAGGTCCTCATGCTTGCTTGGAAACACTTTATGGACAGAACCATCTCTCTAGCTTCTCTCCCTTTCCTTCTTTCAGCATGTGTGTGTGTGTGTGTGTGTGTGTGTGTGTGTGTATGTATGTATGTATGTATGTGTGCGCGTGCAAGCATGTGTGGCGGTCAGAGGACAGCTTTTGTGACTCCTCTCCTGGCGTGGGTTCTGGGGTTCAAACTTAGGTCGTCAGACTTGGCAGCAATCACCTTTACCCACTGAGCCATCTTGCTGCCCTCCCAGCCTGTTTTAGACAAGTCTAATTCTGTCCTCTAGAGATGGCCATGTGATCATTCCACAGAGCTCTTGATCAGTGCTGAACAGGTAAGGGAGAAGGGTGCTGGTCCTGGGAGGGTTATCAATAGCTGCTTCTTGAGTCCTATTTGAGAGCAGTATGTGTTTTGGTCCATTACACAGGGAGTGATTTACCCATTACACTACAGAACAGCAACCCACAGCATTACCTACCTCTAGGTAGGGCCAGTGATTTCTCCTTCCCTCCCACCTCTTCCTTTTCTCCCCTCCCCTCTCCCAGGTTCCTCTGCCATTGTCCTGGCAACAATACAATTTCTGACTCTGCTGTCAAAGACAATGGTGTCTCTGTTTCCCTCCTGTTTCTTTGTTTGAAATTGTTTCTTTTTCTCTCCCTGGGTAAGACCTGAGTTTCCAGGGAGCATCCTTAGCTGTCTTCCTCTTCACACCTGAGGACCAAGTGCCTTTAGCTTTGGGGGTGGACAGCCTTGGCAAGGGGAAGGTGGGTAGGACTAACTGCTGCTTACTGACCACAGGGAATCCCCACCATGGGAATCCATTGCCTCTGGGGACTTCTGTGAATCCTTACAGGCTGACGGCAGCTGTGTCCTTTGCACATCTGGGTCCCTCTGGTCATAGGGAGGTGGGCAGAGAGGCTGTATGCATCGTGGTTGAGCTGCAGCTTTGGGCACGGGCTGACGTGGGTTTGAGTCCTGCCTCTGCTCTACAGGCAGCCAGTTCCTTGCCTAAAGCATCCAACCCCACAGAGGGACTTGAAGTACGTGAAGAATGTGAGCCTCTTGGACAAATGGTACCACACGTTTCTACATTTTATAGTTTTAACTTTTTACTATGTTTTCCTGGAGCCAAGCTGGGCCCTGGGAGGTGGTGGTGATGTGGCAGGTTCAGGTGTGCACCCTCTGCCTCGTGGAGCTGGGTGGGTGGGTGAGGGAGTAAGACTGGGAGTGGGTGGAGCCATCTGTCAGGAAGAAGAGATACCTAGTAACCACGATGAGGGCTTCAGCTCCTCTGTTGCACTGCAAAGGGCAGATGCTCTATGGGCATGCTTGCTTTCTGTGCATGCTCGCTTTCTGGGCATGTGTGCTCAAGCCCAGTAAGTCTTCAATATGTGCAACTTACTGGCAACGTAAGTCTGAGCGTGAACTTAGGGAGTCCAGGAAACTGGGCTCAGAGATTCCCTAGCACCAAAGTCCCAGGCTAAGGCCATGTCCAGCCTGAAAGACAGTTTCACAACATCCCACACTGTATGTGGCGCCAACAGTCTTTCTACTTCATCTCCTGCCACGTTTCCTAGGGCGTGGAGGAAGTGATGAGATACCTGGTTATTCCCCCCCATTTAAGGCTGAATCATGTCACAAGCAGCGGTCCTTATCCTGAGCATCTGATGGGCTGTGAGTCTCGGCAGTAATACCTTCCCACTGTGAAATAAGCTTTGTGTAGAGGCACAGATGTTAGAAAGCCTTTTGACGGGCACATCACAGCACTCCTTTTATTTAATTTTTTTCTTTCCACAATTTTTGTTTATTTATTTATTAATTATTATTATTATTTTTGAGACAGGGTTTCTCTGTGTAGCCCTGGCTGTCCTGGAACTTACTCTGTAGACCAGGCTGGCCTCGAACTCAGAAATCTGCTTGCCTCTGCCTCCCAAGTGCTGGGATTAAAGGCGTGCACCACCACTGCCCGGCAATTTATTTACTTTTTATCACATTACATTTTTTTTTTAAAGACAGGGACTGTGGGAAGCCACATGTGCTGTTGCAAAGTGGCACAGGGTTCTGCTGGCCACCACGCATACATAGGTAGGAAAGTTTTTTGACAAGATGAGGTTTTGAGAATTGACCAATCAGATAAGAGAGAAAGTAACCAATCAGAAGAGAGAGAAAGTAACCAATCAGATAAGAGAGAAAGTAACCAATCAGATGTAAGAATGCAAATGAGGTTGTAAGTATCAACCAAACACAACACAATCCGGGTGTGAGACACGCCTCTCCTAGGCCTATATAAAGCAGCACCAGGGCTGGGCTAAGGGTCTTTTCGCCTCTGCAATCAAGCTCTCCCAATAAACGCGTGCAGAAGGATCCTGTTGCAGCGTCATTCTTGCTGGTCGAGTCGGACGCGCGCAAGAAGTGGTGCCGAGAACCCGGGATGAAACATCTTCAGGCACGAGCGAAGACCCCCTGCTACAGGGAGGATTCAGAACTGCATCGCGGGGAAGGAGCGGTTAATAAAGGTTCCCATAAAACAGGCTGCTGAGAAGGATCCGGCGTGGATTCAGAACTCTTCAGCTGGGGAGCGGTGTTAATAAAGTGTTCCTGCAAAACAGACTGCTGAGAAGGATTCAACTGCGTGGATTCAGAACTCTTCAGCTGAGGAATGGTGGTACCGGTAAGTATAAAGAAATTAAGGTAAGTCTCTGAGAGGTATGCTTTCTTACGCAGTAGGTGTAGGAGTACCAGGAAGGCATATCAGAAACAGAGAGAAAGGAAAAAGAAGACGTGCGCAGAAAAATAAGTAACTTAAGAAAAAAAAAAAAGAGAAAAAGAAAGGAAGCTAAAAATAAAGATACAAAGGATAATATATAAAATATAAAGATACAAAGGATAATATAAAGATATAAAGGATAATATAAAAAATGAAGAACAAAAAATTAAGTCAATTTACCCTCCTCTCGAGGCCTTTGACTAAAGAGGCAGCCTTCATCAAAGGCTTAATGATAGCTCTCAGGGAAAGAGGAGTAACTATTAGAAGCAGCCACTGTGCAGAATTCCCAGAAGAAAGAGAAAAAAAGAAAATAAGCTATTTCAGAGCCCTCCTAGGGACAGAAGGAAAACGGGAGACGTCCTGCTTCCTCTCTGACTCCTATGGAGAGATTCTTAGTTCTGGTTAGGATATCTGTGTCCCTTTGAGCTGTCTATTGTCTGTTTTTGGTGCACCAAATTGTCTATATGTTTGTCAATTCATGTTTGGATGATTGAATGATTGTTGTTCTGTGTTTCATGTTGAAAAAAAAAAATAAAAAGCAGTCTCAGTCTGCACAGCAAAAATTGACAAGTTAGCTGCATGGTGGCTGGGAGTCAAGTACAGCTGAAAAAGCCCTGCTGAGGGCCGATTGCAAATGGAGCTTTTAAAGGGGCAGACAGCCTTTTGCTTGTAACAAAAAGTTAGCTTAAAATTGGAAACTCAAGGTTGAAGTCATTCTAAACAACATGAACGAACCCAAGAAAACAGGTCATATGCAAAAGCAGTGTACAAAGGGTAGAAAGAATAGGTTTGAAAAGAAAGTACACATCTTTACAAATAGAAGGAAAAACCTTTCAAGGTATAATGGATACAGGAGCAGATAAAAGCATTATATCTAGTAATTGGTGGCCTGCTTCTTGGCCTGTTAATCAATCGTCACATGGCTTACAAGGATTAGGATATGAGGCTACCCCAACTATAAGTGCAAAATCCTTACAATGGAAAGATAAAGAAGGAAGGACAGGGCTTTTTCAACCTTATGTACTCCCTTTACCTGTAAACTTATGGGGAAGAGATGTGATGTCAGCCATGAACTTTATACTGACAAATGATTATTCTCAGAAAAGCAAGGAAATGATGAAAGGAATGGGATATATACCTGGACTAGGTCTAGGAAAAAGTTTACAAGGTAGAATTTCACCAGTTAAAGCCACAGTAAAAGCAGATAAGAAAGGGCTGGGTTTTTTCTAGGGGCCGCTGAGGAGCCTTTGCCCATTCCGTGGTGTACAGAGGACATGGTGTGGGTGCCTCAGTGGTCTTTATCCTCTGAGAAATTAAAAGCAGCTAAAGAATTAGTACAAGAACAATTAGACTTGGGACATGTAGAACCCACACAATCACCCTGGAACACCCCTATTTTTGTTGTAAAGAAAAAGTCAGGTAAATGGAGATTGTTACATGACCTCAGAGCCATTAATGCACAAATGCAAGTTATGGGTCCTGTACAAAGAGGACTCCCCCTACTTTCAGCCCTACCTAAGGATTGGAAAATTATAGTAGTAGATATTAAGGATTGTTTCTTTTCCATTCCATTAAATGAGAAAGATAAACCTAGATTTGCATTTACCCTACCTTCTGTTAATCATATGGAGCCTAATAAAAGGTATCAATGGCGAGTGTTACCCCAAGGAATGGCAAATAGCCCTACCATATGTCAATTATATGTAGGAAAAGCTTTACAACCAGTTAGAGATGGTTTCCCCTCCTTAAAAATTTGTCATTATATGGACGACATTGTGATTTGTGGACCTGAAGAAGAAAGTATACAGCGAGCATATGGCTTTCTTAATGAAACTTTAAAAAATAATGGCTTGATTATTGCACCAGAAAAGGTACAGCAGTCTAATGTTAGTCAATTTTTAGGAGCCACTATTACTTTACAGTGTGTTACCCCACAAAAGATTAGTATAAGAAAAGATCATCTAAAGACATTAAATGATTTTAAAAAATTATTAGGAGATATAAATTGGATTTGACCTTATTTAAGGATCCCTACTTCGGAATTAAAACCTCTATTTCAAATTTTAGAAGGTGAATCACATATTACCTCATTGAGACAATTAACACCTGAGGCTTCTGATGTTCTTAGGAAGGTAGAAGAAGCAATCCAAACAGCACAGCTAAATCGCATAAATGAGCAAAAACCTTTTTGCCTATGCATATTACGAACCATAAATTTGCCAACTGCTGTATTATGGCAAGATGGTCCTCTAGTATGGATACATCCACACATATCCTCTAATAAGACTATAGAGCATTATCCCACCATGGTGGCAAATATGGCCCATAAAGGCATAAAAAGTTCAATTACTCACTTTGGAAAAATGCTGGATAGCATAATTGTCCCCTATACTGCTGCACAAATGCAAACATTGTGTGCGACTATAGATGAATGGGCTATTCTTAGATGCAGTTATTCTGGTTTAATTGATAATCATTATCCTAAACATCCTTTATTACATTTTCTGTTATTTCATCCAGTTATATTTCCAAAGGTAACGGCTAACACTCCTATAAAGGGAGCCATTGATATTTATACAGATGGATCCAAAACAGGAATTGGAAGTTATGTGATTAATGAAAAGGCTGTAAGGTTGCAATTTACACCAGGAGCCCCTCAATTGGTAGAATGTTTGGTGGTTTTAGAAATCTTTAAAAGATTTCTTATGCCCATAAATATTATCTCTGATTCTGTTTATGTGGTTAATGCTGTACTAATGTTAGAGACTGTTGGAAATTTTAAGCAGTCTAGTCCAGTAACTGAAACTTTGAGGAAAATACAAAATTGTATTTTGATGCGTGAGCATCCCTTTTATATTCAACATATTAGAGCACATACATCATTACCTGGACCTATGGTTAAGGGTAATGCAATTGCTGATTCAGCCACCAGAGATACGGTTTTCCTATCACAAAATTCTATAGAAAGTGCAAAAAATTTTCATCAACTTTATCATGTCCCTGCTTCTACATTACGACAAAAGTTTAAGCTCACACGAACAGAAGCTCGAGATATTGTCCTCCAGTGTGGTAGGTGTGTAGAATTCATTAATGCACCTTCCGTGGGCGTTAATCCTCGCGGAGTGCGACCCCTAGATGTTTGGCAAATGGACGTCACGTATATCCCAGCTTTTGGGAAATTACAATATGTACATGTGTCCATCGATACCAGTTCTGGTGTCCTACATGCCTCTCCCTTGTCAGGGGAAAAAGCAGTTCATGTCATATCTCACTGCTTAGAGGCTTGGGCTGCATGGGGTAAGCCCCTAGTGCTAAAGACAGATAATGGTCCTGCATATACTTCTTCTAAATTTAGCCAATTTTGCAAACAAATGCAAGTGAAACATATTACTGGACTGCCCTATAATCCACAGGGCCAAGGCATCATTGAGAGAGCTCATCATACTTTGAAACAATATTTGCAAAAACAGAAAGGGGGAAATAGAGGCTATGACGCCAAAGATGGCTCTATCCCTTACAATATTTACTCTTAATTTTTTAAAATTGGATGATGCTGGAAGATCACCAGCCAAAAGGCACGGACAATGGCCTCAATCGCCCAATGAAATGGTCAAATGGAAAAATGTCCTTGATAATAAATGGTATGGCCCGGATCCTATCTTAATCAGATCCCGGGGAGCTATTTGTGTTTTTCCACAGGGTGAAGAAAATCCACTTTGGGTCCCGACGCGACTGACAAGGACCGTGAAAGAGCAAGATGAATCCCAAGATGATCCTGCTATTCCTGCTCCTGATGATTGAGACCGGGATAAGTATACCTTTGTGGGCCATAGTAAGATCATGGCCAGTACCTTTACCGGTACATTCCAATTCTTCCACCTTGCCTTTGTTTTATGCAACAGAATGTTTTTCTGGATGCGCCTTGTGCACGACAAACTCCTCAAGAGCCACGGGTGTATAATAGTATGAGTTTTCATTTAAATTATACACTATGCTTTGTGCATGATGTGGATAGACCTTTTACACCCTGTATATTTTTAAAGAAAAAGGTTATCTCTAATTGGGCAGACCCCATTATCCAAAATAAAGTGAGCTCTGAAGTGTTACTTAATGCTTTAACGCAAGTCGTCCAAGGAGAGCAATTAGGCTCAGGTGATGTTGGAAATAGTATAACTTCACCTATAAACATCACCGCTATTATGATAAAGGGAAAGGTGACTATTCCCAAAAGATCACGATGGCCTGTTGGCAATGCTACTGCTAAACGCAGCGTGCCCTGGTGTCATCCGGACCTCACATTTCCTATAGTTTTTTCACCTTGTCAATCAAAAATTTTTCCTCGAAAAGAAATAGCAAAGGGTTTTGCTTTGTCACCTCCTTTAGATTTTTCTGTAATGAATGATAAGGAAGATGCTACAGGAAAAGAAAATATTTGGCCATATTACCAATGGATTTTAAGTAATGAGGCAGGTGCTAGTACCAGTCTGTCAGCCTTTGCACTGCTGACTGGCACCTTTCATGAGATACTGAATGTTTCTGCCACACTTTCCAATACCTCTGCTCATTTAGATAATGTGACAACTAATAGAGTTATCAGAAATATGACTACCTCTCCAGTAGAAGTTTGTGTTAGTCCTCCATTTTTCTTTATATTGGCTGAATTTCAAAATGATACAGAATGGTTAGATTGTACAAATATCACTTGTTTTTTGACGCAATGCTGGAATGGAACCAAATCCTTAGCCTTAGTGGTACAGCTACCAATCTTGGTCCTTGTACCTGTTGAGGCAGATCCAGAGAAGTTCCCAATAATGAGTCTAATTAGACAGAAGAGAGATTTTGGAATCACAGCTGCCATTGTCACTGCCATTGTAGTGTCTGCAGCATCAGCGGTTACCGCAGGAATTGCTATGGCCAATCAAGTTAATAGTGCTGATACCATAAGTCAGATAGCAGAAAAAACGTCTGAGGCATTGCTCACTCTGCAAAGGGTGGATTCTCATCTCGCCTCAGGATTAATGTTAGTGAATCAGAGAGTGGATATTTTACAGCATAACATGGAACAGATGATGGATGTCATTCAAATGAGTTGTGTGGCATCCACTCCGCATGTATGCATTACTCCCAATAGGTATATTAATAATTCTTTTATTAAAAGTACAGACCTATCGAATTATCTGAAGGGAAACTGGTCGCAGGAGCTGGACAGGCTGCAGAAGAGGCTGCAGATACAGATCCTGAACCTTAATGGAACCAGAGTGGAACCTGTGACCTTTGGAGACTTTACCTCTTGGCTTTCCTCTGCTTTCTCTTACTTTAAGGAATGGGTGGGAGTGATTTTGTTTGGTGCTGCCATATGCTGTGGACTGGCGCTCATGCTCTGGTTGGTATGCAAATTTAGAACACAACAAAAACGTGACAAGGTGATTATATCTCAGGCACTATTGGCTATTGAAAACGGCGCCTCCCCCAAAGTTTGGTTATCTATGCTCAAGAATTAGTCGGCATCTGAGTTCTCTGCTCTTGCGCATGAGAGAGACTCAACAATCATTGATCAGCCCTTGCACATTGATGCATACGACAGGGTGATCATGATTTCCCCACTAATTCATTTTTTGGCTGGCCTCTTTTGCAGAGTTCGCCCTAGGTCATTTAGCAGTTACTGTCACACAGCTCTGGGGTATCCAGAGACGGGCAACTTTCCTCATGCACAGGCCAACCTAAGGCACGGGGCCCGGTGACGATAGGGTTACCCTACGACGGGAAAAGACTGTGACATTGGAGGAACGACCTAAAACAGGAGCCACAGCAGATGGACATAATTGCACAGGCCTAGTCCAGCCTCATTTTATTAAAACAGAAAGGGGGAGATGTGGGAAGCCACATGTGCTGTTGCAAAGTGGCACAGGGTTCTGCTGGCCACCACGCATACATAGGTAGGAAAGTTTTTTGACAAGATGAGGTTTTGAGAATTGACCAATCAGATAAGAGAGAAAGTAACCAATCAGAAGAGAGAGAAAGTAACCAATCAGATAAGAGAGAAAGTAACCAATCAGATGTAAGAATGCAAATGAGGTTGTAAGTATCAACCAAACACAACACAATCCGGGTGTGAGACACGCCTCTCCTAGGCCTATATAAAGCAGCACCAGGGCTGGGCTAAGGGTCTTTTCGCCTCTGCAATCAAGCTCTCCCAATAAACGCGTGCAGAAGGATCCTGTTGCAGCGTCATTCTTGCTGGTCGAGTCGGACGCGCGCAAGAAGGGACTATGTATCCCATGCTGGCCTGGTATCATGGCTCTCTGTGTAGCCCAGGCTGGCCTGGAATTGTGGCTCTCTGTGTAGCCCAGGCTGGCCTGGAATCGTGGCAATCTTCTGACTCAAATGACAAATATATGCTACCATGTCCAGTGACATCACAGCCACCTAACAAAAGGTAGTAGTGTTTCTACACTGAGGACTACCGCCTTCTCAACCTCCGTTCCTACCCCGCACCTGTCCCTCTGGCTCACAGTACAAATGTGGGTCCTTTCTTGTGCGGTGAACTGTAAGTCCAATAGGAAAGTAGTTGGTTGTCTGGATAACAGCCACACCACTGCAGCGTCAGTTGCTGTAACTTGTGCCTCTTTGCAGTGTAGCATGTAGGACCCATGACTAAGCAGGACTTGGGCTGGCATTCTCCCCTAGCAGGCTGCATGGTGCCTTCCAGTTCAGGGAGAACTGATCATGCAGGGAGATGTTTCTATCTCAGTGCCAGGCTGATTTCTCAGAGTCCTGTAGATACCTGAGGACACAGAAGTGATGAACAACAGATTTGGGAGCTTCGAGGGATTCTTGTCAGTGGGTCATGTGACCCAGTATGTGCCGCCTTCACCAACAGACTCTTACTATCGAATTCTGGTACTCAGCAAATATCATTGGCAATAGCCTGTTGTGTTTTGTGGACCTTGGGTGCCTTGCTGGCCAATGACTTGATGAGAAAGTATCCCACCCTGTTATTGGGATTTTCACTTAATAACTGTGATGGTTTGTGTATGCTTGGCACAGGGAGTGGCACTATTAGGAGGAGTGGCCTTGCTGGAGTGGGTGTGGCCTTGTTGGAGGAGGTGTGTCACTGTGGGTGTGGGCTTTAAGACCCTCATCCTTGCTGTCTAAAAGCCAGTCTTCTCCTGGCAGCCTTCAGATGAAGGTAGAATTCTCAGCTCCTCCTGCACCATGCCTGCCTGGATGCTGCCATGTTTCCACCTTGATGATAATGGACTGAGTCTCTGAACCTGTAAGCCAGCCACCATTAAATGTTGTCTACGAGTTGCCTTGGTTATAATGTCTGTTCACAGCAATAAAGCCCTAACTAAGACTGCCTCCATCAGTCTTCGACCCTCTGGGCTACAGTGTCCATGACCTCTGGTGGTTGTCACCGTACCTGTTGTTAGCTTGTATAAAAAAGCTTCTAGAGGGCTAGGCAGTACCCACACAGGGCACATATTCACACCCCACTCACAGATGTGGGTCCTGTACCAACACTGTGCTGGCCACAGAAATTCCCACTGGCTGCATTGTAGCTTCTGTCCACTGTGGCTATAATTGGGAGCCGGCCTCATGGGTCTGTACTGCACACAGAGCCTCAGACATTCCATAGCAATCTCAGAAGCCCTAGCTGCTTTCCAGCTTGCTTGGTTCACCCATGGCCAGACTTTTATATGAACCCAGTGAATAGCCTTGGAGCACACCCTAGGACAGACAGCTTGTATTTTAGGAAGGGTGCCTGCTTCTTGGTTCCCTCTGGGACTTAGTGGGTTGTGGGTTCCTACAGTGGGCCTCTGATTCCCACTGGGCTTATTTGTACACTCCTGTGGTCCTCACCATGGCTGACCCTGCACCTGCCAGTCCTCCTTTCTTATGGGACCATCCATTAATGGCTCAGAATACAGGTTAGTCGCTACTCTAGAGCATCACAGGCTGTCTCTGTGCTGCTCTCAGCTCAGCTCACAGGGTTCTCTTTCCTTCTGTCTCCAGCCACATGGCCTCCATGCTCTGCACTGCTACAGCCACTTCTGTCTGGTCCCTTGCTTGTGTCATGTTGCCCAGGACACACAGCATCCCTTCCCATGCTTTCTCTGGTTTGAATACTCGGGGGAGGCTGAGTGTCTTGAAAGGACACTGGTTCTAGCACACTGTGTGGAGTTAGTTGGTGGCAGGCCTGGAGAACCACACGTCACTGTAACTATGTCTGCCGTTTTTTGGAGGTTTGATTCGGCACTGTCTCAGAAAGACCAGAAGCCCTTCAGTGCAAATTCTTAACTGGTTTTTACTGCCAGGGAGCTGGGGTTGAGCTCCACCCACTGCTGTATAAGGAATTCTGCTGCTGGCCAAGGTTGTCTTTTTACAATGTTTCTACTTTAGCGCCCCCTTCTACCCCCACTCCAGCTTTAACCCTCTGAGTTTCCAGCAACTTCCAGCACAAAAGGACACTGGCCTAATGGAGCACGCCTATCCGACCTTAGCTGGCTCAAAAGCCTCTTAAGAGGTTCGGTCCCTATCCTACACAGACCCCCCCTCCCCCAACTTTAAAACGTGGAGTTACAGAAATGAGGGCAACTTGCAGGAGTCAGGGAATGAAACTACACCTGCTCTCCCAGGGGATCCCACACACCTGCAGCTGTTTGCACTCACAGGCTAGGCTGTTGTAACATTTGCTTAATGACCTTGTTAGGTTATTGACAGACTGAGATGGTCCCCGGAGTTCTGCAGCAAGCCTGGCTTTTCTGCCTGTGTGGACTGTGTTCTCTCAATCCTTAGGGGCAGCCGTGTCTCCTCCAGGTGCTTCTCATTCTCCCCCACTCGCACACACGGGGGGGGGGGCATGGGTGCACATGTGTTCACTTGCATGTGGAAGCCAGAAATCAACATTAAGCATCTCCCTCCATCTCTTCCATCTCTTATTTTTTTGAGACAGGGTCTCTCAACGAAATCAGAGCTGGTTGACAAGACAAGATCCAGGGACCCATCAGTCTCTGCCCTCCCCCACTCCCATCCTAGGAATACAGACATGCATCACTGTGCCTGAATTTTAGTGGACGGTAGAAATCCAGATCCTCATGTGCATGACAGGCAGGCACTTTACCAACCGAACCATCCCCCCCCCATCCCCTTTTCTAAATCCACCAAGCAGCCAGAAGTGCACATTGAACCATCGAGGAAATACACCCTTTTCACAGAATGGACAGGTAGCACCGTAAGGTCCCAGGTCACCATCTCATGAGGAACAGTGGAACTGTGAGGGTGACCTTGAGGTAGCACGCTGAAGGACGGTGAATTGTCATCCATCCCAGGTGAATTCTAATTGGTCTTGGGATTCAGCCTCTAAAGGACCCTTAAAGATGTCATTAGCAAGGTGCAATACAGCCCGAAAAATCGTGTCACCTGTATTAATTTCTCTGACTAAAGAGCAGCGTCTGGTTCAGCAACACAGGTGGGAGGCCCCACGCTGCTTAGCTCCTCCCCTTCCCCCCTAAGCCCTGCCCCTCCCCTTTCCCACCCTGCTTAACTCCTCCCCTCCTGCAAGGCTCTTCCTCCTCCCCCGCTTAGCTCCTCCCCTTCCCCTGCTAAGCCCCTCCCCACTTAGCTCCTCCCCTTCCCTTGCTAAGCTCCCCCCCTTCCCTTGCTAAGCCTCTCACTGCTGAGCTCCTCCCCTTCCCCTGCTAAGCCACTTGTCCTGCTTAGCTCCTCCCTTTCTGCTTAGCTCCTCCCCTTCCCCCATTAAGCATGGGCTACCTGCCTTCTCACTATCACTACTGCTGTCCTAGGCGGCTGGCTGGGAGGACGCTGGCCTGGTGAACCAGGGAGTTGATCGGGTACTCTCTGTAAAACAGGTCGCTTCTGGGCAGCTCTACCGTGGCAGCTGTACATCACCCAAACTGCTAACCACTCGTGTATACTCGGGGAGGGTATAAGGTCTTTGTCAAGATTTGTTCGTGGTCAGATTCAAGTCACTGTTGCTTCTTGCTCACCTGGTGAGCATCACCGTCTTCCCTAGAACGTAACTGGCTTTTACCTGGGAATCACAGCTGTTCTGGTGTCAAGATAGCAATGGCTGCCACACTAGGAGGACAGAGCTCAGCAACCACTAAAATAATAGTGATGATGATGATAATACATATAGAAAATGGGGGCGGTCGCCCATGGAGTAACAGGACAGTCTCCAAACAGCTCTAAACCAAATACTTAGTGGCCGTGTCAGGGCCATGAGGCTGCTATGGGAAAATCACCATGTCACACGTATTTAGTCTCTTACAGTTTTGGAGGCCAGAAGTCTGAAGTCATTCTCACTGTGCTGAAATGAAGCTGCCAGAGGACCACCTCCCTCTGGAGGGACCGAAGGACAGCCCACCCCCGTTAAATCTTCTAAAAAGAAACAGTCAGAACATACTATGTGCTTCAAAGGCAGGGCCCAGAGACCCACTGAGCCAGAGCTGACCTGGAAGCCCCTTTCCTGAGAACCAGCTTTCGTGATGCTAAAAGCATCCATGCAAACTTTCAAAGGAGGGGGACAATCAACAGTACCACCCAGCTGTGACCCACATCAACAACAGCATGGCAGCAGGATGATCCTAGGGCTGCAGTAGTGGTACACACATCACGAAAGCAACCAACATCTCTCTAATTGGGCTTAAGAGCCATTCAGCAGGCTGGAGAGATGGCTCAGTGGTTAAGAGCGTCGACTGCTCTTCTGAAGGTCCTGAGTTCAAATCCACATGGTGGCTCACAACCCTCCATAACAAAATCTGATTCCTGCTTCTGGAGTGTCTGAAGACAGCTACAGTGTACTTACATATAAAAAAATTAATAAATCTTTTTTTTTTTTTTTTTTTTTTTTTAAGATCTGTTCAACAAGGAGACTATGCCTGGCGCTGGAAACCTAGCTAACAACCCGGTGCTAGTGAAGTCCTGGTTTCTGGAGGAGACTCCACAGCCACCCCTTTACTAAACCAGATAATCCCTAACAACAATTTACAAATACTTATTCTTTCACCCCACAGATAAGTGCAGTCTTCGCGCCCTCATCGAAGAAATTTCTCTTTGCAACAGACAGAGACCATTGGAGAAAGCACCACCAATCAAAGTGCAGAGCTGTGAGCCCGATCCACGGCGGATACATCTATCAAACATCCCCACACATAACCCTCATGGATCGTTGCAGAAGAGGACGTGGAAAGACGTGAGTCAGGGATCGGGGAGTTTGCTGTGAGATTGTGTTTCCCAGGAACATTCGTATGTTGATATATTAATGGCGAGAGGTTGCCATCAGTGCTGAAGAATGCCTCTCACAGCTGTGCCTCTGTATCTATGGGTATACACATCTATCTACTGTATCTCTGTAGTTAAGATGTCCTTGGAGCCATTGAGAATAATTACATTTATGTTTTATACATAAAATTTACACACCTCTGAATGTTTCCCTCCATCCCAACTGTCAAACATGAGCTTGAATAGGCGTCCCTCTCCAAGGCTAAATGACTTTGCTGGCGTGGCTGAGCTGAAGCGGCTGAGGCCAGGAGAGTGTGCGGGGGTTGTCCAGGGGCCTGAGAAATCCCATACTTCCTCAGCAGAAAGAGGGCCAAGTGGATCAAGCCATAAATAGCACGGAGGTCAAGGGATGATGCAGATAGAGAGGGGCCTTTGCTCAAGCCTCAAATTGAAGATGGAGAAGACACCCGAGCTGAGGCTGTGGATGGCTTCAGAGGCAGGTCGTCCATCGCAGGCATCAGCCCAGGACACACTGACCTCAGCGACTTCGCAGTCTTTAACTTCAAAGCAGGAAGAAAACACGTGGTTTTAAGCTGCAGCGTTGGTTCATGAGCGCTCTGTCTCTGAGTATGTTTATGTGATCAAACTGAAGAAGTATTCAGGTTGGAGGATTCTGCAGAGATGCCTTAGGACGCCTGTGTGCTACATTTACAATAAAGATCTGAAGTTATCTCAGGGGAAAAAGGGAAACAACAATACTACAATTGCTGGGACCTGGAGTTTTCTTGCCCTGCAGGGACCCGCCCATCATGGTGTCTCCCCTCATCTGATCTTCTTGAGAACCACTTGAGGCTGGGGGCGGGGGCATTGCTTAAGACCACATGCTGCCTGTAAGTCCAGCTACAGGGGATCTGACAGCCTCCCCAGGCCTCCCCAGGCACCACCATACACATGGTATGCACAAACACACACACACACACACACACACAGTATGTACACACACATGGCATGTACACACACACATACACACAGTGTGTACACACATGACATGTACACACATACATACTCACACAGTGTCTTCACACTCAGCATACACACAGACAATGTGTACACACACATGGCATACACATACTCACACACGGTGTGTACTCACACATGGCATGTACACCCACACTCACACAATTCACACAGTGTGTACACACACATGGTTTGCACACACACACTCACATATACTCACACACACTCACATACACACAGTGTGTACACACGCAGCATACACGCAGAGACAATGTGTACACACACATGGCATACACACACAGTGTGTACTCACACATGGCATATACACACACACTCAGACATGCTCACACAGTGTGTACACACACATGGCATGTACACACACACAGTGTATACATACATGGCGTGCACACACACACAGTGTGTACTCACATATGGCATGTACACACACACATAGACTACACACAGAGAGGTATCCCTATAACACCACCACCAACAACAAAACCATACCCAGCACTCTTTGAGGAGGGTGTATTCATGGCCCCAAGGATCTTGTGGGGGCTACAAGGCCAGCGCACAGCAGAAACAGCCTCCCCTAGTCTTCCCAGTGGCAATGCCCTTCCTTGGAGGGGAGGGGACTGGGGAGATGGCTCAGTTGGTAAAGTGCTTGCTGTGCTCTGGCCTCCAGAAGTTTGGCCCTCAGAATCCATATAAAAAAGCTAAGATTATGTATATTTCCAGTATCAGGTATGCACAGACAGGTGGGTTCCTAGGGCTCACTGGCCAGCCAGTCTAGCCTAATTGGCAAGCCTCACGTCCCAGCGAGAGACCCTGCCTTGAAAATTCACCGCTGGAGTGTGACTTCTGGCTTCCACATGGGAGTGTGCGTGAGTCCACTCACGTGTTTACACACGTGTGCATGTATCTCCTGGGGTGGCAGTTGCAGTAGCAGCTCTTGGTTACTGATTATGTGTGACTCACAGGCTACACACTCCAGACCTCCTGCAGGGACATCCGGGGACCGGATTGTCACATCAGGTTGTAACAAGCCCCGCTGGGTTCCAGCACCAAGCATCCCCTTCTCAGGAGCGGGCATCAACGCTGTACACCATCGCTGCATTATTTATGAGTTTTCATTAATATGCAAATTTCTGCCCAGTGATTGGCTTGCGCAGCATGGTTCCGCGGATTCAAATCAGCTGCCGCTGGGCTATCTTGTTTAGTAATTCTCCAACCGTGGGCATTGTGTAGCTGCAGTGACATCAGTAAATCCTGCACAGAGCGTGGTGAAGCAGGGTGACTGCCATCTGCCCAGGATCCTCACGGCTTGATGATCCTCTAGGCGAGGGATGCCAAACGGACCTGGCATCCGGGGCTCCCTAGTTAAGAGAGTTAAGTTTGCGTTTTATTTATTTATTTATTCAATGTATACGAGTACACTGTACAGATGGTTGTGAGCCTTCATGTGGTTGCTGGGAATTGAATTTTAGGACCTCTGCTTGCTCCGGTCGAGCCCGCTTGCTCAGTCCCAGTTCGCTCCAGCCCAAAGGGTACACTGTAGCTGTCTTCAGACACATCAGAAGAGGGCGTCAGATCTCGTTTCAGGTGGTTGTGAGCCACCATATGGTTGCTGGGATTTGAACTCAGGGCCTTTGGAAGAGCAGTCAGTGTTCTTAACCGCTGAGCCCTCTCACCAGCTGGAAGTTTGCGCTTTAACTGGGAGTCAGGAGACTTCCTTGCCTGGTTCCCATCCGAGAGATGGAGCTGGGATAATCTCCAGATACAAGATGGATGGGACCCGTTTCTGTCCATCTTGGGGAATGGATCTTTAGGATGCAGGCGAGGTCACAGGGCTGTCTCTCTGTGGAACTTTTTAAAAGTCCAGCTACAAGGACCTCAGGCCTTCGTCTTGCATCTGAAGTGATGTCATAGGGTGTCGCTGATTTATCTTTTACTACTGATGTTTTCGGGGACAGCGACACAGATTAAGCGATCATGTACCCAGGCGAATGTTTCTGCAAGATAGACTTCTAAAGAGGGCGTGGCTAGGGTGAGGGAATGTTCACCATCAGAATTTAGTAACTGCTTATTAGTCTCTGTCCCTCATCAGACTGTGATCCTGGATGTAGGGGCCAATCTGTCTCCTTCACAGCTGTGTCCCTCGCACCGATGCAGCACACTATAGAATAAAGGACAGAGCTTTACTCCTGATATAACACCGCCACCGAGTCCTGGAAATCTAATTTCACTAGCTTATGCATGTCTACCAAATCCCACTGTACTTCTCCCAGAATATTTCAGAAAGATGATTAAAAGTTTCTGCCGTGTGCATCCTCTGGAGCCAGTCCATTTAGCAAGACCGCAGCTTCCTTAATTAGACTTACGAAGTTGAAGGCAAAACCATATCTCTTCCCAGGTGTTCCCAATTAACTCAAGGGCACCTCCAGTTGCCTCTGGCTCCCCCTGGTCTGGGATCCTGCCTGGGAGAGTTGTAGAAGAAATGTAATTATATTCTGCCACGCAGATGGAGAGATCCAAGTGACCTGAGCCAGCTTGTTCCTTTGTTTATCCCTGGCAGAGTCCTAGGTATGTGTCTGGGGGTACACAAGAAGAATGGATGTAGTCCCCAAAACTGGGTTCCTTAATTCCTTTTGCACCCTCACCCAGGGCAATTTTCTGGAGGTGCAGATTGGTTCCTCTCCTGTTATCCTCTCGTCTCCATTTCTTTAGATAAAACCCCAGTGTGTGCTTGCATGTGTATGCAGTGTGTGTGTGTGTGTCTGTGTGTATGCACTTTGTGTGTGTGCTCACCCATGCTCATGTACATGTGTGTGCTTGATGTGTATGCAATGTGTGTCTCTGTGTGTATGTATGCACTGTGTGTGTGTCTGTGTGCGTGCATGTGTATGCAATGTGTGCATGTGTGTGTATGCACTGTGTGTATGTGCATGCATGCAATGTGTGCACGTGTGTGTCTCTGTGTGTGTATATGCACTGTGTGTGCGTGTATGTGTATGCAATGTATGCATGTGTGTGTCTCTCTGTGTGTATGCAATATGCGTGTGTATGTGTGCGTGCATGTGTATGCAATGAGTGCATGTGTGTGTGTATGTACTGTGTGTGCATATATGCAATGTGTGCACATATGTGTCTCTCTGTGTGTATATGTACTGTGTATGAATGTATGTGTATGCAATGTGTGCACGTATGTGTCTCTCTGTGTGTATATGTACTGTGTATGAGTGTATGTGTATGCAATGCGTGCATGTGTGTGTGTCTGTGTGTGTATACACTGTGTGTATGTGTGAGTGCTCACCCGACCTCATGTGCATGTGTGTGCTTGCATGTGTATGCAGTGTGTGTGTCTGTGTGCATGTATGTGTATGCAATGCATGCATGTGTGTGTCTCTCTGTGTGTATATACTCTGTGTGTGTGTGTGCGTGTATGTGTATGCAATGCGTGCATGTGTCTCTGTGTGTATGCACTGTGTGTGTATGTGTATGCAATGCATGCATGTGTGTGTGTCTGTGTGTGTATATGCACTGTGTGTATGCTGTATGTGTGTGTGCTCTCCCATGCTCATGTGCCTGTGTGTACGCGTGTGTGCTCGGCTTGGGGCTGGAGGTCAACATGGAATGTCTTCCTCTATTGCTTTTTATTTTATTGTTTGAGACAGGCTCTTCCTCGAACCCATAACTCATTGTTTTGGCTTTACTGTATGGCCAATGAGTCCCCAAGACCTGCCTGCCTCTCTGCTCCCCAGCTTTGGGGGTGTCTTAGTTAGGGTTTTACTGCTGTGAGCAGACACCATGACCAAGGCAACTCTTATATGGACAACATTTAATTGGGGCTGGCTTACAGGTTCAGAGGTTCAGTCCATTATCATCAAGGTAGGAACATGGCAGCATCCAGGCAGGCATGGGGCAGGAGGAGCTGAGAGTTCTACATCTTCATCTGAAGGCTGCTAGGAGAAGACTGACTTCAAAGTGGCAGAATGAGAGTCTTATAGCCCACATTCACAGTGACACACCTACTCCAACGGGGCCACACCCACTCCAACGAGGCCACACCCACTCTGAAGAGGCCACACTCACCCCAACGAGGCCACACCTTCTAATAGCCGTCATTCCCTGAGCGGAGCATATACAAATCATCACAGGGTTACAGTCAATGAGTGGTTGTACTTGGCTTTTATGTGGATGCTGGGGAGCTCAGGTGTTCCAGAGAGCACAGAGCCACAGAGCTGTCTCCCCAGCTGGGGATGTAGCTAAGTGGTTAGACCACTTGCCTAGCATACATGAAGCCCTGGATTTGTCTCAGCACTGCATTGAATGGGTACTGTGGTTTGTACTTACCATGTCAACGCTAGGGAGGTGGAGGCTGGGTGATCCTTGGCATCATAGTGAGTTCCAGGATAGCCTGAACTACAAGGAACTTTGTCTTAAAATAAGTCAGTGAGGAACTGGAGCCAGATGTTTATACCCAGAGAGGCTTCGCTTGCATGCAGACATCTGACCATCTCCTAGTCAGCATGTATGCACTGGTGGCTGTGACTGAAGGCCAGGGTTTCATGTGACGAGATTCTCCCAGGGATTCAGAGGACTCTCAGGCTGTGATCCTTTTAGCATTGTGGTGGTTTGAATAAGAATGGCCCCCATACACTCCTATATTTGAATGCTTTGACATCAGGGAGTGGAACTGTTTGAAAGGATTAGAAGGATTCAGGGGTGTGGCCTTGTCACTGGGGGTGGGGCTTGGAGGTTTCAAAAGTCCTTTTCAGAATCTCTGTCTGTCTGTTCTCTCTCTCTCTCTCTCCCTCCCTCTCTCTCTCTCTCCCTCCCTCCCTCCCTCCCTCCCTCCCTCCCTCCCTCCCTCCCTCCCTCCCTCCCTCCCCTCTCTTTCTCTGTTTGTGGACCAGGATGTAGCTCTCAGCTACAGCTTCAGCACCATGATGACAGCTACTCTCTTGCCATTGATGATAATGGATTAAATCTCTGAAACTGTAAGCAAGCCCACAATTAATTGTTTTCCGTATGAATTACCAATGTCTTGGTGTCTCTCCCCAGTAATAGAGTGATGACTAAGACAGGCCCCAGTGATGAAGGCAACAGAGCATTTATGGATGCCTGGATAGTTACCCACACTAGGATGTCGTCCAAGGGATGGTGACCTCTGACCCCAGTTCTTTACATCTGGGATGGGTGGAAGACAGAACCCTGAAAGTTCCTGGTCCATGGCAACCTAGAAACACATCAGGGCACAAGGTGACAGTTTCGTCTTTAAAAGCTGGTTCTCAAGGCCTGAAGATACATACCCCTGGCTCTTGGTTCCAGTGTATGAGCTCTGGCTTTCTGTTGTTCTTCCTCCTCTGAGAAGATGGTTTGCATCTGCTAACCAGATGCTTTCTTCCCACTGAGGAGTGATGATCTAAAATCTTCTTCTTTATTTCCTTCCCCCAATACCTCCTCCTTCCCCTTCCCTCTCCCCCTTCCCATTCTTCTTCCTCTCTCATTCCTCCTCCTCCCCCATTCCTTCTCCTTCCCCATTCCTCTCCCTTCCCCATTCCTCTCCCTCCCCAATTCCTCCCACTTCCCAATTCCTCCCCCTCCCCCTCCTCCCCCTCCTCCATTCCTCCTCCTCCCCATTCCTCTCCCTCCCCCATTCCCTCCCTCCCCACTCTCCTCTTCTCTTTCTTCCCTTTCAACTTTTCCTTTCCTTCCTGTCAAGATCTTACTACAGGACTCAGGTCGACCTAAAATTTTCAATCTTCCTGCCTCAGCTTTCCAATGACTGGAATTCCAGACAAGAGCTGCATCATAAGGACTCAGGGCCTCCTCTTTCCAACCCATTTAAAACTTCTGTCTCTCTTAAAATTGGGAACAAAACACCCATGGAAGGAGTTACAGAGACAAAGTTTCGAGCTGTGATGAAAGGATGGACCATCTAGAGACTGCCGTATCCAGGGATCCATCCCATAATCAGCTTCTAAACGCTGACACCATTGCATACACTAGCAAGATTTTGCTGAAAGGACCCAAATATAGCTGTCTCTTGTGAGACTATGCCGGGGCCTAGCAAACACAGGAGTGGATGCTCACAGTCAGCTATTGGATGTATCACAGGGCTCCCAATGGAGAAGCTAGAGAAAGTACCCAAGGAGCTAAAGGGATCTGCAACCCTATAGTTGGAACAACATGATGAACTAACCAGTACCCCGGAGCTCTTGTCTCTAGCTGCATATGTATCGAAAGATGGCCTAGTCGGCCATCATTGGAAAGAGAGGCCCATTGGACTTGCAAACTTTATATGCCCCAATATAGGGGAATGCCAGGGCCAAAAGAATGGGAATGGGTGGGTAGGGAAGTGGGGGGGCGGTATGGGGGACTTTTGGGATAGCATTGGAAATGTAATTGAGGAAAATATGTAATAAAAATATTAAAAATTAAAAAAATAAATAAATACAAATAATGGAGAGTCTCTTAAAAAAAAAAAAAACAAACTTCTGTCTCTCCCAGCCCAGGCAACTCTGCATTTCTGCCTTGCCTTAAGTGTGTGGGTCTTCTGTGAGTTTTGGTGGGGCTCATGGCACCGGGTGAAAGCCACACAGATCTATCGACAGGAGCTCTTCCTGATTTGGGACTTTTGTAGGTAACCCCAAGCAGCAGAAGCCAATAACTCTGCTATAGTTAATAAAAAGCTATGTGGTTTGACCAGTTGGTGATTGGAGGCACCATGAGTCTTTATGAGTTGTCAGTAAAGAATTTTACACACTCCTCCAACTTTATCTTTAAACTGGCTTTCCTGAGGATGCCTAGGGTCTGATCTTTTTCCAGAGGCAGCGTCTGACTCTCGTTATGTGTCACGGAGGCACACACTTTACAAAGCCAGCAAGCCTTTGTCTCTTCTTGTACCGTCCAGTCTTTCAACACGTCCTCTGCCTCCTGAATGCTACCCATAAGCATCAAGGGGAAGCTGGTGCCACCTTCAGCACTGCCAGGATGCCTAAGTCGCCCATGTGCTGGCTGTCAGCTTGACACAAGCTGTAGCTACTGGAGGGGAGAGAACTTCAGTTGAGAAATGAGTCTGTAAGATTAGGCTGTGGAGAAGCCTGTAGGGCATTTTCACAATTAGTAATTGATAGGGGAAGGTCCTGCCCATTGTGGGTGGAGCCAGCACTTTGTGGGTGGAGCCAGCCCATTTTGGGTGAAACCATCCCATTGTGGGTGGAGCCAGCCCATTTTGGGTGGATTCTGTAAGAAAGCAGGCTGAGCAAGCCATGGGGAGCAAGCTGGTAAGCAGCACCCCTCCATGGCCTCCAGGCTGGTCACTGCTTGCCTCCTCTTTCCTGCAGCTTATTCACACACACAAAGTTATGAACTGATGTTTCTGTAAGAATCTCACACTTATGTACAACCCCCCACCCCTGCCTCCACTGCCCTCCAAACCTCAGGAATTACTATATAATTTCCATTTTTAAAAAAAATGAAGATCAGAGAGGTGATATGGATCAGAGGGATTTGAACCTGGGTCCGTTTCATTCCAGGACGGTAAGTTCCATACATGGGATATAATTTCCACAGCACTTGACAAGATATGGAGCTGTTTCTTGATGTTCATTGCTAAATAAGCTGTTGGTTTACCCAGTATTTCATCTGTGTGTTTTGTGTCTGGTGCCCGTGGATCAGATCATCTGGACCTGGTGTTACAGATGGTTGTGAGCTACTATGAGGGTGCTGAAAACTGAACCGGGGTCCTTGGAATGAGCAGGCAGCACTGCTAACCACTGAGCCATCTCTCCAGCCCTGGTAGGCAGGCATAAATAAAGACAGGCTTCCTGCAGTGGCTGGGATTGTTTTGACATTGAGGGCTCTTCGGCGGAGCCCTTGCCCCTCCAGTGCCAGGAGAGCTAAACAAGAATGATGGAGGCACTCCCACAATTCCCCTCAGGAGAGTCAGGGCAGGCTTCTTAAACGCTGGAGTCATTGACTGCTGAAGGACGCTCACGCTCGCTCGTGCTCTGCGAGAGAAGAGAGGACAGTGCCAGCGGGGAAAGGATATTACACCGTCTCAAATCCTTCGGAAATTGCTGTTTTCTCTCCTCCCTACCTTGCTGCTTACGGAGATGCAAGGCTCAACTGCTTAATAGCATTGGGGAGGGAGTGATGGAGGGCAGGACACACTGATGAAGGGCAAAGCTTGTTCCACAGATGCTGGGAAAATGTGCTGTGTGTCCTCAGCCCTGACCTTGGGTTAGACACGCAGGATCTTTTCCCTAAGCTGCATGAAGGTGGCTATGGTGGCTGCAATTAGAGAGCCTGGCGGGGTTCACTAAAACTTCTGGTTAAGGAGGCAGAAGAGCCAGAGGTGAGGGGTTGTCTGGCATTTTCTGTTCACTGAAAATCTTCCCAGCAGGCCACAGGGGCACTGTAATTCCCTCTCAAAGCCGCCTGGTTACCATGATCTGCTCCCAAGGGTGTGGAGGCCTGTGAATGACTCCAGGGCTAGATACTTGTTCCCTAATTGTGATGGCTACTTTGATAATCAACTTGACCGAATGTAGAGTCATCCAAGAGGCACCTGTGGGCACAGCTGTTGAGAGGATTTTCTAGATCAGGTAAATAGAGGTCCAAAGAGCCCCCTTAAAAGTGGGTGGCACCATTCCCTAGGCCAGGGCCACACTGCATAGAATGGAGAGAGCTAGGGCTCACACCATCCTTCTTTCTCTGTTTCCTGACTGTGGACACAATGTGACCCACTTCCTCAGGATCCTGCTGCCATGGCTCCCTGGCCCTGGTGGGCTGTATCCATGGAAACTGCAAGCCCTTGCTTCCTTTAATTTCTTCTGTCAGCCATCTTGCTACTGTAGCGTAACAAGTAACTGACTCATCTGCAGATGCTGATGGGAGAGGCAGGGTCTAGTGGAAGGTGTCTGGGTAGTGAGGCCTCCAGCTTTGAATAGTGCCCTCTCAGAGGAACAGGTCAAGTCTAGTGGGACGGGTTCTGTTCCCACTAGAACAGATGGTCACACCAGTGAGTTCGGTCCCTCCTGTTTCTTGCTTCCTTTCCTGGTGGCATAAAGCCATTCACCACTAGGACCCTCACCAGAGCCAAGCAGATGGTAGCCACAACACTGCCAAGCCTCCAGGACTCAGAAAATAATCCTCTTATGTGTAAAAGGACCCAGCTTCCGGTATTTCATCACAGCATCAGAGTCTGACAGGATGCTTTCGGCTTTAACGTTATCAGAGACTTGCTTCTGCTTATCCCACGCGGCAAAACATTTAGCTACGGAGCTGCCTCAGTTTCCCCAAGCTTTTGAGGAGAAAAGGATTCCTGATTGAACTTCCTGCTGGATGAAAATATCTTTACTTGGTTTGTTCCCATCCTGGTGCAGCCGTGAGTGTGGGTGGGAGGCCCCTCCCCGAGAGCTCAGGGGGCTGAAGCCGGGGCCCTTTTCTGTCAGGGGCAGGTGTAGAGCGGCCTGTAGCTCAGAAACACTGAGCGTGCTCTATGTTCATCTCTGTTCAGCCCTCGATTCAGCCAGATCAGAAATCAGATACTCGAATGTTTTTTAAGAAACCTTTCTAGAGTGACCTGAGGCTCCGTGGCAGCTCAGCCTTTCTTGAAGGTCAGAAACCTTTCCTGGGTCAGGGAGAAAGTGGCTGGGCGTATTTTCTTGCTTCTTGGATCAGCTTACCTCCCAAGGCAAATGGGGACCTGGTGACAGCTGCCTGCTGCCTGCTGTGGTCTGTCTATGGGGAATGTTGCTAAAGTGACTTTGAGAACTCTGGCCCACTCCACCAGACTGGGATTATGAGTCTTGTACAGGAGAGGAAAAAAGCTTAGGTAAGACTTAGAAGCTGCTGCGAGGCATGGCTGGGCAGAAAGCCCCCCGCCTCTGCCTCTGTCTGTCTCTGTCTCTGTCTGTCTCTGTCTCTCTCTCTCTGTCTCTCTCTCTCCTTGCTCTCGGTGCCATATGACTGACTGTCTCACTGTGTTTTATCCCATTCATCATTCTGGGATGAACAGCCTCGCCACCTCATACACCCAAGCAGGGACAGATGCAGGATTTGAACCCAAGTCTTTCCTTTGGAATCCGTGCCTCTCTGTCTGGGATTTGGTCCGTCTACCCAACTTTAGACTTGGGCCTGAATGTGATGGTACATGTTGGAATCCCAGCACTCTGGAGGCACAGGACCACTGTAAGTTAGAGGCCAGCCAGGACTGTGTAGCACAAAACTCTGTCTCAAACAAAATAAAACCATCCCTAAATCATAACCCCCCGAATGTGGGTCTGGGTATCGACAGCTTTGCAAAGGGAGCGGACGTGAGGTCAGAGTGAAATGTTTAGTAGGTGCACATGGCTGTGGGCACTCCATTTAATTGCTCTGCCTCAGTTTCCCCAGGTACAGTACACGGTACCCAGCAACCTCACACACTTATTGCTCAGTTCAAACAGGGGCCCTGAAAGATACTGTAGCAATAGTGGTAGTGTTGGTTTTGTTTATTGAGCATTGCTTCCAGGTCAGGTACCTGGAAGCTTTGGTTCAGCTGGGTTAGCTGGGCTGCAGCTGCTCGGTCTGTGCAATGGGGCGATGCTGTGGCTGCTTGTGAGGGTGACGGTTGCTGGAGTCCTGACCTGGGTTAGTGTGAGTGCAGATTGGAGTGGACACCATGTAGATATTATTATAGTCAGAGAAGCAGGCTCAGAGGAGTGAATAAGTTACCCAGGACCACTCAGCCAAGCAGCAGCTGATCCTGCGGTCTTACGTCTATCTCTTGTCACATTAACACCTGCCCATCCCCCTCTGCCTTGGGTTTCTATTCTCTGTCCCTGCCATCATGGTCTGTGGTTGCGCCTTGCTCACCTTCTGAGCCTCGGAAGCTGTGGAATTAAATTGCAGAGCTGGAGGGATACATAAAACATCAGCTCCGTGTTTCTGGCCCCATAGGCAGGGGCAGCGGCAGGCACTAAAGTCTAGTTAGGCTGTTCGGATGTGGCCGTTAGTCTTTTGCCTTGACAGCTGTCCTGACAGACTGAGGGATGAGTGAGCGAGCAAGCAGGACTCTTGACAGCAGGACTCAAGAAAACTCTCACAGGACCTTCAGCTTCAGTGTGCAGTCCGGCCCCGCCCACGCCCCATGGCCACACCCCCTCACCATCTGCCCGTGGGTGGGGGTGGGTTAGGAGGTATGGTGAGGAGGGCTCCACTCACTGTTAAATTAGGATCCCTAAAGGTTAAGGTGTTCCCGACATAAAAGGCACAGCATCATAAATGCACAACTAGCTGCTTTCTAAAAAGATTTATTTTTACTAAAACAATTTTTTTTATTATCTTAAGTTAGGTGCATGTGTGTCTCTGGGTGGCTATGTGCACCCAGGAGCCCACAGAGGCCAGAGAGGTTGGATCCCTGGAGCTGGAAGTATACAGGTAGTTGTGAGCTGCCTAACACAGAGGCAATACTCTTAACTGCTGCAGATCAGAATGTTTTGTGTTCTAATCTTCTGGCTCCTTCTCATTCTCTGGCTCATTCTGTGTCTGGCTTGCTCTCTCTCTCTTTCTCTTTCACCAACTGTCCCCCATCACATCCCACCTCTCTCTTCACTGCCCCTTATATAACTTCCCTTTCCTTTCTTTTCTCGTGAGAGTTGGGCTTATCCTGTTCTGTCAGATCTTTCTCTGATTCATCACTTTGTCTGCCACTCAATTAGACATCACTTTCAGACATGGGTGCTTCCTTCCACAAACTAACTTTGCCTTCATTATTTGGGATTAAAGGTGTGTACTAAGGGTGTATCTGTATTGCAGCCAGAGGGATTAAGGGTGTGTGTTAAGGCTGAGCTATACTGCAACTATAGACAAGTTTTTTTTTGTTTTTGTTTTTGTTTTTTTTTTGTTTTTTTTTTTCGAGACAGGGTTTCTCTGTGTAGCCCTGGCTGTCCTGGTACTCACTTTGTAGACCAGGCTGGCCTCGAACTCAGAAATCCGCCTGCCTCTGCCTCCCGAGTGCTGGGATTAAAGGCGTGCGCCACCACGCCCGGCTTTGTTTTTGTTTTTGTTTTTGTTTTTGTTGTTTGTTTTTTTGTTTTTTAAGTAAAGAAGACAATCTTGAGGCTAAGTGTGATCAAATATCATACAACACCCATAGGCTCATATTATTTGAGTCACCATGGAGTAGACTGTTTGAAAGGATTAAAAGGATTGGGAGGGGGTTGATCATGTTGGAGGGAGTGTGTCACTGGGGGTAGGCTTTGGAGTTTCAAAACACTCATAGAAGCCCCAGTCTCATATCTCTTCTTCTCTCTCTCTCTCTCTCTCTCTCTCTCTCTCTGTTTATGCATCATGATGTGGTTCTCAGTTGCTTTGTCAGTGCCTGCCTGCCTGCCACCCGTGCTTCCCACCACAGTGATAATGGAATAACCTCTAAAACTGTAAGCTCCCAACTAAATGTTTTCTTTTATAAGAGTTGCCCTTGCCCTGGTATCTGTTCATAGTAATAGAATGGTAACTAGAACACCATCTTTCATGAAAATCTTGCTCTTCGGGGAAGGACCTGGCTGTCCTCCATCCTTCCATCCCTCTTTTCCTCCCCCTCTTCTTTCTCCTCCTCTGCCCTTAAGGCAGTGAAGCCTCTGTCAGATGTTGGCATCTGGACTCTGTACTTCTCAGCCCTTAGAACTGTGGAAAAGGAGTTTTTGTTCATCATAGACCTGTGGCTGGTGTCATCCAGTGCCCTGTGCTCTAGGATCTGGCCCAGATCAGAAAAGGGAAGGGAACAGCTGCCTGGCTCCTGCCTTCTCTAGACCTTGAAGTCCCTTGCCCAAACTTCCTTTCCATTGAAAGTAGATGGTCCCTCTGCTGACCCAGGTGCTGGGGGTGGGGTGCTCAGAGGTATAGGAATGAACCGGGGCATGGAGAGACATAGACATGACAGCCAATGAGCCTAGATCTTGAGTGCAGCATGGGCAGGAGCCCTCCTCAGAGAGCCATCTCCTTCTTTGCCCAAGATCCACACTGTATTTTTTCTTTCTTCCTATGGCTTGCTGCTGGACCCCTTCCTCCAGTCACCTGGTCCCCTAACCGTGATAACTGACTGACTAGATGCAGGACCCCACACACCTTATTTCTGTTCTGGGCTACATAGGATTCTTGCTTTCCCAGGCTGGAGGGGCACTGTCTTCATTAAGGTTTCTTTCTATTCTTGCACAAACATCATGACCAAGAAGCAAGTTGGGGAGGAAAGGGTTTATTCAGCTTACACTTCCACACTGCTGTTCATCACCAAAGGAAGTCAGGACTGGAACTCAAGCAGGTCAGGAAGCAGGAGCAGATGCAGAGGCCATGGGGGGGGGGTGTTACTAAATGGCTTGCTTCCCCTGGCTTGCTCAGCTTGCTTTCTTATAGAACCCAAGACTACCAGCCCAGGGATGGCCCCGCCCACAATGGGCTGGCTCCATCCACTATGGGTCCTCCCACCCTTGATCACTAATTGAGAAAATGCCTTACAGCTAGCTGGATCTCATGGAGGCATTTCCTTAAGGGAGGCTCCTTTCTGTGTGATCACTCCATCTTCTTGTGTCAAGTTGATACACAAAACCACCAGTACAGGCACTAAGGCATAGTTTATGCCAGACTGAAGCCACCCAAGTGGACAATGGCAACCAGAGCAGGAAGCCAAGGGATGTTCTTCTTCCTTGGCAGAGCCAGTGCCAGGACACCTGCCTGCCTGGGTTGGCAAGGCTCACTATGGCAGATGGTATTCACGGACCTCAGCGCTCTGAGGGGAACAGTTAGATTAGGAGAAAGAAGTCCAGATGGGGACCCACATGCTCACCGGAGGCCGATCCTAGCAGGTCGGGTAGCCTCAGCAAACCTGCTCATTTTGTGTGGAACGAGGGTGATGGTGCTCTTCTGGGGGTACCGAGTGGATTTCTCCATTAGGAGGCAGTTATGGTGTCTCAGAGGAGAGGAACCCCACCCATGCCCTGGTCTTACTCAAAAACAGAACTGAGGAGACATCAGAAAGTCCAGTTTGCCACCGGGAGGCAAGAAAACTATTGTGGGAACAGTGACTGCCCCGCTCCCCCCCCCCCTCAGCAGCTGGCATTCATGTCCCATGTGACCTGTCCCACAGAAAGGCTTCTGAACAAGTCACAGGGCTGTTGCTTAGATTATACTGCTACACAAAATAAGGAGCTGAGGTAAGTAGGACTGACCAATGGGGACACAGATTCAGGTGCCCCCAAATTCCATGTTCCATTGGTGAAGTTTATAGTAAGAGAGCAAAGACATTAATAAAATTAGGCTACTTTTCAAATCCATTGGTAGAAACATTAGAAGCACTCGGTGGGCAGTTAGAGCAAAGCAGGCAAGTGGATTACGGCTCTCAGATCACATCTCTCCGCACCCAACCTTTTGGTTGGTAGAAGGTAGTGGTCTGTCTGTTAAATCAGTACATTCCAGAAGCACGTTTCACCTGCTAGTCACAAGGACATTAGGTCAGATTCAGACAGAGGTGGGCAGGAGGTCTATTTACAGGTCTTGAAGATAACCTAAGATCAATTGTAATTAAGCTCTGGACCAGCACCATTCCAACCTCCCACAATCACTGAAGGTCACGGTATGGTTCTTTCCAGGAACACTCACCTACATTTTGGCCCTTGGCACAAACTCCTAATCCCTTGCAGGTCTCCAAGGTTTAGCCTCGGCTTCTATCTTGAACCTCACTCACTGCATCCCACTCTCTGCCAGGGGGAGCTCTGCTGGGTCCTCTGTGAGACTTTTCTCACTGCCTCTCAGGCTTTACTATTCTGTTTCTCCGATGGCTCCCTGACCCCCTCTACCCGCCCCCAACCCCTCTCCTCGCCCCGCCCCACCCCTGCCCATCCCCACTCCATCCCAATCACTCCTCAGGGCTGTTTCCTGGTGGTCCAATCAGCGGAACACAGCTATTCAAACACCCTTGGCTGAAGATGGCCCTCCATCAAGGCGCACCACACTCTTTGATCTAAAGTGAAGTCGGGTTAGAGACTGCCTAGCTAGCCAGATCGCAGAATCAAGCCTGGTGAGCAGAGATGACAGATGTCACAGCCGGCTTGCTCCCACAGTCCCTCATCTACCATCCTTTACACACCAACCCTCCATGACGGAGTCAAATCAACTCCGTTGCTTTTGGTCATGGTGTGTGTCAAAGGAATAGAAAGCCAACTGGGACACCGTCCTTAGGGACCCTTTGGTCATCTACATCCTTTGAAGGAAGGCATCCCCTACCCCTGCAAATACCCTCAGAGCACCCGCCTGCTGTAATAGAATGAACCTAAGCCCGGGGCCTCATTTTTATTCACTATTGTAACCTGAGTGCCTAGCACAGAGCCAGGAAACCAGCGTTTTACTGCTGTGAACAGGCACCATGACCAAGGCAACTCTTTTTTTTTTTTTTTTTTGGTTTTTCGAGACAGGGTTTCTCTGTATAGCTCTGGCTGTCCTGGAACTCACTTTGTAGACCAGGCTGGCCTCGAACTCAGAAATCCGCCTGCCTCTGCCTCCCGAGTGCTGGGATTAAAGGCGTGCGCCACCACGCCCCCGGCTCCAAGGCAACTCTTACAAGGACAACATTTAATTGAGGGTGGCTTACAGGTTCAGAGGTTCAGTCCATTATCATCAAGGTAGGAACATGGCAGCATCCAGGCAGGCACAGTGAAGGAGGAGCTGAGAGTTCTACATCTTCATCTGAAGGCCGCTAGCAGAAGACTGACTTCCAGACAGCTAGGACGAGGGTCTTAAAGCCCGCACCCACAGTGACATACCTCCTCCAATAGGGCCACACCTCCTCCAATAAGGCCACGCCCACTCTAACAAGACCACACCTCCTAATAGTGCCACTCCCTGGGCCAAGCATATACAAACCATCAAAGTGCTCAATAAGCATCTACCGAAAGCACAGGTACTTAACACACCAGTCAGATTTATGCTCACGTTTGGTGCTTGAAGGTTGTGAATTTGTTCTGCTCGTCCCTCCTGATGCCTTTCACGGTCCCTCTGGAGTGTGGCATGGCCACATGCTTCTCTGAGGGTCTCTGCTGGGCGCTCCCTATATCCAAACTACAGCAGGTGTGTGCATGTGTGTATATGTGTGTGTATGTGTGTGTGTGTATGGAGGGACTTGGCTGAATGGCAGGACTGGGGGTGACAGAGAGAGGGCAGACTCAATGGTGGGACCCAAAAGCTTAAGCTGGGAGCAGGAAGGAGACAGAGCTGATTAGATGGGTGGAGTGCCGCTCCCACGCTGGCACAGAGGTGGGGTCATAACACATTCTTATTGAACTGCTTCCAGGGTCACTGTGACCCGAGGGTTACTGTGGCTAAGGACCCAGGCTCCGGACTCAGACAACCAGAACTTGAACCAGAACTCCTCCTGATGGAGAGACCTTGCCAGGCTTTGACCTCAGTACCCTCCATTGTCCGCAGCGGAAGAACAGTGCAGCTTGGGTCCTACACCCTGGGCTTCTTGTGGGAACTTGGAACTGGGAGCTGGGAAAAATCTAGAACTGGGCCAGCCACACAATGCTCAGGCATTGCTTGATAGATGTTGTCTCTTGTTTGTTTTTGACTTGGGTGACCAGCCTCATGCCACTATTACAGTCTTTATTCATTAGACATTGGTGAAGTGAAGCTGGTGAGAGATGGCTCAGTCTCAGTGAGCGAAGGCATTTGCCACCGAGAACTGGAGTTGCAGGTGGTTGTGAGCTGCCGTGTGGGTGCTGGTTCCTCTGAAGAGCAGCCAGTTCTTTCAACACTGAGTCTCTCTCAAGCCCCTTCATCCTATTACACATTTCGGAAGGATTTATTTATTTTTATGTGTGTGAGCGTTTGCCTGAGTGTGTGTGAACCATGCATGTGCCTGGTACCTAAAGACAGTTGTAAACCACCACATGGATGCTAGGGACAGAATCCAGGTCCTCTGCAAGAGAAGCAAGCTCTTTTAACCACTGAGCCATCTCTTCAGGGCCCTGCCTTAGTATTTTAAGATAAAAATCTCTCACTGAACCTGGAGCTCGGTTTTTTGCCTCTGCTGGCGCTTCAGTGAAGACTCAGGACCTGCCTGTCTCTGTCTTAGCCAGCACAGGGTTACAGGCATTTACTGTCATTACCTGGATTTTTATGTGGGGTCTGGGAATCTAGACTCAGAGTCTCGAGCTTCTACAACACACACTTTACCTATGGAGCCATTTCTGTAGCCCCTAACCCCTGCTTGTTGAAGGAGTTAACATGAGGGAAGTAGCTGGTGCTGTCCTGAACCGCCATCTTTCTCCACGTACCCAGAAGGGTGACTAGTGAAGCCCTCAGGGAGAAGGGGACTCAATTTCCTCTATAGCTCAAAACCAGGCCCATCTCCCACTGTGTCTCCCTGGCCTTGCAAGGATATGGGGCAAACACAAGACTCCTACAGTCAGTTGTCAGAGGACAGAGGGTGTGGCAGATGGCTGGAATGTCCTTACGGAGTATTTATGGGGCTGTTTACATGCTATTCTCCAGATTTTCTGGACCCAAGGTGAAGAGGCAATTTTGTACCAGCCATTAATCTTGCAAACAAATGCTGAGAACTGGTTCAGCTCCAGGGACGGGGCTGTGATCTGAGGTTCTGTCTGGGTTCTCGAGGCAGCTGCTGTTTGGCTCCCCATCACTGGTGTCTGGAACACCAACGGGGAGGGAACTGAAGCCATGGAGCTGGAGAAGGCAGGCTAGGGAGGCCCTAGAGTAGTCTGAGCACCTACCTGCTCAATCACCCATAAACCCATTCACTCACCCAGACAACTGAGGACCCAGTTAGAGAAACCAGCTGATTATTTAACGGCCAGCTGGCCAGTCGATCAATGGGCTGACTGTCCAACCTTAGTCAATTGCCCAGCCATCTACCTGAAGATCCAATGGAGCAATAGACCAAGTCTACCTCAATAGTCAGTCGAGTCAACTAGTCTCCTAAGAAGCAGACCCATCATTCCCCCACTGTTGCTAAAAAGAGACCTACAGCTGGGCAGTGGTGGCACACGCCTTTAATCCCAGCACTCGGGAGGCAGAGGCAGGAGGATTTCTAAGTCCAAGGCCAGCCTGGTCTACAGAGTGAGTTCCAGGACAGCCAGGGCTACACAGAGAAACCCTGTCTCCAAAAACCAGTGTGTGTGTGTGGTGGGGGGGAGGGGGGCGGGGCGGGCAGGGAGAGAGCGCTACAACCAGACTGGGCCTTGGCTGGAGACCAGTCTGTCTGTTAAGCAGGGGGTCTCAGAATGACATCCTTTACCCTTCCCTCCCTCCCTCCCTCCCTCCCTCCCTCCCTCCCTCCCTCCCTCCCTCCCTCCCTCCCTCCCTCCAGATTCTAGGACCAGGTGAGTTCTTTTCTGGGCCTGTTTTCCAGGTGTCTGGTACAGTGGTTTATAATATGGATTCTCTGGGGTTCTGTGGCTGCTTTGGGAGGTAAGAACAGAGTCATCTCAGACTGGGATTGTCACACTGTTTCTCTTCTTTATTGTTACATTGGGACTTTGAGAGAGATCTGGTTGGGGAATGATTTTGATACCTTAGTATCTAACTTAACCACCGGGGTTAGATTGGAAGTGTAGCTCAGTGGGTAGAGTGCTTGCCCAGCATGGGTAAGGCTCTGGGTTTGTGTAACTGGGTGTGATGGTAGCATTTGGAGTTCAAGGCTACCCTCTGCTTTATACTGAGTTCAAGTTCAAGGGCCATCTTGGGTTACATGAAAACACAAAACCAAACAAAAACACACAGCAAAGCCCCCACTTAGGTAAGTCTCTGTGATGGTTGGAATGTGAAGTGTCTACAGGTTCATATGTCTGGCTGCTGTGTCTCCAGTTGGTGACACTGTTCGGGAGGCTGTGGAACTCCCGGGAGCTATGGCCTGGCTGATGGAGGTTGGTCACTGGGGAGTCACTGAAGGCGATTCCTCCTTCTCTAGTCTCCATCGAAGTCCTTCTTTCTCTTTATCAGATGGACCAACTGCCTGGTGTTTAGGCCACTTCAGGATGAATCCCTCCCACAGCCATGCCACCGTGACTGGCTGAAATCCTCAGAGACCATGAGCTGAAAACCAACTCTCCCTTTCTTCGGGAGCTTTGTCAAACATTCTGTCAAAGATCACAGAGGCGCCTCCCTCTCAGCTGTGGTGGCCATGGCTACACCTGTGGGAATGGGGAGGCATGAAGGAACTGGACTATCTGGAGAGCCTAAAATAATGAGGGCTCAAGCAGTGATGTTTGTGTCTCGCTGGGATGCAGGCACATGGTGTCCTGAGGTGGGGTGAGGGAACACTTGCTCTGAGAGGCCCCCGGGGGACTGCTGTGTCTGTCTGGCATATCTCAAGACAGGCCTGCCCAGTTGGATTTCACCACTGGCTTCCAGGCAGAGACTTTAGAGCTTGCTCCTTGGAGACAGGTCCAGCTGGAGCCCCCAACTAGTCCTTGGCAGACCATTGGATGTGCTTGGACTCAGAACCCACCAGGCACCCTAGAGGGAATGTCCATCTGGGCTTGCTTAACTGCCTGTTTCCGGGAATCTCACAGAACAGAAGCAGAACCTGGGCACACACAGGAAGACGACATGAGTCACACACTCTTTGCAGTTCAGCCCACAGAAGGCCTGGGTGGGGCACATGCCTAGGACTTCCTCTCCAGTTCCTACGCGTGGTGGTTACATAGCCAACAGGACACAGGGGGTCAGCGCGTGGGAGAGAGAGCAGCATTGGAGTCCTGCCTTGTTGGCCTTAGTGTTTCCTCTGCAAGCCTCTATCTCTTGTGGATAGATGGAGTTGACTGATAGTCTCTAATGGCACATGGGAGGAGGCTCCACGTAGAAAACCTCTGAACTTCTACCTTACAAATGAAGAAAGGCGTGGAAAATGTAATTGTTTAAAAATGTTGGGATTATAATTGAGGTATTTGAGTCAATATCTATTTATTTTAGCACTGGGGTCTTCTTGTTCTCCCCACAACCCCACCCTGAAGGAGTGTGGGTCTGATTCTGTCCAAATTCCTGGCAGCTTTCTGCCTCTCAGTTCCCTGTTCCCACCCCTAGCAGGAAAGGGTTTCACTTTTTCCCAGGGTACATTAAACATCCTGCAGCCAGCCTGCCCACCGAGGTGAGCAGCCATCATTTATCCAGAAGTGTCTCTTGGAGTTTGTGATTTATTGGCGATGGGTCATCTCTGTTCTCTAGGCGGCTGATGGTTGTGCCATTACAGTTTCAGAGATTAAGAGAATCCAGAGTTTCAGTGGATCCTGGAGAGGATTTCTGGGGACGGGATCAGAGCACATTCATACTCACCTGGCAAGAACCCGGTCCCCAGATTGGGCTTTTGCGAAGGTTACTGTGTGAGTCTTCTGTAGTTATCTGGGGAGGAGCCCTGCTCCCAGGAGGGGGAATGCCAGGGGTATCCCCATACTAGAAAGACCAGATGATTGGGGTTGCTGAGATGACTCAGTGGGTAAAGGTGCTCACTGACAGGACTGGTCCCGGGATCCATGCCCTGTCCTATATGGTAGAGAGAACTGATTGTCACAAGCTGTCTTCTGCCCTCCACAGGCATGCATGGTATGCTTTTGTATGTGCACACACACACACACACACACACACACACACACACACACACATACACACACATATACACACACAGATGCAGACATACACCCAGATATATACACTCAGACACATACATTCACACACACATGCACACAGACACATATACAGATACACACACACATGCACACACATATGCATGCATACACAGATATGCACAGACACATATGATAAATATTGAAACATTAGGAAACAATTGTTTAATTGGAGTGTTGGATTGGCGACTACTAGAAGATGACGTCTTTGGAATCAGGCAGCCATGACTTACTCATTAAGAAACTGAAGGTCAGACTGGGTTAGAATACACACCCACACCCACCCACACACACAAATATACACACACAAACATACACAAACACATACAAACATACAGAAACACACATACACATGCATACACACACACACACACACACACACACATAAACATACAGAAACACACACAACCTAATGGTGGGGGTGATCAATGTACCTCTGTGCAGCTCTCCTTGTAGAAAAACGACCAGGGCATCAACCATATTTGATCTGGAGTTATACTTCAAAGCCATCATAATAGAAACAGCACGGTTCTGACACCAAATGAGACAGTAGAATAGAACCAAAGTCCCAAATGTAACTCCATGCAATTACGGGCACCTGGGCTTTTTACAGACAGCAAAAATACATTTTGGAGAAAAAAAAAAATCACCTCAACAAATGACACTGAGGAACTAGATGTCTACATGCAAGAACAAACCCAGATCTTTATCTTGCAACCCACAAAAACCAACCCCCAAAGCATCAAAGACCTCACCATAAAACGGGAAACTCTGAAAGCCCTGGAGGATGTGGGGAGCTGTGTGCACACAGGATCACCACAGTCTCTCTCAACGGGACTCCGACTGTCGAAGAAATAAGGCCAACAACTGACAAAGGGACCTCCTGAAACTAAGAAACTCTTGTACAGCAGAGGGATCCGTTGATAACAGGGGCTGGAGAGATAGCTCAGCGGTTAAGAGCACTGACTGCTCTTCCAGATGTCCTGAGTTCAAATCCCAACAACCACATGGTGACTCACAACCATCCGTAATGCGATTGTATGCCCTCTCGTGGGTCTCTGAAGACAGCTGCAGTGTATTCACATATATAAAATACATAAATCTTAAAAAAAAAATCAGATAACAAGTTCAGGAGAGGATTCAGGGAAATGAAGCCCACACTCACTGTTGGTGGGATTGCAAACTGATGAAGCCACTACGGAGTCAATGTGGAGAATTCTCAAAAATCTGTAAGTAGTAATGCCATGTGACCTAGCTATTCTACTCCTGGCATGCATCCAAAGGGTGTCCTGCTCGCTTACAGAAAAACTGCCCATTCATGGTGACTCCTGTTCCATTCACAGCAGCAATGGAAGAAGAATACATTTACACACTGCACTTTTTGCTCAGCTGTAAAGAAAAATAAAATTATGAAATTTGTAGATAAGTAGAAACGAAAAAAAACAACAATAAAAAAAAAAAAACAAAAAACAAATCGAGTCACCCAGGCTGACAAAGAGACAATGGCTGCATGTTCTCCCTCTTGTGTGGGGTCTGGTATTGTGTCTCTCCGTGTGGGTTCAATCTAGAGAATCAGTAGAAGCCAGAAAACTAGAGAGAGGCTGTGGTGGTGGTGGGGTTTGCTGGGAGGGAGGACAACAGAACACAGGGGATATGACAATCAAGAGGGTGACAGGATTAAGGAGGGAGGGGTGGAGGTGGGAAGTGAGAGACAGAAAGAAATATGAAAATTTACTACATGTAATATATATGTATATATATGTGTGTGTGTGTGTGTGTAATAACTGGATATATATACATACATATGTACATGTATGTATGTATATATATCCAGTTACCTACCTACATACCTACCTTTTGTCTATCAATCTATCATCTATGTATTTATTAATGTATCTATCAATCTATCAACTATCTATCATCTATCTATCATCTGTCTGTCTATCATCTATCTACCTATTTACCTATCTTTCATCTATCAATCTATCATCTATGTATCTACTAATGTATTTATCTATCAGTCAATCAATCTATCAGCTATCTATCATCTATTTATCTATCATTTGTCTATATATCATCTATCTATCTACCTACCTACTTACCTATCTTTCATCTATCAATCAATCTATCATCTATCTATGTATCTATCTATCTGTCAGCTATCAGCTATCTATCACCTATCTATTTATCATCTGTCTATCTATCTATCTATCTATCTATCTATCTATCTATCTATCTATCTATCTATCTATCTAATCTGTCTATTTAGAAGAGACTATGACAGGAGATTCCATGAAAAGCTTCTCCCAGAAGCTATGGATCATTAATCAAAATTCTCAGTGCCAAGGGTGGGATATATCCTTATGACTCATTGGCCAATGAGGCCCCAGAGGCCCCCAAATAATACAGGGTCCTGTCATTCCTCTAGGTTGCCTGTCAGAACTACATGGCAAGGTCTTACTCTAAAGACACTACACTTCTTGATTTGAAATATAGATTAAGTCAGATGAAACTTCTCATTGCTGCCTAACTGACTGGGTTTTATAGTTCTGGAAGATGTTATACAGGTTATAGGGGAGAAAAATCCTCCACAGTCATACCCACTGTCAGAACCTATGAATTATAATAAAAACACGACATGCAAGATTCGCACACTGGTGTGCTAGTGGCACGTCCGTTATGGGGCATGGAGGTAACCAATCACTCTCTTCTCTGATCAAGGCCCACAGCACAGGAGGGGATTAGAACTACTCTCGTACTGTAAATGCCTTGCACTGCATGTTGGTTAGTACCTAGCACTCGTGATGTGATCTTAGGAGCTTTATATCCGGGGCGTGCCACTCTAGTGAATGACATGGACATGCTTGTGCCCATGTGTCAAGCCCAAGGGACAGCATTCAGCATGGAACCTGGGGGCTAGTGGCTCAGTTCATGCTATCTGAGTGAATGGATTTGGTGTGTTCCTGAGGAGTCTGATGAGAAGTCTGTTTATTGTAGCTATAACAAAATACCCCAGGCAGAGCACTTTATAAGGAAAAGAAGGTTATTCAACTCATAGTTTTGTGGCCTGAAAGGCCAAGATTGAGCATCCTGATCAGTTTAGCCTCTGGTGAGGCCTCATTGGCTACATTACATGTGCTGACAGCATCCTGAGAGATTCAGGATCTAGGCTCCCTTTCTTCCTTCTTGTTTTAAACTCTAGATCTGCTTCCAGGTGAACGGGATTACACGAGTGTGCTACGTTGCCCAGCCGAGCTCTGCTCTTGTATAAAGATGCACATTTCTCTTTTTTTCAAATATTTTGGTTTTAATAGTGTGTGTGTGTGTGCGTGCACGTGCGCACGCATGTGCATGCACACTCATGTGGGTGCATGCGCACTCAAAGACCAGAGGCACTGGATCCCCTGGAGCCGCAGTCACAGGCAGCTCTGAGCAGTCCCAGGTGTACCTGGGACTGAAATCAGGTCTTCCATTGCCCCCAATTGCTGAGCATCTCCAGCCCCAAGACATACTCTATCAAAATCCAGCCCTCTGTGGGAGCAAAATACCAGTGACTGGTACCTGCACTAAGTTCCTCCTCCTCCTCCTCCTCCTTCTCCTCCTCCTCCTCTTCCTCTCTTCTTTCTTTCTTTCTTTCTTTCTTTCTTTCTTTCTTTCTTTCTTTCTTTCTTTCTTTCTTTCTTTCTTTCATGTATGCAAGTACACTGTTGCTGTGTTCAGACACACCAGAAGAGGGCATCCAATCCCATTACAGATGGTTGTGAGTCATCATGTGGTTGCTGGGAATTGAACCCAGGACCTCTGGAAGAGCAGTCAGTTCTCTTAACCACTAAGCCATCTCTCCAGCCCCCAAGTTCCACTTCTTAAATGTCACTGCACTGAGGTCCAGTGTTCAACACACTGACATCTTCTTTCAGGTCAATACAAGCTGTACCAGAGGTGCAGGGACTTAACACGAATAACTTGATTCTCCAGGCAGTTCCTCTAGTCTCCCATCTGGAGGCTCCACACTGCCACATTGGTGCTGTAGACCCCACACATGGCTCTCAGATGTATTTGGGTAGAAGGTGGAGGCTTTCAAAAACAATTTGAGCCACCTCCTTTAAGTCTAAGTTTAGTTTTTCCTTCTCCAGGCAGGATCTCAACTGTATAGCTCTGACTGGCCTTGAACTTCACTCTGAGACCAGGCTGGTCTCAAACTTGCAGAGATCTGCCTGCCTCTGCCTCCCAAGAGCTGGGATTAAAGGTGCATGCCGCCATGCATGCTAACATGTTTTAAAGATTATATTCTGAAGGATGGGAATGTGGCTCTGTGGGTACAGCCCTTGCTGAGCAAGCAGGAGGGCTGGAGTTTCAATTTCCAGCACTTGAATAAAAATAACCAGGAGTGCCGTGCTTGCCTGCAACCTCAGCATTGGGAAATAAGCATGCAGATCCCAGGAGCTTCCTGGCCAAGCTGGAAAAAAACCAAGCTTTGGTTCATTGAGAGAACAGGATTAGGTGATGAGGGTGGGAGAGGGACTCTCCTGGTGTCCTCTGGTGGCGTCTGCATGTGCACACCCACACACATGAGTGAATGTGCCACACACACAGCATGTACCATAGAAACCATACACATCCACATGACATAACTAAATAACATAAATTAAAATTTATTCACTCATTTACTCCTGTGTGTGTGTGTGTTTGAGTGTGTGTGTGAGACACCATACACATCCACATGACATAACTAAATGACATAAATTAAAATTTATTCATTCACTTACTCCTGTGTGCTTGTATGCATGTGTGTGATTGTATGTGGCTGTGTATGTGTTTGTGTGTGTCTGTATGTGTATATGAGTGTATGTGTGCTGGGAAGAGGGAGCTAGGCTCTGAGAGATTTCCTTTGGGATCCGGCTGCTCCGGTACAGTTTGGGTCCGGTGACTTTATGGATACCACCTTGGAGCTTGTCGGAGACGTAAACTCTTGAGTCCTGTGATGCTTTTAGCTTTATCACTTGGGCAGGGAGTCTCAATGAGGGACTGTCTAGGTCAAGTTGGCCTCTGGACATGTCTGTGAGGGTTGTCTTGATTACCCTAATTGAGGTGGGAAGACATGTACACTGTGGGTAGACCATCCCCTAGGAAGGGGGAATTTCAGTATAAGAGTGAAGGAAGCAGGTTGGAGAGAGGCTCAGCTGTTAAGAGAACTGGTCGTTCATCCAGAGGAACTAGGTTTGATTTCCAGCACTCACATGGTGGCTCAAAACCACCTGTAACTCCATTTTGAGGGGGGTCCAATGACCTCTTATGGCCTCAGTGGGCACCAGGCACTCATGTGGTGCACAGACATATATGCAGGCAAAACATCCGTACACTTAGAAATATAAGTAAATGTGTGTGTATGTGTATATGTATATATATATACACACACATTTACTTACACATACATACACATACATACATACACACACACACACACACCACCACCACCCATACATTATATATATGTGTGCATGTGTATTGAGTGTTGTCATACATATATCCATTCTATCTGTGCTTGGTTGTGGACGTGCCTGCTGCTTCCTGGCTCCACCACTTTGACTGCTTACAATCTTACAATGGTGGGCTGCCATCTGGAAGTGCTGGCTGACATAAACCCTTTCTAGGGCCTGTGAGATGGCACCTGGTGACCCAAGTTCAATGCCTGGAACCCACACAGTGGAGGGACAGAACTGACTCCTGCAAGCTGTCTGTCCTCCGACCTCCACATCTTTATGTAGTATGTGTGAAAGGTCCCCCCACTCCAAATGCATCAGCAAAATGTAAAAAATAGAAAACCTAAGCCCCGTTCTCCCCTTGCTGTTTGTCAGGGTGTTTTCAGGGTATTTTGTGATGTGATCAAGATGCGTGGTGATAATTTTCATTGTACATATTTACGTGTGCGTTGTGCTGTCTCCACACGTGAACACAGTGCGGTGGTCACATGTAGGTAATTAGTGAATACATTACTCTTTGTGGAGAGGTGAGGGCCCCCAAATCTTCCCTTTTAGCTGCTTTGAAATAAACGATATAAAATGGCTAATTACAGTCTTGGTTATGTAGCCAGTGGGTGACTTGGTCCTCTGGTTTGCTTGCTGCTTGTTTAAGGCAACTTCTCGCTGTGTAGTCCAGTCGGACTTCAAACTCTCCATGTAGCCTTGGCTGACCCTGAACTCATGTTCCTTCTGCCTCTGCCTCCCAAGTACCCATTATCCTAAAGCAACTGTCAACACAGCCAGCTTCTTCCTCTTGTCTGACTGCAGCTGAATGGAGCTGCTTCACTGGCCTTTCCCCATTCCTGGTCCTTCCCAGGCGGCTCAGTAACTGCCAGGGGTTTTCTCTACCTCAGTGTGACAGGTCACTTTAATTCCCAAAGTTAAGTGAATCTGTGTTGTCTTTCTGTGCCTGGCTTGCTGCACTTCACAGGTCGCACCCACATGGTCACCAACAGCAAGCAGACTTTAAGAGACCTCTGTGTGTGTCTGGGGCCTGGCCTGGCCTCTCTGACTAACTTGGAGTTGGGTGTGGCTAAGGCAGGAGGTGGGCGTGGCCTGGTTGTAAATAGGGCGGGGCTTACTTGAAGCTGGGCACGGCTAAGTCACAGCATGGGTGTGGCCCGGGTTGGACGTTTGGGAGTTCTGTGTTGACCTCAGTTGAAAGTCACTAACTAGGTCAGATCATGAGTGCCCCTGGCTGGACGGAGGTCGGTCGGCTGCAGACTCACTGTTGACTCTGGGGAGGTCCTGCCTGGTGGATGAGCAGGCCATGACTGGCTTGGGCTTGGTGGACGTGCATATGAATTACGGACTTGGAAGCCCAAGGACGATACTCTCCCGGGAAGATGCTGTTTCGGGTGGGGTTTCTGGGCGAAGCATCTACATTATCCCAGAAGTGTGTACTGTTCCTTGCTTCCTGTCCTCTCCCACCAGCTGTAGCTAAAAACTACTGGTTTTCTCAAGAGAAAGTCTCACTCTGTGGCTTTGGCAGTCTGGGAACATTTTTTTTTTTTTTAAATAAGTTGTTGAAAATTTCGGTGAGCAAGTGGATGGCTGGGTGGCTGAGTCCCGGAGGGTCTTGGAGATACCGGTAGGTCTCAGCACGGGTGCTTTCCTGAGTCCTTCACATAGATGTGGTTTGTTGAATCATCACAAGGGCTTTGGGCAACCCTCAGCGCACAGCGAAGTGCAGGTCTATGATTTTCCAGTAATTAGACATTCTTGCACATGTATCCTGTGGCTGCCTCGTGGTTCACTGTTACCCTTGCTGCTAAAGCAACAGCCTACGTAATCCACGAAAGCCCTCAGAAATCTTCCTCAGTCCACCTGGGCTGCTGTAAATGGCCCCTCTTTAGCCAACTCACAAACGACACCAAGAACATGCAATCCCTTGGCTGGGTTATTTTTAATTTCCTGGGGCTGTGTGGTTCGGGCTTCTTCCCTCCCAGAACCACCTCTCTCATCCTGCAGAGCCACCTCCTCTGTGACGTCACAAACGTAACGCTCCCCTCGAAACCCACTCACGTAAAATGGTAGTAAAAATAAGTTTTTTAAAAAGCCAGAAGGGTAGGCAGCCCTCATGGTCAATGTAAAATAGAGAACCAGTTGTCACTGCAAAAGAAAAAAAAAAAAATCAACCAATCAATCAAGCAAGCAAGCAAGCTGGGGCTGGAAAGGAGACTGGGCTCTTCTACAGGACCTGCATTCAGTTCCTGGCTCCCAATTACGAGAAACTCCAGCCTCAGGAGATCCAACACCTCTGGTCTCCAAGGGCGTCTGCAACTGTGTGTGTACACTTGACCATATAAACATTGTAGTAGAAATTACATCAATTGCGGCCCAGGGTTTCTACCCTACCTTTGGTTATTGAATTCTTGGATAAAAAACACACTTGCGGTACTTATATTTACAATAACTTTTAAGCAGCACAAGAGCTGCCTACCCTCCATGCTGTTAGAATCTACTTTCCTATCAATATCCCTGAGTTATCACTTACTATGGTTTATCTGGGCTTCTCTTAACTATAATTGGGCAGCCCTCAGGACAACACTCTCCTCTTAACCCATGGCTGCTCCTCTCTCTCCTCCTATACTTTCTTCTTTGTGGTCCTCTCTCCCCAAAGCCCATGAAACCTAAACCCCACCAGTGTGTGTCTTCTGCCCAGCTATTGACTGTTGGCATTGTTACTTACCAATCAACATTAACTTGGGGGCAGGGTCCAGGTCTTGAGGGCTTTACAATAGCCAGAAAATGACAAAACCTCAACCTCAACAAAACAACTAAAAGTAAAATGAATCTAAAAAAATAAAACAAGAAGAAAATAAAAACCCTAGACATTCCTTGAACAAAAAGTAGACACGAAACACCTACATCAGCATAAACAATGGTCTTAGAACAATTTACCAAATGTCTAGAGCATGCTTAGTGGGTTAGGGCACAGCAAGTGTGAGTGTGGGCCCCAGCACCCTCATAAAAAGCCAGTCATGGCTGCATAGGCCCCTGAAACCCCAGTGCTGTGAGGAGTGGAGATGGGTGTCACCGGGGTTTGCTGGCCACCAACCTAGCTCCAGATCACTTCAAAGGAGTCAGGTGAAGAATGGCAGAACAGGACACCCCATGTCCTCTGGCCTCCACCATGTGTGCACCTGCGCATACGCACATCCACCGACTGCACAAAGCGTGTTGCATTCTGTCCTGACATAGCAAGGTTTGAAGGCCTGCTCTACCCCATGGATATGCGTCCAAGAAAGTGTTTAAAACCTGCTAGCAAATCTAGAGTCAGAAGACCAGATGAGAGTAGGAAAGAACGACTTTTGCCTGCGGCGACGTCATATTTATTCAAAATCTTGTCCTTGTGGGAGCGTGATGTTTGGTCTCACAAACCCACGTGTGAGCTGCGGTAAGTTTGAGGCTTGGGCTTGGGTAGCAAGTGAGCTGCTTGGGCAATGGGCTTTCTGCTGTTTCTCTCCAGGGTTTATTTCTAGTAGCCAAATGCAAAGGGCAGAGATGGTTGGCTGCTTTACCACAGCCCAAATTGTGAAGGTAAGAGGTACTGACCAGCCTGGCGGGCTTCGGTCTTGTCCCAGTATATAGCCTAGGAAGCCCAATGAGAGCCTGCCTGGAAGTAAGTGAGAGAATGAATGAATGAATGAAATATACATAAATGGACTAGGGATGTGGCTCAGTTGCAGAGCTAGCCTGTCTGAGGCTTTGGATTCAATGTCTTGCTCTGTAAAGCAAACACATCAGAAAGAAAACTCAGAAACAAAACCACAAAAGGAACCAGAGACAAGTCCAGCCGTCTTTGTGGGGAGTCTGGCCAGAGCTCGATGGGTCTGGTTTCGACTCTTCTCTTTGTTTTATTTTGACCCTGTGCATAGTGTGTTCTCACCCCCGAGCCAACACCTAGGATGTCTCAGACTCAGACTGTGAGCGAGTGTCCACCTCACAGGGTGGGCACAAGGAAAGCGCTGCACCTGGTTGGCTTCTGCTTCTCGAAGAACAGGTAGGGCCTCCCTCCCTCATGGCTGGTCATTCCGAGAGCAGAAAGGAAGCTGCTGCTCTCCCACAGCCCCAGGAACCTGGCCGAGGCTCAAGGAGGCTCTTATGGTGGTGCTAAGGAGTGGGAGTGGACAGGAATTGGCTTCCCATACTGCCTTGCGCTACCCATACTGCCTTGCAGTTCTGTTTGTAGACCTCCTCGCGCCCAGTCTAGGTTGGCTTTAAACTCTGTGGCCTCCTGTCTCAGCCTCCTGCGGGCAGAGATCACAGGTGTGCATGGCCAGGCCTGGCTTGTGCTGCTTTCTGGAGAAATCGTCTGCTATTAGTTGAGGGGAATGAGCATCATCTTGTCAACACAGAGATTGGCTTTCGGGGGCGCATGGCCATTGAAGGTAGGATGGGGTTCCTAGCAGTCTCTGAAGAGCTTCAGACAGGTCTGTGGAGGGCGGAGCTGAAACAGCAGGTCCAGTACAGAGGATCATAGACATTACAGTAGGAGAGCTGTGGGGAATCTTTGTGTAGGGGAAACTGAGGCCTGGAGAGATAGCCGACCCAACTGATATAGTCCGTCTAGCTTGAAGCAGAGCAGAAACTATTTAGCCATGTTTTCTGGCTCTGTCCTGTCCCCTCACGCCTGGCAGTGTTCGCCTCCTCCAGCTGTGCTCCGAGCATCTGTATGGTTTTCTTCCATGAGCTTTGCGAAGGGTCTGTCTGGCTTCGTCTCCTCCTTGAGCACCTGCAGGAAGCAAGGCTGCTGGCAAGCTCTCGGGAATTGGGTGGGGGCGGCATGAGATCAGGGTGTGTGCGTCGGCCAGGGGACTTTGCCAAGCCATCTCCTCAAAGATTGGGAGGGCTCCGTTCTCCCTCCAGGGTCTCCAGCTGCAGAAAGCCATGTTTATTTTTAATGTTGTGCAACATTAGTGAGGGTTTTGGCAGCCGGACATCTCTCAGCTGAAGAAAATGTGAGACAGCAGCAGCCCCTTCTTCCCACAGTCCCTCCAGTTTCCTCTCTCTGAGCATCTATTCTCCTGGCGTCTACATTAAAATCCCATCCGTTCCTCTCTCACCCCCTGGTCGACTTCCGTTCTGCTCACAGGCGTTTTTTGCTTGACTTTCTCATTTGTCATCAAACGGAGGGGACTGCTTCTAATTTCATTAAATATTTTCTCCCCCCCCCGCCCCCAGCATCAATTTTATTCATGGGTTCGGAGAAAAAGAAAAAAAAAACCCATAAGATATTAAGGACTAAACTCATGATCTGGGTATGTCCGGCAAGCAGACCAAACACCGAGCCACACCCTTAGCCTGATCCATTATTTTTTAGATTAAAATGAACAAGGCCACACTTTGAAGTAGAAGGTAAATATACCTGGATTATGTAAATGGGCTACAAATGTGCCTGGATTATGTAAATGAGCTATAAGGCTTCAAAGAAAAATGTACCAGTGGTGTGGGCTATATCTCAGACACAAGATCTGGGGGGAGAAATCTCCCACATCAGAATGTCTCTTTCTATCACACTCACCAGGCAACGGGCACTGGAGAAAAGCCCACCTGCATGTTTTGATTAAAGATTTATTTTATTTTGAATTGTGTATGCACGCACAAAGGTGTCATGCCTGTGGAGGCCAGAAGAGGGTGTCAGATTCCCTGGAGTTACAGATGGTTGTGGGATGCCATGCGGTGCTGGGAACAGAGTTTGGGTCGTTTGGAAGAGCAGCCAGTAGGTGCTATTAATTGCTGAGCCATCTCTCTAGCCCCTGCCTTTATGCTTTGTAATAGGCAATACACTTCACACATCGTATAATAGCTTTACTGCCGTGTGATTGATGCATTTACACAATTTGCCCAAGGAAAGTACACAATTCAATTGTTTTTTTTATCGAGTTCTCAAAATTGTACAACCAGCATCGCAATCAATTTTACAACATTTGTATTATTTTAGAAAGAAACCTTGTATATATTAGCAGTCCATTCCCGAGTTCTCCCCAGCCCCAGGCAGCTGCAAACCTCTTTTCTTTCTTTATGAACCCACCCAATCTCTTCCCCTAAATAGAACTATACATTTCATGGCTGGCTAGTTTATTTATTTTGGAACATGCATCACTACTTTGTCACCCTTTATGCTCAAGTAATACTCTACCATATGGATATTTTGTCTATTCATCTATTGATAGTCATTTGCGTTCTTTCTTCCTTTTGACTATTTTTAGTAATTCAGCTGGAAACATTTGTTTGTTTGCCTGTTAGCCTGATCATATACTTTTTTAAAAAGAGTGCAATTGCTGGCCATTGTTATTTTGTTTTTGTTTATTATTTATCTTTATCTGCCTGAGGGGGTCACACCATTTTCCGGTTACTTTGACAGGGAGCGGGAGTTAAGTGACTTCGTTATTGTTGCCACAGCATCTTGGTGAGGTTGAGGTGGTGCCTCGCTCTGAAGAAGCCGATTGGCAATTCCCTGGTGACCCGTGACATGGAATGCCCGAATGCTAATGAGCTGTGAGCCCTTATTCCATCTTCCCAGCAGTCTGTTTCCAGTGTTTGCCCACTTGAAAACTGAGCTATTGGCATGTTCTATCCCTCCCCCCACTCTTGTTGAATTTTGAGCTATTATTGGCTTACTTATTCTATTGTTTCCCACCCCCCCATCCCCGTTGAGTTTTGAAAGACCTTTATACAGTCTCCGTAGGAGCCCCTTAACAGATATACAAATTGCAAATATGTTCTTCAAATCTATGGGTTGTCTTTTCTGTTTTTTTATTTTATGTTAATTAATTAATTAATTAATTAATTAATTTATTTATTTATTTATTAGTTCTCCAGGGTAATTTCAGGCATGGTTTTGAGCTCTTACTTCATATTTCCCAGAGGAATGGAGCTGGGACACAAAGATGCAGCCGAGATTTTACTAACGTTTGTCATTTACCACATCATTTCTGGAGTCTTTGCTATTATTTGCATATCAAGTAATAGATTAGTAATAGTTTCTAATAGCATAATAGGGTTCTATTGTGAATACATCTCTGTGAATCAGTCTTTTGAGGTGGGATGGAGGTCGTGGTGGGGGTCACACTGGACAAGCACTCCACTACTACGGATACCCCAGCCCTCCACAAATGAATCTCAACGCACCAATCTGGTGGCTTCCTCGGAATAGTGTTCTGGAAGTGTAGCTATACAGCCTGAGCGAGTGCTGGAAGATTCCTGGCCCCAGAGCCTCCTCCGTCCACCCACCTGGACTGTGGCAGGGATCGATGGCTGCCCCCTTTGGTGCTTCTGTTTACAAAAGAATATTCTTTAATGACCCTTCCTTCAGACCTTGGGTTTTATGTTTTCTGGCTGGGCTAGGCCCAGCTGTCATTATGGCATGGAGGAGACAACACAGGCTAATCACAGGCTCCTCTAGGCAGAGGCGCTGGCCGAGTGAGGTCCCAGGATTCCCTTTGAGAGATAGTTTTTTTGGTTTTTTTTTTTTTTTTTTTTTCTGCTAAGAAGCAATCCCCGGGAGTGAGGAAGCCCCAGGAGAGCCACATTCTGCAGGGAGCCTGCTTATCTCACAGGTCATGGATGTCAGGTGCACGCTCTCTCCTGCTGCCAAAGGGCGCCTTCAGCTCTGAGTGCTGCCCATTCTTGTCTGCAGCATTAATTTGCCTCTTGCATTCTAGCAATAGGAGGTATTTTGAGAAAAGTTTACTCCTAAATGCTGGCATGGAAGTGGCTGACCATACAGGGACTGTCCTGATCACTGCACAGGCAGAATTCCCATGCTATTATTGATGCATCCACCACTCAGTTATCTATTCATTCATCCATCCATCAATCCATCTACCCATCTGTCCATCTACTCATCCTTTTACCCAGCCAACCATCTAACCACCCACTCATTTATTTACCCATCCATCTACCCTCCAACCCACCCACTCATCCACAATCTACCCATCCATTTATCCATCCACTTATTACCTATACATACACACACCCATCTACCTACCCTTCATCTACCCACCAACCAACTCATCTGCCTACCCATCCATCCATCCATTTGCCCACCATCCATCCATCCATCCATCTATCCACTCATCTATTCGTTTACCCACCTACCCATCCACCCACCCACCTACCCATCCATTTGCCCACCATCCATCCATCCATCCATCCATCCATCCATCCATCCATCTATCCACTCATCTATTCATTTGTTTACCCACCTACCCATTCACCCACCCACCTACCCATCCACCCACCCATCCATCCATTCACCCATCCATCCATCCATCCACCCACCCACCCATCCTTTCATTCATCTACCCACCCACCCATCCTTTCATTCATCTACTCACCCACCCATCCATCCACCCACCTATCCACCCACCCACCCATTCATCCACCCACCCACCCACCTATCCACCCACCCATCCATCCATCCATCTATCCATCCATCCATCCATCCATCCACCCATCTACCCATCCACCCATCTATCCATACATATCCACTGCGTTAGGTAGGATTTCTTTTGCTATAATAAAGATCATAACCAAATCAACTTAGAGAGCAAAGAATTTATTTCACTTATTATAGCTCATCAAAGGCAGGTCAGAAACCTGGAGGCAGGAACTGTTGCAGAGGCCATGAAGGGGTGCTTCTTACTGGCTTGTTTGCTATGGCTTGTTCAACCTGATTTCTTTTAGAACCCAGGGTCACCAGCAAAGAAATGGCACTGTCCACAATGGCCTTGGCTCTCTCACATCAATCCTTAATTAAGAAAATGCCCTACAGGCTTGCCTACAGCTCAATCTTGTGGAGGCATTTCCTCAGTTGAGGCTCCCTCCTCTCAGATGACTCCAGCTTGTATCAAGCTGACGTATAATGAGCCACATACTCACCCACCCATTTACCCATCTATTTGTTTATCCATCTATCTACCCACCTACCCACCCATCCATTCATCGATCCACTCACATGACTACCCAAACATCCAACCGTCAAACCAAGCAATCAAAAAACCAAGAACCTGTGTAAAAGGCTGGACCTGACATCAGACACATGAGTCCCCAGTGTTGATAGGTAGAGGCAAAGGTGGGGTAGTCTTAGCTAGGAACCTGGATTGAATGAGTCTACCTGGGAACAAGTATCCTGGGAAAACTGAGTGTACAGTTCAACACAGAGCCTCACCAGGCAGCCCAGGCTAACCCATGAACTCCTGATCTTTCTGGTTCAGTCTCCAGAGTGCCAGGGGTTACAGGAACATGCCACCGGTTCCCCAGTGAGTGTGTTGGTCTACACAGGGGCTGGCTCTTCATCTATCTAAATACTTGGGGTTCTGACTCTCCCACAGGTCCCGAGGAAGCTCCCTATGCCTGTCTGTAAGCAATCTAAGACCACACAGTTCAATCATGGCTGGCAGAGGTTTTTATGAGAGGCAAGCATAAATTTGTATTGCTCATGAGGGGGATTTGGCGGGGGGAGGGGGGAATAGGTCATAAGGCTAGAATCCTGAAAACTGGAATTAGTGCTGTTTGTTATAAAGGAGGCCCCAGAGAGTCTTTTTAACACTATCTCCCATGAAGGCACAGATAGAAGCTAGGCATCTTTGGGAAAATGGCCTTCAGAGGACCCAGCATCTGCCAGCACTTGATCTGGGGCCTCTCAGCTTCCAGGGCTATGCTAAGACATGAGTGCAGTGTGTAAGCACCTAAGCCCACCGCTCATCATCCTAGCAGTCAATACAGCCCACAATTTGTTTGCTTTTATCATTACCGCCACAAAGGAACTCAGGCCCAGAGAGGTGAAGTCATTTGCCTAAGTTACACAGCTAACAATGTGGTGGGGCGAGATTTGAACCCATGCTCTAAATTGGGATTCTGGTCTTCCTGCTGCCAGCTTTGCCCTGTTAGCTCCCGGGTTTATACCAAAGGGGAGGAAGGTGCTGCTGGAGCAGTCTTTCTCAATGGCTAGGCCATTTTAAAATCAGTTCTTTCAGCAGGCCATCTGAGTGGGGTAGGTTAGAGTCAACATAGGCAGGCTAGGGGCCTGGGGTCTGCTCTCCTGGCCTCCAGCCGGTGTCCTGAAGGCCCCATCTCCTGAGCTCTGCCTTTGGCCAAGGCAAGAGAATTCACCCACTGTACCAAGGGCGAGAAGCAATCTGCTCAGTTTTCAAAAAATAGGAAAAGGCAGCCCGTTGCCATGAAGATACTTCATGCTTTCAAAGTTTAAAAAAATTTTTTTTAATGACTCACATAAAAGCTACACACAGCCTCTTTGTAAAATACACAGAAGAGCCTCTGGCTCATGCCCGTTTTGAATGGGGACCAGAAGGCCAGGGGCCAGGACGGCTTGTCTGTAGCCTTTGAAGGCTCTGGAGTGGCTGGCATTTGGGAACCACACCGCACGCACGTCACAGGAGAGTTTCCAAGATGCCCCTTACGTCAGCAGCAAAGGTGTGTTCTTACACACGAACGAACAGGAAAGGCTTTAAAAACGTAGGTACGCCTGTGCTCTAATGAGGATTAAATTATCCCCCCTGTCCCTGTGCTTTTGCATCTTTCTGCTTCTGAGGACGTGAATCAAAGCTGACTCACAGTAGGCATTGAATCGGACATCGATTAATTTGATCTGGCCACTTCCTCCTGTGTCCTGGTCTCAGTTTGTTCATGACTTATTCTCCCTCTCCCGCTTTCCCTCCCCTCCCCCTCCTTTCTCTCTCTCTCTCTTTCTCTCTCTCTCTCTCTCTCTCTCTCTCTCTCTCTCTCTCTCTCTCTCTCTCTCTCTCTCTCTCTCTCTCTCTCTCTCTCTCTCTTTGTCTCTGGCTGTCCTGGAACTCACTCTGTAGCCCAGGCTGGCCTTGAACTCAGAAATCCGCCTGCCTCTGCCTCCCAAGTGTTGGGATTAAAGGCCACCACTGCCCAGCTACGATTTCTGATTTCCATTTTTTAAGTAGCTTTTAGGGTCAGGTCTGACCTGTGGACCCTGCTCTGCGCTCCTGGGGGCGGAGCCTGGGCTCCTGGGAGGGCGGAGCCTGGGACGATCTGGGTATCTGCAGAATCCTTCACACAGGGGAAGCAAGGTAGCTCTACCACACGTGGCTGTGTGTCATTGGGGAACTGACTTCAGTCTCTGTGCTACTTCTCACTCGGGGATAGAAATGGTATTTGCCCCATGGCATCTGTGATACCAAAGTCCAACAGTGGGACAACGATGCCTGTTTCAGTGTTCGAAGGTCCTCTCCAGCTTCTACCTGCTCCAGCCTGATCTCCTCTCCCTCAGGAAGGCCTTGCCCCCCCAGGAACTGTGACTCTCAAATTAAATGCTTTCTCTTCTAACTCGCCTTGGTCATGGTGTCTCTTCACAGCGGTAGAACAGTAACTGAGACCGAAGGTGATACCAAGGAGGGAACTGTTGGTGAAAGGCCTGACCATGAGGAATTATGGGGGATGTGGGAAAGTTTGGGACTTTGGACTAAGAAAGTGGTTGAAAGCTGTTAAGCAGAACTTGATGGGCCGTCGTATTAGGAACGTGGAAGATCTCAGTGCTGAGAGCACTGTGGAGTCCCAGCTCCCGAAGTTTCCGAGGGGAGCAATATTAGCAGCTGGGTTAGAGATTAACCTTGTGATATTTTGGCAAAGAATATGTGGCTGATTTTTGTTTGTTGGTGGTTTTTTTGTTTGTTTTTGGTTTTTTGTTGTTATCGTTTTTGTTGTTACTCTTATCCTAAGAATCTGCCTGAAGAATTTTGGAGTAATTTCATTGGCAGAGATTTGGAGACAGCCTCCTAGTGACTGCGTCATGGGGTCATCAGCAATCACAATGTGCTACAATGAAAAAGAGCAAGCAGGATGAAAAGAAATCTAAAGCGTAGTTTGATGAGGAGAACAGCAGAGTGTAATATTGGAGGCGAGTCTTGCACTTCAGGAGTTGAGCCTTCTAAAGACTGGCCCGTGCTAAGTGGAATAAAGGGATTGATGCCTTCAGAGCAAGATCCCACACAGCTAAGCTGGCAGAATTTGGCAGCATTGAGCATGTAGTTCTGACTTTAGAGCCATGGAGGATACGGGAGTAAAGGCGTTGGGTGAAGGGTGTATGTCCGGGATGTCCTGCGTGGAGGGGGTCATTTCCTGAGAGTGAATACTAGGTTACGCTGGAGACCCCAAGATGTTGGAGATGCTGCAGACAAGGCGTGGAAGCAGCACAAGAGAGTGAGGTGTGTTGCAGTGTGTCAGTCAGTAAGGCTTGAAGGGCAGAGCCATCTAAGCTCTTTGACATTGGACATGGAGCTACAGGATTTGGAATTTGGGGTTTGGTCTTGCTCTGGTCCAGTTTTTCCCTCGCTACCTTTTCTCCCTTCCATAATGGTGCTGTATATTCTGTGTCATTGTGTACAATGTATATAACTATAATGTGTACATTGTATGCATTGGAAGTATGTGATCTGCTTTTTGAACTAGCAGAGGGGAAGAGAGAGATGTGGATTTAGATAAGCTGGTCCTCTAGGGTACTGTGTTGTATACAATGTATACAATTACAATGTATATATTGTGTGCATTGGAAGTATGTGATCTGCTTTTTGAACTAGCAGAGGGGAAGGGAGAGATGTGGACTCATACAGGCTGGTCCTCTAGGGTACTGTGTGACCCTGGGGAACTGACTTAATGGCTCTGGTTCAAGCAGTTATATGGGGAACGGAAAGGTCAGGGCAGTTCTGCCTTCTGTGTGCTAATGTCACTGACTGACCAATTGGGAATGGCACGTAGCGCTCTGAGGGGTCAGGCATTGTGGTGCTTTGAACCTGTCCCCATTGTGTAGCTGCTGGGAACTTTATCCCCCACCCCCACCCCGTGTTACAGTAAGGAGGGGTGGGGCCTTTAAGGGATGAATCTGTCTTAAGTGGTTTTAGCAGACTAAGGCCATTGCTGCTGACAGGCTGACAGACAGAGCTCAGCCCTCTTCTCCCTGCTCCTGTGTGGCTTCACCTCCTGTTTCCCACCACAGGCAACAGGAAGCCCACTAGACACCAGCTTCCGGGCCACTTCCCACCTCCAGAACCCAGATCTACAGAAACTCCCGCTTGTGAACTAATGTAGTCTTGGGTGTCCCGCTATAGCTGCAAAGACAAAGACAGGTGGTGACAGATACAGCCCAATTGTCTAAGACTTTGAGGCTGGGCTGAGAAGGTACCCCCTCCCTGCCTTTGTCTTTGACCTCCCCTTCCCCCGCTCCTCCTCCTCTTTATCCTTCCTCCATTCTTCTCTTGTCTTTATCCTCATCTCTCTATCTTTCTTCCCCTCCCTCCCCTCACTCTTCTTTCTCCTCCCCTCCTTCTTCTTCTCTCTCCTCCCACTTTCTTCCCCTCCCCTCCCTCTTCTCTCTCCTTTCCTTTCTCCCCCTCCCCTCCCTCCTCTTCTCTCTCCTCCTCTTCCTTCCCTTCCCTCCATTCTTCTCTCCTCCCTCTTTCTTCCCCTCCCTCTTCTCCTCCCCTCCCTTTGTTCTCTTCCCTCCTCTTCTTTCCTCCTCCCCTTTATTCCCTCTCTCCTCTCCTCTCCTCCCCCTTTTCCCCCCTCCCCTCCCTCCTTTTCTCTTTCCTCCTCTTCCTTCCCCTCCTCTCCCTCTTCTCTCTCCTCCCCCTTTCTTCCCCCCTTCTTCTCTCTTCTCCCCTTCTCCATTACCTTTCCCCTGCTTCCTTCCCTTCTTTCTCTCCCCTCTCCTCACCTGTAAGTAGCTTTAGGCAGCAGGGCTTCCAACCATGACAGACCTCAGCTGTGAGCCCGAGCCGGCTGCCTGGGCACAGATTCCGGTCCACGGCCTCAGCATCTCCATCCGCCGTGCGTGATCCAGCCCCGTTGCAGCAGGCATGGTGATGCATGACACTCTCAACCAAAGCACTTGCTATGGATCACACAGGCCAAGGACTGTTATGTCTTCCTTCTAGAGGCTGAGGACTGGGGTCTAGCCTGGTTGGGCCCCAGCTCTGCCATCTCTTAGCTGGGTAGCATTGGGCAAGAAACTTAACCTTTCTGTGCCCCAATTTCCTTACCAATAAACAAGGGTAATAAAAATACCTGTCCACAACCACCACTGTAGGGAGGATGTAGTATCAAGTTCCTAGCACTGTGAAGGTTGTGTACTGAGTGCCCAGTACCCTGCCTGGTTCTTGGCTACTTCAACAATTCTGTTGCTGTTGGTGCCAATAAACTAGGCAATATATCAGGTGGTGGGGACAGACTGGGGAAGACACGCAGCAGGCAGGACAGCCTGGTACCCCTGTCAGTGCTTGCTGTGATGTGGGAACCCAGAGTAGTCTGTCAGGGGAGGTTTCTTCATCACGGAGGAGCTGGAAGCCATCTGGCCACACCAGGGGCAGGAATAGCACTCAGAAGTAGGGAACAGCAGGCAAGAGGCCATAGGGCTTGCTACCGGCCCTACCGCGGGCAAAGATAACCAGCTGCGGGTGGGTCTTCAGGTCAGTCAGGAGTAACTTCCCCAGCAGCCTGGTTTCAAGGCTCCATTTGCGGCTCCAGCTGTGCGCCCAGCCAAGGGGCGGGTCTTTCCTAGTGGGCCGCTACCACCCAGGAGCCCAGCCTGGCTGGCAGGCGCAGCCTCTTCTGGGGGAGTGGCGGGGGGGGGGCCCACTCCACACAGCTGGCGCCCCCGCCCTCCCCAGGCTGCTTCCTGCTCCTCCCTCCCCTCCCCGCTCCCAGCTGTTTCTCAGGCTGAGTTCTATCCGTGTCCCCACACAGAACACAGGACAGAGCGAGGCTTTTAGGATGTTGCGCTCCGCGGGGCTCAGACGAAATCTTCTGTGAATGGAAGAAATGCTTCCAAGCAAACAGCCACTACCAGAACAACTGTGTGACCAGGAGAAAGAGGCCAGAGTGCGAGTTCTCAAACCCTGAAGTCGCAGGAGCCCGAGGGGGACATTGGAGAGAAGGTATAGCAATTGGCTCTGAGTCCTGCAGAGGGCGGGAAGGGAATCGCAGGCAGCTCCTCTTTGGGTGTGTGTCAAAGGAAAAGTTTCTAGCATAGAATCAGACCTAAAGAGCGACGCTGGTGTTTGTGAAAACCAGCGTGGCCACCGCAGGCCATTCGTGAGGATGAATCCTTCCTCGACTCAGCGCAAAGCCCACTTGTGCCGAGCCACAGACCACCCCCATCAGGCTCTCTGTGCGCCCCAGAGGACAGTTCAGTGGCTGCTGACAAAGGCTGGCCTTGGGGCATGTAACTGCTGTCAGGTCCACTTCTCTTTTTGTTTTTTATTATTCTGAGTGACCAGTGCTGCCATGAACACTTTGCGGGATAGTTTTGCTTTGTGTATTAGTCCCGTGGATATATTCCCATAGGTGACCCCATATCACTATGTGTGTGTGTGGTGCTCTGCGTGATGTCCAGATGTGCAGGCAGAGAACGTGGGGTGTCTTCTTCTGTCACTCTCTGATTATCATAAGCCTTGTCAAGGTCTCTCATAGACCCAGAGGGAGGCAGAGGCAGGAGGATCTCTGTGAGTTCAAGGCCAGCCTGGTCTACAGAGTGAGTTCCAGGAGAGCTAGGGCTATACGGAGAAACCATGTTTCAAAATTATTTTATTTTTAATTATATATATATATATGCATGCCAATATCAATGTGGGTCTGTGCATGTGAGTGCGTGTGAGTCCCGGACAAAAGAGGATCAACTTCCCCTACAGCTGGTGTTACATACAGATGCTGACAAAGCCATGTCAATGCTGGGAATTGAACCTGGGTCTTCTGGAAGAACAGCTGGTACTCTTAACCACCAAGCCATTGCTCCAGTTCTTCACTACCCTTTTTTAAAGAAATATGAGCTGTCTGGTCATGGCAATTTCTTCCTGCTGACGCTGTACATGGCATGGCATAGGGGTGCAATAGCCTTGAAGCCTTCTTAACACTAGGGCTGCCTGCCTCTGCCTGAGATGCTTCCGCTTGCAACTCTTTATGTGATGGGGCAGGGTCTCTGGCTGGGACCCTGAGCTCACTGACTAGGCTTAGCTGGCTGGGCAGTGAGCCCTAGGGATCTTCCTGCCTCTGCCTCTCCAGCTCTGGTATTACAAGGATGTACCATGTTGTATGGGTTTGTGTGTGTGTGTTCTAGGTATTTGAACTCTCTCACACTCAAGCCATCTCTCCCCACTGAGCCATCTCTCACTCACTGAGTCATCTCCCTGGTGGCCTCTGTGTGTCATTATTCATGCTGATATAGTTGGTCTGTGGTGCCCTTGCTCTCTCTGACTCTTCTGTGTAAATCTGCCCCCCGCCCCATATTTATGGTTTTTTTTTTTTTAAATATCTAAAAGTTCTTTCCATATGGAAGACCCTTTGGCCAGGCTGTCTGTTGAAAGCGTAACTCTCCTTCTGCTTCTATCCTAAGGCATTTAAGACTAGGGATCCTGGCATAGATAATCAATACCTACAGTGACTCTGGAGCGGCTACTTGAGAGTTTGACGTGATATGTATGTGGCTCAGAGAAGGCAGGCCACAGGTCTGAGGTCACACAGTGAGGAAGTGGAGGAGGAGGAGGTCTTGTGTTTGCTGTGTCTTAAGAAAGCCTTGATTTCCCTTTAACTCTCCCTCCTTCCTCTTTCCGAAGGGATCTGTGGTTCTGGCTTCTGTCAAGGGCAAGGCTGGCTTGTCTCAGGGCCTTGCTGCTGCCAGTGTGTGTGTGCCTGTTCACAGTTCACTCGGGCTGCAGAAGGGGCTGGCTCGGGACTCTCTTCTGAAAGGCTTGGCTTAAACTTGTGGGGTGTCTGGCACATGGGAGGTCGAGATGTCATCTGAGAGCCAGGGACAAGTGGCTCTGGACTCGCCCAACTCTTTGAGGAGCAGATGAACCCCATACGGGCTTCTATCTACCTCAACCCAGTAGAGAGGTCTCTGCACCCCCACATAGCTGCTCCCACATGGTCTTATAATCTGTCACTCATCTATTCTGTCTCCTGGCAACCTGGGGTTCACTGAGGCACAGCTTAGTGTTATGTCCCTGGGGACCTCCATCCCCTCCCTAAGAGCTTTGGGCCCCAGTTTTAGCATCTGCAGAATGGGCTGGGAGACTGGACTGTAGTCCTGCCTCTTAGACGCCTGATTACGAATGACATCTTGAGGTGGTTTTCTGGACTCTACCATGCCTCACGATGAGGGTTCTAGTAACGCCCCCAGTTTGCATATTAGAAACCCGAGGCCTTTTAGGGCTCCAGAGATAGACCACCACAGACTCCATAGGGCCCCGCAGCTCCAGATCTGGGTTTGTGCCTCAGTTTCCACATCTGTGAGACGGGGGTTCTGAACAGGAGCTACCCAGTAGGATTTTTACAAAGAAGAAATGAGATGGGACCTCCCTGGCAATAATGCTTGGCAGACAGTGGTCCACTAGGCTCTGAATGTCAGTTATATCCAGGGTACTGAGACCCTGCCTGTGTGCGTGTGTGTGTAGTGTGTGTGTGTGCAGTATATGTGTGTGCAGGTGTATGTGTGTGTGCATGCAAGTTCATAGGAGAACAGACCTCTGCCTCCCCAGCACTGGGGTCAAGTGTTCACTGCCACCTCCGGCTTTTACATGGTTGCCGAGGCTCAGACTCCAGTCCTTGTGCTGGCTTGGCAAACGCTTCAGCCATCTTCCCAGACCTTATCATGGGGTTTTCAGGTTATTAACGTGGGACTTCTTCCCTGAACCACAGACACCTGTGACATTGTGACTGTCAGCGACAGAGTTCCAGGGGAGACTCTGAGCTGGGATCTCTGTCTCTGTCTCTCCGTCTTAGAGAGACAGAGAGAAGCAGGGCCCTGGGTATCTTCCTCTGTCACTGTCTACCTCAGTGCCGTGAGACCAGGCCTCTTGCTGAATCAACAGCTCACTGTTTCTGCTATAGTCTGACCATCAAGCTCCCCAAATATACAAGTCTTCTCCCCTCAATGCTGGAGTTCCAGGCACACACACACTCATCCCCGGCCTTTAATGGGCAAGCTCTCTCACCCCCCAGCCACCTCCCCAGCCCTCGCAGGCATTTCTTAGAGTTCCAGTGTTTATGAATCACGCTGCCTGAAGGTGAGCCTAGGCCATCTCTGTGCCAATGGGCTCTTCAGAAGGTTCGATGCCCTTCCTACTTGAGAGCGGCTGACTGGCGCCCACGAGGATTTTCCTGTTTCCCTCTGCCCAGGCTCCTGATGCTTTGCTGTACACTTGAGTTTCTTTTTCCTTCCTAAGCAAGTATTGGTGGACCTCTGTGAAGCCACATGCCCTGTGTCAGCAGTTGAGGCCAGAAGGCTGCGTGGAGAAGTGAAACTGCCTTATGGGACACAGCATGTTCCATCTCACCAGGTTACCCCTGGGTGGGGGCTTTGCAGCTCCTTGAAGCTACAGAGTCTGTTTGTCAAAAAACAAAATGGCCCTGGTGGTTCATGCCTTTAATCCCAGCACTTAGGAGGCAGAGGCAGGCGTATTTCTGAGTTCGAGGCCAGCCTGGTCTACAGAGTGAGTTCCAGGACAGCCAGGGCTACACAGAAAAACCCTGTCTCAAAAACCAAAAAAGCAAAACAAAACAAATACGAAAAACAAAACAAAACAATAACAAAAAACCAGACAGAAAGATGCAACCTAAAACCAAAAAAAGAAAACAAAAAACAAAAAAAAAAAACCCTGCTCCTCCAGGAAACAGCAGGGCAGCCTACCAGACTCCCTTCCTAGAGTCTCCATAGCTTTAGGGTGGGCTGCAAACTGCAGACCTACTCCAAGATCTCAAGAGATGAATGTTCAAGACGTTTGTTGGACTTGAGCCATCGAAGGAGAGGCGTTCTGATTCTCCTGCTGTTCCCTGCAGTAGGAGGTTCGAGCTGCTGAAGACTGTGTGAGCTTCAGGAACAAATAGGCCCGAGAGAACTTACTTTCCCAAACATGAAAAAGGCAGGTCTTTATTTTATTTTTTTCGTGAGTCTTATACCATGTTTCCCAGGCTGTCTCTAAACTTCTGGGCTCAAGCAATTCTCCTGCCTCGGCTACCCATGTGCCTGGGGTTGAGGGTGCCCGGCACTGTTCCTGGCTTACAGAAGGTATTTCTAAGTGGCCGGTCCCTATGCCCTAGTGACTCAGTGACCCAGCTTGCAGTCTGATTCTCCCTCCTGGCAGAGTACCTGTGGGCTCAGAGGTAGATAGGAAAGTGGGAAGGCGGGCACTGGGCCTTGGTGGGGAAGCCCTGTGCATCTGGCGTGTGAGATACAGCCCTGTGGGCCAAAGAATTCTGGGATTTGTAGTCTGATGTGTTACAAAGGATGCGAGGATTCGGCATTTTGGTGTGGGCAGCTCTTGCCCAGCCACAGCTGTGTCTGGGTCAGAAGACAGGACCTTTACCGATAGTTAAGTGTCTCTGCCACAAATATGGTGGCCCCTCGGCCCTCTTATTGTCTTTAGTTGTTCTCACAGTGATGACTGACTGACCACTACACTCACTGCGACTCCCAGGTTCTCAACTTCTAAATGCAGATCCTTCTGGAATGCAGGCAATGGCTGTTCTTGTTCCCTTCCAGAAAAAAAGAGATAGGGATAACCATGTCACTCCATGCTATGTAAGAGTGGACCCGTTTCACATCCACACTCCCCTCCCACAATCTGTGTTAAAAAGCCCCAGGTTAGGACAACCACCTTGTAGTGGGGGAAGATGGAGTTCAGAGAGAGAGGCACAAGGTGTCTTTCCTGTGCAAGGTCACACATTTCACAAAAACTGGAACTCACGAAACCTTATTCATGTCCAGTGGTCCCATTGCACGTGGGAGCACTCACAGATGTGTGTGCATACATGCCAGTGTGTGTGGAAGTGTGGCTAGGGTGGAGATGTTTTTGGCTGGACTACCTCAGGACTCAGCATAGGGAAGTGACCATTGTTCCAAGTGTCCAGCACGACTGTCCCAGGCACTGGTCACGCAGAGATGGAGGTGTTGTGGCTGAGGCTGTGACTGGGCTGGGCTCATGGGGTGAAGAGAAGAAACCCTGGAAGATCGAGAAGCCAGAGCAAGTCAGGCCCAGTTCCTGTCCATCAGACCCTCAGGAAGGGGACAACTTGAAACATAGACTTGCCAGGCAGTGGTAGTGCACGCCTTTAATCCTAGCACTTTGGGAGGCAGAGGCAGGCAGATTTCTGAGTTCTAGGCCAGCCTGGTCTACAGAGTAAGTTCTAGGACAGCCAGGGCTACACAGAGAAACAATGTCTCAAAAAAACAAAGAAAGAGAGAAAGAAAGAGAGAAAAGAAACAGACTTTTGTTCATTAGCTCAACAAGCATTTTCTAGTACAAGCTCTGTGTCAGCAAGAGCAAAGCAACATTCTTCCCACTAGGAACCTCCATGACTTAGTGGAGTGCTGATCTGCAGAGGGACATTCCAGAGGTGCTTGATAGAACATTTCCCACAGGTGGATCTTTCTGTGCTACCTCTAAGAGGGAGCCCTAAGCCAGCCCCGGGATGCAGGGCAAGGACCTGTTCATGGCAGCCACTTGGTGGTACTTCCGGACTCTGGGGCCTCTCGATGTTTCTGGTTCCAGGCAATAGTGGGAAACCAGACAATTTGTTTCTCTTGGTAGCTCAGCATTTTGCAGGGAAGGTCTCAAGTAATATTGGAAAGAGTGGAGATTTTGGTGCTGTGGGGTGGAGCTGAGAGGCAATGGGTTTCCATGGGGCTGCCAATGAAAGAAATGTTCTCGACAGAAGAACAGCAGTTGGCAGTGGCCAGTGACCCCAAAGCCAGCTGCTCTGTCCAGGGAGTCGGCTCCCAGCCTTGCCCCTTGGCCTCCTCATCCCAGCCTCCTTCTATCTGCTTGGGCAGATCTGAGCAGCCTTTGGCTGCAGCCTGGGTCCTATGTCTTAGCTCTGGTGGGGGTGCCTGGGCATCCCCTGTCCATGTGCTGTGTAAATGTTGGAAGTACCCATTGCTGATTCAGCAGGGCCCAGGGTCACTTCTGCTTTCTCAGGATACAGGTTCTGAGATCTCATCCCAGGCTGGTGATGCAGTAGTTCTTGGGCAAGGAGGTGTGTGGTCAGGGAGACTGAGCGGAGGGCACACGCAGTGTTCCCTGGGTGGCAGGGGCAGTGAGCAGACACGGAGAGCCTGCTGAGTCACGTGGGACAAGCCCCGCAGCTGTGGTTCGGCTCCTGAGTCTCCTCAGTCCCTTCCTCTCTCAGAGTTGCGTAGGACGTTGTGGTCTTTGGCCTGTAGTCCGTGCCCAGTGAGTGTCAGGGTTGTGGTTAAGGACAGATGTTCAAAGCTCTATCCCTGTTGTATGACCTTGTCTGAGAGTCTGCGGAGTCTCCGAGTGTCTTGTGTGAGAGGGACAAGTTCACACTGGGCTAGTTTCCTTTCTGTCACTGTGGACCACAGCCTGACTAAAAGCCGAGGAGAGAGTTTGTTCAGCTCACAGTTCCCGTCACAGTCAATCACTGAGGAGAAGTCAAGGCAGAAACTCAAGCACCTAGTCATGTCACAGCCGCAGTCGGGAGCAAACAGTAAAGCTGTCCTTGCTGCCTGCAGGCTCCCGCAGTGGAGCTAGATGGTAAGATCCTACTGCTGAAAACAAAGCTCACTTTGGATGCAGAACTTAGAGAAATCAGGGTGGAAACTTCCTCCTTCCACCTAGCATCAATTACCAATCAGGACAATGGCCCACAGATGCGTTCACAAGACAGCCTGCCCTAGACAATCCCTCAGGAAGGTTTTCTTCTCAGGGCTGAAGAGATGGCTCAGTGCTTAGGAGTGCATCTGGGAAGACTCCCAGTATTCACCTGGATGTCTCAGAACCACCTATAACTACACACACACACACACACACACACACACACATGCTACTACAGCTTCAGGATTACATCCTCCCCACCCCCACGCAGTTCCCGTAATTTTCTCATTGATCACAAATATTGAGTGACTTTTCGCTGTGTAGATTCTGGGAGCCAGGATGCGGCCATCTTTGAGGGTCTGTCTATCATTGCAAGCTACAGTGAGGGCAAGTGCACGTGTTGAGAGGGTCAGACCATTTCTCTTCCTTGTGATTGGCTCTGAGGAACACAGTATAGACCAATGAGCACAGATGTGGGTGTGGCTAACCAGCTGCGGGCTGTGCCAGGCTTAAGAAGTCATCCGGTCTGGTCTCAGCCCTGCACGCTGGCATTGTGGAGGAGGGTTCAGGTACCTGATTTAGCGCGTCAGGGGGTTGCTGACAGCAAGTGACTGCGCTGCTGTGGAAGGGGATGGCGATAAGGCCCCACAGGGCTGTCGTGAGGATTACAGTGTGTAGAGCCGGGGTGGGGGGTCTGAAGAGGCTCAGCACGCTCACAAGAGGGCCCAGACAGCCTCATTCTCTAGACTGAGAGTCCCTCTGTGGCAGGCGTAGGTAACTTCCACGCACGAGATGCCCAGTGTCAGCTCCATGCTGGCAGCCAAAATTGCTGGTAGGTTTGCCGGTGAGGCCATGTGTGCCAGCTAGGGTGGGAACCAGCTGCCCAATCAGGCTTGTTCTCTGACTCTCAGATTCTGTCCTCTCGGTGCAAAAGCATGCAGCTCTAGGGTCTGCTACCTGCCACATTGGCTGTCTCCTCGTCCTGCCTCCCCAACCCCTAGGACTGGAGCCTAGGACATCTTAACGTGTAAGGCAATCACTAACGCTGAGTCACACCTCTGCCTCAGCCCTTGTTTTTCTTTCTCCCTTTATTTCAGGGGATTGGGTGGGGGTGGAGGCCCAGGCTGGCCTTGAACTTGAGATTCTCCTGCCTTAGCCTCCCAAGTAGCAGGGCTTACAGGCCGATGCCACAAGGGGCTCTTCACACCAGCACAGAATCACCCCTGCTACCTTCCGAGGGCTAAGGCTGGGTCAGGCAGGTCCAGATTCAGAAGGAGGGGAAATAGAATCGGCCTTTTAATTGGAGGATTGACTTGCCACACTGTCAGGGGCTATTATGGTGCCTTTAAGACTTTCTAACAGACTTACCCTTAAAAACCAATGGAGACAACACCAGATGGGGGTGACCACTTTACTACCCGAGATTCTCCACACTCCCATTTATCAGATGGGAAAAATAAGCCAGGGAGGCTGTGAGCGAGCTGAGAGGTAGCCTCTGTGCTTGGGCATCTATTAAAAACCTGCTTTGCTGTATGCTCATGGCAGAAGATTCTGAAGGAGTCAGCCCTGCCTGGAGAGCTCTTGGCTGCGCAGGAAGACAGCTGAGTGAGGAGACAGAGATTGGGCCCCGAGAGGTCAGAAGGCAGGCTTTCCCCCCTGGGATGCTTGAAGCACACCACTCCCAGGGCAGAAGCACTATCCACCCAGTTGGCAAAGCCAGTGGGTGCTTTTATTTTTTTTGACCAAGGGCAAATTGTCAAAGACACACACACACACACACACACACTCTAATGTCTTCCGGAGACACTGGGTGGCCGAGGGCTATAGGCACAAAGAGAAGATGGCTTTCATAGGAACGACTGGAAATAAATCCTCAGACAAGAAGCCTGCCTTTGAGCTGGGTTCAAAGCATGAGCTGGCCTCGAGTTGCCCAAAGGAAAGTTGGCAGGGATAGGAGCCGTGAAGCAGGGAAGAAAGCACGGATCAGGGGTCGAAGGCAGATGACTATGGGGTCTGTGGCACAGGGAGAGTCTGCAGGGCTCTGCAGGACCCCAAAGGCCACACCCAGTTTCCTGGGTGGCCGGACATGCTCCATTTTATCAGCGTGTGGTATACCCACCCTCTCCGGACTCAGCACTCAAGTGTGAAGTTTCGAAAGTGGAAGATTTCAAACAACCACAACTAGTTGAGTTTGTAATTCAAAGTCTGGGGCCTTATGTCCTGGGTTGTTTGGCCATTAAACCGGGTTGTCAGGAGGTCCCAGGAGCACGTTAGAGAGGGGCTTCAGGATTTGAACCCTGATCTTCCTCTGGCATGTGTGCTGATTCCTTCCTGCAGAGTCAGGCTCCACCACACATGCTACATGCAGTATACATGCCACATATACATGCCACATATACACTCCACATATACACTCCACATATACACGCCACATATACAGGCCACATATACACTCCACATATACAGGCCACATATACACTTCACATATGCACTCCACATATACGCAGACCCAGCAGGCACCACAGGATCCTATCGACGGGAAGGAAACCAAACCACAGGAGGTTCTTGAGGGGATGTGGGCGGGTTCAGTGTTTTGTGACAGGCCTGGGATCTGGGTCATGAAGAAAAGGGACTCTCTTTTCCATCCTGTCTGAAGGGACAGCAGCCTCCTGGTCCAGATCCTTCCCCAATCCCACTGCCTCCCCACAAGGTCACACCTTGGGGCCGTCCTGACAGTGTTGTCTTCTGACACCGGTGGATGGGAAGCCTGGGAGGGAGGGCATGCTCCTATTCTACAGCCAGGGAAACTGAGGCCCGGGTGGGGTGGGTGCTTTTCTGCCCTCCCTCTCTCCCTCCCTCTTAACTCATGGGGTCTTGATTACTCAGACCCAGAGTCTGTTCCGTGTCTACACTGACACCCACAGCCAGCCTCTCAGACAGAGCCTGGGGACCACGGTGGTTCTTCAGCAGCAGCCTGCCTGCCTTAGCAGGTGTGACAGTGGGCACTGGGGGGCAGGGGAGGTTCTCAGTGGGGCTGGTGTGAGGAGAAGAGAGCTCCAGCCATGCTGGGGTGTGGGAGAAGACAGATGAGGCACTTAGCCCTCACTGGGGAGTGTAGTCAGGCAGCCTCTTAGTGAGACAGCCTCAGTTTCCTCATCTGAGAAATGAGTTGTAACAATGGTTTTGAAGGATTTTTTTTTGGGGGGGGAAATGTTTTAAAAAATTAATTGGGCTGGAGAAATGGCTCGGCAGTTAAAGAGCACTGGCTGTTCTTGTGGAGGACCTGGGCTCAATTTCTAGCACCCACACAGCAGCCCACAGCTGTCTGTAACTCCAGTTCCAGAGATCAGACATTCTCTTAGACACACGGGCATAAAATAAATACATAGAATTTATTTAAAAATCAACTAATTATTTATTTATCTGTATTTCCAAAGCCCATTCAAAGAGGTTGGATCTGGGCCAGTGGGAATCGGGCTAATCATGTCAGCAGGAATGCAGGGTGCTGTCCCTGAGTGCTTGGCTCTGGCTGCTTTGGTGAAGGCCTACCTCAGAAGGGCTTAGTTTCAGCGTTGGCTTGGCCCTGCTCTTTGTATCCTGGTAACTGCCTGGTCCTTAGCCACAGGCATGGATTCAGTTAGACAGGATGTGGTGGGCAAACTGAACCACCTTTTTAAAAAAAGAGAGACACTTGCAGGCTGGGACAGTGCTCTGTGGCCTTAGGTGATAGGAAGGGGCTGGTTAGGGAGAAGGTGGCCGGTCCCCTAGATGCTCTGGAGCCCCCAGGATGGCTGGCCAACCCTGGGGAAGGGAGCACCCTGCTTGTTCTCCTTGGGATGCTGTGTGAAAGCACTGAAGCCCCCTGCAGATCTTGGGCTCCTTAGGGCTAGGGTTCTCTGGAGAAGGGTGCAGAGTGTGGAGTGCTTGCCTTTGTCTTGGTGCCCCTCCCCCATCGCCTACCCACTCTTGCTCTTTCTCTGCCTCCCTTCCTCTTCTCCCACCCTCCCCACCCCCCACCCCCCACCCCCACTCCTGGGAAAACCAGGGCTCATGTCTGACCACAGAGGAAGGGGTCTGGGTGGCTCCTCCTCTCTGGAGCTGACTGTGGTGAGCCCCTGCTACCAGGTTGTGGGAGGGAGTGTCTGGGCTGCCTAAATACACACACCCAGTAGCTCCACCTGGCAACCACCACATCCTAGTGCTCAATAGACCCTCGGGCTGAGTGAAGGAGCAAACCTAACAGCAGAGGGACAGTTGGGGGCAGGATCTGGAGAGTCACTCAAGCCCCTCCCTCCCCCATCTCTCTCAGGAAGAGCAAACTTAACCATAATTATTGTGAGGGCATGTGGTGTTTTATTTTGAAAGCACATAACGTTATTTTGAGGACGTGTGTGTGTGCAGGCCTGCATCGAACACTTTGCGAATCCTGTGTCCCTTGGCGCAAGTCTTTGTGCTTCAAACATTGACACGGCTCTTGGGCTGGGCACAATGGTACGTGCGTGTCACTCCAGTCCTCAGGAGGCTGAGACAGGAGGGTAAGGAGTTCACTTGAGGTCACTCAGGTTAGACTCTACCTCCGAAAACAAACAAAAAGGAACGGAAAATAACTTCAGGCCTCCGTAAGCCTCCGGGAGAGGTGGAGGCTGAGGTGGCCTCACATCACTATCACGTGGCTCGTGAGAAACTTGGAGAGTTGCCCTGTGGTCATACGGAGTCCCCAGCAGATAACAGGTGTCTTCCTTGTGCCTTTACCCCCCCGCCCCCCCCTCGAGGTAGCAGGGGCTAAGAGGTTAAATAACTTGCCCGAGACACACGGTCAGTTTTGCCCTGTGTCGGAGTTTGAAGCCTTAACCACAGGGTCACAAAGGTGTTACCACTCCCATCTGTCATCTCACACGTGTGGCAGGGCAGCTGAGATCAGTTTCCTGGACAGTGTGACAAATCCTTCCTTGCAGAGCCGAGGGAGGAACCTGATAGGGGATATAAGCGAGTTGGAGGATATTCTTGGAAGTTCTACTGAGGACTGTGGCTCAGATACCCATCTTGGATGACCCCAGAGGTAAAGACTGAGATGGGGGTTTAGGTGGTCTTGATGTGTTGAGAGGGTATGTCTCTCACTCAGGCTTGTGGCCAGGATACTTTAAAAGTGGGTACTTTTTGCATTGTGAATTTTTTTCCCTCTAAAATGTAAAGCTGGCTGAGAAATTGTTATGTTTGGTTAGAGAGTTTGGGGATACCCTTCTCCCCTAAATTTGTGGTCCAGGCCAGCATCTCGCTCTCCCAGCTCTGTGTGTGAAAGAGGAGAGCATCCTAGGATATTTTCTGTTGCTGATAACTCCATTCGGAGGTCTGCTGAGGGACAGGAGAGAAGACTTTTGGGGGGTCACTCTCAGCCAAGGCTCAGATCAGTGTGGTTGACAACCCTATTCAACAGTAACAGTGTTAGGGCTGGGAGATGGCTCAGTGGGTAGGAACAGTTCCTCTGGAAACAGGGGAATCTGAATACCCAACACCCATTTAAGAAGCTGGCCATGGATGCGCGCACCGGTGACGCTATCACTGGGGTCCGGAGGCAGGTAGGTCCTGGGAGTACGCTGTCTGGCCAGACTGCCCAAACCAGTGAGATTCTGATTCAGCGGGGGCCCTTCGTCACTAGGAGATGAGGTGAAAGGTGACAGAAGAAGGAACTTGGTGTCCTGCTTAAGCACGTGTGCAGGTGTGCAGACCACACGGTGCAACAACACGGGTGCTCATGGATTTGCAGGGCACCACCCTGGGCCATGGACTGGGTTCCACCACGGGCCATGCACTGGGCTCTCTGCCATGTGCACAGTTGCTCTAGGGTTTGTCTTCCTTTTCTCCCATCCTGATACCCACCCTGTGATGTATGCACTAACTATCACTATGTCACTTGGGGACACTGACACAGAATCCAAGCATCCAGTTCTCCTAGGGGCTGCACAGCAGATCTGGCCTTTAGCCCGGAGGCTGGGCTCTAGAGCCGTGACTGGCTGTTATCTCCACGGCACAAATACTGCTTTGGGGCTCTGTTCCTGACTTCTCCATCTTTTAGTTATGTGTTGTTGAGCAAGCTTGCCTGACCCTCCTAAACTTCAGTTTTCTCTCCTGAGGAGGTTACCAAGGAGTAACTGCTTGTTGGGCTGCTGAGGTCAAATGAGGAGTGAGGAGGAGTCTGAGGAGGACTAGGGAGCAGTGGGGAGGAGCTTCAGGGTCTGGCAGTAGGGTCCAGGGTTTCAAGGGTTTTCATTCCTGGCTACTGACCCCAGAGGCCTTAGAAACCTGAACCAGCAGAGAAGCCACAGCCAAGACTCTTGGCAGAAGGGCAAAGAACCAGAGAGGGGGACAAAGGTTCTTCTGTCAGCCACTCAGGACATGTAGGGAGGCCCTGATGGAAGAGCCATGAGTGTTCCAAAGAACAGTCCTCCTGCCCAGGGGCAGGCTGGCACTCCAGCCTGCCAGGGACCGCTCCTGGGCCAGGCTGGAAGATTCTTCCGGACCCTTCTTGAAGGGTTTGGGAGGTGGCTTCTTCCTCCCACTACCCCACACTCGGGGCTTTTGTTATTTTATTTTAGACCCCCCAAAAATGGAAATGCAACTTCAAAATGGCAACTGCCAGGGGTCCTCAGCATGCCAGGTCACCTCCAGACCATCTCCCCGCCCCTCCTCACACACACAGGCTCCAGCCTCAGTCTCAGGGATGATTCTGAGGATGTGCTCTGGGAAGAGCCTGCCTCTCTAGCTCCCTGGCTACTCTCTGAACCCCACCATCTGGATACACCCATAGGGTTGCCTAGAGAGCCAGCCAGCCAGTGCCCTGCAGAGCTCCTGTTTCCCTGCTCCCTGCAGCAGCCCCAGATGCAGCAGGTAGAGGTGGAAACAGAGGGACTAGCTCACACAACCAGAGCCAGAGCAGGTATTTCTGTGACTGTGCTGCAGGTGTGTAGCTGGGCTGGGTGAGGACAGTGTGGCATCAGAGGACGCTCTTCACTGCTTAAAACAGCCTGGGTCTGTGAAAACTGGTGGGCAGTGTTTCCCCATTATAGAAGCCCTTCAGGGGCAGAACATTTACCTAGCAGGCACAAGGAAAGCCCTGAGTACTCATCTCAGCCACCACATTCCAACAAAACAAACAAGAAGTTACAAAGGATAACACAAAGGGAAACTTAAAACAACAAACTCTGGTAAGCCGGACTGGAAGGCTAAGGATTCAGTTTTAACATTGTACCACATATAACAAGATTACTTACAACAGTGTTACATTAAGAAACTAGGCAGAGACCAAGTGCCCTGCCTGGTATCATCCTAACAGTAAGGAATTGGTAGCAAGAGCACATGCCCTGGGGGACTGGTTATTGAAAAGCTGGTAAGCGAACACTGAAATACTATGCAACTATCTGGAAGGGTGAGCTATGTCTCACCACCTCCCAAATCTACTACTGGGTAAGGAGGGCGCGTGTATATTTTCTTCTATGCAAAGTGGGAGGGAAATCAGGAAAATCCTTTGTTACTACCCAGAGGCTATAGAAAGACACCCAAAAACCTAGTAGAAGGAGTGGGGTGCCCTGGGATATGGACGGTGGTGTGGGAGGGGTAGTAGGGCTTCTCTTTATAGTTCGACAAAGTGTGAACATCTCTAGATAGAGGTTGTATCACCTAGTCAGAAACGTAATAACTAAAAATAGATCAAACTTGAGTCAGCAGTAGAGAGCCTCCCAGGAGACATCAATAGCAAACGTTCTGTTTTGAGCGTGTGCAGGAAACTCCTGGGCCTCCGTCATCTTCCTGGACAAGTCTGGGACTTTGAACCACCTCTACTTTCTTTTCCCTGTCACCGGGGAAGAGTCCTGTGGGGCTCATGTAGGAATCTGCTGAGTTCCGCATCCTCTGGGCAGCTGGGGTGGGCATCTGGCAGCTTCCTGTGGGCCAAGCTGGTGTTTCAGCACAGGTCTGCTGTCTCTCTCCCACGGCAATCTGGAAACCGAAGCTTTCAGGAGAACGATGGCTCTCCTCAATGCTCCCTTCCAACGGCGGTAGAAGTTTCTAGAGAAGCCACTGACCCCACGCTCAGTCCAGAAAGTGGCCTGAGATGTCTTAACCCTTCTGGACGCTGCCAGGACTTTCCCAACCACTGTCCCCCCACGTTGTCACCAAACAGCTTTGGTTGAGTAATGCCTCTTCCGAACAGGGCTGCAGGTCAGGGCAGAGCTCTTTGCTGGGGCGTGCAAAAGGCCCTGGGGTCTATCTCCAGCATTTTGTAAGTCAGTGAATAAAAAACAAACCTCAGCCTTTCTGTGAGGTCACCCAGAGCCCTAGATAAGCTCCCAGGGGCTCCTCCTCTGCTTAGCACAGGGGCTTCTCCATTGCCAGGGACTCAAACCCCCTAGAGCAGAGCTCAGGCTGGTCCTGTCAGGTCTCTAAGTCTTGGCTCTTTTCTCTGATCTTATAGCCTATCTCTTAGTCCCTCTCCCTCCACCATCTCTCTTCTTCCCCCTGAGTTTTCCCCATTATTTCTTTTGCCCCTCCATCTTTCTGTCCCTACCATGATGTTGCCTGTCCAACCCTTCCCCCAGACCTGTTTTAACTCCCTGGTGCCTCCTCCTAACTATGGTCTCCAGTTCCACCAGGCCCCACAGGGCAGTCTGAAACACAGAGGACTGGAGCCAAGGGCGGGCCAACCTTGAGGACAGTGGTCAGTGCAGGCACCTGGCCCAGGTGTGTGTGTGGGGTACACTTTTGGCTCTGCAAGCATCTGTCCTGAGTACCATGATGCTTTAGAGAGGAGGGGCTGTGTTTTCCTGTTGCACTGGGCCTGTCCACATCTCAGCTGGCTGTGTAAAGTTTGTGACCTTTCTAGAGGAAGTTCACCCCACTTGAGACAGATGAAGAGCCAGAAATGGCTATGATTCGGAAGGGTGGGGATTTGGTGGCACCTGCAAGCCTGGTCACAGGAGCCAGAGAGGTCATCTGCTCTCCTGTGATCCATGGTCGGGTCATTACAATTAGAACATACAGGCAAGTGGGAGCTATTTCTGTACAGAGCATCCATGAGGGTCCCGGGCATCTCCTGACCAGTGTGTGTCTGCCTCGGTGAGCAGCTGTCTGAGACTTAGTTTCCTTATCTCTCAGGTGTGGATCACAGCAAGGTTCCTCGGTTATCACTGGAACATCATGAGACAGGACGAGAACTTGGCTGGAGACTGAGGCTAGAGACCCAACCTGGGCACTGTGGGAAAGAAGGATGGACACAGTGTGGGCACAGGGATAACAGGTGTAACTCGAGACTATCTGTGGCAAGCAGGGACGCTACGTGGAAGCCCCAAGCCTTGTTGAGTTTGTATGGTAAACCTTATCAATAAACAAGGAGTGTAGGGATCACAGGGTTGGTCCAGGCCTGTTCCACACTGGAGCAGGGACTCAGTAGTGTCCCTTGGGAATAGTTTAGATATTTCTTTTAGTTTTCAGCCACATATATCCCCTTCCCCCCACCAGACTGAACAGCTAACCCGCCCTGGTACACCCAGAGGACATGCTTGGCTGAGCTGCTGTTTGGAACCCTGTTACCAACTCCGAATGGCCAGTCTCTCCTGAGATACCCCAGGCTGGGTGTGGCTAGGTCCCCAGGGACCCTGTCTCTGTAGCCCAGCAGGAATCCGCCTCACTGTGGTTTGGACTGTTCGGAACCAGGATCATGTGACCTGGAAGCTGGCACCTCCTCGCCTGCCAGGAGCCTGGGAGCAGTTCCGGCATTGTCTGGTCTGGTCTGTTTCCTTCTCAGCCAGCCCTTGGCTCGAGGTCTGTTCCTTCCAGGTCCCTTCCTCCTTTCACTCTTACTTGTTATTTATGTTCCTCCGATACAAACTTTCCCTTTGACCTCCCAGCTGCTTCTGGACCAAAGCAGTGCTCAAGCAAACAGACGAATGGATAAACCCATCACACCCACCGGGCAACTCACCCTGCATCCTGAGGGCTCAGGGTGGGCCAGCTGGCTGGGAGTTAGGAAGGATGCTGAGAAAGCACTGGCTGAGGTCAAAGGGGGAAGCGGGCACTACAGGGAGAGGGAGGTGACCGTGCATTCCTGGTGGCTCCAGGAGCCTGAACCAGGCCACTCAAGTTCAGTTAGTAAATGGAGAAGAACTCCCCGTGACACAGGAGTCTTACTAGAAGTTCTGCTGACTGGGGACTGTTCACCCAGCCTGAAGTACCTCTCTGCAAACTACAGGCCAACGGGCTTGTGCATTGCACTGTTACAAAGGTGGGGTGACCTTCAGGGACATTCCTCGTTCACACACTGAATCCTGTGCCCTAAGATAACCTTCAGCTCTTGCAAGGGACAGGTGATGTAATGCCCTCTGTGTGTGTGTGAGGTTCATGAGGTCCTAAGTACATCCAGTCTGCAGATGTGGGCCTGGGGTCCTATGACACAGGATAACAGTAATTGAAACTCAGGTCACAGCTAGATAAGGTTTTGCGCTCTCTCTCTGTCTCTCTGTCTCTGTCTCTGTCTCTCTCTGTCTCTGTCTCTGTCTCTCTCTCCCTCTCTCTCTCTCTCTCTTTCTCTGTGTGTATGTACTCTCTTTTGAAACATGATCCTTCCCCAGAAGGCAAGGATATTATAGATTACAGGCTTGGACTACCAAGTATAGTTTATGAGGTGTTGCAGATAAGATCCCGAGATTCGTGCATAGCTGGCAAGCACTCTGACAGCCGAACAGCACCCCCCCAGTCCTGGGTCAGATTTACTGCCATTAAATGAGGCTAAAGCTCAGGACACTGAGCCTGGTGACCCCCTTCCCCAACCTGAGGTGGCAGTCTTTCACCCCAAAGCTCTCTGACAATGACCTGACTTTTCTTTGGTCCTCAGCCAGCATCTTGTCCCCTGCTGGCGGCAGGGCAGGGCAAAGGAGCCACTTCCTTGGCCAGACCCCTCCCAGGTCAAAGTGTGGGCTTTGCCTTGGAAGAGGTAGCAGTGTCGATGGAGTGGACAGTGGCGGGGCAGACTGACCCCACCCCTCCTCCCCAGAGCCTGGGAACAGGGTGGGACCTCACACTCCACCATCCTGGCAGCATCTATGGCCCATTCATCACTGCCTGAGCCAAGGCTGTGGAATTCTCATGGGTTAGACTGTAGCTGGGTGCTTGGGGCAGGTCAGGGTCCTGTTCCTCTCGAGTTCCCCTGGGTTGTATAGGTTCCTGCAGCCCCCTGCTTGCCTTGGAGCCAGTTTTGTGTCTGGAGACAGTTTTGTGAAGAGATGGGAAGTTGGGAGGGGGGGGTCACTGGAAGTTCTTGCGATGCCGGAGGCCTGTTGTGATGGCAGACAGACCGAGGCCAGTCGGGGGGCAGGGCAGCAGCCAGCAGATGACCCACAGGAAAGGCTAGTAGATGAGAGGATCCCTGCAGGTGTCAGACAGGGAGGCAAACCCTGGGATGAGAGAAGGATGAAAACCCAGTGCGGTCTGACTTGGTCAACCTGGATCAGATGTCGGGGAGCCTGGTACCAGGTGGTTTATCCCCAGTGTAATTTGGGGGGAAAATGTTTCCTGGAGTAACACAGTCCCCAGTGCACACGGAGACATAATTGCATCAAAACTCAACTCAGGGTAGTGTCATTTCTTCCAAGAAAATGGGTTGTAGAAATAAGCTTCCTGTACTAGCTTAAGGACCTAAGAGTCACGGGTCATACAGACAGCAAAGAGGTCATTTGGAGTATTATGGTCTGGCCCAACAGATAACGCAGATCACGGGCTCTTAATCACTTCCAAGCCCCAGCTTCCTGGATGGAAGAACAGGTTTTTCATCTTTCCCATTGGAAAGATGCTTCACACTCCTGGTTTCTCTGGAGACCTATGGCCTCCAGGACCTTCAGGCTCCGGGCAAGTGGACAGGTGTTGTCATGGACAGTGTAGGTCCTAAGAGTCTGGCTGCCCGAATCCCAGGCCCACTGCTGGTCCTTCCTGGAGCTGTGGTCTCTGGCTGGAGCCATTGCTACTCAGTGCCTCAGTTTCCCCTGCAGCCTCCTCTCTTCCAGCACAGACCCCGTGTCATCCACCCAGGTCTATCTCTTTGGGAAGACAGACACCTCTGCTTGCAAGCCTCCACCGCTCCTTGCTGCCTGCTTGACACAGCCTCAGGCCCCTTGGGGTGTTGTGGGTGTCTCCTCCCATCTCCTCTCTCTTTAACTACCTGTTATCAGGCCTCTGTGACCGGTACACAGGAGCCCCCATTCCCCCACCGGGATACCCTCTTCATCTATCTGGCAAAGGATTTATGCCCTCCCTCCAGAGATCAGGTCAAGTGTTATCTCCCACAGAAGTTTCATCTTGTCCCCAGCCTCCAGCCTCCAACCCCTCGCTATGTGCAGAGCCAGGACTCATGGTGACCAGCAGGGACAGGCATTTTTTTCAGATCCCCATGCCTTCCCATGACAGAGGAGGCCTGGGGTGTCTCTGTCCCTCTCTCTTACCTTCCCTTGCTCTTCCTTGCACTATGGCAGAGATGCAGAGCACGCGGCGTGGTAAATTGCAGCTGACTTAGTGTCCCCGAATTAAGGAACAACAGGAAGGAGTCTGGGCTTCGGCCAGCTCCACCCTGATAGTGGAGGCCAGGAGGACTGGACTTAGGGCAATATCTTATGACCCTGACCATGCTGTTTGTCTCTGAGGGTAGGGACTGGGCCATCCCACTCCGCGGCACCTCGCAGGGAGGGTGGCAGGCAGGAGATGCTCACTTGGAGTATTTTCCTAGAAAAGGTGGATGCACACAAGGGTGCTGGGCCCACTCCTGCCTCCGGACCTTTGCACTTCCTGTTCCCACTTCCCAGAATGCACTGCTACCACATGGCTTCCTATCCCTGCGCGAACGTCTACACGCAAACATTAGCTCCTCAGAGCGGCTTTCCAGAGGCAGCGTCGGACCCTGCTGCGTTCCTGCGCCCGCTGCTCCTACTTAAAAGCACAGCTTTGTCTGCGGTGCTTCTTGAGGTCAGTCTTGCTTCTGAAACACTCAGCACAACCCCATCCTCGTGGGCATCCCGGGGGCCGGGAGCTTCCATCTCTCTCAGTCTTCAGGTATAGGACCAGAGGCACGGAGAGACGTGGGGCTTGCCCTGGTGACGCAGCAGAACTGGGCCTCCGGGGTGTTTACTCTCCCTTGCATCGTCTCAGGTGTTTGTCACCCACACCCTTTCCCACGGGTAGCCATGTTCTGTTCTGTATTATCCCAGCATCCGGGGTTGGCCTGGCCCACACGTGCTTGGTTAGTGTTTCCTGGAAAGGAGGAGGGAGCAGGGATTTGGGGAAGGAGAACGGTTGCTCCTCAGAGCCCAGTCCAAGGTCAAGGTCACCTGACTGGAAGTATCTCCATCTCTTGGAGGCTTGAGCCTATCTGGGTGAGGCTCATCCTGCCCCCTCCCCCAAGGAGGACCTCTGTCTCCTGACCCCATCCCTGGCAGAGATGCCAAATGGAGCTTTGCCCTTTACCACCATCATCTGGGGGGGGGGTCCTTCCCAGTCCACTTCCTGCCACAAAGGAGCCAGGGGTCTCTGATGCACAGTGGGTGGTAGTGGTCACTATTGAGCAGTGGACAAGGACCCCTAATGTGTGCTTTGACCAGACCACTCAGACAGCTGACAAGGACTGGGGGTGGGGTGGGGTGGGGGAGTAGACCCTGGACCCTAAAGCACTGAGCCCCCAAGGAGCTGGTTGGAAATGTGTGGCAGCTGACCCATAGGTGACACCTCTTTGCTGTCAAAGCTACACAATGCTGGAACCGGGAAGTTCCTTCCCACTGTCCACAGCCTGGTGATGGAGACGAAGGGCCTGCGGCTCAGAGATGTGAGGCAATTGTTCCCTGTCAGCTCACCCAAAAGGGCTGGGGCCAGGATGCTTCAGATTCCTGTGAAACTCAAGGGAGGAGCCAACCACAGGGTGGGAGCACCCATTCTGCCCACTCACCCGTGGCCGGCAGATCCAAGAAAGGTCAGCTTGTGTGAGTCTCAGTTTTTCAGCTGTGGAGTAGGGCTGAGGAGCTAGTGGTGTCTCCAGACAGCCACAGAGGCTGGCTGTTCCGCTGAGCCACAGCCTGGCCGTTGTCCTTAAGTTAGCAGTATGTCTGAAATGGGGAACTGAGTCTCAGGTTCAGGATAGATTGTCTGGCCAGCCTCCCCTTATCCCCATGGAAGGCAAACTAGCAGCACAGTGACCCGTTCTGTGGTCTGTGTGCTGAGTTCCTACTGTGTGCTCTCACGAGTGTTTCCTCCCCTGCCCGTGAGCACCCTCAGAGGGATGGAGACATGGACCCCATTTACACAGTCAGCTCAAAGAACGGAGGTGGCTAGTCCACGTGAGAGCTACAGAGAGCCTTTGGCCCTACCTGGTCTGGCTGGCTCCCAGTTACAGCCTCCTATTCGTTCCTGCAGCTAGGAATACCCATTCTAGTCAGCCAGAGCCCAGTGTGGCATTTGGCAAACTCATCTTGAATGTCTGTCACTGGCCTGAAGACATTGTAGCTTCAGAAGAGTCCCCAAGGATCCCTTTCTCTGCATACCCTCATTTCTTGTAAATTTTTTAATCATTATTATTTATTTTGTGAGTGATTAACTCAGGAGTTCAGAGAGGCAAAGTAACTTGCCTAGGATCACACAGCAGGGAGTGAAAGCATGCTGGCTTTCCAGGAGCCATACCACTAAGCTGGGAAGAGACACTTGGCCCAAATATAGTATTGAGCTGGACAAGAGCCTATGAAATCATTGAGACTCCAAGGAGTCAGGCATATTTGTGGGTTTTTATTTTATTTTCTATTTTTTTATTTTTTTGAGCCAGTGTCTCGCTAGGCAGCCTATACTCTACCACACCCAGCTAAGTTATTTCTAAGCACATTTACTAAGTGAGGCCAAGGATGGAAAATCCTAAGCACCAGCTGGGGCTGGAAAGTGGCCGCAGGCATGGTCACCATCCCGCAGCCTGCGCCAAATGCTCACAGTGCCTGCCTCTCAGTGTCCCAGCACATAGTAGGCATACAATAAAATGGACCCAGCAGGGCCACTGTTATTCGTATTGAATCTTGGTGTCCTGGGTGCCAGCGTCTTTCCAGAGGGTGGCACAGGGGTCTCGCACACACCCGAGTGGGCTCTGATGGGCGCTAAGGCGGAGCCCAGCCTGGAGGCTCACCCTCTGTCTCCTGAGGGTGGGTGTGGAAGCTGCTTCCGTTAGCTGCCCTCTCCAGCCCGTCCCTGGTGTGGGAACCCAGGGCTACAGAAGCATCTCTCCTGGGGTACCAAGGTCCCCTCAGCTCTTAACAGTGCATCCAGTGTAGGTCGTAGGCTGGATCCTAGGGTGGATGAGGCTGATGCCATCGTGAGAAGCCCCCATGAGTGCCCCATGCTTTCCAATAACACAGTGGGAGCATGGGAAGGCTTTTACTTAGATGGGGGCAGTGGGGAGATGTCTCACTAGGTTATCCTTAGTCTAGAGCTCACTATATAGCCCCAGGTTGATATTAAACATGTGATGTTCTTCCTGCCTCTGCCTCTTAAGCTGGGATTACAGCTGTGCACCCCCCATGCCTAGCAGAGAAACCTTTTGAGGATTACATCTGGGACACCCTGAAGGTACGTCAGTCCTGATGGGAGTGTGTCAGAGACCCCGTGCTCTAAGAAAGGCTACTGGGCTCATAGAGTGAGTCACGGATACTCTAGGAGGAGATGCAGATAGTGGTGTGGGTGTTTGAAGACTTCTCCCTTCATTCTTTCCCCACCAACAGACACAAGAGGTGTCCTGGGGTCTGCTGCCCTCTGGGTGTGTAAGCTCCTTACTTCTGCCGATCCTCACAGAGTCCTGGGTTCAGACATAGTACCTCCAAGCAGAGAGCACATGGGGCCAGTCTTCTGGTGACTCAGAGGGAGCTAGGCGCGGGGGTGTGGGACCAGGGAGGAAACTCTCTCCCCGACTGAGCTAATTCTGTCTGGGGCTGGGAGCCAGGCACGCAGCTGGAACAGCTGTATGGTTTCCAGACACCTGGGGCCCCATGGACTGTAGCCCCCTACGTGATTCTAGAACCATCCACAGAGCTAGGAGGCCCCGTCTCTGCTCTGAGTGAATGGGACTAACTCTCAAAGACCTCCCAGTTTGGAGTTGTTCTCTGGGAGCCTGGAAAAGAAATGCTGAGTGAGCCGGTGCTGATCACATGACCTCTCTGAACCTGTGTGTGCAAATCTATGATACAGGGACAAGGTATCCCACTAAAGCATGTGTGTGAACTCCTGCGCCCTAGGCTCTAGGGAACATAGAGCACAGGATGGCCCAACTCTCCTTGTTGTTTGGCTTACAGAGGGCTGCTCACCCTCCCTGGACCTCAGTTTCCAGCCCAGGACACTCTCAGTTCCCAAAGGCCCTCTGAGAGAACTGCAGAAGTGGCTGAGCCATCACCCAGCTGGGCTGTCAGCTGGAGGGTTTTGAGAAGAGGACAGGAGCCAGATCAAACAAACGGGCCATTTGGAGGTGGGAAAGGTTTTAAGTTTCCTCCTGGGCTCCTACCATCACGGCCACGCCCACTGCCCTGATAAGACCCTTGTGATTATTGTTCTGAGGCTGCTGGACAGGCATCTACAGGGATGAGGAGAGAGAGAGAGAGAGAGAGAGAGAGAGAGAGAGAGAGAGAGAGAGAGAGAGAGAGAGAGAGAGAGAGAGAGAAGCAGCTGCTGGGAGGACCAGGTGCTCGCAAAGGTGAGAGATGATATAGGTGAAGGGCCATGACTGGGACAGGGAGGGGGATTGCAGAGAAAGACAAAAAGAGGCAGAGAGAGGGAGTGAGGTCCAGAAGCCAGTGGGAGGGACAGTCAGGGAATAGGGCCCATGCGGCCCAGGGGCACAGAAGGCACAGAAGCAGAGCTGAAGACAGACAGACATATGCTGCTCAGATGTCTCCTGCACTATACTCTGCCCATGGGGGTGGGGGGCACAGGCCAGTGAGGGGGAGTGGCAGAGGCGGATCCGTGTCTTCACAGGCAGCACAGGCTTGTACTCCCTCTCACCAGGTAAGATGTGGGTGACCTTGGGCAAGCATCAGGCCCCAGCCTCAGGTGCCTCTCCAGAGAGATGGGGACCATTATTACATGGGTTGAGGATGGAAAAGGCATGTCCTGTCTGCCTGTGGCTAGGGCTATGCCAGGGTCTACACCAGTTTCAGGGAGCTGCTTCCCCCCCTGTCCCCCATGCATCTTTGAAAGATGGGGATAGATGAGCCCTCTCCAGAAGGTGTGTCTGTAATGGGTGATCAGAGGTATCCCTCACACGGCCACTCACTGGAGGCAGAGTGGCCAGAGAGAACCACAAGACAGAGAACAGCATCCATCTTGTGGGGTTCCAGGAGGCTCCTCTAAAGCAAAAGACAATGGGTCTTGGTGTGTCTTGGGGAGGCACTGGGTGAAAGCGCCTGCCTGCCACCTGCCCATTTCTTCCCAAGGCTAAGCGGCCAGTCTGATGCACCTTTCTTGGCTGAGCTTGCTGTGTGAGCCTGGACACATGACTTAGTTTCTCTGAACCTCAGCTCTTTGTAACAGTGTGTGGGGATGGTGGCCAGAATGTAGCAAGATGGCCAGAATGTAGCAAGAATGCACACGTGTTAGTTTAATGAGGAAGAAGGTGATGACAGCTGCCTTAGGGCTTTGTTCTCTGTGGCTGGTAAAACCAGATGCATTATCTGCCCCGGGCATACTTGGTCCTGCAAATGTTGGCTTGCTGAGGACCTTCTGATGTGGGGACATTGACCAGCGACCTTCCACTGAACTGCCTCTGTTCCTTACCTCAGGTCACCCAGCCTGGCAGAGAAGGCTGTTGGGTGTGGCCCTAAGGGGGGCTTGTTTGGTTTTCGATTTGCTAGCATAGCTTGGTTGTGGAGCCGATGACCTGGGTGTCATGTCACCCAGGTGTGAACCCTAGGCAAGGGTTTAGGGTATTTGTTTGTTCTTATGAGGTTTTTGTCTTTTGTTTTTGTTTTCCCTCAAGAAGGAGATGAGGAAGGCAATATCCATCTGCCTTCATACCCAAGCCTATTGCCTGCAGCCTCAGGCTCTGATCTAAGTGGTCTTCTTCAGGGTTCTGGGCCTGACTTCCTTGGAGTACTTGTCCCCTAGTGCTTCTCCATGGGTGCTCCTCCTTGAGTGCTCCTCCAATGGCTACTCCTTCCTGGGTGCTCCTCCCTGAGTGCTCCTCCATGGGTACTCCTCCCTGAGTGCTGCTCCTTGAGTGCTCTTCCCTGAGTGCTCCTACTCAAATGTTTCCCTCTGAGTTTTTCTCCCAGAGTCCTCCTCTTCCAACTGCTCCCCTGAGTGTTCATCTATGAGTGCTCTTCCTTGAGTGTTCCCCCCTGAGTATTCATCCTTGAGTACTCCTCCCTGACCGTTCCTCCCCATGTTCCTCCCATGCTGCTGGTCCAGTGTGGCTCTGTAGGTCACAGGGTCCCTGCTGTGCACTGCTTCTTTGCATGAGTTTTCCATGTACGTCATCCCTGCACTGTGGGGCTCCATGCACAACAGCTCCTGACAGTGGCTCAATATCCCAGGGTGGGACCTGGCCCCTCTTCATCCCTCCCCCTCTCCCATGATGGACATTCAAGAGCTCTAGCACCCAGCCTTTGGCAGAGGCACCTGTGCCCCACCTGTGTCCTCAGAACCTTGACTATTTTTAAGTATTAATCTCCCCACGGGCTCTTTTTTACTCCCAGCACCTCAGACCTGGGGCTCTGTGGGAGGACTAACAGGTGGGGAGCACCTAGGATGCTGGCAGCAGGAAGGGCAGGGGGTGGACATATGCAACCTTCTGGGGCATGGAGAGTGGCCTGCCTTGTTCCCACAGTGTGGTATGTCACACTCTGTGGGCGTGACTGAGCCCAGGTCACCGTTTGGATGACGCCACACCTGGTCTTCTCCTCTGGCTGGCTCCCAGCTCTTCTGCACCTATCCAACTTTCCCAGACTGCTTGGCAGCCATCCCTGCTTGTATGAACCCACCTCACTCACTCAAACATTTGCTTGTGAGGAAGACATGCTTCCCGTAGTGCAAGTGGACTCTGTGTGTGCCAGGCTGTGGAGGGCTGCCTGGCCATTCTCCCAGGAGCCTTCCCTGGTCACCTCAGCTCTCTAGACTCTCCAGCTCCTGAGAACTCACTGCAGCGTGCCTGTGTGTGCTGTTCCTTGCTCGTCAGCTTGCATGTGTATGGTTTAGGAATATCACCTGTTTCCATCCTGTGGCTCTTTCCTGGGCTTGCCATCTCCCTTTGGATTATCTGGGGGTTCCTTGGCCACTCTAGATGGCTGCTCCTCTTCGGTTCTTCTGTTTATGCCTGGGGTTGCATGGGTCACTCACTTCCTAGCGCCGGGAATTTCTCAAGGTTAGAAGCAACTTGAAATGGGTCTACTTCAGCTCACGTTTTTGAGGGGATAGTCCTTGTCGGCAGGGAAAGCATAGCATCCAGGGGTTCCTTGGAGGCGGTGGAGGCTCGAGGCAGAACCTGGGCCCACGGAGCCTCCCAGCTCTCCACATGCAACCCGGGTAAGGGTCCAAATTAAAAACGAGACGCCTCACACCAGGTGCAGGCAGTCAACCACACAGACATCCCTGGAGCCTCTTGGCCCTCATCTTTAAAGTGGGAACAGATGGCACTGCTGACTGGCCAGACATGCTTGCTCATAGAAAGTGCGTGACAAGCACGACAGATTCTGATGCCGCAAGTGGAAGTGGTACATTTACTGAGTACCTACTGTTGTGCTGGGGACAGAGCAGGGCTGATGGGGAAGGAGCCTGCATTAGGCAGTAGACCTACTATGTGTGTGGTGGCCTTGGGTAAGCAGTGATAGGGCACAGTCAGTAAGAGGAAGGGTCTAAGGACAATCCCTCAGTTAAGACTCCCTTCTCAGATGACTAGCTCACAGTTAAAGCTTAGGTAGAGTGCCACTACCCCCCCTCGGGGGTGGGGGTGGGGGGAGACCAGTGTTGAACCTCAGATCAGCAGCAGACACTAATGGGATTAAGCAGTAGGGTATGAGAGTTCTACAGCTTGTGGATAAGAGGCCAATTACTGCTTTTCCATCAAGTAAGCCAACCTAAAGATTCCTGAAGGCGCCTGTTCATCCACCTGATTGTTCACCCGGTCGTCCTTTCACTAGACGATGCAGCTTCTTCTACTTTAGAGCCCTGGGCAATGCACCATGGGAGAAATGGAAGAGCTTCATGGGATGCCCTCGGGCTGTGAGGCCATGACTGTCTTAAATAGACACAAGAAGTGAGCAAGAAGCCATGCCCAGATGTGTTCCCTCCGGGAACATAGGGCTGTGATGTAGAACCCACTGCTCCTCCGAGGTCACCACGCTGAGAGGACGGACGCTCCCATGCATCCACGAGATCGATACTTGATTGCATTAGGAAGACAGAATAGATCAGAAGGAACACGGGTTGGGTTGGTGTCCGGTGTTGTCGGACTGACCTGAGGGGTCAAAGCAGAGCCAAACCCCACTGTCCTCAGGGAACCGGCTGTCTGCACTTTTCTTTAAGGCAACCACAGCCTTCTGATTCTACCGGGACAAATGGCCCCACCTAAGGGTGAAAACAATAGGAGATTGTTTCCTACAAGCTCTGGGGGCAGAAGCCATGGTCTAAGGGGTCAGATGTGATCCACCCAGGGGGTCTCCTCCTGCTGGCCTGTCTCAGGCGGCTCCAGGTGTCCATGTGGCCTCACCTTCTAATGTCAAGTTTCTCTATCCCTTCTTTCTTTCTGTCTCTTTGTCTTTGACTGCTTTTCCCTTCCCCCTTTCCCTCTCTCCCTCCTTCTCTCTCTCCCTCCTCCTCTCTGTGCATGTCTGTCTTATCTCTGTCCTTGTTTTTCCCTTCCCCCTCTCTCCTTCTCTCCTCCTCTTTCCCTCCCCCTCTCCATTTCCATCTGTCTCCCTCTCTCTCCCCCTCTTCCTCTCCCTCCCTCCCTCCCTCCCTCTCTCCCTCTCTCCCTCTCTCCTTCTGTCTCCCTTTCTCATTTCTCTCTCTTCCTCTCCCTCTCTCCCTGTCTCCCTTTCCTCTCTCTCCCTGTTTTCTTTCTCTCCCCCTCCCTGTCCCTCTGTCCCTCCTCCTGCCCTTCCTCCTCTCCTTCTCAGATAAGTTCTGCCCTGCAGCTCTGGCCAGCTCTTGCTGTGAGGATCACAGACATAGGCTACCTACCTTTTCTTTTTCTGTCACCTCATTTAGGACCCATTCAGGACAGTCTTACAGTAATTACTTTGCAAAGAACGCCCCCCCCCCCATTAGCTCTGCTTCACAGACTCCAGGGGACACACTTCTCTGAGAGAACATCTGTAAGGCACCTGCTGGGACCTGCTCTCCAGGGTTGCCTTTGAACGTGGAGAGGAGATGTTGTTTTGCATCATGGTGCCTGATGCCAGTACTGGCTTTGGTCCAAAAAGATGTCCCATACCCAACTTCTCACCAGGTCCCCTGTCACAACTGGAGGCCTCTGGAGCCTGGGCTTGGTTTTTCTAGGTCTCCTCCATTAAGTTCACTGGGACTGAGATAAACTAGGGGGAGCCTTGGTCAAATGCATGCAGGGTATCTGGGGCCTCAGAGAGGTCTAGGGACTGCTGCTCTGTCCCTGCTATAGCAGCCATTTGGCCTTAGCAGGTCCAGGTCCTGATAAATCCCAGCAGGAGTGGGTGTTGCCATCTTCCCATTTTCCTGAATGTACCACCTAAGGTCCAGGAATGGGGGCTGGCTTCAGAGGCCTCCCTCATGGACACCCTTGGCTGCACCCTCTTCCTTGTGTCTATGTCTTTCCCTAGAGACCCACAGGACTGTCCAGGGAAGGGACAGTCTAAGGTTTTGTTGAGCAGGCCGGCCACTGTAGGCTCCTGTGTCAGATGGATGGGAGCTGGAGGACTCTGGCTGCCTCGGGCAGGCAGGATAATTGTGTCCCTGGGCTTTGAGGGGAACTGAGGACAGGAGAGGCATGTCATGCTGGCTTCATCTGCAACCCCATGTGTGTCCCTGACCTCAGCTAGATGGTTCTGGAAACAGGGGAGGGTGAGCTCCTTGGCTGGAAGGGGCAGGGCTCATAAAAATGGGACAAGAGGAAGTGTCTTAGTCACGGTTCTCTAACTGTGAGGAGACACCATGACCATGGCAACTCTTTTATTTATTTCTTTATTTAAAGATTTATTTATTATTATATCTGAGTACACTATCACTGTCTTCAGACACACCAGAAGAGGGTGTCCGATCTCATTACGGATGGTTGTGAGCCACCATGTGGTTGCTGGGATTTGAACTCAGGACCTTCAGAAGAGCAGTCAGTGTTCTTACCCACTGAGCCATCTCGCTAGCCCCCTGGCAACTCTTATATAAGAAAACATTTAATTGGATGCTTGCTTACCGTTTCAGAGGGTCAGTCTATTATGGTCATGACAGGGAGCATGGTGGCATGCAGTTAGGTGCTGGAACAGTATCTGAGAGACACATTCAGATCCATGGGCACAGAGACAGACTCTGGGCTTGACATAGGCTTCTGAAACCCCAAAGCCCACGGCACCAGGGACACACACTCTCCAACAAGGCCACACTGTGGTGACCAAGCCTTCAAATATATGAGCCCATGGGGGCCATTCTTATTGCAGTCACCCCAACGAGAATGTTTTGTTAGAGGGGAGGGCACCCCGGGGCACCAGGAAGGGTGTGGGCAGGCTCAAATAGTGCTTGCTGTGTCCTACAACCAAGGGTAGAGGTCAGAGTGATCTGGACACGAAGCAGTCACTGGCTGAGCATCTCCATAGTGGTCAGCGGTATTGTCCCTGAGGACAGTAGAGCCCAGCAGGTATCGAGGGTAATGGGGTTTAGACGAGCATCTGGGTGACTGAGTAACTCAGCCATTATCACAAGGAACTGAAACCGGTACAGAGTAGGGTTAGATACACGAGGACCCGCAGAGGCAAGCACGGACAGCTGCAGGACCCCGGAGGTAAGGGAGTCACTGCCGGGATCTGCAAATGTGACCTCGAGCTTCCTTGTGGCCACATGGAAAGGGGGGAGAGGTGATTAATTCAGATCGCAGGTTATCAAGATAGAGGAAGTAACAGTTCAAGGGGGAGCCAGGTTGCTCTTAACCACAATTTCCTCAAGGGTGTTTCTCTGTGGGTGCCTTCTTCTAGTGCTACCGGAGAGCATACATCTCTGCAGGTATGGCTTTCACAGAATGCTGCTTACAGCCAGTGACCTTAAGGGGCCCCCTGGGAAGGAGGCTCAGAGAGGGCACATTTGTAGGGTCAGAACAGGGGAGAGCTGAGCGCTCAGGATGCAAGCTCAGAGGCTCGGAGAGGTGAGACTGGGGGCTGCCCACTCTTCAGAGAAGTGGGGTGTGTGTGTGAGCCTTTCCTTTGAGTCCTGAGAAGCAAACTTCACTCACACTTTCCAGCTGTGTGGCTACGGAAAGAGGCTTCACCTCTCTCTCTTTTTTTTTTTCTTTTTCTTCTTCTTTTTCTTTTTCTTTTTCTCTTTCTTTCTTTCTTTCTCTTTATTTCTCTCTCTCTCTCTCTCTCTCTCTCTCTCTCTCTCTCTCTCTCTCTCTCTCTCTCTCTCTCTCTCTCTCTCCCTCCCTCCCTCCCTTCCTTCCTTTCTTTCTTTCTTTTTTTTTTTTTGGTTTTTCAAGACAGGGTTTCTTTGTATAGTCCTGCCTGTCCTGGAATTCACTCTGTAGACCAGGCTGGCCTCGAACTCAGAAATCCACCTGCCTCTACCTCCCAAGTGCTGGGATTAAAGGCGTGTGCCACCACGCCCGGCCAGCTTCACCTCTCTTAACCCATTTTCTCATCTACCAAGCGGATTTCTTTGCGGGGCCATCCGAACACTGCAGAGGTGTGTCCGGCATGGAGCCAGCATGCTGGGTCTGGGTTAGCTACGTATGTAGACATGGGATGCATGTCTTTATTCCATGAACATTGTGGTGGTGGTAGTAGGGGTGTGAGGAATGTGAGGGACAGGAATATTATATCTCCTTGGAGTTGACAGAGGCCAGGCATCCATTGTGAGCTTACAGTGTTCTGGGCAGCAGGAGAGAGGCTTGTCATGATTGACAGCACCTGGGAGTCAGGAGCAGCCAGCCCTGCACCCATGTCCTGGTCCTGAACCCAAGCAGGAGACAGATGGACTGGAACACGCCATTCTTCAGGCCACCCTGGCTGGCCTTTCCCCATCTGCCTTGACAAAGGCCACGGGAGGTGGGGGGTGGCGGAGGGGGTGTTAGGAAGGTCAATCACAGCACAGTGTGCCAGGTCAGTTCCGAGCACAGCCAGCCCTCCTTTTGAATGGATTGTTTTATCCCCTGGATCTGACCAGCCATAGATGAAGAGAATTTTGGGAAGCTGGTTATGAAGGCAGACGCCCATAATCCCAGCTCTCGGAGGCAGGGGATCACTAGTTTGAAGACCACTTGATCTACAAAACAAAAATTTTCTGTCTCTCAAAACAAACAAACACCAAGTAGAAAAGACAAGCAAAAAAATTTTTTTTTGTTGCTTTTTGAGACAGGGTTTCTCTGTGTAGCCCTGGCTGTCCTGGAACTCACTCTGTAGACCAGGCTGGCCTTGAACTCAGAAATTCATCTGCCTCTGCCTCCCAAGCCTGGCTAGCAAAAATTTTAAAGAGAGAGAGAGAGAGAGAGAGAGAGAGAGAGAGAGAGAGAGAGAGAGAGAGAAGGAAGGAACCTATTTAGGCTGAAATTGCTTGTGCTCTGAGCACGTGTGGCCTTTTCTTGTCATTTCTTGTCACAACATTCTGCTGTACAAAGACTATGCTCACAGTGTGCCCATGACATTAGACATTAAACTGAATCCCCAGGAAGGTTAAAGTATCCAGCAGGACCCGTGTGGTTTTATATGCAGATATTACACTGTTTCAGAAATGGATGCTAGGATTTGGCGATTCAAGAGGCGTGTGGGAGTCAGTCCCTACTTTATATTGGATGTTAGTCCTTGTAGACTCTTACAACACAGGACCTGGCACCCCTTTCCCTGCACATCCCCTTATAGACAAGGCAGCTAAGGTGACTTCCCTCTAGGTCCCCAGAAACAGAGAGAGGCTTCCCCCACCTCTGTGGAGAGCTGGGGGGCAGGGAGGCAAAGGCTAAACCATCAGAGGAACCTATTCTGCTGGCCCTGGCTCAGACCCTGACCCCAGCTACTCCCAGCCCAGCCTACAAACCAGACATGACATCATCTGGGTCATCTTCCTATGGCCAGCAACGAGCTTCTCTCAGTCCTCTGTGCTACAGTTGGGGCCAGTGAGTTGAGCTTCCTCCCTCTTCTCTCAGCTTTCACATCCTGGTTCCTGCTTGGCCTTTACTAACTCAGAGGTCCCTTTTCCCAGAAAACTAGATGCCAGCTCTTCTTACTTCTTGGGATATCTGGGGCTCACCTGGCCCAGCACTACCTCTCTGTCTATGCATGTGTGTCCACCATGGGGAGAGACCCTAAGGAAATTGTTTTCTATCTTCCATGCCTGGGACTGTGGAGATACACACAGACACACACACACAGACACACACAGACACAGACACACAGACACACAGACACACACACATGCACACACGGCAGATGTCCTGAAGTCCCATGGCATGGCAGTTAAGTTCTGGGTTCTGCCAGCTTCAGGTGGCTTTCTCGCCCATCTGTGAGCTTGTTCAGAGCCTTCTGCTCCCCAAGCCACATGGTAGCCCTTCCAGGGATAAAGGGGGGGCAACAGAGAAGCTGGGGAGATGGCAAGCTCTTCCATCACGAGGACTACGTTCATTCCCCAGAACAACAGCAACAAACAGATAAGGGATAGAGGAAGACATATGTGTCCTCCACAAGCATGCTTACACACATGCTCACCCACAATGTACACACATACATACAAACATGCTTACATACATGCTTGTACAATGCATACCCACGTGCTTACACACATGCTTACATGCACGTGTACTACATACATGCTTACACAATGCATACATCCATGTGTACACACATGCACACACACTTGCTTACAAACATGCTTACATGAACACATATTACATACATGCTTACACACATGCATACGCACATTCATACACACTTGCTCACAGATGACATGATCATACACATGTGTACACATGCATGTACACACATGCTCATACAGGTGTACACGCTTGCATACAAACATGCTTACATGCATGCGTACACACTTGCTCACAGACATGCTTATACACCTGTGTACACATGTATGTATATACATGCTCACACAGGTGTATACATATACATTTGCTTACACACATACACACATGTTCACCCATCCATGCACACATATGAATACACATGCAGTGAGGCCTTTGTGAATTTCCATTACCCACACTTTGCAGACTGGGAGCCTATTCCAAGGGGCCCAGCCCCTGAACACATAAGAGTTGAAAATGGTACCTCATATTGTCATGGACAGTAAGTCTTCTCCAACATCAGGGCCTCTCTCTTTTCCTCCCTCTTTCCTTCCTTCTTTCTCTCTCACCCTCCCTGCCCCCCAGCACTAGGGATGTGAATCTGCAGGTGCCATCTGAGCACCCACCCACTGCACTGTATCCCTGCGGTGTCTGTCCATTCCACCCTCCCCATACCTTGGATACCCTTGTACTAGGCTCCCAGTATGCAAAGTGTGGGTGTGTGCAAGCTCACATCTATGTCTCTTGATCTCAGAGTCCCAGTGAAAAATGGCTTTCACTTAAAAAAGTGCTTTCCTGTAATGCGAGGTGAGCCCAGGTCGCACAGGAGCAGCAAGGCTAGTCACAAGGGAGGCTTTAGCTGGCAGTCCCACTGGAATTAATACTAAGGGTTTCACTCCTAAGTATTGATGGCTCTTTGTGTGTATTCGTGCCAAGCTAAGCATTCCTGTGCCCATTGCCCTCTAACACATGAACACATTCTGGGATCTGAACACGCCTGTTTTATCAGTGGGGAGCCTGAAGCTCAGAGAGAAGTCATATGCCCCAGAAGTGCACAGCTTGCAGGTGACAGATTTGAACCCTGCAGATTTGAACCTACTGCTTCAGGCATCTCCAAGTTCATAAACTCTACTGACATGGCATGGAAACCCAGCAGGGTGCTGTGGGGCCAATTCAGGACCAGCTGTCTGCCTTGTAAATGTTTGGGTGCTATGTGGGTCAGTGTCCCCACACAGGGTATGGGACAGGGAGGTCCATATCTAACTCATGGTGACCAGCAAGCCCAAAGAAAGCTTTCTGAGCCTCAGTTTTCATACTTTTTGCCACAAGCACTCATTATCCCCCTGCCTCAGCCTCCCCAAGAGCCAGAATTATAAACATGAGATATTTTATTCTCCACATTTCTATTTTCCAAGTATGTATATATGTATGTATGTATGTATGTACTCGTTTGTTTGGCACATGTGTGCAGGCATGAACGTGCCCATATTCATGTATGGAGGTCAGAGGACAATCCTGAAGACTTGCTTCCCTTCCACTATGTGGGTGCCCAGAACCGAACTCAGGTTGCCAGTCTCAGCAGCAAGTGTCTTCACCCGCTGAGCTGTCTCACCAGCCCAGTTTCCGCACTTCTTAAGCATAAGCAGCAATGCCTGCTGGGAAGAGGTCCTGGAAAGATGAGATGGCATGGAGGGATGTGTCCTAAGTGCCTGGCAGATACTAGAGCGACCGACCGGTCCACTCAGCCCCTGTCCCGGCCCCCAATCTGCACAGCATCTGCACTGCATCCCCAGTCTTCAGCCCCTTATGCAGGTGCTGAGGAGTTGTGGCAACTGATCCGGGTAGAGCCAGTTGGTTCTAGGTTCTGAGCCCCTCCCCCTCCCCCTCTCCCAGCAGGAAAACTTTGGCTGAGTGACTCTTAACTTCTCTGAGTTCTATTACCTCCTTGTTGGGCTCTGAGTTCACCGCCTGCCTTGTCTTCCCTCCCTGCAGGTATTTCCAGTCTCTCTAAGTGACAGACCAGCCAAGGACCAGGACTAGAGTTCTGTTCTACAACAGTGAACAGTGAAGGTCTCCAAAGGTAGGGACTCATGTCTCCAAAGAGGGCTAGTTGCCACCAGTGGGGCGGGGTCAGGGGAGGATGCTAGGATGGCGGTCCCCGGGCTTTGGACATGTGAGTGGACAGTCACAGCAACAGGCTCCCTTCTCCATTGCATGTCAAGCTGGTGTGATAGTTTATACCCTAAGGGATGTTGAGTGACTGTCTCCCACACAGAGTATATGGGAGGAAAGGAAGGGTCCTTCAGAGGCAGGTGAGACTTGGGTTGGAACCCTGTCTTTTCCTGTGGTTGGGGAGGAGGGCAACATCACTGTTCTTTTTTTCTTTTTTTAAGATTTATTTATTTATTATATGTACATATACTGTAGCTGTCTTAATACACACCAGAAGAGGGGATCCGATCTCATTAGGGATGGTTGTGAGCCACCATATGGTTGCTGGGACTTGAACTCAGGACCTCTGAAAGAGCAGTCACTGCTCTTAACCATGGAGCCATCTCTCCAGTCCACATCACTGTTCTTATTTAGCTTCCTATCAGTCAGTTGTTCTATTGCTTTAATGAAAAAACACGACCAAGGCAACTCATAAAAGAAAGCATTTAACTGGGCTCACCGATCAGAAGAAGGTTACGGTCTATACTGGTGAAGCAAAGGCACGGGTCAGCAGGTAGCAGAACAGTGACTGAGTATCCACATCTCAGTAGCAGGAGGCACCTGACCCCAGGGACACACCTCCTCCAATGAGGCCACACCTCTGAATCCTTCCCAAATGGTTCCACCAAATGGGGACATAGTCTTCAAACATATGAGTCCATGGGGGGCCATTCTCACTCAAACCACAAGTGTCCGAACCCATTCCACCTCTACAGCTTCAGCTTGTTTGGGGCTGGGTCTCTGTCTGGCCTCATGTTCCTACCTGGACCTGTGGAGTCCAGCTGTTACACTCTCTACCCGCTGACCCTTAATAGCCCCTGCCTTGCAAGATGGTGGCAGGTGTTTGTAAAAGAAATAAAGATGGATTCCAGCACCTAAGAGGCCGAGAAAGATGGATCGAGGCCAGCCTGGTCTATATAGTGAGTTCCAGGTCAACTAGTGGGACCCTTTCTCAGAAGGAGGAGGAAAAGGAGCAAGAGGAAGAGCAGGAGGAGGAGCAGGAAAAGGAAAAGGAGCAGAAGCAGGAGAAGGAGGAACAGAAGGAGGAGGAACAGGAGGAGGAGGAGGAGGAAGAAGAGAGGAGCAAGAGGAGGAGGGGCAGGAGAAGGAGGAGGAGGAGCAAGAACAGAAGGAGGAGCAGGAAACACAATGGGGCTGAGAAGATGGATAGATGAAGTAATTAACCTTCATGTTCAGTGAGAGACCCAGTCTTCTCTGACATTCCCCTCTGCCCTCCACATGCACTTGCCTATGTGAGCATATGTACACACACATACACACACAGGTGTACAAGCACATATACAAACAGGCATACGAATGCAAAATAAAGACAAGAAATGGCAAAAGGGGAGATTGTTCACAACCCAGGCCTTGATCAGATGAGGAGGTGCCAGGTGGTGCCTCAGCACCTGTCCTTGGAGGTCCTCAGCCTGTGACCCTGTCTTCCCTCACAGAGATGGAGTACGACGCTTACAACGACTCCGGCATCTATGATGACGAGTACTCTGATGGCTTTGACTACTTTGTGGACTTGGAGGAGGCGAGTCTGTGGGAGGCCAAGGTGGCCCCGGTCTTCCTGGTGGTGATCTACAGCTTGGTGTGCTTCCTCGGTCTCCTAGGCAACGGCCTGGTGATTGTCATCGCCACCTTCAAGATGAAGAAGACCGTGAACACCGTGTGGTTTGTCAACCTGGCTGTGGCCGACTTCCTGTTCAACATCTTCTTGCCGATGCACATCACCTACGCAGCCATGGACTACCACTGGGTGTTTGGGAAGGCCATGTGCAAGATCAGCAACTTCTTGCTCAGCCACAACATGTACACCAGCGTCTTCCTGCTGACCGTCATCAGCTTTGACCGCTGCATCTCCGTGCTGCTCCCTGTCTGGTCCCAGAACCACCGCAGCATCCGCCTGGCCTACATGACCTGCGCGGCCGTCTGGGTCCTGGCTTTCTTCTTGAGCTCCCCATCCCTCGTCTTCCGGGACACTGCCGACATGCACGGGAAGATAACCTGCTTCAACAACTTCAGCTTGGCTGCAGCTGAGTCCTCCCTACATCCCGCCCACTCGCAAGTAGTTTCCACAGGGTACAGCAGACATGTGGCGGTCACCGTCACCCGCTTCCTTTGCGGCTTCCTGATCCCCGTCTTCATCATCACAGCCTGCTACCTCACCATCGTCGTCAAGCTGCAGCGCAACCGCCTGGCCAAGAACAAGAAGCCCTTCAAGATCATCATCACCATCATCATCACCTTCTTCCTCTGCTGGTGCCCCTACCACACCCTCTACCTGCTGGAGCTCCACCACACAGCTGTGCCGAGCTCTGTCTTCAGCCTGGGGCTGCCCCTGGCCACGGCCGTCGCCATCGCCAACAGCTGCATGAACCCCATTCTGTACGTCTTCATGGGCCACGACTTCAGAAAATTCAAGGTGGCCCTCTTCTCCCGCCTGGCCAACGCCCTGAGTGAGGATACAGGCCCCTCCTCCTACCCCAGTCACAGGAGCTTCACCAAGATGTCGTCTTTGAATGAGAAGGCTTCGGTGAATGAGAAGGAGACCAGTACCCTCTGAACCTCACCTGGGAATGTCCCCCAAGGGCGCCATGGCCCAGGGACGCCTAGGGACTTGTCTCCGGAAGTGGGAGACATGCCGGGAGTCTTTGGGAATGCTCCAGTACCCACTGAATTTTGCACAAGGTGGCTCATGTTTTAAGTGGGGTTCCCAAGTGTGGACACTCTTCCAGTAAAATGGCAGGCAAGCAACCTGAGCCTCCACAACAGGAGTAGCGGACCGACTGTGACTGACTCAGAAGAGGGAGCATCTCTGAAGCCAAGACCTGAGCCGTGACCAACATACAGGCCAACATACACGATTTCACAGTGCGTGCCCTGAACATGCTGTGCCGTCTCCGGCATGGGTGAGGAAGTTACCGCAAACTCATTGCAGACCTGTTATGGCAACATGACAGTCAAACCAACAAAGTCCACCACGTCCCCAACATCCTCCAAGACCTTGACTTTGGATTTCAGAAGAACGGGGAGGACCAGGACCTGAGGGGCTTCATGGAACTTTGCAAGGGCAACACAGGGTCCTGTGTGTGTGTGTGTGTGGTGAAGAGGTGGAGACAGAGAGCAGAGAATCCCAAAGGATGTGGGTAGAGGATATCTCACACCATCATGCCATGGGGAGACAGAGCTATAGCGGTGGTTGCTTCGGGGTTCCGGTGGTGGCAGCTCTTTGCTTCAGTGTGTATACTCACTTAGCACTGAACCCTGAGGCTGGGTGGAGGCCTCTTCACAGAAGCCTCCATCCCATCCCATCCCATCCCATCCCATCCCATCCCATCCCATCCCATCCCATCCCAGGGTCTCTCCTCCCCTAATCCCCTCAATGATGGCCGGAAGAAAGGCTTAGAATGTCCGGGAGACTGGTCTAGAATGGAGTTTTGGGACTCCATCTTCAGAGTGTCTTCCCAAGGCTGTCTGGTGGCTTGTCTGGGCAGCTGACCAGCTTGAATCCTCCTTGAATGCATTAACAGCCCCGTGGGTAGCCCAGGATCAGGCTTTCCTCCCCTGGCAGGAAAATGGCTCACTCAACCCCCCCCCCCCCCCACTGTTCATCAGTAGCAAAAGACCAGAGCCCGGCTCCGCCTGGCTTGACATCATTCCCTCACGGAGGAGGGGCGGTGTGCACTTCTTTAGCGTGTCCCATGCATGTTAAGTATTTCACACGCACCTTCTCACTTATTCTTCACAGAAACCTCTATCTATGTATGAGGAAAAGCAGAGGCTCAGAGAGGTTAAGCAACTGGCCCAAGGGGACCCAGTTAGATGTTGGTAGAGACTGGATTTGAACTCCAGTGGGCCTGGCTCGAAGGAAGATGAAGAATCTGGGGGAACTAATAGGTTGGGGTTTTAGCCATAAATGCTGTTTTGTTTTGTTTTTTCCATGTAAACATCTTAATGGTCTTTTTGACGGCTTGCTTGTTTTGACGGCTTGTTTTCAGAGTAATACAATATGCAAAGAAAAGGCATAATCTCCAGCCCCAGCCTCCCTGGCTCCCATCACACACACCCTGAAATCTGCTAGGCAAGCAGAGGGAGGGAGCCTGGTAGGTCAGCCTCTCCAGTCCAAGGTCTTCTGGCCCACAGTGTCCTCGGTTCCCTTCCAAGCCACTTTTCCACTGGGGCGGAACACACAGATGTGTGTCCTCTGGCCCCGGCCAGTTCCCGTATTCTAGACTGCTGGGAGTCACACTTCATCAGGGGGACAGACTGTTCTTCCCTGGTTGGGTCTTAAGATGAGGCAGTTCTGAACAGATCCAAGCTGGAACCTCTGGCTTCTGAGAGAGCCCGAACAACCAGGGATTGGGAGCAGTAAGGGTGGTTTAAAAATAGCCTTATGTTCCCATTGTCACCCTCTCCACAACTCCCCAGGGCTACAGATGTGCAACTGAGGCGTGCCACGGTATGGGATTCATCATGTCAATGGAGGCGCCTGTCTATGACTGACACCACATGGTGTCTTGGACAGTGCACTTCCTGGACATTGGGGCTGACCAGGCCAGGCAGGGGACCAGGAAATCTTGTCACCGTTGGAAAAGCTGACCAACAGGAGTGTTACACCAGTCAATGTCCACTCCCTAGAGTCTACCCTCTTCCTCCTGGCTGCCACAACACCCCTGTTCTGACTTCCGTTCGTGCCAAGCGCTGAGTGAAACCTTCAGTCTTGTCCTTCTCATAGCCTCACCCCCTCGTTCTTCCCGCTTTCTCTTATGTATAATCCCAGCAGCCAGCAGAGTGTGGTGACTCCCTCCAAAGACCAACAGGGGCAGCATCTTCTCTGGAGCTGGAACCCGGCAGACTGCCTCACAGCTGCCCCCCCCCCCCCCGAGTGGGCGATGAGCTGAGGGAACATGGGAGCAGGACAAGATGTGAAGGGACAAGAAGGGGAGACCACTGGAGTGTGGGGGAGGGGAGCGGAGTGTGCTTCTGAGCATCCAGATGCCGAGGGGCACCCCAATCTGTGCTTGGGCCTGGGGGAGGAGGACGCTGTGTCCCTGTGAGTCACACAGAAGCTCAAGTAAGGGCCAAAAGCTAGGAAGTGATGTAGGGCTCAGGGGCTTGGAACCAACTCTGCTGCCTGAGACTTCACCTTTGTCAGCCTATGGAAGCAGGATGGGAGGGAGGAGGGAGGGCAGGAGGGAGGAGGGAGGGGAAGAGGGAGGAAGGAGGGCAGGAGGGAGGAGGGAGGGCAAGAGGGAGGGCAGGAGGGAGGAGGGAGGGCAGGAGAGAGGAGGGAGGACAGGAAGGAGTGAGAACAGGAGGGAGGAGGGAAGACAGGAGAGAGGAGGGAGGATAGAGGGAGGAAGGAAAACAGGAGGGAGGAGGGAGTAATGCCACCCCACCTCAGAACCTCCATCTCTGCCAAGCCATCTCTTTCCCACATCCTAGGCTCTCTTGAAACATCATCCCCAGGGACCCCCTGTCAAGAGAGAGACCTTGGGGTCTGTGGTTATGAGGTTCAAGTAGATCTGTCTACCCCCATGGGGAGGGTCAGACTTTGCCAAGGCTGGGGATTTGAAGACTGGTGCTGTCCCAGGAGAGAGGGCTGTTGTTGAGTGGGTGGCCCTGCATGGGCGACAGGACAGGACAGGACTCCCAGGGAGGGAGAGAGCTATGTGAGGGCTCTGAGGGATGGGCTGCAGGGAGCAGGAGGTGGGCAGAAGGCCAGGGCTGGGGGTCACGGGTGCAGACTGATCTGCTCAGGCCTGCATGTTGGATCCCTCCGCATCTCTGCTGGTGAGAGGGAGCCAGGAGGCTCCAGCATTGAGCGGGTAGCCCTAGAGAGCTGGAGAGAGCTCTGGGCTTTCTCAGGGGAGCGGTTAGTGGGAAGGCAACCCCGGGCCCATCTGTGCGGCACAGAGGTCCTGCTGTGTTAGTCTGCTGATGGAAATTAATTGTAAATATTATTCAAACGTACCTCCCTGTGCACAATTATACTTCTCAGGGGAGTTCTCTGAGTACATCAGGAAACTCGGTAAATAATACATACATTAGCCCGTGCTAATGCTGCTGTGGTGGCCGTGGCTGTGAGATTTACTCCAAGTGTTTGTGCCTTGGACACTCAGAAGTATCTCCTCCAGAGGATGGGGGCAACCCTAGGCATGCCACCTAGATGCCTGGTCACTGGGCAGGTGGGGACACAGAGCTGGCAGGAGAGGAAGACATACAGGTCCAGAGAGTCCCCAGCTGGGTTGAGAGGCAGCACTTCTGTCTCATGATCTCGTTGAGTCATTACGGAAGCCTCTGCGGTCAGACCCAGCACCATGTCTGTAGATGGACAAAGAGGTAGAGAGATCCAGAAAGGTGAGGGTAGTGAGAGCTGAGAGCCAAACCCTGTTATCTGTCTGTCTGTCTGTTGGAAAGTTCTTGCTTTCCCAAGAAGTTAGTCCATCTCTGTCCTCCACCCCCATTCCCCACTACCAACTCCTGTCAACTTTCAAGTCATGTGGTCATGAGTCCAGGGACTGTGCTGTCCATGAAGGGGAGGACATGGCATTTACAGGGCTTGCCCATCTGTTCCTCTCAGCCTTTGGGTTTGGGGGTTGGGAAGAGACACTACTTCAAGCTCACCCCTTCTCAGTATCCACTGACCCATTTCACAGATAGCAAAACTGAGCAGGATAGTAGTGGTTTGGGGACATCCCCACCCGTATCACCGAATATCCTGCAACAAGAGGGATGCCCACACTCTCCTGAGAGTCAGTTTAAAATATCAGCTTAGATACCTGGGGCTCACCAAGCTGCCCTCTTCACCCCCAAGCCTTGAGTACCAGCTTTGCTGACCATGTGCCCAGCCAGGGTCGAGCAGAATCCTGGCTGAAGAAGAGGCAGGTCTTAGCAAAACCCATTTTAGGGCAGAGGCAAGATACTCCTACATCTTCACTATTGGCCTGGATGTGGGTCTAGGGGGTGTCTCTGGATGTGGAAAGTAATGACAAGGACTGTAACAAACTCTCAATCTGTCTGTCTGAGATGAAGATGCCTTTTGAAAAAAATTAAAAGATCTTTTAGAAGCAAATCGATCCGTGGTGTGTCTCCAGGAGTGACCTTCCCTCCGTGTCCCTGAAGAGAGCAGATGTGGGGCTTTGCAGACAGCAGGGAAACCCCTCCCCATCTCTGCATCTGGTGCTGTTTTACCTATGTTCTATGCACACACTCCCAAAGTCACCCTCCCACTGGGCATGGCAGCTCACTTATAATCCTGGGATCAAAATATTGAAGCAGTGAGAGTTGGGAATTGGAAGGTAGCCAGGGCTACAGAATGAGATCTCACTTCAAACACTACAGCCCAAACCAAGCAAACAAGCCACCCCTCAGCCTAGAGGCGCCACCATTTCCTCTGAGGCTGCCATTCCATTCAGATCACAGGTGAGATCTCAATTTTTCTGTACGCATGGCCACCAAGATCCCTTTGCTTATCCATGCCTTTAGTAGTCTCCTGTCTGTCCCCTGTTGGGAGGAGAACTCCATCAGGGCAGGGATGTGTGTATCTAACTTGCCCCGCACCCCCAGAACCCCTAGAGGAGCTCAGCTTGGAAACGCTGCTGCCCACATTCTGCCATCACTGAATAAGCCTCGGTCACCTATTGTTGAAACCTCAAAACACCCCAGTTCCAAAGACTTCCCCTTTGCATTACATGTGGAAAGGGCAGGGTCCTCCTGCTTCTACAGGTGTGGAAACCAAGGCCCAGATCATGTAGGTAATGGAGGAGCTATGGTTTTTCCTGAAGCCGTTAGGAACCCCGAAGGGGAGTATTGGAGGTTTTCATTAATGGCTTCTGCCTCCCTGGGCCTTCTTTCCTGGTTAGCTGATTTACTGCGCCTCGACCACAGACTTCCTGTGCTTATCCTTCTGCTCCGAAGTGGACATCGGGTCTGTGCTAGCCACGGATGGTCCTCACACAGGCGGGAGGATCCCCGACGCCCTGAAGCTCTGCAGCCCAGATGCGCTGGGAGAGACAGACCCAAGGCTTCTCTGTGTCCTGGTTTCCACCACACAGATGCTTGGCTTCTTACAGCAAGCATCTGGATAACAGAGCGGAGCGAGTTTCTGGTTTGATTCCAGATGTTGGGCTGTGGAGCATGGAGGCAGGAAACAGGGACTGGAGGCCTAAGTGCTTGGCCGATAGTATCCGATGGCTCTTGGTCAGTAGCAGGTGTTTACAACTCAAGGCTCTGGTCAGGTACCAATGCCTCTCTGGGGAGGATTTACTAGGGATGGGTTTCCAGGTATGGTGAGACATGGTCAGAGACAACAACACATCAGCATACAACCTAAGTCACCCTACTTAGACGCCTCCTCTTTATGGATAAGGAAGAGGACACCGGCAGCCATTCAGACACCGTCCATTGGTTTGCATTGAGTGCTTGTTAGGCTCTGGGGACTCAGCAGAAGGCAGCAATCCTATTTTGATGAGTCGGTTATACCAAATCGTGTGCTGGCTGCAGTGGTGTGGGAATCCTAGCCATACTGTGTACTGGCTGCAATGGTGTGGGAATCCTAGCCATGCTGTGTGCTGGCTGTAGCAGTGTGGAAATCCTAGCTTTGGGGAACCAAGCTATGGCTTTCCCCTCTCAGTACACATTCTGTTTCCTGTTAAATGAGCCAGGTCCCAAGGCTGAGTGGGGAGAAAGGCTTGTTGGTGGAGAGATAAGACTCCATTCTGGGATGGGAGCGGAATAGAGACTGAATCTGGAATGCAACTCCCGCCCTCCCACCAGCAACTCCCTTCCAGCCCCAAATTCTCAGACTAGGGACAGGTCTGACCCAATGGCTCCTCTCTCCTCAACCCTTGTGAATGACCACTAGAGGGGAGGCAGGAACTGAAGTAGTGATGGAGAACAAGGGAAGTGAGCTATCTGGTCCCTTCCCACTCTCACCACAGGGACCACCAGCTTCCCAGCCAGCTGGAATTCAAACCACTGTTTTCTGTGAGCTAGAGGGATGGCTCAGTACCTAAGAGTACTCCTGACTCTTGCCAAGGACCCAGGGCCAATTCGAGACATGCACATGGTGGGTCACAACTGTCCTTAACTCTAGTTTTGATGAATCCTGTGGAGGGTTGGGCGAAGGCCCTGGTGTACCGAGAAGGAACCAGGAATATACTTGGCAGAGTTGGTTATGGCCGAGGGCCAGAGACTGGAGGGGGTTGTGGCTCCTGATCCACTATGTGGGTCTATAATGTTCTTGAGATACCTGGTTCCCCTTGTGCAACACTGTTGGATTAGCTTCCTGCTGACTTCATCCTAGTGTTTGATAGTTTCCGATGACTCTGTCCCATTTCTCCCCTGGAAATACTGTACAAGGCTCTGTACTTGTTAATAAACTTGCTTGCGGGAGCCATCAGCTTGTATGAGACTTCTTGGTCTGAGACGTTCCTGACTTTATCCCCTCATCTCCTGGTTACTCCCCGACCCCCATTCAGGACCCGCCTCATCACTAAAGGGTGACCCGCTGCTCTCTTTTGACCTTCACGGGCACCAGACACACATGGGGTGCACAGACATCTGTGAGCAAAATACTCATGCACATAACATTTTTTTTAAAAGGTCACTGGTTTCTTTTCAAACAGTGGCCCTGTTATAAATCTCATGCCATTTCCCTCGATTCTTTCAGAGTGTAAACAGATCTCTTCAAACAGTTTGTTCGATAACAAATGTCACCTATACAGAGGATTTTATGGTCAGTCTGGTCAAGCCCTCCCTGCATCCTCTGTACTCAACTGGCCCCACAATCCATCAGTCCCGAGATGAGCCATGCCAGCTGCACCTTCTTTCAATGGCTCAGCCATTTCCTTGTGTTTTTGGCTGCCACAGATGTGTGAGCATTAGCTGTGAGCAAATCCCTGACAAGGAACTTTAAGGAGGGAGGGGTTATTTTGATTCAGTTCCAGAGTGTCACCCACCCATGGCATGGAGTCACACTGCTTTCTAGCCAAGAAGCACAGAGCAGTGGATGCTAGTTGTATTCATTAGCGTTTTACTGCTGTGAACAGACACCATGACCAAGACAACTCTTATAAGGACAACGTTTAATTGGGGCTGGCTTACAGGTTCTGAGGATCAGTCCATTATCATCATGACCGCATCCAGGCAGGAATGGTATAGGAGGAGCTGAGACTTCTACATCTTCAACTGAAGGCTGCTAGGAAAAGACTGGCTTCCAGGAAGCTAGGAGGAGGGTCTTAAAGCTCACCTGCACAGTGACATACCTACTCCAACAGGGCTACACTCACTCCAACAAGGCCAACACCTCCCAATAGTGAAGCTCCCTGGACCAAGCATATTCAGTCCACCACACTGGTGCTCAGCCCAGCTCCACTCCTCCTTTCTATGAAGCCCATAGGGTGGGTCTCCTTCTTCAGTTAATATTCCCTGGACAGCACCTCAGAGATGAACCACTCTGTCTCCAAACTGATTCTCGATTCTTTCCAGTTGATTAACAACCAATGATTAACCATTGCACACCCCTCACGTAAGCTTGAGAAGCAGACAAAGAGAATATTAGTAATTTTTTTTTCCATATTTTGGTTTCTCAAGACATGGTTCTCTGTGTGTGTCCCTGGCTATCCTAGAACTTGCTCTGTAGACCAGGCTGGCCTCGAACTCAGAGATTCACCTGTCCCTGCCTCCTGCGTGCTGGGACTAAAGGCGTGCGCCACGACTGCCCAGCTGATCTTAAAGAGGAAGGTAGATGACATGAGTAAATGTCCTGATAACCTCTCTCTAGTTAGCATCTGTCTTTGGGGAAACTGAGGTAAGTTCCAGCCTTACTTCTCTTCTCTTGATGACTGTAGATGTAATGTGACAGGCTGTCCCATGCTCTTGGCACTGTAACTCCCCACCACGATGGATGGTACTGTCAAACTGTGAGCCAGAATGAACCCCGTTCTTAAGGTGCTTTTGTTGAGCATTTCATCATAGCAATGAGATGAATGATAGCCCTCTAATATACCCAGACTATCGAACTTCATGACCCCGATCTGGAAGAATCCAGGGATGGGCTTTTCCAGGCAGCTCAGTCGTAGAAAGAACACTTGCCTCGCAGCCTTGAGTCCCTGGTTTTCATCCCCAGCACCATAAAATAGATGAATAAAAACACAAGTTGCGAAATCCTCCTTCAGAACAGCAGCATGTGTTAGATTTCAAACATAGCGTACCCCTTCTAAGTGTGAGCTTCTGGCTCCCAGCTGTTTGGTGGGGGAGGGGGGAGTTAGGGGGGACAGGGAGTTGTCTAGGGTGGACTCGCTTTTGAGGGTTACTGCTTCTGGTGCCTGTCACACAGTCTCTACTTCCTGGCCCATTGTGATTAGAATAACCCCACTGTACAGGCCTTTGTAATGGTCTCACCTCTCCTTCCTGCTTTGATGGGCTGGTTCCTCAGATTGTGAGCCGGAATCAATCTTCTTCAGTCTTAGTTTGCTTCTATCGGGTACTGTGATCACAGAGATGCTACAGTAACAAATATACCAGGTGCAGGTCCCACCTAACACTCACAGAGATGCTACACTAACAAATACACCAGGTGCAGGTCTCACTTAACACCCATAGCCGGGATGAGACTGAATGTGATCTACACACGGGACATAAACCTGTCAACCACGGCCCTAGGACAACTCTTCTATCAGCGTTTCACAGAGGATAGAACCAGCCAGAGAAAGGAGACAGGCTGAGATTCACTTTCACTTACTGCCAACTGTGGATGGCAGAGAGAACCTTCTCCCTGGAGGGTCCCTGTGCCGCTAGCCAGGGCTTCTGTGTTCAGTCACACTCGATCGATTTCCTGCTATTTACAGGGAACTCCACAGATTTCTAGGAACCTGAGGATGGGTGGGTGGTTGACAGAGATCGATGGAAAGGGTGGAGCTGTGTGAGCGCCTGTGTTTTTTTTTTTTTTTTTTTTTTTCTTCTTCTAATGTTCATGTAATGGGCTCCAGCCACTGCTCCCAAGTTCCTTGTCTTCTGGTTGAGGCTTGTCTGGAATTAGGAACCCATCCCCTGGGCCTTTGGCCTCAGGAGAAAGATACCCTGGATGGGTGGGGGTGGAGCCGGCAGTGGGCGTGGCCACTGGCCAGCTTTTCTCCGTGCTGTTTCTTAGAATACACCGAGTCTCTCGCGTCTCACTTGAGGGTTCAGTGATGAACGGAGGCAATGGGCCCAGCTTTGAGGAGAGAGTTAGTCTCATGCCCAAGCGACATAGACCAGGCCACGGTGAGATCACTGGCCTCACTCTGGCCTCGGCCTTCTGGGGTGGGATGGCGGCTTTGAAAGCATTGAGGTTATCTGGGTGTAGCCAGATACACTCACATGGTGTATATGGATACACTACGTGCAGAATACTCTTGTTGCAGCTCCTCAGACCATGGGAGGCAGGATTTGACAGGCATGGGGACCAGAGCTGATTCATTGCTCTCCTTTCCATTCAGACACTCCAAGGTTTCAGGCAGAGGATCGAATTCCCCCTCCAGTCCTGACCTGACCAGGCTTATGCTCCTCACTGAGCCTCGGTGTTCCTGACTACAGAGCAGGCAGTCGCCATGGCTGCCTGGTGGAACCACTGACATCATAAAGAAACACCGTGGGGCTGTGGATTTGACCGGGAAGGCAGAGTGCTTGCCTGGCATGCACAAAGCCCTGGGTTCCACACCTAGCCCAAACAAACCGGGTGTAGCCATTCAGACAAGCCTGCAATCCTAGAATTTTGGAAATGGCTGCAGGAGGATGAGGAGTTTAGGGTCATCCTTGGCTACATAGTGAGCCAGCATAGGCTATGTGAAGCCATGTCACAAAAACAAAACCCAAGCAGAACAAAATCTTACTCTGCCAGAGACCCATGGCAGGCTGGTTCCCTTTGGTGTCCTCTTCATGTTCCCCTTGTCCTCGGAACCCTGCCCTCTCTAGCCTGGATCTGTTCCACTCCACTAGAGCCAGCTTCCAGTAGTTGCCTTTAATTGGACTTATCAGAACAGGATTGCTGTAGCCTTTTGCTTTGGGAGCTGTAGAGACCTCTGGGTACTTTGCATTTTTTTAACAGACAAAAATAAAGAACACAAACAAGCACAAACAAGACCATTTTAATTGAATTAAGAGGAGGCACAGCTTGTGGACTTTAAACCACCGAGGAACAGCAGAAGAAAAGGCTCATGGGAATTTCAGCCTTTCTGCGAGCACCCTACAGGCTCCAAGTGCCAGCTTCCTGAGGAGCTACTTACAGGCTGTTTGTTCCCTCAGAGTCTTGGAGGGATCTGAGCTCTTTCCCTACAACTCCTTTCCCCAGTTGCACCATCTTGTGTCACTTGATAAATGGCTCGACCAATGGCTTTGGGCTCAGACTTTAAAGGTCTATGTCCTGGCCCCGCCTCCTTCCTGTTGTCAAGAATCTTGATCTAATCCCTGGGCGGCAGTGTCCTCTCTGGAGGTGGGAGGTGACTTCGACTTCCACCCTATAGGTTTAGTGTGGGAACACCTGTTAGCAGTCTAAGCTCCACCCCACAGTTACCTGGCAACAGCCAGCTATGCTCCACCCCACAGTTACCTGGCCAGGTAGGTCTGACCAGTGGCTATAAAAGGGGCTGCTTGCTCCCTTCTCTCTCTCTTGCTCACTTGATCTCTTGCTTCTCTCTTGCTCTTGCTCTTGCTCTTGCTCTTGCTCTTGCTCTTGCTCTTGCTCTTGCTCTTGCTCTTGCTCTTGCTCTTGCTCTTGCTCTTGCTCTGGCTCTGGCTCTTGCTCTTCCCTTCCCTATTCACTTCCCCCTCTCTCCACGTGCTCATGGCCATGGCCTGGCCTCTACTCTTACTCTTTCTCTTTCTCTCTCTCTCTCTGCCTTTCTCTGTCTCTACTACCCTCTTAACTACCCTGCCCATGCCCTAAATAAACTCTATTCTGTACAGTCTGTGGCTGGTCTCTCAGAGGGAAGGGATGCCTCAGCATGGTCCTGCTGAGACAACCCCTTCCCCCATGCCTGACTACACCCCCATAAAACATATCCCCTCCTCTTTTAATCTTTTTATAAACACACCAATACCTGCTGGCAAATCGCCCTCAATTTGATAGGTAGCCATGGCCTTAGGACAGTGGCAGGAGGGTGGATGGCAAACATTAGCTGGAGTGAAGGGGCTGAGCCCAACAGGTGTGATTTACACTCTCATACATGGGGTCAACAGCCCATCCTCCAGCGTGAAGGACCAGGGATGGGTTCTCAAAGTTGATGAGAGGAGAAAGACCCACAGACCCAAATCATCATGGCCAAATTAATTAAAGCAAGCTTTGTTGTTCATGCACAGTGGCTGCCTCCCCCTAAGGCAGGGTTTGAGAGGTCCACACTGGATGTGAGGAAGCTGTGGCTCATCGTGTGCTGCTCATCCAAGTGTGAGTGAGCCCACGGGACAGGACGCACACTTGGTTTTTATTCTAAGGCAGGTGAATGCTGTGTGTGTCTTTACCCATTGGCAGAGGCCCAACCTCGGTCCTTCCCAATTGACTGGTCTTAGAATCTGTGCACATAAAACGGAGGGGCAGGGGAGAGGTCAGACACTATGATCTGAGCGTGGAGCCAGTAGGTAAACAAAGATTTTGCTGGTGGGGATTGAAATATCTGCATAAAAGTCTTACAAGGTGGGAGAAGATAAAAAAGATTTGAATATTCCTCATCATAAACACAGGTTTTATGGCATTTGATCGAAAAGACTCATACTTAATGTCTCCTGCAATGCTTACTGCCTGTGGTGATGTAGGGTCGGGCCGATGGAGACAACCAGCCTAGTTCTGGGGCCAAAGAAACAGCAGACTACAGCCCTGAGCACAATGCCTTTCCATTTTAAATTCCCACGAGCACGTGGTTATGATTATTGTAATTTAAGCATTATAGTTGGGGGACTCTAAGTGCTTTGCCTGTGGTTTTCATGAAACAATTACACCAGATAGCACTGGGGAGTATTTCTGTCCCCATCCCATCTAACACATGTCTGCTGCTTGGCATGGCAGCTGTCAGTCTCTTCCTCCCTAGGCCTCAGGTTGCTAGAACATGACATGGGAGGATGGAGCGATTATTTGAATGTGTAATGGCTCCTGTGTCAGTAAGCCTTTCTCTTGCTATGAAGAGACAAAGAGATCAAGGCAACTCTTATAAGGCAAACATTTACTGGCTTACGGTTTCAGAGGTTCAGTTCATTATCATCACGGCAGGAAGCACGAAGGCATGCAGGCAGACATGGTGCTGGAGGAGCTGAGAGTTCTACATTTTTATCCGAAGGCAGCAGAAGGAAATTGTGCTACTCTGGACACAGCTTGAGCATAGGAGACCTCAAAGCACCCCCCCCCCCATAGTGACATGCTTCAACAAGACCACACCTCCTCCAACAAGGCCACACCTCCTCCAACAAGGCCACACCTACTCCAACAAGGCCACACCCACACCATCAAGGCCACACCCACTCCAATAGGGCCATGCCCACACCAATAAGGCCATACCTACTCCAACAGGGCCACACACCCACACCAACAAGGCCACACCTACTCCAACAAAGCCACACCTACTCCAAGAAGGCCACACCTCCTGATAGTGCTACTCCCTATGGCCAAGCAGTCACACCCATTGGTCGATGGAGGTCAAACAGGTCCAAACCAGGCTCAGACGTTTAAACTCTTGGCTACCAGAGGCACTGTTTGGTGATGTCATAGAACCTTCAGATGGAGCCTAGCAGGAGAATATGGGTCACCAGGGGCAGGCTGATGGACTATGACTTGAAGTTTATAGCCTGGCCCAGCTTTCTGTCCTGTGTGAGGAGGTGAGGACCAGATGCACACTCCTGATACACAAAGCCATCTGTCACTGCACCTTGCTCATCATGATGGATGGCATCCCCTCAAATCATGAGCCTTCTTTAAAAAACAGATGTATTTATTTTATTTATATATGTGAGTACCAGAAGATGGGCATCAGATCCCATTACAGATGGTTGTGAGCCACCATGTAGTTGCTGGGAATTGAACTCAGGACCTCTGGAAGAGCAGTCAGTGCTCTTAACCGCTGAGCCATCTCTCCAGCCCTCAAATAACAATCCTTAGGTGACCTCTGTCAACTGCCTCTGGTCGGAGAGATGCTGAAGTGGTCCAGAGGTTTGCAAACTCTTGCTATGGAGCCACTGGCTGCTTAGGTAAATGAGGTTTGATGGGTGTGTGGATAATGCCATCAGCTGCTTCTCTTCTGCACAGCTCAGTGGGGCAGCTGGGACAGATTTGTCTGCAAAGCATGAGTAATTTCTTTGCCTGCTCTTCCCTGAGCAAGGCAATCATGCACTTTAAATGTATGAGTGTATGAGTGTATGAGTGTATGAGTGTAGGAGTGTAGGAGTGTAGGAGTGTATGAGTACTTTGCCTAGAACATATACCATGCACATGCAATGTCTGCAGAGGCCAGAAGAGAGCCTCAGATCCACTGGAATTGGAGTTAGAGATGGTTGTGAGCTACCACACGGATGGTGGGAAACAAACCCAGATCCTCAGCAGTAAGGAGGAGTGCTCTTAACCACTATGCCACATCCTGCAAGCTCTGGCTCATTTTTAATGGTCGACATGAAGGATCCATTGCTTGCTGTGGTGGTTTGAATATGCTTGGCCCAGGGAGTGGCACTATTTGGAGGTATGGCCTTGTTGGAGTGGGTGTGGCCTTGTTGGAGGAGGTGTGGCCTTGTTGGAGGGGTGTGGCTTTGCTGGAGGGGGTGTGGCTTTGTTGGAGGAAGTAAATCACTGTGAGCTTAGACTTTAAGGCCCTTGTCCTAGCTGCCTGGAAGACAATCTCCTGTCTGCCTTCAGCTGAAGATGTAGCTATTTCTGCACTGTGCCTGCCTGGATGCTCCCATGTTTCTGCCTTGATGATAATGGACTGAACCTCTGAACCTGTAAGGCAGCCCCAAGTAAATGTTGCCTTTAGAGGAGTTGCCTCTTTCTTTCTTTCTTTCTTTCTTTCTTTCTTTCTTTCTTTCTTTCTTTTTGTTTTGCTTTGTTTTGTTTTTCGAGACAGGTTTTCTCTGTGTAGTCTTGGCTGTCCTGGAACTCACTCTGTACACCAGGCTGGCCTCGAACTCAGAAATCCACCTGCCTCTGCCTCCCAAATGCTGGGATTAAAGGCGTGCACCACCACACCCGGTTTAGGGACTAATCTTATACCAGCATTTGCAGGAGGACTTGAACAGCAGAGATACTGGGGAGGAGGCTTCTGTGTGCCTGGGTTTACAAGGACAGAGATGTCTGACAGACAAAACCAAGACACAACCTAACGCAGTAAAACCATCACAGTGAACGTCACTGCATTACAGTGATGTCAAAGGCAGTGGACAGGGTGGCTCTTGAGGACAAAGTGTGTTACCACCAATAGAGCACTTGCCCTGGGGATAGATGAAGAACACCCAGCTCATCCCTGAGAGAAACAAGGACCTGTCCCTTAGAGCACCAACTGCTCTTGCAGAGGACCTCAGTTCAGTTCCCAGCACTCATGTCTGGTGCTTTACAACTGCCTGTGAACAACAGAGTCCACACACATACCACGTCATACCACACACACATCATAGTGCACACACACACCACTAAAGCACACACACACAGCACATATAGCACACACACAGTACAGCACACATACACACCAAAGTACGCACACACCACACACACCGAAGCACACACACACACACACACACACCCCACAGCACACACATACCACACACCAAACATACACCACATTATAGCACACATGCACCATACACACCACACACACATACCACAGCACACACCATGCATGCCACACACACTCACTCAACATACCACACATATCATGCACACACCACATCATAGCACACATACACCATACACATATACACAAACTCACACATAGACACACACACCATACGCATACACACAGACTCACACAGACACATATACCACACACACACACACACACAGACACACACACATGTATACATACACTCTACACACACAGACCCTCACATGGCGGGGGAACCAAATGAAAGCAACTGAACAGAGCAATTTCTTTTTGTAAAGGAAGGGAGAGCCATGACCCACACCAGGCTATGCAAGTGCACAGGTAGGAGGCCCAATTTAATTTATGTGCACCCCATGGGCCTGTGCCATGGGTCGGAAGAGGGCATCCCATCCCCTGAGACTCAATTACAGATGGCTGTGAGCCATCAGGTGGGTGCTGGCAACTCAGTTTGGGTCCTCTGCAAGAGCAGGAAGTGCTCCTAACCACTGAGCCATCCTTCTAGCCCCCTGTGACTGACATTTTTAAAAACATGGGCACAAAGTGATAACAGAGCCCATTTTCTTTCCCCAGGACCCCAATTCACCCCCTTTCAAGCTTAGACTATTAGGCTTGCCCAGGATGTTAGAATCAGGTCAGTGGCTGAGGCGAGAGAAGTTGTAACACCTGAGGGCCTGGCTTCTCTTTGGGAATTAGCTAATAATTACAGAATCCATGCATTTAATTAGGCAGAAAACAGCCCCTGATAACAATAATTAGCATTTAAATGTCGCTCTTCAACATCAACTTGCATTAAAGGCGTGTTTATTAATTAAACGTTTTCCACAGCCCTGGGGTAGGAGGGGTAGGAAGGGGATGGGCAGGTTATCCCTCCAGGAGGTCAGGAAGTGGGTGTGGGTTTCCCTGGGTCAGGTTTCTGCAGCCTCAGTTCTTGTAGCTGAGAAAGGGGATGGCAATGTCGGTTTAGGGGAAATAGGTGTGGCAGGCTCAGCACCTCTCTGAGCCTTCGTCCTTTCCTGTATGGCTGTTTTGGCTTCTGTGACTCCAGGCCTATGAATGACCCCTTCTTTGTCTGTGAATACACCGAATCCTCAGGGGCTCACATAGTTCAACATCCTGGATTTACAAGAGACCTACTGAGCTCTAAGAGCCGGCAGGGCCCTGATTAGCTATGGTGTTTCTGAAACACCATATCTCATCTCCTGATGAGAGAGCACAGGCCAAAAGAGTTAAGGATGATGGGTGGACAGCTGGAAAGATGCAGGCTGGGTTCTCACAGGGCAGCAGATGGGGCCTGGATGAGAAATGTTCTCCTTAATCTCAGGCGTTTGCAGCCTAGGTCCCCAGTTTGTGGTGCTCTTTGGGGAGCCTTAGGTGGTGCAATCTTGCTGGAGGAGGTGGTCACAGGGTGGGGCAGGGGTGGGAAGGGTGTGCTTTTTTTTTTTTTTTTGTCAACTTGACACAAATCTAGACAAGATAGGAGCACAGAATCTTAATTGAGAAAATGTTTCCATAAGAAACAGCCGTCGGGCCTTTTCCCAGTTAGAGATTGATGGGGAGAGTCCCACCCATTGTGGGTGGGGCCAGCCCATTGTGGTGGAGCCATCCATGGGCAGGTGGTCCTAGGTTCTCTGAGGAAGCAAGCTGGGTAAGCCATAGGTTGCAGGCCAGTAAGCGGCACCCCTCCACCGTCTCTGCATCAGCTCCTGCTTCCAGGTTCCTGTCCTGCTTGGGTTCCTGTAGCTGCGAAGAACAGGGATACAGAAGTGTAAGTTGAATTGACCCTTTCCTTCCCTGGTTGCTTTTGGTCACAGCGTTTCGAACACATAACTAAGTAAGACTAAGACGGTGCCTTGTATTGTTTCCAGGGCGCTCTCCTGGTTGCACGCACGGCTTGTGGGTGAGGTTGTGAGCTCTTAGCTTCCTGCCTCCGGCTGCCATGATTCCCTATAGCACTGGACTATCACCCCTCTGGAAACTTAAGCCCAAATAAGCTCACCTGTGCTCTCCTGGGCTTGGGGTTCTATCGTAGCAACAGAAAAAGTAACCAAGTCGGGGCTGGGGAGCCAGTGTTGGAAGGGTGCACTGGGCGGAGGGAGCTTGCACAGCGCCATCTTGTCTTCCAACCCTCCAGCTAGCCGGTGGTAAACATGGGTGTTTGATAGCTCAGGTAACGCCTGTTCCTCCAGCCTACCCTGGTCCTATGCAGTACTCGCTAAGGCAACAAATCCAAGTCTTAAATTCTGTGTTGACACCGAGATTCAGAGGTATTCAGGTCAACTAAAATGACTAAAAGTCCTGCTAGATGTGTTCTGACCGTTTTCTGACCGAGCTCTGAGCTGCTCCCCTTCCCAGGTCACCCCAGGCTCTGTCAGTGTCTTGACACCGGTGCCCTTTGGGTGAGACCATCCTCTGTCATGGGGCACCCCTAGGTACACTGCCTTGGCCTCAACCCACTAGATATTAGAGGCACCTCCCCTCCCTCCGCTTGCTTAAACAGTTCCTGGGTGCACCCCAGGGTGGGGAGCTCTGTAATAAAGGTCACCGTCGACACTGAAGACAGAATCCCACTGTTTTTTCCACAGGGAGAGTCAAGTTGATTTATTCATTTTTGGTTTGTTGAGATGGGGTCTCCTGTAGCTCAGGCTAGCCTTTAAGTCACAACAGTCCCAGGATGGCCTTAACTTCTGAAATCCCTCCACCTCCTGAAGGCTGGGATTACAGGTATACACCACCACACACTGGATTATGTGGTACCAGGGATGGAATGGGGCGCCCTAACCACTGAGCCTCAGTATATTGGAAAACTACACACATACAGCCTGTTTCCCAACTGTTTTTGGCTCAACACATCCCTTCCTAGTCTCTCCCACATATACTAGTTTGGTGTTTGCGGTTTTGGCCTCCCCCCCCCCTTTTTTTTAATGCCCCACCCAGAGTTAGTTCACTGCCCTCATTTATCATCAGGAAAAGGTCTCAGCCCACACCTTCCTCTTCAGCACATTCTTCTTCATGGGCTGTGGGGGAGGGGTGCAGGTAGTTCCAGCAGAGGAAAGACCTGCAGAAAGCCAGTGGTGAGCTTTGAGTGAGCTACACAGAATCTAAGGTCCTTCTTTGCCTGGCAGTTGTCATGGGAACCTGTAAGGTATCCTTGCAGCTTAAGAGCTAGAAGACATCTGTGTGGCCACCCCTGAGCCCACTACACTCAGAGTGACTTGTCTCCTGGTCACTTCAGCCATGTGTTGTGTATGCTGTGTGTTGGGTTGTGGGGGGCGGAGGTTAGGAACCTTGACTCTCCCATTAAAAAGCCAGCAACAGCCCCCAGCTGTGGAAAAAAACCCAACAATGCCTCCAGATGTTACTAAACACCTCCATGTGGGAAGTTGGGGTTCCATTGTGTGAATCTGGAAAGCACTGCTTTGAGCGGCTGTTTCACAATCTAAACCTAGAGGAAGCCCAGCCATGGGCTCTGTGTGTCCTTCCTCATTTCTTGTTCTCCTCCTTGGTGGATGATTGCGCTCAGCATCCTCCCAAGAGTCTTGTCAGACCCACACCTCCCTTATTCATCCCGATGTCACATCTGCCCCACGCCTACCATCCAGTGAGCGATTACATAAGAAGGTTCTCAAACCAGATGTCTTAGTCACTGCTCTATTGCTGTGAAGAGACACCATAACTGTCTTAGTTGAGTTTTACTGCTGTGAACAAACATCATGACCAAGGCAACTCTTAGAAGGACAACATTTAATTGGGGCTGGCTTACAGGTTCAGAGGTTCAGTCCATTATCATCAAGGTGGGAACATGGCAGCATCCAGGCAGGAATGATGCAGGAGGAGCTGAGAGTTCTACATCTTCATCTGAAGGTTGCTAGGAGAAGAATCATTTCCAGGCAACTAGGAGGAGGGTCTTAAAGCCCATGCCCACAGTGACACACCTCTTCCAACAAGGCCACACCCACTCCAACAAGGCCACACCTCCTAATAGTGCCACTCCCTGGGCCAAGCCTCTTCACCCTACCACAGGGGCTCAGATGGGGGTGAGAGCAAGACATCTCTGTTCCTGGGTCACAGATCTCAGGCTGCCAAGGGCTAACTCAGGCCTACTCTGGCCACTGACTGTGGTGCCTCTTAGGACTTTTATGGGGACATGACTGCTTCAGAGGATCCTGAAGTATGTGCTGGATACCATGTGAGTTTGAGAGAGATGGTTAAAGGCCTGGGTGGTGGCCATATCTAGCAGTGCTCTCTGGACAGTGTGTCAGTGGTCTAAACATCAATGTGTTGTTTCCTGCATGATACTGGCAAGCTCACAGGATCACCTGCCTACGCACACGCGCGCGCGCGCGCACACACACACACACACACACACACACACACACACGCACGCACATGCACACACTCACGGCTGTGGTCCTTCCACCAGGAGGCTTTGGGACCTTGGACCCAATCTTTTGGAAAAGTGGCTTCAAAATATCTTAGGTCAGCAGTTGTGTCGAGTTCAGGAAGCGTAGCAGCGATACAAAGGGGCTGAGTGCCCACCCCAGGTCTCACCAAGTCTCCTCCCTGAGCCCTTTCCTTTGGTACTCATGAAGGTCACCAGTGAGCACTCTGCTATGCCATTCTGGTAGTCTGGGAGCTAAAGCAGGGAGCATCACAAAGTCATTTGCATCAAGGAGCTGCCTCCCTCAAGGCCTGCACTTTCCAATCAGCAACAGGGCTGCCTGCAGGGGGCGGCTGCTGGAATTTAGCCACTATTGTGCAGAGAGGCAAGACAGGGGTGGGGCAGAAACACCCAATCCCTCCTCCTTCTTGTTCTGAGGTGTGCCCTCCTTTCCAGATGTCTCTCTCCTGTACGCTTGCAGACTGCAGGCTGTAAATCTGATGGAGATAGTGAACTGTTGTAGACAAATGAACAAACACGTCGCTGAGGGCACCTCACTGCCATACATCAGTCAGTGTTTTCTGGAAAGAGGTGGGACATGTTTCCGTGTCACCATGAACAGCTCTCTGCCCCTAAACCCCATACATACCTCTTACATCCCATCTGTCTCTCTAGGGGGAACGAATGTACCTGGACAGGTTTTGGTTTTTTTTTTTTTTTCTTGGAGACAGTCATTTACAGTCTCATGCAGTCAGGGTATAAAACAATGCCAGGGCAATGATTTAAGGCTGTCTGTCTGTCTGTCTCCTTTCCTCCCCTTCTTTCCCAGTACACCCTCTGCCTCTGCTACTTCCAAACGGGCTCTGATGGTTTCTGGTTTCAACACCAGGCACTGTCACCAGTGGCTGTGTCCCAGTGTGAGTTAGTTAACGTCTTTAAGCCTCTCAGGCCTCCCATCATGCCCTGGGTGGGTCCCGCCTCCACATCTCTCCTCAGCAGTTCAGAACAGAGGATAGAATTGGAGATGTCTGCAGCTTTCTCTGTGCCCTTCTTTCTCCATCTCTGCCCAGCAGAATTCCCAGGGGATAGGGCTCTCTTGACACTGTGTTCTCAGTCGGGAAATCTCACTGGGATCTTAGTCACAGGATTCCCTGGGGTGGGAACTGCTGAAGCTGGGAGCTCGAGGCCCTGCTGGCCCTTTTTTGTCTTGTCTCTACCTCCAGTGTGGGGTCTGGTCCTCTGCTTGCTTACCCCAGCACCCTCTGCTTGCCCTCTCTCTGTCCTCACTCCCTCTGTGCCTTGATTAAAAAATAAAAGAAGAAGAATATCTATTTATTTTATGTATGAGTACAGTGTTGCTGTCTTCAGACACACCAGAAGAGGGCATCAGATCCCATTCCAGATGGTTGTGAGCCACCAATGTGGTTGCTGGGAATTGAACTTAGGACCTCTGGAAGAGCAGCCAGTGCTCTTAACCACTGAGCCATCTCTCCAGCTTCTGTGCCTCAAATTTTGAATATTTTGACCGTGAGCTGATGCTGGGGTGTTGTTCCCTCCCCCCATGAGGAGGGACCCCAGCAGCGTCATACTGAGTAAGAGGTATCATCTCCTCCAGCAGTCAGTCATACTGAGTCAGGCACTGTCGGATATTCATTTCCTTCCTTTCCCTCTCTCACTTCCTCCCTCCCTCAAGCCTATTACCATAACAGCAGAGCTGAGGACAGGACAGTGACAGCACAGCCCCGGTTCTGCAGATTCTGTTGCTAAGGAAACCACTTCCTTGGTTACCAGGCTGGGTACATTTGTCTCACTAGGCCTGGATCCCACAGAGCCACCCCCACTCTGCAGGATGAGGAGATGGGGGTGGGAGAGAGGGAGGAAGGGAAGAGGAGAGAAGTAGAGAGCTCTAAGATCAAGGGGTAGAGGTGGGGGAGACACTTGAAGCATCAGTGGGAAGACCGAGAATGGGAGGGCAGTGAGGAGGACAATGAGGATGGAGAGGAGGATGATGAGGAGGATGGAGAGGAGGACGATGAGGATGGAGAGGAGGATGATGAGGAGGATGGAGAGAACAGTGAGGAGGATGGAGAGGAGGAGGATGAGGAGGATGGAGAGAACAGTGAGGAGGAGGATGGAGAGGAGGATGAGGAGGATGGAGAGAACAGTGAGGAGGAGGAGGATGGAGAGGAGGATGAGGAGGATGGAGAGGAGGAGAATAAGGAGGATGGTGAGGAGGATGGAGAGGACAGTGAGGAGGATGGAGAGGACATTGAGGAGGATGGAGAGGAGGATTGAGAGGACAGTGAGGAGGACAGAGAGGAGGACTGTGAGGATGATGGAGAAAGACAGAGGGGACAGTCAGGGGCAGGCAGAATGGAAAGGGACAATAGGGCAGCTGGAGGAAGTCAGACCTCAAAGAGGGAAATCAGGGCTTTAAGGCAAAAAGGAGGAGGGATGAGGAGAAAGAAAACAAAGAGTGGCAAGGAGACTAGTCCTAGGAGGAGCTGCCTGCATCCCCCACTGCCTCTCCTCTCCCCTCCCACACTGGATGCAGCTACCTCCAGGGCGCCTGGGGAAACAAACCTGGAATTGATTCCCATAATCAGCCGTATTCTACTTGAGTCTGGGAGTCACTGGGAAGACAGCAGGATCCAGCCTGGATGACTCCCAGTTCCCAGCTCCTGTCCACACTGCTTTCCCCAGTGAGAGTCTTAGCTCTGGAATCAATGTCCATGTTGGGGCTCAGCAGTCTCTGCCATTCATAGGGGCCACCAGGGGCCTCGCTCCCCTCCCCCAAATGCTTTCTGTGAACCCCACAGAGATGTAGAATTCTTTTTTTTTTTTTAAATACTTTTAGCAGTCAGGATTCTCTCATGCTGCTTCCTTTCCCTTCCTTTTTTTCTTTGTAAAGGTTATTTCATGTATGTGAGTACACTGTAGCTGTGTTGTGAGCCATCATGTGCTTGCTGGGAATTGAATTCAGGACCTCTGCTCACTCCAGCCCTGCTTGCTCCAGCCCAAAGATTGATTTATTATATGTAAGTACACTGTAGCTGTCTTCAGACACACCAGAAGAGGGCATCAGATCCCATTACAGATGGTTGTGAGCCACCATGTGGGTTGCTGGAATTTGAACTCAGGACCTTCGGAAGAGCAGTCAGTGCTTTTAACCGTTAAGCCATCTCTCCAGCCTGAAATGGAGAGTTCTTAAGTCCTTTTTTTAAGTCTCTGAAACAGGGCACACAGGGCCTGTGGCGGACTGGTGGTAATTCATGCTCGGGAAGTATGTGTGAGTTTAAAAAAAAAAAAAGCTACTTTCATTCCTCCCAAGTCTGAAATATAAAGACTTGATTCCAGATGGCCACAGGAAGGGCAGGCATTGGTTGTTGTGACAGGCGCTTTCAGCCCAGCCTCACCCCTGGCTATGGACTTGTGACATCAGAAAGGAGTGGGAGGTAGATGCCTGGCTTATGGTCCTGAGCCAAGAATCTAGGCCAGCTTGATGTCACATGGCTTCCTTCAGTGGGAACAGGTGGGTGAAGGTAGCCTTAGAGACATAGATGGGTCTTAGGTTCAAAGCAAGAATCTAGGATTGGTCAGCCCAAGTTCAAGGGTCTAGGATGGAGGGGGGCCTCTGACAGGTCAGACTTGGTTTAACACTGACACCTTATTTGGCCCGGGCCCAGATGAGCTCAGTCACCCAGCATGGCTTCCATGACAGCGTCCCCTCCCCCAGGGATTGACACTGAAGTCCTTCTTCCTGCTCCTCCTGCATTGGTGGCCCAGGACTCTGGGTGGGGAGAAGCCCCTCCCTGCTTTTTCTCCACCCATCTCAGCAGCCCCACTCCCTCACTGCCTACAAGACAACATTAAAAGCTCCCCCTCCCTCTGACTGGGTAAGTCTCTGGTCACAGCCTTCCCCACAGAAGGCCCAGTCAGGTTGGTGACAGAAGCCAGGTGGGGGTTTGTTGATGGAGATGGGGAACGGCGGGGTCCCTGGGCATCTCTCTCCCACAGACACTCTCATCCACATCTGTGCATGATAAATCCAGAGACTTTCACACCTTCGGCCTTCCCTCTCCTCTCTCATTCACACACACACACACACACACACACACACATACACGCTGGAGGAAACACCCCGTGTGTGAATATGCCACACACAACTGGGCAGCCAGTTAGCAACAAAACTCTCTTTTAATGATAGTGTTGACCTGAGGAATCTTTGAACAGAAAGTTCGTGACCAGAGGAGGCCACTTGCAAAGAACTGGCCCATGTTCTGGACCCAGAGTCTCTCAGAGAGCGTTGACCTCCAAGCAGGAGGGGAGGCCAGGCCCTCTACTGCCCAGTGAAAAGTGAACTAGAAATTAGTCTGGGGTGGGGAAACACCGTACAAAATACATTCAGAGCCCCCTTGGCTGAGCCCTGGGGTGGTCCAAACCCTCCAGATGAGGGCGTTGGGAAAGGGAAGCCAGTTCTCCTTTTTGTGTGGCCAGTGTCCAAGGGGCAGAATGTCTTGGTCATATTCCTCTTAAAAAAATATATCTCTCTCTTCACGAATCTTCTCCAGGGTTCCTTGGCTAGGTGGGAATGAGTGTTCATCTGCCCCCCCCCCCCCAAGGCTGCGGGGGTGGGGGTGGGGGAGGGGCTGCTCCGAACAGAAGAGCGAGGGGCTGTGACTATGGCTTTTGCGTTTATGTAATGGGAACGGTGAAGGGCCGGAGGGGAAGCCAGAGGGATCCAAGGTGTGGGAGACAGGGATCTTGGATGCATGCTTCCTAAAACGTGATCAGTGACTCGAGTCAGAAATCCTTTGGTGTCTCAGCGTCGTCGAGAAAGAGCAGCGGCATAATGGGAATGAAGAGCCATTCTTAGTGGGGACTCTGAGGAGTCCCCAGTGGGGGCTGGCCCTGTAGGGTTACAAGCAAGGGAAGGGAGGCTGATGGCTTAGAGGGTAGGGGACTGTTTTGGGTGTGGCTCCCTCTGAGTTGGAGCACTTTTATTCCCTGCCCTGGGGTAGTAAAGGACTCCCTGGTTAAGGGATCAGTCCGGGCAGTGTAAGATAGCCAGTTCAGGCCCCACCCTGCAATGTTGGGTCCTCGGGCTTCCGTATGTGGCACATGGCCAACCTGTTGGGTTGGTTTTTTTTGGTACCTAAGGGACTTTGGAAGAAGGATCAAGAACCCCAATGTCACCCCCACTCCCAGGACACGACAGCACAAGCAGACAAGACAGGGTCGCTGTCCTGGAGAGGGGACAACACCCGGCTTGGGCCTCTTATGTGCTTTAGCCTGGATGCAGTTCCCACTGTAATGCCAGAGCACCAGTCTCCATGGTCCTCAGAAGTCAGACGCCCAAGGCCACGGAGACAGGTCCTAGCCAGCCGTCTGTCACACAGAGGTGGCCTGAGAGAGATCAGAAAGCTGGTGCCTGCTCAGGGGAAGAGGCAAGGGCCCACACAGTCAGAAGAGGATCATTGCTTGCAAAATGTCCATCAGCTGCCACAGCCAGACCCTCCCAACCTCTGCCAGATAGCCTCTCCCTTCTCCCACCACCAATGGCAGGGTCTGGGATACCCCAAACCAGGCAGCCTACTCTCCAGGGAAAGGTGTCTAGATATCTCCTCCTGAGGCCTCAGAGGGGCCTTTCTGAAGGCAGGCAGAAGCCGGGGGCTGTCTTTGTGCCAGAGGGAAGCCAGCTCTTTGAAGCCAAGGGGCACCGGATGCTGGGTCCCTCCCTGGCTGCCCATCATCTTGGGCCATAGGCATCAGGCACCCCAGTGAGGTTGCGGCTGCGCAGCGCCGTGTCCACCATTCGGATGTAGGCAGCAATGGTCCTGCGCATCTCGGCTGTATAAGGGTCATATTCCAGCTTGCGCAGCCCCGAGCGCTTGAAGTTGCCGTCCTTCTGGCTCTCCACGCACAGCAGCCGATCCTCCCTGACTGCCACGCCCAGCAGGCTGACCATGCGGCCCAGCTGCGTAAACAAGTCCTGCTTCAGGTCCTCGAAGTGCACCACCAGGACGGTCTTGCCAAACTTGAGCCAGTCCAGCGTGTGTGTGGCCCACCACGGGGCATAGTTCCTCACGAACTCGGGCCACTCTGCGGAGAGAGCAGAGCGTCAGCCCGCCACTAGATAGATGGGCAGATGACAAACCTTCGGGAGTCCTGAAACCCACGTGTGCTTTTTTGGGTAACACACCCCTGGCTGGTGCCTGGTTTACTACAGGCACAGCCCTATACACAGAATCACAGCCTGTAAACAGATATCACCAAACTGTGGAGGCACAGAGATGCAGGATTATACAGGAAGGGCTGGGAGCAGAGAGCGCTCCCTTGCCAAGATTGCTGGAAGCTCTGGATTTGGACCTCAAGGAGAAGCTGTATGGGCAGAGACTGTAGTTCTGTGGGGGAGGTTGGAATGTTGCAGATCCAGGGACTAATTCGCTTACCTTGGGCTAGGCCTAGACCTCTGGAACACCTAGGTAGTGACAATTTTGGTTTCTTTAGGAATGTAAGAATTTGCTTTTGCTTTAATCCCAGGTGCGGGTAGGGGCTGCTTCAGACTGTCCACAGCAGCTGTCTTATGATTTGCCTCATGCCCTAGCAGGCAGATCATTTTGCCAGCTGCAGATGGGTTCTGCAATTGTGTGACACTGGGGATTCCGGGGACTTTTCAGAGGGTAGATAAATGCTAGGGCTTTGAGTGGGAAGGGTTGTTGGTTGTGGTTTGTTGAATAGTTGTACATAAGAGAAAGAAAAAAAATACATAAAAATAAATAAAAAGGAGAAAGAAAAAAATAAAAAGGGGAAAGGAAAAATAAAAAGGAGAAAGAAGAAAAATTTGGATTCTAATGGCAAAGATCTAGGGGCCCTAAGAAACTTGACACACGTAATCGGCAGGAACTAGTCTAACCATAATATTCCTTTTTTCTGTCCCCTCTTGTCTTTTTTTCTTCTTCTCTCTAGTGTTAGGGGTTGAAAGGGTGGAAGGAAAGAGGGGAGAAGGGTGGAAGGAAACAGAACCCACACTGTAGCAAAGACTGGCTGCACAGCTCGCTCTTGCATATCTGTCTGTTGGAACTAACACCCCCTGACTAGTAGAAACTTTTTGGAATCTATTAACAGACAAGACAGGGGTTGGCGAGGTGACTCAGCGGGTAAGAGCACAGACTGCTCTTCTGTAGGTCCCAATGCCAGCAACCACATGGTGACTCACAACCACCCGTAATGAGATCTGACGCCCTCTTCTGGTGCATCTGAAGACAGCTACAGTAGACTATAATAATAGATAAATATAGTAGACTATAATAATAAATAAATCTTTGGGCCAGAGTGAGCAGAAACTGAGCGAGCAGGGCTGACCAGAGGGAGCAGAGGTTCTAAATACAATTCCCAACAACCATATGAAGGCTCACAACCATCTGTACAGCTACAGTGTACTCATATACATAAAAATAAGTAAATCTTTAAAACAAACAAGACAGCTAGCTTCTACCAGCCCCAAGGCTAAGAATGTCATTCGTCAGCACCTTGGTCTTATAGAAAGGCTTTCCCTGGCTTGTGGTATCCGCCTCTTTTAAACTGCCTGGGTTCATGACTTTGTCTTGTCAAACTACAAACACCTCACGAACCTGCTTCCCAGTTGGAACACAGAATCTGGAGTAACCTATATCCGCGTTTCTGGGCCACGGTCACTAACTGGCTTCAGAATAAGCTCGCTCACATTCCCTTTAAGATGAGAGCGATGGTTTTTATGTCATCGGATATGGTGGCATGTTAGGTTCCTACAAACGACCCACGTTTCCACCAGAGGAATCGCCTGGATCCACTGAGCCTTGGCCATCTGGTTTTGTTTCCTCAGCCGGGTGGTTGGTTGCTGAGTTCAGTCTCCTGCTCCTGACCTCCCCTGGTTTTGTGGACAGCCTATTTGTCTGTTCTGAGCTGGTTACAGATCAAGCTTTGTGATACAAAAAGAGATACAGAAAGTATCTCTCTTTGTCTGCTTTCAAAGTATTTGTTTTAAAGTATCTGCTCTGAGCGCTTGTTTGAAAGCTTGTTGGAAAGGTTTTGGTCTAACCTTTGATTTGGCTTGTTTGTGCTCAGAACTCTAAAGACATTTTAGATTCGGCTGTTTACCTTGTTTTTCCGTATATTTCATTTGCCTGTGAAACTCTGAGGGGATTTTGGTTTGTGTTTTGTCTTGGTTCTCCTTGTCTTTGAAATGTTTTGGTTTGTTAATTTTTGGCCTTTGTTTCCCAACTCCTCCTTAAAGGGTTAATTCTGCTTCTATTATTCTGCTACTTCTCCTGTGACCTTTAGTTTAGGAGTTTTATGATCATCTGATGTTACAGCCCTTGGAGACAAGAGGCAACTGTTCCCTCTTACCCCACCCCACCCCACCCCACCCCAAAGTGTGGTGGAGTCAGTGGGGGAAACTCAACAAACATGCTCCATTCTTTTTGTTAGGGTGTTTTTTTGTTTTTGATTTGAGACAGAGTTTCTCTATGTAGCCCTGGCTGCCCTGAAACTTTCTCTGTAGACATCTGGCTTCAAACTCAGAGAACAGCCTGTCTCTGCCTCCCGAGTGCTAGGATGTTGGCTCTTTGGGAAAGATACAAACGAAGGTTTGTTCACCACCTTCATGTTTGTGTAAACATGTAGGATAACCACAGACCCAGTGGGATAAAACTGACCCAAAACACACACTCCCTAGTTAAAATAGACATGTGATTTTTTCAAGAGAAAACAGAGGGAGAGGGGGTGGGTGTGGGGGAGGGGGCGGGGGCGGAACCAGGCCTCCAGAAAGGAGGAAGTGCCTGCAGACAAATGGCCATCTGGTCCTCTCACCGGCCCTAAGGTTTGGTGACTGATAATTGCTGACTAACAAGTGTTTGTGTGTGGGGGGGGGGCGTGGGGGGAGACTAAAGATGACCAAGTCACTTTCCTCCTCCAGGTGTAGGTTTTGCGCTTAACAAAAGTCCTAGGCAATAAACGTCTTTAAAAACAGATCAGCAGCCGCTTTAACTAAAACATAAAACACTCTCCCAAAAAACGTGATCAAATTGGTAACTCAGAATAGTAAGGAGCTCTTAGAGTCACGTGCGTCAAAGTAAATGCAAACAAACAAGCCCCCACACCAACCAACCCAAAAAACCAAAACCAAAACAAAACCACAAAAAAACCCAACAAACAAACAAAAAACAACCCCCCACAAAAAAACAAATACCACCCCAAGCCAAACAAACCCAACCCCCCAAATAAATCCCCAAACCAAAAGCCACCACCACCACCACCACCACCACCACCACCACCACCACCTTTCTAGAGGGGTTTATGTCAAAACCAAGGCAAACTCCAAAACAGCCAGCCTGCCTTCCTTTCCCTGGTTGAGCCTTTTGAGTAGTCTGTTTTCACTTAACTCTCATGCTTATGGTTTAGGGTCTTCCTTTCAGCCTCAAAGCCCAAAATGTCAGCTTGGCCTGAACTTGGGGGGACTCCTCAGGCTATTAACAATAACCAAATGTCTCTGGCCCCCTCTCTCCAGCACTCCTGGGGACTTAAGCTGAGACCCATCTTCAAGAGTTTTCCTGTCTGTTTTCCTGTGAGGTCCTGTGTTCCTTTGCTTCCATGGGTCTAACAAGAAACTCTAGATGTCATGAGTGGCCCTGACACAAACATAGACATTTCTCAGACCCACCCAGCTCTGCCTCTGGGTCATTTGTAGTAACACATGGCTTTTCTAGAGCATCGTCATCATAAAACTTGATCCCTGGAGTGACCAGTCTGGTGGAAATGAAGATATTCTCAAGAGATATGTGACTAATAGACAGTGAAGCAGAGGACCCTAAGGATATAGGCGCTCCCCCAGGACGCTCATGCTGAGAGAGGGGAGGGTTGCCAGCTGGAGGGGAAAGTGTCTCCCTGAGAGAGATTTCAGAGAGTTCTGGCAACATTGTAACACCTTATAGGCAAGTCTGAAGCCCAGACAGAGAGAGAGAACAGACTGCTCACCCCTCTCACGTTCTATTTCAGGTCCCTAAAAAACAAATCTGAGGGGTTTGCCAGATCTCATTGTCCCCCTACCCAGTGTGACCACATTAACTAAATCTCTTTCTTATTCTTATTTCTTATTTCTTATTCTTTTAATGGCTCTTTCAATGGTTCGATATCTTTTTTTAAAAAAAGATTTATTTTTTTATTATATGTAGATATATGTAGCTGTCTTCAGACACACCAGAAGAAGGCATCAGATCTCATTACAGATGGTTGTGAGCCACCATGTGGTTGCTGGGATTTGAACTCAGGTCCTTTGGAAGAGCAGTCAATATTCTTAACCACTGAGCCAACTCTCCAGCCCCCGGTCCTATATCTTTCTTTGGGACAATTAGCATGTCTTCAAATTTAAACATTTAAACAACATGAATAACTTTAATAACAGGATATGATTCTGATGAAGATGTTACCTCCTTGGTCCTTATCACCGTAGGCTATGAAGTAACTATGACATAATCTCTCCTTACATTTTTCCTAGTGACAGTTGCTGCCCTCCCCCAACCCTCCCCTCCACACCCCATCCCATCCTGTCCCAGACACAGCTCTTTATCCCAGAGATTAAAAAGCTAGCTCATGTCTGTGCTTTCAGTATGTCTTGTTTATATGTGAGTGTTTATATGCATGCCAGCATATCAGGAATAGCTTTGAGCACCACTGTCTCTTTAAAAGCAAAGGAACGAAAAGGGAGGGGGGGTGTTCAAGATCTGTATCTTGGCAAGGCCAATGTGGGAGAAAACCCTAAATATGTATTTTTTGAATTGTCATTTTAAAAACTTACTTTGGGGTTGGCATAGAGATTTTAGAATTTACAGATCTTCTTAATGTGCTACACTGTAATTAGATATTTAATGGAATTATTAGACTCTTTTTAATTAAAAAGAGTCATAAAGTCATGAATGCTAAGCTTCTGTTGTACTCTGGACATCTTATACTTTTGATGCCTGGAAAAGACCAATAAAAGGAAATGCTTTTTCCATTAGTGACAACCAAAACCAAAACTTACTCAAAAGCAAAACACTTCAAGGTACTTGTCAGAGTGGCTTAAATCTCTAACAAATATTTCATTTAAATGTAGTCAGTGTCCTTTACCTGGATTTATAACTATTGGATAGTGAAGATTCCATATGTCCTATGGTTTACATTACAGCCTCCTGAACTTCCTTTTAAAATTACCTCATTAAAATTGTTTTCTAAATTTTGTAATAATCATAAGATCAAAATATGTCACAAAAGGATTGTTTAAAAAATGGATATGGTTATAACGAGGTTAAAATACTATTGAAGCTATAAAACTTAAGGTCAATTCAATAAATACCCTGAGATAAAATTGATGCTTAATTCTGTATACTTTTTAAAGTATCAATTTGTTCTTAGTAATTTTTACAATAAAAAAAAAACACTTAAAACAACAACAACAAACCCTTTGTTTATCCTTTGACTAAATGGACATTTAAACCTGGGATTAAATGTTCCCCAATTGAACAAAGCCTTTGTATTTTGAATAGTCAGTCATTGCTTTAGTCATTTAAAAATGGTTTAGAGAGTTGTGTCTATCTGGAATGTTCCTGCTAAATTCAATAATGGTTATAAGACTTTTTGTGGGCCGGGTGTGGTGGCGCACGCCTTTAATCCCAGCACTCGGGAGGCAGAGGCAGGCGGATTTCTGAGTTCGAGGCCAGCCTGGTCTACAAAGTGAGTGCCAGGACAGCCAGGGCTACACAGAGAAACCCTGTCTCGAAAAACCAAAAAAAAAAAAAAAAAAAAAAAGACTTTTTGTGGAACAAACATTTACATTTGTTTATTCAATTTGGACTATTAGTTAATGAATTACACATAGTATTGTAAAAGACTTTTAAATGGAATAACTAAATTCAAAGTTACAGAGCCTTCCTCAAAGGATAAACTAGATGATTTCATAAACTGAAAGAAAGAAAGGAAGGAAGGAAGGAAGAGAGAGAAAGGAAGGCACCACATCAAAGACTCTATTCTGATTAAAAGATTAGGCTGTATCTAAGTACTTCCAACATATTCCCAAACTATACTATGAAAATTTTATAAAACATAAAATAGATTTTGTTTGTTTTCAGGACAGGATTTCTCTGTGTAGCCCTGGCTAGCTTAGAACTCGCTCTGTAGACCAGGCTGGCCTCAAACTCAAGAGATCCCCCTGCCTTGACTCCTCAGTGCTGGGATTAAAGGCATGTGCCACCACGCCTAGCCTTATAAAATAGGTTTGTGGTATGTATAATTTATGTAACTTATTCATACCATAGGTCTCGGATTTCCATTAGTATATTAATTATAAAGGTGTATTGCTGGCTTGTGATTGTATTTTCACTATATGGATGCAGGCTGGAATTAACTCTACTCAGTCTCCACAGGTATCTATCACTACATTGCCATCATTTAACAGAATGGGAAACTGAGGCATAGAATAAACAAGGGGCTTTTAAGATCACTCAGAATGAGAGGCAGAGCAGAATCTGCACCAAGTGGGACTTTTCCTTCCAAGGTATTGTAAGCAAGGTCTGCCTGCTCACAGGGAATGGTGGGCTGTAAACAGAGCGTGGCCGAGTTCACACTGGCCTGAGCCCTGCAGTTGTTCAATACTCATGGCTGTTGTCCTCACTGATTGAGCTTGGTGTGTGTGTGTGGGGGGGGGGGGGTGTCACACAGGCTTCCTTTGGGCTTCGCAGGCCTCATTCTTCCTCCTGATCACAGGGCAAGCCATTACTGTGTGGTCACCCTGCTTACCCATCTGTCTCCACCGCAGCCTGAGCCCCCGGGGGTGGGGTTAGGATTGTTGTGAAGTTTCTTGTTGTGGTCTCTCTACTCAAACTGTCATGGACTGTCTCTTCTTGGGGGATGCTCATCAGCCATCTTGCTATGTGATAGAAAGGTCACCTGACTGGGAGGGTGCCTTAGATAGGTTACATGGCATGAACTTAGGGGTAGTTGTAGAGCAGATCTCAGGGAGAGCTGCTGAGGCTCAGGTGGGAGAGAAGCCGGGAGGCAGCCAAAGGTGGGCAACAGCCCCAACGCAGCAGAGAGCTGGAGAATTCCAAGAGGCAGCACACTGGGGGCTTAAATGGCAGAGGGTGCAGTTCTCCTCAGTCCCTCTAGAGGGAGCAGCGCATAAGAGACCGGTGAGTCTCTCCAGCTTGGTTTGGGGACCTGACAAGCCTCCTCAATCCTATCCCCTTGCTAGGCAACAGAGCCTTACCAACCACCCCATTGGAAACTACCGTATGTTCATCACCAGGAGGGAAACTGAGGCCCAGACAGGTAAAGTGAACTGGTCCCACAGCAGGGAAACACCATCCAGTTCACCTTGTCTTACACTCTGGCCCTGATTCTCTCCTGCCACGACCAGCCTTATCCCTGGCTCCTTCCCACAGCCTGATACCCAGCAGGAGCTGGGGGGGGAAGTCGCTGCTGAACTAAATTGAAATTTCCAACAGCTAAATTGCACCGTGATGAAGGGCTGCTGTTCCTGACAGAACACATCGGAGCTGTCCTTAGACGCCCCCCTCCCCCAGTCCCCTCCTGGAATCCCGCGGCTGCCTGAGAAATATTTATGCTGACGACAGGTTATTTTTTATTCTTCAAATAGATTATTCACAAGGCAGCTGACTAATTGGGCCCGTACTGTTATAATGGGTTAGGACCAGATGTATCTGGGAGATTAGGAAAACTTTAAGCATACACAGGGGCTCCTTCCCTCTCTGTCAGCCTGTCCCTAGTTCTGAGTCACCTCCTGGTATCCTTGGTGACTCAGGACAGCTACTACCATCCCAGAAGAACCCTAGGTGAGGTCATCTAGCACCCCACAGGTCTAGACTTCAGATGAGGCCATATGTGACCCTCTTGAAGACATTTGCCTGGTGTGTCAAGATGAGTGTCTGATCCTATCGCCTGCAGCTCTTGTTCTAGGTGGGCTGTCTATAGATGACTCTGCAGCCAGGTGCCCAGGGCTGGAGACCCTGCTCTTCTCCACCTGCACTGGGTGATCTTGTTGATGCTATTTGCTCTCTTTGGGTTTCCATGTACTGATTTGCAAACAGGTAGCCTTGATATCTTAGGATGATAAGCTTTGCAAAGATCCCGAGGAAGTACCAGGTGCAGAAGAGTAACTGCTGCTTATGACAATCCCTGCTGATGGCAGCTCCCAGCTTTTCCTGAGACTCCACACATGTGCCTTCCTGCTGGCCTGAGTCCCCCACAAAAGCATAGCAGGTCCCTGAACTGTCCCGTACCAGATGCATGCCCACACTATTCCATCCCCCAACCCCCACCTCTCAAAGCTCCTAAAGGACTCCATTGCAAAGGAGAACAGAAACAAAAAGCCCTCTGCTAGCTCAGGGCTCCTGGTAATAATTGATCAGCACCCCCAAGTCTGGAAACAAAGGTACCCTGAGGAGCCGCAGGGTGCGCCTGTCAGTGCACAGCCTTGCGGTCTTCGCTCCAGCTTCTTGTTGTCAGGAGGAACCAGGCCCTGATTAATGGTTTCTTGGTGCCAGTTCCCCACGGAGTCATTAAACACAGGATCTGTTTCATTAAACAGATCCAGGACAATTCACCTTGTGTAATCATATCACATAAAATTTTGCCTCCGTCCTGCTCCAGAGGGGCTGTAAAATTAACGTTATAGAACGAAAGTCATGGGGGGTGGGGAGGCTATCTCTTGGCTCTGATCAGGAGAGGACAGAACCACAGGGACTAGACACACTCGGTGGCTACATAGCCTCTGCTTCTCCCAGGTCAGGGTGAGCCAAGGCAGGTTTCAAAACCTGTGAGAGCATTGGAGTCCCTGAGAAATCTGGTTGGACACAGACCCTCAAGTTTCCCAGGTGACACTGCTGCAACTGGTCCCCAGCCACATATGAGCAGTAAGGGTTTCAGGCAGTGAAATGTGTGTGTGTGTGCGTGCACGCTCATGCGCGAGTGTGTGCACATATGTGTAGTCTGGAGTGGAGCCTGGTGATTTACATTGCTAATGAGCCCCCCTGTTGTTCTGGTGCCTAGGGTGTCAAGGAGAGGAATGGGTGGGTGGGGTGGAGAATGGGGGCCCTGTTTTCTGGGGAGAGCGCTCTTGACCTGAGAGGGGTTTCTGGGGCTAATGTAGCCCTAGTATGAGATGAATGTGGATCCTCTGTTGGTTTTGAGTTGGCTCAACTCCCTGACTTGGTGTTGGTCTAGGGGTTCAGGGGTCTTAAATAAGGAAGCAGAGGCTAGCAAGGTGGCTGTTGGGAAAGTATACACTTGGGGACGTGGAGGCTGATGTGGGGGTATCCATCAGTGCCTGGGTTGGGATCTTAGCTCCGCAGACCTGGGGTGCGTACCAAGCCCTATATACCCTGCTACAGGAACAGTTTCTTCCTAGTTCCTTGAGGGTTTGACAGAGAGAGGGGTTGCTCAGACCAGTTGATAACCGCTCCTCCCCTTCTCTCAGTCCCGAGGAAGCCTGGGAAGATGAGCGCTGGCTAGCTTGACTGCTGTCTATCCTGTGACCTTAGTAGTCTTCACCTGTTTCCTCGTTAGTAAAGAGAGAACCAGGGTTCTTAGCTCAGACCCAGATGGGTTTGAATTCCGTGTTCTAGCCCCTGTCTGCTCATTGGCACAAGCCTGCCTCTTCACCTAGCATGGGGCCCTGCTTGCTGTGACATCAGTGGATCACTGGTCTCTCTGAATGCATGCAGCAGGCTCACTACAGTGATAACTGGTCACACAGCCGTAGGCTCACACAACCACATAGGCTGGGGCTAGACACAGGCCGTGCCATACTCAGGAGAGGACCCACAAACGTGGTAATAATCCATGCCAGCTGAGTTCGATTAGCAGTGCCTCGTGGCAATCCATGCCATCTGGGTTCGACTAGCAGTGCCTCTGTCACTGTAGCAAGAACAGTAGCTGCTGGGAAGAGGGTGAACTACCCAGGCTTTTGCACCCCACAATTTTATCCCCTCCCCAAGTCCAGAAAGTCAGAATCCTTAGCTACTGGGCTTTGGGTGTGGCGCTCAGGTGCCTCTGCTGCTGCTCAGAACTGCTGCTTTGCACAGCTCTCTTAAGAGCGCCTTGCTGATTACCCGCACCCCACGCTGTCCCCGACCCTCCCTCCTGTCACCTTTGCCTTTCCAGTGGGCGTGGGCGGCAAAGCCTATGTGGCCTCCATATTTGCGGTTGAACTCAGCCATGAGGGCCTTATAGGGGTTGCGGATGAGCAGAATGGCTGCGTCGAAGGCCTCGATCTCCTTCTGGCCGCTTTCATGGGTCTTGATGCAGATGGTCCGCCCGCTTCTCCAGTGGTCCCGCTCACCTTTGAACCCTGTGCCCAACCCGAGAAGTTAGAAGCTGGGGAGGTGGGGGTGGGGTAAGAAGTACACACACACACACACACACACACACACACACACACACTTGTGCACCACCTCAGGCTTCCTCACCATCTTCTTCACTTAGCCCTCCCTTCTTTCCTTCCTGTGTGTATTCTGAGCACCTGCAGACAGGTCTCACATCTGATATGCCCATGCTGGAGATGGTCCTGAGGTCCAAGCCATCCTGGTTATAGTGTGGGACTCCAATCTCCAGAATCCAAAACCAACAAAACGGTAAAGGAAACTTTCCAGCACCCGAAGGAAGGCATTCATGATGTCACCAATGGTGACAGTATGGAAAGTCACTTCCCTGTGTCAGGGAGACCTAAGATGCTGTGTCGTGGACACCATCATGGTGTCAACCTAGCACGACACTGTGGGGATTGAAAATAAACCACGCTGGTGGAGAAATACCTACTCCAGAGTCTAAATGTTCAGTAGACGGGAGTGGTGTCGTTTGGCAGGCAAAAGAACATTTGCCCGAGGAATTTTATGTCCCTGAGGAGGGACAATATGCTGGGCTTCTCTGAGGAATGTTGTTGAATTTCCTCACCAGAGCCCCCGCCCCGCCACATCCCTGTTTTCTTTCTTTCTTTTTCTTTTTTTCTTTTTTTTTTTTTTTTGAGACAGGTTTCTCTGTATAGCCCTGGCTGTCCTGGAACTCACTTTGTAGACCAGGCTGGCCTCGAACTCAGAAATCCACCTGCCTCTGGAGTGCTGGGATTAAAGGCATGTGCCACCACAGCTGGCTTTGTTTGTTTGTTTGTTTTTTGGGTTTTTTTTTTTTTTTTTTTTTGAGACAGGGTTTCTCTGTATAGCTCTGGCTGTCCTGGAACTCACTTTGTAGACCAGGTTGGCCTTGAACTCAGAAATCTGCCTGTCTCTGCTTCCCCAAGTGCTAGGATTAAAGGCATGCGCCACCACCCCCGGATAACACACCCCTGTTTTCTAATAGACCCATCAGTTCCACTACACAGACATGGAAATTTGAAATATCACTTTTCTGAATCAGTTATCTACTTATCTGGGGAGCATGTGACCCTCACCAAAGAGCTGCTGGACAAATGCTCCAAGCCCTGGCCTCAGAGCTGCAGAAAAATATTCTGTTTTCCCTTGTCTCTCTCCTCATAGCTCCAACATGACAGGTTAGGTGTGTCCGAGTTCCCTGCCTGTTATTATCTGGTTGTGTTTTTTGGGAAACCTGTGTTTGGTGCTCTGACTTCTCCTGTTCTAAATAAAGAGGCTAAGGTGGGGGAGAACCTGAGCCCAGACCCCATCTGCAAGGCTCCATCACTCTCCGAAGCCAGGAGGGGAGCTGGGAGGAGGGCCAGCACTGGGCGTCCGGGTGGCTGCTTCACCTCCCCTCTTTCAAGCCACTGAGGGAGAGCCAAACCTCAGAATCCTCTCAATGTGTCTGAAAAGCAGGGTTCATTGAACTTGACACAGGAGGTGAAAACCCTTTAGTCCCTGGCCTCTGTGATCCCAGGGGTCCCTTCTCTGAGGGCGGAACCTGTGTAGCCAGGGCCGTGAAGATGAGCCTACCCATAATGCCTGACCCATTCCCAGCCACCAGCTCAAAACGACAGCACAGCTCCAGTTCTGCTGAGGGTTTGGGTTCAAATCCTGATAGGAGCCTTACACATAGTAGGCACTACCTCACACCTAGTAAGTGCTGATTAAATGAGAAATCCAAACTAAATTACAGGGAGCTGGGATCCGGAGGCACAGGCCCCGTGGTTAGTTTTCATAAACGTGACACAAACTAGAGACGCTCATGGAGAAGGAACCTCAACTCAGATTCCCTTTGTCAACTTGGTCTGTAGGGTATTGTCTTGATTAATGATTAATATGGGAGGGCCCCCGCTCCCGCCCCACCCCTGCCCATTGTGGGTGTGGTCGGGCTGGTGGTCCTGGGTTCTATAAGAAAGCAGGCTGAGCAAGTCATGGGGAGCAAGCCAGTAAGCAGCATCCCTCCATGGCCTCTGCATCAGCTCTGCCCCTTTCCTGCCTGAGCTGATTTTGCTCTGTGTCTATTACAGAAAGTGAAAGCAAACTAGGAAGCCTGCCTCTACACCCCTGCCCAGCTCTTAACACCTCTGCCCGGCTCCTACACCCCTTCCCTGCCCCTACACCATTGTCCTGCTCCTATACCCCTGCTGGCTCCTACATCCCTGCCCCTACACCCCTGCAGACCCTTAGACCCCTGTCCTGTTCCTATACCCCTGCCCGGCCCCTACACCCCTGCCCAGCTCCTACACCACTGTCCTGTCCCTACACCCCTGCTGGCTTCAACCTCCCAAGCTACCCTGTTCCCCTCCCACCACTCCCCTTCGGTCTCTGCCTCCCACCTGCTTTCTGTCCCGAGAACAGTTGCTGACCATCTTCTCCTTAGCTGAGCCATAACAGAGGGCCCATTTCCCACGTGCTGAACTTGTCCCATGCACCAACCCATCTACTTCTGCATCAGTCTCACGAGGCACATGCTGTTAGCCTTAGTAGGCACATGATCACAGGACCAGAGAAGTACAGTAGTGTGCCCAAGATCACACAGGCAAGAAGCGTCCCTCCCCTAAACACTGCCACAGCCACAAACAAGGGTTGTCCACACATAGATGTAAAACCCGTACCAAGGAGAGTGTTTCCTGTCCAGGGCCAGCCTGATTTCTAGCTCCCCAGTAAGAAGCCCAAGAGTAAAAAGGGGGTGAGGGTGAACTAGGAAACAGTTGGGCACACTCTCTAATCAGACACTAGAAAAACTGTGACTTTGGGGTCAGTTATTTTCCCTTATTCTGCCCCACTTTTTAGGGCTGGGAGAGGGCAGCACCTGTCACCGCTAGCCCAACATGGTATCTGGGGGTGGCTGAGATTCCTGCCACACAAGTCCGTGTTCCATAAATGCATCTTGAAGACCACCCATGGGAAGCACATTTCCGATGTAACGGTGCCTGGTGAATGTCTGTGAGGAGCATCCAAATAACGCATGGCATGCAGCAAATGCTGTAGGTGAGATGCCTGGTAAATGGTGCTCAATAATGCCCCAAAGGAAACAGCTATTATACCTCTATCGATAGCATAGAGCTGATGGTGCGTCAGTGTCTGGGGTGCCCAGCACATATTAGGTGCTTAAAGGGTATCTGTTAGTCTGCAAGCTCAGGGGAGGTACCAAGACAGGAGACACATGGTGTGTGTGAGAGTGTGTTATGTGTGTGTGAGTATAAGTGTGTGAATGTATGTGTGTGTGAGTGTGAATGAGTGTAAGTGTGTATGAGTGTGAGTATTTGTGTGAGTGTGTGTGAGAGTGTGTATGTGAGCGTGTATGTGTGTGTGTGCAGTGCTCGCGCGTGTGTTTGTGTCAGAAGAGGGAAGAGGACAACATGAGGCACGACGGATGAGGCCAGGCATGCTACATGGCACCCATTTCCCTCACTCCACCCGCCCCTCACCTTTGTTGTACAGAGAGCCATCGAAGTAGTAGCTGCCGGTGTAGAAGCCGGTGGCCAGCTCAATGAGGTGGCGAGCCCATGTGTTGCCGGCGCCCGGGAAGCTGGCTAGAGCGATGAGCTTCTTAGACTTGGCTGGGAGGAACCGTCTGTCCATACAGCGGTTGTCTGGGGGAGGGAAGGGGGCGACACACAGGGGTCAGCACTGTGTGCCCTGGAGACACGGTCACAGCGGGAAGAGGAGAGGCACTATGGTGTCGAGGAGACTCTAAAGTTTGGCCTAGCTGTACAAATATCTCTTTTTACTTTGCAACATCTCAGTGTCATGTTTTCTATGCTGTGGAACCAACAGTCTCGACTGCCTCACTCTGCCTGACTTACAACTGGGTGTCTCTACCTCCTTGGACTGCAGTCTCCTCTCTGCAGGGAACAGAAGTGAACACACCACTCAGAGTGGAGGGTCCAAAATCCTGCTGAGAAGCTGCAGCAAGAAGTAAAGTCCTGGATCCCAACTCGGCCCTATTTTGCTGTGTGGCTCTGGCCATACTGATCAACCTCTCTGTGTTTAGTCACCCATTTGTAAACTGATCATCACAGCATGCATACCATCATGCCACTAGAGGGTTAGATGGGTTAAGCCTGGTAAAGAGCATCAGGCACACTGCTTGTTAATGGTATGGTTCCCACCAGGAGAACCAGGGTTTATTATGTAGTAGGTGCTTAATAAATGACACATGGAGACCATCACCACCATAATCACCACCACCACCATCATCACCACCGTCCCAGTTTTCTTCTCTGCTGCTGTGATAAAACACCAACCAAAGGAACCACCTCTTTGGCCCACACATCCCAGTTCCAGCCAACGACGAGGGAGGTGAGGGTGGGCACTCAAGCAGGAGCAGAGGCCAGAACTGTGGAGGAAACTGTTTCCTGGCTTGCTCAGCTTGCTTTCCTATACAACCCAAGATCATTTGCCCAAGGGTGGGTGGCACCACCCTCAGTGGGCTAGAGCCTCCCACTCAGTCATTAATAAAGATAGCACCCCACACCCATGTCTACATGCAATCTGATGGGGATGTCCCTCAACTGAGATCCCCTCCTCCCAGATATATCTCGGCTTGCGTCCCGTTGACTGAACGAATAAACACAATTGCAACCATCACCTCCCAATCCCCTCTATCCTCATCACCACTGCCTCATCCTCACCACCCCAGCCACTGCCGTCATCCTGGCATCCCCTCAGGCAGTAGAGGGATAAACAGTGTGGGCTCCCCTGGCAAAGGGGCAGAGATGGGAAGGGAGACAGAGACGGGAAGAGGACAGAGAGACAGACAGAGGAAAGGAGGAGGAGGAGGGAGAAGAGGAGGAAGCAGCAGCAGCAGTAGCTGCTGCTTCAGGAACATCGACAGAACTCTGAAGCCAAAAAGGACCTTGAAGGCCAACCAAACATCCACAGCTTCATTTCCCACATGGAGGAACTAAGGCCTGGACAGGGGATAGGAGCTATCCAGGATCACATGATGGGTCTGTGCTGGAGAAGAGGAGACCCTGTGCTCCCTCTCAACCCAACATCTCTGCTTCTGCTATCAGCAAACAGTCGTCTCAGTGGTGAGGGACTGAGGGACAGATGCTGCTCTGCTGGGCTTCTTAAAACCTTCCTTCAGGCACCTCCCTTCTGTCTCACACCCAGGAGCCCTCAGGCCAGGCAAGTTCAGCCCATCCCTCGGCCCTCTCATCCACTCGCTTCTCACTGCTGGCTTAGGGACTGACTGGCCATGGCACATCTGGGAAGGAGGGTCAGTCGAGCTGGCCCACCTTACCTTGGACCTGTGTCTGGTACACGATGAAGTAGCTGGGGGTCCCACAGCTCTCGAACTCCTCCGCACTGCACTTCTGGGCACACAGTTGCTCATCCTCCCGGTCGTGAAGAGGGAACCGTGTGGTGGGAAAACCACAGTGGCAGGCAGTGCCAGCGAGGGCTGCCAGGGGGAACTCCTGGCCAGGGGAGCAGAGGAAGAGTCACCCAGTCCCAGTGCAGCCAAAACCACCTCCTCCCCGGGCCTTACCCACCCAGCGCTGGCTGCTTTACTCCATCCTGGTTCTGTGTTGCTTGCTTATCTGTTCCCTTACCTGAAGTAAGACTTCAGGAGAGACTTGGCATTCATAACCAGGAAGGGCAATGGAGAAGCAAGCGCCCGCATAGCACATTTCCAGGTGGCAAAGGGAGACCCACAGAGTGTCCCCACCCTCCCCATCTGCTGGCTCCATGGTGAGGTCAAAAAAAGATTGCAGAAAAAGTACTGTGTGGGGATTGAACATCTGGACCCTTTGCTTTCCCTCAGCGATCACCATAGCAACACCTCACACAGCCTTAGTACCAAGCTGGGGGTTAGAAGTCGCCTAGAGCTGGTGTAAAGGAATCAGAGGATGTGCAGAGCCTTGCTGGCTCAGTAAGACCCATGAGTGTCCTGGAATCCAGGTGTCCATAGGTTTTGCTGGAGCCCAACCCCAGCGATACAAAGTGGCCAGTGTTGGTAAATTCTCCCCAGTCCCTATCCCCTGTGAGAGAGTGAGCCTTCAGTCAATGCCATCTTCTCCAGCAAAACGGATTCATTTAGGGCCATGGTATAGAGTGTCAGACTGGGCTGGCACTTTCCCCCTGTGAGAGCCAAGAGGGGCAAGTCTCTGTCCATCATGGCTCTGTCCTTCCCGTGACAATGCCACACAGTGCACGTTCTGGGAAGCTCTGTCAAGACCTGTGCTGTATATTATCAACTGACCCAGCATCCACAGGCATGCCACACTGCACACATAGAGGCCAGAGGACAATTTGCAGAAACCAGTTTTCTCCTATCATGTGGGTCTTGGGAATCAAACTTGGGTCTTCAGACCTGGTGGCAAGCCTCCTTACCCACTGAGCCATCTTGCTGGCTCAAATCTGTGCCTTTAAAACCAAAAAGCCAGAGATGTGCATGTGGGCATACCAGAGCTGCCTTAGGATGTTTCCTTTGCCCTCTGAGGAGCCACGTTATCTCTGCAGACATAGCCCAGCTTTCCCACTGGGCACAGGAAGACTTGAGAGAAAATCATACTTCGCACCTAGTGAGATCTATCCCCGCAGATCTTGCTTCTTTCTAAGATATTCTACAGGAGTTTCAGAGAGAAAGGTGGCACACAGCGGGGTCCCACTGGGCCACCCTGGGCTACCACTGATGATGTCGCTTAACCAGGCGAGTTTAGTATCCTGCCTCAGCTATCCTCACCTCATACACCCTCACCGTTAGACACAAGCAGGCAACTCCTCCTGCTCTGCGGCTCCACTGCCTTGAATCCACGAACTGACACACTACTATGTCATAGGTCTATGCCCCATGACATACTATGGCCTCATCACAGGTCGCGATCTGTGAGTGAGCCACCCTGCTCCCCCGAATCCTGAGGGCCATGAACAGCCCCAGCTTACCTTCTCTGTGCAGAGGTCTACACACTTGTCCACAGACATGTTTGGCATGGCAGCTGACATGGGCAAGGCCAGGGAGAGGTTGTTGGGTCGGCGGAAGCAGCCCCTGAACACTGCACTTCCATCTGAGGAGCCAGAGGGAAACAGCTGTCAGACCCAGCTACAGCTAATCTTGAGCACCGAGCTATCAGACCTGGCTAATCTTGAGCATCATCAACCTGATTGCATCTGGAACCAATTACATTCAAGTAGCTGGGCGAGCTTGCAAGGGGTTTCCCTGACTGAATCAACTTGAGGTGGGACGATTCACCCTAAATCTGCTTGCACTGGCTGGTTTTGTGTCAGCTTGACACAAGCTGGAGTTGTCACAGAGAAAGGAGCCTCCCTTGAGGAAATGCCTCTGTGAGATCCAGCTGTAAGGTGTTTTCTCAATTACTGATCAGCTAGCCTCAACCTCATACTCCTCAGGGGAGGAGGGCCCATTGTGGGTGGAGCCAATTCATTGTGGGTGTGGCCATCCCGTTGTGGTGGGGCAATCCCATTGTGGGTGGAGCCATCCCTGGGTTCTATAAACAAGCAAGCTGAGCAAGCCAAAGGATGCAAGCTAGTAAGAAATATCCCTCCATGGCCTCTGCATCAGCTCCTGCCTCCAGGTTCCTGTCCTATGTGAGTTCCTGTCCTGACTTCCTTTGGTGATGAACAGCAACATGGAAGTGTAAGCTGAATTAACCCTTTCCTCCCCAACTTGGTTGTTTGGTCATGACGTTTTGTGCAGCAATAGAAACCCTGACTAAGACACTGGACCACACCTCTGGGATCAGCCCTCCTAAAAGGACATTGGTCGAGGAACGCTCTTGCCTGCTTGTCCCCACTCTCACTGGCAAGCTCATCTATCCTGCCACTGAGGCATTCTCTCACCATTCTTAGAATTGACTTCTCTGGGATCTCAGTGTAGACTGAAGACCAGCAGCTCTCCAGGAATTCCCTAGGACTCCAGAACTGGACCGTGACTGTTGGCACCCAGCCTCATGGACTAAACAATTACCATATCCATTAGCTCTTCTGTCAGGAGGCAGCCATTGCTGGGACTACTCGGACCACAGCCAGTCACTAAGGCACTCCAATGCATCCCCTTCTAGAAGGAAGATCTAGAAGGCTGAGGACCAGAGAAGGCAGAATTCACCCGAGGTCACACAGCACGCTGAAGCAGCGAGGCAAAGAATGAGCCTGTTCCTAGTGAACGAGCTCAGTATTTCAGGGGAGTCTCCTCTGCCCTAGCGTCTATGTCAAGAGGTAACTGAGATGGGTCACTGTACCCCCTTTTCTCTTAGCATCCCTGTGCCTCATTCATGAAACACGGCATACAGAGGTTTCCACATTCTCATCAGAGGACCAGTGCTGCAGGATTGCAGGAAGCAAAGCTCCCGGCAGTCCCAGGGTACCATCCTTCCATTCCCAGGGTCCCCCGGACCCTGTGATGGCCTTTAGGGAACAATCCCTGGACCTCAGAAATCTCTGCTGACCCAAGACCGACACCTAGGGACTGCAAGAGCTGATGTTTGGTCAGGGGATGGGAGGGGGGCTCTCTTTAAGATCCTTAACCTGGGGGCTGGTGAGATGGCTCAGTGGTTAAGAACACTGACTGCTCTTCCAAAGGTCCAGAGTTCAAACCCCAGTTCACAACCATCTGTAATGAGATCTGACGCCCTCTTCTGGTTTGTCTGAAGACAGCTATGGTGTACCTATTTATAATAATAAAAAATAAATCTCTGGGCCTGAGTGAACAGAGACTAAGTGAGCGGGGCAGACCAGAGGGAGCAGAGGTCCTAAAAATTCAATCCCCAACAACCGCATGAAGGCTCACAACCATCTGTACAGCTATAGTGTACTCATATACATAAAATAAATAAATCTTTTTTTTTTTTAAAAAAGTCCTTAACCTGGAAATACAGTTTTTTTAGTAGAAAGCCAGGGTCCCTCTGCTGGGTCCCCAAGAGAAGTCACCTCCTGGAACCATGATCTGAGGCTGGCTCTGGGGAAGCAGAGCCCAAGGCAAACCTGTAGTTGAAAGTTCTGGGAGGGGAAATTCAGAACTCTGGCTGGTCCAAGATGGTGGTGAGCGAGCGAGCGTACCTCTGTTTCTCCCATCTGACAAGACTTTTCTTTAATCCTTTCCACAATGAATATGCATTTTTATGTAACTAGGAAAAGTGTTACATGGCCCCTGGGATTTGTTGCAGGGTTCCTGAAGCATATTTAAAAACTCAGATCTTTACTTCCTTGCACACTGCTGGGAACCAAACTCAGCCCTTAGAGCAGGCAAGCGCTCTACCCCTGAGCTCTACCCCTAGCCCTTTATTGCTCTGATCTTGAGTAGACTGTACCTTCCCAGAGGCACAGTTACAACAAAGAACTTAAATCTTGAGCCCAGGAGCAGGGACAGGTGGTGCCAGCAGAGCCCCTACTGTGTGCCAACACCATGATGAGCACCATAGAGATGCCAGCATGTTCCACTTCATTAAAAACTCTCTGTAAGAGGTCTAATGATGTGGCTTGGTTGGTAGGGAGTTTGCCTAGCATGCACGAAACCTGGTTCCATCACCAGCACAGAATAAACCAGGCATGGGGACCGAAGACTGCAGCCCAGTACTTGGGAGGTGGAGGCAGCAAGATCAGAAGTTCAAGGTCATCTTTGGCTGTATAGTGAATGCGAGGCCAGCCTGGACTATAGAACAAAGCAAGCCCCCAAAGCCCACAAGAGGCAAACTTGTTGAGGAAGTTGTACGGTAAACTAAGAACCTGCTCTTGGCAGTGATGCCGCACTCTGTCCCAGCTGTTCCCAGAAACAAACTGACCTCAGAAAAGTAAAGGGGGGTTTGGAGGGCACAGGCCTCCCCAGCTTTGCGGATCCGGGAGTGTTGCAGCACAGATCTGTGTTCCTGTGCATGCACAGACACACCTGCTTAGGTTCATGGGCTGGAAAAGGATGGAGAGATACTTCCATGCCGGGGGTGGGGGTGGGGGTGGGGGTGGGTTGTTTGTGAATAATGTATGTGAGTTTCAGGTCTCTGAGCTGTTTACACCGGCCCCGGCCCACAGCAAAGGCACTGTATTTGGCTTGCAGGATGGTTGTTACATCACGCTGGGGCATATGATATCTCAGATCTCCTTGTCTTTGGTCCTATTTGGTAGGGGAGGGGCTGGAGGCCCCTGTGTTCTTATGTTTGTATTGGGAGCCATGTGAAGAAGCCGTGAGCTGTGGTGGGACTGCCTCCTCACCTATGCGCTGAGACTGAGAACAAGGGAGAGAGTCCCAGCCTGGACATCAGGAGTCCAGCCTGCAAAGGGCAGGGAGGGCGAGGGAGGGGAAGCTTCTTTGATGTTTGGCATCTGCCGGTGACTGGGTGGAGGGCTGAACAGGGAGCCCTGATTTCAGACAAGTGGGGGTCTGCAGAGCCTCAAGGAGCATCTGGGGAGCAGGTGCAGGGAGTAGCAGGCTAAGAGTTGGGTCTCAGAGCAGCCAGTCACCAGGACACAGGATCTTCCTGCTCGGAGCAGAGCTCCTCACAGCTAGTGAAGATATGCGAGCCTTCTAAGCCAGCAAGGAGAGAGTCCAGCCAACTCTCAGGAGCCCGGCAGAGGCCATCTCTCTCTTTAAGTGGCTGTCCTTTTCAGCTTAGTCAGCTAGACACTGAACATGCTGATGGTGGCTGAGATCTTGGGTCTTCCTACTGCCCTCCTTCCCCCATCTTTGCTACAGGTCATGTGACTGCCTAGTATCTCTTACACTAGAAAATAAAAGTGAGGTGACCCCTAGCTCCCTTGGCCTCCCTGTGACATAAAAATATCTGGATTTCCACAGTACTAGGATGGTGTTTTTCTTGTTGGGGAAAAAAAAAATCTCTGCGGATGCTTGCAGATTTAGATGGTGATCTTCAGTTTTCACTAAGCCTCAGTCTTCCCATCTGTGAATGGGGTCTCCTACTCCTTCACATGTGCACCTGGAGGCTTAGTACTAGGCAACAGCTACTGTCAGTGTCCCTTTTAATATGCAGCCCATCCCAGGACGGATGAGGGTGACCAGACACTATGTCTTAGTGTTGAGAAGGCGACCTCCTCAGGAGCCACCCTCAGCCCAACAGAGGTAGAATAAACACTCCAGCCTTCTGTCCCTTGGGCGGGTCACCTCTGAAGCCTGAGTAGTGCCACATTGCAGAGAGTTCCAGAGGGCGCAGGGGAAGCCTTCACGAGTGGCTAGCTCAATGAAGGACTGGCCACTGGTTGCTTCCAGTGCTGCTACTCCATTTCCCGGCAGAGGCTCTGTGGCATCAGCTCTGGGGAAACAGTGTAAGAAGAATTCTTAGGGGAGAATGTCTTACAAAGGTCAGGGCCCCAGCCTTTCGCTGGTCGCAGATTGTGACAGTTCCCATCATGTTCCAATGGTGGCCGTGACGGCAGCTTGCGTGTGCATCATCATGTCGGGCGTACTTCATTCTCCTTCATCACAGCCCGTGAGGTCATCAGCACCCCAATTTACAGAGAGCCCATGACGTGGAAGGACTCCATTTCCAGGTCCCAGAGAACAGGGCTCCTCTGGTCTCCTTGCTTTTCCTTCCTCAGCTTCTCCACATGAGCCTCGCCCAGTTCTAAGGTGGGGCTCCGGAGACCCCATGCCAGCCACGCTTATTTCCCAGAATTCCTCTCCGGCACCGCAGCAGGATACTGGGACGTTTGCCGTAGCCCATGCCCCACATTTTGACAATGTCAGCTCTGACTGGCAGTCTAGCAGGGGCGTGCATGACCCAGTAGCTTGAACTTTCTTTACGGAAAGACTTGAACAGAGCAATGGTGCACTGACACTCGTTGCTGGGGTCAGCTGCAAGAGTCGGAAGCCCCGTCACTACATTGTTCTGTAAATATCACCGGGAATCGGCTCAGAGGCAGACACGGAGGAGTCCTCGTTGGTCTAAAAGAGGACATCACCCCCTGGGTAATTAGGCCAAGTTCCACTGCACTGAAGATGCTGGCAAGGGGAAGCTAGATACCGCTAGCTGGAAGCTGTTCTCAGCCAATAAGCTACCTACAGTCAGAGACACACTGGATTACACAAAGAGCCTCCCTGACCGGGGGTGGGGGCGGGATTCAAGGTAGCTATTTTTAGACATCATCAGATGGTCCCATGGATGTTGGAAATCCAAGTAACTTGAACTGGGTAGTTCTCAGAGCAAACTTAAGAGACTCCATCAGGAGCACCGTGCACCCTGCTAGTGCTGTCACTTGCTTGGTGGCCTCAGTGATGTTTGGAGTTGTCCCCAATTTACAGACAATGATCAGAGACTCAGAATGGACCTGCAGCTTGGCCACTGTAGCAAAGGAATAAAAATCGGGGTGGAAAAATCCACACCACCCCCTGTGTCATGAATTTTGTGGGGAAGTGCAAGCTGAGTCCACCTGTTACAATTGGTCCCGTGTCCCAGGACTGTGAGATTCATTGGTGCCATATGTTAGCTTTTGTCAGCTCCTTCAAAAGAGTCACGAGTTTCCTGGACAAGCCAGAGGTAGGTGTGGAAGGAAGTACCAATAAGCAAAAAGCACAAAAGGTACAGAATCTTCCTTCCAACTCTCAGAGATGGGGATCTCCAGCGCTAACAGTCATGGACAGCAGGCTGGAGAGATGGCTCAGTGGTTAAGAACACTGACTGCTCTTCTAAAGGTCCTGAATTCAAATCCCAGCAACCATGTGGTGGCTCACAACCATCTGTAATGAGATCTGACACTGCCTTCTAGATTGTCTGAAGATAGCTACAGTGTACTTACATATAATAAATAAATAAATCTTTAAAAAATACAAAAACAAAAACAGTCATGGGCAGAATTCACTACCCAGACTGGGATGTATTCACTGGGTATTGGGATCTTCAGTTTTGCTGTGAATTTTATAATGCCTTATTGAGGTAGAAGAGAGGGCAAAGGTCAGAGAAGCTACCAGGGAGAGGATGAAGAAGGAGCCCTAAGAAGGGGAGAGAGGAAGGAGCTGAGGGACGGGAGATGGCCCAGGGATCACTCGGTGGCTGGCATGGAATTTGATTTGCACCAGAGGGCAATCAGCACCATGGACAGCCACCCAAGGGGGTGGGGGTTGGGGAGTGGGGGTAATCTCTCTCAGAAGGTACAGCTAGCTCTCTGGATCTTCTCCAACCCAAATCCTGCAAGCATCCTCATGCAGACACACTCTCCTGTGACCTATAAAATCGCGATGTTCTCCACCACCAGCAGTCTGTCCCTGGGGGAAGAAAGCTAAACTCAACGGGACATTTAGCAAAATGTTGTGACAAATGTAATCTCTCCAAGAAGACAGTCCATTTCTTGCTTCTTTTGTATGTACCAAGAGCGAATCTGTGTGCTCTGGAGTCTGTGTCAAGGCAGGAAGGCAGGGCACCTGCAGAGATTGGCCCAGCCTACCTCTGAATGTCTTCATTACTGCAGGAACTAGTGACCTCCTCAAGGGCTCACCAGGGTGGTGCTCAGGAAATAAATGCCCCCATAGGACCTTCTGATTGGAAGTGTTCTCTGTGAGTTCTCAAGGAACTCTGCAAATGGAGTCTTGTTTCTATCCTCTTCATTTCCTGGAAAGGGTGTTCAGGTCATCTATGTTTGCCAAGAGCCAGCAACTTAGATGACACCTCTCTGAGTTGTTTATGGCTAATGCAGATCCCAGGTATGGGAGTCAAGGGTGCTTTGGAGTCAGGACAAAGGCAGCAGAGATGAAATAAATCTTAGAGCCAGGAGACAGGAAAGGGGGTCAGGGGTTAGGGGTCAGGGGAAGGAGGAGTCAGTCTGAAGCTGAGTCCTTGCAGAAGTGGAGCTGTTCCAACTGGGTGTCAAAAACCTGTTTCCAGCCACCTTCAGTTCCCAGAAGGCACCAGGAAGCTGTGCCCGTCACCACGTCTGATCTGCCTACAGACTTTTCTATGTCCAGCTCCTCTTGGTTAGATTTTCCTGGGTTCCTTGGTAGTAGAAGGAGGTCTCAAGACTGGGTGTCCTTCCCTTCTCTACCAGGCAGAGCTTTACCTATCGTTTGAGGAGCCCCACCAGATGCGCTCTCTTCTGCGGTGTCTCCCAGGGTGTTCCACCGAGCTACTTCTGCTCTCTGCACCTCCATTTCCTCAAGTTTATAATGGAGACACGAGGAAGCTGCTTCCAACAAGGCATTTGCTGAATCTGGAAGTTGCTTCTGGATGAATGATGGTCGCTTGCTCACATCAACCCTCCAGAGAAGAGAATTCCACTCAAGTGTCCTCTTGGTTCTCCCCCAATGCTGAATCAACCCAGCTGGCATCCAACTGTTACCCCAGGACTGTAGCCTCCTGTGAAGGGTGGCCACACCTCCTGCATCGAGTCTGCATGAGAGCACACAGTGCCCTGCTTCAGAATCTCCACACACTGCACTGCTGACTGGGAGCAGCCCAGCAGGCATCTTGGCTGGACATCTGGTCAACCCTCTCCTTTCTTACCCACACTACCTCCATTCTAGGCTCAGGGGAAGCAGCCTTGAGGTTCACAATAAATCTTGGCTTTCCTTTAGTTCTCCAGTGGAAGGCTTCACGACTTGCACACCACACTGGGAACATCTCTGGGAGCCTTAGAGCAGTGGTTCTCAACCTGTGGGTTATGACCCTCCCCCAAGGTGGTCACATATCAGATATCCTGCGTATCAGACATTTCCATTATGACTCATAACAGCAGCAAAATTACAGTTATATCATAGTAATGAAAATAATTTTATGGTGTTGGGGGGGGGGTCACCATAACAGGAAGAACTGTGTTAAAGGATCACAGCATTAGGAAGGTCGAGAACCACTGATCTAGAGGGTGCACAGTTCCTCAGTAGAGAGCCCCATCTCCTTCTGCATATAGCACAACTTAAGCTTTTCTTGGACAGGATGTTGCTCCACCCAGAGGACCTTTACTACCACAGAGATACACAGACTGAGTGGGAGAATGCATCCCTGCCACTCAGTCCTCCCTATTTGTATAACGACCACCTCACACAGGAGATTCCACTATCAGTGTGTGTCGCACAACTGCATCCAGTGGAGAAGCCTTTGATTTAAGTGCACCACCCAAGAATCAGAAGCGGGTGCCTCTCAGATGATCCGGCTAGCTAAGACAATCCCCAAATCTCTCCCACCATCCCGGCCGCATCCACAGTCAGCAGCCGTGTCCCATCAGTGCCTGCAACGCTTGAGGCTGTCTCTTCTGGTGGCCAAAGTGCCAGCACTATCAGCACGTGAATAGCAATACAAATGAGGTCAATCATAAGGATGGGCAATCTGCCATTTTGTTAGGACTGAGTAGCAGCACCGATGGTCAGAACCAAGCCCCGGGGCGCTGGCTTTCTCCAGCTGGTGGCTTTCTCCAGCTGAGGTTTCCCACCTCTGCGCTTTGCCAGCTGGACCTTCAGACCTGACCTGAGGTACAACCGGCACATTTGCAAATCAGTGACATGCTCAACCCTGTTCGCTGCAGGGCAAAGCTTACACGATGCTACTACCAAGGTCCAGGATCTCAAGCCATGCACTGTGCTAGAGACACCCACCGAGAAGATGCCCCACCCCTACAGGCAGGTGTGGAGCCGCAGCCAAACGCGCCTGTGTGTTCTTGTCTCGCTGTACAGAGGGTGGGAGATATGGAGTGACTGCCTGGATGGCCTCTGGACACCTTAGGAGTGTAGAACCCAGCTATGCCTCCTATCTCAGGCCTGTCATTCCAGCTACTCTGGAGGCCGAGGCTTTGGGAAGGGTAATGGGATGATGAATACAGAAGAGATGTCTCCTGCCTCTCCCTACACATCCTCTTCATGGTTTGCAAACTGCAGAGTTTCCCCAGAAAGAGCAGAACACGGAAGTCTGAACTGGAGAAGGTCCTTCACTGCTCATGGGCTTTGTGGCTAAGTCAGGTTTCTCACCTCAGGTGGGGGTGTCGAAAAGTAGTAGCTTGTGCTTCCTTCCCTCCCCCCTTCCTTCTTTCCCTTTCTCCCTCCTCCTTCACCTCCCTCCTCTTTCTTTCTTTCTTTCTTTCTTTCTTTCTTTCTTTCTTTCTTTCTTTCTTTCTTTCTTTCTTTTCCTTCCTCCCTCCCTCCCTCCCTCCCTCCCTCCCTCCCTCCCTCCCTCCCTTTTTCCTTCCCTTTTTCCTTCCCTTTTCCTTCCCTTTTTCCTTCCCTTTTTCCTTCCTTTTTCCTTCCCTTTTTCCTTCCCTTTTTCCTTCCCTTTTCCTTCCCTTTTTCCTTCCCTTTTTCCTTCCCTTCCCTTCCCTTCCCTTCCCTTCCCTTCCCTTCCCTTCCCTTCCCTTCCCTTCCCTTCCCTTCCCTTCCCTTCCCTTCCCCCTCCCTCCCTCCCTTTCTTATATTGTGGTTCTGGAGACTGACCCAGGGACCTTGTGCATGACAAACAAGTACTCTACCACTGAGCTACATTCCCAGCACCCTCCCAAGCCCTTAAACTTGTTTTGAGACTGGTTCTCACTATGTAGCCCAGGCTGTCCTTCACTTGGAAGCATCCCCCACCAGCCTCCCCAGTAGCAGGAATGACAGGCCTGTGCCACGAGGCCTAGCTCTCCTCCTGCTTATTTCAGGGGTCACCATGAAGATGACGTGAGCTAGCCCAAATCATGAGCTCAGAAAGGAACAAGGGCTTCACGCTCTTATGGTCTTGGTTAGTACCTTGCCCTAGGTAGTGCAGACAATCTTGTCTCAGAAAGAGACAGGCCAAGATCAGGTCCAGACTCAGTGGGGCAGAGGAGAGCAGGGACATTGGAAGGTTGAGGGAATGTAGTGGTTGCTGATGAGGGAGGCAAAGCCTACTGTGTGGCCTTGGAGTGATGGACTTCACAGAAGGCACAGGGCAGATACTGAGGGCGAGACTATCAGACCCTCAGGCTGGGCAGTGGAGAGCCAAACAGCAGAGGGGCGAGGTGGACTCACGTACACCTTCGGGCAGACTCCTGAGCCAGCTGCAGCCGGTAGACTGAGAGACGGTTGATGCCGCCACACACACTGCCCCGCTCTCCTTTGCATTCCATGTCACAGTCTGATTCGCTCACGTTGGCTGCCTGGATTTTGTGGCCACAGTAGCACTCAGCGCCAAACTCCAGCCCAGCATACAGATAACCCCTGGGGGTGGGGGGAAGCTGATGTCAGGCAGGGCAACAGCACCAGGGAGACCCCAGGGGACAGGAGACTCCAGGAGGCATAGAGACCAAGGATTGAGAGCAATGGAGATTCAGAATGGGGACAAAGGGTGGAGGGCAGGGATGGAGGAAGGACAGGGGTCATGCCTACTCCATAAGGCAGGTCACCCAGCTGGGGGTCACAGATGGTGGGGAGTCAGAGACCCCTGGGGACATGGAGAGCATCCTGGGGACACCCGACAGCCCTCATCACTGCCTGATGTGTTATATCCTTCATGTCCATATTGACACTCACATTCACATGTAACACACACACACACACTCATACATTCATAGATACGCATTCATACTCTCATATACAGATATCCACTTACACACACATGTGAATACATTCGCACACATACTCACACATTCAGATATTCATACATACACACATATACCCATACAGCTATTCGCATGCACACACACACACAAACACACACATACACACAGCTATGCACACATATACAACCATACAGCTATGCACGCACACACACACATACAGCTATGCACACACACACACATACAGCTATGCAATACACATACACAGCCACACACATACATACAGCTATGCACATAACACAACCATACAGCTATGCATGCACATACACACAGCCACTCTTACACACATATAGCTATGCAAATATACACACCTATACAGCTACACACAATGCACACACAGCCACACACATTCACACACATACTCATACATTCACACTCATATACACACATACACACATATACACATTCACTCATACAATTCATTCATACACACACATACACACACACACATACAGCTACACGCATACACAGCCATACACACACACACACATACATACCAGATCCTGAGCACACACCCACACAACCACCACCCTGCCCCTCCCCCTCCTCTTTCACCTCTGAAGAACCCAACCTTCACCTTCCAGGAACCTATTACCTCATTGCCAGGTCCCTTGGGAAGCACTGGAGAAGGGGGAGGAGCCAAGGCACTTGGGTTCTTTTGGCAGGCTACAAAACCAATCTCACACACCCAGCCAAGAAGAAAAATTCTTCCTCCAAACAAAGCAAAACAAAATTCCAGAGGCTGTAAGGACGAGCTATTTTTTCCTAGCTGTGGAATCTTTTCCTAAAAAGGTCACTCGGTGGACACCGGTCTAAACACATGGAAGGAGGTTCTGGCTGAGAATTTGGGGAATGGGGAGCCCTGCCAGCCTCCTGCTCACCGTGCTCCTAGAGCCATGAGGGCTCTTTAGAGAGCAGCCTGCCAGAACGTCCCTTGACAGAGGAAACCCTTGACAGGTGGCAACCGCTGTCACCTGGATTCTGATGTGGTGCTGGGTAGATGGGAGAGCCACCCAGATTTATGGCTGCATATGCCCTAGTGACTTGGTGGCATTAGCTCTGCCCCATCCACCTGTTCCTCCCAGAAGATGAAGCAAGAGCAGCTGACATGACTGAGCATTTTGGAACCTCATTTGCAGGACCTGCTCCATGTCCCTGTCCCCAGACATCCCTTGGGACCCTCTCCTACAATGGAACCCACTGACAGAAGCGGTGTTTCTCAAGGAAAGCATGCTATCAGTTCTGACACTGGAGACAGCCTGTATGTCAGAGCCAGAAGGGATGAAGGATGAGGAAGAGGAACACTGTTCTAGAGAGGGCTTAGTAGCTTCCAGACAGGGAAGGGACTTGTATGCCAGCTGACATCTCCTGGCTTGGGAGAGCTGGGAGCCCACAGGGTGTTTGTAACTGTGTTCTTTAAGAGGTGGAGTTTAAAACCAGGCACGATGACACAGGCCTGCAATTCCAATGACTCTACAGCTCAAGGCAAGAGGATGCCAAGACATGTGATCACACAAACACCACATCTCAGAGACAGTCAGTTGTCCAGACTAAGCTCACCCATGTAACCAGCTGACCATGCACACCATACCTTACAAGCCTGCTCCTCAGCACGCTTCATACGGTTGTACGGTCATACTCCCATCGCATGCATCTTTTGTGCACACACACATGTATGTGCACATAATGTAGACACACATGTACACAAGCACATATATACATTTATATATGTGTGTACGCATAAGCTTGTGTACACACACATGCATGTGCACATATATGCAGATATATGTATACAAACATATACACACACATGCATGTGCACACATATGCAGACACACATACACACATGTATATACACACTTGTATGTGTGTACAGACATGCTTATGTCCACACACATACTAGTGTACACATTTGCAGACACACATACTTACATGTACACATGTGCATACACACTAGTCAATCATTCTTGCAATCCTTTCTTTCTACATTCCCCCGTTGACCCTCTGACAAGCCAAGGCAAACAACACTATTGAAGGAACACTTGGTAGAAAGGGTTGGAAGGGACATGTCTGGGGATATGGTGGCAGCATTGGGGCACGGGGCACTACCGTTCAGCACAGTTGTCCTGGCAACGGAAGACTGTCATCTTTTTGTAGTCGAAAAAGGACACACCTCGCAGGGCCCGGCTCTGGGTGTTGTCCAGGTAGCAGCCGATGTACTTGGCTGTGGGGAAAGAGGAAGAGTCAGGTATACTTGAGGATGAAGCCAGAGGGCTGCAGGAGGTGGCCCAGGGGGCCCTCCCTGTCTGTGTGGCTTTGCCAAGTGTGTAGCACCTGATATCCAAGAGATGGAAACTTCTGGGTCTTGGCCAATATGGGCAGTGGGAACTAGTGGGGTGAGGCTACAGACTCTGAAGACAGTAGGGCACAGGAGGGGTTCCTTTCCCTGGACCACAGCCACATTCAGGGTCTCCTGGTGACACTGAACACTGGGGCCACACCTGTAGCCCAGAGGGAGCCCTACTTCACCCAGGATAAGGCATGTTTTAGTGGCTGTGGAAGGTCTGGAACCTTCCACTCCTTTAAGGCCTGCCTCAAGGGTCTCACCACACCTGGATAGTTCAAGGTTCCAGCCTCACTTCCCATGGTCACTCCCCAGCTCTGGTCTATGGGGCTTAGATGGGTTCACTTACAGTGTAAATGAAGCCACCAATCAATGGCCAGAGTGGAATGTCACATGAATGCTCTATTATACTGTCCTGTGTGTGCTAGGTACAGGAGTCTGAATGGCAGAATAAGACACTGGCCATTCATGGAGCTGGGCTAAACACTTTTCAGTTTGTCTCTCTAGGACTCTGGAGGATGCTTCCATCCAAGAAGCACTTCAAACGATATCTAAGGACCGTGCAGTTGCCAGGCAGTGGTGGCGCACGCCTTTAATCCCAGCACTTGGGAGGAAGAGGCAGGTGAATTTCTGAGTTCGAGGCCAGCCTAGTCTACAGAGTGAGTTCCAGGACAGCCGGGGCTACACAGAGAAATGCTGTCTCAAACAAACAAACAAACTACACAGAGAAATGCTGTCTCAAACAAACAAACAACAAAACAAAACAAAACCCCAAAAATAAAAAACAAAACAAAACCCAATCGTGGTTGTTGACACTGCGAACATTTCCCTTTGTGTCTAGCAGGAACTTGTACACAGAGACAGCACCTTACTGTCTGCAAAATCTCTTTTTTTTTCTTAATGTTTTCCCAGCATCTGGATGCGAGTTATGGTAAGTGCTTCATACGCATCACTTACAGAATCTTCACCAAGACTCTGTGGTCCAGAGAGGTTACCATCTGTTCAGGGTAACACAGCTTGTATAAGCAAAGCCAGAATTGGACACACTCACATCCTGGCTCCAGATCCCTCTTCTGCATGTTTGGGATATGCCTGCCCATACACTGGAACGATCTGGCATTGTCCTGCCCTTAGAGGGGTCTAGCGAGGGGAGGCCCGGAGCTAAAAGCTGAACAAAGATCTGAATGCAGGTCTATGGGACCCACACTGGCTCTTTCTGCCCTTCCCTTGGAAGAGAAGGATCCAGCCAGGCTCTGGGATCAAATGGCCTTCCCAGGGAATGACCAGGAAAACCTCAATGACAGGTGACACTTCCTTTGCCTAGGGGGCTGCCCAGGTTAAATGAGAAGAGATCCTTTCCCTGTCCTTTCCTAGGGAGCAGGGCTTGCAGGAGGATGTTCCCCTACTACGCATGGCAGTTGTCCACTCTGCTGGACACCAGTCTTCATCCTGACAGCTTGGACTTCCTTCACACAATAGCCATGATGGCTCCTCAGACTAACAGTCTGGCTTCAAAGGGAGCTTTGCTGCCCCAGCCCCACACGAGCCTGTCACTGGTGACAGCACTGAAGGGTCCTGCTGGCCTTTGTTCTTGCTGAACATCCTAAATACCTCTTGCCTCAGACAGAATCTGATCTGCTAGGGCACTGCAGGGCACAGGGCAGGGCCACCCACACCCTACATTTCTGGCCTTTGCTAAAGGACTGAGAATCTGAGTCTTTGTTTTTGTTTTTGATTTTTTTGTTTTTTTCCCCCTTGGGTAAAACCCAGGGCCAGACACATACACAGTTACTACGGCCCATGGAATTGCTGAATCCACCCACAAGGAGGGTCTCAGACCAAACCCAAGCCCAGCTCCATCTCCTCCAAAGCTTCTGCTTTTGAGGCAGACAGAACCTTGGGGGTTTCTCCATTCTGCTCAGACACCAGGATGGGGGACCAGAGAAAGTGCTCCCATGGCAACGATCAGGATTGGAGCACAGGTCTCTTTCCCACAAACCTGGACTTTTAGTTTGAAATGATACACTCACTATGGCAGAGGCTCCTTTTTCAGTTTGTAAGGTGTGGTGCATGGTGGGGGTTTGGGGGGGGGGATGGCACCCAGAGCTTTGAGAACCCAGAGGTCTATCTGAACTACTGAATGCTGTGTGACTCCATCTGGTGCTCCCCAAGCTAGTATTAAACTGAGATGTACCACACAGCTTGTATACACATCTGCTCAAGGAACACTCCCTCATCTGTCAAAGGAAGGGAGACACAAGGTCCTCTGGAGACACTGAACATTGGCATGTCACATACCATTCATTGCCCAGTGGAGTCAACGTCAAGGCAGGACCTGGTGGCTCCTCCCTGCCAGCCTATCTGGCTCCTATCCTTGGAATGTCACAGCATTGCCAAGTTTGAGCTTAGCCTTGTGACTGCCAATCACTGGGCCCTTCCCGGCCTCCTTCCCAGGCAGAACTTCTTAGAGGCAGGTCAGCTCAGGTATGTAAGACAGGGACCTAGTCACAGGCCACACAATGGCGAAATTTATGGTTGAGTTCATACAATCCAGCCAGGACCCCAGGGGTCACTGAAATAGCTATGGCTTTATCTCCAGCCCAGAATCCAGCACGTGAGGACCTCTTCTCCTATACTGAATTCTTCTCTTTTCTTACTTTTCCTTCTGCCCCCCCACGCCCCCCATTATCTTTCCATGGAAGTTCCTTCTCCCTGACAGAGGCCATTTGCTAAGAGGGTGGCTGAGCACAAGCAGGCTTGCATGTTTTTCTCTGTGCTGTTGTGAGAAGGATTCTGGGGTATCCCCCTGTGCCAACATTAGCCAGGTCTGGGTTTGTAGCCCCTAGGCACAGAGCTGGGCTCCTGGAGACATCATTACTCTCTCCAACAAGTGAGATAAAAGTTCTTCCCTAGGTTATTTGAGGTGAGTCCTGTCTTATGCACAGCCCCTGTCCAACGCTTCAGACTATGGCCTTGTGACAGATACTCAGGAGGCAATGCGGTCAACAAGAGGAAGGTAGCCCCAAACCAACAGGGCTGATGGCACTGTAAGAAGATGACCAGGTGACCAAATGAAAGGAGGACACTGGACAGAGTGTGTGGCACCCATGGATGGAACAGAGAAACAAATGAGAATGGAGATGTGTGCATATATATTTTACATACACAATATATACACATATGTATTAAGTGTATGCATGTTCATAGTATATGTGCACATGTGTAGATGTTCCTGACTGTAAATATATATGTATGATTGTGGGTAAGGTGAATGTTCAAGTATGTATGCATGTGTGCACACACACACACACGTGTATGGGGTGAACACTTTCCACACGCATGTGCACCCTGCAGCTAGCATCAGGTGGTGTTCTTTAGGTTTTTGCTCCTGCATTCCCTCCATCCTGGTTAGATGGAGTCATGAAGCCACTCACAGGCAGTGCCTGGTTCTCAGTTCCACATGCCTACATCTAGCAGGGCACTGGCAGCCTGGGAGGGAGCCAGGGTTCAGCAGCAGGCCAGAAAAGCGTTTTGATTTTGGCAGTGCTGATCGAAGGTCCTGAACCTCAAATAACTCCATCAACAGACAGGATGTATTTTCCTAATGACACGGCCTGCCTCTGGGGCTGCCTGCTGAGAGCCCGGAGCTTGGGGCTACTTTTCCATATGTTCTTTTTTTTTTCTTTCAGTTCATAACACATGTATAAGGTCAACTGATGGGCTTTTTGAGCATTGAGAAGAAGGCACGCATGCTTTGGAAGCCAATAATGTCACTTATCCGGCAATCTCTCTAACCAGGGCAAGCCACTGCTCTCTGAATTCTGTTTTACCGTGTAAAGCATGGACCAAAACAGCCTCCAATTCATGGAGCGGTGCTAGTTAAATAAGGCAATGAATCAACCCTACACGGTCCAGCCCACAGCGGCCGCTCAATGGTTAGCACAGGTACTGATAATAGGGCAGCTCTGAAGTGACAGCTGGACCCAGAGAGTGAGCCAGGCACGTGCGCAGAGCACTCTAAGCCACAAACAGGAAACGAACAGCAGCAAGCACAAAGCAGCTGCTGACAGCCATAGTGGCCATGTGACGGTCTCTCAGTATCCCACAGGGGTGGGGTTCAGCATCCCCCCAACATGTGGGGTCCAGCATCCCCAACATGTTAACGAAGTGCAGCATTTGCACAGAACTCAGGCCTCTCCTCCCTCTCGTGTTCTCTCTAAATGACTTTAGCCCCTAACACAGTGTGAACTCTGGAAATACAAGGGAAAAGCCAGCGTGTGTTCCTTACAAATGCATTTTTCTTAGTAGTAGTAGTAGTTGTTTTTTAATCTGTGGTGGGCTGAATCCCTGGGTATCAGCCCTCAGCTATGGAGAGCTGACTGCATTTGGTTCTCATATCTCACAGGCATGTCATCATACAGATACACAGTCACACGATCCACTGTGTGACCTGTGACACGCCTCTGATCGGACTTGGAAGCATCAGAGTACTGGAGCTGGACAAAACAGAAATCGGGAGGACCCTGGTAGAGGGAGAGTCACACATTCATTTACCTGCTCTGCCACTCAGGCATCCGCGGGGTGCAGCCAGAGCAAGCACCTGGCGCTGTCCCAGGTGCTGACGACTTGAGTTGGCAAAGACTGGAATACCCCTGCCCTCTGGAGCACAGCATGCAGAGACCCAGCTGTTCGAGCAAAATGCCTTTGAATGGTGATGTGCATGGCTTCAGGGAGTGTGGCTGTGACCCATGCACCAGATGGAACTGGTTAGGTCACTCTGGAAAGTGGCTATGGGAGGCAGAGGCTCCAAAAAAGGAGCTGTGCAGAGACATGTGTGGGGAAAGAATCAATAGGCTGAAGGACTGAGCTCCTGAGGCAAAGAGAGCAGGAACTCACTCTGTGCACAGCAGGGACAGAGGCTGCAGTGCAGGAGGGAATCTGAGAACTTAAGGATCAAGCTAGCAGGGACTTTGGGGACTTTAAAGGACAGGGTGTTGTTTGGAGTGGCCAGAGGTGGAATCTGAGGGGCTAAGGTGGAAAGAGCAGTCATTTCTCTAACAGACCAGCCTCTCATTTATAAGAGATGGCTGCCCCCCCTGAGAAAGCCCCAGGGTGGGGGGCACTTCCAAGCATTGCTAACTGCCAGTTCTGTCTCATATGCATTGCCAGGTCCTTGCCGGATCCATGCCTCACCGGGCTCTCAGGTCTGCATGGAAAGGAGCCACTGTGAGATAGGTGTGGAAATTGAGGTATAGAAGGTCAAGCCATTGTCCGGGTCACACAGATGGCTAAGGTGGGCTGGAATCCTAGGCCTAGGTCCCCAGCCTGTTTTGTCTTCTTGTCTCTGTGAGCTCGGGGCTCTCACAGGAGAGGATGGTAAGAGTCTTCTAGACAGCTTCTGTGCCAGGTTCAGGCTGGGACTGGGGCAAGAGCCCCTGTCCCTGTCCCTAGGATGAGTCCTTCTGTGAATCCTGTGCCTTCCAGGGGTGAAGAAAAGCACACAAAGGCTTGGGGGACCAATCCTCTCACCCCCATCCTCACCAGGTTCCCCTCACATCCTCTCATTGTAATCTCCTGAGCCGTGGCTATGGCCGGTTTCCCTAGCCTGTTGGTCACATGGTAGCTGCCAGTGGAGAGGGGATACCTTCAGAGAAAGCCAGGCATCTGGATAGATGGTACTTAAACCCCATGTAATATCGACAACAGCTGTGAAACCCTGAACTGGCATCTTTACCTCTCAAGCCCCCACTTCCACATCTGGCTCTTGATTTTAAATTATTTCTATGTGTGTTGGTGGCTATGTGCCAGAGGCATAAGATCCCTCTGGAGCTGGGGTTACAGGTAGGTACATACCACCTGACATGGATGCTGGGAGTGGAACTGAGTCCTCTACAAGAACAATATGCATCTGATCTCTGACCTACTGGACCATCTGTCCAGTCCCATTTACTCGTTTGTGAGATGGGGTCTCCTAGCCTAGTCTGACCTCCAATTTTCTATGTAGCTAAGAATGACCTTGAACTTCTGAGACTTGTTTCTACCTCTGTAGTGCTGGGGTTACAGGTGCCTAGGGACTGAGTCCCTGGGGATCATGCATGGTAGGGAAATGCTCTATTAATTGAGCTACTCACACATAGCCCCCCCCCCCAGCCATCCACATCTGTTAAACAGGCATGGGCTCATCTGTATCCCGTTCTAGCTTGTGGTATGTACCAGAAATCAGAATCTTTTTGGGTATAAAAGACTGAGAAAATGCAAGGCAATGGAAATTTACCCAAAGCAGTGTTAGTGCCTGGAACATTGTCTCCTTATTTAGCCCAGGCTAGCTTCTGACTCCTCCCCTCACCAGGGCAGTGTTAGTGCCTGGAGTATCACTGCCAGGACAAGAATTCTTTAGCATGGCCTTAGCTTCGCTTTGCTAAGTAGATGCCATTAATCCTGGGCTCCCAGTGTCTTTTTCTCTTTCTCTCTTTGAAACAGTTTCAAAGAATGCCCAGGCTAGCCTTTGATGCCTCCCAGCTCAGCCTCCCCAGGGCAGGGATGTCGGTATTCACTGCCCTGCCCAGCTGCCTTCCTGTCTTTACACCAGGAAGGGTAGCAGGCTCTGTTCAGCACTGTGGGCGCTGATTCTGCACATGTCAAGTGCTCACCACGGATCCTGGGACAATCGTTTGGTGCCCTGGAACCCTGATTCTGGAGTTGCTGTGTGTTTAACAAGCAGTAGGATTCTAAACCAAGGCAAGTGTGGGGTTCAAATGGAACTTGCCAATTAAGGAGTAGCTGTGTGACTCACTGATTATGGATGACAAGTCCAATGTCCCTACATTCACGTGTGTTTGGAGCAACGAGACCAGTTTGTGGCTGTTATTTCTACAGTGGTGTCTGTATTTTCCCTCAATCCCTCCAGGATCTTACCTTTCTCCTCCTCCTTTTCCTTCTCTTTCTCCCGGACAACCCTTCCCTTGAGGGCTCGGCTCCAGGCTCCTCCGTAGTCACCTAGCTTGGCTCTCTCGCTGGTGTCCTTGCCCTTGAATGTGGGTCCGTACCTGCGTGCGATACTGGAGGCCTCCACCGTGTCCCGGAAACCTCTGCCCAGGTGCAAATCACCCAGGAAAGGCAGCTCCGCTCCTTCTACCGGGCTCCCCGCTGCGGGGCTGGCCTGGCTCTGGGGCACCGCGGGCTGGCCCACGAAGCCCGAGTGCAGGAAGACGAGACTCCCGGCGGTCAGGTAGATTGCCAGCAGGGTAAAGAAGCGCACGGGCTTCCTGCGGAAATACCGGAAACACCGCTGGAACTTGAACCAGAGCTTGGCCATAGCAGGATCATTCCGGACTTGCTTAGGGCTGGCTGGGTGGATGGCTGGGAAGGGGCGTGGAGGGTGTGGCTTCTCGGGACTTCTCAGGAATGAAACCTCAAGGGCTTGGTGCTCTCTGGTCCCTCCACAGAGACACTGTAGCAGGAAATCAAGCCAGGCGCCTAGCTGAGTCCAGAGGTGACAAGGACAAAGGTTGCTGGAATCCCACGGTCAAGGTGAGCCGCCTGGGGTCAAGAAAGGGGACTTACAGGACGCAGTCTCCATTCCTCACATTTTGTTCCTCACCCAGAGTGTCGCTAAAGAACTCTGGTGACAAGGACTGGGGGAGGGAGCCCTGCGACTGCAAAGTCACTCTAACTCCTTCTTAGCCCCTTGGGCTGTTGAGTCTGATTAGCTCACGGAGAGAGCTCTGATGCTGGTCTCTTCTCTATCTCTAACGGGTGGCCAAGCTGTATGCCACCTTCTGTGGACATGTGCTGGAAGGACTCCATCTGGTCAAGCTTCAGGCCACCGGGCTACCACCTGTAAAACAGCGGAAACAGGCATGAGCCCCCCCCCCCAAGCCCAGAATGGAAAGAGGTCCTGAGCAACCTCAAGGGGGTTTGCGGAGGCCCCGAGAGGGCTGGAAGCTCTTGGAGAGCTGGGCTGTGTGGCCTCCAGGACTGCAGAACCCCGCCTTCACTCTCTGCCACACTGGAACTGGGGCGCTTCAATCATTGGGCTGAAGTCTGGGGTTTGTATAGAATGGGCACACATCCTCCCGTGGGTCTCCATACATCTCACATGGCCTAGAACACCTTATACAATCTCAGTGCTCAGGAGTACTTAAAAAGTAATGGCAAAAAAGAACTTTAATGTGCATTCAGTATGGATCCAGTGGGTGCCTGTGTGTGTGTGTGTCTGTGTGTGTCTGGTATGTATGTGTTTGTATGTGTCTGTCTGTATGTATTAGTGTCTCTGGTATATATGTGTGTGTCTGTATGTGTCTGTGTATGTATTTGTGTTTCTCTAGCATGTATGTGTGTATATGTATGTATGAGTTGGTATGTATGTATGTGTTTATGTGTATAGATGTTTGTATGTATGAGTTTGTGTTCATGTATGTATATATGTATGTATGTCTCTTTCTGTGTCTGTCTGTCTGTGTGTGTTATGAGTGTGTGTCTCTGGTATGTATGTGTATATATACATGTGTATGTATGTATGTATGTATGTGTGTGTATGTATGTGTCTCTGTGTGTATGTATGTGTCTGTCTGTGTGTGTGCATGTGTGTGTTATAGCCAGAGGTCAATGTTGAGTAACTTCATCAGTTACTCCCATTGTGTTTTGAGACAGAGTCTTGTCAATAAAACTGGAAGCTAGTTTGGCAACACTGCCTGACCAGTGAGCTCCGTGCTTCCTCCTGCCTCTGCCCTTCCACTGCTGAATTCAAGTCCCCATGTTTGCATGGCCAATTCTTCACCCAACTGAGCCATGTCCCCAGCCCCATGCTTTCCCCCTCATGGTTGATTGAATCTGTATGTAGAAGCTGCTAGCAGGGCAGAGGCCCCAGCTGCTTGCCCCTCCCTTGTATACAAACTTTTATCAAACATGCATAGATGCATGGGTTTTCCTAAGACCAAAGAAAACCTCGAGACTTCACTGAGCCCAAATTCATTCCTATGGCTCCCCTAAGGAGACCAGCTGTGTTTCAGCTATAGCTGAGATGCTGAGATAAGACATACCTCCCGGGAGCTTGTGTTCTAAGGCAGAAATCAAATCTACGGGCCATCATCTCTGCCTGAGTGGGAGATGGGAAGGGAGGGAAGCAGGCTTAGTAAACAATACATCCGTGTGACCAGCATTGGCTGTGGGCTTGCAGGTGGCCAGCTCCGGGCTGAGCATCCTCTATAGAATATAATCTCATTTATTCTCTAGTATTTTACAGGTGAGGGAAGGGAGGGCTTCCAGGATGAGTGGGGTAGCACTGCAATTTAAAACCACAGGGTTGTTTTTTTGTTTTTGTTTTTGTTTTTGTTTTTTTAGAGAGGGTTCCATGTAGCCCAGGCTAGATTCAAACTTGCTCTCTAGCTGAGGCTATCCCTGTACTCTCGTTCTTCCTGCTTTTACCTCCCAAATGCTGGGATTACAGGTAAGTGACATCTTGCTTGGACAAACCACAGCTCTTTACCTTTTGTGACCCTGTCTCTCCACAAACACTCTGGACACTGCTTTGACAATTCAGAGATAGCCTCAAAGCAAGAGCCCGTATCTTTCCATCGACTGCTGCCACTTCCCCTGGTCAGGGCTTTCTGAGAGGGCCTGATGGTTAGGAACTCAGATTTTCCTGGGAGGTGTTGAAACGTTCTGGCTTTCCACACCTACATCTCTGCTGTCACACGGTGGCCTTGGAGAGGGCTCATGAGTAAGAAAAGTCGATTACCCCACTCTGGGCCATCTGCCAGAAGGGAGGCCTGGATGTAGGTTGACTATTGGGTAACGCTGTTTCATATAGCCACCAGCAGGGGGCGACAGGATGCTCTCAGCCAATCACGGGAGACCCAGTTGTCCATCACCAGTGGAAGTGGGGGCTCTGGGAAGACCTTTCAAGCCACATAGCAGCTCGGGAGTTTCACTGAGGTTCTGGGTGGTGTCTGCCACCACACTCCTTGGGACTCAGCACTTACTACACCAACCACCTCCTAGGCATGTGGAATTGATGCTTGAGCACGGCACAAAAAAATCCACACATATCTGCCACCAAGCATCCGTCTGTCCATCTGACACCTTCACCCTCTACACACCCATTAGTTTGTCCACCCAACCATCCACCCTTTTATCCATCTGCCAGTCAGTCTGTCATCTTCCTTCAGGACACCTACCCACTCATCCATCCTTCCATCCAAACTGTGACAGCCCATCCGTCCATCTGGCCTTGATCCGTCCAGTTGTCCATTGATCTCCATGTGCCTGCTGCGGCATGATCCTATGGATGCCCCCGTGTGCGCATGTGCACACACATTCACACACACACAAATAGATAGATAGTAAATTTAACTTAAAGGGACACAAGACTATGTAATCTATGGTCTGCCTTTAGGGAACCAAGGAGGAAAACATACATAGCTGCTGTATCGGCTACACAATGACAAAGCCCAGGGTGGGAGTATGTATCTCATGATACAGAACAGCAATTCACATTAATAATGTTTAATAAGCACTTACATATGCCACTCCATGTGTAAGTATGTGAGTATGCACACATACTCACATGCACATTCACACATGTGCACACTTATTCACATGGACATTCACATTACATGTACACTTATATACATGCTCACATATGCACACTCACATGCACATTCACACAATGCACACTCACACTCATAACATGCATGTTCAAACTCATATGCACATTCATAAACAAACTTACATATGTACTCATGCAGTCACACTTGCACACTCATGTTCACACTTACATGCACATTCATATATACACATGTACATACTCACACATGCACACATTCCCACACATGCACACCCATACACATGCATGCTCACACTCACATGCGCATTCATACACGCAGGTACACTCACATACTCACAATATGCATATTCATACATTCGCATTCACACACTCACACAATACACACCTTCATACATGTACACACATGCACATTCATACACATGCACACTCACACTCTGATTTGATTCTCAAAATGAATTCTGTGAGGTTCTGCATTGTCTTATGGAGCTAAGCATTGAGTGTCAGAGCGATCGATGAACTCATTCTGAGACCCACAGCTGGTAAGTGGAAGGAGGCTGTGTGGACCCCAGGACCTCAGACATATACTCCTACCCTCCATCTGCCTCTTGCCTTGGGATCATAACTCCAAGCACACAATAGAGAGGAGCCCTTGAGCCCTTGCACTGAGGTCCCACGTTTGGGTTTTACCAAGTCAGGAGGTTTAAGGACTCTGCTGAGTCCTGGGGTATGGGAATCTGTAGCAGTGGACACTCCATAGCTGCCTTGGAGAGAGATCAAAGAGGGCTTCCCCAGGAAGCAGCCTTTGATCCAGCCCTGGGGGAAGTAGATATCCTCTAGGTAGAGGAGAGTTGAGGAAGAGCCAGGTCAGGAGGCAGAGAATGGTGGGTGGAGCCAGACACAGGAGACCTTCCCACCTTGGTCCTGCTAGGGGCAGAGAACATGTGTGCATGTGTGTGAGTGTGCATGTGTGAGTATGTATATGTGTGTGTGTGTATGAATATGCATGGGTGTATGAACATGCATGGGTGTGAGTGTGCATGTGTATGTGTGAATGTGTGAGTGTGAACATGCACGCGTATGAGTTCGTGTGATTGTGAATGTGTAAGCATGTGCATGACTGTGCGTGAGTATGCATGTGCGAGCATGTATGTGTGTGTATCCGAATGTGCATGACTGTGAACATGCATGTGTATGAGTGTGCGTGAGTGGAGTGTGCATGTGTGAGTATGTATGTGAATATGAATGTGCATGTGTGAACATGCATGTGAATGAGTGTGAGTATGCATGTGTGTGAGTGTGTATGTGTGGGTTTCACAATCACCACATTTTAGCCCCTCCCCACCTTTTGAGGCAGTGTCTCATGTAACCCAGGCTGCCTCATTCTCACTGTGTAGCCAAAGATGACCTCAAACTCCCGATTTTCCTGCCTTCTCTTCTCAAATGCTGGTTTATAGGTATGCATTACACCTGTTTAAAGAGTGCAGGAGGCTAACACAGGACTGCCTGCATGCTAGGAGTGCCCCTCCAACCAAACTGTATCCCCAGCACCATAGGAAGATCATCTTAAAGCTGGCGCCTCATGGGCACCCACACCCTTTACACCTATGTGCCATGAAGAGAGGAAGCCAGGAGTCACTCTTGGTACTCTGAGGGATCCCCTCACTCTGCGGACCACAGAACTTTAGGGCAGAGCATGGCCCCGGCCAGTAGCCCACCTGGGTTCAGCCTGACTGGAGAGAGACACCCATTTCCACTAGCCTCAACTCTCCTCTACTCCCTGCTTACACTGTTAAAAGGACTGAATGAAAGGGTCGAGGATAGAGATGCCCCAGGCCGCCCTGCTCATCTGCCTTATGTGAGCAACCAGGAAGCTATTTTCCACATCAGTGAGGACTTGCCGTTGGTCCCCCGCAGCCATTCCCTCGTTGATGATGTTTCTAGATCTGGCTCTTTGGTTTCTCCCTCTATGTTCTTTATATCGCCACACATTTTTTCCTTAAGTGGTTGCCAAGTGGACATCTGGGGACACTGAACTCATTAGCAGCTGCTGGGAGACAGGGAGAAGCAGGCATGGGGTCAGAGGGAAGATAGGGGACTCGGGGAAGAGGAACACAGAGCAGGGGCCATGCCACCCCACCTCCTGGAGGGATGGTGCAGATGGGAACTTCATACTCACACCCTCCTGTCAGGGATAGGAGAGAAATAATCCTGGAATGTGAGCCCCTCACACCATACTTTAGCCCCAGCACCTTGTGTACTATAGGACCCCCAGGCCATTCACAGTGGAGGGGGTGAAGAAAAAAGGGGCTCCCCTCACCCTAGGGCTCACCTTAAAATCAAGTCTTTGGGGGCTGGAGAGATAGTTCAGCGGTTAAGAGCACTGACTGCTCTTCCGAAGGTCCTGAGTTCGAATCCCAGCAACCACATGGTGGCTCACAACCAACCATAATGAGATCTAACACCCTCTTCTGGAGTGTCTGAAGACAGCTACAGTGTACTTACATATAATATTAAATCTTTAAAAAAAAAATCCAGTCTTTGTACCAAGGGCCAGTGTTCTCAGGTAATAATAGCCTTGGGGGTTAAATTTGGGGCTTTGAAGGGGCAGCAGGCTATATTATAATTTGTCACTGGGTTAGTCTGGATAAAGAAACCTCGCCAGGCTTGTCCTCAGAGGAACCTAAACACCTCTCTGCCTCCTGGAGCTGCCAACCCTACCCCACTCAGTAGCTCTCCCTAAGACTTTGTCTCTCGTTCCCCCTTCCTCCCTCTCACAGACAGAAATCCCACCCCAAAGCAGACAGGAGAATTACCCGCCATTTCTTGAACACCTACTTTGTTCCAGGTGCCATGTTTAAAGGACTTACTAACACGCCCCACATTTTCCTCTCTCTTCACAACCTCTGAGGCAAGCCTGACATCCTCCCAGGCCCACAGATACATCCAGAGCCCCAATGGATGCTTCCTGCAGGAAGCCCTTTCCTCTTCCTGGGGATTGTAGCACGTCAATTTTTCTTCCTCTCTTGGCAGCTCCAGTGTCTATCTATCTGCTGCTTCAACAAATATGATCGTTTGCACATTCACCTACTGTGGATGGAAGCAATTCATCGCGCATTTCAAACAGGTAGGAGAGCGGGGTTTCGGATGTTCTAACCCAAAGAAATGATGAATGTCGCAGGCAATAGATGAGCTGGCTGCTTTGGTCACCTCAGCATGCACCTCATCGGCAAGCACAGGGCGGACTGAGACATCGCCCTGTGTCCCATAACACACGCCATTATTTTAGCTGCAATTGAAAGTGCTTGCAACAGTTTGATTTTTTTTTCCAGCTGCAATTGAAACTGTTTGCAACAGTTTGTTTGATTTTTTTTTTTTCTTTTCTTTTCAGGAATGGATGGTTACTAAAGAGAGGGACAGACAGACAAGGCGGGAGCTGTCTCTTCTCCGGGTGGTTCTGATGAGCAGGCTGAGACCCAGTCCCTATCTGTGTTCTTTTCCACCAGGCAGCTGGCTGACTTCTGGGGCCCAGTAGCACTCCCTTCCCCAGGAGAGAGCCTTGTAAAGCAGGGCCCTGGGCCCCTATCATTAAGCCATCTGGAGCCATCACACTCCTGCAGGCTCTGCTGTGTCACGGGTCAATTAGTGCTCATTTGCATAGGCATCCTTAATAGGCTGCTAATTGTCAGGGGGGTGGGGGTGGGGGGATAATGGATGGTTGTATTCCTGGGCAGAATGTTTATCCAGGGGCCAGACCCATGGGGGTGGCAGAGCAGAGAGAAAGGGAAAGGAGGGGACCTGGAGTCCAGAGGAGGGCCCCGGGGAGGGAAAGATGGAGCCATCTCTGCTGTGCTGTGCCAGCAGCATCGTGCGGAGTCTGAGCATCCCTGCGCTCAAGGATGCTTCTCCAGTCTGCTCTATTAAAATAACTGGAAAGTGCCAAGTAGCAAGGGGGAAGCCCCGTGGGCCCTATGAGCTGAGAACTCCAGAGAAGATCCCCAGCAGGGGGATACCATGCATCATGCAGTATGTACCCACTGGATACTGGGACAGGAGCCAGGTAGCGGAGACGTCCCTCAAGCCGTCCCTGAACCCAACTCTGCCCATGCTTCCTAAGGAGACCACACAGGGTGTCGGAGGGAAGTCTTACGGCTGCTTCTGGGGCAGGCCTGGGTCCTGCGCAAAGCCAGGATGCACCTTCCCTTCTTGGTGGGGCTCAGGCTTGTGGCCACAAAGCCAAGGTCATTTAGTGTGGCCTTTGTGTCAGCAAAGACAGCAAAGACAGCAAAGACAGCCGACAGGAACACTCTGAAGAGGGGCTTAAGGGCCACCAAGGAACATCTCCCAGCTTTCAGAACCTACGCCACCCTCCTGTCAGCTGTGTCTTCTCTAGAGTAGGGAGCATGGAGCTGGACAGGAGGCTGAGATGTACCACCTGGGCAAAGCGGTGTTCTCTAACAGAAGGGGAAACTGAGGCCCAGAGGCTGTTCAGTTATTGCTGTCTCAGAGGGCAAGGTGCTCTTAGGGACCAGCCAGGTCAGACAGGATGATTTATATGGGGAGGACTCAGAGAATCCAACAGAGTGACCCAGGGTCACCAAGCCAAGTTGGATCAAGCTAACTCCAGAAACTGCCACCCCATGTCCACACTGTTCTCCTTCAGCTCCTTCTAGCCACAATCACACACAACTGCCACTTGTTGACACACCCAGTTGGACTCTAATTTGGGAACAGTGACTGCTTCCATTTGAAACTCTTGTTCCCCAGAGGAATTTTCCACCCAGGAGCATCTCTGGTCCAGCTTTGTGTCCCAACCAGATTGCACGTCCTGGGGGAGGAACCTCTATGCCCTACCTCCAGTAGCTCCCTCAAGGCCACAGCAGACATGCTGCAGTCTGGGCCTTCGTCTCCACCATCATGGCCTCTCCAGGAGACTCCACAGTCTTATGCTCCTTTGACAGATGAGAAAGTCAATCTAATGTTGGAAGAGGAAGCCAATAAGTCGCAAGACACCTCTCAGACTCGGGTTGGTGTCTGTCTAGAACCTTCTTCGCTCTGTTGACCCAGGGCCTCCGGGCTGAGGAGAAAGCAAGGTGATCGGAATCCCTCAGGTTCAGGGAATCTTCTTCCTCTGTGCCCATGCTGGGGATGAGGACCGTGTCACAGAAGAGGCAGAAGTCCCTGGCCCTTGGTTGGCATCTTCAGCGCTGCCTTCAGTGGATGAAAGGGTTCTGTGGTGCCTAGTGGAAAAACTGTCTCCTCCAATGTCCTCCTTCGAGGGCAACCTCGGGCAGAAAGGGGATGTCTTCCAGCTCCTCTGTCAATCGTCTCAACACTATAGGAAGCGAAGCCCAAGCCCCTCATGGCACGCTCTGACTGGCCCTTCTCCTACCCCAGCAGACATACAGAATTCTATCCCACACACTCTCTTCCAGTGCCGACTGGGGGTGGGGAGTGGTGGTCCTGAACCCCACTCAAAATGAGGAACAGCAGCTACTGCCATTTGCCCCAGAAACCCCATTAGTGCTAGAAGCTGCAAACTAGATTCTTCACCTCTTGGGAATTGAAAGTGAACTGCCAGCTGGAGCCTGAAGCCCTCAGGCAGTTCCTGCTCCTCTCCTCAGAGGCTGGTGCTGACCTGAGCTGAGCTGTTCTCTGCATCACAGGATGGCCAGCTACAGGGTTACGGCTGCAGGCACAGTTTCATTCCAGCCCTGGAGAACAAGCCTAGGCAAAGACACCGCTCTTGGGCTCACCATTTAATCCACCCAGCTTTTTACCTAGCTTTCCATCACTGGCTCTGTTTTGGGGTTCAATGCTGGGCTTCCCATTTGCAGGACCTTGTAGTAGGGTGGCCAGGGTCTACGGAGTGGCAGTGGGTTCTCTGACTGGGACAGTTAGATCCTGCTTCTTTCTGTGTCAAGGTCAATGCTCCCCAGAGAGACAGTCATGCCTCAGTGCCTTCCAGGAGGCTGGGGAGAAAGACACACCCATGAAGTATATATTTCCAGTCATCTCCAAATTGCTCAGCAATTACAGAACACCACAGAAGCCACGGGAGGCAGGTCCATCCCTGTGGGCTGAGACATAGCTGGGGCAGAAAAGACCTCACCAGCCAGGGAATGGATTAGAAGTGAGTTCATGGTTCTTTTTTTTTCTGTTTTTTTCTTTTCCTCTCTCTAAGTTGTGCTTTGAAAAACTCAAGGAAGTATATGAGGGTTCTTGAAAATGATTTGATATTCTGTGTCACAGCACACACATGGAGGTCACAGGACACCTCGAGCAAGTTGGTTCTCTCCTTTTGTCATGTGCTCTCTGGAGATCAGAGTGAGACCTGCCAGGTTTGGCATAGAGTGCCCTTATCAGCAAATCTATCTCCCCAGCCATTTCGTGAGCCTTGTTACCAGTCAGAATGGAGTTTGGATCTTGGTGCTCACACAAGACAGAACAAGGAACATGGGGTCATTTAAGGCACTGGGGCAGCAAGTTCTTAGGTGTAACACGGGGTGAGAGTACCAATCCCCTCCCAACTCCATGGTTGTTGAGAGGGCTGGTTGACATAGCAGGGACTATGCATATTATGGTGGGGGGGGGCAGCTGGACACCTTGCCTGGACTGCAGGAAGTAGCTCAGCTAGCCACAGCAGGAAGGCGGGACAGAGGCGCCTTGTCTCTCTCCAATCTTGATAGCCCATGGCCACCCCATGGCCCTATAGCCCAAGGACACAGAGGGAGGGAAGGCTGGGTCAAAAGGGAGAACTGGGGGAGGCTCCTACTTATCAGTTTATTTGAAAAGGGAAAAAAAAGCCATCCATTTCCAGCCCCAGCATTAATAAGCCGCTGTTGAACACGTCTTAAATTTAAATTTAGACAAACGTTCCCCCACACAAACACTCATCGCCCACACACCCCCAAGAATAAATCCACCCGGTGAAGGGGAGATGTCTGTGTGATTACATCCCAGGGGCTGGGAGCTGGGGTGTGCAGGAGTCACCTGGGGACAGGGAAAGTGCCTCTGTGTCTTTGTTGGTGGCCTTCGACACTCCTGTCAGGAGAGCACTGGTCAGGGACTCTGCCCGATCCTTCCAGGAGCACTGGACAGGGAGTCTGCCCCGCAGGGCTGGGCCAATTGAGGGGAAGGTCAATGCTCCAAAGCTAGTGGGTGGAACTGACTTCCTGTCGCAATTGCTGACTGTCTCTCAGAGTAATTTCCTGCCTACAAAGGAAGTGGTCTCACACCTACTTCTATAGGTTTGCCCACAACCCACAGTCAGCATGGCTTGCACCCAGAAAAGCCTTGCCTGGGTCAGTGTCCTGTTGAGGCTTCTTGTAAATTGCTAGGAGAGTGATTCTGTTACAAGAAGAAATGGGCACCATCATTTCACACGGTCTTCTGAGAAATATCAGCTGCCTACAAGTAGTGGTGTGGGTAGGTGGAGGTTCTGTGCAGGGCACCTCAAGCTGTGGTGTCTTCCTCTTTTTTTTTCTGTACTGGCTTCAAGATAGCTGTGTGGCCTTGGCCAGGTAGATAGTGCTCTCTTCTCTTTTGGATCAAACACACACACACACGCACACACACACATATACACATACATCATGTATACATATATATGTCTTCCAATAGTCAAACTACAGTTCATTCAATCAACAAACATCCCTTAGTACCAGCCTCATCTGCAGCCTAAAGTTGGCCACAGGGGACCAGCCTAAACTGGAGGCTGTTCTAGCAGGGAGGGCTCATCACCCCATGAACACCTACCTGCTTCACATCTGGGGAGAGTTTCTTCTCCCCTCAGGGATGTCTCCTGATCTCCCCAGACCCACTTTGGTCAGGGCAGCACACCCTGGCTTGTTCTCTCAGCACTGAGGGAGTGCCTGCTGTGGACCTCAAGAGGGTGTGGCCCCTGGCACCGGGAAGCTGGCGGCTTTATAGTTTCAGACTTGCGTGCGGGCGGTGTGAGTTTAGTCTCACCTTGCTTCAGCTTCCAGAGCCTCAAAACACACAACTTCCAGCATTCAACATGAATCTGTAGGGCAGGTACTGCCCCCGCCCCATCACATGGGTGAGAAACTGAGGCTCCCAAAGGTCAAGAGATGAGTTTAAGGTCATCAGTGCTGAGCCAAGACTTCAGGCTGTGTGCTGTGAGATACTGTCTCTCTCTCCTTGGTCTTTCTCCCTTTCTTTCTCCCTTTCTTTTCTTTCTTTCTTTCTTTCTTTCTTTCTTTCTTTCTTTCTTTCTTTCTTTCTTTCTTTCTTTCTTTCTTTCTTTCCTTCTTTCTTTCTTTCTCCCTTCCTTCCTTCCTTCCTTCCTTCCTTCCTTCCTTCCTTCCTTCCTTTCTTTCTCTGTCTCTCTCTCTCCTTTCTCTCTGTCTCTGTCTGTCTCTCTCTCTCTGTGTGTGCACACGTGCACATGCTCCTTCTCCTGACACCCAGTCTCTTGTTTCCATAGGAACAGGCATTTAGGGATAAGTCTACCCTTTGTCTCTATGGGAGACTATTCAGGAAGCCTCATCTCCAGGACATCCTGGTGGGCTCTGAGAGCACACTATATTTGTTTTTTGTTTGTTTTTGTTTTGTTTGTTTGTTTGTTTGTTTTACGAGACAGGGTTTCTCTGTGTAGCCCTGGCTGTCCTGGAACTCACTCTGTAGACCAGGCTGGCGTCGAACTCAGAAATCACCTGCCTCTGCCTCCAGAGTGCTGGGATTAAAGGCCTGAGCCACCATGCCCAGCCAAGCACACTATTCTTAAAGGAAGCCTGGTGCCAGCTCTTGTCCCCAAAGCTAAGTTAAAGTCTAACACAGCAAGAGGGTCCCTAAAGCCTCCTTAGTCACAGGAAGACACCTCAGCTAAGTGTTTGGCTCCATTTTTGAGTTTACATAATGTTTTTTTGTTTTGTTTTGTTTGTTTTTAAAGAGGGTCTCACTATATAACCCAGGCTGGCCTTGAACCCTTCACCCCTGCTTCCTCAACCTTCCAAGTGCTGGGATCACCAGGCAGTCACCACATCTGGCTTTGATTTATTCTTCTGAGCCAACCCTACAATGAAGTGTCCCGATTGTTAAACTATAGCAAGCCTAGGAAACTGTTGTGATCTCACGCTTTGTGGGCAGCTACACACACCCCTATGGGAGCAGATGAGACATGCCTTTAGGTCTGGGACCATCGAGAAACGGGTGAGATAGAGCCTTGGGGCTCCAGGAAGAGCACATGCCCTTGACTACTGTCCTCAGCCAGTGTCTGTCGAGTGAGCCCGGGGTGGCAGGATGTAGTGGCTGGCTCTTTAAAGCCACTTCAAGAAAACATTAGGGTGGCTGAAACAAAAAGCAAGCTCCGTGAGGGGAGGAGTAAAGTGGGTGGGACTTCTGGTCACAATGGTGGAAGGGAACAGATCTTTCCTTACAATGTTACAAGGGTTGTTCCTTACAATGTTACACATGTCTGCTTACTGTCTCGGTTGCTAACTTGAGAGAAATGATAGCCATGCTCACATGCGGATTCACGGAAATTCAGATGTAGAGAGCAATTCTGCTTGCTTCTGCCACCCTCCCATCCCAGGCAAGGGAGCCCAAGGTGGTGAGTTCTTGTCTCAGGGGAGTCTCACTCAGCCTTGAAGAAACTGTGGCTGCTCAGACCACCCAGCCCTGATGAGTCTAACAGGTGAACATGGCCCAGAGTGAAAGATGCGGAATCTGAGGGCTGTAGGATCCCATTTCTGGGAAAAGGCAAAGAGCAGTGATTGCCAGAGCCCAGTGTGTAGAATGTTGGGGGTGGGGTGTGGGGTGGGGACTGAACTCAAAATTCGAAGAACTGCAAACTAAACCTGGTGTTCCTGTAGGCAAATTGCATGTAATAAAAGCCCTAAGGCAGCAACAAGCCAGTCAGCCCTGCCACTTGGCCAGCTGCCTCCCTCAGGCGGCAGGGTTAACACCTGCCTGCTCACTTATCTGGGCCCTTGAGATGCTCACCTGGATGATCAGGGTGCTCCAGGGAGCACCTAGATTCCCATGTGCCCCCCCTCCCTCCTCCTGCCCTCTCTTTTCCAGGAGCTGCAGTGTTCAGGATTATTATTTTGCCCCGAGCTGCACCAGCCGCTGAGCTGTTTCTCTCAGCAGGCAGCTGCCGACCCCCGCCGTGTTTACATGAAAACACATTTGCACAGGGGTTTGTTTTTTTTACCTTTGCCTGGGCAGCCAGGATCCTATGAAAGCTGGGGCGGCTTGATTAATCCAGTTGGAAGCCGCTGAGGGGAGAAGGCTGCTGGAGTCTGGCAGCCCAGGTAAGCTCTTAACCTGCAGGTCAGGGACCCTGGGCTTCTATGTAGAGGGCACAAAAGCTGGTGGTGTTTAAGTGGTGTGTGCTCACACACAGGCATTTTTCAGCCCTGGCAAGACATTGGGAGCCAGAAGCTTTTTTGCTAGATGCCCTATACCTTGTTTCCAGGGCGTCCCGCAAGCCATTTGTCCTCTGCCTCTGAGGAGCCTCTGCCACCCCGAGACAAGAGGACTAAGAGTCTCAACAGATACAATCAAGTGTCTTCTCCATGATGTTCTCCCATTATAATTTACTGACTCTCACCAGGAGGCTGCTGTGAGCTTAGCTCAGCTCAGCTCAGCTTCAGTTCCCCTCCAACCTAGGACAATGATCAGCTGATCAGCTCTGAGTGCCTGTCTTCACATTGGAGAAGTCAGGGTGGTTAATCTTGATCGTTAACAGACAGGATCTGAATCCCATGGATGGAACCAACTGGGCACAGTTTTGAGGAGTCTCTAGATTGTGTTCAATGAGGTGGGAAGACCTATTGTATAATGGGGCCATCTTGTGGGGTCTGGATCACATAAAAAGAAGAAATGCAGCTAAGCACCAGCGTTCATCTCTCTACTCCCTGAGAGATGGGGCTGTTTGCGGAGAGGCAGACCTGGTAGATATCTAGGTTCTTCATTGTCCAAATTCTAGAAGCACCATGGATACTGCTTACTGGCATCCACACTGTGTCTGTTGGGCAGACTCGCACCAGCCCTGGATAACACAAACACAAATCCTCACAACCTTCCCTCCCTGTGCTGGTTCTAGTGTCCTGGATGAGGGCTTGGCTGGGCTCACCAGGCCCAGCTTGTTTGGAGCCTCCTGTGAGCCCAGCCTGAGTTCAGAGAGCCCTGTGGGTCAGAAACAGCCCCAAAGAGATGCTGCAGTGTGAGACCCAGCTCAGCCATGCCTAGCTCAGAATTGGCCTCCTATCTGTGAAATCACAAAGACTCCCTTTTCATGGGGTGGACAGGAATATCAAAGCAAGGTCTGTAAGAGCCAGCATGTCTCCTGAACACCTGCACAGTTAGACGCTGCCTAAGCATGCAGCCCACAGCTGATATTTTAACTCCATCTCACCAACACTGAGCCAAAACAGACTCCTTCAGGACTTTTCAAGCAGCAAGGGATGAATTCAGCGACCACGGACCTGATTCACAAGTTCTTGTGGAGACAAAGTGGTCGCTGAAAATCAAAACACTCAGAGCAATGTATGGCAGTAGATGTTTCTCCTTGTCACAGTCAGTATCACCATTACTGCCACCAGCGTCATCATGGTTGACATCGTGACGTCATCATTACTACCACCACTGACACCGTTCTCATCATCACCATCACTGTTGACATCATTGTTGTTACCACTGTCACCGCTGTCGCCATTACCATTGTCCACATCATCATCGCCATCAGTGTCACTATCACCATCGTTTCTCCGTTATTGGTATCACCTTGTCATCTTTACCATCAATATCATCAGCATCACCATCATAACCACCATTGTCACCACCATTGTTGACATCATCATCATCATGGTCTCTGTCAACATCGTCACTGTCAGTATCAACATCATTGCCTCTGTCAACACCCTCATTTGTCTGTGCCATCGTAGTTACTGTCAACTGTCACTGTCATCGTCATTGTGAACCCCATCTTCTACATCATCTTAGTCACTGTCAACATCATCATCGTTGACTTCATCATTATTGACATCATCTTAATGTCAACATCATCACCTCCATCAACACCATCATCATCTGTCTGTGCTATCATAGTCATTGACAACTGTCACTGTCATTAATTGTCAACATCACCATTGTATATACCATCTTAGTCAATGTCAACATCATCGATTTCAACACCATCATTGTTGACATCATTACCATGGTCTCTGTCAACATCATCATCACGGCCACTGTCATCACTGACAACATTATCACCTCCATCAACATCATCATCATCATAGTCACTGTCACCATCGTCATTTGTGCCATCATAGTCATTGTCAACTGTCACTGTCATCGTAACTGTCAACATCATCATTATCTACATCATCATAGTCACTGTCAACTGTCACTGTCATCATCACTGTGAACATCATCTATATCATCAAAGTCACTCCCAATATCATCAATGTTAACATCATCATTATCTACATTATAGTCACTGTCAACTGTCACTGTCTTCCTCACTGTAAACATCATCATATACATCATCAAAGTCACTCTCAACATCATCAGTCTCAATGTCATCATAGTCACTTCAATGTCATCAATATCAACATTGTCATCTATATTATCATAGTCATTGTCAACTGTCACCATCATCATCTACATCATCATTGCCAACGACATCATCAGCAATGTTGACTTCATCATTATCTACATTATCATAGTCGTCAACTATCACTGTCTTCATCACTGTAACATCATTGTCTCCATCATCATAGTCATTGTCAACTCTCACTGTCAACATCATCAATGACAACTTCATCGTTATCTATCATCAATGTCAACATCATCACAATCATTGTTTACCCAATCATAGTCATTGTCATCGTCACTCTCAACTTCATCACTATCTACACCGTCACAGTCATTGTCAACATTATCATAGTCATTGTCAACTGTCACTGCCATTGAAACTGTCAACCTCATTATTACCTACATCATCATAGTCACTGTTGACACCATCATCAATGGTCCACTTCATCATCATCTACATCATCATAGTCATGGTCAACACCATCATTATCTAATCATAGTTGTTGTCAACATCATCATTATCTACACATCATCTTAGTCACTACCCACACCATCATAATCATTGTCTATGCCATCCTAGTCATTGTCAACTGTCACTATGATTATCATTGTCAACATCGTGGTGGTTGTAACCATTGCTAGCTGACACCGACATTTACATCACCCATCACCCTGTCTACTGTCCTTACCATCACCATCTTCCTCTGCCTCTCGGTATGTGGTGAACACGGAGCACTAGCGATAGATTGTGTTCAACTCCCTCACTAATAGGCATCATGGAATGAAGGCCAGGCACAAAGACTGTTCTGTGTGGAAGTCAGGCAGACACACACACACACCTCCATCCAGGGTGTTTTCTTTGGATGGAGAACACAGTCAGCACACAGCACAGAGAATGCCCCGGGGAAGGGAAACATGCTGCCACCCCAGTGCTGTGAAGTTTCACTTTCCCTTCCCAGCATAGGGAGGCAGTGTCCTTAGCTTCTTGGCTTCCCTTTAGATAACTTTTCAACTAAAATAACCTCTCTTGGGTCTGGAATGTGCCCCCAAAGAAGGCATCTTGTTTGTGGTGCTCTAGAAATTCTGATAGCCATTGAGATCATCTCTGAAGCAAGTTCTGGGCAGAGCTGTGGGTGTGCCATCCAGCTCCCCGTCCAGTCTTCTGGGGAGGCCATCTCTCCATGCCTTCATCACTCCCACACCTTGTCCTGTCCCCTAGGACACAATAACGCTCCTTCAGCTAACAACAGGATGCTGGCAGTGGGGATTCCTGCATAGCTGTTTGTATGTGAGGGAGCAGCCTGCACCCTAAGGCTTGGGGCCGGGAGGACAGAATGGGATGCCTTGGAATCGGCTGGAATCCAGAGCTCAGAAAGCTGCTTCCACCCAGTTCACACTGGTCTAACAAACTTGACTTTTCTGGTGAGACCCCTGGGTAGCTAAATTGTATGGGTTGGTGCTCAGCAGCACGGGGGACACTGGAGTTGCAGCCTTAGTTGTATTGAGCTGCAGGGCAGGCATAGGCTGGGCACTGAGCTGAAGGAGTCAGAGGTGAAGCTCTAGCTCCAGTCTTTGTTGTTGTTATTTCTTTTGATAATGGGTTTTGCTCCGTAATCCAGCAATCCTCTTCCTCATCCTCCCAAGCTCAGGGAATTACTGGCACTCACCACTGTGTTGGCGGCCCAGTTTCCCCACATAGTGAAGGAGCAGAAGCCCGGCTTCCCTGCTCACCCAGCTTGGATTTCATTTAAGCTAGCCTTTGCTGAGCCTTACCCCGTGTCAGTCAATTACATGATCGTCTGACACAAACCTCCCAAAGAGAGTTCTAGTTATCCCAATGGATGGACAAGGAAAGAGAGGCGCAGTGAGGGGTAACTGCCCAGAGTTGCTCGAGAATCACAAGCAGAATCTAGAGGGCTCCAGTGTCTGGGGATGTGGAATCACGTAGAGGGTATTCCCAGCCAGTGTGGGGATGGGACGTCAGGCTGAGACCTAAGAAATGCACAAAGACAACTGGCAGAGGTGGGGCGGGACAAGACTGAGTAGGAGCAGATGCAGAGGTGGTGACTCTGAGGGGACTTTAGCTGTCATTGCAGGCTCCAGTTTGACAGCATGGAGTGAAGCATCAGTCAGGGCTGCTGCCTCCAGGGCCATTTTTCTCTGCTCCTCCCTCATCCCCTTTACCTCAGGTGCCTGGGTACTGTAACCAGCTAAGTTTAACCAGGGCTCCGCCAGAACCCCAAAATAGCTACAGCTTCCAGGAGAAACCAGGAAATCAGTGCAGAGGAACACTGTCCCATTCATCAAGCTGACTTCTACCTTGTTATTTCCAGGCAACATGGCACTGGAGATGAGGTGTGTGTGTGTGTATGTGTGTGTGTGTGTGTGTGTGTGTGTGTGTGTATGTGTATGAGAGAGAGAGAGAGAGCATCTGTGAGTGTGTATGTGCATGTATGTGCTGGGTATGTGTGCATGCATGTGTATGAATGTATGTGCATGTGTGTGTGTTATATGTATATCTGTGATTGTGTATAGAGTGCATCTGTGGGTGTATATATATGCAAGTGTATGTGAGTGTGCATGTTTGTGTATGTGTATATGCAAGTATGTGTATGTGTGTTGCTGGGTTTCTGCAGTGAGTCATTTCTTTGTCTGAAAAAGATTTAGGAACCTTGGGAACCTCATATTGAACCCCCTAGACACACACACACACACACACACACACACATTTTGCCTCACTTCACTTCCCAGCATCTCCAGTCGGTCGCGCTTAAGCAGAGTCGATTTCACACTCAGCTTGAGATAAATGGTCCTCCCTGGCCAGAACCAGTCACAGCTCATCTCCCCTGCCCACCACAGTGATCATAGACTTGAGCGGGGAGACTGGGGTTTCCAACATCCTATGGATTTGGGTACCTGGGAGGGGTAAGCATGGGCTCCTTGCAGGCAGCCGGAGGCCAGGGAAGTAGGTTGTGATGTGAGAAACAGAGATCCGACGGGCTTCGTTTGAGCCAGGATCAAGCCACAACTGAAGCAAGATCCTGGAGGATCGTGGTGTCCTTGAGTCAAAATAAGTGAGTCTCTTTTCAGAAAGCCCCACTTGATCGCTTCTTGGCCTTTTGGCTAAGATCAAGTGCAGAAAGCCCCACTTGGACCATTGTCAGCCGATGGAATACTGTCTGAGTGAGGGGTACTGCAGACAGCCTTGAGGCTTCTGAACACTTTAGGTCTGGGCTGTGGGTAGCACTCAGTATGTGGAATTTGAGGATAGATGCTGGGAATTCTGAGTCAAAGATTTAGGACAGTCACAGACACAATCTAAGAGGTGACGTTAGTTAGATCCATGGGGCATTAGGTCTGCTCACTTGTGGCTTACTCAAAAGAGAAGGATCATAACTATTTTGGCTGTTACCTACCTACCTGGTCATCGTGTTTTGTGAGTCACCTCAGGTTTAACTCTCCTGTCTGCAAGCGAGTGAGTGTCACCAGGACTGGTCTTGCATTTAACCTTGGCAATATCCCAAGGGCAGTAAACACTCCCAGGAATGGCTTTTGCCATGACTGACAGAGCCTTGACTGAGCCTTGACTGACAGAGCCGCAGCTTATGTTGCCTGCTCAAAGAGTTCAGCCCGTCTCCTGCATCCACCCTTGGACCCCCGATTCATGAGATGGCACCTCACAAACAGGTCAAGGCAGAACCATTTCTTGTGCGTCTTTGAGGCAGGTACTGGGATGACCCCGTTGTATAAACATGGAGGTCAAGTTCAGAGAAGTAAATCTGCCTGTCAACGTGGTAAATGAAGTACATGCAAGTACAGACCCTACACAGGACCGAAGATTTCAACAGGGCAATAGAAAGTGGATAGGTCACCTCGTCAGGGCTGATTCCAGTGCAGCAAACCTCAGTTCACAGGCTGAGCAAAGTGTTCGATTGGAATCTCCTCCATTAGTCAGGAGAGCCCTGGCTATTGCCTACAGGTCTCTAACACCCTAGCCTCAGGCTCGGAGCCCCAAGAGGCTGTTGGAGCTGCATCTGGCTGCCTTTAACTATAAAAGGCTTCCTTAGGGAAAGGCACATTGGTTTTATGTTTTCAAGTGAGTTAACTTCCAAACAAACAAAAAAATTTTTTTTTTGGTAGAAATGTCCAACGGACAGAGAACTGAGCAACTGTGGGAGAGAGCATGAGGCAGTGTGCTTATGGGGTTCATCTTGATCTTGGAAGGGTCTCCATTCCATGCCCAGCTGAACCCCAAACTATGGTCTCGTCAACTCAGCCATAGAGGGTCCAACACAGAGATAAAGGAGCCAGTACATCTGGAAGATTCCCCCTTCTCCCGTACTCTGTCTCAGGCTCAATGCCTGTTTGCTACAGCTGACAAGAAGACGCCACCAACCAACAATAAACTTACAGCAGAAGTCTATACTCATTGACCTTTCAAGTAGGATTGGGTTCCTCTGAGCTAGTTGTTCCCAACCTGTGGGTCACAACACCTTTGTAAGGGGTCAAATGACTCTTTTGCAGGGGTCGAATATCAGATATTTACGTTATGATTCATTACAGTTATGAAGTAGCAGCAGAAATAGTCTTCTGGTTGGGGGTGACCACAGCATGAGGGACTGTGTTAAAGGGAACACTAACTGTGTTAGGAAGGTGAGAACCTCTGAAGTCTGAGGGCATGAGGCTTGCCCTGACTTTACCAGACGACTGGTAGCCACACCCACCCCCCTCGTGCCTGCAAGCTGGCCTCTCATGTCTATTTACCCCCCCCATCTTAAATTATTATTACAATTGCTTGACAATTTCATAATTTACATAATAAACTGGAGTGGCTCTCCTGCCCTGTTCCCCTCTCTCACCCCTCCCTCTCCCACGGGACCCTTCCTTCACCACACATCCATCTTACTCAGGCCTCTGTTTTGGGTGAGACCCATCGATAACCAGTGCTGCTTGCCAGTGTGAGGGTGGAGGTGGTTTACTGCTCAGCTTCCCCAAGCCTGGCTCTTATGGCTCCTTTCTCTGCTCTTCCCTCGTTCTCGGAGGGAGGGCAAGGAAGGCGGGAAGAGCTGAGGACAGTATATCCCCTTTAGGGCACACCTCCAGTAACTCCCTTCTCCCTGCTAAGCTGCTCCTCCAGTGACCCCCATCTCCCAGTCGGTCACTCAGCTATGAGTCCATCGGTGGATGACCCGATAGCTAGGTCAGAACCCTCGTGACCCAGTCAGTTTTGAGCACTGCCACACTGGGGACCAAGCCTCAGCACGTAAGCCTTAAGGGACAGGGACACGCCCGATCCAAATCGTCACAATCCCTAAACACACCGTGGTGGTTTGTTTATGGTGGCTCTATGAGGCAGGTTGGAATTTATGCTATTTGGCAGACAGATAAACTGAGGTTCAGGGAGGGGAAGACTTCATCCAAAGCCATAGACCCAGCCGTGCATCATGGTTACATCAAGACTGGGTATCATCAACCTCCCCTGTGCTATCTAACTGCCTGCCCGCTGCAGGCACTGCCCTCCGTGTTACATCCCCACCTTATAAGTTAGAAAACTGAAGCTCCCTCTGAGAAATGCCAATGAGGCCATACTGCTGCTGAGACTGAGCTGAGGAACCTCCAGGTCTGCACCATCTCTCTGGTCTGTCAGTCTCCACCGGGGAAGCCAGCAGGCACTCGCTATACTATGGTGGGCAGAGTCACACCCAGTAGTCTACAGAGGGCTGTAGCTTTAAGGAGATCTGACTTCTGATGCTCCTATTTACCAAAGCGCGGAGGGCCTGCATGGAAACTACATGTCCTCTCTGGGGACTTTTCCCCCAGGCTGTGGCTATGTAGCTCAGGCCTCTCTCGCGGGCGGTGGTAGCTAGCTGTAAGGCCAGCCTGCCCCATGGTGTTGAGGGGGGAAACTCACAGGCTACACAGAGGTGTGCATCTGAGCTGGGGTGTCCTGTAGAATCAGGCATTCAGAGCATCATCATAGTCCTGCTTTGGGCTCATGCTGGAGTTGACAGGGATGTGATCCCATCAGAAGCTGAGGAGGGTTAGAATTGCTTTGCATTGTGGATCAAACCATATGTCACATGCATGTCACACATCACTGCTCACAGGACACCAATCAAATCACATCATTCGTATCATATCATGCCACATCCCAACAGTCACGTCACACCATGTCTGTCTTATATCACACATAACCACAGAGGGCTGGGATCCAGAAGCAGCTCTGTCTGTCCAGCCACTGGGCTCTGCAGAGTCCCAGCCCTGCCCACTCCAGTCCAGCCCCGCCCACTCCAGCAGCACTGTTCCCATTCCCCGAGACACACCATCAGGACTCACTGTCATTTTGCGTCCTGGAAGCAGCTTGTGCTCACGTTCAGTTCAGAGGGCTCCCGGATAGCAAGTCTTCATCCAGACCAGCCAAGCCACTAGGTTAAATCTGAAGCTGAAAGGAGCAGGCCTCAGCTCTCACACAGCCGGCCGAGTCCGGCTGGGCAAATGTCTTCATCCGAGCGCATGAGGAACCCCAGAGGCCTGTGCTGTCAATAACAGACCCAGCGGTGCCAAGTCCTTGGACTGTGTCTCTAGCCCGGGGCGGTTTTATGCTGGAAAAAATGTCACCAGGGAGAAAAGCCCGCATTGTCAACAGGCCTACCTCCCACAGCTGCCTTTCCCATTGAGGGATGCTTCAGGGACCCTCCGGGCCTGGAGACGGAGTCCTGCCGTTCATGTGACCGGAGTGGTGGGAGCATTGTGGCTCAGTGTTTGCTGAGCGCTTACTCTCTTGTGGACTGGTGGAGGCGGGGAGTAGAGACGGTACAACAGAAACCTGTTCCATTGGGGCTGCACTGGGCAGAGGCAGCTTCGTGTGGGGAGCTTGTGCTTAGCCACGCCCATCTATATCTGACTTTTCCAAGACAAGCAGGGGTTCTTTCCCAACAGGGTGTGAGGACCGAAAGAGTTAATAGGACCCGGCCAGGATCATCACAGAGCCAGAGATACAGAAGGGCTGAAGGGGGAAGTCTAGAGAAGAGAACCCACTGGGAAAAACCACCCTGAATGGTGTAAAGTTACAGACAACGTTTAGCCTGGAGGGCTTTGCCTGTCCCCCACACAGCCTGTCGAGGTGTGATCTCATGCCCAGGAGGCTCAGGAGGAAGGTTGGCGGCACTGCACAGAACACAACAGCAGGGACTGGCAGAGGGTCAGGGCAGCTTGCAGGTGAGGGATCAGGCATCTAAGACACAAAAATGCAAGGAAGGAAAGTCAGTCACAGCCTGGTGTCCCCACAGGCAGGATGGGTGCCACCTCCAGATCTAAGCTCACAGATATTCAGTAACTATATGGGTTAAACAACAGTGTCAGTCAGGGCAGAGGAAGAGCCCGAGTCCAATGATCCAGCAGCTCCTTGAAGGGCTACTGCCTTTGTGCTCTGGCCTGGAGCTCCCTGCTCCCTCCCCTAGGGCACTAGTGCCCTAAGGTGTGTAATTTAATCTCTGGGTGTCCAGTTCTCTGCCTTACTCCAAGAAGGGGGTCAGTGGGGTGAGGCGCAGTGTTAGCATAAATTATTGACCCAGAGCACAGCAGCCTCGGGAGGGGTTTGTGGGCGGGCAGCCTTGGAAGCTGGAGCACAGCTGGTCAGAGAGCCCAGGGGAGCCCAGGGGAGCCCAGGATAGCACTGTGGCTGGGTGGTTGAGTGACCTCAAATGAGCTGCCCCTGAATTCCAGAGGATTTGCTTCTATGATAGACACCCCCCCCCCCCCCCCCCGCTATCTGTCACTCTATAATTTCAAGCAGGTGGCCAGACTATGACATTTAGGCAGAAACAAGAATGACCTTCAGGGGCTGGAGAGATGGCTCAGCGGGTAAGAGGGCTGACTGCTCTTCCAGAGGTCCTGAGTTCCAACCCCAGCAACCACATGGTGGCTCACAACCACCTGTAATGAGATCTGACACCCTCTTCTGGTGCGTCTGAAGACAGCTACAGTGTACTTACATATAATAAATAGATAATAAATAAACCTATCTATCTATCTTTGGGTCGAAACCATAGGGGCCAGAGAGAGAAGAAAAAGTGTCTGAAGACAGCTACAGTGTACTTATATATAATAAAAAATATTTTTAAAGAAATCAAAGGTACACTATGTAGATGGGAGAAATCTCTGTGGTTGCAAGGGGCTCACACAGCAAGGGGATGAACAATGGGGACAGAGTCTAAGGAACAGAGTGAGTTCTTTATTGTGCCTGGCAGTTGTCACCATTGAAGACTGTACGAGAGGGAGCCCTCAGCCAGTCACAGGCCTCAGTAACACATACATCGCCCCTAAGCTGCTCCGATAGGATTCCGGAGGACCCGAGAAGCCCAGCAGGAACGCTCTACTTTCTGCTCACTTTTTTTTTTCTAGACAGAAAGCTTTCCCCAAAGTCAAGTCTAGTCCTGCGCAGAAAATTATAAACATCCCGAGTAAGCCAGAAGGAGCCGCTACAGCGAGTCCACACTCTGTCCATTGCTATGATAAACACCACGACCAAAAGCAAACAGGTCAGGGCAGGAACCTGGAGGCAGGAGCTGATGCAGAGGCCATGGAGTGATGCTGCTTACTGGCTTGCTCCCTGTGGCTTGCTCAGCCTGCTTTCTTTTTTTTTTTTTTTTTTTTTTTTTGGTTTTTCGAGACAGGGTTTCTCTGTGTAGTCGTGGCTGTCCTGGAACTCACTCTGTAGCCCAGGCTGGCCTCGAACTCAGAAATCCGCCTGCCTCTGCCTCCCAAGTGCTGGGATTAAAGGCGTGCGCCACCACGCCCGGCTCAGCCTGCTTTCTTATAGAACCCAGGGCTACCAGCCCAGGGATGCTCCACCCACAGTGGGCGGGGTGGGCGGGGCACCACGCCCACCCACACCAACCATCCATCATCAACCAAGAAAACGCCCTACAGACTTCTGCACAGGTCAACCTGATATTTTCTCTATCGAGGCTTCTCTCCCCGGATGACCCTAGCTTGTGTCAAGTTGACAAAAAAAAAAAAAAAAAAAAAAAAAAACTAAAACTAAAAACAAAAAACAAAAACCAAACAAACAAACAAAAAAAACCAAAAACAGGACACCAGCCTCTTCTCCACTCGTTAACTCACTCTCCAGGAGGAGGGTCTCGTGTGGGAGGGGCAAGGGGAAGATATGATTGTTCAAACTCCCACAGCGCCTGAAGGGATATCAGACGCTTAGTGCCCCCAACACCAGCTATGAAGAAGGTCCCCTGTCTTACAGAGATGGAGTTGTGGGTGCTGAGGGCCCTGTGGACAGGTGTGTCCCTAGGGACGGACACCTTGCTGCACCCACAGGAGGGAGAATTAAGCATCTTGTGCGAGAACTCCATGTCGGGTTGAGGGGTGTGTGTGTGTGTGTGTATGTGTGTGTGTGTGTGCAGAAAACCTGGGGCCTGAAGGACAGCTGCATTTGGGGGCTGGGATGGATTCCACACACCTTATACACCCACGCCCATCTGCCTCTGTGAAGTCCTGCTTCCTACAGAGACCGGGCCAGGTTCCAACCGGTTCTTCAAAAGGCTCCTCTGAAACCCAGCCACCACATGCCATTCCTGAAAGTGAGGGGTCCAGCTCACAGGGAAGTGAGCAGATAAGAGATGGAACTGTCCCCCAAGCCTCTTTAGAAACATTGTGGGTGTTCTTGGCCTCACTACCGCCATAGGCTAAGCTGGGGTTTTCTGTCACCCGCAGGAGAACCACTCGGTGAGTTGCTTCCAGGTGACCCCATGGTCAAGAGGCATGTGGGAGGGGAGGTGCCCCTCCCCCAGGCTTCCCAGCCCATCCCACTCCTCTCCTTGGCAAACCAACGTCTGGCTCTCTTCTTCCCATCTGACTACCACACGATGCAAAACCAAGTTTAAAAAAAAAAAAGACTATTTTCTGCTCACACGAAATTTTTAGTTTTGGCGAGCCTTCGGGAAAACACTTTCAACGCGCGGCGTCTGAGCAGTTGAGCTGCTACAGAAAGGAAATTCAGCTGGGACAGAATGGGGCCCGTGTGTGTGTATGGGAACTGCTTCATACAGGCGTCCCTGACAGTTCCCCACACACCTCCAGAATTGCCTCCTCGGCCAATGGGGTTGAAGGGCCAATAATAACAATAAAAGCGTGTCTAACGAATACTTGTGTAGCTCTGTCAGGTACTGGTCTTTGCATGAATAACCTCACTTAAGCCTGACCAAACATTTTGTATGTATCATCTCATTTAAACCTAAACACTTTGTATGTATCATCTCATTTAAACCTAAACAAACAATTCGCATGTCTCATCTCATTTAAGCCTAACCAAACACTTCTCAAGTTAGTATTTTTGTCATTTGCAGTGAACACATAAGACACCTAAAGCTCAAAGAGGTGAAGCAACCTGCTCAAGGCCACACAGCTCATAAATGGTAGGGCTGAGATTCGAATCCAGCTCTATCTGGCTCACAAGTTCGCTGAGAGCTCCAGGGTGATGGGGGTTGGCGTTTCCCCGAGCATCAACCTCCTGGATTATCGGGGGGGTGGGGTGGGATTAAACCACCTGTTCTTTGCCCGGTCAGTCACTCACTCAACAACCAGATCATAACTAAGTCCTTGTTGTAAGATTGGCACGTGGCTACAAGGCTGATTAAAACCCTGAATAAAACCCAGCTCCTCCCTGAAAGCCACGATCTGTGTGTGTGAGGAGCGACGAGATCCACGGGGTAGCTCTGGTTAGGGGGTGAGGCCAGCCCTGCACATTGGCTATCTTCCAAGGCTGTCACTATCCCCTGAGCCCGGTCCTAACAAGCTACCAGTGAAGTCACAAGTCACATGTGCACTAGAGTGAATGCTAGAACTGTCTTTATGCAAACAGGGAAACTGAGGCCTAGAAAGCAATGAGTCTTGGCTGAGGCCTACTGAGCAGATGAGGCAGAGGGTGGGATATCAAACAGGACCCCTGCAGGGCCTCCCTCCCTCTGCAGCAGGGGGAGCACACTGGTGCTGCACACTGGAAGTTGCCTCCCTCAGGAGAGCATCCCCGTGCTTCTTCTTGTCCCCCCCAAAACGTGCCCACATCCTAGTTCCCAGGACTGTGATGTGATTGGTAGGCCTTCAGATGAGAAGCTGGTCTGGGTCACGTGGGGGACAGGATGGCACCACAAGAGAGAGAGGCAGGCAAGGACACCAGCATCGAGGAGGAGGATGAGCTGAGACCTGGGTGTGGCGGGTGCCAGCTCTGGACAAGGAAGGGGCAGCAGGCCCAGGAATGTGGACAGCTTCGTGAGGCTGGAGAACACCCAATGCTTTGAGTGTCTCCAGCGTGTTGGCGTGACCCAGAACTTGACATTAGCCGAACAGGTTCCATTTTGTCCTTAGGGCACGTTTGTCCCTGTGGCTGTTCTAAGGCAGAGTGGGAGATGGCTGCTGAGAGGGACACACCGCCAGCACTCTCGGGGAACACTTAGTACTTCTAGGCCTCTGGCCCACCTGCCGTCCATGTCCTGGCTGTACCTGGATGAGGACAGCCGCTGCCGCATGCAGGGTACAGACAGGAGCCCTCACATCCTTTCTCAGGCCTGTAACTTGGGCCAGTCTCACGGACTCTCTCTTGTCCTCTGTCCCGCTGTCTGCCTGGGGTGGTCTGTGGGGACCACAACAGTGTGTTCCCTACTCTCCACAGTTCTGGTACTCTCCACATCTCCGGTGCTCCCCACATCTCTAGTGCTCCCCACATCTCTGGTGCTTCCCCAGGGTAGCTTGAAGAAGCTCGGGACTTGCCTCCCTTCCCCCCCCCCCCCCCAGCTCCACTCTCTGCAGGGCCACTGAGCTCAGCCAAGCCCTTCTACCAAGGCACAGGGTCCTTTCCCCCCACATGTTTGCCCTTTGACTTGGCAAGCTTAGAATGGAAAAAGCAGCAGCCCCTCCCCCCTCCCTGTGTCTGACTCTGGGATGCTGGGCCAGTCCTTGCAACCTCTACCCTCCGTGCAAGCCTTCAGCTGCTGTGCTAGCCCCCCCGAAAACAGATCCTCCAAACACACCCCAAAACTCACAGTCTCTTGCGTGAGGTCAAGAACAAAAAGGGCAGAGGTGTTGCTACCTCAGTTCTACCTGGGATGTTCCGAGAGAGGAGCCCGGGGACTCGGGCTGTGGTCATCACAGCCCGCATCCTCAACTTGAGTTGCTCGCTGACGTACACCAAGACAGAGCTGCTTAAGACAAAGTCAGAAAGCCCCTGCTTCTCTTACACCATAGCAGAGTCAGCTCTCCTCTAGGCCTGTCCTGTGTTCATTTCTCAAGATTTTTCAGAACAATCCTCTGGGATTCCCTTTACAATATGGGGAAACTGAGGCACAGGAATTAAGTCGCCTGTCAGAGGTGCTCAGCTAGCAAATTCTCGAGTGTGTCACAGGCTGTGACACAGCTGAGGTCTGTCAGGAACCCACCTCACACAGATGTGGCACTCCTCACCTTACACCGCTAGATGTTATACTTCCAGCCACCCGTGTCTTACACCCCAGCTGTCTCCAGGGCCACTCACTGTCACAGCCAGGGAAAGGAAGCTCAAGTCTCCACCTTTGGGTTTCCATGGATACCTGGATAAGTCTTGGGTGTCCTCTTTGCCCTGAGGCCAACTCCATCAGCCACAGGGCACATCCTTCTTACTCGTTGGCCCGTTCTGCACACGCTCCACCCCGGGTCACTCTGCAGCGTCGTCGGTGGCTGTCAGGCTTCAGCCTCTGGCCACTCGGTGGCTTTCTGATCACCCCAGGAGCCCGGCTGGAGGCTGCAGAGCTTGGCACTCTTGTATTCACGTCTCTGAGCGAGCCAGGTACACACTGGTCCCTTGTTCGCCTGCCTCTCCACCCTGCCCTGCTCAGGTTGGAGCCTTGCCTGGAGCTGGACAGGGCTCCAACTTTGTCATTCCTTGGCCATGTCCCTATCGGTTGCCCATGGGGAAACCGAGTCATGGAGGGCATTTGCTGAAATTCTCTGAAACTAGAGCTGGCTGGCTCCAGGCTGCCAGCCTGTCTCCCTCCATGGGGAGGTTTCTGGGTCTGATTTCTGTCTGTCTTCTTTCTCCTTTTCCTCAGTTTTCTCCAACGTCCCAGGGGATGAGGGGTCTACTAAATGCCCTCATTGTGAAGCGCCAAAGACTCCCGGCTGCCTTGAGACAGACCCAGGAGGGCAGTGACGTCTCGGCAGGGATCTGTGGCCCTCTTATCAAGCTCAGTTCTCCTTCTGTCCCAGGCAGGAGGGGGGGCGGTGGCGGGGGTGGGGGAGGCAGAAACTTGCTGGAAAGAACTGGTTGGACCTCAGGGGAAGCCAACCCAGTCTCAGGAAAAGAGAAGTGTTATCTCGTCAAAGAGAACAACTAATTAGCCATTCCCCTGTGGAGGAGCTTTTCACAAAAGCTCTCAGAGAGAGAGAGAACAGGAGCTTCCCAGAGAGCCGACCCACGGAGCCTCATGCTGGTGTGCTTCATAAATGTTTTGGTAGCTCTACAGTGTACAAGGTGTCTTGGGAAGGGTGGGGCGGGGGCAGGCCACATCTGGCTTTTGATCCCAAGTAGCTTTGCACCTTGGATGAGTCTCCTTTCCTCCTGACCTCAGTTTCCCCAAGTGTAAAATGACGAGGGGTGTGGATGGGTGTTCCAGATGTTCTCAGCTCACCCACCTCTGCCGCACACACCACAGGGCTGGGAAGACACACAGAGCTTGTTATTCCAAATCAGCTCCCGTTCTTTCCAGGCAACCAAGGGCCTGGCTACGTTGCCGCATCCCAGGGTGGCTGGCGGCAGGGGTGTTGAAAAGTGATTGAGTGAACCCAGAAGCTCCTAACAGGGTTAGGGCGGTGAGGAGCCCGGCAGGTGAGCAGCACTGGGGACTGGGCAGACAGAATCTGGGTGCCTGTGGATATGGCCGATGGCAACAGCATCTGGGGCCTGGGATAGTGAAGCTAGAAGAGGGCCTGGTCATTCTGAACCTTTCCAGCAGGGATTGGCAAAGTCTTTGCCCATAGATCCTGGTTACCCGGGGGCACTCAGCTCCAGAGACTATCCACACTAGCCAGAGAAGGGTCAATAAACCTGAGACTGAATCTCCAAAGCTGTGGGTCCTGGTTGTGTCAGCCCTTAATCCTTTAGTTCTTCTCTGGCCACTGTGGCCTCTGTGACCCTCTGCCCAGAATGAAATAACTGGAGTCCTAGAGAGGATGAGAGAGTGGGTGTGCGTTATGCTACCACAGAAACATGCTCTGTCTAACTCAGGGCTGTCACCTGAGGGCCGCCCCAACCTTTCCACAACAACCATCTGTCACCGTGACTCCTGCTCAGACTCTGCCTCCGAGTGCCTCGGTCACTCAGTCTCTCAGCAAACATTCGGTGCACACCATAGCCACCAGGTCACATTGCTACTATAATGGAGTCACAGACATGGCAGCCCTCATGACCCCTGTTCCGGGGTCACTGTTAAGGGATCAGTGTAGCCCAGGCTGGCCTGGAACTCCCCCAAATGTGGAACTTCCTGCCTCAGCTTCCTAAGCATTCAGTGCAGGGATTACAGATGTGGGGCACCACACAGTACCCCAGTGCTGTCTTTAAATAACACTTTCCTGTCTTTTCTCAACCTCCCCACAAAGCTACATGCTGAACGCAGCAAGCTAAAGACCTGCCGTGACACAGTCTACACCATGACCTTGTTTCACCCCTCATTCCAAAGACTCCACTTGGGATGCCATCTCCCCAAGGAAGCCACGCTGGACCCCCAACCATCGAGGAGAGGCCTTCCGCCTTCTCCTGCCAGTCAGTGCCTGGCTGTGCTTTCAGGCTGTGTGTCTGTCCTGCGGGACTGGGCAGCAGAACACTCCTCACCATTCCCAGGGCTGCCTGGGACCAGGGTATCAAGAGGGTTGAGGTTCATTGCTGAGGCTGGAGAGATGCCGGGCAAACCCCAAGTGGGTTACAGTGGTTCTCTCTGGGCTTTGCAGGATTCGTTCATACCTAATAGAGGAGTTAGGATGTAGGACCAGACTGCAGGGCTACTCGGGAAGAACTAGCCCCATCCTGCATTGTTTGAGCATCAACACCTCAGGGGTGTTGCTTTCCAGCTGAGGCCCAGGCTCCCGGGCAGAGGCCATCTCCACTCTCTTACTTCCAGTAGAGGAAGGTCTCCAGCCACACCCTCCTGCCCAGGCAGGAGGAGGAGATCCCCAGATGAATAGTGATTGCAGAGGCCTGGTCAACCTGAGCCTGGATTCCAGCTCCTTGTCTGGGCTCAGTCACTATAGGCAGGCCTCTGCCTCCTCACCTTGGAGCACCTTGTCCCTGCCCAACCCTGGTGGCCTTTGAGTCAAGGCAGGGGCTGCTCAAAGAGCTTTTGTTCACACAGGTCAGACCCTTGGGAATTTTCTGTGACAGAGAATGACCTGGTTTGAAGCAGGATGTGGAGCTAGGTGTGGCATTTGTCCGTATACCAACTCTTGGGAGGCTGAGGCAGGAGAATAGCCAGGTTAGGGCCAATCTAGACTACATATTGGGACCTTGTAGCAAAAGATTCCCCCACCCCCTAAGCCCCTGAAGCGGTGTAGCAACTAGCCATTGTCTGTGCATGGGGCCTAAGCATTTCCTGGCCAGCTGGCCCCAGACAGAATTATCTGGGAATATGGGGTCGGCTCTATGATAATCAAGACCCATATATACAAACAAAAAACCAGCGTGGAGAACCAGACAAGTACCACGAATGCATCCATGCAGCCACCGGCCCCACAGCAAGTAGTGTTTCCAGGACATGTCCTTCTGCACTGCCCACCTCCCTACCCTTTGATTGACACTCTCTCTGCCTGAGTGCACATAGATCCCCAGAACTGTAGTTACCTTCCATTTTGAGCTTCTTCTTTTGGGGCGGGGGAGTTACGGGACAGGGTTTCTCTGTGTAACCCTGGCTCTCTAGGAACTCACGTTGTAGACCAGGCTGGCCTCAAACTCGGAGATCCGCCTACTTCTGCCTCCCGAGTGCTGGGATTAAAGGCGTGCACCATCACGCCTGGCCCATTTTGTGCTTCCTATCCTCAGAGTTTTGTAGCACGTGCCTTTTGCTAATTGGGCCTTTGTCCATTGGTATTATTTTAGCACAGGCTCTGATGCTGGCATACAGCTGGAGTGCGTCCATTGTTGGGGCTGTATACTATTCCTTGGTTAGTCCAAGTCTTTTTTTTTTTTTGGTTTTTCGAGACAGGGTTTCTCTGTGTAGCCCTGGCTGTCCTGGAACTCACTTTGTAGACCAGGCTGGCCTTGAACTCAGAAATCCGCCTGCCTCTGCCTCCCGAGTGCTGGGATTAAAGGCGTGCGCCACCACGCCCGGCCGGTTAGTCCAAGTCTTAACTCTCCCTGTGCATTCTGGGATCACAGATTTTTAAATGGCTTCTTTTCTGTTAACGGTGTTACGGGACATGCCCTGTCCAGCGTGTATGGTGCAGAGATGGCTGAGTGCATTAGTCAGTGCTGTCATTTGCTCAAACAGGCATGCAGATTCACACACCCTAACATGTATGTGGGTGTCCTGAGGTCTCCATTCGGCTCCATCTGTCAACTTCCAATCTGCTGAGCTTTGTGCTGCACCAGTGTGAGCCTGGAAAAGGATCAGACCCAGTGGCAGCCAGGTCCTAGTTCCTGGGCAGCCAGTCAAGAAGAGGCCTGTGTCATGAGTCAGCCATAGGTCTCTAAGGAACTGACACATCTCTAGATGTGGCCATATCCAGGGAGGGACTCAGGACTGCCAAGAAGGCAGGCTTCATCCTGAAAGGGGAAGTGCAGCCGACTGGGCACAGCATGTGTAAAGGTCCTGGGGCAGGCAACATGAGTTTAAGTTCAGAAAACAAGCCCGGAGAGGTCAAGAGTGTGGAGATGGCAGAGCTGACATCAGGGTGTCCGTATTGTCTAACAGTCTTCCAGGATGCACACTGCCAAGGAGACTCCATTTTATAAGCAGGTTTGACTCCATTCTGAGGGAGGAGGAGGAGGACGACGACAACGAAGACGACGATGGATGGGGCCAGAAACGTTTCTGGCCCCATCTGTCAGGTTCCACCCAGGCAGCAAGGGAATAAATGGCGTATTCCCCAGGGTTAAGAAGGCATCTGCCTCTATTATTAGGGAAGGTTGAGACTCGGGGACACAAGGATGTGTTAAAATCATAGAGGGAAACGGGGCCCAGAACTTATGGGACACCAAGTAAAGGGTGGAACTCCCTCACCTGGGCTTCATAAAGTGATAGACCCCTATCCCTGTGGTGGCATGCTCCACATTAATCTGTCACCTGATACCTGATACTTGCTGTGTACATCAAGGACCCAGGACTCCCCAGCCTGGTCCCTCAATGTTGATGCGGGCTACTGTCTGCTGGCCCAGTCACCTGCCATCAGGACCTGGACCCACCCCATTGTTTCCTGCCAAGGAGCATTTCCTGCTGTCGGTCTCAGGTTTGACCTTTCACTTTATGACTCTGCAGTTTTGCCTTCAAACCCAACTCCGGTGCAGCTCCCTCGGCTCACCATCTCATCCGCAGACTCCCCCAGCCTTCCGGAGCCACCCAACCTCTGCAGAAGCTGCCGGGGCTTGCATCCATTCTGAAACAACACCCACATGCACACACATACACACATTCATATACATATGTGCACATCACACACCACACATGTTCTCACACACATGCATACATTCATACACATATGTGTACACACATACATACCATACATGTTCTCACACACAGGCACCCACTTACATATACAACACATGTTCACACACACATATACATCCACACATATGTACACACACATACACACTACATGTGTTCACACATATGATTTCACACACACACACATACATACATATACACAAAAATTCACACATCCGAGTCTCGCAGACACACATGCGCACATGCAGGGACACACATTCACGTGTGCACATGCACATTTATTTACTCTGTGCTCTGAGAGCTAGCGGTTAGTCACTAAGGCAGTAATATAAGAGCCTGCATTCATTTGGGCCAGGCCACCAAGGCAAACAAATTACATGACAAACTGTGATCACTGAGACACTACACCTTGCGAATTTGCTAGTCGATAAAATTCTGACACCATGGAAACAGGGTCGTGCCTGCCTGTTTCTGACAGGACACAGCCAGTGGGCAGAAGGCTGGGAGAGAGAGAGGCCCGTGGCTCTCCTCTCACAAGAGGAGGGAGCTGGGGGTTGAAAGTGCAGTTCTATGAGTGCTGATTGTGAGGCCAGAGCCTAGGGGTGCAGAGGGGGGAGTAAGAGCTGAAGCTAAAAGGGGGGGGAGGAGGGAGGGAAGAAGCAGGGGAAGAGGAAGACAGAGGGAGACAGACAGACAAAGAGGGAGATCAAAAACGTGAAAGAGAGCTGGGAAGGACCTGCCTTCCTCTTATTGGGCTGCTGGGGCTGTAGTGTGCAAGGACCTGTTTTATTGAATGCCTACTATGTGCTAGCACACCCACAGGGCACACAGTTCAAAGTGAGGCAACCAGGGGGAAGTCCTCCCTCCCCTGGAGGCATGGCAGCCCAACCTTCTCCTCAGCCTCTGCAGTTTTATCCTGGGAAACCAGGGAAAGCAAAACCAAATGCTTCTCCACCCCAGAGGTGGCTACTCCCAAAGGTGCCTGGAGCCACCATCTGATTCAGAGCAATGCGGCGGGGGTGCGGGGGGGGGGCTTCTGGGGTCCTTCCCAGCACTGGAGGGGGGTGTCTCCTGGCACCCACACTAGCAAGGCCCTTCTGAGAAGGAGGAGGTACAGATGACTTCCCAGAGAATGGAGGCCAGTGTTCAGCACCCGTGTATGCACGTGCATGCACACACACATGCATGCACATGTACACGCACATGCACGCACATGTGCGTATGAGTGTGCAGACAGAGCAGGGAGTGGCTAGTAGTCTATGGGTGTGAAGTCCAGCTATGGGCTCCCAGATTGAAGGCTTTCTTCTCACTGTCCTAGCTGAGAGCCTGCCTGGCCGGTGGGACACCCTGTCAGTGTCAGCTTGTGTACTGGAGGCAGGGGAAACCCGTGCAGCTCCTTTCAGCCATGAAGCGCTCAGCTTGCCTGCCAGTCACTTTGATAGGACTGGTACCAGAGAGGCATTGGCTCTCCCCTGAGGCTCTCCCCTCCCTGACCATCTGCTAGTGTCTGTGGCCTGGGAAACCACAGAGGGCAATCCACAACCCCGTCTCAGACCCCGAGGCTTTGGTTGGTCACCAGCAACCCTGATGGAGAATTTGGCTGTAATTTGAGAATCGCTCAAAGTGGTTCAATTATGTGGTTTCGGGGATACTGATGGGATTCTGTGCCAAAAGGAAAGAGAAAGCTGGGCTGAGAAGGAAGTTCATAAAAGCAGACATGAGCTTAAGGACATGTAAATTGTAGGAGGGAAGGGAGGAGGGGGAAGGAGAGCAGGAGGGGGAGGGGAGGGAAGGGGGAGGGAAGAGGAGGGGGAAGGAGAGCAGGAGGGGGGAGGGAAGGGGGAGGGGAGAGGAGAGGAGGTAAGGGGGAGGGGGAGGAGGGAGGAAGACACTCAAGTTCCTGGATCTAGCCGAGCCTGAAGCTGGCTAGATGTTTACGAAAGTGGATACATTCCTCTTTCTGACCGAGAGTAAAAGAATGCAATAACATTTAAGTTGAGATTTGTATCTCTCAGGAGGACACAAAGAATGCATCACGGGTGGATGCCACTGTTATTTCCGTGTTGCACAGGACTGGGCTAAGGTCACCTGCCCCACCGTGAGCTGTGCCTGCAGAGAGACAGACCAGCCTCCTCCCTCCCATCCCATTTCTCACAGAAGTAGCTGGGTTAGAAACCTTAGCTACACAGGTTGGGGGGTTGGGGGATTGGGGGGTTGGGGAGGGGGCTGTCCCCTGTTGCCAGGAGCAGAGGCATAGGGCTCTTAGAAGCTGTGTGTGTCCATACTTCCCTGGGCCTTGTGCTGCGCTAGGGTGGGCGGGAAAGGTGGCTGTGCGGAAATGGGGTACATAATTAATATTGGAATCTGTTCCCGTGCCATAAGGAGAAAAACTGAAGCTTTCAGTGCCATCCCGCCCCCCCCCCCGTGCTTTTTAATTTTTTTTCATCAAAACACAGCTGGGGGGTTGTTTTCCGGAAGGGTCGGAGTCCCCTTTAATAAAAAGAAACTCATTAATAGTCGTTCAAACAGCCCACGGGCCACCAGCTGACAAGGGGGTTCGTGGGACTAACAACAGTTTAGGAAACCCCTAAGACTCTCCCTCCTGCTACCCCCCCCCCCCCCCACCTCAACACCAAAACTACTTCATGAACAGAAGCCGCTGCTGTATCCTGGCTCCTGGGGGCGGGGTGGGGGGTGGGGTCTGTGGACTCCCTTCATCTTGCCTCCTGCTGCTCTGGCCAGTGTCACGAAATCATCTAAACCCTTTCAATCAAAGCCTTTAGGAGCCAGAAGACATCGGAGCCACCTGAGGTCCCCATGTGTTCTGCTGGCCATTGCCTGCTTCCTACGCACAAAGCCCTCCAGCTGGTGCCCCGGGGTTCAGTCACGGGGCCTCCGGCTTTGCCCCTGCTGTTTCTGCGATCTGTCCACAGCCTCAGCTAGCTCCCCTGCCTCGCTTGTCTCTGGAAAGCTGCCTGCGCACTACCCCGTGGCGCATATTCCTGGATGAGCTCACTTGGGGTATGTGTTCCCAGGCTCCTTTCAGCGATAATAATACAAAGGAGTCTCCCGTTTCCCTTTTCAGGTTTCTACAGAGCCTGGCACACCACAACACAAATCAGTGGGCTCTCCCTGGGCACAGCCCAAACACCTGGACCCAACTCCAGACTTGTGGAAATGTTCTTTCCTATAAGTGTGTGTGAGAACTCACTGCATTAGCTCACAGGGCAGGGCTGGTCGAGGTTGAAATCCCTGCTCTGCCTCTGGCATCTCGAGCCACAGGGCTGGCTCTCAACCTCTAGACCTTTAGTTTGTGAAGAGTACCCAGGCGGCTCGGGTATGGCTGGAACACAGAGAACCTTCCCAACATGCTTGAGGCCTAGGGTTCCTCTCAGCATCTCAGAACAGAGAGAGAAAATCCAGCAGCATCAACCATCAAAACCAAGTAACGCATCATCACAGTGAGGGTCTATGCGGGTGCGTCAGGGATGCTAAATGTACATTCACAGGCTGTGGCTGTCTGTATCAAAACTTCATCCTGCGTGTGCTCGTGTGCATGTGTGTGTTTGTGTGCATGTGTATGTGTGTTTGTGTATGTATTTGTGTATGTACATGTGTTTGTGTGCATGTGTGTGTTTGTGTGCATGTATATGTGTGTTTGTGTCTATATTTGTGTGTACATGTGTTTGTGTGTGTATGTATGTATTTATGTCTGTGTATGCATATGTGTGTTTGTGTGCATGTGCATGTTTGTGTGTGCATATTTGTGTGTGCGTGTGGGTGTGTGTGTGTGAGTGAGAGAGAGAGAGAGAGAGAGAGAGAGAGAGAGACACCTTGTTTAGCCTTGCTATCACCTATGGTTGCTCTGACTGGCTGGAACATGCTCAGTGGGGCCTTGTTAACCTTGCCCAGGCCAAACAGGACAGGACAGTTGGAGTTCTTAGAATCCAGAAAGATTCCTGAAGGAGAGGATGCAGCTTGGAGCTGTTGGTCATCACACAGTCCTAGTGGGTGCTTCTGGATCCGCCCTGAGCTCAGAATTCCACCTAGGACACATGGTTCCCATTCTACACCAGCCACAAACAGCTCTCAACATACAGAGGATGTCCAGTAAGCTTGCCCTGTGCATAGTATGCAGGTGTGTGCCCAAAGAGGCCACATGAGGGTCACCTTATCACAAACAGCGGATGAGGAGTCCCCAGGAACACCATGTGGAACTGGTGTACTCACTGTCCACAACATCAGGGGTTCTGAAGCTGCGATTGAAGACCTTGATAAAGGCTTAGCCTAGTTCACATGGGGGAGGGGGGAGATAGTGTCCTCACACCGAGGAGGCATGGAATTCAGATGGAGACTGAACACAGAGATAGGACCACGGGGGGCAATGAGCCTCAGGTAGGTGTTTCCCTCATGCTAGAAAAGAAGGGGAAGTGAACCCAGCTTTGGAGGTTCTAGGAGGACGATAGCCTCCTTCCTGGCTTGCTGATAGCTTTGGGCTGGAGAGTATGAGACCCAGTCTGTACTGCGTAAGCTTGTGCACCTTCAGTCACTTGTTACAAAGTTACAGGAAAAACATGCTGGTATAAAGTAGGAGGAACCCTTGTCTTGGAAAGCTCAGGTTCTAGCACCAGCCCTGTCATCAATGCTGCAAAACCACAGGCAAGCCCCAGTGTGCCCTAGAGCCTGGGGATGATAGGGCTGAGTGGCCACTCTTGTGAGCCCCGGAGGCCCTCTGCCTGGCCCCCTTCCAGTGCTTTGCTTAAGTTCAAACTCAAAGACAGCATGGCCCTGACAAGCAGAGCCTGCATGTGGGTACTGAGGGCTGGCCAGACACACGTGGGGAAGGGGTCAGTTGAATAACTCCCAGGGCATTCAGGGAGAAGCTACAGCCTAGCCTTGAGTCAAGTCCTCAAAGTAGGGGACAGGCAGTGCTGACATGAAAAACAGGGATGGAGAAGAATAAAAGCCAGCCCCTCTCAGCCTCTGGGGGTGGATGATTGGGAAGAGTCCCCCAAACCAGGGGCCTGCAGTTCCTCCCTCTCCTGTCTGTGCAGGGATGCCGTGACAGGGCACACTTCCTGAGCTCCACGGATACAACAGGAGCTCTGCTCTCAATGCTGAGCTCTCGCCCGGCCTTTTGGTGTAGATTTGATGCTCATCGCCTCGGTTTTACAAAAGAGGAAAGAGAGGCACAGAGTAGCTATGTCATGGTCCCTGATAGGCAACAGAGTGTTGGAGATTGGTCCTAATGCTTCAATTGAGTTCAATAGGGATTCTGCCTGTCCAGATGCTGAAGGTCATTGTCCCCAACTGGGTTATGATCAATCCATAAAGATGCCAATGGCTGGGCACGGGTGGGACCCTTAGAGTTGCTGGAGCAGGACACAGAGAGGAACGGGCAGAATTGCCAGGACTTGGGGGAAAAGGGTGGGATGCAGGAGCGGCAGAAGATAAAGTCAACCAGCCGTGTGAGAGTTCTGATCTGTGGCCATTGGTCACCTCCCTAATTGGGCCTGGGGTAGCAGGGGAAGGTTTAGGAGTGCCCGGCCTTTGAGGTAGCCAAGGCATTTAAAAAATAAGCTAATGTTTGTGTGTGTCTTTCATTCACAGATCCAAAGATTGCTCCCCGGCAGGTGTGTGTGAGATCTGCCCGGAGCATAAAGAGGTGTAGCAAAAAACTCACTGCGACAGCAGAGAGCCAGGGCTGAGTCCCAGAAGGCCAGCTTCTCCTCCCCGTTCTCTGAACTGGACACCCTCCAGCTACGAGGAGATACTACCTAGCAATATAAGCTCACCACCCCCATTTTACAGATGTGGAAACGGAGGCATGGAATGGTGGTCCCGGTGTCCATAGCGACCGGCACTGGCATTTCCCTTCCACTTGGTGAATGAGGAAACTGAACCTCAGTGGGGTTGCTTCAGTGGCCCAAGGTCACATCTCCGAGAGGTAAGGTTTGACCCCAGGGCATGTGACCCTTCCTCCCATCTGTCCTTGCCTCTCTGCTGTGTGTGACACCAGGTGGAGGTGATAAACACCTGGATAAGTGTGTTTTGTCATCTTCCTCTCTGTAACATGGCAACAGGATGAACTAGGTCCAAGGTCACGGTCAGCTGAAGGTCCGTCTGTCCTCTCATACCCGAGCTGTCCTCCACAGCTTTTCCCTGGCCATCTAAAATTCTACTTGCCAGACTCCTTTCCCCTGTTCTCCCTTCTTCTCCCTCTCCCTCTCCCTCTCCCTCTCCCTCTCCCTCTCCCTCTCCCTCTCCCTCTCTCCCTCTCCCTCTCCCTCTCTCCCTCTCTCCCTCTCCCTCTCTCCCTCTCCCTCTCCCTCTCTCCCTCTCTCCCTCTCTCTCATGTCCTCCCCTCCCCCTTGTTTTCTTTTCATGACTGGAATGGAACCCAGAGCCTTTGCACCAGCCCTGAAGCTGCACTTAGTGTCCAGAGAAGGGTCTGAGGGATGGACAGCCACCCGATCATTGCCGTGAGAGAACTGAGATCTAAGTCTGGCTATGTCTGATGCCACAGGATGCTGGGGTCCTGAGGCTGGGCTGTGAGCCCCCTTCTCTTCTCAGTACGTCCAGGCGGATGTCCCTGAAGCAAAGCCTTGCCTGTCGATGAGTCTTACCCACATCACACGCCCACACTAGTTTGACTCCTTCCATGCAGATCCCCTGCCCTTTGTCCTTGCTGACTATGCCCTGGGCTGGCTGTCACCAGGGCCACCAGCTCTGTCTTGTAAAGCTGCTGCTATGGTGGGTCCTTTGCTCCCCACTGAGGCTCCTCCTGGCACTGAGCCCCATTTTCCTACATCTTATTTTTCCTAAGTCCTCACCCACCCGTGTCCCAGGGCTGCCGGCTGTCACGTCCAGCTGTGTCTCCTTCTCCATCCCACACAGTCCTCATTTACTCCTAGACGTGGTCATCTCGAGAACCAGGTCAGCAAGCATATGAGACACAGCGGGCAAAGGAAGAAGGCAGATCCTGAGCATCACATGGTGGTTCTGTTCCCCCCAGGGCGTGGGCACTTACATGGTTCTTGCTGTGCTTCAGGTGTGGGTGAGTGTTCAGGATGAACGGTGACACATGAGCAAGTGTGTGAGTATATGTCTGTGAGTGTGTATGTGACTGTGTCAGTGTGTGAGTGTGTGTGAATGTATGTGTGAGTGTGAGAGTGTGTGATTATGTGAGTGTATGATTGTGTGTGTGAATATGAGAGTGTGAGTATGAATATGTGTGTGAGCGAGTGTGTGAGTATGTGACCGAGTGTGAGTGTGTGAGTGTGCATGTGACTGTGTGAGTGTGTGTGAATGTATGTGTGAGTGTGTGTGAGATGAGGGTGTGCATATGAGTGTGAGATTATATGATTGTGTGTGGGAGTGAATATGAGAGTGTGCATGTGAGTGTGTAAGTGCAAGTATGTGTGAGTGTGACTGTGTGTGAGTGTGAGAGTGTGTATGTGAGTATGTGGGGGGGTGACTGTGTGAGTGTGACTGTGCGTGTTTTATTACTGTTACTTTTAACTTGCCCCTCAAGGCAAGCTTTAAAAAAACAGAGCCAGGTTGCTGTTTTGCAAAAAGCTACACCAGACAGGGCACTGAGGCTGCTTTAGTCAAGTGGAGGTCACCAGAGGCAGCTGGAGAACCCCAGTGACCCTGCCTGCCTTGTGCAGCAGCTCCCTGAGCTGAGGCTTTGTCCTTTGAAGCCACAAGGCCAGAGCCTGGGGTGTTCAGCCTGGCCCAGCCCTGCCTCTGCTGCAGCTCTTTTCTGTCTTTGGGGCCCTTGTATATTTTTCAGCCATCCATGTTTCCCCAGCTTTCAGCTTTGGTGACAGCTATAGGAAACCAAGTCAGGTCAGGCCATTTCTATATCACTAAACTGCACACATACACACACATGCACACGTGCACATACACACTCACCAACATATGCACACACACACCGACACAACAACACATGCACGCACATGCACATGCACACACACATGCACACCACACACACACACATACACATGCACACACACACATACACATGCACACACAAGCACATGCACACACACATGTACATAGCAGAAGGGAAGTATACTTTTTCTTTTCTTCCTCCTTCTCCTCCTTCTGTTTGGTTTTTCGAGACAGGGTTTCTCTGTGTAGCCATGGCTGTCCTGGAACTCACTCTGTAGACCAGGCTGGCCTCGAACTCAGAAATCCGCCTGCCTCTACCTCCCAAGTGCTGGGATTAAAGGCGTGCACTACCATTGGCCATCAAGATATACTTCTTAAGGGTTCCTTCGACACTCATCCCCTGCACCTTGAGCTTTCTGTTAATGGGGGATTCACAGTAAAGGAAAGTGACTGAGACATCGGCTTTGGGGTCACACATATCCGGGCTCAAGCCTCAGATCTGCCTTCTACTGGCTGTGTGACCCCGAGCAAGGGAGCCAAGTTCTCTGAGCCTCACTGTCCTACTTATATAAGGAAGATGGAGATCCAGTGTGAATGGAAACGAAGTTTTGATCTCGATACTAGGCACTGTCAACCCCTTCTTCAGAGGCAATGGTGACCACCATCTGGGGATGTCTCCATCCTGATTTACAAGCATCAGTCAGAATATTCTGCAAGGCTCCCAGAAGCTTACTATAGCTTCAGAGCTATTCCCAGTAGAAAGAGAGCTGGGGACCTTCAAAGTCAGGCTGCAGAAGCTCTTCATGGGTACCTGTCCTTCTCTTCCATTCCACAGATGGGAGAACCGAGGCTCATACAGAGGAAGGGAGTCTGTGCAGAGTTGCCATGTCTGCTTGGATAAAGCTGGATGGAGCTTCCTGCCTTTACTCCCCATTCAGGAACTCCTCTAGGAATTCACCCTCACAGGACCACATGGGGCACAGAGAAGAGTCAGTGCAGGATGTAGTAGCATCCTGCAGCCAAGCTCCTAGGTCTAATGGACAATTAGACCTGGAAGTTTCTGGCAGGGGTACTCTGCTGCCCGTGGTTCTTGATGCATCGTGGAGTCAGGCAGGGCTAGAGGGGACCCAGATATCCTCTCAGACACTGCATCATAGCCACTGCCCTCCCCCCACTGTCCACATAGCCCTGAGAATCCCCATCCCATTTCTTTTCTCCATCTCTCTAACAAAGGAGTGACTCAGTCTCAGGGGTGGCCAGCCTTTCCTGGCCTCTGGGTACCTCACCAGTTTAGCACAGAAACCTCACACGCCACCTAATCCATAGTGATCTAGCCAAGTTCATTAATGCTGGCTTCATCTCCTCTCCCCAGCCACAGCCTGGGAACCTGGAGGAGTTCGGGGATAAGTGATTATATTTTCAGCAGGGTTCAAACAGTAAATACAATGGGCTGTGAAGCTCATATGCTCTCTGCCCCCAACTACCAGCCCTGCCAGGCATGGCTCAGAGCTCCCACAGAGGGCATGCAAATGAGTGGACATAGCTGTGTGCCAATAAAACTTTATTTACAAAAACAAAACAAAACAAACCATAAGCCTGATTTACCAGCTCCCTGTTCTTTTAGGTCTTGTTGGGCAGAGTCTGGTACCTTCTCTGGGGCTGGGCTGTAGAGACTGTCATGAGGCAAAGGGGTTTTTCCAGCTTTAGCATGAAAGTCTTGATCCCGGAAGACTGGTTTCAGAGCAGGCAACAGGGTTATCCTGTCTGGGGTCCTGGACTCCTGGTTCCTCCCAGGACAGCTTTATGCTGTGCCATTTGGCTGTCTGCTTTATAAAAGGGAGGGGAGGGCTGCCATTTATTGTGGCATGAATTGTGCCAGGTACTCACAAAGGGTTTGGTGAACATTTTCTTCATTACAACAGCCGTGTATTGTGGGAGCAGAGTTCTTCCCAGGAGGGGTGAAGACTGGACAGTCCTGCCTCAGGTCCCTCCAGAGCCTACACCCTTACAGAGCTGGGAATCTCACCCCTGTAACTTCTGTGACCATCGCAGAACATGTCACTCAGAGAAACCTGAGCAAGCAATGGGATCAACAAATACTGACGGCAGATGGATGGATGGATATGTGAGTGAATGATTGATGGGTGGGTGGATGGACAGATGGATGAATGGATGGATGGATAGGCAAATGGATGGATGGGTAGGTGGGAGGATGGATGGATAGATGGATAGATTGGTAGGTGGATAGATGGATGAATAGACAGACAGACAGATGGGTAGATGAACACCTGTCTGTGGATGGACAGAGAGGTGAAAAGACAGACAGATGGACAGATGGGTGGAGGGATGGTGAATAAATGGATAGACAAATATCTATAGATAATAGATAGATGGGTGGGTGGATGGATGGACAGACGAACAACTGCTTCTACAGATGCTAGGTGGATGGAAAGATGGGTTGGTGGGTGGGTAGGAGATGGGCTGATGGATGGATGGGAAACTTCCCCCACATTTACACAAACACAGGCTTGTTCTGTGCCATGACTCATTCCCACTACCATATCCATCAGGTGAGCTAATGGGAAAAGGTCTCACGGCTCTGACATCCATTATGTCAAACTTGCCTTCCGGCACTGGGGAGGCAATATGACATCATATTTAAAAAGTACTCTCTGACATCAGGTGGCCTCTGTGAAGCCCCAGGAAGGCTTTTTTCTGGGCCTGTGACCCAGTAATTAACACACGTTTCTGAACCCCACAAGAGATCACAACAGAAATCGTCTCTGTGAGTGATGGTTGCCATGTATGTGAGGTTCATGGTGTGAGCTCAGTAAACGCTCTCTAAGTGTCATCGAGTTGGGCTGAGCAGAGAGCAGGTGGGGCTGGGGTGGCCACAGTGAGCAGCATACTGTGTGACTCTACATAGAACACAAAGGTCAGACAGGGGCAGGAGTCAAAGCTACTTAGTGGCCACCAGGACCACAACAATGGTGCATATCAAACACACCCTCATGGCTTCTCCAGCTCACCTGTTTCTGACCAGGCTGAACTCTGATCCTCCCTGAGGCTAGCACCAGGCTTGGGAGGTAGCAGTGGCCTCACAGGATCCCTGTCAGTCAGATTCACACATACACACACACACACACACACACACACACACACACACACACACACTCACACTCACACTCACACATGCATTTGCACACACTCACACATACATTTGCACACACTCACAGTCACATACACACTCACACACTCACACACATGTACACACATACGCACACACTCTCACACTCACATACATTCACACATTCTCACACACTCACACTCATAATAACATACACATACACTCACATACATGCACACACACAATCACATGCTCACACATACATTCACACTCTCACATGCTCACATGCACAATAACATACACACTCACACTCTCACACTCACAATACACATACACACACTTACAGTCAGAAGCACACTCTCACACTCACACATACATTCACATACTCACACACACTCAGTCACACACACTCACACTCACAGTAACATATACACATGCACACAATACACAATTGCACATTCTCACAGAGTCACACACTCACAGTCACACACACTCACACACACTCAGTCACATACACGCACTCACACACTCACACTTACAATAACATATACACTTACACACACACTCAACACACGCCTGTGCACACATGTGCTCGGGTCTCTATAAGGCCTAAGCAAGGCCACATGTACTGTTACTCTCCCACCTTCTCTAATGGACAGTGACAGTCACGGGGCTGAGTGCAACCATGGGGCCCAGAGTGTAAAGCCTGTCCCTTGAGTAAAAGCAAAATGAGGTCTCGGAGCCAAGGCTACCAACACACATATCCCTTATCCCCACAGCAGCCAAGTCCTTCACACTGCCCCCATACTAGGAGGACCCTAAGCAGGCCTCCTTCCTGTCCTCAGGACCAAAGACCCAACTCCCGAATGACCCCGATTTCCACCTTCCAAACATCTGGACCTGCTCCGGGGAGCCATTAATCTCTGGCAATTTCTTTCCCTCACTTGATTTGTTTATTTAAGGAAAACAAGTTGCTCCTAATTAGAGGCGCTGCGGAGATGCTCAGCTCGTCTGAGCTGCCTGCTTTCAGACATTCTGCCTGAATGCATACCTGTGCTCCAAGCATCTGTGGGTGTGTGCAGCCTCTGGCAAGACAGACATGGGCATATGGGTGATGAGGGCAGCTGGAAATGTGCTCTGGAGTGCCTGAAACACACACACCATCCCAGCAAGCTTAGAGCTGATGCAGGTAAACTGTCTCTCATAGGGCGCCCAGTGTGAAGCACAAGGTAGAGGCACCGCAGCTCAGGTGGGCCTGTGCTTGGAAGCACTGATCACAGTCATCCTGTTCTACACAAGTTTGCACCTCCACAGACACACACACACCGCTAATGCAGAAGTCACATGGCCACACACAGGTACACACTGCAACAACATATAAGACGTTATAAGCTGATAGCCCTGGTACATATATCCAACAGCTGACTCACCCACAGGAGGTGTGTGTGAAAGTTAGACACACCAGAGAACACAGACACACTCAAATGAACACCAAAGATGCCTACACTAGAAAACACATACCTACACTTGTGATACAACTAAGCATGCAATGTTCTGCACACACACACACTTACATGTATGTCTGGGAACACACAGTGTGCATGGCAAGACAGAGGCATATACCCATAGAAACATAAATAGGTACAGAGTCAGGACACTCACAAGCATCGGAAATCATGTGCAGAGACTTGCAGACACTGGAATGCAGAAATGTGCACATGCCCAGAGAGGGATGAGCCCGTGTGTCAGGCTGTGTCTCTAAACATGTGTAGACAGACATGGAATGTGCTAAAAGCCACACAGACATGAGTGCCCCTAATTGCACAGCACAAACTCACCTCACATCCCTGTGTGCACAGCCACTCACACACATGCATGTTCATGGATGGTTGTTCTCTCAGAGGCTCACACACAGCCTGCACATTCATAAATCCACAGGTACACACATGTTAGATGTCAAGTCCACCCTGGCTATTCTGACACGTGCATACATACATGGTTGGTACATTCATGACAGCACATGGCTTCAGTTGCAATGCCCCTGCACCCTACTCCACTAGGAAAGCAAACTGTTCTTTTTTTTTTTTTTTTTTTTTCTGTTCTGAAAGTCAACCCCGCAGACTCTACCAGCTCATGGTGGCTTCATCCTCCATCCCTAAGCTGCACATCAGGGCACAGTGGCTGGGACAAACTCCGCTCCCCACCCGTCCTCTTGGCAAGAATGCAGGGCAAGCGTCACACCAGTCAGAAAGAAACTGTTCACTGCCTGCTCCCTGCAGTCTCTATGCCCCGCCTCTACCACAGACCCAGAAAACACTTTTCTCCACAGCATTGGTTGTTCTTGCCGCCTGGAACAGCAGCCAGGCATGCCCAGCCCTGAGGCAAACTGGATGCCTGACCCGGAACAGACAGAATGTCCCTGCTCTGGGTCCCTAGACAGCTGCAAAGTTGAAGCCATGGAGACAGCTTACCTCCATCTCCCGTTGTCATGACGACGCGGCAGCTGGGTGCATCCAGCCCTCCCAGACTGCCCTGGGCTCCCCACTGGGAGCAGCTGGTCCAGCAGCGGTTTTAAAGGGAAGCAGGGAGGGGCAGGGATTGCAGGTATCCTATGGATTGGAGAGACCTAAGACCCTGGCCCCAGATGAGGATCCTCAGGTTCAGGGAAAGCCTCCCTTAGGAAACGGTTCCCAGAATCCATGCATAAGATCTCCACATGGCCATCCCCATTACTCCTGTACTCTGCCAGATTGTGATGGGTGCTTCTAGCATTATCTCAGTGAGTGCTCCCACATTATCTCATGAGTGCTCCCACATCATCTCATGAGTGCTCCCACATCATCTCATGAGTGCTCCTACATCATCTCATGAATGCTCCCATATCATCTCAGTGAGTGCTCACAGCACCATTCCAAAGTAGGAACTACGAACTCTTACTTTACAGAGGGGGAGTGGCCAGGGGCCACTTAGATCTACTTTGAGACCTGAGTTCCTAAACACTAATGTGCAACACGCACACACACACACACACACTGAGATTTTAAAAATCCCATCTGTCACATTGCTCAGGGCCACACAGTGGCCTGAATGGGGATCTCCGAGGATACGTGCCATCTCTTCACTCTTAGAAAAGTGGCCTCTTAGAGAGGGTTAGTGGTTGGACATAGGATACGCAGCAAGTCAAAGGCGAGTGTGAAGCCAATTCTTGAATCAGAGCTATGTTTCCCCCAAGATATCCACCACAGACCTTTGATACCCTGGAGGAGTGCATGGGTTTGGGCAGCCAAGTGGCTTCTGGCCTCAGATCAGAGTCCTAAGCCAAGGCAGGAAGTCTTTATATCTCACCTAACAGCTCAAGAACTCAAGAACCCCCAGAACGACTGCTCCCCAAAGGCAGAGACACCCAGCTCCATCCAATAGGAGGCTGACCCATAGCCAAGGGATCACTTCCAAACACCGCTCTTGGCCAGGGCAGAAGAGAGCATCCACTATGTCTCTATGGGACGTCAAGCCTACCAAAGACCAACCAGTATGCCCCTGACTCCCAGCCCCCTGGCAGGAACGGAGGACAGTGATGTCTTCCATGTGGACACAGGGCTGGCCTTTTGGAAGTGTGCATTCACTAGGGAGAAAGGGGTTATGGCCAGCAGTGCTCTAGGTTGGGACAGCCTCAGGGACTCGGTCGGAGTGGGCAGCCTCGGGCTGGGCAGGAGGTCACCAGGAGCCCCGGTCCCCTCAGCCCCCTTCCCTGTGGCTTGCTCCTCTCATTGAGGGGTGCAGGCAGCTCTCTCTGATTTTTTTTAAGCTTTCTTTCTCCCCCTAAAGGGGCAGCCCCTCTGGAATCTCAAGTAGTGGGGTGTGCCCAGTGGGGGCCTGGAAAGGAGTTGAGGGTCTCCTGGAAGGGCACTTGGGCCTGCTGGCATTTGAACGGGGGCGGGAGGGGGCAAGTGGCTTTCTCCTGCCAAATGCCCCTCAGGACCCACAGAAGCCAGTCTGCAAAGTGGGCTTCGCAGAGCCCACACTGCGGGGCCCTGGCTGCCACTTGGTTCCCCAGTGCAGGCACCACCCCAAGGCCGGCTCACAAGCAAGGCTCGCCCCTTCTACCCAGGCTGGAAGCTGGCCCGGCAGCGGAGTGCGCGAGTGTGATCCAAGGCCCCCCGCTGCTTCAGCAGCCCCAGGGATGTCCCCACGCGCGTACGCGGCCAGAGGAAAGTTTGTCATCTCCCCGGAGCTGACTGTCACCTCTCTGCAGCTTTAGGCTCGCTGGGGAACCGTGGCTGCTGCTTACCTGGGGAAGCGCCGAGCTCTCCGTGCCCGGTAGGGCGCAGCGCGGAGTAGGAAGCCTGGAGCCTGGAGCGCAGAGAGTGGAGCGCGGAGCCAGGGCTGGGACTGAGCGAGGCTGAGGCCGGGGGGTGAGGCTGGGGCTGCGCGGGCGCCCGTACTCCCGGCCCTGCTGGAGCAGTCTGCAGCCCGAGCTCCCGCGCCCGCCGCCTCCCCGCAGCCCGGCCCGGCCGCCCGCGCTTAACTCCTTGCGTCCCGGCCTCCCGCCGCGCCCGCCGCAGGCCTGGGATCCAGGCTGTGCAGTGTGCTGAGCCCAGCTCCTGGGCTGCGGCGAAATGCACCGAGACGGGGTGAAGGGCCGGCGCCTGGCATGAGCGTGGTGCGGGCTGGCCGCCGCTGCTTGGAGACTTGGCCCGGAGCCCGCCCAGCGGGCAGCTCAAAGAAATCCAACAAAGGACAGTTTTGTTGATGGGTGTTCAGCGTGTTGTTTTAACAGGCTCTGTGTTTTGCCTGTGTGGCTTCTGGGCTGTCACACTCCCTCTCTGAGCCTGCTGGATTTCTGGCTGTGTGACTCCGGCTCCTAGATGACTTCCACTGAGGGTCCCTGAAGGGGATCAGAAGCATCAGACAAGAGTGTAACACAGGGGCTCCTGGTTTGCAGATCTAGCTTGGCTCCAGGTTAGGCCCAAGGGCGACTGGAAAAATCTAGGCGTATTTTTATTTATTTACTCCCCACCCCCACGCCCAGACAGGGTTTCTCTATGTAGGTCTGGCTGTCCTGGAACTCTACATCATTAGAGCACACTGGCTTCGAACTCATAAAGGTCCACCTGCCTCTGCCTCTCAAGTGCTGGGCTTAAAGGTGTGAGCCACTACGTCTGGCTTAGGTGTAAATATTGTGTGTGTGTGTGTGTGTGTGTGTGTGTGTGTGTTGTGCATGGACACCTGCGCATACCTGTGGAGGTGAGCCCACATGTATGAACTTGTGTGTCACCGTGCCTTGCGTGAGGTCAGAGAACCACCTCAGGTGTCAGTCCTTAGTTTCTGCCTTGCTTGAGATGGTCACTCCTCCATCTGTGTTTGCAGATGATCGTCCGAGGGTCCTGGATTCTCTCCCCTCCCCCTCCCATGTCTTAGGGCCACTGGGGTTACAGGGTGAGCTCTTGTTTATGTGGCTACTAGGGATTTGAACTCAGGCCCTCAAGCTTACAGAACAAGTGTTGTATCTGCTGAGCCACCTCCCCAGTCTTGGTTTTCGTGTTTTTTGAATGTCGACTGTTGAGCTAAACGGAACGGGGTTCAGGTGTCCCTTCCCCTTAACTGTTTTCTGGCGGTATGGCTCTGACCAAGCTGCCTTGGTTTTCCTACATGAACAGGAGCAGCTCAGACCTTCTAGGCTGGCCATATGAGGGTTGTGGGCTGCCACACAGTATCCATGTTTACCTCAGAGAAAATGGGCTTCGGGCCTGGGGCCTGGTCGGGGGAGTGAGTTTGAGCCTAGCAGGGAGCTGTGTATAAAGATGCGGACTTAAGTTTGTACCATGAGGATGAAATCTCTCAGTCTCCCCCAACTCATCGATTGGTATTGCCTGGAATACAAATCTCCTGCCCTTTTTGCATTGGTTGTTTGATAATTCTTACCATCTAGTTGCTTCAACAAAACTGCCAGCAAAAGCAGCCGAGGAAGAGGTTTCCTTTGGCTTCCATGTCCTTCAGGGAGGGGAAGCCACAGTCGGGGAGCAGAGGCGAATGAGATGCTCTGCTTGAGGACTCTGTCTAGCCCATGGGATGATACCAACCACGTTCAGGATCCGTTTCCCGTCTCTGTGTGCTGGCTGGCTTTCTGTCAACTTGACACAAGCCAGAGTCATCAGAGAAGAAGGAGCCTCAGTTGAGAAAACGCCTCCATAAGACCCGGCTTTGGGCGAACCTGTAGACCATTTTCTTAATTAGTGACCCCACAATGGGTGGGGCGCTCCCTGGGCTGGTGGTCCTGGGTTCTATAAGAAAGCAGGCTGAGTAAGCCCTGGGGAGCAAGCCAGTAAGCAGCACCTCTCCATGGCCTCTGCATCAGCTCCTGCCTCCAGGTTCAGGTTCCTGCCCTGCTTGAGTTCCTGTCCTGACTTCCTCCAGTGCTTGGGATGTGGAAGTATAAGCCAAATGAGCCCTTTCCTCCCCAACTTGCTTTTGGTCATCGTGTTTGATCACCGTGATTATACCCACTAAGACACTCAGTTAAAAGTCTCTCCCAGTTCCCTCACCAACAGCCAGGCTGACAGCTATGCATCCCTAGGTGACTCCTTATCTAGCTCTACAGACAATGAAGATGAGCCATGGCAGAGTCCCGACCCCAGAGCTAGCTGAGCACCTTGGGCTGAGTTGCTTAACCTCTCTGGTCCCAGCTGCTCCATCAGCAAATAGCAAGAGCAAGGCAGGGGAACTGCTTAAGGCTGCCGGGTCTCCTCAGTTATTCTTGTTTTCCCTCTGCATGTGTCTCTTAGCAGCCAGGAGTCCCACATTGCTGGTCTTCGCAAAAGACAACTGGCTGTGCAAACTGAACAGGGGCTGTGGGGTTCGCAGACCACAGACCCATCAATGTGGGAAGGAAGGAACAGAGCCTGTTTTTTTGAACCCCACCGCTGAGGACTGGCTGTGCTGTGGTCCTGTCCCATTCCCGCTGTGACCTGGGCGTGGGGCCTCAGACCAAAGTCAGCTGCTAGAGTAAAGAGACCCAAGCAACTCCTCGAGGGCCTTTGAAAGGGCTCAGAAAAATCAAATGGTGACGCCAGAGAGTTTCTCAGCAGAAGATCAGACAACACCTCCGGGCTACGTCCACAGACCGAGACGCAGCCCATGCGTCTCTGTCATTTGAGGCACGGCTTCTAAAAATAGAATTTGCTCTAATTTTGGGAGTAGCTAAGGCCAAAGGAAAGAATGTGCAAGACTGGAGAGGGACATGTCCAGCAGTGAGTAACTCCCTTTGATGGCACTGTTCTTGTGGAGGGAGGGGACCGGCCTTCAGACTATCCTGGTGATCAAGGACTGTGGGGTTAGCTACACCCAGGCTGAAGTTCTAGCCCTGGCCCTGCCACCTGACAGCTGGGCAGCCTTGGGGAAATTAATTAACCTCTCTGGACTTCCATGTTCTAAAAATAATGGTAATGGCTCCCAGCATATGAGGGTTGCAGGGAGACTGAGCGGCATCTGTGAGCAGCTTGCCACGATGCAGACTGTGCATGTATTAGGCACATGAGCTGTGACCTGAGATTGGAGCCATGTTGGTGGCAGTTGACAGCCCAGGCAGGTGAGAGAACTGCCATCCCAGCGGCTGAGGCAGGAGGAGCCAGGGTTGAAGGCTAGCCTGGGCAACATACTAAGTTCCAACAGGGAAGTTCATTCTAGGAGCTGAGGGGACACAACAGTTAGGGGTGTTTACAGAGCTGGGGTTTACAAGTGTTCTAGGGATTAGAACTTGGGTCCCTGGGGTTCCATGTTTTATCCACTGAGCCATCTCCTATACCCTATTTAATTTTTTGTTGTTGGGTTTTGTTTGTTTGTTTTGTTTTGTTTCAAGTTCTCACTTTTAGCTCAGACTAACCCTGAACTTGTGATCCTCCTGCCTCAGTCTCTCCAGTGCTAGAATTCACTACACCTGGTCTTGTCTTTAAGTGTTTTAATGTGCTGAAGGCTCATTTATCATGAAAGAGCCCGAAACTTGCTTAATTAATTTATTTATTGGTTGCAGGAATCCCAAGCTGGCACTAAACTCATAAGTAGTTGAGGGTGACCTTGAAGTTCTGATCCCCCTGCCTCCACCTCCAGTTATAAATTACAGCAATGCACCAGTTTATGTGGTACTGGTGATCGATCCAGATCAATCAATCCCAGGCCTCGTCTGTGCTAAGCAAGCACTGTACCCACTGAGCTACGCCCCACCCCTAGAAGCTATACTTTCTGTTGCTGTATTTTTCTGATCAGCGTGACCTCTGATGCTAATATTGTGAATTTGATGTGAAATGTCTCCGTTTTCTCCCATGTTTGAACCCTTGGTCCCCAGCTGGCCTTCAGGTGGAGCACAGATAGAGGGAATGGATCCCTGGTGCCTTCATTCCTGTCTGGTCTCCTTGCTTCCTAACTCTGGATACAATGTAACTTGCCCCTGCCCGCATGCCTTTCCCACAGTGATGGGCTATTCTATCCCTATAATCTCTGAGTTAAAGCCTTCCTCCCCTGCAAGCCGCTCCTTGGGTATTCAGACACAGCGATGAGAAAAATAATAAAGTTAGCAACACACAGGGTGATGTCTTAACACATGCATGCTGTAGAATATTTTATAACCACACGGCACTGTCTCCCTCTAAGTGGACAGAATACAGACGTGGAATAGTATACAGCGGAGATAAGGAATGAACCGTGGCTCTCAGGCACACACAGGTGAATGTCACAGATATAATCTCAAACAAAGGAAGGCAGACTTGCCACCGATCCCACACCCACTAGCCATTTCTAGATGGAGTTTAGAAGCTCTAGAACTGAGGCAGGGGTCGAGCTTTGAGTAGGAGGCTGTAAGATGCTGGGAGGTAAAGCCAGGGACTCTGTTGTGGCTGTGCCCTGAGTACTGGCTGGGTTTGTAGCTATGCCCTTTGACCCAGACCCTTATTCCTAATGATGTCATTAAAGCATTTAAAAACAAACAAACAAACAAACAAACAAACAAACAAACAAGCAAACGTGTAAAGCATTCGCAGGTTCCAGTGTAACCTTTCTTGGTTTCCCGGGATGGACCAACTGATAGAGAGGGTGCGTGGAGGGCTAAATGACCTCCCTCTCCCACCTCAGGCAGGTTTGTTTCCAGCTACCCGAAAATGTTTGGGGAGCCAGGGCAGGTGGGGACGAGGGAGGGCCAGGACTGAGACATGTGATCCGGAGAGACCGGCTGGCTGCCCAAATTATCTGATTTGGCAGATTCCTGGGATCAAATGACCCAGATAGTGGCACCGGCCACCGAGACACCACACACTATAGCCAGAATATCTGTAAGAGAGGCCTTTTGGCTGGGGCCACCCTGTGGGTAGAAAGAATAGGGCCAAACAAGGCCCTAGGGTATGATTTCTGCAGGAGGATCATGGGAGTCTGTGAGAGCACAGAGCAGCCGGGTGGGCTTGGCCCAGAGCTCTGCCAGCCCCAACCTGGAACTTTATGCCCTAGCAAGAGGCACAGCCAGCTCACAGCTCAGAACCATGAGAGCTTACCTCATCTCATCTAAGCCAATCTAATTCCATAGCCCCAGGGAGAAGGGCGAGAGACTAATGCTCAAAGGGGTTGTCCTCAGGAAGTTGTGGGTTTTGAACTGGTTTCCACAAGCTGCCCCCTCTGTTCCTAAGAAGGGACTCCCCACCCCACCCCACCCCCCATTTCCTACCCAGGTGCCTGTGTCATCAGGCCCCCCGCTGTGAGTCTGTTTCCAGCAACCTTTTGTCCACCTGCATTGGGTGTCTGTGGAGGCTGAAGGGGGAAGAAGCCAGAGGGAGCAGTTAGGGGCTTCAGGTGGTCAGTCAGGTCAGGCATCTGGGAGGGGAGAGGAAGGATGAAGGAAGGAAAGAAGGGAGGAGGGAGGGAATGAGGAAAGAGGGAGGGAGGAGGGAGGGAGGAGGGAGAGCGCAGGAAAATGAAAGAGGGAGATAGTGGGGGGCTTTGAGGAGGACTCCCATGCCAAAGGATCCACAGGGCAGACTGCACAGTGGGCAGAGCCTTGGGTCAGGGGGATTGGTCCACACTAGCATTCTCCTGCATCAGCAGGATCCAGAGGGTAGGAGGAGGTGCGGGGAGCATCTCTTGGTCACTTGTACTTACTCCCTGTGGTTGTTTTCTTCACTGGTCCCTAAACTGCATTAGAGAGGGGTATCTGGTCCCCAAAACAAATCTAGCTTGTAGTAATCGTTAGGGAGATGCTGATGGCCAACCTGCGTCTGTTGACTGACACACATTTCCTGATGGTGTCTGTCCATCCTAGAGGGCATATTTTAGTGATACAAATGAGGACTCAGATGTCCGACCCAGGTGGTATACTTCACCATATGGCCTTAGGAAAGTCATCTTGTCCTCTGGGCTCAGTTTACCCATAAAGAAAGGGAACAGTAGTATCTGCTTTAAATGAGGTCGGTAGTAATCACCGAGAAGCATCCATATGTCCTTTAAGAGAGAGCGACAGCCTGGGAGACTGGACCCTGCAGTGGCCTGCCCTAGGAGGAGGCCTCCTTTACTAAGTTCTTCACAGATAGTGACTTTTGGGGGATTTCCACATTGTTAGGGACCTTAGCTGTAGTAATGGCTATGCGGCCATGTGGCCTTCAGAGCTGTTGATTTAATTACACCTTGTAAACAGAGATGCTGGAGGCTCCAAGGATAAAGTGACTTCTCCAAAACCATAGAGTGTGAAGGTGTCAGGTCTGGGATGTCCGGATTATTCATGGAGATTTTCCCCAGGGGCTTGTGGCTGGTAGGCCAGGGTAATGGGTCAACCCCAGAGACATCCTTTCTCTCCAGAGAGATACTGGGCTGGCCTTCGGACATCTTCCAATTTGGCCGTACTCGTCTCTCAGGAGGAAAGAGAACCGTGGGCCCTCAGCTGCAGGATTTTTACCTTGGACTCAGCGTGGCTAGAGACAGCAGGGCTGCTGCTGTCTCTCCTGGCCTCACTGGTCACCCCTTCTCTGTGTGAATATACTTGGGAACCATTGTAGGCATAAATAGTTTGCAACCAACTTTTAATAAGGGCTCAACCTCTCCTCTAGCCCACCGCCCAGCAGAGGGAGTGGAAGAGAAACGTTATTAGGATATGGGGGAAGTGAACCTGTTCAGCATTGTTCTTTGGGGATGAGTTCCATCTTCTTTGTCAGCAGTTCAGTCCCGTAGCAAACACCAAACACGACTCAGCAGCTGCAGACCGGTCCTCGAGGCAGGCAGACACCAGGCACAAACCGGCAGCTACAGTCCAGTGCTTTCAGCAAACAGACACCAGGCAGCTGTAGTTCAGTCCTGAAGAAACCACCAGGCTCACCAACCAGCCTGAGGCAAGGCCACAGAGGCAGCAAGCTGCTGCAGGGACCTCACGAGCAGTTCCTGGGTGAGTTTCTCTTAATGGCAGCATTTCCACAAGCTGAGCTCAACGATATGCAAGACGAATCAGTACATGTGTGTCCTTATCGAAGAATATCGAAGCAAACCAACGCTCAGTGCTCGACTCCCACTGTCTGTGGGGTCATATTTATACTCCTACATCACGGGTCCTTTTACGTGTTTGCTATATTGAAACATCCTTTCACCTGTGACTGCTTCAGGAAAACAGTCTTTCCCGTGCTTGCTTTAGCAATACATCCTTTCACCTGTGTGCCCCAGCAAAACCATCACCTGATGAAACTGACTTTCCAAAGACCTACAGGTTTCCACTTCAAACCATTGCTAGTGAATGGAGGCACTCCTTTCTCGGCTCCAGTCCCATGGAAGTCTGATGTCTACCTACCAAGAGCCATCAGATCTGCTTTGCCTTGCAACACTACCGCTGCTGGCCAAGGAACTGTTCCCATCCCACTTTCCAGATGGGAAACCTGAGGCTCAGGAAAAGTTGGGTTGCCTGTCTGTCCCAGGGCTGGAAGCCAGCTAGAGCCCATGGGAGAAAGAGAGAGAGAGAGAGAGAGAGAGAGAGAGAGAGAGAGAGAGAGAGAGAGAGAGAGAGAGAGACAGAGAGAGAGAGAGAGAGAGAGACAGAGAGAGAGAGACAGAGACAGAGAGAGACAGAGACAGAGACAGAGACAGAGACAGAGAGAGAGACAGAGAGAGAGAGACAGAGAGAGAGACAGAGAGATCACTGCTCTACCAGAGCTAGAGATGTTTCTCATCCTTGAAGAAAATGGTGGCTACATCTTGTCCCAGCAGAAGCTCTCCCAGAGACCTTTAGGTACCCACAGCTGAGAGCCCAGATGCTTCCTTGGTACCCAGAGACTTCTATGTCTGGACTCAAGTCCCCTTCCCACTCTGCTTCTCCCAGGTCCCTGTCCTGAAGGCTCCATCTGCACCACCATAGTCAGCACCTGATTTTGCTGTCCCCCCACCTTCCTACCCAGCATGCACCTGCCTGCCTGCCCTTTCAGACTTTCCTTTGAGGTTTGCGATCCCATCTTCCTGCTAACCTAGGAGAGGAAACCAGTTTACCCAGGGCAGCTTTCCGTGCCGGGGAGCTCAACAGCCAGCCCATCAGCTCAACAGTTACCACTGGGCCAGAGTGAACCCTGGGACCCCAGCCCTGCATGCATAGCCATGCGCGTGAGCCCCACTGCACCAGCATTAGAATCCTTAACTCTGGTTACACCTGTTAGTCCAGGATGTGGTTAGCCAATTGGGGAACTCCCTTGGTGGGAAGCAGGTATATTTCCAGTGATCCTGAACTTTGGAGGTCCCAAGAGGCCTGTGATGGTCCCCCACCTTCTGTGGTTGGATGAAAAGGGCCAATTGGTCAGTGTCTGGCAGGCTCAGGTTCAGGTAGTGACTTACAGCCACAGAGTTCTGTGGTGGCAGACCTGGGGAGGGGGACTTGGGAGTGGGCAAGGGGAAGAAAGAGTCATCATTATGGGGAGTGCATAAGTCGACCTGCATGTGGTGCCTGTGGTTAATGATGGCGCCACTGTGGGCTCGGAGCTTAAGGTTTGCTGGACGGCTTTTCTTTCTTTCATTTGTTCGTTTATTCCTTCATTCTTTCCTTCCTCCCATCCTTCTTTCCCTCCTCCTCCTCCTCCTCTCCCTCCTCCTCCTTCTCCAGTTATAGCACATCCCAGGGTCATCTACAAATGTTTACCAAGACCCCAGTGTGGACCAGGCTCTCTGCTGAGTGACAAGGTCATCGTTGGGGGCTACACTTATGGCCCTTTGGCAGCGTGGAGCCCTCGATTGGAGCTGGGCTGTAAGGTACAGTGGCCACTAGGCACTCATGGCTCTTTAAAATAAAATTAGGTGGCATTTAAAACCCGGAGCAAGAAAACAAATCATTCAATTAGAACTAGGCAAGACTTAAGATGTGCACATGGCCAATTTGTATGGGAAGGTTCGTTCAAGCAGGATTGGCCAGCATAAGGTGAAAGTAAATATGAGTGTGCAGCCTCTCTCTCTCTCTCTCTCTCTCTCTCTCTCTCTCTCTCTCTCTCTCTCTCTCACACACACACACACACACACATGCACACACACATGCACACACACATGCTCACACACACATACACACAAGTGCACACACACATAGATACACTCACATGCTCACACACAGACATACCCACAGCGTGTTTACACACACATACACACATGCTCACACACATACACATATGTACACACACACACAAGCATGTGAATATGCACACATGTTCACACACACAAAGGTGTACAAACATACACACACATGCTCACACACGCTCACACACCCTGTTGGGATCGTATCATCAAACGCAAAAGGCAAGTGTTGGAAGGAACAGGGAACCCAGGGCTAATGTGAAATGATGCGGCCATTATGGAACACAGAGCTGCACCCAGCAACTGCATCTCTGAGGATATAGTCCAGGAAATTAAAGCAATCTCTTGCAGGGATATTGGACTCCCACAGTTGTCACAACATTGGTGAGGAGAGCCAAGGCGTGGACTCAACCTAAGTGTCCATCAGTGGGGGAGTGCATATTGAAAACAGGGTAGGAGCATGCAGTGGAATATTACTCAGCTGTGAAAAAGGGGAGCCCTCCAGTCTGCACTGAGGTGGGTGATCCTGGAGACATTAGATGAGGGGAACCTGGCACAGGAGGTCTAAGCCACATATGCTCATGAAGGAATGGGATCACTACAATGTGGCTTGTGGATGCAGAGAGCCAGCTGACAGGCAGACCTGGGGAGGGGGACTTGGGAGTGGGCAAGGGGAAGAAAGAGTCATCATTATGGGGAGTGCATAAGTCGACCTGCATGTGGTGCCTGTGGTTAATGATGGCGCCACTGTGGGCTCGGAGCTTAAGGTTTGCTGGACGGCTTTTCTTTCTTTCATTTGTTCGTTTATTCCTTCATTCTTTCCTTCCTCCCATCCTTCTTTCCCTCCTCCTCCTCCTCTCCCTCCTCCTCCTCCTACTTTGTACGAGTTAGGTAAATGTCTGCCCTTGGATGCTTACATATGTGTGTGTGTGTATATGTATGTATATGCATGCATGTGTGTGCATGTGTTTGTGTGTGTGTGAGAGAGAGAGAGGGAGAGGGAGAGGGAGAGGGAGAGGGAGAGGGAGAGGGAGAGGGAGAGGGAGAGGGAGAGGGAGAGGGAGAGGGAGAGGGAGAGGGAGAGGGAGAGGGAGAGGGAGAGGGAGAGGGAGAGAGAGAGAAGCCAGAGGTTGACATCAGGCCTTCCTTTACTCACCCTCCAAGTTACCTTTTTGGAGACAGAGCCTCTCACTGAACCCGGGGCTCAGGATTCTGCTAGGCTGATTGGCCAGAGGGTATGAAGAATTCTAATTTCCACCTTTTCCATGGCTGTGATTACAGATGTGCACCACCATGACTGGCTTTCTTTCTTTCTCTTTCTTTCTTTCTTTCCTTTGTTTCCCTTCCTTCCTTCCTTCCTTCCTTCCTTCCTTCCTTCCTTCCTTCCTTCCTTCCTTCCTTCTTTCTTTCTTTCTTTCTTTCTTTCTTTCTTTCTTTCTTTCTTTCTTTCTTTCTTTCTTTCTTCATAGCTGTTGGGGATATATATTCAGGTCCTCATTGTGTTTTGTGACCCTTGACCCCTCCCCCCCACCCCAGCTGTCTCTCGAGTCCCCACGTTAGGCCAGACCATCTGCCATTGAGCCACCTGTGCACTGCTCCAGCTGGCCTTGGTGCTATGATTGTCTCACATCACTGTCTTATAAGACGTGGAATCCCGGGCCTTGTGCACACTCAGCAAGCCAAGCCCCACCCCAGCCCCACACTACAGAGATGGAGGATGCTAATATGGAGCTGCAGTTCGTGGCCATTGGTGTGGGTGCTGGGGTCTGAACTCCAGTCATCTGAGGGAGTCGTGAGCACTCGCAGCCACTGAGCCATCTTCCTAGTCCCAGTGTGCACGCTTCAAATTTACCCAATTTTAATAGCCAACAACACCTCAAAACACTGGCGGGGAAAAGAGCACATTGCTTTAAAACATCAGGATATCTGTTCTTTACTTCTTGTTTTTTTCCAGAGAAAACTTAGTCCCTGGCTGGAAATCACTTTAAAGTCAGTTTAACCCACGTCGTCAAACCCAGACCCTATATACATACATTCTGTATGCATGTATATGTAAAACTATAAATATGCATAGCACATTGTGTGCATCCAGTCCTGTTCCTTGTTTATTTCAAAGGCTTGGCAGGACTCCTGGTAGCAACCTCTGAGCTTGAGCAGCCACGAAATAAAGCATCCCCATCAAGATATGACACATTTGAGATTTTCCGCAGGAGATTGTCTTCCTGTATCTTGAAAAAAAAAAAAAGAAAATAAGAGTTGGAAGCCGGGTGTGGTGGTGCACCCCTCAGTCCCAGCACTTGAGAGGCCGAGGCAGGTTGGACCCTCTGTGGACTTGGGGCCAGCCTGGTTCATGTAATAAGATCAAGGCAAGTCAGCAGAACATAGTGAGACCCTGTCTCAAACACGTAAAATAAATAAGGAAGGAAAGAAACAAAGAAAGAACAGCCTGGGGAGGCGGCTTGCACGAGAGCTTCCAGAACCACATGAAGGTGTTGATTGTGGTGGGGTGGGTTCCAGGGCTGGAGGAGAGCAAACACAGGGTCCCTGGGGCTCAATGGCAGCCAGGCTGGCTGAAGTTGTAGCCCAAGTCTCAGTGAAAGACCTTTCTCAGAAACAAAAATGGTGATAGAGCCCAAGGTCCGGCATTGAGCTTGACTTCTGACCTCCATATATACACACAGAAACACAAACACACACACACACAGAGTGACACACACAGAGTGACACACACAGACACACACACACAGATACATACAGACACATAGACATACACACATACACACACAGTAACATACACATGCAGACACACAAACAGATATACATGGAGAGAAGACAGACACATACACACTCACAGATACACACAGATACATACAGATACATAGACACATGTGAGTGTGTGTGCATGTATGTGTGTGCACATGTGTGTCTGTGTGAGTGTGTGCATATATGTGTGTGTGCCTGTGTGTGTGTCCGTGTGTGTCTGTGTCTGTGTGAGTGTGTGTGCATATGTGTGAGTGTGTGTGTATGGGTGTGCACACGTGTGTCTGTGTGAGTGTGTGTGCATATATGTGAGTGTGTGTGCACACAGAGTGACATAGATACACACACAGACAGACACACACAAACACAACACACACATAACATACACATATACATACCCCATCTCGCACCATGTGTCAACTAATTGGAGCCTCAACCATAACCAGAAAAGGCACCCACCCGTCTCTACATTTAAATTGCAGATTTTGACCTTTCTGCTTGAAATCCTCTCAGACATCCTGTTCAATCACTCTGGGTTCTGGCACTCAATAATCCTTCAAATTATTTTCCTTATTTTTTTCTCTCCCATGACTGTTAAGTATCTCGTTCCACAATCCCCAACCGCATGTGGAAGGCACATATAAAAGTGTGTGTGCTTCTGTGCTCAGCTGAAGCAGGTACGGAGGCTGGGAGGTTGGTCCTCTCAGCGCAACGTGTGTGTGTGTGTGTGTGTGTGTGTGTGTGTGTGTGCACGTGTGTTTGTGAGTGCACATGTGTATCTGTGAGTGTGTCCATGTGTCTGTGTGTGTGTGCATGTGTCTGTGTGTGTGCATATGTGTATGTGTGTCTGTCTGTGTGAGTGTGTGTGCATATATGTGAGTGTGTGTGCATGTATGTGTGTGCACATGTGTGTCTGTGTGAGTGTGTGCATATATGTGTGTGTGCCTGTGTGTGTGTCCGTGTGTGTCTGTGTCTGTGTGAGTGTGTGTGCATATGTGTGAGTGTGTGTGTATGGGTGTGCACACGTGTGTCTGTGTGTGCATATGTGTAAGTGTGTATGCATGTATAAGTATGTGTGTGTGTGTGTGTCACACAGCACAGCACGCAGAAAGGGAGGGTCTTTTGCTCAAGACTGGAAAGCTCCTCAGGCCTATGTCTTTCCAGAGTATAGCCATGTCACATCCCAAAGCCTTATGAGCATGCAAGACCAGGACAGACATAGAGAGGGTTAAAGGCAGTGTGAGTCAAACGGGAATCAGACCTGGATCTCGGAGCATCTCTCCAGCCCTATTTTAAAGGGTTTTTTTTGTTGTTGTTGTTGTTTGTTTTTGTTTTTGTTTTGTTTTGGGGTTTTTGTTTTGTTTTAGAGACAGGGTCTTACTCTATAGCTCAGGCTAGCTTGAAAATCGCTACATAGCCTAAGCTGGCATCTAATTAGCGGTGATCTTCCTACTTCAGGCTCCCAAGGGTAGAGATCACAAGTGTGCTCCTACCTCTTCTGCCGGTCTCTATTGCTTATGGACACCCACGTCCTGTCTGTGCTGTGGGGCTGGAACCACTCCCTTCCACAGCTGTATGCTCTATGTCTGTACCTATCACTGCATTCCAGCCTCAAAACTCCTGATGGGAAGACAGGTGGACACATCTTAGGTTCTAGGTCCCCTGCTCTGCATGGGTACCCTAGGTGCCTGAGCTGCAGTGAACCTGGTCACTTCAGCTTTCTTCTTCCCTTCTGGGAACAAAAGCCCTTCTGCAGAAGGAACTCCTTTGAGGGTAAACAGCATATTTGGCTTCTCTCTGAGAGCCCGGGCCTGGGGTTCAGTATAGGAGGTCAGTGGTAGAGTGAGTCAACACTAATGTTGTGTGTCTCATGCCAGGTATCAGGCCCAGCCATTCACACTTGTTTAAAGATAAAGTCCTGTAGGGTCACAGCCATGTAGCTCCCATCCCACAGATGAGAAGCCTGAGTCCTTGGCTACATGGGTAATAAGGAGTAGATCGAAGATCTGAGGCAGGATCCACTTGACTTCATCCAAATGCTCTAAACAGCCTGAACCACAGAAGATGTCTCCTGGTCCCTCAGCTCACACAGCACAATGCTCATGGTTACAGTTTATTGAATACGATCCATCTGTACCAAGGAATGGATTTACTCAGTTCAATTCCCACAGAGATCTCATTGTGTAGGGATAGTGGTCAGCTGGGGAAACTGAGTTAATCTCCCCAGTTTGTCAGAGCAAACCCAGGATTTGAAACCAGAACTCCAAACCCAGACCCTGAACTTTTAACTGTTCTGCTCTGCTTGTCTCCCCGACAGCAGTGAGTCTGGGATAGAAAGGTCTTAATTGTGTGCCGCTCTTCTAGAAGCTTCTAACACTTCAGCAAGGTTGGGTCTGGAAGACCTTTTCAGCAACTCTCTTCCACCCTGAAGCCAGAGCCTGAGGGTGTCAAGCATCCCTGCAGTATAAGGAGATGTGTGCAAACCACAGGCACCAGCCTTGGGGTCCTGCTTCAGGCCTGGTAGGTTGAGATCCCCCCTCCCCCGGACTCCTGACCACCACCCTGGCAAGAATGCCCAGGAATTCCAGCGAAGGGGTCCCTAGGACACACCCCACATTCCCCACATTCTCTACCACCTCAGGCGGAAAGAATTTCCAACCAGACTTGGCAGCAGGGGACCCTGTGGTCTGGACCCTGTCTGTAGGAGCTGTCAGGAGCCCTGGCGGCCCAAAGGACCTTTTCTTCCTGTGCCATACAGCTAAGAATAACCAAGTTGCCTCCCCACCCACCGAGGTTGCAGCCGCTCTGAACTCACCCTGCAAACCCCTCTTAGCAGGAGAGACTAGACAGGGAGCCTTGTGCTCTGGGCTCCTTGCTGGGTTCCAAAGCTGCCCCTCCACAGGGCCTCCCTCACTGGCCACTAGCAGACATGGCACCTCCTGATTCCCGGATTCATTCTGTTGTTTTTAAAATATTGACTGATATTACTCTGCTACATGCTTACAATATTTTGCTATGTGCTTACAATACTTTTGCTACATACTCACAATACTTTTGCTACGAGCTCACAATACTTTTGCTACGTGCTCACAATACTTTGCTACATGCTTACAGTATGTTGCTACATGCTTACACATTTTACCTGTTGGTGACCCCACCCCATAGACCTTAGCCCCCAAGGCCCCTGCTTCTGTTTGAGCTTTATTCTCAGCTCAGGAGACAATACTTGGAAGGAAGTAACTGCTGGGGATGGCAAGATGACTCAGTGGGTAAAGGTGCTTGCTGTCAAGGCTGATGACCAACTGAAGTCCTGAGATTATGCACAAAAATGGAAGGAGAAAACCAGCTCCATGAAGTTGCCCTCTGACCTCCCCCCCATCCCACACAAACTGTGGTAGAGGTGTGCACACATACACAAATAATAATAATAAAATAACCGTAAATAACATCCTTATGAAGTGAGCAGTAACTTAGAGTAATGCGGGAGCATGAATATGAACCAAGCAAGATGACATCTGTGCATCTAAGTGTCACAATGCAGCTATTGCTTTATACACTGAAAAATGAACGAGGAAAAAAAAAGCAACTGCTTTGCAGCACCTAGAAAACTCTTTACTGTTAACGTTATTCAGGCGCCACTCACGCAATGGGAAAGTCACTCCTGGTCTCTACCTTCACTATGTGCCAGGTTTGACTGACATAATGATGGACCAAAGAACTCATCTGGGCAGAGCACTTAGTAGGACCTCACTCTAGATTACTGCAGAGATGGACATTCAGGAAAACAATGCCCAGTCCAGGAGAGTGTATGTCTCAGTCAGCAATGGCTTCGGTAGAGCTGTGTAACAAACAGCCCTCACCTCTAAATGTTATGGGGGGTTCACTGAGTTGTTTCCTCATGTGGGGCTCCAGATGAAGGAGATTAAAGTCAACTAAGAAGAATGGCCTGGGACAAAAGTCCACAGATGTTTCGAGAAGGACCTCCAGGAAGCAGGGGCCAGGTTGGGAGGGTGGCTCCACTCTGAAAATGGTTCTCAGATTCAAGAAGTGACTCTGATATCGGGTAGGCTTGAGTTCCAATCCTGGCTTCTTCATTGAGCGAGGCACAATTGGCACAAGCTTGGCCAAGCCTCCGCGTCCTCTGCAGGTCTTGGTGAGGACTGAGTAGGGGCATAATGGGGTGTGAAGTTCTTCGCATCATCTCTGGAATGAGGTAGAGAGTTGAGCTCTTTGTTACACACAGTGTATCAGCTAGCTACTGCTTCATGACAACCATGCCCAAACTTACAGCCTCAGTCCTTTCAGTTACTGTATGAGTTGACTGGTCAGTCTTCTGGACCATGTGGACCTGCTTCTGTGTCTGGGTGTTGTATGAGGCGGCTTTTTCCTCATGGCTTTGGGACAGTGTATCTCTACCAGCCTTAGCAGTCTAGCCTGGGCTCGTACTCTGTAGCTGACCAATGTTACAAAGGACAGAACACCATCCCATTGCCTTCAGAGCTAGGGACTATCAGAGTTGCTTCGGCTATCTTCAATCAGCCAGACTCAAGTGACAGTGCTAGCCCAGGGTCAAGGATTTTAACTCTGTGTGTTAGTGGGAGTTGGAGATGGAGCCATGATGGGAGATGGTATGTGCTGAGAGGGGCAGAAGACTATGGCCATTTTTTTTTTTAAAGATTTATTTATTTATTATATGTAAGTACACTGTAGCTGTCTTCAGACACTCCAGAAGAGGGTGCCAGATCTCGTTACGGATGGTTGTGAGCCACCATGTGGTTGCTGGGATTTGAACTCTGGACCTTCGGAAGAGCAGTCGGGTGCTCTTACCCACTGAGCCATCTCACCAGCCCGACTATGGCCATTTTTGCATTCACCACACGTGGCTCTGGGGTCACGAGACGCTGTGGGGGTGAGAGGGAATGTTCCCAAGGCAGGCAGCTCAGAAGTGTTCTCCCAGCATTGCCCCACAGCAGTCTGCTGTGACAAGCTCTCAGCTTGCCATCAGCATCAGCAGAGAAAGCCCTGCTTGTCAGCTCCTAGGGCAGCAATGCAGAGTTCAGAACTGTGGTCCTGATCTTAGTCTGAGAATCCTGGCTTGCTCTGGCCATCCTTAGTTAACTTGAGGAGACACCCAGCGAGGCTACAGCTTTCTCCTCCAGACTGTCCAGAGAGCCCCACTCTGTGTAACTAAAGGGATGGTGCTGCTGTTTGCGGGAGACCAGATTCTGAGCCCAACTTCCTGAGTGTGAGCTCACAGCTCTTACCCACAGCTGAGCCGCTGGGCCGTGTGGCATTAGTTAAGTTCTCATTGTGCCTGTGACAGATGCCTCACACAAAAAACTTAAAGGGGAAAGGACTGGGTTTAACGCATGCCTTCTGTTTTCAGAGGGTTCAGTCCCTAGTCACTCGACTTGGGCACTTGGGCAGAACATGGCAGCAAGAACTGGGAGAGCCTGGTAGAGGTTGTACCCTAATTCTTGGTGAACAGGATGGGGCTGTGAAAGAAGAGGACCAAGATCCCAAGAACACCCCTCCAGTCCAACTCTTGACTTGGCAGCCTATCGTTCTATGAAGTCATTGGTCCATCAATTGGATCAGACTGTCAATCTAAGGTCTCTGAAAACAGCTCACAGACACACCCAGAAGTGGGCTTACCAAACCCCTGGGCGTTTCTAATCCAGTCAAGTTGAGGAACAATGTTGAGCACTGAATCTACATTACAGATAAGTTGGCCAAGGCCCAGAGAGGTCTAGTCACTTGCCAACAACACAGAACTAGGGGGAGCTTCTGTTGTAGGTTAGCGGCTCCTTCCTTTCTTCAGGGCAGATTTCACAGAAGCTGATGCTCAATGCTCATGTGTCCTGTTGTCTCTGAGCAGGGCTGTTCTGCACAGGTGAAAAGACTCCACAGAGTCCCCTCCTGCATCCACAGGCCCTGGCACCTTCAAGTCAACCACTCCCTCCCCTTGGACATCTCCATCCCTCCATTGTCACTTGCATTAATCAACAGTCAAGGAGACTCCATCCAAGTCCAAACAGCATGGGTCTCATGCAGGATCCTGAGCCCTCAGACCTTTAGAAAGAATCCAGGGGCAGAAATTTCTCCATTTTCTGCTGAACCCCGATGAGCCAGCCATCGTCTGTCTTGACATGGAAACAATCCACACCTTGCTGGTGCTCACAGTGAGAAAGGCGAACCATATAACACTTACCCAGTGCTTGCCAGTGATCAGGAAAAGACACGGCAGAACACAGTGACTGTGGAGTCCCCGTGAAAGGGGCTGCAGAGCTGTGTCACTGTCATCTGCATGGCTAGGACTGGGGGCACTGAGAACATCATTGGAAGAAGCTAGTGAGGGCTCCTGGTGCACAATCCCTGAGAGAGACAGAGAAGCCATTAGCAGCAGGAGGGCCGCACTGCAGAGATTTCTGGCCCTTGGCAAAGAGCTGAGAGGAAGCAAGAAGGTTGTGTTGTGACCTGGGGGGGTGGGGGGGTGGGGGGGATTTCTGGGAAGGGATCCCATGTAAAACCTCAGCAGCAAATGGTGGGTCCCATCCAGACCTGTTTCTGTAGCCTGCCTGCTGCACTGCTGTGTGCTGGATCACAGCAGCAAAGACCCCAGTACCTTCTCTGTTCAGGGCCCTTGTCCTTGGCTTTGGGATTAAACTACCCCTCCCCCATGTGCCACCCCTCCTCCATTTTCCCTGCTGCTGTTACAAACACCCAACAAAAGCAACTTCAGGAAGGAAGGGTTGACCCCAGCTCACAGTCTGAGGGGTGCACAGTCCATCATGGTGGGGGTGGTTGCGGTGATGGTGGGAGAGCGTGGTGAAGGAGCATGAGTCAGAGGGTCACTTAGCATCTCTAGGCAGGAAGCACGAAGTGATAAATGGCAGCGCTCAGCTCATCACATTTTTATTTAGCCCTTGATACCTAAGAGCTGTGAGTGGAGGGTGGGTGGGTCTTCACTCTGCTCTGGAAACATCCTCACAGACACATTCAGGTCTCCTAGGTGACCACAAACTCCCTGGAGTCACAGTGAAGGTGAACTGCTCACACGGGGGCAAGAAAAGGCTCAATCCTGCTGGTGCCTTGTCCATACCAGGAGACCACACCCAGGCTGTTTTTTTTGTTGTTGTTGTTTTTTTTTTTTTTGTCTAAGGACCATAGAAGATGGGTGGAAAAGAGCCCGCAAGCGGTGTTCCTGGCAGGACTGGCCAGCCGAGATGATTGACAGGTGCTACTCTTACTAATTCCTCTTGTTCATAGAGAATTCCCACTGGCCTCCACCTCCCAGGGATGAGTGTATCTTCGATGCTGCCTCTAGAGCATAGCAGCCCTGTGGTGCCCAGCATGGATCAGTCATGCCACCCACTTCTCAACCAAGTAAACACAGGTCAGTCAGGTTCCAGGTTTTGAGTGCCTCTTCACGGGGAATTCCTACAGATCGCTTTGCCTGGCCTTAGGATTGTAACCAACTCCACAGATGCACACACATCCAAATAACCACAGAACCACATCCCTGTGCTCAGAGCTGGTCAGTAACAGAATAAACTATTTGATGATACACCAGGAGTCCCAAATTAAGCTGTTTAATCCTCCAAGGATAGTACAGTCTGTGCCCTTATCATGAGATTAAAAACAAAGCAAAAGCCAGTAAAAGATTTTTAAAATCCACACTATATATAGGGCATGGTAGCTCATACCTGAAATCCCAGCCCTCTCAGATGTTGAGGCAGGAGGATTTTTATAAGTTCAAGGCCAGCCTGGACTACTAGTAAGATAAATATCTAAAAAAAATCCATATTGCATGACTATATTAGATCTATGATTATATCCACAGTGTTACACACACACACACACATACACACATACACACACACACACACGTGACAAATGGCAAAAAAAGAAAAAAGGAAAAGAAAAAAGAAGGAAAGAGGAGAGGGAAAGTTAGGATTTTTATGGACAAAATCCATGTGGCTAAGAAACAAAGGAAAAGATGCTCACATTCCCCAGCGCTAGGAAAGAGCAAATTAAATACCCTCCCGGACTGTCAGAATGAAAGGAGTTCCAGCGCCCCCTCCTGGCCAGGGTCAGAGCAAAGGCTACACTCTTGTCTGGCAGCAGAGGACCCAGGCCTGGGGAGACTTCCAAGATGGTGCCCTTAGCCACTGTCTTAGTCAGGGTTCCTATTCCTACACAAAACATCATGACCAAGAAGCAATTTGGGGAGGAAAGGGTTTATTCAGCTTTTTCCATATTGCTGTTCATTACCAAAGGAAGTCAGGACTGGAACTCAAGCAGGTCAAGAAGCAGGAGCTGATGCAGAGGCCATGGAGGGATGTTTCTTACTGGCTTGCTTCTCCTGGCTTGCTCAGCTTGCTTTCTTATAGAACCCAAGACTACCAGCCCAGGGATGGCCCCACCCACAAGGGGCCCTCCCCCTTTGATCACTAATTGAGAAAATGCCCCACAGCTGAATCTCATGGAGGCGGTTTCCCAACTGAAGCTCCTTTCTCTGTGATAACTCCAGCCTGTGTCAGGTTGACACACAAAACCAGCCAGCAAAGCCACCGAGTAACAGAAAGCCTTCTACCAGGGGCTTCTGAGCTGGTGTTGTTTACCCTGCCTCTGCCTCTTCTAACTTTTCCCTTTTCTCTCTTCCCCTCTTTCCTCCTCCTGAGTTGTCTCTCTTCTCCCTGCCCCCCCCATCCCTTTCCTCCCCTTCTTATTCTTCTATTGCTTCCTCTCACCCTGCCCCATGGGCGGTGGGCACCCTTCCCATTTCCACATTCCCCTCTCTCCCTTCCTCCTCCTCTTTTTTGCCCCCCACTCCCTTCTCCTCTATGTCGCCTCTTCTTCCTATTCTGTCTTCTTTCTCACCCTCCTCCTCTTCCTCCTCATCCCCTTCACCCTCTCTTCCATGTCCCCCTTTTTAGTATCAGGAACCTCTTCAAAGAAGATTTTAGGGACACCCCCCCAGAGCCATGGAATGAGAAAGCACAGTCATGGTTGTAGCTGGGGACAGAGGGCTCCATCTTCTTTCTCGACATCTTCATCACAGAGTCAAGGAATTTCCCATGATTTCACAGAAGGACATGTGAACAGCCTTCAGAGGACAGGGAATGGCTGAGTCCACACAGCTGGTGGTGACTGGGGCCAGCACTGTGCAGTGTGATTCTATGCTGTTCTGTTATCATCATTAGGACCACCTGGAGTCCTCCCCAGTGCACCTTGCAAGGACACCCTGAATGTTTGCCAACTACTCCTGTTTCCCTAGCAAAGGGATTGACAGGTGACTGGATATGGTCCACCCACAGCAGGAAGTAAAGAGACCATGCCGTCTCAATGTCAGGCATTCTTTTTACAGTATCACTGCCCCAGGCACCGTGGCTGGCAAAGCCTTGACCAGCCCCTGTGATCCCTCCTACCTGTCAAGTGTACTCTGTCATTGCTGTCTTCCCATCCTTCTTCAGGGATTGGGTCTCCATTCCCTCAGCATTCAGCACAGGCCACCTTGGCTACTCAATGGCTGTAACTGTCAGGATGTCCATTTTTAGGGCTCGGCTATGTGTCAGTTTTGGGGGAGGGAGGTGAAGGCAGAGGATTCTGGGGCAATGGTAGAAGATCCCATTGTGACACCCTAGGCAGTGTGCCTGCTGCTCTGTGCCCTCTACTGTTCTACAGTGACAGAGTTGACTTGATTGTGATGCTGTGGGGTCAAGTGAAGGAAGCCGAGTGACCCAGGAAGGAAGTCTGTAACCAGAGCAGCCTTTGGGTGGAGACTGGGCAGAACAAATGAGCGCCATCCCCACCTGGCTGCACTCTGCCTGTTTATCCACTGGAATCTTCTGGCAGTATGACTCCCCTCTGCGGGGTTCTATCCACTCCAAGTTCTCAGAGTATAGTTGGGGGGTGTCCTTCCTTCTTAAGATGTTTTAAGATGTGTGTGTGTGTGTATACTGAAGCTGGAGTCACAGACAACCGTGAGCCTCCCGATGTGGGAGTTGGGAAGTGAACTTTGTCTTCTGCAAGAGCGGGATGTGCTATTAACCACCTGGCCTTATCTCCAGCCGAGTGTGTGGGCTTTTGGGTGGCCTCGCTAATGGACTTAGTCTTTCGAAAGAGCCTGGGTGACTTCTGCATTATACTGGGTCACATGCTCACTCTCAGCCAATCATTGGCTATACTGGGTCACATGCTCACTCTCAGCCAATCATTGGCAAGGGAAACAGCATTTATGAGCCTGTGATGTGCAGAGCTGTCGCTGATGAGAAACCATGTGGGCTTGGGAAAGATGCATTAAAGAAGTGGAATGTCCTACCCAGAGGGACCTCTGCTGTTTTCAATTTTCATTCTAGGACCCCCCCACCCCCCGCCACTCACTGAAGGCACTCAGCAGCTGGCGAGGGGGATGGTACTCCCTCCATTCCTTCTCTAGAGCTCATCTCCACCAGCTCCAGTATCCAATGCAGGCAGAAACGCATGATGGAGCTGGGAGACATTAACAAAAGATTTTGGGCTGGGTTCAAGTGGGCCGACTCCTTCGGGTTAGAGTGGGTGTCCGCGTGGCGTGATTTTGTTCGTCGTGCCTGAACCTAATGTGGTAAAGGAGTGGGCCTCGGTTTAGCAATGAACTCTAGAGCTCTTATTTATTAATAACAGTGCTCAAAATAAACTATGTTTGGTCAGAGACGCAACCAGCCCTGGCTACAGTTCACTATGACTTCCGATTACTTCCAGCATGGAGGATATTTGGTTAACATCTTTCTCCTTGGAGCTGTGGTGAGGAAGGGGGTGTGGCTGCCTCAGCCTCCGTGGACCCAAGGAGCCCATGCTAAGGGCTATGAAACCAGACTCCACCAGACTGTATCACCATGGCAACTTCCCCACCACAGAGACCCTCTATGGCCAGAGGCATGCCATGGCAAAGAAGCCTCAATTTCTCCATCCGTAAGGCAGGATCTTGGATGGCTGACGGGCACGAGGCACGAAGGCAGCTTAGGGTGGGCCCTCCATAGCCAGCCAGCTGCAGAGCTAGGGTGCAAGTGATCTCCAAAGCTTGCCCCACAACATCCCAGTCCCACCCAGTGGGAAGGAGCAAGGGACCAGTGATCTTTTCTTGAGACTGGTGCTCTGCCATCAGGGCCAGGTCGAAAGTTCGGTGCTTCTTCTAAAATGGCCCTCATCAGAGAGTCCCTGGAGCCACTTGATTCTTAAAACTCTTCAGCATTCTGGAGCAGGAGCCATCCCCTGAGCTTGTTCCCCCACCCCCATCACACCCCATACCCTCCCATTCTCCTGTCCTCCACCCTCTTTCCTTTTCTGCCCTTCTGTCTGCTTTTCTGTTTCTGTTTCCTGTCCCCATTCCCCCCTCAGCTCTTTTTCTTCCTTGGCTTACTGAGATGAGGTCTTGCTGTGCAGCCCTGCCTAGCTTCAAACTCAAGGTAATCCTCCTGCTGAGCCTCCCAAGCTGGGATTCCCTGTGTGGGCTGAGTTCTTTGTTTTACCTAACAGCCTGTCTTACTTCCTGACTTTCCCATAAGCCCTTAAATTCCCAGTCCTGGAGAACTTCCCGGACCAGCAGGCAGCATGCGGGACACGGGGCAGACGATCTGTGTGAGGACTCTGTGACTGACAGGGCGGCAGCACTGGGTCAGGCAGAGGCATGGAGGAGGGGCCTGCCTTAAGATGTTTCAACTGCTTAGTCAGCACGACTGTCATTCTAGACTGACTCCTGGCTTTGAAAGATCTTAGGATACATTGTCTCTCTTTTGGGAATCTGAGCCTCTAGAGAGCTCTTATTATGAAGTGGGTGTCTTTGCCTTTTCCTCTTAGGCAGCACACAAGACGCATAAGTAGTGCCTGTGGCTAAGCCTGTTTAAATAAAGCCTTATTTACAGCCTGGTGGGTCTGGATCTCGGCTTGCTGACCTCTGTTGTGGAGGAAATCAGAGATGGAAGGACCGGACCAATGATCCTTCCTATCCAGGGTTGTACTTCTTTAACGAAGTTATGGGAATTCTGGGAATCTTTGCTAAGAAGGGTCTGGAGCAGGTGTGGGAGGGGCTGGACACATGCACACTGAAGCCTGGGCTGTGTATGAGTGTGTGTGAGTGTTTGTGAGTGTGTGTTGTGTGCGTGTGTGAGAGTGAGTGTGTATGTGTGTGAGTGTTTGTGAGAGTGTGTGTGTGTGTGTGAGTGTGTTTGTGAGTGAGTGTGTGTGTATGTGTGTGTGTGTATGTGTGTGTGTGTGTGTGTGTGTGTGTGAGAGAGAGAGAGAGAGAGAACGCATATTCAGCATTGCAGTGTGACTTTGAGCAGGGTCCCCCATGGAAGCTCCAGCCTCTGGTGCCATGGCTATGACAGCAGCTGCATCTTACAGGCTCACCGGGAAAATAAAGCAACATTAAGTGCTAAACCAGCTTTGGCGTGCTTGCGGCTCTGCAGAGTGCCCGGCAGTGGGAAGGGAAACTTGAAATTAAAATCCTTGGCCATCTATTAGCCCGTAGTGTGAAGAGTTTCTTTGTAAGGCATCTAACTTTTGGGCAAGGCTGCGATAAGCTTCAGGGGCCAATCACAGTGGAGGTTTCTAATCCAGCGGGGCAAATGAATCTCTGAGTTATGACCTCAACACCCCCATATCACCGAGAATATGTGCGGTGGGTGGGGTGGGGATGGGGCAGAAGACAGCACCCAGAGCTTCAGGCTTCAGCTGTGGGCAGGGCTGGGTGATTTTCTCCCTCTACTGTTGTGGGAGCTACTGGGGGAATCTCCATGGTGGGGATGGTTATGACAATCCTGAGCAGAGAGAAGGTTAAGCAGGGCCGAGGGTGGGGCGGGCTTGGGTTCACCCTGGACAGCAGGTGGATTAACAGCGAAGGCTGATGGCCACTGATCTGCCAGAAGCCTCTCTGAGAATCAGGATTTTCCCAGACTCGGATGATCTCTTTAAAAGATTAACGAGGCTTTTTGTTCTTCTTTGTATTTATTTGGGACCAGTAGAGTTTCAGGGAGAGTTGCTTCTTGTGGCCAAATCCTGTGTGTGTGTGTGTGTGTGTGTGTGTGTGTGTGTGTGTGTGTGTATTTTAATTTGTAGAGTTCAGGCTAATTAATAGCACCAATATTGTTCAGTCACCAGTGACCCAAAGCTACCCTAGGTTCTGTTAACGTGGGTGGCCAGTGTAAGAGGCAAACTCTCAGCTTTAGCCCCTCTCCATCCCTCCTTCTGAACATCACTAGGACTCTGCTGTGCCAGGCACTAAAGACCCAGAGGTGAATGAGCCCACAGAAGGCTGTGGTCAGGTGGGCAAGATGATGCTTTAGTGAGAGTTAGAAGTCAACATGGAAGGGTTAGAAGAAAGGTGTGTGTCTTGGTTGAGGTCACTGTTGCTGCGATGAAACACTGTGACCAGAGCAACTTGGGGAGGACAGGGTTTATTTCACTTCCATTTCCACAGCACTGTTCATCACTGAAGGAAGTCAGGGCAGGAACTCAAGCAGGGCCGGAACCTGGAGGCAGGAGCTGATGCTGAGGCCATGGAGGTGTGCTGCTTACAGGCTTGCTCCCCATGGCTTGCGAAAATACTCTAGGGCTGGTGAGATGGCTCAGTGGTTAAAAGCACTGACTGCTCTTCCTGAGGTCCTGAATTCAATTCCCAGCACCTACATGGTGGTTCACAACCATCTACCATGGGATCTGATGCCCTCTTCTGGTGGATTTTCATGTTTTATCTATATGTAATCATAGAAAATAAGTAAGTAAGTAAGCAAATAAATAAATAAATAAATAAATGTTTTTTAAAAAGAAGAAAAGAAAATATACTACAGGCATAGTACAGCTTGATCATATGGAGACATTTTCTCAGTTGAGGCTTCCTCCTCTCTGATGACCCCAGCCTGAGTCAAGTTGACAGAAAACTAACCAGTATATTGGGGCAGGCGCACTCAGGGCAGGCACCAGGCAAGTTCCAATTGTCAACAGCTGTACCGTGGAGGAAAGGAGACAGGATGACGCTTCGGAGGAACTCGTATGCCACTGCCACACCTCTGCGGCATGCCTCCCATCTGACCTAGAACGGATGAATTGGAAAGTTAATTGATACCTTTACATACGAGGCCAAGATTCTAACAACTACCTCATGTCCAGGAACAGGGGCCGGGTTTGCAAGTGAGTGGCTTGGTGCAACATTCCGCAGCCACGAGAGGAGCAGGATGGAGGCTGAGCAGCGCCTATCTGTAGAAGGTGGGAAGCTACACGCCACCAAACACAGAGGAGGAAGTCACTAAAGGCTAACTGTGGTCTGGGTGAGCTGTGTAGCCAGGCATGGGGTATGTGAGCTATGCCTGGCTCTCAGCTCCCAGCTATGTTGTGTGGTAGAGGGAAGATGAGACACACTCAAGGGAAGAACCCAGGCAAACACAGCGCACAGTGCCTGAGAGAACAGCACTGCCAGACGGAGAGGGGCTGGCTGAGGGAGGCAGGGAAGAGCATAGAGGGCACAGGGAGGAGGGAAACTGTGGCTCTGCCTTGGCTTAGATCTCAGGCATGTATTCGTGCTGGCCTCCAGCTAGAACCCTGTAGACTTTACCCCATATTCCTGTAAAACATTGTCTTTGGTGGCCCGGATGTGAGAGCCTCCAGAAGCCACAGCCTTAGGATCGCCTGGCACAGCCTTGGCCTCAGGCCAGCAGACTAGTGACAAGAGGAATCTGGAGCTGGTTGGTGCTGGAGCTGGTTGGTGCTGACCTTGCTACCAGTCTATAAGGTTGTTGTATCCTAGAGAGATCTTCTTCTGTAGATTTCCACCCAGGATGAAAGGGAAGTCATAACACAGGAGTTTTTCTTATTGCAAAAAGTTACATATATGTGTGTGTGTGCGTATGATATATATATGATATATGGAAGTATATATACAACATATATATATATATACATACACATACATAGATGTACACACATACATAAACACATAGATATGCACCTAGATGGTTATGCACATATACACACATATATGCACAATATACATACCGACTTATACATATATGTTCACATATACATAAACACATACATATACACACTGATGCTTATATACATACACATATAAGCATATGTACACATATAGGTATACAGTTATAAACATATATATGCTTAATGCACATATATGCATACATATACACAAACATATACACAGATGCTCATACACATATACATATATGTACACATACACACATATACATATTCATATATGCAGATATACATAAATGCTTATATACACATGCACACATGCATATCTACACACATAAATATACACACAGATGCTTATATACAGCTACATATATATATGTGTGTATATATATATACATACATACACATACATACATGTAGACATAAGCACCCATGTACATATGCACACATGCACACATGGTACAGCAAAGGTGTTCAACCAGGTGACTCTAACATAAATTATCTATTTTGTTATCTATTTTGGTATAGCAAGAGGAAGCCAACCCCTGCCCCCTTTTGCAGTGCTGGTGATGGAACCCACGGCCTGGTGCATGTTGGGTAAGCACTCCATCCCCCGAGCCATACCCTCAGCCCAAACAAGGGTGCTTTACATGTTCTTAGCACAAGGCAAAACCGGATGTGGTTTTACTGAGGGCTTAGTGGTTGCCAGGCTTCCCGGGGATTGCATTTTCTGGTGTCCCCACCATCTCGACAGTTCCTTAGTTGCTGCCTCTATTCCCTCTCTGCCAGCCTTCTCCAGTCCTGGGCCACTCTCCCTCCAGCCCTCATCCAAGATCCCTTGATACAGAGGCTTAGAAAGGGTTAAATTTTCTTACTGTCCTTATATAGGAGTGATTTGTGCTGTTTTACTTTCAAAATCCTTGTCTTCGTTTCTGCCTCTGTAAACATGTCTCTCCTCGGCCTTAGTCACAGGCTGAAATTCAAACCCTCGACCAACCCAAAACCAGAAAATGATTTTTTTTTTTTAAAAAAAGGTGCACTACAGCCTATAAATATTATAAATACTGTAGGTCAGGGCCGATCTCTCCAGAGGACTTGATTCCTGGGTCTATGAGTTGGACCTGTCACCAATAGATGGTTTTCCAACTCTTCAGACACATGCACCATTTCTCTAAGTCCTTGTCACCCTCAGCCTGTATGACCAGCCTCAGCCACAGGCAGTCCAGCGGGGAGCTTAGCCTGCTGCCTGCCCAGTTTCCTCCCCCAGGTGCCTGTATACTCTTTCCTTCTTGCATATTTGGAATGTGGTTAGCAACTGACCAGCTCTAATTTCAGACTTCATCTTTGCATGCTGGGTAAGCTCAGACAAACAGCAGCATCTCTCTGGACCTGCTTCACCACCCACAAGATGGAGGTAATGAGATCACATGGCCACAGAGATTGCTGAGGGAGACAGAAGGCACACAAGATATTGGTCCATAGAAGGATTCTCTCCTATCCCGAACAGGCAGGCAAGGATAGGGTAGTTTATCAGGGAGCCTATCTGCTTTCAGTCCAGTGGCACACAGCCTACTTCAAACAATGCAGTAAGTCACTTCTCCCTTAGCAATCCTTCGTAACACCCCTTTTGTGGCCAAACACATCCTGGAACATAGCTGGGAACTGTGTCTAGGCTCTGAATGGCAGCGCAACCTCTCCAGCCCCTTTACTCTCTTCTTAAATAAAACAACGGAGGTTCTTTGACCTTTTTTTCCAATTCTCTGATTTAAAACACTAAGAACCTGGCCACCCAGTCTAGGCAGGACCACCAGCAACACCAAGATGTCACATTTGGGTCCCTGAGATCTTCTGGAGCACAGTGGTGCTATGTTGAGAGCCAGCATGTGGCCTGGGAGGAGACTCCTCAACCTGGATGTAGGAATGTCACCGCAGCTGATGGACAGAGGAGCCCAGCGCCTGGACACCTTTGTCTCGGCTCCCAGGACTGGAGGCCACTCCAGTGTGACCACTGACTCCAGTCAAAGATGTAGGTTAAAAAAAAGTCCACTTTTGTATAGATACGGGCTGAAGTTCCTGGAGGAAACCCATCTCTCACGGAAGCCTGTAGGTTCTCACCATCCTCCTACTCCCTCAGGCAGGTCAGACAGATCAAGCCCTCAGAAAGCCAGAAGCCCAGGAGAGCTGCCAGCCATGGGCAGCAGGAAAGAGCAGTTTGGAGCCCAGAGCGTTGGTTTCCAGCGGAGCAAGGAGCCCACAAGAAATCCTGGGAACCTGAGCTGGAAGGAATACCCCGAAGGCAAAATCGTGGGGTGAGAATAAACCAAGATTCAACCCTCAAGCCTGTGCTTCAGTTTTCAAGCCAGAACCCCCACCCCAGGCATCTTTCTGACGACAAAGGCATTTTCTGCTCATTTAAATAGCCGCACAACTCTCTGCGGGCTGCTGCCTGGTTTGCGACACCGTCTCCTTGGTTACGCATTTGGGTTATTTTCAAGTTCTCACCTTTATAAAGTGACCTTGGGATGGGTATTATGTGTGCGTAATATCTGATTAACTTTTATCTCAGAATAAATTCCCGGAAGGGAAATTGAGCAGAGCGTGTGCAAAGGTTTTTAACGTGGGCCGCGAAGCCCCCCTCGTTGGACCAATGCACGAACTACACTGGAGAGCAGCAGCCATGCCCAAGGCTGCCCAGTTAACTTCCTGCTGTTGTTCTGAGAGGTCTGATCCTTTGTAGCGGGTCCTGCGGGATGGTTGTGGAGTCTCCTCACAGCAACAGAAAGGTGACAGAGACAGAGGCCTTGTGGGAAAGGTGTAGTGTGTCTTTAAAGGAACGGACTTGCGGCTGCAATGCCTCGCGAACCTCACCACTGATGGATGGAGACTGATGAGCATAACTGCTCCCAGAGAGGAGCTCACGGGAGTCTGATGTCACAGTAAATGCCTTGAGAAGGTGGGACCTCGAGGGACTGCTCAGAGCACGAAATCATAGCGTCACGTGCTCCTCGGATTCACAGCATTTTGACTGTGGTTAGAGTGCAAACTGTAACTGAAAGGGATAACACAGAAAGCCATTAGCAGCCTGAGTTAAAGCCAGGGCACATCTGTGTCCAAATTCTATCTCCAGTACCCTTGGGTTTCCTTCTAATAATTAAAAAAAAAAATAGTGCCAGCAATTCATGTTCATTCTAGAAATGTATAAAATGTGGAAAGGATATATATATATATATATATATATATATATATATATATATATATGGAAAGGATATATATAAATGTGGAAAGATATATATATATATATATATATATATATATATGAATAAAGCAAAGAAACTGTGACAACTTCCCGAAATTCCACAAGCTATTCTTCCTTCCTGTTCCCACATTAAGGGAAGGCGGGCTTGGCAGTTTTGCTTCTGGGATCTGGGGATCCCTTAGTCTCTACCCAATTCCCCAAGGATGGCTTTGCTTTGTCCCCTTGGCTAAGATTGGGGAGTGCAGCGCACAATGTGAAAATTGCCAGTCAGAGTGTTGTAGCCACAATTGTTCCACAGAACAGTGAACATCCAATCTTAGGCAGTAAAAGCTGGACACACCCATTTCCAGTGCAGGAGGGTCAGCCTAGGCTACACAGAAAACTCCAGGTTAGCCTGGTTGCATGATAAGACCCTGTCTCAAAATGAGTGAATGGATGGATGGATGGATGGATGGATGGACAGCCCTGCTCAGCTCTCCCACTGGGATGGTTGGGAAAACATCTTGTTTTCTGCCCTAAGCTGCGGATATTAGGAGCAGACAGAGGTCATCCTTGCCCCAGCCTGTGGAAAGATGGTATCTGAGGCAGACACACCCATAGTCTAAGGGAAAGCTGAGGTTTGTGGAGAAACGGATTTCCGACAATATCTGAACACCTGGATCCATCCATAGCCAAAGCCAGCTTCCTAGACTTGTCCGTTACAAAGCTGAACAAACATAATGGATAGTATTGATAAAATGACAATTTCATTTGCTTTAACATAACATGCAGGATCACAAAATCCCCCTCTTTGCTTGAGCTTGAATATCTGGCTTGCAGTTGGAAGAACTCAACAGTTTGCTCTAGGTTCCCTCCCCGATGTGGCTGCTCAGGTTAGAACGAGCATGCCATAGCCTGTGTCTTCCTGTGGTGGTTTAGAATGTAAAAGGCCTCTGAAGGCTGGTGTGTTCAAAGGTTTGGTACCCAGATGATGTCGCTAGGCAACAGGACCAGTAGAAGGCAGTGAGGTCATCAGGCCTGTGCCCTCAAAGGGAATACAGGGACCCTGCTCCTCTTTTTGTAAATCCTGATACATCAGCTCTGCTAAGGGTGGGACTCTAAAATGCAGGGGCAAAACCAACAGCAATCAATCAAACAGGTGGCCAGTCAATCAAACAGGTAGCTAATCAATCAACCATGCCACCAGGAAAGTGGGCTCTGTGATTACCAGGCATGGAGATGTGAGTGTTCTCTAATTCGCCCGCGAATAAGGACACCACACACAATAGGGTTCTTCTGCAGCAAGCTTTATGCGTCTTGAGAGGGAGAGCATAAGCTTCACAACCGGAGACCCCAGGCAATCCGAGCCCCTCCCTTTTATAAGAAATTCTCCCTGCCTCGGACGTGGCAAGCCATGATTGGCTCAACACTGATTACCCCATCCCTGAGGCGGAGCTGCCCGGGGGCGGGGATTTCCAGCTCAGGCGCAAACTAGGTGTTTACTAGTTGGTGCTGAGGAAATGACTCAGCACCGGAAGACAGCGGCGCCCCACATCTCCCCCTTTTTTGTCTAATAAAACCAACTGGACACCCAGTATGAGAGGACGGGAACATTGGCCGAATCCTCTTACTCAGAGATGTAAGAACTATGTCCGCAAGCAACAACTAGGCTTGAGTGGGACCCGAAGTTGCTCCGACCTGTCCCTCTGCCATTTTTTCGAGGAGGGGAAGACTAGGGCAGGAAACCCCCACTAGACGGCATATTCCCCAGGTGGGACGGGGGGACCACCTGTGCGATGCATTGCTCTACAATCCTCTAGGGCTGCTGAAGCTCACCCGCTAAAGCGCGGGCAGCCAGCGACCAGTGGTGCAAATCGATTTTGTTTAAGCGCCGCCAACCATACCTGTGCAGATTGCCCCTGCTCCAAGGCAGCAAGCGCCTGGGATATCATGATTTTGTCTCTATTATTTTTCTTATATAATTTGCAAATTAACCATAAGCTAGATACCGATCCGAAGCAAAGGAGAATTCCAAACAAACCCACCCCCACCCATTCCTTAAAATAAGAAACAGCAGAAGAAATCCATGACGAAAAGCCTTCGGTCAAGGAGAGGTCAAGTCTGGTGGAATTGATTTAGACGATGGCCAATCTAAGTTTCTGGAGGGTTTGATCAAAATCAGACGTCCAATTATATAGCAGCTGTTGGGACAAACTCTTAGAAAGATTAGCGGCATATGTGAAATTATAGCATCATGTTTTTTGCCTTGTTCAACCCTTCCTCCGACACGATTTTTTCATTGGACAGGGTTAGGCCCAAATGTTGCATAATGTCTCTCCCCCAAAGGTTTACTGGGAGCGGGAGCACATAAGGTTCGAATTTACCCTTTTGTCCCTCAGGAGCCTTCCAGGTCAAACTCATTGAGCTTATGGCAGGGCATGAATGATATCCCAGACCTTGTAGAGAGTGGGACGATTTTGTAGTGGGCCAAGCTTTTGGCCACCAGTGCGTGGATATAATGCTTTTGTCTGCCCCGGTATCAAGAATACCTTCAAACCTTTTTCCATTTACTTCGAGGCAGAGTTTGGGCCTTTCATTCAGGGATACAACAAGGTAGGCTGAATCAGTTCCTGACGACCCCATCGTTTTGGGACTGGGGCCTGGGGAGTCCTCCCAGAGGGTGTCGGGGAGGAGCAGCAATTGAGCTATCCTATCTCCTGCACTGATGGAAAACACACCCCTGGGGCTGGAACATAAGACCTGTATTTCGGGGGAGTGTAGATGGTCAACAACCCCAGGATGGACCACTAGGCCCCGTAAGGTGAGTGATCCTCGTCCGAGGATAAGGCCCATGGTCCCAGGGGGCAAAGGTGACATTGGCTCTATAGGTACTGGTTGGATACTCATTTGGGGCATTAGTAGGAGGTCGGAGGCGGCACGCAGGTCCACCCTTGTGGGTCTTCCTGGGTCGCTTCTTCCGCCATCCCGGATGTTCTGACAAACCGGTTCCCATATCTTTGAGGGCCCTGGGACCGTGGGCCCAGTGACCCGTTTTTTGACACATTGGGAGCAGGAACATTTAATGGAGGCAAAAGCCTTCCCTGTATATCTCGCACTGAGCGACATTGATCTGCTCTGTGGTACCCTTTACCACACCTCGTGCAGAGGGTCAAGACCCCCCCTTTCTTGTCTGGGGCTTTGCAATCTCTTTTGAAATGTCCAGGCTTACCACAATTAAAACAGGTCCGTTCACCGGTCTTCTTTTGTGGAGGATGCTTTTGTGCTAACATGATGGCGGCCGCGAGGCCAGTATTGCTAAGTGGACCTCCAAGCTCTCTACACACTCTTAGCCATTCTTGCAACCCTTTTGATTTTCTAGGAGCAATGGCATTCCTGCATTCCTGGGTGGCTTGTTCAAAAATCAGTTGCTCAATAAAGGGTCCTATCCCCTCTGGGTCCCCAAAGATTTTTCCTGCCGCCTCCACCATGCGTGCGACGAAGTCGGCAAAGGGCTCCTGGGGCCCTTGAACAATTTTTGTAAGCTGATTGGTGGTTTCTCCCTTGTGATTAAGTGACTTCCAGGCCCGTATGGCTGTGCTGGAAATCTGGGCGTACGCCCCCCAATGGTAATTAATTTGATCTGCGGCCCACGGGCCTTGGCCTGTTAAAAGGTCAAATGTCCAATCCCGCTGCTCTTGCGTAAGGGCTATTGCGTTGGCCCTGGCCTGGGACTGGGCTGCCTCATGCCACAAGGCTTTCCATTCTATGTATTGTCCCATGGTAGGCAAGGCGGCCTTAACCACCATTTGCCAATCACTAGGTGTCATGGCAGTTTGTGCCATTCTTTCAAGAATCATAATAGTAAAATTAGCATTGGGACCATATTTTCTTACTGATTCTGCAAGATCTTTTATCTGACTATAGTCTACAGGAGCGTAGATTCTCCCCCCTTCCTGTTCATAAACAGGAAACGCTAAGTGTAGCTTGCAGAGGATCCTTTGGGGAAAAAAGGAAGTTGTGGATGACCGGGCCTCATAAGGTGGGGGAGCGGAGGGAATGGCGGCAGCCAACAATCTCCTATCCTTAGAGAAGACACCGGACGCGGGCTTACTTGACTCAGGTCGCCCGCCTTCATCTGGGTGATACCTTTCTCCTTTATATCTAACTGCTTCTTCTTCTAACTCGCCCTCTTCCTCCGAGGTCAGCTTACTATCCTCGGTTTCAGAAGAATCCGAGGTATCTCTTAGGTGGAGGGCAGCCAGTTCTCGGGTCGGATATAACCCGGCCTGCTGCTCCCCTTCTCTCCCTTTCTATTTCTCCCGGGAGGTCCTTTTTCACTTCCCTTTTTTGCCTTTTTTACGGTTTTTGTGCGCACACCCATCCTCTCACTACGCTCGGATTCTGACATACCTTCCTGCATAGCTTCTAAAACCTTTTGCCCTTTCCTTCGGGCTAGGAACCATACAACCAAAGCCACGAAGACGATAATTAAAGCCTCGGGCAATCCCTCCCACGGCCCAGTTAGTTGAAGGGAGTGCGAAAGGGTCAGGTAAAATTCAGGCATACCTTTCCGAGACGTAGTTCCTGCAGTTCTGGACCCTCCCCGTCACCGAGGGATCTCCGACGGTGCTCACGATGTTCTTTGTTTTCCCGGGTTTTCGGCACCAGATGTGAGTGTTCTCTAATTCGCCCGCGAATAAGGACACCACACACAATAGGGTTCTTCTGCAGCAAGCTTTATGCGTCTTGAGAGGGAGAGCATAAGCTTCACAACCGGAGACCCCAGGCAATCCGAGCCCCTCCCTTTTATAAGAAATTCTCCCTGCCTCGGACGTGGCAAGCCATGATTGGCTCAACACTGATTACCCCATCCCTGAGGCGGAGCTGCCCGGGGCGGGGATTTCCAGCTCAGGCGCAAACTAGGTGTTTACTAGTTGGTGCTGAGGAAATGACTCAGCACCGGAAGACAGCGGCGCCCCACATGGAGACACTTAGTGTTGGCTGTTACCGTGGTAACTGCCATCAATATTCATAAACACACTAGAAAAAAAAATCGGTGTGTACTGGCAGGGAGAAGCTGATAGGTTTCCAGTCATGGTCTTCTTAATTTCCTGTGACATGCCACATGTTCGGTCCTTAGACCCACGGTAGAAATGAGAAAGCAGGGACTCATTGCTGATGATAGAGAACTGGAGGGCAGATCTGGGATTCGAACCCAAGCTCTGAGATTCTTCCTGATGTTGTCTTTTGGTTGAGCTAAACCTCTGTACTCCCCATATTGTATCCTAAGGACAGCGAGGCTCTAAGCAGGCAGAGTGCTTCTGTGCTGGGGACAGCAGGTCACCTAACTGTTGAACCTCTAGCTTTTCAGAAAGGACCCCAGCAGAAGGCTTGACACAGGGGTCACTCAGTCTAGCCAGAGCAGAAGCCACTGGTTAACTTTTGCATGACTTCAGGGTGTGGCTGGGGAGGCAACCTGGACCAGCCTGGGGCAGCTACTGTGGAGGACCAAGTTGACACATTCTGTGGTCATTCACTCTGGGAACAATCTCCCTGGCCCCAGCACCAGGACATGTGCGGGGATGAACACTGTCATGCTATCTGCACCACAGCAGGCTGAGGCCCTCTAGGTGTCTGTCCCCACACACAAAGATGCTTAAAACTCAGGAGAGACATGGCAGGGAGAACACTGTCCAGGCCAAGTCACAGTATAGGATGGAGGGGCCAGGTGAGGTCCACAGCCCAGGTTGGGAAGTAAAAAAGGCATCCACACAAGATGGTTTTCCAAGGGCAGACATGAATACAGGCACCGTGGAGCCCAGCTGCCTGGGCTGCTTGATGGGGGTGGGGAGCAAGCTGGAGTATCAACAGGGATGCCTGAATGAGCTAAGGAAGGAACGACATGGAGGGATGCCTGTAGTTACAATCTGAAGAAGTCACAGGTAAGAAGCAAGGGTACCCCAGACTTTAGCACCCCAGACCCCAAATCTAAGCACACCCCAGGCCAAACCACACTGCTAAGCGTGAGAACGAAAAGGCCCTAGAGGAAAAATTAGGAGGTATAGTCACTCCCACTGACGGGCACCATCCAGGGCTTCTACATCTCTCCTCTCTGTCTCTCCAGCATCATGCTGACTCGGGCAGGAAAGGACAGTGTCTGTCCTGGAGAAGTGAAGAATGGTCACCTAACTTGGGTTGTCCCAACCCCTAAACTGTTTACTTCTGGATGCATCAAACCCTGCAGTCTGCTCCTGGGACAGGGTGGCAGTGTGTGACTTTTGCACACAGAAGGCAGAATGGAAGGGTCCGGGCAGGTGTGAGCAGGGAGCGCAGGGAGCAGCCCTGGGTGCTGCTGAGACTGGACTGTCAGTTCATCGGGCTAAGTCTGCAGCTCCTCAATCCAGCCGGCCCATGGGATGGCTCTTTGCACAGTCAGCCATGAACCTCATGTGGCGAGGTGGAGGCTTTGCCTTCTGCGTTACCTGCTCTTCTAGAAGAGTGTGGACCACTTTGACACTCAAAGGGAATAATAGCAGGCTGAAGTGGAAACTTTTGGTTTCTTTGGAAAGACATACAGGTGGCAGGATGTCTTGCTAAAGCAGACACGTGAAAGAATGTTTTCCTGAAGCAGACATGGTTGAAAAGATGTTTTGATATAGCAAACACATGAAAGGACACATGATGAAGGAGTGTAAATATGACCCCCACAGTGGGAGACGAGCACTGAGCATTGATTCGATTTGTTCCGCCTTGCTATTCTTTGCTAACTACGTGCATCTATTGGTTCGCCTTACATAGTGTTGCTGAACTCAGCTTGTGGTAATGCTGCCATTAAGAGAAACTCGCCCAGGGTACCTCCTGAGGTACTCCTGAGGTACCCGAGGCAGCTTGCTGCTTCTACTGCCTCATCTCAGGCTGGTTGGTGAGCCTGGTGTTTTTTTCAGGATTGAATTACAGCTGCTTGGTGTCTGTTTGCTGAAAGCACTGGACTGTAGCTGCCGGTTTGTGCCTGGTGTCTGCCTGCCTAGAGGACCGGTCTGCAGCTGCTGAGTCGTGTTTGGTGTTTGTTACGGGACTGAACTGCTGACAAAGAAGATGGAGCTCACCCCCAAAGAACTGCTGCTGAACAGGGCCACTTCCCCCATATCCTAATAACGTTTCTCTTCCACTACCTCTGCTGGGAGGTGGGTTAGAGGAGGGGTTGAATCCTTATAAAAAGTAGATTGCAAAAATGTTATGCCTACAGAGGGCCATTTCTCTTCAGGAAGAAAGAGTCAGGGCTTCTGAGGCCAGTGGCTGGGGAACTTGCCTCCTGGGGCAATGATGGTGTAGCCATTAGTGCCCACTCAAAATACTGTGTATGGCAGAGGACTCGAGAGGGATAGGAGAGGACGGACACACACACATACGCGCGCGCACGTGTATGTGTGTGTGTGTGTGTGTGTGTGTGTGTGTGCAGAACCCTGAGCAAGGTATGACCTTTGCATAGACTGTTTGCACACCTTGAAATGGACCGGTCACAGCAGGATCCAAGTAGGGCTGCCTGGAAGGACAGAGCCAGTCCATAATGACACTGTTGTCGTCAGCTGTGCCGGTGGCTCCTCCGGCACAGAAAGCAATTCTCTTCTCCGAAGGAGCCAGAGCTGGCCAGCAGGTTCCTTGTCCTCCAGCTGCCCCAGGCTGGCACTGGGCCAGCTGCCCCTTAATTCCTAGATAAAAGAAGGCAGAAAGGGCCATCTGGCCAGTTCATCAGCATGCATGCTATCTGTGCAGGTGACAAAGCAAAATACATGGTGTCCAGGTTGTGGCACCAAACTGGGGGATGGAGATGAAGGATGGGGTGGTCCTCAGAGTCTCAACAGGGAGGATGTGGGACCAGCTTCTTGGGAGACAGACCCCCAAACCCAGAGTCTCTGAGGGACACCACATAGCAAGGTCAGCCCTTTCAGAATCCCCTTCTGTTCTACCATCTTGGAGATCATGGAGAGAGGGAGACCGCGCATCTTGCTTTTATCTGTAACATAATGTCATTACCTATGGAGAGAGAAATGTGGGGTAGCCCACTCTAGTCATTATTGAACTCAATCCTGGCAACAGCAGGTAGCAGGGAACATTGGAACAAGGACAATGTATTAAGAATGTATTGAGAGCTTTAGAAATAAGCAGAGGTCAGGGATAGATGGTCTACAGGCATGGCGCCAGAGACTCTCTCCTGGAGGCACTGCCATCCAGAGCATGTGGCTTTCTCCTTAGAACCCAATATTGCTGCTGGAGTTTCTGGATCACAGCTACATTCCAGGAAGTGGGAGGGAAGAAAGGACAGAGAGACTTGACCTTTTCTTCAAGGGCTGTAGGCTTTTCACCACGGTAATAAAATACCCGAGGCAGCTTAACTTATTTTAAAAAGAGGTTTATTTAGCTCACAGTTCTATAAGTTCAAGGTCTGAGATCAGACAAAAGTGAACACGTGGGTTTGTCCTTGTGAGTGGTGTGGCCAAAGGTGGATGATGCCACGTGGCAGTCAGAGCCCGTGAGAGAAGACAGGCATTACCACACAGGAAGCCAAGAGAGACCTGATTGGCATCCCTTCTTTGTCCAAGCCATGTCGGGGAGCACTGGGAAGTGTCTTTACTGCAAGTGGCCATGGTCCAGTTCAAAGTTAGGATGGGAAGTTGGGATCTAAGAGTCATGAGGGGGTTCAACTGTGGATTCAGTTACCATGCCACAAATATGTATAATCACCCCTCTTTTCAGTGGGAATACTGAGGTTCAGGGGGATGGCAGCATGCCAAAGGTCACTCAGATGGAGCTGGAAGTCCAACAAGAGTCTGTGTGAAGCCATGTCTTCTGTGATAGTTCTGCCACCAGCCTGAAAATCCCAGCCCACAACGCCTCCAAGCTCACGGGCTTCAGAGCTGAGAACTCACACGCAGGCTTCAAAGCCGAGATGAGCCACAGCCGCAGTCCACTCCCTAGGAACTGGTTGCTTCCATCTGGGCTGTGGACCGAGTCTTAATTACAGCATCCTGAAGATTGCAGCATCAGCAGGAACAGGCGCAGAATCCATTTAGAATGCCCATCCCTGCCAAGTCTGGCTGGGCAGAGAGGGGGGATGAGCCAGCCTGGGATGGCTAAGTGGGGTGTTTTATGGGGACCTCGTTCTTCAGCCCTCTCTGGTCTTAGGGTGAGCAAGGGCGATGGTTACTTGAAGGGACTCTCAGAGAGGAGGAATAGGTCCCAGGAGTCTGTGACTCCTCACAGCTCCATGTGGACGATCCCTGTTCACTGCCTATGCATCGAGCTTATGACACTGTGATGGTACCATGTGGGTGCCCTTGAGACAGAACCCTCCACCTCACCGGCCCCATCAACCTCTGGCCAGAATATCCTGGGAGCAGAAATGAGATTGGCTTCCTCACCCACAGGTTCTGCAGTCTCAGATCCAACCCATCAGAAATTCATAATCTTTAGGGAAGAGAACAATAAAAAAAAAGTCAAGTCCATATGTCCTTTATGCAGCTGCTACTGAGATCCAGGCCTTAAAGATCGTCCAGGAGCTACTGAAGGAGGGAAGGAAGGACACACAGCTGTGTGGTCACCATGCTGCTTCACAGACACTTAGGTTTTCGAGGGTAGTCACCTGGAGCCAATCTCCTGCCAGAGGCCAAGGCCCAGAAGGATGACAACAGACTGCCGAGTCACTTCTCACACTCAGCATCTCCACACAGTGCTCAGAAATCTCTGAACAAAAGAGGCGTGAAGATACAAGCTCAATAGCACAGGTGCTTTAGAAATCTGTTCGCCAGCTTCTGTCTGCGCGTCTATGAAGTATCTGCCCAAGACAAATGAGAACATAAGCAGGCAAAAAGACTTGCAGGGGAACAATCCAAACATTCACAAACAGGAGGATGGGTAGAGTTGGACTTACAATGGAATACTACTCAGCAGTGAAAAAGAGCAAGCTATTGCTATGCTGAGCCAGATTCCAGGGATCTGAGGCTTAAGGACAATCAGAGAGGTTCAATGTGGCAGAGCAGACCTGCGCTCCCCTCTGGAGGGAGATCACTGTGGGGGAGGACAAGGATGACTGATCTGTGGTTCCCCCAAGGGTACAGCATTTGTCGGACTAAATAAAGCTGGAGAGGAAGGAAGTACTATGTCATTAATAAAAGTAATAAAGTGACTACCAGTTATCTGCAGCTGACAGTGCAACACACACACATGAACACACACACACACTGGTGGACCTTCCATACATGCACACACACACATGCACTGTCTATACAAACTCACTAAATTTGACAAGGAACCTGCACAACGTTTTGTCCTCATCTTAGAGATAATGCAACTAGAGCTCAGAGAGGGGAGGACACCCGTCTGAAATCACCCAGCAGGTAAGATTCGAGCCAGGTCAGCTGGCTCTAGAATGCCTGTTTGCAGGGCAGCGTGGCTAATGAGGCAGAGAGGATCCCAAGCAGCTGGCGATTTGTTCTGTGGATGGACAGTGGAATTCAGCATCTGTGTGGGCATCAGATACTAACCTATAAAATATACACGTGAGCAGAGCCTGAATCTAAGTCTCCCTGAGGCTTGGGGTGGGTGATGGGCTAAGCTTATCACCAAAGACCCGGCTAATGGCTAATGTCACCTTGCCCTGAAGGAAAGCTCAGCCTTTGCAGATCCACCCCTTTCTGACACCTCCTCCATGCAGGCCCCCTGGGAGGGGTTTTCAGAATCCAGAATCACCTCCACTAACATTTGCAACAGCCCAGAAGTGAGGCCTGTAATCATTACACCCTACCAGTGAATGGGGGCTTGCACTCACCTTAAATGATGCGGTTAACCAACTCAGTTCTAGATCCCACGTACACACGACCCTCCTGGCCCAGCCACTCTGCTGTCATTGGTCCCCAGAGGGCTGAGTTGTGGGCAAGAAACAAACCTGACTTGAAGGTATTTTCTGAGGGCTTCCACTAGCCTTTTCCACACCACCCTGCATGGTATTGGTGGTATGCAGGGTCAAAGGCAGCGCTCCAAAGAACCTCCTGTGGCTTGTCCCAGCTGGAGAGAGAAAACATCCTATGTTAAATAGCAAACAATGTTTCTTTGTTCTTCGTGTGTGGTGTGTTTACTTGTGTGCTCCTGTGCTCATAGGAGCCTGCATGTGAGGGCCAGAGAGTAACATTGTGTCTTTGTTGTTGTTGTTGTTTGAGCCCAGGTGTCTTTCAACTGAACCTGGAGCAAAATCAGCTGTGGATGCAGATGCCGGCTGACCACACCTGGCCTTCTGTGTGGGAGCAAGGAGGCTGAGCAGGAGGCGTGGCTTCTCATAATGGACAGCAAGCACTTCACTAGCGCATCTTCCTCCCCAGCCTTGGCCCTCACCTCTAACCACTTTGCTCCTGGCTCCAGATGAAATGGAGCTCTTGCCCCCTGGCCTCTCTAGGGAAGCCGTTCCGGATGGCTGCGTTTGAACTTCAGTCCACTTGTCTGTGAGTTCAGGGGGTCACTTGAGCTGCAGTGTGGGAGGCTGCACTTCTCTGTCCTCTTCAAAGGAGGCTCCCGCTGGGCTCCCACCAGCTTTAACATCTAGACAGACTGAGGGTAGGGAGACGCAGAGAGGCCAGGCAGACAGGACTCCCTCCCCTCCTGCTGGCTGTTCCATCTGATGGCCAGGGACCTGGCCCCTGAGCTCACTACCCTCCTTTGTCTCTTTGCTAGGGAAAATGAAAATATTCTAATTAAAGCCAGCAGAGCCCTGGGAACCATGAACCGGTGGATGAGACTCAGTCTGCCGGGTAGGGAGCAGGATGCCAGCCTCACTCAGTTCCTAAAGCATTTTAGAGGGTTAAAATAAAAAAAGACCCCAACGTGAGTTTAATGAATGCCAGCCAGTCTGTGCGGGGCTCAGAATTGAAGGGATGGAAAGAACCAGCTTCCATCTGAAGCTGGACTCCAGTAGGACTTCTACATCCAGGAAAGGGGCTCTTGGGTGCCCAACTCCCAGGTCCTCCTTAGGCCAGACTGAGACAGTGGATGCTGGGTAAGTGCGTGGCTCAGAACTAGGCACTACTCTCAGGCAAATGGGAGCCCTTCTTTCTGACCTTGCTCCCTCTGGGCCATCGCCATGGTGACAAAGATGTCACCACAGGGGGCCTGGAAGGGCACACAGGGAAGCTGTTCCTGGAAGGCTTGGGGAGGGCTGCAGTGCTGACCCGCAGGCCTCTGAAGAGCCATTGCAATTGGCTGGCTAAAGCCCACTGCCCAGCCCACCACCTGCCTTGCTGCTGGGATCAGGAGACGGAGCCCCAGGCCAGGACTCCATAGCTCTGAGGGCTTCTTCAATCAGAGTCTGTGTCAGCAAAATAAATATTTCAGCATCTTCCTAGGGGAGGGGTTGTTCATTGATGAAAGTGGAGAGAGGGGAGGAGGCAGGAGGATGGAGGGAGTGAAAGAGGAAGGGGAGGGTCAGTTGGGGACTTTAAAGCACCCCGTGTCAGGCCACCAAGGTCATCCAGCCTTAGGACTCATCTGTTAAAGCCACAGGGAGCCTCTGTTCTCAGCATTAAACACACTGTCATAGGACATAATTCACACAATGATGGGCTTTCTCGTGTGTTTGTCAGTGTGTGTGCACATGTTTATGTGTGTTCATGTGTGTGTGTATGTGTGTATGTATATGTATGTGTGTATGTGCACGTAGTGTATATGTGTGTATGTGTGTGTGTGTATATGTATGTATGTGTGTATGTATGTCTGTGTGCATGTGTGTGCATGTATGTATGTGTGTATATGTATGTGTGTGTATGCATGTATGTGTGTATATGGTATGTATGTGTATTATTTGTGTATTTTGTATGTGTATGTGTGAGTTATGTGTGTGTATGTTATGTGTGGACACCCCACCCCACCCCCAGCTGTGAGAATAGGAGGTGCTGAAGAGCCCTCTCTGTGCTGGCTGCCAGCTCTGCCTAGCATTCTTTCAGGAACTAAGGGAAAAGAAGAAAGAAACCCATAGAGCCCCTCCAACTGAAGAACAGGGGAAAGTGACTTGAGAAGGAGGGAAGAAAGGAAGGGAGGGAGGGCGAGAAGGAAGAGAATATGCTGGGTCTATGCTCATTCAAAAGCACACAGGAAGAGTAGGGTGAAGGGTCCCACTACAGTCCATACCTTGAATGCCCGACCCCCACATTCTTCCCACACAGATTCTAAGACGGCTTCACACCCGTCACCCAGTGACTTCAGAGACATTGTTCCAATTTAACACAACTCAAAGCCTGGCTGTTGGGACCTCCATTTTCAGGGATGAAAGTGTCAACCTCACTCCGCTATGCAGAACTCAGCAGGAGTGAGTAGGACATGGGGGAGCCTCTCCAGCTCCTGGGGTACCGGGTGCCTCTCTGGCTGCTGGAGTGGGCCACATGATGGCTTTCTCAGTGGCTACTTCAGGGAAGTTGTGTCACCTGTAGGCCATCGTCCAACCCTTGGAAGACAAAGCCGGCTTGCACGTGAACATCTGACTGTAATTAATAGACAATCTCATTATCAGGACTGGACTCAGAGGGTCGGCCAGCAGCAAGGCACCTGCTGCCAAGCCTGATGACCTGAGTTCAATCCCCAGGACCCACCGGGTGGAGGGAGAGAACTGATTCCACCAAGTTGCTTCACAGTGGCTCTCTCTCACACACACAAATGAATGAATGAGCAACATAGCTCAAAGACTAAGTCCTGGTTTCCACTCATTCCAGTGTGCAAAGGCCCAGAGTCCTGACAGGTTCGGGGCCAGTGCAGAGAAATAAGATGTGTGTAGGCTTTACAGCAGGGCTGCACAGTGAGGTGAGGGCTTTAACATTTGTAATTCTGGTGGCCTGGGTGGAGAAAGGGGCTTCCTCTTTCCTTCTCTGTTGCTGTGCTAAACACAGTGAGCAACAGGCACCTTGGGGAGGAAGGGGTTAATTTTGACTGATGTCATAGCCCATCCTCAGGAGAAGCCAAGGCAGGAACCTGAAGGCAGGAACTGAAGCAGAGACCACAGAAGAGTGCTGCTCGCTGGCTCGCTCCCAGACTCCTGTTCAGCTTGCTTGTGTATATAGCCCAGGGCCGCCTGCCTAGGAATGGAACTGCCCATAGTGGACTATGTCCTCACATATCAATTAGCAATCAGGAAAATGCCCCACAGGTGTGCCCACTGACGAACCTGATAGAGGCAATTCCTCAATTGAGATATCCTCTTCCCAGGAGTGTCGAGTTGACAGTGGACGATAGCCTTGGTTGCTGTTAATTCCTGGTTCTAGGACACACCATCTAACACCTATGCACATGCACACACTTACATGCACACATACATGTGCACACACATGCACACACACACCCACAGAGAAAGAGGGAGAGAGAGAGATGCCAACCATGGAGGTCTCCACCCTGTCCATCACAGTTATTCTATCTGACCTGACCAGGGAAGAAGCTGAGACTTCAGGAGGAGGAGAGAGTATGTGCAGCACAGCACAGCACAGCACAGCACAGCACAGCACAGCACAACACAACACAACACAGCACAGGATCTCGTTGGCTCCTCACACAACAAAACAAAACACATGAGAGGGTAGTGTGCAGTCCCACGGCTGAGTGCTCACCTAGTGACAGCCCCTGGCTGCAGTCTTCACCATGAGACAAAAAATAAACAACACCATCAAGGGACAAGGCTGGGAAGCTCATTAGGTATGACACCACCACATGAGGAGGCTGGGGAGCTCAGTGGATACAGCACCAGGTAGGAGGCTGCGCGGGGGGGGGGGGGGTGTGGCTCAGTGTGTAAAGTGCTTGTTGCACAAGCATGATGACCTGAATTCTGTGGTCCCCCCCCCAAACCCATGTTTAACCAAGCATGGTGGCCCAGAGAGGCCATTGCATGACGCCATGAAGGTGAAACCTGGATTGCCTTCCCCAAGGCCATCTGGATGTTGGAGATGCCAGGGCCAGGGAATACCTGCCAAGAAGACCTGCAGACCAGGTTTGGAAGCAGCCCCAGAGGGAGAAATGTGTTGTAGTCAACAGAGCTGGAAAGGGTTGGGAGATCTGTAGAGCGGGGCTTTCGACATCAGACATGGAGCTGCAGGACTTGGAGTCTGCTCTGCTGTGTTCTGGTCTCGCTTTGGCCCAGTATTCCCCCACCATGTCTGCTTTTCTACCTTTTGAAATGATAATGTATATTCTGCACCATTGTATGCTGGGAGTATATAATTTGCATTCCGATTTTATAGGGAATTACTATTAAGAGATTGCCTCGAGTCTCAGAAGAGATTTTGGACTTTGGAATTTTAAACAGTATTGAGACTGTGAAAGACTATGGGGACTTTTGAAGCTGGACTGAGTGCATTTTGCATTATGATATGGCTGCAAGCCCGTGGGGCCAAGAGTGTGGTGGTTTGAATAAGATTGGCTCCCATAGGATCAAGTGTTTGACTGCTTGGTCCTCAGTTGGTGGACCTGCTTGGGAAGGATCAGGAGGTGTGGCCTTGTTGTGGGAGGTGTGGCCTTGCTGGAGGAGGTGTGGCTTTGTTGGAGAAGGTTTGGCCTTGATGGAGGTGTGGCCTTGTTGGAAGTTTGGCCTTGGGAGAAGTGTGGCTCTGTTGATGGAGGTGTGGCCTTGTCTCTGTGGGTGGGCTCTGAGGTTTCAAAAGCCTGTGCTATTCCCAGCTAGCTCTCTCTTCCTGTTGCCTGTGGATTGGATGTGAGCTCTCAGTTACTGCTCTAGCGCCATGCCTGCTTGCTGCCACGATGTTCACAGACTCATCCTCTGAAACATGATGATGGTCATGGACTCGGCCTCTGACACTGTAAGCTCCAGTAAAGTCTCTTTTAGAAGATGCCTTGGTCATTGTCTTAGCATAGCATTAGAACAGTCACCGAGACACAGGTGGATCCTAGGAACCACTGGAAGCCAGTCTGGTCTAATCCAGTGAGCTCCAGGGTCAGTGAGTGAAACCTTGTCTCCAAAAGTAAGGTGGAAAGCAACAAAGAAGACACCTGGCATTGACCTCTGACCTATACACCCATGTGCACCTGCACATGCACATACACATGAACAGGCATATACATGTCCTGAAGGGATGACCAGTGTCATTCAGTAGAAATAACAAGAAAATCACAAGAGATTATTTTAGATATTCTTACAGCTATGTTTTTTTAAAAAATAGATACAGTTGTAGTTGGCTCAATAATTCATTTTTTAACACAGTAGATCTTAGGTAAATTTAATAATAAAATCAAGATTAAAAAATTATGGACTCTTCCTCCAGTCATGTCACGTCTAGGAGATCTGGTAGGAAGTTTCACACTTAGAACACATCTTAATTTAATCTGCTGTGCCCTGAGTGGCCAGTGGCCCCCACAGCTGCCGCTATGGGCAGGGCATAGGGACACAATCTCATTGTAATTAAACTCAGACTCCAGCAACCCCATTCTGCAAAGGATGAAGTGGTCCCCACAGAACAAGTGACCCAGGGTCACTCAGCTAGAAAGAACCCATCTGGTTGTGGCTGTCTGACCCTATTTGCTGTAACTTCATTGAGATCCAGGACCTTCGGCCCTGTCTTACGGTGTCTTCCCCCCTCCCCAAGCCATTGATTAATCTTCTGATTTATGGCAGGCCTGCCAGGCACCTCTGCAGACATAATGAATTTGTTTCTGCTGGTGGAGGTTTGCAGACACCTCCCTCCCTGCCCCAGTTCTGGCTCAGACAATGCAATCGATTGCTTGATACCTCTGCTGGTCCATGATTCCAAGAGACCTACAGCCGTGGTTAGATTCGCTTAATCAGGCTTGCTCAAAGCCGCCCGCCTGATGATTTTATTGGGTCTCACTTTTCAGCACTGGTTCCCTGGAGTCTTGTTCCAGCCAGAGTGGAGGCTGCATCTGCTGATGTAGGTATGGAAGCCTGCCAGGTCCTCCCCTACGGGGGATCTAAGACTAAAGTGTGATCGGTCGCCTGACCTGGAAACCAGTATATATTGTGCTCCAGCTGAGTACTCAGTATTCTGTGCAGACTGTGTTCCCACTGAGTAATCAGTACTCTGTATACAGGCTGTGCTCCAGCTGAGTACTCAGTACTCTGTACAGATGTACTCCTGCTGAGTACTCAGTACTCTGTAAGACTGTGCTCCCACTGAGTACTCAGTACTCTGTATAGATGTGCTCCTGCTGAGTACTCAGTACTCTGTACAGACTGTGCTCCAGCTAAATACTCAGTACTCTGTACAGACTGTGCTCCAGCTGAGTACCCAGTACTCTGTACAGACTGTGCTCCAGCTGAGTACTCAGCACTCTGTGCAGACTGTGCTCCAACTGAGTACTCAGTACTGTGTGCAGACTGTGCTCCAGCTAAGTACTCAGTACTGTGTGCAGGCTGTGCTCCAGCTAAGTACTCAGTACTGTGTGCAGGCTGTGCTCCAGCTAAGTACTCAGTACTGTGTGCAAGCTGTGCTCCAGCTGAGTACTCAGCATTCTGTACAGATGTACTCCTGCTGAGTACTCAGTACTCTGAACAGACTGTGCTCCCACTGAGTACTCAGCACTCTGTACAGACTGTGCTCCAGCTGAATACTCAGCACTTTGTGCAGACTGTACTCTAGCTGAGTACTGAGTACTGTGTACAGATGTGCTCCAGCTGAGTACTCAGTACTCTGTACAAATGTGCTCCTGCTCAGTACTCAGTACTCTCTCTGTACAGACTGCTCAGCATTCCATACAGGAGTTATTAAAGACAACGCCAGTAACACCATGTGACAGGTGTGGCCAGGCTGTCCTGTCTGTGAACCCACTGGCCTGTTCTTGCACGCACCTAGATGGTGTATGTGGATCAGTTGTTTGACTTGGTGCTTTGATGTAACTAAGAACTAACAAGCACGAGGTGTGGGAGATGCCTGCAGCTTCCCATGGAGACGGTTTATAAACTGTTTTGACATGTGGCCTGATTCATCCTAGATTACTGTTACACACCTTGAGCGCCGTCAGTTACTGCTGGGTAGCACAGGCATTTGCAGGTGTGTGTGTGGCAGCGCTACCAAAAGTCTCTTAGGCCGATGGGACGTCGGTGATGACACCAGCAGGCTCTTCTCAGCTCCAGCCTCATCTCACTGTCAACTCCTGTCATGGCTGCTGTCCTCACAGATCTCCACATTGTCACGCTCAGTGCGATGATCAGGGGACAGCTGAGCAGCAGCAGACATTAAACTTTGTCCTTTCTGTTTCCATGTGCTGGTTGTAGGTCGGTGTTGCTATTGTTTCTATTTTGCAGAAGGGGAAACTGAGGCTCTGAGAATGAACAGACCTTCCCAAGGTCACCATCACAGGCAAACTGGGGCACGCAGCTGACCACAGCAGTTCTGAGAAATCCCAGGGGCCTACCCCGCCCTGAGCAGGGGTGTCTGGAGCTCTGACTTCTGAGCCACTGTCCTGTGACCTTCAAAGACCTTGAGCTGCTGATCAAGTGTCTCAGAAGGATGTTTATTGTGAATGAGATTTTCTGTTTCTGGAAATGAAAATGCGCCAATGGCTCTCACTTGGGCGGGGCGGGGATGGAGGTAACCAGGGGGAAGCTCCACGAGTCCACTCTGATCCTGGGCAATGCAGGGGGCATCACACATACGTGCAGGCAAACAGACGCCTCAGGTAGGCAGGGACAGCTGAAGGCAACAGGCACTGAAGCAGCACATTCCAGAATGCTCTTTGTGAGGACTGAGCGGCAAGTCCTCGGGGTTCCTCATGCCCAGCAAAGGAACCCGAACCCCAACCTTCTGGGACACTTGTGCCACCGTGGCCCTGGAGCAGTTGATTTGGGGTGCTAGGTGGGTCCTGGAGTCTGTCTCTTAACTCTTGGTTAGAGCTTCCAGCACAGTGTCAACCACCCTGTAAAGGCTACTTACCAGGAGACTTCTTATAAACTGGAGTCTCTAGGCTATGATGCTGTAATCAACTTGGGTCTCACATGTAGTTCCCCAGACCTGGGCAGCAGATTAAACAGAACACAGAGAACCAACAGCTCCGCATCCCAACCTAGTTTCAGTCTCTCACACAGAGAACGGGACAAATGGGGATCTCCATGCTGCTCACCTAGGGCTTCCCAACTGAGCCACGCCCCCCGGCCCTCAGGCAGATTCCTCTCTCCAAGTAACTGATCAATAACCCCACTTCCTTTGTTTGTTTGTTTTTTGTTTTGTTTTGTTTTTTGAGACAGGGTTTCTCTGTGTAGCCCTGGTTGTCCTGGAACTCACTCTGTAGACCAGGCTGGCCTCAAACTCAGAAATCCACTTGCCTCTGCCTTCCAAGTGCTGGGATTAAAGACATGCGCCACCACCACTCAGCTATAACCCCACTTCTTAAGCCTAAAGCAACGCACAGCAGGGGAGAGACCGGCAGGAGTCACAAGATCCAGAGGCCATCCTTCCCTATCCTGGGTACTTCTGCTTTTCCTGTTTCCATGTTCCTTTCATTTGGAAACTCCGGAGAGCACGCTCCCTAGAGGGCTGTCAGCTGAACATGGTATCTATGAGAGCAGGAGAGGGAGAGAGGGTCATGCGGGAGGAAACAGAGATGGATGTTGGTGGGCAGAAGACGCACCTCATGCCATCAGATCTGACTCCTGAGCTTTGGTAACTATTCACATTCCCCCTATGTTGACCCCCTCCTCCGACAGGTAGTTTGCTGCTGCTGCTGCTGGGTAGAAGCTCTGTGTCCAGCCTCTTTCTCCACTTGGGCTGCCATTGGCTCACTCTAGATGTGCCCAGGTTCATTCCCAGCAGGAGTAAACTCTCCAGCAGGAAAGACTGAAAACAAGAGACAAACCTCACTGCTGATTCTTCCAGGCCCAGGGAAGCAGCCACACCTTAACTTAAAAAAGCAGGGATCATGGCTAACAAGGCCTGCAGGAACTAACAAGAGAGCGGCAGGCATCTGTCCAGGGCTGAGCAGGGCCAAGCAAGCTCTCAGGCTGAGGCTCGTGAGTTCCCTCATCCTGACATAGAGAATTGTGCTGTTTTGTTGTGGAATTCGATGCCTGACGCTCTAAGGGCTGCCTGCTACCTTTGCCGTCAAGCCCGACACAGCAAGTACTGAATGAGTTTTTGCATGAACAAATGAATAATATAAACTTGCATCTTTCTTCATGTACTGAAAACAGACAGGCATTATTTGTTGTGTAAATGGCACCAAAATTACAGTAGACTGTTTACAGAGAGTGCTGCAGCGATCCCTCCCCCAGTAGACTATGTTGCTAAGTGTACTCTTTCATCTGTTTCTTTGAAGAGGTAGGGTCTGTCTTCCTGTCCCTGAATCCTGACATCGTGATGTCTGATCAGGAAGTTGCAACGCTTTTAGTACTGTACTAAAACACCCGAGGTAGATCGATTTATAAGGAAGGAAGATATGTTTGTGAACGTGGCCTGAGAGACTTCAGTCCGAAGTCAGATGGCCACGTTGTCATGGTGAAGGGGTTGAGGAAGCAGTGCCATGAGGGTGGAGCATGTGAGGGGAAGTCGCTCACCTCTAGGCAACCAGGAAGTAAAGGGGAGAGAGACAGGAAGGAAGCGGGTCCCAACATCTCCTTTGAGTGTACAACCAGTGGCCTAGCTTCCTTCTGCTAGTTGCTGTCTGTCTGTCTGTCTGACTCTCTCACTCAAAATAATTACATGTACACATGTGTCTGTGTCTGTGTGTGTAGGAACACTTGAAGGTCAGAGTAGCCCTAGAGCTGGAGTTACAGGAGGCGTGAGCTGCCTAATATGGGTGCTGAGAATCAAACCCAGGTCCTCTACAAGAGCTGTATGCACTCAACTGCTGAGCCATCTCTTCCGCCTCTCGCCACATCTTTTAGGATGGCTCTGCCATCTTGCAGCAACACCTGACCTTTTAACAATGGGCCTCAGCAAGATGCTGTGCATCCTGGATCCAATGGCCTTAGGCTCCCTCACTATCTTAGGACCCTGTCCCTAACCAACTGGAAGGAAAGAAATTAAGGGCTGGGGAGCAGAAACAGGAGAACCCAGCCAGGCCCATCCCAGGTCAGTTGGTCACCCGTGGACCCAGCAATGCTCAGGTAACAGCCGTTATGACACTGCCCTCAGATGGTGGATTTGGATTTCATCTGGGTTGTTCTTCTCAATTCCAATTGGCCAACCCTCGGGGCCATGTTTACTTGACTCCTAACCCATGCTGTCTTTCTCCTCTCTTCACCTTCGTCTCCCCCTTTGCCCCTCCTCTCACCCCCTCACTGTGGCGGGTCATTTCTTCCATACCGGTAGCAGACTGGTGCATGATCACTGTGTACACATTTCATACCACCCAGCCCTTAGCACAGCCCTCCAAACTAAGGATGACAGAGCCAGCTACCTGTCCCTTCCCCCAGAACATGGTCTTGCCTGACCCACAGCAAAAGCAAGCACCCCCCGCTGGCAGGCAGCTTCAGTGTCTAGGCCATTATGTGTGATAATGTGAGCTCTTTCTTGCAAAGACGTAGGAAATGCTCTTACAATTTCTACCTTAATTGCTTAAGGGAAAAGTCCCCATCCTTGGAATCCTGCAGTCCCTCTTTCCTTCTGACTCCCTGGGGACATCACAGGGACAATGACCGCATCAGCAAAGTTCCTCAGTCTGAGTGCCTTGGAGGGGATGTGACCCAGATTGCTTCTGACTGGGAACAGCATGCTACAGCAGTAGGTGACTGGGTTACACCAGTGGCTAACTGGGAGCTGTGCCTTACACTGGTAGTCATGACTGGGAAGCTGTTGGATGGGACAAGAAATGTCTCCATAAGTAGAAAACTAGACTCAGATCCAGGTACCCTCATAAAGGCAGGACACTGCAGCATGTGCCTGCAATCCTGCTGCCCAGGAGGCAGGGACAAGAGGGTCCCCAAATCTCCCTGGCCAACAAGTTCTAGAAGAATCATTGTGCCCCAGGTTCAGTGGGAGATCCTGTGTCAAAAGTAAGGCAGAAAAGGACCAAAGGAGACACCAGATGTTGACTTCATGCACATGTGTATGACCACCCGTGCATCCACGCCTATGTCCTGTTGAGGTTTGATCTGCTGCTATGTATTGCAATGCTAAGTGAGGGCCCCCAAGACCTCGCTGCCCCAGGGAGTCCACACGTAAACCCAAGTGACATGACACTACGTGATCTGGCCCCGAGTTATCTCTGATTAGTGAACAAACATGCTGGCAGCCAATAGCTGGGCAGAAGAGACAGGTGGAGTTTAGGGTTCCTGGGCTTGGGGTTGGTGGAGAGCCACAGTGAGGGGGTGAGAGGAGGGGCAAAGGGGGAGACGAAGGTGAAGAGAGGAGAAAGACAGCATGGGTTAGGAGTCAAGTAAACATGGCCCCGAGGGTTGGCCAATTGGAATTGAGAAGAACAACCCAGATGAAGCATTGCAGGTAATAACTCAGAGTTATCAATAGGAAAGTGGGCTCTAACAGGATAGAGAGTAGATATCTGCCCAGCCCTTGTGCTGCTCAAGGCTTATTATAAATATAAAGGCCATGTATGTCTTTTATCTGGGAACTAAATGGTCAAAGGTGGGGTGGAGACCCCAGACTGGGATTAAATATCTCTACAACAGTGCACATGCATGCACACAAAACTACACATACACACATTCATACACACATGCACACAAACATACATCCAACCCACCCCACGTGTACATATAAACAGACACAGCATGCATGCACATGCACACTCTACCCCCACATAAACACACACACACAGAGCACACACAGACAGACAACGTTGGTGTAATCTCACTACATCACCTCCTTCTAATAGGGGAGGGGAAACACGGGTTTGGAGAGACGATTCTAAGTTGCACCAGCCAAGAGAGGACCCTGTAGCTGTTTCAATTTATATTAATTAAAATGAAAATAATAAAAATCCAGCTCTTTGGTCACACTAGCTATATCTCATGCTCTGGGTAGCAAGGGTCGGGAAGCTGGCTGTCACAGGGAGACTGCTAACTGCACACCGAAGCCTATGACAATCCAGTCCTGGCTGGTCGGTACCTCCTGCTCTGCTGACATCACACCAAGAGATGCCCCTAGGCCTTGCTGGCTTGTTCACAGCTCATTGTTATCTATCTGACAGAGAGGCTGGGGGAGTCAGAGACTTGTAATTAGGGGCAGTGGCAGCTGGCAAGAAGATCAATGAGGGAAAAATAAGACTCTCACAAGGAGTGATTAAGAACTATTGCTTGGCTTGTCAACGCTGCACATGGCTCAATGAGACTACTTCCCACCGCCTCAGACCTTTACAGCAGGCAATCCACCCTCCACTCGAGGAGCCCTCCTTGCTGATGAGAAAGCATGAGCCTGGCCTGCTGTTGGGTGTCTGTGTTGCTCCAGCTGGGTGAGGGCTGACTAAACCAGGGAATCCCATGGGCTGATGCCCCAAAGGAGAAGAAAGCAGGCGTGGCAGGGGTGTCCTATGCCACCATTCTACCCGAATCTCAGCCTCTGGATGGCTTCAGGCTGAGCTTTGGGGTCCTTGTCCCTGTCCCTGGTTGATTTTAAGGGTGGCGAGGGGATGAGCAGATTTTGCGAATACTCTGAGTGCACACTGTGTACCAGGCAGTGTTCTTGGCTCCAGGAGTGGGCACAGGTTGTGCACTCGTCTCCCTCACTGATGGAGTCTAGAGTGAGACTGAGTAAGGTGACTGTGGGAACAGAAGGCTGTGGCGATGAGGGACGCGTGCTTACCCTCCGCACCAGTTCCCTGTGTTAGGTCTACCTCAGTGCCAGAGACTGTGGCTGCACTGGGAAGGACGACTTTTTGAAACACCATCAAAGTAAGATGAGGTCACATGGGTTGTCCAAAGCCCAATACACCCAAGTCCTCATAAAAAGAGGTAACTAGGACACTGTATGGACCAGAGAGTGTCTGCTGTGACAACGCTGCCTTTGTTTCTTTTGTTGCCCTGGCAACATACATGACTGACAACATATGTGACTGACAACATACTTGACTGACCACATACATGACCAACAGCACACATGACTGACAACATATGTGTGATAACACACTTGACTGGCAACACACATGACTGGCAACACACATGACTGACAACACACATGACTGGCAACATACATGGCTGACAACATACATGACTGACAACACACATGACTGACAACATACATGGCTGACAACATACATGACTGACAACACACATGACTAACCACACACACGACTTGAATGATACATGCATGACAAGAACAGCTTAGGGAGAGGGTTTATTTCTGTTCCAGCTCAGGTTGAAGTCCATCATGACATCCACAGTCAGGACCCAGAGCACAGCATGCACGTCTGTCTGTCCATCTGCGCTGAGCTCACTGTCTCCTCCATCCAGTGCCACCTCATGTAACTAACCCAATCAAGACAAGGCCCCACAGCTGTGCCCACAGGCCAGCATGATCTGGATGCTCTGTCTTCAAGACTCCCTTTCCAGAGGATTCCTGATCCTGCCAAGTTGACAGCTGACGTCAGCCATCCCAGATGCCATCGGCAAAGTCAAGGAAAGAGTCTCAGAAAAAAAACAAACCTGCTGCCACGCTCACCGTGGGATCAGGACTCCAGACCTTCAGGAAATGCTTTCCTGGTATCTGGACTGTCTTTCTCTGTTAAGGCAGTGAGAGATGCTAAAGTCAGTTACCTCATTTTGTGTGGGCGGAAGGCAAACCAGACAAGTCGTCAATACTTGCTGGTGTTCTCTGGGACAGTAGACCATGATTTTGTATGTGGGGTAAGATATTTGAGCAGCGGTCCTCTCTGGAGACTGAATAGTCTTGCACTGACCGCCTGCACCCTGGAGAATCAGAGACACCAGAAGACATCAGAGCAAGATAGACCAACGGCTCAGTGCCAGCCTGAGGCTAAAGACATAGCAGCCTCTAAGGATAACAGCATCACAAACATCAAGAAAGACTGGGGGGGTGAGTTGGACACACACTCTCCCCTTCCCACCCCTGACCGGGTCCCCTGGCCCATGGGTGGATGGTGGGCCATGTTCAGTTCGGGTCTTCTCCATAGGCTGGAAATGCCCTCAGACACACTCAGGAGTGGCTTCACCATCTTTCCAGGTGCCTCTCAACTCCATCAAACTGACCATCAAGGTAAACCATGGGGTGGCCATTGAGGCTGGCCAAGGGAAGCTGAGGATTCTGGGCTCAAGAAAGCATCATGGGAAATGTGTGGGGGAGTAGAGGACCTTGAGTGAAGTCAGAGAAGTTAGCTGCCCTGGGGTTCAGGGGAAGGGGGGAACAAAGGCACCACCAACGTTTCAAGATGGAGTCCAAGGGAGGATGGGAAGATGGTAGGCATGTTGAGATTTGGGGTTGTGGTACAAAGCATAGCAGCTGGTGGCCTGTGCTGAGGAAGGACAAATAGGAAGGAAATGGAGCTGAAGAGCTTTCCTGCAGTTATAAACCATAAAAAGGAGGTCCCCCAATTCAGGCCCCAGGCACAGACCCTGGGGTCAGGACATTTTTTTTTTAAATCTGGGAGGCAGAGATGGAGGAATAAGGAAGTCAGTGGGAAAAGAAAACTGACCTCTGTGACATATCACCTGGTGAGTCACCGTCATGACAAGAACTTCATCACCCAGGGACAGCGTGAGACATCACCACCAGGCAACCTCTACAGAGCAGCCTGGGACCCCTAGCTCCTGCTGGGATTTGCCTAGGCCTTCTCCTGAGGGTCAGTCATTAACTCTTTAGGACATCTGGGCCACCACAGAGTTGCTCAAGTGAGCAAGGGAGACCTTGAAGCCACAAAACATGAGCTTACTGACGAAGGTTTTTCTGACATGCTGTGGATTGGCATGGCTGACAGATGTGTTCAGGACACAGTGTGTGGACCAGGAATATAGGCTATCTGGGATTCTCACTTCAGGATCCAGGTCTAGTTCATGTATGGGATCAATTAGAAGATATTCTTAGACTCACCGCGATCAGCGGTGCTCCCAGGGGTCAGCTGTGGTGTGGACCGGGGCCCCTAGAGCTCCAGGCTCATTGAGGAGCCAACAGCTGATACCCAATAGACTCTAATAGATTCCAGGACACACAGACCCACAGAGATGCTGAGTCTGAGTGGTGTAGGGCCCAAGGGAACGCCCACCACGGGTCCTAGGTGTTCCAGGCTATTGAGCCCATCCCTAGAGAGAGCTGAAGACAGAATCTCAACCAGCACAGAGGAGAGTGATTACTGAAAAGTGTTGGAATTAAGGAAATAATTCTCTAGGATTTTTTTAATTAAAACCTCCAACCCAAGAAGCCTGTTAATTTCAGTGTCTGAAGCGGCTCTCCTGCCTCTCAGCACCTGCTGCCTGTGTGATGTCTAAAGCGGCTCTCTTGGTACTCGGCATCCTGCAGTCTCAAGTGGCTGCTGCCTCTTGAGTTCCTTAACTTGTGAGAACTTCACACTGTGGGTGGCAGGTGGGTGATCCCAACCAGATGGGGAACCTGTCCCTCCACAAGTGCATCCCTGTGGCGAGAACACCCCTCTATGCTGCAATTCTCTCCTAGGGTTGAATGCTTTTGAAGGGAAAAGGAAAGGAAAAGGATCTCAGGTAGCAAAGGGACGCTAAAGAGGGTTGACTGAGGCCTCTCCACTCTGAATAAGAGAGCAGTGTCTCTTGCTGCTGCACCCCATGGATGGATAGATGATAGATGGATGGATGGGTGGATGGATGGATGGATGAGTAGGTGGATGGATGGATGGATGGATTGGTGAGTGGATGGATGGAGGGGTGGGTGGGTAGATGGGTGGGTGGATGGGTGGATAAATGGGTGGATGGATGGATGGGTGAATGAATGGATGGATGGATGGATGGGTGAGTGGATGGATGGGTGGATAAATGGGTGGATGGATGGATGGATAGATGGATGGGTGGATAAATGGGTGGATGGATGGATGGATGGATGGGTGGGTGGGTGAGTGGATGGATGGGTGGAGAGATGGAGGGTGGGTGAGTGGGTGGATGGGTGGATGGGTGGATGGGTAGGTAGATGGCAGCAGACATTTTTTATGAAACATTGCATGTGCTGAGCACTTCACTCTGCTCTGTCCATCCTTATTCCATCCTTACAATACTCGAGTGAGCTGGAGAACCATTATTGGCCCCATTTTTCAGATGATGGAACTGAGGCTTAGACTGCTGCAGTGCCTTGCCTCAGGCCTCCCAGGCAGTGGATGACAAAGCCAGCAATGTGGGTTGTAAGCAGCAGCTCAAGAAGCTCTACTGAGCAAGACGGGAGTGTGGGATCTGCAGACAGGAAAGCTGGCTCAGGGTCACATGTCTAATTACAATGTGCTCAGCAAAAACTTGGTTGCCCTTCTGATGATGACCCATGCTTTAATATGCCTTCTCAAGAACAAACGCTTGAGGACATCCACACATTGTGTCTTCTGAACTGTGAAGGGTGGGGCTCAGTCCAGAAGTGTCGATAGGAGATGGAAGAACAACTCACAGCAGGCTCTGGGAGAAACCATCACCAGCAACAAAAGTCCCTGTGTTCCTGGGGCTTATATTCTGAAGGGGGGACAGGCACCGAAGCAATACAGCAAAACTACTAGAGCTAACACCGCATACCACCCAGGGAGAAGGGCTTTAAGAGCTAACATGAGACAGGAGGCTGGAAACAGGGAATCAAGAAAAAGAAAGAATGTACTCCAGACAAGGATGGCTTTGAAAAGGCCCCAGGGAGGAGCTGCTGAGGACTTTGTGGCCATTGAAGCTGAAGTAGAGTGGGTAGTGGGGCCAGCAGGTCAAGGTGAGGCACAAGAGGCTGAGAGGACCCAGACCCAGACCCAGACCCAGACCCAGACGGGCCGTGTTTCACTCAAGGCTTCTGCATTCCCACACAAGGAGCAACGTTATCCCTCCTGGGTAGGCATTCATTTGTGTTCTGGCTACTGATGGTCTTGCAGAGGCTTGCCTGGACCTGCTTCATTTGCAGCCCTCCCCTCCTGAAAACATTTATTACATAAGAGCAAGACAGAAGGGTCTGTTCCCTTTGTATAGGCCCCCTCTTGGTCCTGCCCCGGGTCTCAGAAAAAGGTGTGAGGACCTGCACCATCACACACCTCCATCTCTGTCTTTCAGAAGAAGCCAGAGGCAGGAGGATGGCCTCTGACAGCAGGAGATGGATGGGTCACTCCGCATCTTCCAGCATCTGTCCCACGAGACGCCTTCCTTAGCTGGTGTTGAGCAACGGCTGTGTCTGGGAAGAGGAGGGTGTGGCGGAAACAGCTGGCCATGGTCACCACCAGCAACACTGAAGACCCCACAGCTCAGCCCAAGACTTTAGGACTCCACATGTACCTGTTCTCAGGATGTAATAGCTGGGGTCCAGCCCAGTGTGCATCTGGCTTTGAGAAGCACACCTTCCTGGAGTCTGACACTGCTCATCATGTCCCAGCCGATTCAGGAAGCTCAGGGCAAGCCCAACACTCAGCCACCACCAGACCTGAGAGGAAAGAAAACCCCACCCCATTCTCTGCTGTCCAACATTTCCCCCTGAGGCCCCATCGCAGCTGGGGGGGGGGGGACTGCAAAGCTCTTCAGTGTTTCTGACAGACAGGAAATAAGACTTTGGCAGCCTTGGCTCTCACTATCCTTGGACCTTGAACCTGTACACATTGTCCTAAGGAGACAAAAAGGAAATTCTCTAGTTTGTGTGGTCCTGTTTGTTTGTTTGTTTGTTTGTTTGTTTTCAGTTCTGCCTTGACAAATAAATAGTGCTTTTAAAAACAGTGCTTTGTTTCTGAGATCCCCGAAGCTGAGCTGTTGGCTTTCTCCATGTCATTTATTAATATGGCCTTAATGCCGAAAGACCACCTCAGCTATTAGGTACACAAGATAACTTGGGTCTAATTTATTTATTTATCTGTCTTATGCACGTGTGTGTTTTGCCATGCCTGGTGCTCCCCCCCCCCCGGGGCCTGAAGACAGAATTCCCTGGGACTGGAGTTACTATTATTTTTGGGTGTTCTCCCATCTATAGAAATAGGTCGCCCCAGCAGAGCTTCATTCATCCCACACATGATGTGCCTCTGACTGCACCAGGGCCTCAGGCAGTGGCTGCCCCTCACCCCTACTGTTCCTTAAGTGGACTCTGAAGTACAGGGAGTTAAGCTGGCCTGGAGAAAGATACAGCAAACAAACTGATCCACACAGACCCCAGAAGAAACGCGGGATTTAGCATGAACTGTTTCAACAGAAGGCAAGTGCTATTCTCTAAGCTCTTGAATGTGCACAGGATGTCATGGGATGCCTGAATTCCTGCCTTAAATTCCCCCAAAATGATGAATTGTGACCTGGAATTTAAGCCAAGCAAACTCTTTCCTCCTATAAGTTGCTTTGGGGGCAGGGCGTTTATCACAGCAACAGAGAACAAACCAGAACACAAACCAAATGTGTCCCACAAATTATGTCTCTTATTCCTAATAATGCTCCACAAGATGCCTGTAACTGTAGGTCCCAATTTTAAAGCTGGAAGAGTGAGGCGTGTAAATGCTACATCCCACAGTCTGAGCCACGCAACCAAGGAGTGACAGCCATTCTGCAGCTCCACCTGAGCTCCACACAGGGACTCAGTGGGGAGAGAGACACCGGGGAAAGGGAGCCAGCCCTCGTCTTGGAAAATTACGAGACCCAAGCCGCTTCTTGGCTGAGCCTTCATGACAGAATTTTTGCCTGAACTAAAAATGAATTTGGTTTCTTTGGGGGAAAGCTGATGTTTCTGTTGCCATCAGGAAAGAGACTCAGGTGGCTGTCTGTCACATCTTGACTCTTTCTGGTTTGGTCACGTCTTTACTAACAAGGCTTCAGGCAGCCATTCACAAATCCTAGCAAAGGAGGTGTCACCACAAGGTACATCAGAGCCCTATCAGAGCCATGGGCAGAGCCCAGGGCGGGACTTCTGGTGCCCTTCATCTCATACCAACCCTTCCTCCTCCCTCACCCCATCCTTTTCTCTCTCATTTGTTTACTTATTCATTTATGTGTATGTGTGCGTGCACATGCACGTGTCTGTGGAGACAAGAAGAGGCCATCATATCCCTATAGCCAGAGTTATAGGCGGTTGTGAGCTGCCCAACCTGGGTGCTAGGAACCAAACTCGGACCACTAACTACCTCTTTGGCCCCACCTTTTCCTTTTTTGTCTGTCTATCTGTCTCTCTCTCTTCTCTCCTCCCCTTGCTCTTCCTTCCACATCCTCCCCCCCCCCATGCCCTTTCTTTGTGAGGATCAAGGCCTGGGTAAATCCTGGAGCAAGGAGCTATTAATACACTCCAACCGACACTTTCTTTTTAAATGCATGCAGTACTAACAGAGATTCAGAAGCTGGGTAGATGGGCTAGGACTATAACTTGGTGTAGACTGGGTGTATCTCTAGCACACGCCAGGCCCTAGGAGAGAGGGAGCAAATAGAAGAGGGGTAAGGGAGATAGAGGATGGAGGAAGGGGGAGGGAGGGAGGGAGGGAGAGAGGGAGTACTTCTCAGGCAGCATCCTCTGTGTAACCACCTCAAGGGTAATAAAACGTGGGGCAGGACTGCCCTGGTGCCAAGCTGGACACAGAGGTAGGAAACCCTGAAGCTCTGCAGTCTGGGTCACCTTTCTGCCTCCCCTGGCCATGGTTTCAGCAGCCCTGGATGGGCTGTCCTCCTGCTGGATGGTAGTGTGAAGATCAGAAGGGAGCAGAGGGCATCCTGGTTACCCAGCATTTGCCCCCAGATGCCTTTCTTTGTCTGGGCAAAGGGATGCTTTGTCCTGGCAGGCTGCTGTTGGCCTCTGCTCATTGAAGTTTCCTGTCTGAGGCCACTGGGGTGGATCTTGGGCTCCGGGAGAGGATAGCAGCTGGAGGTCCCCAATGAAACATCTTCCCAGGCCCTCAAATTAAGATACCCTGAGACTGGTGGGGGCTATTTTGCTCCATTCAGCTTTTCTTTAGACAGGGTCTCACTGCCAAGCCCAGCCTGGCTTTGACCTCTTGCCCGGCTCCAGTCTCCAGAACACTGAGGTTTGGGATGTGAAACTTCCAAGGCCAGCTCTGTCAGATTTAAGAGGCAGACAACGCTTTCCTTGTGGAGTTGGCCAGTTATCTAAAGCCCTGTGGCTTAAAAGCTGGCCTTCTGCAGGGCACCCTTCAAGGATGGCTAGCTCTGTCCGGTTGTTCACACCCATGTGGCCTTGAGCTGTGTGTCACGTGAGGTCTTCCTCTCCCTGTCTCCCACAACCCCAGTCACAGGTGACTGGACAAGGAGGGACATGTGAAGTCAAGGCAAACCATCCTGAGGTTGCCAGATTCCAGAGGGTCAAAGCAGGGCTCCTGGTAGGGCCAATCCTTTCCTACTGCATGGGAAATGGTCTTAGGTGGTGCACAGCGGCTTTTTGGTTGCTACGGTTTTATTTTAACGTATACCAGAAAACTACTGCTTTCCTGCTTATGGTGCTGATGGAAAAGCTCTCTTTATGTTACATAATAGTAATATTTATAGGAAATTAATCATTTCTCTCTGTGTGTGTGCATGCACATAGGCCTGCTCATGCGTGTGAATGTGACATACACATGCCATGATGATTATATGGAAGTCAAAGGGTACCCATCCTCCTGCCTTTCACCTTAGGCAGGGTCTCTCTTGTTTACCACTGTGTAGCCCAGGCTATCTCACCCAGGAACTTCCAGGCATGCTCCTGCCTCTGCCTTCCAGCTCATCCTAAGATTGGTGCAGGAATTATACACGGATTCTACCACATCTGACTTTAAGAGGATTCTGGGATTTGAACATGGGTTCTTGTGCCTGTATCTCAGTTACTTTTCTATTGCTGTGCTAAGACACCAGGCCCAGGGCAGCTTAGAAAAGGCAATGTTTGCTTGGGTTTAAGGTTCCAAAGGGTTAGAGTCCTTGACGGCAGATCAAAGGCTTGAGCAGCGGTGGCTGGGAGCTCTCACCTTAACCAAAAGCAGGAGGTAGCAGGGATTCATTTGAAATGGCACTTGCCGTTTGAAACTTCAAAGTCTGCTCCTACTGACACAACCTCCTCCAACAAGGCCACATCTCCTAATACTTCCTAAACAGTTTCATCAACTGAGGACCAAGTATCCAGGCATAGTTGATGGACCTGTTACTAATTCAACTGGCCACAAGCAACTTACCCATTGAGCCGTCTGCCCAGGACAGGGCTTCTCTCTGTAGCCATGTGTCTTAGTCAGGGTTTCTATTCCCCCACAAACATCATGACCAAAAAGTAAGTTGGGGAGGAAAGGGTTTATTCAGCTTACACTTCCGCATTGCTGCTCATCACCAAAGGAAGTCAGGACTGGAACTCAAGCAGGACAGGAAGCAGGAGCTGATGCAGAGGCCATGGAGGGATGTTACTTACTGGCTTGCTTCTCCTGGCTTGCTCAGCTTGCTTTCTTATAGAACCCAAGACTACCAGCCCAGGGATGGCTCTACCTACTATGGGCCCTTCCTGCTTGAACACTAATTGAGAAAATGCCTTACAGCTGGATCTCTTGGAGGCATGTCCTCACGGGAGGCTCCTTTCTTTGTGATAACTCCAGCTTGTTGTCAAGTGGACACACAAAACCAGCCAGTACACCCTGGCTGTCCTGAAACTCACTCTGTAGACTAGGCTGGCCTCCAACTCAGAGAGATCTGCCTGCCTCTGTCTCCAGAGTGCTGGGATTAGAGGCGTGTGCCACCATGTTGAGGATTTTGTGTTACTTTCAAAGACTCCTTTTAGTTGGACTCAGATTTGCAATAGAGGACAGCCTAGTCTCTTGGCAATCTGCCCCTGGTGTTTGGCTTTGGCTTCCTTCCTGTGTTGGCCCAAGGTGTAGCAGATTCCACAGCTGTGTGCTCGATTTCCTTGGTGTGGTTCCTTTATAGCAACTGGTGGTATTTGTGCTGAGGGACACATGGAGTAACAAGACACAGTCTTGGGTGCTTTGGTCTCATACTTCTTACCTCTGTCATTTAAGGGTTTTCTGACTGCATAGTGGAGACACCATTGTCTCTAGAAAGACAGAAAGGCTTTCAGATGCTGCTCACTCTTTGCGGCCCGATTGTCAAGGCCAGGAGTGTCTTCAGTCCAGGAATGTCTGTCAGTCCAGGAATTTCTCTCTCCCTCCTCCTCCCCCTCCCCCTCCCTCTCTCCCCTCTTTCTAATGAAAACCAAGGAGGCACTCACAGTCAATGTCAGTTCCAACTACTTCTTTGACTTCTGAAACTCTTCTCAAAGCCCTAAAGAGGATACTACTGATCAAAGGGAGCCCAGGCTAGTCTAGGGAGCCCAGGCTAGACCAGGGATCTGGCTCTCTCTGGGTGTCCCTCTCTAGAATGTTGCTTTTCACGAAGACAACCAGAAAAGCCAGTTGTTACATGGCTTAACATCCACTAATGAGTGAGTACTTACTATCCGCACCCTGTTATCACCAATCGATATAAGATAGATCACGGCGTGGGTGACAACTGCGATTGCTGTGCCCCAGCTCTGTGCAGGGCGTTTTGGCTAATTGAGATAGAAGTTCAGCAGAAGCTTAATGAAAACGTAAATCCCCACACATTAATCAAACAATTATTTCTATAACCACAAGACAGCTGATCCTAAACCTAATTAGGAAATAAACAAAGTTAATTAGCGAGCAGACGACGTTCGGTAATCATATATGTGTCACAAGAAAAGAAATATCAGGCGACGACTCATTAAAATGTCCCAGACCGCCATCTTTCTCCCATTCCTAATATTGCTGCCTTCCAGCATGAAGGAAGCAATATTCAAAATTATATTAAGGCTTTCTTTTCCTGCTTTGGGGTCTAGGAGACACCAGAGAACAAAGATATGCATTATTATGTAAAATAAATAATTGTATTTTAAAAAAAACGACAGAGACAAGAGCTAGGAATGTATTTATATGACGAGTTTGGCTCCGCTGTTAAAGTTTGGGTCTTTTCAAGAGACACAGGTGGAAATCACCGCAGAAGTAAAAATCATGAATTTCTAAGCAAAACCACCACCATGTTCCCTCACATCCCCCTCTCCCCTCCTACACCACTGCACACCCTCAGCTACCCCGTATAGTCTGGATCCCAACTGTGGACACACCTCCTGACTTCACCTCACTGGTTGATTGCTTCCTGTCCTCAAAGCCTCTAAGAGCCTCCACCCAGCCATCCCTCAGATCTGAGGGTGGTGCAGATCGGATAAACTGTTCCAAAGAGCAGTCTGTTCTCTCATCCCAGAGGCAGCAACTGTACAAAAGGAAGCCATCTGGGAGGTTTCTGGGAAGGGCATCTGGTATGACAGTTTCCCCAGAAGCATGGACTTGGGCAAGACCGACCGAGCTGGACCCCAGGATGCAGTCAAAAGCAGTATGCCAGTGAGCTGTGTTCTCATCTGATCTGCATCATCAGATCCACCGTGCCAGGGGGCAATGGTTCTTCGTTAGAGGCACCGTTTGTGAGCTGGGGAAACTGAGGCAAGAGGCTTGGCCTTCCAGACAACCCACAGGAGCCCAAGCCAGGATTTGAACCTGGGGAGAATGCACATATCTGGTTCACTGTATGTGTTGGGTCTGGGGTTTTCCAGATGCTTGCTGTGATCCTAGCCACCCTAAGCTTCCCAATTGGTGCTCTGCTTTGTTCTGAAACAAAGATGAGATACTCTGTAGCCAAGTTGGGCCTCAAACGGACCTCCTGCTTCTCTCTCTCAGTTTCTGGGATTATCATTACATGCCACCAAACCCTGCTCCTCAGTTGGTGTTTTAAAACTTATTTATTCGTTGTGTTGTGTGTGTGCACGTGTGGTCTGTGTGTGTAAGTGAAGGCATGCATGCATGCCCTACACCACATATGCAGGTTGAAGAATAACCTGGGTGTGGTTCTTGCCTTCAGTTTATTTGAGACAGTCTCGCTAAGCCTGGGAATTATCCTGTCTCTACTTCCAGGCATGCTGGAATTGCAGATGTGAGAGCTACTGAGCCTTTATATCTTATGTTGGAGATCTGAACTCAGATGGAACACCCATTGTCAGGCTCGCTCTGCAGGGCTTTACCCACCCAGCCATCTGTCTCCTAAGCCTCAGCCTTTTAATAAAACAGTCACACTTAACTGGGGAGTGATGGCCCACATCTTTAAGCACAGCATCTGGGAGACTGAGGCAGGCTGATCTGAGTCTGAGGCTAGCCTGATCTACAGATGAAGTTCCAGGATAGCCAGGGTTACAAAGGGTCTTGCTACACAGCCCAGACTGGCCTGAGAGTCCTGAATGGTTTTCATTAACTATTCCACTGCAGGAGCGCCAGCCAGGGCTACACCATCCAGCTCTCCAGTTGATCTTTGATCAGTAGTTGATCCCATCATGAGATTATTTTTCAATAATCAACAACTGCCAGAGTACATGGTTTAAAACACCAAAGGTTCTGAAACAGAAGCCCCCTCACCACGTCTGTTGTCATTCACCAGCCCCTGAGACCTCAGGGGGTTCCGTTTTCAATCAGTGTATGAATAGCATCATCATTCATCTGAGGTTTTTTTAAATGCAAGACCCTGAGGCAAATTGGTGTCAAGTAGTTAATTTAGGAGAGTGGTTCTCAACCTGTGGGTCAGGGCCCCTTTGTGGTCTCAAGTCAGATATTTATGTTACAATTCGTAACAGTAGGAACCTTACAGTTATAAAGTAGTAACGGAGTAATTTTATGGTTGGGCATCACAGTAACATGAGGCTGTGTTAAAGGATTGCAACATCAGGAAGGCTGGAGCCTCTGAGTGCTCTAGAAAATGAGGGACAGGGAAAGTTGGGCATCCATTAGTATGCGAGGGAGTGAGCAGGATGCTGCAGTGGGTAGCTGCATGAGCTACCTTTCTGAGGGTTCCTTGGCTCACAGTTAGAAGGGGTTCTATCGGGGAGTCATGGGGACAGGAGAGTGAGGCAGCTGAACCCACAGGCAGGAAGTGGGGGTGGGGGAGCTGTTGCTCAGTTCACTTTCTCCTTCTTATTCAGCATGGCATGGCAGCCTTTGCATAGGTGTCTTCCATATTCAAGGCAGGGGTGCATCTTCTCCATAATTCCTAATTCAGTTGAATTGACTGTGGCGATTAAGTGTCACATGAGGCAATCTTGCAGTTCTTTTAGGTGGTCATAGTCCTCAATGGGCCAAGTCTCTCAGTCTCCTCCCCTCCACTCCCTGGCTGAGGGGCCAAGTGCCCTGGAGTTTCCTGCTGTGTGCAAAGGAACTATGGAGGAGAACCTTTGTGAGGCTGAAGGAGCATCAGCTGGCTCTGACCATGAAGACTACCTACATAAGGATTTTTTTCTCTTGAGAATGAGTGCGAAGACACAGACATTACAGGTCTTTCTGTGAATGAGCAGTGACTTAGTAGTCATCTTCCCTTGTCTCTGTGAAGAGATATGAAGAAGCTCTTGATGAATGTTATAGCCCCTGTTTCACCAGTCCCCTGATGGGCTTCTGCTATCTAAAGTCACACAGGAGTGAGTGAGCTGGCATAGGAGTCCCTCTGCCCACTGTTGAGTGTATTGTAGGTTGACTGTCTTCTAGCTGTGAAACCAAAGGGACGTGTCTTAGAATGAAGCCTAGCTACCCTGCCTAGGGCAGTAGCTCCTTAAGACCTACTGCAATTTCTGGGAGTGCCTGCTCAGTGACAATCAGCCCATTATCTTCTTTCCCACCACACCTTGAATTTCTTAAAGAGAAACCATAGATGTGTCATACAATCGTTGGTGCATAGGGCTCTGTAAATGTTTGAGTGGATTTAGAGGTGAGTGCTAGTTGGGTGAATCAGTGAGTGCTTGTGTAGAGATGGATGGACAGATGGATGGATGGATGGATGGATGGATGGATGGATAGATAGATGGATGGATAGATGGTTGGATGGATGATGGATGGATAGATGGTTGGTTGGATGGATGGATGGATGGTTAGATGGATGGATGAGTGGATGGATGGATAGATGGAAGGACAGATAGATGGATGGATGAACAGATGGATGGGTGGACAGATGGATGAATGAATGGATGGATGCCTTATATGCATACAGTGATATATGGATTGCTTGATGAATGAATGAATGAGTGAGTGAGTGAATGATTCCAATGTTACTATCTTTTTGGGGGACTAAAAATGTGGGGGGAAAACTCCTAGGAAATACAGACTATGTTTGTAAGGTAGCCTTCCTTATATTGTCCTGTTAGCATTAAGTAATGACAGCTCTTTTACATTTATTTATGTGGTTTGTGGCAGCTCCTGTAGAATGCTCTGGGAGGAGTTTTCCTGGGACAGAGAGGGAGGGGTTGGAACAGTTTGGGCTCTGTGCAGTCCCTCTACGAATGAGATGACACCGGGCAGGCAGCACCTTAGCCCAGAAAGTCACATTACACATGGTGTATAACCCCCAGAGCCGCTGTGTGTGGAGGCACGCATGAGTGTGATTCCACACATCTGAGACAGCTTTCTTGAAACTGGGAGCATGCCAGCCATTGACCCTAGGCTTCAGCTGCGTCTTGTTGCCTGTCTGTAGGTAATAAGCTCCCTTATGCAATTGATGTCTGAGTGTTTTATCTCTGCAGACTCACACAAATGACAGAAATTGCCACCTGAAATGCAGTGAACTGGAACGGTAACCAGGACACGGGGGACCCACTTCACATCTGAAGATTCGGCTATTGAAAATGAGAAGAATGAGCCCGTGTGGGATCTGGCTGCCTCTGACTCAGTGCTTTCGGCTCTGCAAGCCTCCAGGACTGTGAGGAGGGATTTGCAATGCCTGAATCAAAGCAGATACTGGAAGCTGAGAGTGGTGGTGCCTGCTTGTAGTTCCAGGATGCTGGAGACAGAGGCAGGGGGATAGCAAATCTAGCCAGCCTGGAATACATAGTAAGATGAGAGGGGTAGAGTGAAGGGAGGAGAGAGTGATGGAGAGAGGAGAAGAGAGAAAGGGAGGGAGGAAGATGGAGACAGAGAGTGACAGAGAGACAGAGAAAGAAATAGAGACACAGAGACACAGAGAGGAAGAGGAGGAAGAGGAGGAGAGAGGTAGGAGGGAGAGAGGGAGACAGAGACAGAGAAAGAGAGAGATAGAGAGAGACACAGAGAGAGAGAGACATAGAGACAGAGAGAGAGAGAGAGAGCGCAAATTCACTCCATCAAAAGGGTCCCCAGAAGACTGGCATGAACTTGGGCTAGCCTGTGCTCTCAAGGCCGACAAATGCTGTTGCTGCTCCTGACACAATTGGCACCACAAGCTTTACCCTCCTGGGACTGATGTGGCCTTTACAGAGCAATGGACCAGATGCCTCAGGGGAAGTATAAACCAGCACCACCCGGGAATGGAGATCTGCTCCTTCTTACGGATAGAGAGGTTTACAGAGAGGTGGACAGTGAGGGTTCCACACTGATGTGAGGGGCAGGAACATCTTCCATGTTCTCTCTACTCATGTAGACCCATGGTCTTCTGTACTTCAGTCCCTAGGTCTGCCACGTGCATTTAGGGCTAGGCTGTAATTGGCTACAAAAGCAAATATGTCTCAGAACCTGAGATTGCAACCTCAGTGAGGTCAGCTCTCAGACTCCATGGCGACTAGACCTTGGCCTGCTAAGGATGGGAGGTCAAGTCACTTTATAAGATGCTGCTGTGTTTTCATAGAAATCACACACTCCTTATGCTCTAAGTCCTATCTGAGAAACTTGACATCTAGCAAGGTAAGCACTGGGCACACAGTTGCACTAATGTCTACAATGAGGGAAGGCCGGTGTCTGCTCATGCTGATGTTTCTGGTGGGTTGATGTGGAAGGCCAATGCTTACCTACCCAAATGTCTCTCATCTGCAGAATCATTTTCCCAGAGCCTTGATAAAAGCAGATATCTCCCCACAGTGTTTTGACTTGGAAAGTGAAGCTAATTCCTTGGGGGTGTAGTAGGTTGGGAGAAGTTTTTAGAGAGCAGGCACTCAGAGATTCTTATTAGTATGGGAGGGGAGAGGAAGGCAGGAGGAGGGACAGGAAGGGGTGGGGATGTAGGGGGAGGACAGATGGGTGAGCAGGGAGGTGATAGATTGCTGATGGCTGACAGAAACACAGGCAGCTGGGTAGACTATAGGTAATAGAGAGACACATGGTAGATAAGCAAACAGCTTGGATGCACAGGTAACGTGTTAGCTGCTTTTCATTTTGCTGTGATAAAACACTCAGATAAAAGCCACCAAAGGGAGAAAGGGTATGTATGAGTTCATACTTGAGGCTACAGTCCACCACAATGGGAGTGTGCAGAAGTTGAGGAGGGGGCTGGTCACATGGTAAGCACAGTAAGGACACAGGGAGGGATGAACGCCAGTCTCCAGTTCACTGTCTCCTTTGTATCTAGCCTGGGAAGTCCATGGGACAGTGACACCTGCGTTCAGGTGGGTCTTCCCACTCAATTAGCCTAATCTAGGTAACTGCCTCACTGGCATGCTCTAAAGCTTGCCTCCTAGTAGAACCTAGAGTCTGCTGAGTTGACAGTCAGTGTTAACCAGACAGACAGTGTAACAACAGACAGTGTAACAACAGACAGTGTAACAACAGACAGACATTGTAACAACAGACAGACAGTGCCGGATGATGGTTCTGTGTGTCAACTTGAACCCTCTAGAATCATCAGAGAGGAAGAAGTTTCCATTGAAAAAACACCTCCATGAGATCCAGCTGTAAGGTATTTTCTCATGATAAACAAACCAATAAGCAGCATCCTTCTATGGCTTCTGCATCAGCCCCTGCCTCGGGGATCCTGCCCTGTGTGAGTTCTTGCCCTGACTTCAATAATGAACAGCAATATGGAAGTATAAGCCAAATAAACCCTTTTCTCCCCTTGCTTTTTGGTCATGGCATTGATTATGGCAACAGAGACTCTTCAGACAGACAGACAGACAGGTGGATGGATGAGTATGTTGGTGGGTTGGTGAATGGATGGATGGATGGGTGGGTGAGTGGATGGATGTATGGATGGATGGGTAGATGGATGGATGGATGCATGCATGCATTGTTGGATAGATGGGTGGGTGGATGGATGAGTGGATGGATGGTTGGGTTGGTGGGTGGATGGGTGGGTGAATGAATCTTCAGTGTAAACTCTGATTCAACTCATTGACAAACTGGGTGGTCAGAGAGAGCAGGCTACAGGTAAATGTATCAGCCATGAGAACAATGAAGAAGGTGATTCTGGGATCCTCCCTTCAGAGATGAGAAACCACATGCACGACTAAGGTGCTGCCCAGTTCACATCCAGGTCCTAGCTGTAGGGTCATCCCTCAGATGGAAGAGGATATCAGGGTCTGCAATGTGAAAACACCCCACTCTCTCAAAACCTCATGGCTGGAGTGTGTTCAAACAGCTCTTTGAGGGACTATTAACGCTGGCACAATCCTGAGGCACAAAGTTGGACCTGCATGGGATTTAGGGTTTACATGTTGGGATATCATCCTAGAAGACCTTGTTTTAGCAGGAGGGAGGGATCCTCCAGCAAAGGAAGGAAGTAGCAGATCATGACAGGTTTTGGAGACGAACCTGGGTCTCTGAATATCATGCGCCCAGGAGCTGGGTGACACTGGTGTGCCACCACTCTCCACAGCACTTCCTTTCTCTGTAAAACAGTAAGGGCAGGGCACTCATGGAGGAGTACTCAGGAGGATATGCGCAGGCATGGCAGCCAGGGCATAGAGAGGGACTTAGGATGAGCTGAGAAACTCTGATAGGAACATGGACGTCACTGGCAACATCCACGGGCAGTTAGAACCCAGGATACTTGTAAGCAGTGAGTTTTTGCTACACCGCTTTGTGATCACACCCACCTAGGAGCTATCTTTGGATCTGCAAATGAAACACACACACACACACACACACACACACTAACTTACCTTTAAAATGCCATGGCTACCTCAAAGGCTGGGAACTCCTAAGCTTCCCCTGCTACCCCAGGCCCAATCAGGGAGGTGACCAGTGGTCACAGACTGGAACTCTCACATGGCTGGTTGGCTTTATCTCCTTCCACTTCTGCATCCCATCCTTCTTCCCAGAGTCATGGCGATTTTGCCCATTCCTCTCTGCATCCTAGCCTGCATAACTGTAAGGGTCCCACCCCATGCCGTTAGCATATTTATTGATTGATTAAAAACCAACTGGGGACAAGGATCTTTAGCATTTGGACACCCAGATTTCCAATTGAATCAAAGATATAGAACCAATCTCCAACAGATACTTCTGATACGACCAACACACCTACCCCCTAGAGACTGAAGGGGAACAGATGCAAACTACAGCAAACTGCCTATAAATGGCCCCAGTCCTCCAGATCACACAGTCTCCACTCCTGAGGTGAGACCTGTGCCCCTCACTGTTACGATCAAAAACAAATCTGATTCTAAGGATGTTGGTCTCCTCTCTAATTTCCACCTCACCTCCACGAATCTCAATCCCATTCTTGGCACATGCTGGGTTAGCACTCTGCCACTTAACTACCATGGTATTTTTTTGAGTTTTTGTTTGTTGGTTTGTTTTGAGACAAGGTTCTTCTATGTATACCAGACTCACCTTGAACTTTTAAAAGTATTATTATTCATTTAAAATATACATAATTAAACTATTTCCCCTTTCTATCTCCTCCAAGGTATCCCACCTCACTTTCTCTTGAAACCATGTCTTCTTTTCCTTATGAGTGTGTGTGTGTGTGTGTGTGTGTGTGTGTGTGTGTGTATACATCTAAATATGCATACAACTTGCTTAGTTGGCTTAGTGTCACATGTAGGTATATGATTTCAGGGATGAAAGGTAGCCTTGAACTTTTGATCCTCCTGGCTCAGCCTCCTGAGTCGCTGGGATTTACAGGCATCTGCTACTATGCTCCACCCTTGCTGTGTAATTTTATACAAGAGATTGAAGCCTCCTGGAGTCTCAAAATCACAGAGCTCTTGAAACTGGTCCTATCAAATACTAGAGCTGATGAGGTTACCTTCAAGACTTCAAAAGAGGAATCACTATAAATAAAAATACTGGCAAGCAGTCCCTGGGGGTGGGGGGAGTGCATGGCTGCAGTGTTGGGATGACTTAAATAGAATGGTCCCCTATAGGATCGTCGGCTTGGATGTTTGCCTCTCCCCTTCCCCCAGTTGGTGGAACTGTTTAGGAAGGATAAGGAGGCGTGGTCTTGTTGGAGAAAGTGTGTTGGTAAGGATGAGCTTTGAGGTTTCAAAAGACCACACCAGGTCTCTCTCTCTCTGTCTCTGTCTCTGTCTCTGTCTCTGTCTCTGTCTCTGTCTCTGTCTCTCTCTCTCTCTCTCTCTCTCTCTCTGTGTCTATCTGTCTCTCCTGTTCTCTCTTTCTCTGTCTTCCTCTGCCTCTCTCTCTCTCTCTCTCTCTCTCTGATTCTCTGTCTCCCTGTCTCTCTGTCCCTCTCTTTCTTTCTGATTCTCTCTCTTTCTCTGTCTCTCTTTTTGTATCTATCTCTGATTCTCTTTCTATGTCTATCTCTTTCTGTCTCTCTCTCTGTGTTTCTCTGTCTCTGTCTGTCTCTTTGTGTGTGTCTGTCTCTCTCTGGTTCTCTCTTTGTCTCTCTCTGTCTTTCTGATTCCCTCTCTTTCTTTGTCTCTGTATATCTATCTCTGATTCCCTTTCTCTGTCTCCCTCTCTCTTTCTGTCTCTCTGTCTCTCTGTGTGTGAATGTGTGTCTGTTTGTCTGTCTGTCTCTCTCTCTGGTTCTTTCTTTGTCTCTTTCTCTGTCTTTCTCTGTCTGCCTCTCTCCTTGTCTCTTCTCGCCCCTTCACTCCACCCTCTTTCTCCTTCTCTCTGCCCCTTGGTTGTTGTCTCACTGTGTGAGCTCTCAGCTACTGCTCCAGTGCCACACCTTCAATCTGACCTTGGGTTTGTCCCTATGAGATCCCACAGGTTAAAGTCTAGAAGCATTTGTTGTAGTGCACCACCAGGTAGGAGTGGTGAGCAGACCTGTAGCACACCTCGTCCTCCAACTCCAGAGTCGGGCTGTGTGAGTCAGTCCGAAGCCTACCTTTGCTCGAGTGAAGGCTCAGTCTCTTTATGTGGGAGATGAGAACTCTCCCTGTCCATAAGGATTCGGAAGCCAGGTAAGTGTAGCAGAGAAGAGCAGGAAAATGCCTGGAGCCCCTGGTTTCCTGCCTCTCAGGGCAATGGCCTTCAGAGCAGGCGATGCCAGGTGTGCTAATGGTACTAATTTTGGATGGCCTCCAGGCACAGCCCAGGCCTGGCAGAGAGACTCTGCAGAGGAGTGTGCCCCCGTCGGTCACGACTGACCACTCTAATCAGTCTACGTGTGCCGCCTGCAGTTCTAATAAAGCCAGGCCCCGGTACCAGACCCATGACACAACCCTCTAGCCATAACCAGGGACCCTGGGTAAAGGATGTCGCTGGCTCTCAATTTCTGACACTCGCCGAGGGCTCTATAAATGAGCTCTCCGGCTCCGTGATTCCAGCCCCCACCTTCCCCAGCCACTTTGCCTGTTTGATTCATCTCATCAATTTAATAAAACTTACATCCTCCCTGGCTCCCGCCATGCGGCCATAGACAAGCAGGAGCCCTCCAAAGTTTAAACCAGGCCAGCCCTTAATTAGACTCAACATCAAGATCATTGCTCCCCGTGATTAGCATTTCAAAGTAAATTCCAAATCTTAGGACCTTCAGCATCCAGGAGCAGGGAGAGGCAGGCTGTTCTGTGAGGCAGGGTAGGGAGGAACTGCATCAGGAGTGAAGGCCTGGATTTCAAAATGCAGCAGCTTGTACCTACCCTTCTCTCCATCCCAGACCTCCTGCCAAGGCCTGGGGTCAGCTCTCTTCTCCAGTCTGCTCTGGGGTCAATCCACTCCCTCTGCGGCTCCAGCCAGTAATGAGTGGTAGATTCTCTCCAACCCCTAGGGTGTCAATCTAGAACCATGGGCTGATTCCAATAAAGATTTATCCACACCTTTTATTTCTGCCTTCTGTAATTGTACAACCAGGCTGACCTAAGCCCAGCTTCTCTCACTGGTACGAGTGTGATGTAGGGAGAATCTCTCCATTTAAACAAGCCGGGGTTCTACAGTCTGCTGCACGCTCTGCTGTTCCCAATCACCCGGGTCTAGCAAGATTCGGTTCTGGCTAGATGCTGCCAGGGACTTGTCTCTCTGTCTCCTCCTTTAGGCCCTCACAGCCATCAGGACCCATCTGCTCCTTGAAGCCTTCTTGTCTAGGCACTTAACTCTTGGTGGTGATAAGTTAGCTGACAGAAAGCATAGCTCACGGTGTGAGGATATGGTCCATCGAGGTGGGAAGGCATGGAGGCAGGAGACAGAGACAGCTGGTTACACTGCATCTACAGTCAGAAAGCAGGGAGAGACCTGTGCTGGGGCTCGGCTCCATTCTTCTTAATCTAGTTCAGGACCCCAGCCTTTGGGATGGTGCGGCTCCATCTTAATGTTCCCATCTTACTAACCTAGTTTATATGGTCTCTCAAGAACTGCCCACCAAACACTGACACCATTGCATACACTAGCAAGATTTTGCTGAAAGGACCCAGATATAGCTGTCTCTTGTGAGACTATACCGAGGCCTAGCAAACACAGAAGTGGATGATCACAGTCAGCTATTGGATGGATCACACGGCCCCCAATGGAGGAGCTAGAGAAATTACCCAAGGAGCTAAAGGGAACTGCAACCCTATAGGTGGAACAACAATATGAACTAACCAGTACCCCGGAGCTCTTGTCTCTAGCTGCATATGTATCAAAAGATGGCCTAGTCGGCCATCACTGCAAAGAGAGGCCCATTGGACTTGCAAACTTTATATGCCCCAGTACAGGGGAACCCCAGGGCCAAAAAGGGGGAGTGGGTGGGTAGGGGATTGGGGAGGTGGGTCTGGGGGACTTTTGGGATAGCATTGAAAATGTGAACGAGGAAAATACCTAATAAAAAATTAATTAAAAAAAAAAGAACTGCCCAGAGGTTTATTTTCACAGTGATCCCCCTCATGTTGATGGTCAAGATGGACCATTGTGGGGCCTCAACAGCAAAGTCGGCCTTCCCCTGGACTCAAGGAGAGAGAGAGAGAGAGAGAGAGAGAGAGAGAGAGAGAGAGAGAGAGAGAGAGTTAGTTCAAGGAAGGCTCTAGTTGCCATCTTGGCTCAGGAACCCAGCATTGGTCCAGACCTATGGTCAGAAGACAGTGTGCTTAGCTGTAATTAGCTACATGTGGCCAGATGTGGCCAGATGTACCCAGCTGTGGCTGGCATGGGATGTGTTGAATGTAGGAAAGAGGGCCCGGAAGTGTCTACCAGAGCAAGCCATCCAGTCCATCATTCAGCCCTTCCCCAGACAGAAGAAGCATCCAATGACACTTTCCAGCAGCTGCTTGAAGCAAGCCCCACCCTCTCTGGAGCCAGCTGAGTCCATCTGTCTTGTTCACGTCCCTCCATCCAAGAACATCAATACCTTGATAAATTGATTCTGAATAGAGACAAAATGGTGGAGCGTCTCCCTGCTGAGGAGGCTGGTGCCAGCGGGGTGTGATTGATTTCCACCCTAGCTACAGGCTAGCACCAGGAGACTGTGTGTGGTCTGACTCCTCAGAGAGGGGAGCAGATGTCTGGAGCATGGCTCTGGGAAAGCTGAAAGCCACAGAGGGGCAGCTGACCTTGAGTTGTTTGAGAAGTGTTTCCTAGTTCAGAAAAGCCGGAGTGAGGGACGCCACATTCAGAGACAGTCCCCCCCATCCCCACATAGCGATGAGCCTGCTTCCCCATTCCTGCACCAAGTTTCCTATACCACCACTGAGCAGAGATTTTCTGAAAGATGTTTTTGACCAAAATAGCAAGAGTTTTAAGGATATTTGTGGATATTTGAGACAGGGACCTGATCCCTGTCTTTTAGATAAGGAAGGGTACGTACACTAGCCCCTCCCCCTCACAGTAGTGAGTCTCTTTCCCTTAAGCTGTTTGTCCTTGCTCCACAGTGAGCATGTGAGTGTATGCGGGGCATGTGTGTGGTATATATATGCATGTGTGTGGGTATGTGTGCACAAGCGTGTGCAGGGGTCAGAAGATCATGGGTATACTGATTCATCCCTTGAGACCTTGTCTCTCATTGAACCTGGAGCTGGACTGGTGACCAGGAGGCCCCAGGAATCCCCCTGGGTATGACCATCTTCCTCCCCACACCAGAGTTACAGTATGCCTGGATTTTTATGTGGGGATTCGAACTCAGGTCTTCTTGCTTATGCAGCGAGCACTCTTTCTTATCTGTCAGGAATCTGCTCAGCTACCCTAGGGGTCTTTGAGCTTGGGCTTGCTTAATGGCTCCTCCCATTATTGTTTTATGTCACCAGGGCAGAAAGAGACCCCTCTCTCCCCTTCCATTCCCTGCCACCCCATCTCTCAAAGGGTGCTGTTCCCAGCCTGCCACATGGTTTATTCTTTTCCAGACTCTGCTCTCTGAAACCCAGGCAGGACAGGTCACACCCAGATCCACAGCGAGGACCAGCCTTTCCCACTCTCTGGAGTCAGCCTCTAGTGTCTACCACCTCTGCAGCAACAGAGTCTGCCGATGGAAGATGGGAACAATTCCAGAAAAACAAAAAAGGTGTCTGCGTTGAACCCATACAGCATCTTAGACATCACTCTCCACACCGTACACACAAGAGAAATCCATCCTGTATTTCTGTTGTCTCTGTTGTCGGGGAGAGAAGCCAGCAGGAGATAGCTTGAGGCTGTAGTGGGAGGTCGGGCTACCCTTTGCAACCCCACAGCTATGTGTGAGGGACTCTCCTCTCAGCGAGGAATCCTGGAACCTGTCCTCCTGGATGCCAGGGAAACCTTTCCTTTCAAAGTCCTGGGGCCTTCCCAATTTGATCTGTGTGACTGACAGACTGACAAGACAGAAAGAAGACTACAAAGGGATGACACACAAGACCCTTCACCCAACTGGAGGCAGAGTTCTGTTGGCTGGCAACAGAGCCCGGCCTGGCTGACAGGCCCCCCTCAGGTCAACTAGAACTCCCTACCAAGATTTATGAAATCAATTTCTCTCAGATGCACTAAAGAGTTTACAGAGAGCCAATATCATTAGGTTAATGGTTCTCTATAAATTCTTTCCACCACAGCCCGGTTAATCCACACCGAGGGCCTCAGTGACTGCCTTCAATGATTCTCTCCGTCAAGCTCTTGTGGGCAGGTGCTGGCCCTAGTGGGGGCTTGCTCAAGGGCTGGACCCCCTTCAGCATCCTCCTTCAGATCCTGGCTGCATGTGGGCATGGCTCCCCATCAGAGATGCCTCCAACGAACGTCCCAGCAGAGACCGATCTGTCTTCTTTCACCCTCTGCTCTGACTTCTCCGTTGCCATTTGGACATTTGATTTATGTCTCTGTTTATGGAGCCAACTGCTTAGCTGCTGGAAGCAACAGCGATAGGCATTTGATCAAATACAGCTGCGGATCCCATCTTCCTCTCCCATCCCGGATTTATATCCCATCATTACTTAACAAAATAGAATTAAGTAAGGGGCAAGCCGGCTCTTGCATTATGCATCGCCCTCATTTCGCCAGGCTCTGCTCTCTCCTGGCTGAGGCTTCTCTGTGCTGGGGGGAGTCTCCAGAGGAGGCTGTTCTCTGTAATACTGGATCAATCTGATTCTTCGTGATGTTTATGGGTCCAGGAGGCTGGTGGAGCGGTACAAGGGGCGTGGGTTTTTATGAGTATCTGATTGCCTGCAGCAGAGATGGTTCCCAGCAGGCAACAATGCAGACAGGCCAGGAGAAACCCAGACTGGAGCACGCCCTAATGTAGTCATTCTTAAAGCCATATCTGCTCTCTCACTCTCTCTCTCTCCCTCCCATTTTCTCTGTGTGTGGTATATGTGTGTTTGTTCATGTGTGCGTGTACATATGAAGGTCAGAGGTCAATATCTTTTTTAATCACTTTCTACCTTATTTATGTTTAAGATTTCATTAGTGTGTGCGTGTGTTAGTGTATGCCTGTGTGAGAAAGTATATGTGTGTATGTGTGTGAAGGAGAGTATATGTGTGTGTATGTATGTGAGAGAGTATATCTGTGTGTGTGAGAGAGAGTATGTGTGTATTGTGAGATTGTGTGTGTGTGTGAGAGAGAGAATGTGTGTGTGTATGTGTGAGAGTGTGTATATGTGGGTGAGAGAGTATATGTATGTGTGTATGTGTGTGTGAGAGAGTGTGTGTGAGAGAGTATATACATGTGTATGTGTGTGTATATGTATGTGTGAGTATATGTGTGTGTATGAATGTGTGTGTGTGTGTGTGAGAGAGAGAGAGAGAGAGAGAGAGAGAAAGCGAATTTGTCAGTTGTCCTCAAAAGCCAGAGGGGCATCTTACACCCTAGAATTCAGGCCATTGCTAGTGAGCCACCTGACATGGGTGCTGGGAACAAAACTCAGAGCCTCAGGAACAGCAGCCCCCCCCCTCCCCCTGAGCTCTAAACTGCTGAGTCATTTCTCCAGAGCTCTAAACTGCTGAGTCATTTCTCCAGAGCTCTAAACTGCTGAGTCATTTCTCCCGCCCCAAAGACTTGGAGAGTTAGTTTCCTTTGAGTGTTTTGTTTTGCTGGGTTTGCAGTCCTGGGGAATCAAACCAGGGCCTCCTGTGCCGCTAGGCACACACCCTACTACTACTACTACTGAGCTATATAGCCCCTCAACTGGAATGTTTTGCAGCAGGGTCTCTCACTGAACCTGGGGATCATAGATTTGGGTAGACGGGCTGACCAATGAGCCCCAGACATCCACCTGCCTCCACCTCCAGAGGCGAGTCACAGGCATCACCAAAGCTGGCTTCCTCTCAGGTCCCCAAGCTTACACACCAAGCACTTTACTAACGGAGCTATTCTGCACCCCACCCCCACCCTTGTTTGAGGTATCACCACTTGGACTATGATATCCTTTGAAATAAAGAGGATGCTTTTATCTCAAAGGCAGCTTTTGAAGTTGCTGGTCTCTGAACATCTTTGTGGCTTTAACGTCTATGATCTGTTGCCACCATGGCAGAGGCAGCCCCAGGAGCTTGAATAGAAAAGAGCCAAGATGCCACCCAGCAAGGCTAGTCCTGGAAGGCCCAAAGGAGGAGACTGTCATAACTCCGAAGAACAAGACATGTTAACAGACGTCAGGGACACATGGAGCCAGTACCAGGCAGGGGTGAAGGGTGCTCACCTGGGCAGAGGAAGGCAATGGTCCCAGATGGCAGCCATAAAGGACCAGCCAGGTGCAGGAGCAACAGTGGTGCTGGGGACACACATTTTCAGGCCTCAGCCATGACCTTCCCACCCCAAAGCTCTGGAGATGAAGCCCAGTACTTAGGATCCTGCAGATATGCCCAAGATGTGGTTCATAGTTTGGAAGAAGGAGTTAGATTCCTGAATGTTTTCAGGGCTCAGCAAGAAGGGCGTTGTCTTACTCGATGTTCCATTGCTGTGAAGAGACACCACGACCAAGGCAACTCTTATAAAGGACAACATTCAAATGGGGATGCCTTACAGGTTCAGTCCATTACAGTCATGGTGGGAAACATGGCGGCATGCAGACAGACGTGGAGCCAGAGAGATGACTGTTCTACATCTGGATTCTCAGGCAGCAGGGAGGAGAAACACTGGACCTGGATTGGGCATTTGAAACCCCGAGAGCCCCTCTCCATCAGTGACACACTTCCTCCAATAAGGCCACACCTCCTAATGGAGTGACTCCCTAAGTGTTCAAATATACTAGGGGCAGCCATTTTTATTCAAACCACCATATGCCTTCTGTGCCAGCCACAGCAGCACCCTGGGAAGCTGGCCAACTCCCTGTTGCTCTGTAAGCCTTGGCTACAGGCTAGACGCACAAAGAGCTCTCCAAACCCCTGGGTGGAATTGTTCAACTGACGTCTCTGGGGATGGGACGGAGGAGACTGTATGGTTTAAAGTTTTCCTATGCTATCATCGTGTAGGGACACAGGTGAGAACGGTGGTGTCTGTGATGTATGTTTTGGGACCATGGACAGGCCAGGCCAGCCAGCTTTCAGCTGTGCTGGAAGGCTTACCTGGTAAGTAATTAGGTCTCCTGGGCTCCAGTCTGCTGCAGCAGGAAGGTAAGGATGGTACTGCTCCTGGTGGAGCATGACAGTTCACCAAGGATCTCTCCTCAGTGACATTCTGTAAAGGTGGATCTTTGGTGTAGGATGCGGAGGCCCAGGGCAGAAATTCCACACCTCAAACCCATCTCTGCCACATCATACAGGACCCTGTTACTCCACCGCTCTGGTACAGTTTCTGCCTTTGTAGAATCACTCCTGTCTTGGGTACACTTTGTAACGAGCAAATGGTTAAGCTGTCAGGCGCTTGCAACAGCACCTGGCACTTAGCTCAGATGGCTACATTGTTGCTTGTTGGCTGAGCTTGGCTGATTTTCATCCTCCACCACACAGCTACGATTCTCGCAAATAAACTGTATGTCTACCAGTTCACCTGCTCACGAGTGTCCTGTGCTGCCTTGCTAGCCACTAGCATCATTTGGACTGCTCTTTCACTTCTAGCTGCCATCCACGAGAGTCAGGGTGTGGAGAAAGCTCAGAAGCACCCAGAAAATGCAGATGCTGTCCTGCCATCTCAACCGTCTCCCACTCTGAACACATAGAAATGCAAACCCCAAAGCATCAGATACAGGACTTGAGTCAAAATCTAAAACAAAGAGCATCTCAGGTTGCAGAAAGGAAGAGAAATTCAGTGAGCCAAATGGTCTGAGAGACGTGGGAACATTATAAACCAAGAGAGTCGTTGTAAAGGTAATGCCAGAAGAATCGAATTACATCATCTCAAAGGGTGTCGTAGTTAGGTTTCCCTGCTGTGGACAGACAGCATGACCAAAGCAACTCTTATAAGGACAACATTTAATTGGGGCTGGCTAATAGGTTTAGAGGTTCAGTCCATTATCATCAAGACAGAGCGCATGACCACATCCAGGCAAGTATGGCAATGAAGGAGCTGAGAGTTCTACATCTTGTTACAAAGGCAAACATCCATGTGACTAGGAGGAGGGTCTCAAAAAGCCCACCCCCATAGTGACACACTTCCTCCAACAAGACCACACCCCTTCTAACAGTACCACTCCCTGGGCCAAGCATATTCAATCCACCGCACAGGGATCTGTGAAGACCAGGCAGAGAGGTTAAGAGCATTGACTGCTCTTCCAGAGGTCCAGAGTTCAAATCCCAGCAACCACATGGTGGCTCACAACCATCTGTACTGAAATCTGATGCCCTCTTCTGGTGTGTCTGAAGACAGCTACAGTGTACTTATATATAATAAATAAATAAATCTTTAAAAAGTTTAAATTTGTTTTAAAGAAAAGAAAAGTAAATATATTAGACAGCAGATACAGCAGTGTGCAGTATCCAGAGGAAATGAAGATGTACAGGGGTGTCTTGTATGTCTATAGTTAGTGTGAACTGTGAGGCACAGGAGGAAGTGACATCAGGAGGAAGTGACATCATCACATGGAATACTGGACCTTTGAGGTCTCTTCTGGAGACACCTTTCCACTGTCTTCCTGACCTCAGTATCTGATATGTAAAGCCCAGAGCCTCACTGAGACCTGTCACGATCAGGTGGTGATGTCTACACCATATCAACTCACCTCACAGAGAAGCATGGCAATACAACAGTGTGTGTGTATGAGTGTATGTGGTGTGTGTGTGTGCATCTGTGTGAGTGTGTATATGTGGTGTGTGAGTGTGTGTGTGTGCATCTGTGTGAGTGTATGTGGCGTGCATCTGTGTGAGTGTATGTGGTGTGTGTGTGCATCTGTGTGAGTTTGTGTGAGTGTAGTGTGTGTATCTGTGTGTGTGTGTATTGTGTAGTATGTGAGTGTATGAGTGTGTATGAGGTGTGTGTGTGTGTGTGTGCACCTGTGTGAGTGTAAGTGTGAGTATATGGGTGTGTGGTGTTTATGTGTATGAGTGTGTATGTGCATCTTTGTGAATGTGTGTGTGTGGGCATGTGTATATCTGTGTATGTGTTTGTGGTGGGTGGGTGTGTGTGCCTGCATGTGTCTGTGTGAATGTGTGTGTGTGTGTGGTATATGTGTGTGTGTGTCTGCGTGTATCTGTGTGAATATGTGTATGTGGTGTGTATGTGTGTGTGTGTGAGAGAGCAATGTGTGGTGTGTGTGTGTCTATGTGAGTGTGTGTATGTGTGTGTGGTGTGTGTGTGAGTGTATGTATGTGTGTGTGGTGTGTGTGTGAGAGTGTGTATGTGAGCAAGTGTGAGTATGTGTGTGGTGTATGAGTGTGTGTGCGTGAGAGAGAGAGTGCATGTATGTAGAAGTTGTCTATCTTTTTCTAAAACTTGTTTATATCTTTTAAAAATAGAGTGAACAACAACAAGAAAAAAAAAACAAACGAAACAGTCATATCACACAGTCTTGGATTCCTGGGATCTGAACACAATGCCACCACCGTCAACCCCTCACCATGAAATTCAGTTTCATGCACAAAATCATTTCAATATTGCATAAAGCATAAAGCTCACTCCAGGCCCCGTGCATAATTTGCTTATGCCACAGACATGAGTTTTATGTTCCTATCTGGGTCAGGGTATCCCACGGTGTGTGTTCAAAATCCGAAAATTCCCAAGCCTTCCTGAGAAAGGACTCTGCCTGTGATTTCCCCCAGGTGTCGACCACAGCAGCTGTGGGAATGAGTCCCAGGTGGCTTGGGAGCTTTCCTTTTGCAAATTAATGTCTTGTGCAGGTCTGTCCCCACTGTCACAAGATGACACCCCCTGGACCTGGAGACCTGGGTGAGCAGGACTGTCTTATCCCACTTAAAGCAGCCAGAGGGGGTGCGGAGGAGGGCAATGCAAGTCCAGCTGCATGGCTCCTTTCTGTGAAGACTTCAGTGGGGGTAGGGTGGGGCATGGATATTCCACGGGACATAGAGTGGAATCCTGCCCCTTCCCCTTCCTCTACACCAGACTATCTATGCGTTGCCTGCTGTGGTTGCTACTGAGCTGTGCTTTTCATAACAGAACCGTTAGCATTAACCACAGCACTGTCAGTGCTCTCCCAAGGGTGACCAGAGCAGCAGGGACTGTGAGCCCTCAAATTAGTAACTGTCTGGGCAGAGGTGTGTGTGGCTTGTGGCCACCTGGGGTTAGTGGTTGCAGGACTGGGTTGTGAACTGTGGGGTCTGTGCCAACTGCAACGAGCTGTCGGATGGATGCTGGCACTGAAGTCAGAGAATGGTGATGTTTATTCACACAATATGCATACAGTCTCTCAGATAAGAGCTTAGACCCCTTCCCTTCACATCAGGGGTCTATTCCTCTGGTCTACAGCTTTTAATCAGTCTACAACACCCCTAACCCCCATGGCCAAATCCTAAGGCTTATGCTTCAGTCTCTGTTCCCTCAGCTTCTCGGGCCCGCAGTTGCAGGTCTGTAAAGACCCCAGAGATGCTATTTAAAGCCATCCCCCTTGTAAACGAGAGAGCGAATGGATGCGATTGCCTCCAGCTTGCTCAGTTGTGCCTTGGATTTGCCTGCATGCTTTATTTAGAGATCCTGTCATGGGCTGGGAATCAAAAGCATCACGATGGAGCGTGCAGGCTCCATTACGTTTTGTTCCGTGCCATATCTGCTGTGCTGTTAAGTTTTCCTCCAGGGCTGGCTTATACACCGAAGTGAGCATTGTCCCTTGAGAGGATAAACACTCCCTGTGCGGCTCTGCCTTGAGCACTGGGTACAGGCTGAGACATCCCTCCTTGTAACCCATCCTGGGGTCTCTGCTAAAGCTTGGTGCTCTGTTGTTTTTTTGCGGAGGGGGGGTTAATTGTCAGCTTATCTATGTTTTCTTATCCCTTGTGGAATTCATACATGTCTATAATGTAAGACGATTATATCTGCCCAGAGACTCAGCTGGCTACATGCAGATCGACGCCTACAGGATTTTAAACAAGTCACAAACTCCTAGTCTGAGAAATGGTTGCTATCCAGACTGTATGGGGGACTTGAGAAATCAATAATAAATCCAGTTAAAAATGGAAAGACAATATAAATAGTCATGTTTTAAAAAGAGGAAGCCAACAGATTTATGATTTAAAAAAAAAAGTTTAACTTCACTAGAAACATCTGTGAAATGTCCTATTATCCCAGAGGGATTAGGGTCACCACAGACAGTCAAAACGTTGAAATGCCCTTGTGGAAGTGGCCTCACCCACCTCTAGTGGGGACAGCTAAACTAATAAAGCCAGTATGGCAGACAGGATGGAGACTCCTCCATCAATAGACTCAGCAGCTCCTCTGCTGGGTGACTGGATCTAAAACAACTGGAGGTGAATGTTAGAAATGCCTGCATCTGCAATGTGCCCGTACTGCCCCCGGCAGCTAAGATCTACCCAGTGCCCATCATCAGGTGAACAGGTTTAAAAATGTGCGTTTGCTTTACCGGCTAGTAGTCAACTCCAAATGGTCAAATCATCATCATTCGCAGCAAAATGGATGAAGCTCATGGCTAAACAACAACAGGCAAAAGACACCTGATCCCTCAGATGTGAGTGTTTTTTAGAAAATGGATCGGGGTGTGTAGCAATGATTCACAAAGGCTGCAAAAAGTGGAGGGTTCTATGTACATGGGCCTGACTGCCTTCATAGTAACCTGTTAGTACATGTGCACACATGCATACACACGTGCATACACACATGCATGCACACGTGCACACACATGCGTGCACACACACACATGCACACATGCTTTTTCTCACACACCAATAAAAATAAAAGAAAGAAAAGGAATCCTTAAACTTTAGTTTACTAATGTTCCCAGAGAAGGGAAGCAACGTGATCAAGGTCACACAGAAAAGATTACTTTCCTTGGGCTGTAAGTGGCCAGGCCTCTCTGGGGACAGACAGTAGAGCATCTGCCCAGAGCGGGGGTGTTTCCACTGAAAATCCATTGTTTTTATGGAACTGCATTTTTAGATTAAAAAACAAAACAAAGCAAAACAAAACAAAACAAAAAAAACCCAACAGACGAAAAAAGCCAAAATCCCCTGGAGTCTGAAGCTTTGAGGAGAGAAAGGCTGTGCACAGCTGCATGCTGGGAAGGTGGGGATGCTTTCGGCTGGTGGGGGGGGGAGTGTTTTTTATTTTTTCCTTTTCTATTCTCTATTCAGTTTTCCCAAGTGCTTTCTGGCTGAGAGGCAATGCAGAGCGAGTTCTGCTCCCTGGGAGTAGTTAACAGTCTCTGGCAGTGTTGTGCTCACAGGAGAAGGCAGAACGCTATAGAACACTGAATTATTCACAGCAAACAGGTTCCATTTGCTGGCAATGTAAGCAGAATTGTGAAGAAAGACTCATTAGACTGAGCGGTTGAGTAAGGAGGCCCTGGGTCCGATCTGGTCACAATGCTCAGCATCTGCCTCCCAGAAGTGCCCAGGTTGCCTCCATTTTCGAGGTTGGGAGGAGGGGGAGAAGTTCATTGCTGCCCATGGAGAGAGTACTGGTCTAGGAGGGCTGCCCTGAGCTCTGTCCCATCTATGCAATGAGGATTTGGACACCAAAGCTCATCCCATCCAAGTCCTTGAGGAAGACAGACCACGCTGGTTACTTTGGGGTGAGGGTTCTTACTATAAAGGTGGTTTCTTTTTACTGTTTTCCTGGTTTGTGCATGTTGTGTATGTGCATGTGAGCATGTGTGTATGCATGTACATATGTGCATGTGTGTGTGCAAGTGTGTATGTGTGCATGTGTGTGCATTTATATGTGTGTGTGCATGAGTGTGCATGGATGTGTGGGTGTTTGTGCATGTCTGTGAATGGGAATGCTTGTGTGTTCACGTGTGTGTGAATGAGCGTGCATGTGTGTGCATATGTGTGTGTGTGTGTGTGCACGAGCATGTGTGAGAGAGAGGTGCATATGTATGTGCAGGGCAAAGGAGGATGTCGCATGTTCTGCTCCACCACTCTCTACTGTATGAGACAGCATCTCTCAGAGAACTTGGAGCTAGACTGGCAGTCACCAACCTGCTGACCTACCTATCTCTGCTCCAAGACTTGGCATTGAGGTTGCAGGTGTGTCCACAGCAGTGGACTCAGGTTCTCGTGGCTGAACAGCAAGTGCTCTTACCTTTCTGAGCCATCACCCCAACTCCCCAAGGATGCTTTCGAGGAGCAGACCCTTCTTAAATGACTCCAGCTAAAGAGTACTGAGGAAGGGAGAGGGGATTTCATGGGCCTTGATATTGGTGGAAACCACTGGAATTTGTAAGCTAGAAGTCACCACAACATTCCATGTCTGTCTGAAACTGTGACAGAAGGAACCCATGGACTGGCAGAAGAGGATAACAGGAGCTAAAATACCCCAGTGGTGGCCAGAAGCCACACCACTTATGCTTAAGTACAGTCCCTGACCTTCACGACAGGGCAAGTCCAGAGGAAGACCAGGGTAGGATGCGGGTCACTGTCCGTGGTGCTGAACAGTCATTGTAGCCTTATAACCTGCTCATACACTCAAGCTGGCCCAGAGGCATGCAAGTCAGACTGGGAAAAGGGTATGGGGGTGAATAAAAAAGGAGAAAGAAAAGAGGGGAGGAAAATACAGGTCAGTGGTGGCATGCAGGGCCACTGTCTACAAAGGTGATCAGCAGCAGCCCTGCAGCCCACTAGTACCCAGTGTTCCTCAGACTACCCCAACCACTCCTGGTCGAATGCCCTGGGCCAGTCACCAGTTTGCTTTTCGCATTCCCAGGACGAATGTATCAACAATTCTGCACCCTTCTGAGAACTAGGGGGAGCACTACCCAGTCCTGGGTGCATAAGAACTGTTTGGTAAAGCACCTCTCATGTCAGATTCCATCTTCTTTCTTGTGGCCGTCACCCTCCTCTCTTGATTGTGCTGTGTCAGCCCTCCGGACAGGGAAAGTTAACTCTCACTGCCCTCTGGTCACTCCTCCTCCATCAGGTCCTCAACTGCTGCCCACTCTTGTTCTACTGTGTGAGTCCTTGATCTCTAGTTCAGGCCATCAGTGGGGTTCTTTACCAACACAGTCATCCTGCAGACCCAGGTTTCCCATACACTTCGATGTCAGCAGGCAGCCTGTTCCTCCTATCCACAGGCAGAATGTCCCCACTTCCTGGAGACCTGTCAACCAACAAGAAGAAAGCAAGATTTGATAGCCAGTGACTAGCATCTCTTACCAGGCCCCAAGGCACTATCAGTAGCCTGTGGTCATGCTCCCAATAGGGTCTGAGGAGGGTGGATCTCATGTATACATGGCCTCTCGGGATACAGACCTGGATGCTGAGATGCCCAGGGTGAAAGCCCCCCTCTTCTGCATCAGCTAGCACCATACTAAACCCTGGAGCGTGTCCTCCCACCGCTAGTCCCCTCCTCTTGTAGGAGAGTTACTTCACACTGTCTTATACCCTTCCCCTTCCCATGCCACTGGTGATTGATTGGGCCAGGCATGTAGCTGAGCACTGATGGACCAATCAGATTGTCTTTTCCAGAATGGAAGAGTTGAGACTGACAAATGCTAGGGATTGATGATGAAGATGGAGCCAAGCAGTTGAGCTGCTATGGAGAAATGGGTGTCTTCCTTGAGACAGCTAGGAGAGAGAGACACAGAGACAGACAGAGACAGAGAGAAACAGAGACAGACAGAGACAGAGAGAGACAGAGAGACAGAGACAGACAGAGATACAGACACACACACACACAGACAGAGACAGAGAGAGAGAGAGAGAGAAAGAGGAAGCATGCAATGTAGGAAAGACAGAAATAGAGGACATTTCATAAGCCTTGGAATCGAGACTCTATCCCAGCCTTATACCATATTCTGCCTTTCTGAAAGCTTCCCTCACAAGATCCTCAATTTTTCTGGGGTTTGCAGACCGATCCAGGTAAGATTGCTCCTCCTAGACCCAAACCCACAAGAACCCCAATCTGTTTGCCCAGTAGGATTCTGTGAACCCTCCCCCCTGGCACCTGTGTGTGTGAGGTGTATCAGATGTCCCAACCCTTTACTTCTATGAGTGAGGTCTACCAGATGTCCCAAAGACAATGGCTGTCTTGCTTTCCAGGTGTTTCCCTTTAGCCAGCCCCACACTTCTTTAGTCACACTGGAGGCAGTTGGTCCACAGAACGAGACTGACCATGTAGGCTGACTTATACAGTTCCCACAGATAGAATATTGGTTGTAAACTCTCACCAGCAGCCACATGCCTTACTAAGCAGCTCCCACTAACATGACTTCCTACCTCCTTTCCTTATTGGCCTCTGTAAAGAGTGGGCATTTCCTTTAGAGTTTCTGCTGACTATCTCAGCCCGTCTGAAAGAGTTGTTGTCTACAGTCCCAGCCACCCAACTCACTCTTCAGTAGAAGAGCAGTTTCATCAAGCCCCACCCACCCCAAGTCTGCAAGGCCTCACCCTGAATGGGATAATCATACTATGTCTCCCTCACAGGGATGTTTGTTGTCTACACTCCCTCTTGCATGTGTTTATTCACTCATCAAATATGGAGAGCCAGCAGCTGTTTCAGGCATGGAAGGTAAATCAGTGGGCAGACATAGCCCAGCTGCTGCTGTCTTCGACCTGGCAGAGAAAGATGGACAGAACATATTTGTAAATAAACATGTCACTGGTGATAAAGTGTTACAAGAGAGCCAGGCAGAATAAGATGTCAGGAAGGTCCTGGGGTTGTAGTGCACGCTAGTTTACATAGGATGCTTGGGGGAGACCTCTCTGATAGGATAATATTTGAGCAAAGACTTGAGAGGAGATGAGGGAAAGATCCCTGTGGGTATCTAGCTGGGGTCAGGGAGATCACCTGTTCAGCAAGTGTAGCAGGCACAAAGGCCCCCAGGGCAGGAGTATGCTTGGCATAACGGGAAAACACCATAAGATCTGTGAAGGGCACACAGAGAAAAGGATGGAGCTGTCTGGAGTGAAAGACAGAAAGGCCCCAGGAGCTGTGATAAGAACACACAGTGTCTTTCAGCAAGGTGGAAAGTACGGGCTTGGTTGTAGCATAAGACTGGCAAGATATTCACAAGATCATTCTAGCTGCTGCGTTTAGAGTCTACCAGAAGGAACAAGGTGGATGCAGAAGCAGAGAGCTCAGCTATAGGGTCGTTACCATCAGGCAGTCAGGACATGAAGGAGGCCAGGGTGACATCTTCAGAGCCACTGGTGAGATGCATCAGAATTCTGGAAATATTCCGAAGGTGGAGCTGATGTGATTCTCGCCTATGCACCCATCAGATGTGCGTGACTGAGGGCCAGACCCTAGTATCTTTCAGTTTAGGATCCCTGAGATTATATCATCTTGCTCTCAGACAAAAGTAGCCCTGGCCTCCCTCTGACCCCAAGGCAAGAAGCCAGGGTTGCTGTCCCAGCAGCAGAAGGAAAGTGACCCCAATGTCCCTCCTCTGGAACTCCCTGCTGCACCCACACATTCTTTGTTCTCTGAGCTGGGAATCCGGGCCTCCTTATGGGGTGCCTGTCCTGTGGTCCCTAGCACAGCACACAGTCTTATCCAGCTGTGGTTGTCTACTGAGTTGCTGTTGTGGGTCAGGCATAGTCACACAGATTCCTAACACCTGGATGCTGTTCCAAAGAAGAGATTAGGAACAGCCAGTGAATAATTACAACAAAGTCCTCATCTGCTCAGCACCAAGTGGATACACAAGCAGGTGTGCTGAGGTATTCTGAAGCAAGGATAAGACCAACTCAGTAGACTGGATAGACTTCTCAGAATACCCTGCACAGGGCATTGGGACCCAAGTCTTGAACGGTTTGTAAAAGTTTTCCAGGAGGATCAATGGAGAGCGCAAGATCCTAGACAGAAAACATGGTGTAAAAACACAGGAGATGTCTATGGAAGGCTGACACTCCTGAAATGAGCCTGTATATACAGTATCCTGCATCATATCCATTCAGGATACCAGAATCAGCACTCTGCTGAGTGCTGGGTATCAGATACTCAGGCGTATCCAGTCTAGACCCAGCCCAGACTCTCAAACAATGCTCCCAGCAACCTCAGAGCTCCTTGCTCTTCTGTATAAAGAACCTGCCGTCTTCTGACTCACCCCACTGCTGTCCAGACTGTGAGCTCTTAAGAGCCTAACTCTCTGCTGTTTCCTTTTCTGCAGCCCCAGTGCCAAGCTCGGTATCTGGCATACAGAGCAGAAGGCTGCCGTGGCCATTCTGTGACTCTCCTGTCCTGTCTCCTCTGTCTGCGGAAGGGGTGGCCATTGCTTGTTGCTTATGAGCAGCGCAGAGAGGTAGGCTTTAAAAAAGCAATCGCCTCAGCCTAACTTAGAATCAAGTTGATCCCAGTTTCTCACTTAAGTTCTTGGAAGTTCTTTGCCTCTCTCCACACACTTAGCAGTCCGCTCCCAGAGCCATTCTCCCCCCTTGCCCCCCCCACATCTTATCAGGGACACTGAGGCCATTGGCATTTATTTAGAAGGTGCATGCTGGCTTTTCTTGTCTCAAAACATGGCAAAAGAAGCAAGGTGAGTTTTCCCATGGAACATTGGACCCAGGGGCTTTTCCTCTAAGCCATCTGGGAATTCTTACTGCCCGTCAGAGGTCCTTCTCCCCAGCCTGGTGGGATGGGGCTGGGTGTGATGGAGTCGAGCTGATCACTTCCTTCAGGAGGGAGTGCAGAGGAGACCGTTTATTAATAGTTCAGAGCAGCCCTGCCAAAGGCAACTGTGTGGGCTGGGAGAACGGCAATCTCCTCAGGCCACAGTGAACTCTGCTGATGTTTCACTTCTTGACGTCTGTGCGGAGGATCCCATCCTGGAGATGAAGCGAGAACGTGACCTTAGTGAGGAAGTTAAAATAGCCAAAGCTGACTGAGCCGGTGAACTTCCTCATGACACAGAGGACGTCTCTGTGGGACTCCTGGTCGACTATAAATGTCAGAAAGAAGGTCTTGCTTTTCACCTAGCCACTCATCAAAGTCCTCGTGTGTGTGTGTGTGTGTGTGTGTGTGTGTGTGTTTTCCTGGTAAGATTGGGAGTGCATGGGTCCCTGGAGTCTAAGCCAAAATTGGTTCAATTTTTCTTCCTTCTGAGCCCCTGCCCCCAGCATGGCCTCATCCCTACATGGGCCCACCCCACCCCTGCCCCTGCCCTGCCCTGCCCTGCCCTGCCCTGCCTTGAGCCTGGCCCCATCCCTACCCTACCCCACCCCACCCCACTCCACTCCACCCTGCCCCTGCCACCCAGCCCAGCCACACTCCTACCTCCACCCCACCCCACCCTCACCCAGACCCATCACTATGGAGCCAGCAGCTATGCTCTCATCACTGCTCAAATCTGGGCATAACCTTGTGACTCTCTTTGGACATCAGAATCAGGCAGAAGCGGTATCATGTCAGTTCCTGCGCTCAGCTTCAAGAGTCTGTGCATACTTTGCATTCTCTCTGGGAAGCCTTCCTGGCTATCACGTGACCAGTGACAAGCCTCCAGGATGAGAGATGTGTGGACCAGACAGTTCAAAGCAGCTACCCCGGATGTTGAGGCCTGAAAAGACATGAAAACCAGGGTAGAAATCAATCTGTACCTAAACACAGATGCTGGGATCCAGAGGCCAGAATTACCCTCCCGAGCCCAGCTTTGATTACCAATAGCCAAATAAATGGTTGGTATTTTAAGGCACTGGGCTGTGAAGATGTTTTGTTACACAGCAATTTCTAACTGATACATTCTTGTTACTGTGGCATTCCCTAGCGCTCAGGAGGATTTAGCGCCTTGTGGGACTACAACAGAACTCTAAACTAGCATGTAAGTTTACATAGGTCGGGTCAGCATAGCCATGACACCAAAGCGGGGAATGAGTGGATCTTGTATTGAGTTTGAAAACTGTGCAGAAAAAAAAAATTGTCCCAAGGGACAACTTGCTTCCTGGAGTAATTGTCACCCTAGTTTAAACTGTGAGAACTGGCCAAATCAACAAAGGTCTCTATGTGCCCTAGAAAGGGGTATGCCCGGGTAACAGAAGGACTGGCTGAAAGATAAACACATCCATCCCTCAGACTCCATAACGTGATACTGTTCCACCTCCCAGCTGCTCACCATTACAGTGGACATCCAAGGGCCTCTTCTCTCAGAGGCAGCTTCCATACATTGTTGCCAATGCCTTATAAATGTAGCTCAAACAACTTAACTTTCTGCTGCCCCCCTCCCAAACTTGAATGACTGCATCGACTCAGTCAGTCTCGTATGCTCTAACCAAGTTCCTCAAGGCAGTCAGTATGATCTCTCCAAACTACTGGACTGACCACCTTCCCCAGCTAGCTCCCAATGGCTCCCCATTGCCCTTGGAAGGGCTTCCTCAGATGATGTCAGGGTCTGCACATGCTCGCTGCTGACTGTATCCCTTCTTTCCTGCAGTTCTCAGTGAGTGCCCAGTCCATTTGTTCTTGAGCTGGACCTGTCTGATTGTCCAGCTTTTGTTTGGATATGCCATTTTATTTTATTTTAGCTTTTTACTTAGCTTGGGTGCCAGTTTCTTCCCCTGAATCCCAGGCTGGGTGAGGAAGTTGCACCTTGGCTCTGAAAATGTTGGGCAGCTTCTTTGTTACTACTCCTTACTCCTGTGTTCTCCTTCCCAGTGTTAGACAAGATGGCTGCAAGCAGGGGCTGCTTCTCACCTCTGTGACTTACAGAGTCTAAAGGTTGCAAGTGGGTGGATGGATGGATAGGCTGGTGGATGGATGGGTAGGTGGGTGGGGTGGGGTAGGGTGGGTGGGTGGGTGGGTGGATGAATGGGCTGGTAGATGGATGGATGGATGGATGGGTAAGTGGATGGATGGATGGATGGATGAGTAAGTGGATGGATGGATGGATGGATGGATGGATGAGTAAGTGGATGGATGGGTGGGTGAATGGTGGGTAAGTAGATGGACAAATGGATGGGTGGGTGGATGGATGGGAGGATGGATGGATGGATGGGTAAGTGGATGGATGGATGATGGGTAGATAGATGAATGGGCTGATAGATGGATGGATGGGTGGGTGGGTGGATGGGTGGATGGATGGGTATCTGGATGGATGGATGGATGGATGGGCTGGTGGATGGATTGATGGATGGTGGATGGATGGATGGATGGGCTGGTGGATGGATTGATGGATGGTGGATAGATGGATGGATGGATGGATGGATGGATGGGCTGGTGGATGGATTGATGGTTGGTTGGTGGATGGATGGATGGGTGGATGGATGGATGGGTGGGTGGATGAATGGATGGGTGTGTGGGTGGATGGATGGGAGAATGGATGGATGGATGGATGGATGGATGGATGGATGGATGGGCTGGTGAATGGATGGATGGGTGAGTGGGTGGGTGGATAGATGGGTGGGTAAGTGAATGGATGATGGATGGGTGGACACATGGATATCAGGATGAACCAACAGATGAAGTTGGTTCATCCTGGATAAAGCAGAGGCTCTGACCAGCATCGTCTATATCCTGAGACTTGGGACCTGTGGTAAGAGCTGGAGGACCTGTTCCCATTTCCAGGGCAGGGGAAAAACTTTATTTCCAACCACACGATTTTTCTGGAAAGTGATCAAAAGTGAGATGTGCAGTCACTAACATGGCATAAACATGGGAAAGTTCTTGGACTGGTGGCGACAGTGGCCCCATCTGTCACTGCTGAGGTCCACACCAGTGCTACCTCATATATGTTTAGGTGTGTTCCAGGGCATCATGCAGGAGTTCGGTTTAAACCAAAGGTCTCTGTCTAATAGATCTCCATGCTCCCAGGCTCCCTTGCAGCTAGACTCTAGCTTGACTGTCTACTGTTAGAGGGTCATGTGACACACTTCTTCATTTTTGTATTACTGGAGAAACCCACATATGTTTAGGTATGTTCCAGAGCATCATGCAGTAGTTTGGTTTAAACCAAAGGTCTCTGTCTAATAGATCTTCATGCTCCCAGACTCCCTTGAAGCTAGACTCTAGCTTGACCCGCTACTGCTAGAAGGTCGTGTGACACACTTCTACTACTGAGACATATAGTGAAGACTGTAAAATGGTCCCTAGATGACATTTCCCTTCCTAGCACAGGGAAAGTGAATCTCAGTAGAGCTCCTGTTCTCCCTGTGGCTTCCTGAACTTTTGTTTTTTATCTTTTGAAAGCAGTGGTGGTGTACAGATAGGAGTTTTGATGCTGAAGCAGCCACTTCATGACCATGTGGTGGTAAGAAGCTGAGTGTGAAGAGACTCACAGAGCTCTCCAGTCGTGGATCCCTGTGTGTATCTTGGAACCCACACTTGAGACTTCTTAACTTGGGATACTGTGACCACAACTTGACCGTTATTAGGTTTCCTTAATGATGACCAAATACAGTCAGACTGGTTCGCTGACAGTTAAATCTGGAACCCAGGTGGGCATCACTTAAAATCTCCCCTGCCCCACCTGAAATATATTTCAGGGTTTATAGTGAAGCTATCTGAAGCTGTCAGGAAATTAAGTGAGCTAACACTCTTACTGTTTCTACAGACCATGAGAGAAGAAGGGATCTGCTCTGTTGGGCGTGTCTCCAGAAGTTTCTCACAGGTTAAAACCTTGAAAGGCATGGCTAAATAACATACTTTCAGTTTTGAGAGGTAATGGAGCTTAAGGACCTTTAAAAATAGTTTGGTCTCACACAACAGTGGACTGTGATGGCCATGGGTGGAAAGATACTCCAGGAACTCAGTACAAGCACTTGGATCCAGCCGAAGTGGGGGGGGGACCCAAAATCCATCCTTTTGTTCCAGGATGAGCAGTGTAGAGATGCTACTCTGAGCACTTCTGTTGACACACACACACACACACACACACACACACACACACAGTACTATAACACCTGCAGTCCTTTGGGTTTAATTTGGCCATAGCTTGTATTGACTGCTTATTCTTAATGTTCCTGTTCAATTCTCACTCCCTCACCCACCCCCAACCCAGTACAGTCTTTATGTTTAAAAATCAGCATCCAATCCAATCCCGGCTGACGGTTTGCAGGTTTATTTAAAGGCACACGACAGTTGGAGTGGCTGGCTCTAAAGCTAAATGGCTCTGCATATGGACGAAGGGTTTCCACGTAGCATGTGGGAAGCAGAGCCCCCGCTGTGCTTGGATTGCTGTGGGTAACTGTGAGTCTCTTGCTTTCAGTGTCAGCTCCGGTGGGTGTGTCAATGCCCCAGTGTGACAGAAACAAGGCTGCCTCTTGAAAATAGTCACCAGGGTTGTGGTAAGCTGAGGTGGGCCTGTGTGTGTGACACAGACTTGTCTATGGCTCAAAACAGCGTACCACCACCACCCCCGAAACACACAAGCTTATGTGTGGGAAGAATTCTGTAGTTGGGGATGGTGTTCTAGAAGAGAACAATGCTCACCAAAGCAAGGCATCCATTATGCAGTGCGCAGCCCACACAACCGCATATGACAGCCTCGTGGGAGTTAATACCCTTTGTTCAGAATTCAACATCCGGAGGAGTCCCAAGGGTTTGGTTGGTGGCTGGGAAACAGACAGAACAGTGAGACTTAAAAAAGCCATGTGAGGGGGTCCTGCCTCGTGAAGGGTGACCTCAAGGAGAATGACCTATGGTCCATGTGACATTTCCCTCAGAGGCTACTGGGGACTCCATCAGAGAATACTAGCTGTAAGGGCTGTCCCCAGGGGGACAATTCTATCAGGGTCTACTCCCCACTCGGGGTCACAACCTCTGGGTCTGGGGAGAGTTGCCTCCTTTCCCTTCCCTGTCTTAATGGGGTGCAAAGAATCCAGAAGTTCTGTGTGTCACCGACTGCAGGGTCAGCCAACAGGAAACTACTGTGAAGATGTCCCTGACACAGGGTGAGCACCCGCGCAGTCCATGTCTCATCCTCCCCTCAGCAGTCAGAGTCACCGGCATCACCCCCTGAATGGACTCCCATGGGAGGTACTTGGAGTGAACAGAGGGACAGGTATACCCCAGGAAAATGCCTGAGGACGTTCAAGAGCCAGAGCCGGGCCTTCTGCGTGGAAGACAACATCATCTTGCATTACAAGGGGAAGTGTGAGAGACTACTTCATAACCCTGCCGGGATCTCCCCTCGCGGAAATTGGATTTTGATTTATATGTCAATAAATGCCCCCGGAAGCATCATCATCTACAAGTTCATCAATCTCCCAGGTCTATAGCCTGGAGGAGCCTCCCCGGGAAACATGACCCTTACTTACCAGCCCCCGCCCCGTGTGACAGAGGCCGGAAAATGAGCAGAGGCAGCAGAGACAGGGGTGTGTGTGCTGGAGCCCCGAGGCTGAGCAGACCCTGATTTTCTGAGGACCTGGCTGGAGTAAGGGGGGTGTTGGAGGGAGGGCATTTCCAGAACAGATGACTGGGGATGTCTATCCAGCTTGTGAGAAGCCTTGAATCCAAGGCATGGATCTCAGGGCTGAACAAAGGTGGCATGTCACAGTCCAGCCCTGGAAATTGCCAGTCTAGCTTCAGGTGAGAACCAGGTCTGAGAGGCTGGGGAAGAGAAGAGAGAACTGGGCAGCTACTCCTGCCCTTGTTGATGAAAATATCACTTAGATGGTGGTTGTGGGACTGGAGTGTAGGGAGGAAACAGGAGGGCTCATGGGGAGGAGGGCTCATGGGGAGGGCTTAAGGCAAGCTTGGTGATTGACAGCTACTCCAGTTTGGAGAAGGCCTGAGTTTTCCCTAAGGGCTTGTGTATTTGGAGCCTGATCTCCTGTATGGTGACATTAAGAGATGCGGCTGAATGAAATATCATAAGGAAAGGACTCCTGTGGGTTTGGTCTCCCTGGCTTCCTGTCTTGAGACACATGACACATGTCCCTGCGTACACAAACGCCATGATGCAATCTGCCATGACACCCTTGAGTCTTCACTGAGGTCAGTCTCGTTTCTTCATTAATGGTTCACTCCTGGCATCTCGTTACAGGAACAAAAGTTGCCCAGTACGTTCATACTCAGCACAAAGGACTGCTGGCTTCCAGCTAACAAGAAAGATTGTTCTGACATGAAAGGGAATCATGGAGGAGGCTGAGCATAGCCAGCCAACCACAGTTCTCTCTGACAGTCCAAGAGGTGTGTGACACCATCACCGAAGGACCTGGGAGGTCCCTGGGCTGGACAGCACAGCTTCCAGCCAGACGAGAGAAGCCACAAACAGCCATTTCTGCATTGCTCAATGCGAACACCATGCCACAGACTCTTCCTCCATCCCTTGGAGACATTGTGACCCAGCTACAAAGAGGGCCACACCATCCTTTAGAGCTAATAATGCTCTTTCTGTACAAGCTGTCCCTGCATCAGCTACCGTGGCACAAGGGATTAATGGATTTACCTGAGCGATCTGCTAAGCTGAGGAGGGATTTGGCTGGGCAGCACAATCGACAGATGTGAGCTGCAGAGATTGGAGCCTCGTCAAATCCATTTGCTCTGTTGTTTCTTAATTGAGGTCTGTATCGAGTCTTAAGGGACTCGGTGGTCATTGTTCCCTTCAGGGCTTCCAGAGCACGGGCAGTTGCCCAGTTGTCTATGCACAGGGCTAAGCACTGAGATCAAGGGAAGCATGAAGCAGAATCCTGGGTGCACGGGGCAGTTGTTTCCATTGTCCAGTCATCGGTAAGGATCCAGCCTGGGCTCACCCATAGCTCACAGCAGTTTATCACCCCAAAGCCTTCCATAATGCCTCACTGTCTTCAGGATAATGTCTAACCTAAATCCAACATCATATCAGTCCGGGTTTAGCTGCTCCAACTCACTTATTCATGTCTTCTATTCCAGCCACACCACGCTGCAGCCGCTCACAGCGCTTTGCCACAGAGCAGAGAATGAGCCGGGCTTTCCATGGTCACTTGAAACACAGCCTACAAGACACCCCCTAGGCAGACTCCAGAGAGAGGCAAATGTTAGGCATACAACTGAACACTAGTGGAGGGTTTGCTTTCTGACAGAGGGTGGTTGAAAGAGAAGTCTGGGGGGGGTATGGAGGACTTTTGGGATAGCATTGGAAATGTAAATGAGGAAAATACCTAATTTTAAAAAAAAAGAAGAAGAAGAAAGAAAGAGAAGTCTGGAAAATTCTTGGCTACCCCCGGGGCAGGGGAGGGTCTCACTGGTATTTGATATCATCTTTTGGTTTTGAAAAGGCATTGTTCTTGGTCTGGAAACACCTTTACACATACCCTCCTGAGTGACGTGATTCTAAGTCCAGTCAAGTTGACAGCCCAGTCAAGTCCACAGTGGAGACTGACCATCATTTAGCCTATTTAATACCCACTATTCTATGAGTGTGTGTTTGTATCCCCATTTAACAGAAGGGAAAATGAGGGGTGAGATGATGTAAGTTGCTTCACGTTATTGCTATTAATACATCATGTTATATAATTAAATATTAATTAATATGGTGTGTGATTGATGGTTAATAATTAGTACATATGAATATTAATCAGTCCAGACATTTACATCTCAACCCTCAAAATGCTTTCAGAACCCCTGGGCTAGTTCCAGACTTGGTGGCCACTGCATTTCAATGGATAGAGGCCCATCAGACATGAAGTTTGCTTCTTTTCAAGATGGAATGTAGAGGAAGAAGCAGAGCCTAACAGCATTGTGCATCCAGCCTGAGACACCCTGACCTGACATCCAACATCCCAGTCACTGTTTGGGTTGTAAAGGACGACAGCAGAGGTGGTCACATCCACATAGGGAGGCTGTAGAGTCTTGAGTCTCTCAGTTTGAAACCCCCTGTTCATTAGCAGAGATTCCTCACCATCAATTAGAGATGGTGCGTGCAACTATCTGTGATGCAACTGAAATGAACCCCAGTTAATACTGTGTGCTCAGATGCCACGTCATCACTGGCTAGCGCTGTGCCCTGCAAGCCCAGCCTTTACATCCATGGATGTAAGGGATGATTTCTTCTTGTCTTCAGAGTCCAACTCCCCAAGCATCCCTGAGGCTAGAAGATTCCCATGCAGATGGTCCATCCATTCCCCTAAAGATTTATTTAATATATGTGAGAACACTGTCACTGTCTTCAGACACACCAGAAGATAGCATCAGATCCCGTTACAGATGGTTGTGAGCCACCATGTGCTTGCCAGAAATTGAACCCAGGTCCTCTGGAAGGGCAGTCAGTGCTCTTAACCACTGAGCCATCTCTCCAGCCTGCCCCACTCCTGCTGCCTTCATGGTAGTAGTGGTGACAACATGTAAGGGTGGCCAACCCTGACTGAGGACTGAGTGTGTGCAGCCATGGCAATGGTTTTTATGCATGGTATTTCACTAGCTTCTGTAGTCTGACCCTCTAAGCCCACTCACTGAAACAGACCTGGGGGCTTTCTTGAAGTCCCCAGAACAGGCAAATGCCAGAACACACACACACACTCCCAGCCTCATTGGCTCATACCCTACCCTGGTGTTTGTTTTTATGTGCCTACAAACTGGCTCTTGAAGTTCATCCTTGACCATGGAGCAGCCAAGAGTAGGCACATCCTTGAAGCCATGTGTGAAGGTGCTGTCGTGCCTGTGGGCGAGGCTCTGTGCGAGGGGTGCTCACTGCTAGCTAGAGCAGGTACTTTCTGATGACCTTTCAGCAAGTCACAATTCCTAGCTTCACTGGTTTAGAGCAGCATACTATTCCACCCCAAGGTGGGGGCCAGTGCAGTCTGCCCCAGGTCTCCTCATTTCTCCTGCTGTCTTAGATGCATGGAGTCTCACTGCAGGCTCTAGCAGCTGCCAGCTGTGAGCTTTGGTTGAAGTTTGTGATGGGGCCAGATCATGGGTTTAACCCGGGAGAGTTGCGAAACCACGTCTCGGGGAGATAGCACACCTTTCAGTCGCCACACAACCAGATTAAACTACAAACAAATTTGGTGAAGAGAAAAGAATTTTAAAAACACCCTCAGATTGGCTCACTGTCTAAATTGATCATTATGTAACTAAACGGATGCAACTTTCATGCAAATAACTGAGCTAATCACCATGTATGCAAATGACATTGTGGCTCAGTCTCAACGTGGCTCAGTCTCAACGCTGGGTAGCTCAGCTCTGTTCTGAAGAAGCTGTTCCTGAAAGCCATGTCTAAGGAAACAGCTCTGTGGGGCCTCACACAATGGCCAACAAACAGGAAAGAAAAAAAAATGGCACGGGGCAACTACACCTGGTCTTGTCTATTCCTTGTTTTTGTAACAGAGTATCCAAGACTGGTTACATTATAAAAGAATGAGATCTGTTTCAGCTCTTGGTTGTGAATGTGAAGTCCCCTCAGCTGCATATGGGAGTCTTCTGCTGCTTCAGCCTATGGCCGAAAGCAGAAAGGTGAATGGAAGTCGCAAGCTGACTGGTGTGACACTCAGCACTAACAGTCACAACGCCATCCCTGCAGGACCTGGAAGCCCTCGCTACTGTGAGACCTGACCCAGCCCATGAGAAATGACACTGTTCCACTCCGTCTCAACACTGTGACTTTGGGGAGCAGACTTGAACATGAGGTTTAGAAGAGACAAACTGGGCAGGCAAATCTCAAGGACCATGTAGATCTGAACAGAAGTCTGGAGCACAAGGACCCTATGTCCTGTTCTACCTAGAAACACATAGTTCTTGACACCCTTCATGACACACAGCCTCATCATCCCATCTCCAGGCTCTACCTGGCTTTCCTCCTCCAGAACCATTGCTCTCTGCTTCCCAGATCTCCAGCTGCAGAGGACAGCAAGGGCATCACCACATCTAGGAAGCAGGAGGCAGACTGCCTTAAAGACTCAGTATCACCCAGCCTCACTCCTGCCGAGGTCCATGGGCTCAAAAAGATGATTTCCACAGGAAGCTATGGCACAGAAAATGCACACACACACACATGCAGTACACACATAGCACATCATACAAAGTACACCTGCAGCAATGCAACCATGGAGTGCATGCACACACATGTGGTACAGCACAGGCACATACAACCGATATGGGCAACCTACACATTCACCCACACAACACACAGCATACTCATATAACACATGTGAACACAGAACAGACAACAGCACACACGTGGTATTCATGTATGCTCATAGCATACATGCTCACGTATGCACCCAGCACACATATGTACAGGCAGTATATTCACAGCTATACACATACAGTGTGCACACACATGTATACACAATATGCATGTGCACAGGATTGTATACATGCAGTGCGTACAGCACACACACGGCACACACCCCTACCGGTATTACTGGGCCCACTCCATCAAGATATCCATGAATGCTCTCATAAAATAAAGTTCTTATGATTGTGAGCAAAATGGCCTTTAATATGAATCTAAGTAATTCCTGTGGTCAGGGATGCCTACTGCAGCCTTTTCTCATCCTGTCCTCGTCACTGTAGCTGATCACCCTCAAAGAAATGGACTTCCAACTGTATCAAGAGCTCCTCCATCTCCCTACCACTGTCCCCTCCAAATGACTCGCCGCTATTGTGGCAGCCAGTATCTCCCTAGCTCTCCTGGTGCCAGGCAAGACCAAAAACTAGTCTCCCAGGTGTCTCCCAATTTACTACAGGACTGGGCAAGGCTGGCCCACTGTGAAGGCTGGGTCTGGTATTTTTTTTTTAAAGGCGTGCACCACCACACCCGGCTTTTTCTTTTCTTCTTTTTTTTTTTTTAAGTTTTATTTATTAGTGTATGTAAGTACACTGTAGCTGTCTTCAGACACACCAGAAGAGGGCGTCAGATCTCATTACGGGTGGTTGTGAGCCACCATGTGGTTGCTGGGATTTGAACTCAGGACCTCCAGAATAGCAGTCAGTGCTCTTAACCGCTGAGCCATTGTAAATTTGACACCCCTGTGATGCTCAGTTACTCCCACAGGAACGCAGCTGGACAGCCTTCACTCTACAAGGGCAGCCGCTGAAACTTGGCCGCTGAAACTTCAAGGGTTCAGAGTCTGTCTCATGAACTCCCGTGGGTTGCAGAGCTGCCTCTCTTTTTGTAGAAAACCACCCAATAATGCAATTAAACACATCCCCAGAGTCAAAGAAACATAGGTTCAAATCTTAGCTCTGCAACTTAGTAGCCATGAGAACCCTGTTATGTCTCTGAGTCTAGGTCTCCATGGCGAGCCATGTGTTGTATATGTGAGAATGGGTGACTTTTTTGTTTTGTTTTGTTTTGTTTTGTTTTGTTTTGTTTTGTTTTGTTTTGTTTTTGAGATAGGGTTTCACAATTCAGACCAGGATGCTAATTCTCCAATGTGGAATGCTTCTGCCTCAGCTGCCTAAGTGCTGAAATTGGAGAGATGCTATGGTATGGTTGGTTTTACTTATCATCTTAGACACGACCTGAAACACCTGAGAGAGGAATCTTCATGCAGAACTGCCTAGATCAGGTTGGCCTGTAGCCATGCGTGTGAGGGGTTTTCTTAAACTGTGTTCGCTGAAGTGGAATGCCCAGGCTGGAAGTACGTGGTACCGTAGTGTGGGCTGGTCCCTGGGCTGAAGGAAGAGGAGAAAGTGGTTGCACACACTCGCTCACTACCCCGATTCCTCAGGTTTCTGTCACCCAGGCATCCCCAGAAGGTGTGCGAATGGCGAACGGAATAAATGCTTTCTCCCTTACGTTGCTTTCATTTGGGAGTCTCACCATAGCAGCCGAACGGAAACTGAGGCAGATTTTGCCCCCACATGCTGTGTCCAGCTCTTATGGATTTTTGACAACTGTAGCAAGCAATCTGGAAAGATGGCTCAGCAGTTAAGAGTGTATACCACTCTTACATAGGGCCTAAGTTCAGTTCTCGACATCTGTGATGGGCAGTTCATAACTGCCTGTAACTCCAGCTTCATCTTTCTAGCCTCTGTATTCACATGTATAACCTCAACACACACACACACCAACACATACATACATGCATATGCACACACACACACGCATGCACACACATACACACCCAACATACACTGACACACACACATGTATACATGCCCAACACAATATATATACATACACACAGATGCACACACACATACACATATGTATGCACACACAGACACACACACAGACACCCAATATAATATAACACACACTCACACACATGTACACCTACATGTAGATACACATACTTACACACATATGCACAAATACACATATACACACACAATCCCCCAACACATACACATACACAATTCAAAACAAAATATCTTCATAAAGAGTAACAAGAACAGTCAATGAAGAAAACAACAACTTTCCTACCTAATGGGATCACAGGAGCCAATGTTCACAGAGTGAAGTGGACTCCTTCCCCTGCCATGCACCAGGGTTAAGATAGAGACAAAAGGGCCAGCATCATAACATTCTTGAAGGGAACAAAGACTGTCATGGCCTTGGGCTTAATAATTTAAGTATGAAACCCATGACAGAAGTGAGAGAAGAAAAAGAAAATTGACTCCTCATCGAATTAAAAATATGTTTTTTCTTGAAAAGATGCCATCAAGACAGTGAGAAGACAAACCACAGAATGGAGGGAGAACATTGAGAGCCATAAAGATGGACTTAGAGCCAGAATATGCCAAGAGGTTTGCAATTCAACAATGAAGCAATTGCTAACTAAAATAAGTGAGCAAAGAATCTGAATAGATGCTTCTCTAAAAAAGATAGATAAATGGCCAACAAGTTCATGGGGAGATCCTCAGCGGTGAACATCACATGCCCACATGCACATACACATACACACATACACACACACACACACACACACACATACACACATACACACACCACACATATACCACACACACAGCACACACATGCACACACAGCACACATATACCACACACATACACACACACATTCATACGTACACACACACCACACATACACACAGCACACATATACCTCACACACACCACACAGAGCACACATATACCACACACATACACACACATGCATACATACACACACAAGCATACATACACACACACCACACATATACACACCACACACACACACATATACCACACACACCCCACATATACCACACACACATACACACACTACCCACAAATGCACACACATACATGCACACACACACACACCACCCACCCACATACACACACATCACACAATGCACACACACCATACACATGAACACGCACACACCCCACATGCACACATACACACACCACCCACGAATGCACATACATACATGCACACACACACCACCCACCCACGTACACACACATCACACAATGCACACACACCATACACATGAACACACACACACACATCCCACAGTTCCATAGGAAAGCACACCTTGCTTTCACCAACCGCCCTCCAAGAGTGACCTCTCCCAAGAGCCCATCCTCCTCTCCCCAACAAAGCAGCCAGAGCTGTCAGACAGCTTTAAAAACAGAGCCCTCTCTCCTGCCTGTGCTTCATAGTTTGAGTCGGAGAGGAAGCAAGCTCCTATATCAGCATTAATTAAACTGCCACAGAGTAACCGCCACATTACTCTACCCGTAAATCCAATTTCTATCTGCTGGGCAAGAATCCCCAGGCTGTAGCAACAAGGGCCGGAGTTTTATGGAACCTTAAAAAAAAATTCCTCCGTGCTCCCGGAGGGTGCTCCCCACCGCTCTTGCATCGTGGAGAACGTCTCGATGAGTCGTTCCTGGAGAAATGGCTTCTCTCTCGACACTTTCTCCTTCTGTCTTAATTTTTAAGATTATACTTTCATTAAACCCTTAAGGAAAATGGACTCGAAGAGTGCTCATTAAGCAGGGAGAGCCACATAAAAGGGAGAGAGAGGTAGATTTTCCCTTAAAGCTACCCACACAATTTGCATTAATGAAGCCTCCCTCTTCACCATCCTGCAGAGCCTGTGAAGAGCACTCCTTAGGTTGAAGTGAGCCCCTTGAGGGTGCGGTGGGCGAATGGGTATTTAGGCAGCTAAATAGTTCTCAGGTCTCCAGCTGGGAACCTTTCTTCCTAGGAACTCATAGCTTTTGGTGCACTATGGCAAAGCTCCTCTCTCCCTGGAGGCTGATGCTCCAGGACAAGGGGGTGTCATCCTGCAACCTTCTTGAAAGGAGTGGCCATGTGTCCTCTGTGAAGCTGTGGCATTCTGTGCTCCACAGCCCAGTGTCTAGCCAGAGCTATTTACACACACACACACGCTCATGCAGACACACACACACACTCACACACACAGAGAAACCCATTCACACACACATGCATAGAGACACATGCACAGAAACGCACACAGGCATACACTCACATGCATTCTCACACACACACACCCACACATACTCACACACACAGAAATCCACCCACCCACACATATATAGAGACACATGCACAGACACCCACAGGCATATACCCACAGACACACACTCACATACACACTCACATACACACATACATTCATGCACACACACACACTCATGCATGCACACACACTCACACAGAAACCCATTTACACACACACATACATAGAGAAATGTGCACAGAGGCACACATAGGCATATACTCACAGATACACTCACACAGACACACACACACATAGACACACTAACATACCCACATACATTCACACACACATATAAGAATAAATACACGGGCACACATACTCACACATACATACACAAACACAGACACAGACCCATGCAAGCGCGTGCACGCACACACACACACACACACACACACATACACACCTTGCTTCTTTGTTGAACTTCAACTTGAGGCTTGCCTCAGACAGTGACTGTGGGAGGAAGCATAGGACGATGACTCCAGCTGAGCCTCCAGAGCTGCCCTTCACTCCATATCTTGCATCCATGCTCTCTCCATGTCTGTGAACCAGTGAGCAAGCCAGCAAGCACCACCCCCTCCACAGTTACTACTACAAGCTCCTGCTTGAGTTCCTGCCCTGAAGTCCCCTAATGATGAACTTTGACCTGGAAGCATAAGCCAAAGAGCCCTCAGGTTGCTTTGGTAGAGAGTTTACCACACAACAGGAAGTAGACAGCCCAGCATCTTCTTGCTGAACCTGACTGAGCAACTGCCCCACCCTTTGTCTGTACCATGCAGATAATCGGTCTTCAATGTTCAGTGATGCATGGGGCCGGTGGCCTGCACAGAGCTGGGTGTTTTGAGAGAAGCTGTGTGAAGTGGAAGTTTCTGGTTGTGTTGTGGGACATGGACTCATGTGTGCTTGGCTGAGGCAAGACCCGTGAGAGGACACATGATGTTTGGAGAGAGAGACAGTTGGCCTCACATCTTCTTCACTGATCTTCACTTCATTGAGAAAGGCTCGACAGGGAACTCCTGGCATTCTGGCTGGTCCTGGTTGCTCCTGCTGACTTTAGCTGATTTGGCGGAGGCCTAGCAGTTTCTGCTGGATCGTGCTGCCATTACTGATTCATGTTTGGTGACACTTATGAACTGGCTTTGGTTCCCTAACACTACTGAACTGGATTGCTGGTATCCTGACAACGGAGATTAGAATAGCCAGCCCCAAAGAACTACTTCTAAACAGGTCCACATCTCCTTGTTCTCCAACCTTTGGACAGTGGGCTAGAAGTTGGGCGGAAGTGTTTGAAAACACTTATTAAATGTAGGTTCTGAAAAAGATCTAAGCCTACAGCTGTGTGTTGTGAGATAGCTCTAGAGCCCTAGAATTAGGAAATACCAGATCTGAAAAGCCTGGGCTCTGCCAACACAAGACACCCAACACCTCCAAGCCTCCATTTCCTCTGCTGTGGAAACAGTGTTAGCACGCTGATATAGCAACTCTGTCCTGCCGAGACTAAAGATTATTAAGTTGGCACATGAGAAAGATGAATAGGCAGGTGGTGTCCAACTGCAGCTCCCAAGGGGGATGCTTTGGTCTCAGGTGTGTGAAGGTTAGCCCAACAGACCACCCAAAACTCAAACTCACATCTCTCGCTCCTTGGCAGAAGGACCCCACCTGCCATGAGCCAATCTGTCACGGGGCACCAAGAATACCTCCCTCAGCAGGGACCTGGCAGCCATGAACGAGTATGTGGATAGTCCCAGGCTCTGTTCATTCCCCCTAATATCTCCCAGGGGGGTGATTGATGGAGACAGGAGAAAATCTATAGTCGAGTGACAGAATGTTTACTACCAGCCCTCTAGGAAATGATTACTTCGAGGTAATTTTGAACCTCCACACTATGATGCAGTGTCTCATATTTTAAACGGCAGTGAGCGGGGAGGAGATAGCTACAGCAAGACCTTGTATTTCACCACTTACGGGGGGTGGGAGGAAGCTGCAGGGGAGACAGAAGCAGAGTTGAGGGCTTTGCACTCAGCCCTGTGGAAGGTGCAGAGGATGAACTGTTAAGCCTGCACCGCCAAGGATGCTTAATGCCCGCTCTAAAGTAGACTGCCCCTGGGAGACCCCACGGTCAATGCCAGAGATGTCCTAGACCCTGAAGCTTGAATTAGGAAGGTTGTAGGCCACCAAACAGCTGCCTCTGGAGGCTGGGTGGCTTTCTTTGTCCTCCTCTGACCAGGGCTGTGTCCGTGACACAGCAGATTCGGTGGTGTTTCTTCTCCCTTCCAAATAGACCTTCCTAAAGATAGGCTCAAGTAGGCCAGCCAAGGAAGAGCTAAGAGGTCAGAAACCGGTTCATCTGCCAGATGCATCACAAAGGTATCAGGGCAATCGGGGAGAAAAGATTTGTACAAAAGGCTGGTGCTGGCTTAAGTGGATATCGACATGGGCTGGGGCTGAGGCTGGAACATTCTAAGCTCTGCCTCACACCAGCCACAAAAGTCAATTCCTAGTGATTACATGTCTACACGTGAAGACACAAAGGGAAGCTTTTAGGCAAACACAACAGAGGTCTGCGCTGTGTTCCTGCAGTCAGCAAAGACCGTTAAACACCGCACCGAAGTGTTAACTAAAGGGGGAATGTCGGAAACTTGGAAAACAGCCGTCACTGTTACTAATAATCAAAAGACATCATGGAGGGAACAAGAATTCAGCAGCGGGTGGAGATGGGTATTTGCAAAATCAAAGAAGACCTTTCTGAAATAAAAGGAACTCTTAGAGATTGTCTTAAAAACACGTCAGTGCTGGGAAGATGGCTCAGTAGGCATGAGTACCTGGTATGCAAGCCTGGGCACCTGTGTTCGAATCTTCACATTCCTTGTAAGAAGCTAGGGTGTGGTCAGGGCTGGGTGCTCATCTACAGCCCCAGCCAGAGCTGTGGGGGAGGAGGCATGAGGATCACTGAGACTCACTACTCATGAGTTCAGTGAGAGACTCAAAGGCAAACAAGGATGAATCAGGACTCCTAATGTCCTCCTCTGGGTTCAGGGTACAAACTCTTCCTCACACATGTTCACACATTCACACTCCACACATATATCCAGACACACTCCACACACATGTCCACACACTCACACCCCATACATTTGTTCACACATTCACACACCCCACACACATGTCCACACACTCACATTGTACATACATGTCTACACACTCATATCCCCAACACATATCCACACACTCACACACCACACTCATTGATCACACACACACACACACACATGTTTGCACATCTTTATTCAAGCTTCATCCTGGCTTAAGGTAGCCTACTGCTCAGGAATCTTGGGCACAGACACATTTCACACACATACACAAACACACATTCACATAGACACACAGACAGACAGACAGACAGACAAGCAGACACATAGACACACTCATATACATAAACACACAGACACAGACAAACACATTGCATGCAGACACATACACAGATACACATATGCACACTCACAACAATACATACATACATACATAAATACACACACACTATATACATATACATATACATATACATATACATATACATATACATATACATATACATATACATATACATATACATATACTCACACACATACGTTCACACAGGATGAACTTCCTTTCCTGAGCTTCAGTTTCCTCCTCTATAAAATGGGATAACAATGGGCCCAGCGCACACAGCACTGTAGGAGTGAACACAAGACTGTCCACTGGTTGTCCATCACACTCACTCCCGGTACCCCCCAGATCTTCACTTCATGCTTCTCTGGTGTCTCCCTTGGTTACATTCTCCCCTGAGTCCCTATGTTTCACCATGCTGCCTCTCTGGTCTCTCCCACTTGTCCTTGGCTTTCAATGTCTGCTTGGCACAGCCTAGAGTTATATGGGAAGAAAATCTCACTCAAGGAATTGCCTAGATCAGATTGACCTGAAGTCATGGGGATTATTTTGATGGGTAAGTGGCGTAGGAGAACCCAGCCCACTGTGGGCAGCACCATTCCCTAGGCAGCCAGTTTGGAACTCTAGCTGATCATAAGCCAGCTAGGCGGGCAGCATCCCTATGGCTCCTGACTCATTTCTTTGGCTGTGAAATGAGTTCCTTTGGTGGAGGCAATGCTGTGTGGAGCAGCAAGTTCCTGTCTGGAGTTTCTGCCTTCCTTCCATGATGGAGTGTGACCTGGAATTATGAGCCAAATAATCCATTCTCCCCTAAGTTACTTTCTGTCTGGACATTCGTCACAGCAACTGAAAGTAAAGCAGGCTAACCTTAGCAACAGGCACACGCTGTCTCTGCCCACGATGCTCTCTCCAGCATGTGCTGCTGGCTCCCACCAGTATCTTACAGGGTAGGTCGGTAAGTGGGTGGGTGGGCAGGTGGGCAGGAGTAAGTGGATGGATGAGTTGGTATTATGTATGTATGTATGTATGTATGTATGCTTGTATGGATGCATGTATGGATGAGTGTATTGGTGAGTTGGTATTATGATATACATATATATATGTGTGTGTGTGGATGGAAGGATGAATGGATGAGCTGATAGATTTTATATATATATGTACATATATATACACACACACATATATTTTCATGTATATATGTGTGGATGGATGAGTTGGTATGTATGACATATGTATGTATGTATGCACGTATGCATGTGTGCATGGATGCGTTTGTATGTATGATATATACATGTATGTATGCATGTATGTATGTGTGCATGAATCAGCTGGTATGATATATGCATGGATGGATGCATGTATGTATGTGTGCATGGATGAGTTGGTATGTATGATATATACATGTATGTATGCATGTATGTATGTGTGGATGGATCAGCTGGTATGATATATACATATATGGTTGTGTGCACGGATGAGTTGGTATGTATGATATATGCATGTGTGGATGCATGTATGGGTGTGTGCATGGATAGTTGGTATGTATGATATACGCATGTGTGGATGCATGTATGAATGTGTGCATGGATAGTTGGTATGTATGATATATGTATGTGTGGATGCATGTATGGATGGGTAAGTGAATGGATAGCTTATGGCTGTGATTCTCAACCTTCCTAACACTGTGACCCTTTAATATAGTCCGTAATGTCATGGTAACCCAACCATACAATTATTTTTCTTGCTACTTCATGACTGTAATTTTGCTAATGTTGTAAATCATAATGTAAATATCTGTTTTATGATGATCTCCAGTGACCCCTGTGAAAGGGTCTTCAACACCCCCCCCAAAGAGGTGATGACTCACACGTTGGAAACTGCTACCTGGAGTTGCCTGTTTAGGTCAGACAAGTCACCTAACTTCTGGGGACCTCAGGTTCCCTACCACTGGTGACGGTGCTTATTGCAGAAGTTGGGGGCAGAGGACCACACAGTGTCCCTGGGTCTCAGAGCTTCTCAAGCAGAGGTGAACTTTCATCAGCAGTGCCAACACTGGGGTCCCAGCCTGACCCAAGAGAGCCACCTTCTCTTAATACTGGAGCTTAGGTTCCAAAGCACAGCCTCTGATTGGCTCTCTTGCTTCTGTCTAAGAGAGTGCATTCCTCTTCATCAACGCCTCTGGCCATGACCCCATTGAAAGTGTCTCCCTTGGGAGTTGCCCATGGCCACTTAGCACCTGTAGCTCCGAGCTCCACCTCTGGTTCCTCTCCCCCCCACACACACAGCACCTCAGGAAGGCTGTGATGGTGCAGCCATTGCCTGGGGCTCCCAGCCTCCATCCAAAGCCAATGCCTACACTGACCCAGGATTGAGATTCCAGGGGTCCCTCCAGCTGTTGTGAGAAGAGTGCGCTGGCTAGGCCTGATGAGGTTCCTCTCTTTGTCCAGGAGCTCTGAGCTTCCGGCACACAAGAATAGAGCTGGCACACACTGTGATGTATTCTTGTCATTTTTTGTTTGTTTGTTTGTTTAGTGCTGGGGAGGCAGAGAGGACAACCAGCCAGCCTAGTGAACCCAGCAAGCCTATACCAATGAGAAGCCTTATCTCAGAGAACATGGCTGACACAGGAATACTAAAGGTCGACCCTCAGAGTATAACTCACTCTTCATAGTGGCTACCCCTCCCTCACAGCCTGGCTCCTTGAATGCTAACTTGACTCAAGCTACAGTCATCTGAGGGAGCAATGCCTCCATAAGATCCAACTGTGGGCAGGTCTGAGAGGCATTGTCTTGATTGATGGTTGATGGGGGAGGGCCCAGCCCACTGTGGGCGGGGCCATCCCTGGATGGTAATGAGAAGAGCTGAGCAAGCTATGAGGAGCAAGCCAGTGAGCAGCATCCTCTGGGCCCCTGCTTCAGTTCCTGCCTCCAGGTTCCTCCCTTGAATTATTGCCCTGGCTTCCCTTGATGGTTGACTGTAAATTGAAAGCTGAAATAAGCCCGCCCCCAGACTGCATTTAGCCATGATGTTTATCACAGCAATGGAAACCCTGGCTAAAAGTCACCTGGTTTTTCCTCTCTGTGGTCTACTTTCTTTCCTGTCTCACTGATATCTCCCTGGTGGACCCTCAACAGACACCCTGCACTCGATCCCTGCCTTAGGCTCTGCAGAACATGGTCTGGGGCAGCACATTAGGAGGTATTCACATAAGACAACCTTTAAAGGATAAGATGGGGATCTCACACTCCGGGGGCTTCATTGTGTACTCCAGGTTGGGGTACCCCCACTTTGAGATGCTACGGATAGGGGTCATCAGAACTGACACAGGCTGAAGCAGGGGTTAGAGTCAGACCCGGAGCTTAAAGAGCTAGAAGCAGGCAAAGCTGTGAAGACAGGATTAGAGGAATCGGGGGGATGTGATTGTCTGACCTTGTCTGACCTAAACAGGCAACTCCAGGTAGCAGTTTCCAACGTGTGAGTCATCACCTCTTTGGGGGGGTGTTGAAGACCCTTTCACAGGGGTCGCTGGAGATCATCATAAAACAGATATTTACATTATGATTTACAACATTAGCAAAATTACAGTCATGAAGTAGCAAGAAAGATGGTGGCGATCTCTACTAAACTGGTGGCAAAATGTTTTCATCACCTTTCCATAGCTGTGGTCAAAATATCCACCGCAAACAATGTAAGGTGGACAGAGATTTCTGGGCTCACAAACTTCAGTGAGTTCATTGCTGTTTTGCACAATGTGCTGGGACAAAACACCATGGCTGGAGGAATGTAACCATCATAGTAGACAGAAAGGGACCTGGGATAATGTACACTGCAAGAGCTGCCCTGCCCCCACATGACTTCTTTCAGCCAGACAACTAACTCCTAGTCTCCACAACTTGCTCCCCAAACAGCCCCACCTGCTGGTGACTGGTTGTATTACACACGAGCCTGTAGGGGAACCTTACAGATTCAATCTCGGACTGGAAAGATACAGAGAGATTTGGGAGAAAGGGATCCCTTCACACGGTTGAGTGAGGGGCTGGGGAAGGGGAGAGGCAGAGATGCCTGGGATCATCTTGTGTGAACCGAACTGTGGGTATTCTATTCTGTTCACCGACAGGGAAACCCTGTGGAAATAAGCGGACCTTCACCCAGTCCACTGCCCAAGCCGTGTCCCCTCCCCTTGCAAGGAGATCAGAGCTCAAAGATCCAGTTCACTGGTCAACTCTGCAGATCTGGCTCAAGAAGGCGTCAACGCAGCTCTGGTTGTGTTTGCTTGGCCCTTGGTTGGACAGTTAGTATCTATCCACCAAGATCCTTGCAAGGCAGAAGATGCACCAACAATAATTAAAAAGACGAGCTGGCCCTCTGGGCCCTTCAGTCCTGGGGGAAACACCTATTGGGAAAGGGCACACCTGTAGTCCCAGCTACTTAGTTACTGAAGAAGAAGGGTCATGAGTTTAAAAGAGGGAAAGGAAAGGGAGTGAGGTTAGGCTCTGTCTCCACATCTGGGAAATGGGGATCCTTGGTCCCCCTCAGAGCTGTCATGTTACAGGAGGCACCACAGGGCAAGGTCGGCTCTGTGAAGGACAGCAGTGGTACTGGGGCAAATCTGTTGTCATGGAAAATGACCTTGGAACGCCTGGGAGTCACTTGGGCCTTCCCTCTCTTTTTGTTGTGGTTTTGTTTTGCTTTTTCAAGACAGGGTTTCTCTGTGTAGCCCTGGCTGTCCTGGAACTCACTCTGTAAACCAGACTGGCCTCGAACTCAGAAATCCACCTGCCTCTGCCTCCCAAGTGCTGGGATGAAAGGCGTGCACCACCAGTGCCTGGCCTTCCTCTCTAAATCTTAATCTTCAATTGCACTGTTTCTATTTCCTTCTCCACTAGTGTCTGGCCTCCTTTTTACCCAATAAAGCCAAACACAGACTGGCATGTTGCTTTTTAAAAAGAAAGAAAAGAGGAAGGAAGGAAGGAACAAAGTTATAAGGCAGAAAAAAAAATCCTTCAAGCATTCATTGAAAATTGTGAGCCTGTTTGAAGTGAGAAACCAACCAGCGGTTTGCTCCTCCCGGCCTCCATCCTGAGTCGCAAGCCTTCCCCCGAGACTCAAGCCCTTCCCCACCACCACCGCCACCCCGGGAAAGGTTGAAACATTGTTTTTCTCAGGGGAAATGAATCTTGGTCTGAAGCTGAAGCTGACAGCGCTCAGGACGCTCTCTGAGCCCGCTCTGGACACTTGCTGTTCTGATGTGTGCAGAATCAGACCTTCATGCTGGGACATCTGAATCTATTCACAGGAACTCAACAGGATGTGTGGTTAATATTCTGACTGTGATTAACCCCCCAAAAAGCCTTAGCTCTGGCCCCAGTTCCTTCCCTGCTCCCCTCCGAGGGCCCAGCTCTGCTGAAATGCATGTGGATTCGATCAGAGGGCCAGATTTATGGAGGCTGCCGAAGCCTGGCGTGCCAGCAGTCGTAAGTTATTTTCCTATTACGGCGTGGGCAATAAAAACTCAGATATGTATTCTGCTAGATTTCGAGGCACCCTTGCAAAGCATCTGGGCTGCCCGTGAGATCGTATCCAGAAAGATGTCTCCTTGGTGGCCTAGAGCAGCCAAGGCCACGTTTGAACCTCAGTGCTGGGGTAGGTGAGATCAGTCAGGGTCCCCCCTGAGATAGAACCCTGGTCCTGTTCCCTGGGGATAACAGGCTGTGTGTGACCTAGGCAAGACCCCTAGTTGCTTGTGCACACTGGAAATAGTATCCTCGGATGGTCTCATTTACTTTTTAAGTGGGTAACTTTCTGACTCCAGTTTCTACCCAGTACATTGTGCCCCTCTAGGAACCTTCTCTGTACTATAGTCCCACTGACCTGCAGTCAACACTGGGCTGAGGGTATCACATAGGAAGTTTCAACAATAACTCATACACATTGTTGTACACAATTTGAGTAGGATGAGCAAAGCCTCTTGACATCCTACTGGGGCCAGAATCATTCCTTTGGAGGCTGGAAAAACTGGTTAAGAGCCCTGGCTGCTCTTCCAAAAGACCCAGCTTCAAAGCCCAGCACTGAGGTGGGCTTTCAGCCCTCTGTAGCTCCCGTTCCAAGGGATGCAGCACCCTCTTTTGGCCTCCCGAGGTACTGCATGCACAAGGAGGCAAGACACTGGTACCCATAAAGTAAAAATAAAGAAATCTTAAAACAAAAGAAGATAGCTGAGTCCAGACTGTCCGTGGTAGCTCAAAATAGCAACAGAGGCAGGTTCTACTCATGACATGGTCATGGTATGGCTGTTTGTCAAAGACCTGCTCGATTTAAATTTTACGTGCACCTCACTAGGCGCAGGGAGAGCCATCTCGATGGCCGAGGGGCCACGGTAGCTTCCTTTTCTCGCAGCATAGTATGTTAACTGGCGGTTCTTATAGCTGTTGTGGATAGTGCCCAGGATGTGAACAGGGCGTCACCACACATACAGAGAGATGGCAGGCAGTCTCGTCTTCAGCCATCCTCTGGTGGTCTTGGAGCACCTCTCCTGTGAAGGGGGGGGGGGGGGGAACGACTACGTAGCTGACATTATTTCTTCGCACTCCTGATGAGTGACAGCCACCCTTAAGTGACTGCACGGTGGCTGGGAACCGCTGGTGTGTGTGGAAGTAAATTAAAGCAACCCCGAGGACTGAGAACCTGAGCCCGGTCTAGCAAAGAGGGGGGCAGAGTCAACCCCACCCCCACCCCCACTTCCGGCTGCTTCAGTGAGCATGGCAGCAGCTAGAGACTGGCAGAGGCCTTTGTCGGCTGCTCCCCTGATGGCAGGCTATCCCTGCTCCCTGGAAGATAAAAGGCCCTTCAGGCTGCAAGCCGTGCAGAAAGGCAAGCATCTGAGGCATCCAGTGTGGTTGGTGTGTGGTTGGTGTGTGGTTGGTGTGTGGTTGGTGTGTGGTTGGTGATTGGGTGTGGGGGGGGGTTGTATCTTTGTATAGTTTCTGAAATTCTCGTTCGTGTGTGAAGAGGAAGAGCTGTAGGTCTTCAGCAAATGCTGGGGCGCTGATCACTGTGCAAGGGACCCCAGCAGGACTGTTGCCCCAGACACTGTGTGTAACACTCAGGGGTTCTGTGGGTGCGGTGACCTGATAGGTGTGACAAGTCCTCCCTAAAGAGATATAAACATCATTAACTTCCTGAGTTCCCAGTGACAAAGGACAGCCTCGCCCAAGTTCACCCCAGGGAGGCAGTTTCTTAGGTTACTTACAGATCTTGAGTCCAGGGTCATAGAAAGGACTCTGGGTGACCCTAAAGCATCAGAAGGTCTGTGTCCCACACAGGACCCCATCCCCCATCCCCCACCCCACCCCACATACACACACCAGCTGCATGGAGATCATTCCTGTTAGTTTTCCTACCTGTGTACTCTAGCACCTCTCTGAGACCCTGAGGACAATTAGGGACAAACTGCACCGGAATGATCAGGAGGAGTGGCTGGACATTCAGTCTAAGGTCCCACGACCTGCCCCACCCCTCCTTCTTTGAGGAAATGTCAACAGCCCACAGGCCCAACTGCGATACTCTGATGAAGATGGCGGCTGCTCAGAGGACTAGACGGACCAGGCAAAGCAGTCCCATCACAAGCTCAGAACTTCTTGTGTGAGTGGCCCAACAGTCCTGAGACTCAGTTTTCCCATCCAGAGAGTGGGTGAGTGCTCCCATTTCACAGAGGTTCTGAGTGAATTTTCCATGTTCTGTGATGTCCCCCAGCGCCCACTGCCCACCCTTGCTTCGGCTGACTCAACTGTTTGAAAGTCTTTTAGGTCAGCGGCCCGAATCTTGAGTTGCAATGACCGCCAGCCAATGAAGATTTGCCAGGAGCCTCCTGGCTGCTTGCTACGGGGGCCTTGTCTGTATGAGTCTTCTGTTCACGGGGCTCACGGGGAAGGGAGGCTTTGCTCGTGAGCAAGTTCTGTGGGTGCTGGGAAGGGGGATCATGATAAGAAACTGGATAAGATTCTCTTTTCCTTTCCTTTCTTTTCTTTTCCTTTCTTTCTTTTCGTTTTTTCTTTTTTTGTTTTTGTTTGTTTTTTTTGAGACAGGGTTTCTCTGTGTAGCCCTGGCTGTCCTGGAACTCACTCTGTAGACCAGGCTGGCCTCGAACTCAGAAATCCTCCTGCCTCTGCCTCCCAAGTGCTGGGATTGGGATTAAAGGCATGGGCCACCACTGCCCGGCTTTTTTTCTTTTCTTTTTTCCTCTCTAAGAAATAGATGCTAAGGATGAGAGCTTGCCGGGAGCTCACGGCAGCTGCTAGGACCTGTACGGATCAGGCTAGGCGGGATTCTAGCTGAAGCAGATGATCTCCAAGCCCCATCCATGCGGAGAAACCGTGGAGAGCAGAGAGCCGTGTGGGGGAGCGTTGCTCTTTACTGAGGGTGTGGTCACTGGTAGGCTTCCTGTGCTCCCGTGGATGCCCTGCGCCCATGGTAGGTTAAGGAGCTGGGCAGGGTCTGTGCTGGTAGGGCCACAAGGGGAGGCGGAGGGAGGAACGGAGGTAGTCGGTGCATTCATATTTCATTGTCCGTGGGTAGGAATTTCTCAAGAGTCAAGAAAATTTTAACACAGAGCATGGGGCTAAGGAAGCATGGCGGGGCTGTATATGAGGAACACTAAGCCAACAAAAAAGCGTGGCAAACTACCGGGGTCAGATAAAGCGAAGTCCCATGATGCCCTGGCCCCATGGTGGCCATTTGTATCTTCTTTCTTCCACCCTTGGACCTTCTGTTCTGTTCCCCACACAGCAGGAGCTCGGCTTCTCCTGCTCATTGCTCCCTTCTGCCATGGGCACAAAGCCCCAGCTCTTATTCTTGTCCTAAAGTGCCCTGCTGACCCCTACTCTTCTGGCTTCGGGGTCCCCAAGGTGGAGAGGCTGAGGCTTCCTCCTCAGCTGTATTCTCTGCCTCTCCATCTGGGCCACCATCTTTCCCACCCCAAGGCCTTGGCGAGTGCTCCTCTGTGTGCCTGGGAGGGTCTTCCTTGAGCCCTGTCCTGTCCCATCTCCCAGTGACATCTCAGCTCTGTCCAGCTTCCTCTCTTGGGCACTCCTTGGGGACACCCACACCCTCACTCTCTTCTTACATACCGTATTTGTCCTTGTAGGTTCTCAATACATGGAATGAATGAATGAATGAATGAATGAAAATATGAAGCTAAAGCATACTGACCGATTCTGAGCGTGCTAGGCACGGGGTCCTCACCTGTGCCTGAGGCTCTGGAGAGTGACACCTCCCACTCCTCTCCCCATGTTGCTTCCTCAGAGAAGCACCCACTCCTGTCCATTTTCTCCCACGGGGGCTCTACCACCTGATGTCCCCAAAACCTCCCCAAACCGCACAGCTGGCTGGGAGCCCAGCTTCTGAACACTCTGAGCCCCCAGGGGGAACATTTCAAACCCAAACCACAGCACCATTCTGATGGCTGTCTGTGCTCAACCACAAAAAACAAAAAAAACAAAAAAAAACAAAAAAAACAAAAAAAAAACCCTCCCCATCTCTGAATTGATTTTCCCATCAGAAAAATGGGGCCAATGCTCATACCCGAGCAGACAGCACCAGACCTGGAATGCTGGCAGGCCTGCAGCTCACTGTGTGGCCCAGGCTGGCCTCAGACTCTTGCCTCTGTCTTCCCAGTGTTGAAATCACAGTCAAGAGTCAACACAGCCAGGCGGTGGTGGCACACGCCTTTAATCCCAGCACTTGGGAGGCAGAGGCAGGCAGATTTCTGAGTTTGAGGCCAGCCTGGTCTACAAAGTGAGTTCCAGGACAGCCAGGGCTATACAGAGAAACCCTGTCTCAAAAAACAAAAACAAAACAAAACAAAAACAAACAAACAAACAACAAAACAAAACAAAAAAAAAGAAACAGCCAAGTCAACACATTTGGAAGTTCTGGGGTTTTTTAAAGTCCCGCTCTCTTCTGAGTATTTACTTGGACCATGGGAACTGGGATCTGCAGAGCTGTCTAAATATGGCTTCCTCTCTCCATCTGGGCTACGGTCTCCATTATCTGCCCATTTTACAGATGAGAGGCCCAAGCATCAAGGAATTCAGGCTAAGCCCCAAGTGTAGAAAATTGCACTGTCACGTCCAAAGGCCACTCAACCTGACTGGAAACCTGTTCCCTTCCCACCGCACCTGTCAAACAAGACCACTCACACAGAGCTCCAAAGCTGAGAGCAGGCAGGCCCTGTCGGGGGAGCTCCTGCTGACTCTGGCCACAGCCCATGGGATGGAGGCCAGCCACCTCGCTCTGCTCTAATTGCAAGGCCCCTCCGCAGGCAGGCTTGGTAAACGCTCCGCTCCTGAGCTGACGGCTTTGGGGGCCCGCCTGTCACCCTGTTTTATAGCCCTCTCGTTGAAGAGCAAAATCTGTATTGATTTCAGAACAACTCAAGCTGTAAATTACTGGCCATGATCGGCTTGGTAACCCTGAGATGAGAATCTATTGACTGGACCGGGGGCTTAAATCTAATTATCATCCCAGGAAAACCATGGGCAGAGCCGGCTCAAGGCCTGTGCGGAAGGGAACAGTTAAACAGCCAAGAGCTACATGGGGGAAAAAAATCTAGCATGATCCCAGGGGCTCTGTCGAGCCTAAGAAATTCTGTTGGCCACCAATCAGCATTGGGTGACTTCTGTAATTACCAACGGTGATATCGTGGGCCCCGGTCAAGTCTCATAGCTTGTTGCTCAGCTAACAGAGGTAGCCTTGATGCATTTCTATCCATTCCTCAAGAAGGAAAGGAAACAACCGTGTGAGAGGCTTTGGCCAAGGTCACACAGCTACCCCGGAATATAGACCTTAAACCCGCCCTTCACTGCTGATGTTTAAATGCAAGCATGGGGCTGGATGGACCAGTGGTTAGGAGTGCTTACCTGAGTGGAGTTCCCAGCCTCTGTATGGTGGCTCATAGTCACCTGGACATGAGGTGGCATGAGAGCTGGCTTCAACAAGAATGGCACCCACAGGCTCGTATATTTGAACGCTCAGTAGCCCGAGTGGAACTGTTTGAAGGGATTAGAAGGATTCGGAGGTGTGGGCTTATAGCAGGGAGAGTGTCACTGGGGTTGGACTTTGAGGTTTCACAAAGTGTATGCTCATACCAGGGTGTCTCTTTTCTGACTCCAGGTCAGGATGTAGCTAGCTCCCAGCCACTGATCCATTGCCTGCCTGTGTGCCACCATGCTCCCTGCCGTGACAATAGCAGACTAAGTTTGTGAAGTTGTAACACACACACACACACAAACACACACACCCTCTCTGCTGGGAACCTTGTGTGTGATTAGCCCCTAACACTGAGAATGAAAGCTTTCTCACATCTTGCCGAAGGCAGGGATCCGTGAAGAGGAAAAGATAAGATTCAAACAGAGCCAAGGATTAAGCTCTTGGGAAATCTAGATAATGAAGAGATGAATCTTATTCGCACGAGTGTGCGGTACCACAGAGTTCTGACTGGCTTGACATGAGGGTGTCAGGAAACTCAACAGATTTGTACCCATGATGGGGCAATGAGTGAGTTTTTACTTCCACCCATACTTGGGACTTGTGTTCACTCAATAAACATGCACACACACTGACACACACACAAACACACACACAAAGTCGAAGAGCAGGGATATCAGATAGCTCCCATGTAGGATTCTCCACAAAGGTGTCTATGAGCAGACACCATGAACAAGGCAAGTCTCATAAGGACAACATTTAGTTGGGGCTGGCTTACAGGTTCAGAGGTTCAGTCCATTATCAAGGCTGGAGCATGGCAGCATCCAGGCAGGAATGGTACAGGAGGAGCTAAGAGTTCTACATCTTCATCTGAAGGCTGCTAGCAGAATACTCCAGCCAGCTAGGATGAAAGTCTTAAAGCCCATACCTACAGTGACACACCTACTCCAACAGGGCCACACCCACTCCAACAAGGCCACACCTACTCCAACGGGGCCACACCCACTCCAACAAGGCCACACCCCCTCCAACAAGGTCACACCTCCTCCAACAAGACCACACCTACTCCAACAAGGCCACTCCTCCTAAGAGTGCCACTTCCTGGGTCAAGGATATACAACCCATCACAAATGACTTCTGTCCATGGTGATGGTGGAAGGTGAGTGTCCCTGTAGAAAAGGGTAGACCTCAGGTGAGGTCCCAGCTATGCACTCCCGACTGTCCCCAGCTACATGTGGTCCTGGGGTGTGACAGAGTCTGTGACAATGTCTGCATCCTGCAAACATTGACTGAAGGATGTCTGCAAGATTGTCACTCAAGTTACAGTGGGACACTTAGGTGATGTACCTGCTCTTGGGTCACCAAGCTGGACTCTGGTGGGGTCACTGGATGGCTGGTGTCTGATCTGGGCATGCGCAAAGTTAACGTGTGTTACAATTACAGAGGCATGACTAGATTTTGGTTTTTTCCTTTTTCTAAGTCGTGCTTAAGAAAGAGCACGCATCCTGCGTGGGGCGGGGAAAGTGGTCTCGGTGTTTGCAGTCTTTTGTGAAGGGAGTAGACTGCGGATGAATCCCAACCCGAATTACCACCAGTTAACAAAAAAGAATCTTCTAGAGTTTGGGATGCTGTTTCTCGGGCTCCTTAAACCGCTGCCTTCTCTAATTCTCAAAACTCACTTTCCACCTGAACATTATTTCAGGCCTTGTGTATTTCCCAGAGTAGTTGACTGAGCTGTGTGGTACTTCTGAGGCCCGCACGCCCTCCCCCAACCACAGGGTCCTCCCGGGTGGCCCCAAACATACAATGAATGTGTATGCGCTGTGAGTGACTCACAGGTTATTTTGAGGAAAGGGACTTTGTTACAAGCCAGGTTGGCTGTGGATTTCTGATTCCCCTCCTTCAGACTCTCCAGTGTTGGGTCAGCAGGACTGTGTCACCGTACCTGGCTAAATGCTTTGTTGCTGACAACAAAATTCCCACCAATGTGACTACCTAGACGTGTGCTAGCAGAGTCAGCGATGGTCATGCTAACATGGCTGGAGTATGGGCGTCTGAGGACCACTGTCAGCCTTCCCGGGTCCAGTGGTCTCAGGGGTGATGGCCTAGAGGAAAATTCTACCTCACGTGCTTCAGAAGCCTCTGTGTTCTCCAGGCTTTGTCTGTTGCGTGCCCAGCATGTAAAGGCAGCTCAGTAAACAGCCACATCTCTAGGCAGCAGGATAATTTGGCATCGCAGGCATTTGGAGTCTCGTAAAACCTTATGTCTGATTGAACAACCCCTGCCTACGTGTGTACTGTGGGTCATCCCAGTCACTTTTTTCCGAAAAAAAACAAAAACAAAACAAAAACACGTGTTTGCATGTTTGCACGTGTACATGTATGTGTGTGTGTGAGCGCTGTGTGCACAAGATATGTGTGTGATGTTGCATGAGTCCTGGCATGCATATGCCACGGCACATGTGTGGAGGTCAGAGGACGGTCTTGGGTGTCAGTCAGTGCCACTGTCTTTTGAGGCCCTGGTGTCTGTTTTGCCACATTGTATGCCAGGCTAGCTGGCTATCATGCTTCCAAGGAGTCTGAGTGCTGGGGTTACACATGCTCGGAGTACACACACTGGCTTTTGTGGAGGTTCCTGCAGGTTTCAACAGGGAACATCACTCTCATTGGACACTTACCCAAAGGGTATTAATGTTGTGGATTTTTTTGTTTTACACACGAGGTAGGAAGTTGATCCCTGGAGCCGACCGGAGCTGTCAGATCCGATCAGTGAAAAAGCCATGAGCATCTTGAGAGTTGGCTGTGGAGTTACTGTGCCACACGCCTTTAATCCCAGCACTCCGGATGCAGAGGCAGGCGGATTTATGAGTTCGAGGCCGGTCTGGTCTACAGAGTGAGTTCCCAGACAGCCAGGAAAAAAAGAAAAAGAAAAGAGAACCCAGAGAACGGGCTCCTTCTCTGGTCCATCCTCTGGGAAGGGCGGAACGCACCAGAACCTGCTCATCCTCTCCACACTGGGCTTCGAAGAACCGGGAAGCGCGGTGTCGTGGCCGTGTACATAGTGACATCTAGTGGTCTGAAGGGGAAGTGAATGTCCCCATGACGTCGAGGATGTTTTAAGGCTGGGATGCGGGTATGAAGCCACTAAGAGCGGCCATGAAGGCAGCTGTGGCTCCATTGGTAAAGCCTTCTGTGTGAGTGCAGAGAGCCGAGTTTGGCTCTCCAGAGCTCGTGGAACAGCTCGTGGCAGTGTATATTTGTAACTAGCTCTAAACACGTGTGCATGGGAGCGATCCTGAATGGACCCAGTAGGTTGTGCATGTGTGTCTGTGTGTGACAATAATTTTAAAAGAAAAAAAAAAAAACGAGGTCATGAATTTGAAGAGCGAGGGGAGCACAACAGAGGAGGGGGGAAGGGAAGAGGTGGAAATTATGTAGATACATGAAATTCTCAAGGAAATAAACCTGTATTTAAAAACCAAAAACAAATGTTTAGGGAAACCACGCACTAGACATTAAATAAACACTCCATTTCAGTGTGGGTGTGATTGTGTTTGCAACATTGAATAAGGAATATTTCAGGGCTAAGATTTCCACTCTCCTGGAACCCTTTGCATTCTGACCTTCATGGGCGTCTCCAGAGCCAGTTTTTTCCCAGTGACTTTTGAATTTTTGAGGTCACTTTCTGGGTCTCTGCATCTTCTGTTTCATCTTAAAGGAGGGTGAAGAGCACCTTAGCGGGTTGGGGAGTTCTTGACAGCCCTTTCGAGAAGCCATATGCCACACAGGTATTTGAAAAGACATGACTAAGCTCACGAGTCTGCACCTTCAGTTTCTGTGGTCCCAGAGGAGGGGGCAGAGTATGCGGGTGGCAGACAGATGCCACAAAGGACAAATGGGGACCTGAAATCGCACACCCACACAGGATGGATGGATATCAGCCACCGCATAAGACTGGCGGGCTGCAGCACAGATAGGTCCACCCCGAGGCCCTCTGCAGCTGGTTTCCATTTAATTTTGTGGTGTAGTGTGGTATAATGTGGTGTGTGTGTGTGTGTGTGTGTGTGTGTGTGTGGTGTGTGGCATGTGTGTGGTATATGTCTGTGTCTGTGGATGGTATATGTCTGTGTCTGTGTGTGGTGTGTGTCTGTGTGTTTGTGCCTGTGTGTGGTGTGTATGCATTAGGTTTTTCTATTTTAATGTATATATTTCATGGGAATGCATTTGCTCTTTCATGTGTAGTTAATATTAAACGCTTACCACAAGCTGCTAGCAAAATCTTCTTGTAGCATAAGCACATTGTAGGACAACTTTACGCAGAGGCAGAGGATGGCACGGATGTCTCCTTAGTCACCTGCCATCACTCCCTTGATGCAGGCCCCATGCCGGGTCTCTACTAGACACAACTGCCCAGTGGGCACTTGTCACCTGTCTCATGACGCTGTTGCTCTAGAGACTTTAGTGACTGGAGTCAGTTTGTCCCTCCCTCTGGAAGGCGTCATGGCAGCAGTATGACCCAAGGTCGTCCATGACCACTTGGATGTCGGCCCTTCACACCTCCTGGCCAGCATGCTGGTATGGAGTCCACACTCCCTGTGCCCCTCCCTGAGGCTCCTCAGTGCACTGAACTGTTTCCATCGTGAAGGCTCTGCTTCTGCTCTCCCTTCCATTCTGTTATCCTGGAAGCCCAGCTTTGCCCTGGAGCCCAAGGTCTCCCAAGAATACACTGATTCGGCAGCTCCCGTCAGCACCCAGTGTGCTCTCAGGAAACAAGGCCCCAGCATCATCTCCTTGGCAGAAAGATGATGAGGGATGGGCCTTCATGTTTTCTCCCTGCCGTCGCTTTGGGTTTCCCTGCTGGTACTCGGTCATTTCTCCATCAGATTTCACCTCCCTTTTCCTGTAAGGAGTGCTCCTCTCAGAGTGTCTTCCACCCGAGGACTCAGTGCTGAAACGATCTTTCACCCTTTACTACTCTCTCCTGACCTCAGTCTGTCCACTCCCGAGCTTCTCTCACCCTGCCTCACCAGAGCCTTTCTACCTTACTTGCCATCGATCTCTTCTTGTTTTTGGAAAGAGTCCACCTCCTGGGAAATATGTCCAGTGAGAACTGGAACTGTCTGTGCAGCGTTCTTGCTTGACCTCTTGGTGTTTTTCTGACACTTGATTGTGGTGGTAGTGGTGGTGGTGGTGGGGTTGTGGGTTCAGAACCCGCAGTGACACCTTTCCCATCTGTCCACGCTCTTGTGTGATGTTGTTCTGCCACACTGACACTCCACCAGCCTTCTCAGGTCGAGATTCTCTGGCCCTATGTTCCTGCCCTCCTCAGTTGTGATCTGGCCCCTGGTTCTGGTCCCTCAGGACGAGACCAGTGCTGACATGGGACAAGAATCTACGGCCGTTCCCAGCAGCAGATATCGTTGTCAGGGTCCAATATATCATTAGTGAGAGTCGAATATACATTTAAAAAAAAACCTCTTCCCTAAGGGTTGGGGTTTTTTTTTGTAAATATTTTATTCTATATAAGTACACTGTAGCTATCTTTAGACACACCAGAAGAGGACATTAGACTCCATTACAGATGGTTGTGAACTACCATGTGGTTGCTGGGAGTTGAACTCAAGACCGCTGGAAGAGCAGTCGGTGCTCTTAACAGTTGAGCCATCTCTCCAGCCCCCCCCACCCTGCCCCCAGCCACTTCTCATTTAGTCTCAGGATCCCTTGGTCTTTTAATGTATTGGTAATAGTTTGATTGTAAGACTTATCTCCATCTTACCTGGAGACGTGCCATGTGTAAATTGCCTTGGCTTGAGCTACTGGGACATAGTCATGTTTGCATCTTATTTGACTTCTTCAGACTCCCAGACACTCATGAACACTACCACATCTGCCTGGGCACCCAGTTGCAGTGGTGAATGGCTTTGGTTCTTTTAGGCATAGACAGTGACTCACCTTGATGGCCACAGTGACTCAGACTCATCCCTAAACCCTTACCCACATCACAGGAGAGCCCTCTGAGGAAAAGGTGGAATAAGAGGCCACTATACTGGCTGATTTTCAAAATTCATGTCCGTATATGGGGAATGAAAACCAACATGTTAGCCCCAAATGCTGAGGTGACACTCATTGCTATAGGCAGGGGCTCTGTCATTTCCACAGCGTCTGTGAGCCCTGAGCACATCATGCCAGATGAGCTGAGGTGGTGCAGAGATGCCGAGCTCACTCGGCTGCACAGACTCATGTTTGGGATCTAAAGCCACTGGGTTCCTTGTGGTAGAGAATAGAATGGTCCTGACCAGGGCTTGCAAACTGGAGAAACAGGGAGCGGTTGGTCCAAGGTTCAACATTCCCGTGGCACAGGAGGAAACACAAGTCCTGGAGACCTGGGATTGGCTGAGGGCCGAGGGTGGGAAAGGTAAATTAGAAGAATCCTAACAGATGAATCGTTGGCTGAGGCCAGCTTCCACAGGACTGGAAGGGACTGTGTTGGCTAGCGAAAGGAAAATGTCACCATCAAGTCTCAGCCAACTGTCAACCCTATGAACCACAGCAGTGAGCATGAGACAAGAGACAGCCCTGGACACAATGGTTGCACAGAAGTCAGTAGGGGCAAGCAACCACTTTGAATTTAAGGCCTGGGCCACAGGAGGAAACTGTGGTAAACCTGGTACTATAAACCTGGCCAGGAGCTCAGAGGCCCCAGGAGTGAAGCTACCACTACTGTTCAGCTAAATGGAAACAGCCTATAAGTTTATATCTGTCTATATATATATATATCCAGGTTAGGTCCCTCACTCAGACATCATCAGAGGAATCTCTCTGTACAGCGGAGTGATGCAGAAGATGTCATAAGGAGACAGTGGAGCCAGGAGTCGCTGAGCTGAGCAGAGAGGCTACAACAGTTGGTATATAGTTTGGAGCTAGCTGCTGGTATTGGGAAAACTGGAAGAAGGGACTGTTTAAGCACACTGTTGGGGAACTGAGGGAGGAATGGCTGGGAGAAGGGTTTGCCTCAAAACTGAGAGTCAAGAGAACTGGTTACTAACACAGGCAAGAAAAGGAGAGATGAAAGCCCACAAGGTGTTTGTGGAGGCTTCGGATTGGGACACTCCCACATGGTTTTCTGCAGCAGATTGTTTGTTTTTGTTTGTTGTTCTTTTCTCCTTTTCCTCACTCTGGGCTATTTTGATTATGAAAAGGTTGAAAGACTGGCTGAGCCATTACAAAAAGTATACAAGGCTCAGGGCAAGTTTTCACTGTTTGTTGTTGTTTTACAAAAATTAGGTTCAGCTGTGAACAAAGCCATATCAGACCCTGATCCAAGTGCTAATTGAGACCCGGGCATTTGAAAATGCAAATATGGAATGAAAAAAAAGGTTATTAATCTATTAAGGGCGAGGGTGGCACCCAGGGAAGAGTGGACCAGGGAGACGACCTATCTTGGTCCTAGCATATATAACGCTGTTGATAACTGGGCTAGCCATAGCTAAAGACTCTAGATCTCAAAATGCACAGCGCTTTAACTGCAGGATATATGGCAGTTCACAACAAAATTGTGTACGAGACACCTCCAAGGACAATGGTTTTTCTAAATAGGAATTGTAAAGAAGGCCTAGGCTTCCGGGGGTGAGCTGGCAATGTGACAAGGAGTTACCACTGGACCAATGAATGTAGATCCAAGAGAGACCCAAGGCAATTTCTTGCCATCAGGAAACAAAATGGGAGCCCCACACCGCAGAAAGTACAAGCTGTTTGCCTCTTGTCAGCCAGAAAGTAACAAGCAGGCAGAAAAGGCTCAACTAAGCATTGCAGATCTATTAGGCAGCACCACTCTAGACTTGGCCACAGATAAACATCTTACACTATCCCTCCTCCCCCCCCACCCCGGATTCAGTTTTGTAAAATAACTACTGGAGTTTATGGTCCTTTGCCCTCGGAGACAGTAGGAATGGTCTTGGGAAGGAGCAGTTTGAGTTCCCAAGGATTGACTATGCATCCAGGAATTATAGGTGAAAGATTTCAAAGAAGAAATGAAGACAATGGCTTATGAAAAAAATATGCTTTGTAACGCAGGTGATAGGATTGCTCAGCTGTTACTGTTTGTCTATATCCAAGGCAAAGCTGCTCCCTGGAGAATGATCGATCAGGAGGGTCTGGAAGTCCTAGAAAATGCCCATTCTGGCAAACAGTTGTTAAGGATCCGAGGCCAAAATTAAAGTTGCAAGAGAATGGCGTTGAAATAGACAGTTTGGTGGATACGGGAGCTGTTGCAACTATTCCGTCACAGAAATCTTGGTATTCAGAATGGCCGCTTCAAAATGTCTAGGAATTGGACATTTATCTCAGATAAAACAGAATGTGTGGTGGGCTACATATTGATAGCTATTTTTCAGGGCCAGTGTGGGACCAGAAGGTCATCAAGGAAAGGCTTAAGACCGTCCAAGGCTGACATAGCCGTACATTTATGGGGGCAAGATTTATTTAAAAAGAAAGAAAGAAAGCCATCTGGGGCCGAGAAAGATGGGATTGGGCCAGCAGATGAGAGGAGAAGGCACTTGGGGCAGAAGATGTCGTTAGAAGACAGTGGGACCAGAAGAAGCTGAGCTGAGGCTTCAACAGTTGATACAGCCTGGAGCGGCTGGTATTGGGGAAACAGGGAGAAGGGGCCGTTTAAGGAGGCCGTTGAGGAGCTGCAGGAGGAACAGCTGGGAGAAAGCTCTGGAGGAACGCTGGGCTGCAAACCAGGAGGAGGGCAGACAGGGGGGTAAGAGAGCTGGTTGCTGTTCTAACAGCCAGGCCTTTTACAGTGGATGGTGACCTAACATTATTAACACAAACTCACAGTTAATCAGAGTGCCAGTGGAGGGCTGGCTCACACACAGGTATACACACCACATCATTCCCTTGCAGCTGGGGCTCAGGTAGCATCACGGGGCAGAAGCAGGGGAGAGAACCACTGTGCTATACAAACTCACAGCAGCTGTGGCTGCCTCCAAAAGCTAAAGGCAGGTGGCTGTCATGGAGAGGCTCGAGAGTCCCCAGCCCAGGCTGAGAAGCAGTAGGGAGTGGTCTCTGGTCGGTCAACTGTGAGCCAATGGATGATCTCACATGTCATACATACGTATATCTGTATACCGGCAGCTGGATACTGTCGGCTGGGCATGGTGGGTGGTGAGCATCTTTAATTCCAGAACTCACAAAGCAGAGGCAGGTGGATCTCTGAATTCAAAGCCAGCCTGGTCTGCATAGCATGTACTAGGACAGCCAAGGCTACATCCATAGAGACCCTGTCTCAAAACAAAATAAAATTTTAAAAAAAAGGGGGGGGGGAGAGGGACACAGAGTTTACAGGGGAACAGATCTGGGAAGAGTTAGTAGGAGGTGGGGAGGTGATTATGTTCACAAATGTATAATGAAATCATCAAAGGATTCATAAAATATATTAATATTGTACTACATTTATAATAATAAGCGATCAGCTATACACTTAGCATCATCTTAGCCTTTCAGGACTGTTAGGGCTTCATGGCTGAAGCCGCTCTCTCCCCAACAGACTCCTATAAGGAGCGGTGCATCTGCTTCTTGGGGCTTCAGTCCAAAGTGGATAAAAGCCTCCTCAAGACATAAAGTAAAAAGCCAGACAATCGGCGCCACGTGCTGCGGTTCGAGGAGCCATGACGCTGATGTTCTGTTACTGTTCCACGATACAAAGGATGGCCCTGAAATATAGCTATCAAAACTATAAGCTTATTCCGCTTGTAGGCTGCTACACCAATGAAAAACTATTCAAAAGGGAAAGGCCCGAGTTCAGGCTCTGCGGGGCGCCTCTGTGATGTCCTCAGAACCGGCTCCTTACCCTGATCTTTTAGCCCACCCTGTCCCACTGTGACACAAGACTGCAGAGTTTATGGGGGTGGGGGGAGAGACACATTTATTCTTACCTCTTAGAGTCTGGGAAAGTCTGAGATCAAGGGGTGAGGGCAACCGTTCTGGCCGGTATTGTCATCCCAGGGCGCCTCCAGGCAATCTGCCTTCAAGTCAGCCCACCTCTCCAGTGAGGAAGCCACACCCACAACATCCATTCCTGACAGCTACACCGTCAGAGAGAACTGACCCGTAACACCCCATGGCTAGGCCTCACTGCAAATTCCGGTTCCGACCCAGGCTCCTTGGGGAACACCACTCAGCCCACAGCTGCCTCCAAGATGCACCCAGCCCTGCAAGGGGGCTCCAGGGAGCCTCCCTGTGCAATAGCTCCAGTTTCAGACCAGCGTGAGGAGTCAGCAGGTGAGTCTTACACCCCTTTCCCAGAGTTCCCAGACAGGGTCCCCATCCACGTCCTGCAGTAACTCAAGAGGCGCCCGTGAGATGCTACCCACAACTAAGGACAGCACGAGTGTGTGCCATGCGAGGCTCTCTACAGAGTACAACTCATTTTTATTAGTTGAAAAATTATACAGTAAATTCTGATCGTGGTTTCTGCTCCAGGCATCTCCTCCCAGATCCTCTCGCCTCCCCGCCTCTTCCAACACCAGACTTCCTTTCTCTTTTTCATAAAACAAAGCAGCAAATTTAAAAAAAGAAAAAATTCAAATGAAAAGGAAAAAATAAGACAAAATCAGAAAACGTAATATACAAACGACTAGTAACACACCGAGGGAGACAGGGGAGGAAGGGAAAGGGGAGAAAGAGGGGGGTGGGGAGGGAGGGGGAGAGGGAAAGAGGGGAGAGGGAGAGAGAGAGAGAGAAAGAGAGAGAACAAAACACAAATCTCAAACAAAAATATGAGACCAAAAAAACCCTGCCAAGGATGCCATCGAGTTCTTTTCCTGGTGGCCACATGCTGCTGGACACTGGACCTACCCTTAAATGTAGTTTATATACCCAGTGAGACGAAACTGGAGAAACTCCTTTCAGACCCTTAAAAGACTGGAAGGGGTTTTGTTTGTTTGTTTGTTTGTTTTTTGATTAGGGATTGGGGGAGTTCAGTTCCCCCAGTAGATGCTATGAACATATCTGCTTTGACCCTGTGCAGGCCCTGTGCACCAGTTGTTATTTCTGAGCGTGGAAGGTGGCATTTGGGTATCAGCCTCCGTATCATCCTGTGCCTGAAGCAGAGTTCACAGAACCATGGCAGCACGCACACACACACACACAGTCTAACTCTTAAACCTCAGAGGCTAGAGAGACCCAGGCCCAGGGGCTGACTGCACGATTCTCTTGTCTGGAAATGGAAACTTGAAGTACAATTAAAGAGGATTTACTGGAAATGACATTAAGGCATTTAGTGGCCCAGGCAGGGCAGGGCAGGGCAGGGCAGGGCACAGCCAATACACAGATGAGTCTTATTGGCCATGTGCCAACCTGAATTTTTTTTTTTTTTTTGAGTTCCCTGACAGCTGCGGGGCGGCTGATGGGGAGAGCAGGGATTGCGAGGGGGCTTTAATGTGTGCTCCATTAACTCTTCGTGCTCCAGGAGGATGTGAAGTGAAATTTGAAGCTCACTTCTTTCCCACCAGGGGCATCTGCTGAGAGCAGAGAACAGCATTTACTTATTCCCTGAACTGCCTGAGCACAGCAGCACGCTCAGTGGAGAATGACCCCGTGCGGTGTGCGCGCTCCTCTCTCTAAGAGATAACGGAACTAGGAACTAGAGCATCCTCAGAGAGTTCTGTGAGAGCACGGGGCTTCATTGCTAGACAGGGAGGGGTGTGCAGACTCACAAGGTTAGCATTTCCTTCTCAGCCCGCCCAGGTCCACAGTTCAGTTGTCTCGGGATCTCTGAGTGGTGTCCTCTGTCTTGGTCTCAGTGCCCTGCCCCCACCCCTGCAGTGGCTTCTCTGGGTGAGGGCAGGAGGTCACCCAGGCATTGTTCCCAAAGCTCCTGCAGGAGGCAGGAGCTGCTCAGCCAGCAGCTGCCCCTCTGCCGGGCCCACTGCTCCTGCGGGGGGTGGGGGGCAGGGGAAGGGGGCGGTGCTGGCAGCTCTGGAGCTGGAGCGGGGAAGAGGGGACCAGTCCTGCTCTAGCTCAGAGCCCTTAGGGAGATCCCCCCACTCCTCACCCCAAGGCCTAGAGGGAAGATCTGCAGCCTTTGAGCACTCCAGTCCCCTACCCCACCCCCTCCAGCCTCTCACTCCAGCAACCTGTGTGCGCGCGCGTTTCCTCGGGCATCTGTTACATGGGCCTGGGCAGCACGTTCTGAGCCCACCCCCAGCTTCTTTACTCAGGGATTCCAAATATTTGTGCCAACTGTGGGCCACGCATGGTCAAGCCCAATGGCACGCAGGTGAAAGAGAAGGTAGATGTTGCTTCTAAATTTACACCAAACTTCCAAACTACCTGCTTGTGTCCCGGGCACCCTTTGTCCTTATGGCCTGCCCGGGCTCTAGGGTATAAAAGACCTGTAAAAAGCGCTAGCTGCCCCCAGCATCCTTACAGACCCCAACCCCTGGCTTCCCTTAGCTGGCTGCAATCCCACAGCTGCCCCTGCTCCAGCTTGCAGGACATCTCAAGGACCCAGTGACATTGCATGGGTGGTTGGTTAGTGTGTTTTCTGGACACCACTGCACAACCCAGCACCCTGAGTTCCTCCCTGCGTCCACGCTGAATTCTGCAGGCCTCCCCACTGGTGAGCCCGCCTCACAGCCTAGTTTGCTGTTTACTGACCTTATTATCTCTGGTAGAGGTGAGAGAGTTTGTAGGCTTGTGCCACACACACCCGGACGTGTCCAAGACCCTTGCATAAAAAAGACTGCATTCAGAGCCCCGGGAGAACTCAGAAGGGTCTGGAGGGGTGGCCGAGCGTGCAGACACCGCTGCTAATGGAGAAGGAGCAGGAGTTCCAGTCCAACAGGGACACGGGACACGACTCGGCAGTCACGTGCTCACATCTATCACGTCTGCTAATGAGCTTTCCTGCCCAGGGCTGGGGCTCCATAATAGAGCTCTGAAGACAGCTCCAACCAGAGTTGTGAGCCCTGGCCCCCACTGTACCACCATCCAGAGAAAAAAACTCGACCCAAGGTTTCCCGCCACATCAGAGAAGGGAGGTGCCTCCACTCTCTTCCCCAATGCCCTCTAGGAAGAGAGGCAGGACCCCTTGTTGTTGGTTTCTCTGGTGTCAGACGCCAGCAGACACCATCATATGCATCACACATGGGGGAAAAGTCTGGGGAGGAGAATGGGAGATTCCTATGCGCACACATGGCTGAAGAGATTCTGTCCCACAGTACCACCTGAGACTGGGTCTGAGAGTCACCACCCTAGACCCAGACATGCCAGGACCCGCTGCCCTATGCTCTCCCCTCTGCCTGCCCAGGCTCTCGGGCTCCCTCTCCAGTGCCATCATAAGCATAGCAGAGGAGCTTGGAGGGAGAGGGATGCCCATTCTCGGGGCCTTGTAAAGCTGCTGCATCCCATGTCTGGAAGCAAGCATGGCTGCCCTGCCCTCTCATTCCCCCACACCCCCTTCCAGCCCATCTGCATACTCATGCTCCCACCCTAACTCTCTCGGCTCAAACTGCTCCTAGTATGACCTGCATCATAGGACCCACACCAGCCTCACCTCCCTAGGGCGAGCATTTCCTCCCCCCTCGAGTAAAAGAACTTGCCTCTCTCTGCTGGGAAAGACAAAGACACTTGGCATCTCAGGGGTCCTCAGCCACTGTGCTTATCCCAGTCTCCCTCCCACATGGCAGTGGCACCTGACCCCCTTCTGTGGACTCCCCCCCACCCCAGACTTCTCCAACTCACACTATAGCGAGTTGCCACATCCTGCAGCCGTCCCTGCCCTCAGGCGCAGGCTCACACCACAAAACAAAAAAAAAAAGCTAAAGGTAAAGTGGTGGAGAAGGGCGCTGGTTTTGCTCACACAATACAATAAAACTCACAAAACAACACAAAAGTGGTAGCAGTCACATGTGCAGCCCTTTTCCTTCATGTAACATAGAGGCTTAGACGTCCCCACAGCCCTTCTGGGTTCTTAGAGACTGTGGTTCACTCAGCAGTAAAGGTTCGTCAGAGCCTTCAAAGCTCAGTTTAAAAGTCAGCTTCCTCCAAGGGGTCCCTGTGGGTCTTTCTGTCATTCTGAGCCTGTCCTGCTTTTCCAAACGGTGTGCTCGTGCACTGTAGCTATGGACAGTTTGTCCTGACATATTGTGTCTCCCCCTCCCATTTCAAAAATCTCTCTAAATGGGAGTGACACCTAAACATACTACTAGTCAGAGGTCAGAGACTAGCACCATGGATTAAACAGCAGTGAGACCTAACCACATGTTGTGTACAAAAAGGCGACTTTCAATACGGAAGCACAAGCTAAAGGTAAAGCGGTGGAGAAGGGCGCTGGTTTTGCTCACACAAATCAAAAAGTAAGCCAAGCAGCTGCAGATCCATCAAGCAAAGCAGCCATCACGGTGAGGAAAAGGATTCGTGGACAAACAGGTTCCACCTTTGGCTCGGTGGGCCAGTCCTCAAAGCCATAGCGTCCCCGGCATCCACGCTGCTGGGCTCCCTGATGAGAGGGTCTCATATCGGAGGAGGCAAAACCAGGTAGATTTGCAGAAGAAGCAGGCAAATTCTCTACTGCAGTTGGAGACTCGGCCCTCCCCTCTTACTGATAAATGCAGAAGACAGAAAGGCAAGGAGAACCTCAGACAGGCAGAGCCTCCCCGGCCGCCACCCACCAGCGTCAGCATCCCACACAGCCCTGCAGTGAGCAACAGGAGAATCTACATCAAGAGCATATGAAACATTACCGGAAAGCAGGCACCGCGCATGCGCGCAGCTGGAAAGGCGAGAGACTCAAATCACCAAGGTCAGCCTCTGTCACAGGAAACGAGTTCGAGACAGATTTGGGAGCTGCTGTGCCTTTCTGACCCGGCCATGACAGTCCCACTGCCCCCTTGGTCACATTCTATTGACCTCTCGGGCAGCCAGGATTCCTGGAGGAAGATGGCAGCTGGGTGGGGGCTATTTGGAGGTGTGAGCGCCTGGAAATATCTCGGGAATCATCATCTTCCGTTTCTCGGGACAGTGGCTGAGCGCCAGGCCCTATGCTGGCGCTGGCTACCGACAAGCTCACTGAGTCACTGGAGCCCGTGCCCACTGTCTTCCTTCTTTCTCTCCAAAATGTTTCCCATCCAAGCCTTGAGTTCTCTCTCTAGCACAGTGCACCTGCGACCCTTTCTGTGTTGGGGCCAGTGTCCCCTGTGTGTGCTATCCTCTAGACACACGTGTGGCTAAGGTCACTTGAAATGAGGCTCAGGTGGCTAAGGAACTGTAGTTTATGTAAAGTTTGGACGCAAGGGTCTGGAGGGACATGCTGACCCCGCCCCGTGGAGTTTCGAGCCCCGCCCCCACGCTCCAGGGCGCCCTTGCTCAACTACCCGGTTTCCTGATAATGACCTACAACACTCATCATGGCAGGCCCCCTTCCATCATCTGTCCTGGCCACTGTCAGTCACACTGGTTTGCGGAAACAGGCACTAGCTACCCCCTCCACCCAGAACATTCTTCCTACACACAACCCCACTCTTTTCTCTCTCTTTTTCCTTTTTTTTTTTTTTTTCCTTTTTTTAAATCTCACTATTTGATTCCCAAGCCAGGTTTCACTTCTGAGCTTCTGTAAGGGGATCTTCAGACTTGGACATCACTGAGCAGCAGGAGGGCAGAGGCACTAGTCTGGCCCGAGGGGATGCAGGGACAAATTCCCCGCTTCAGCCACTCTCACCTACTCACAACCTCAAGCTTTCATATCTGTAAAATGGGGGTAAGAAACACCCGGCCTCTTTGTTGGGAGGCCGACCTTGTGAATTGTAGACACAAATCAAAAGAGCGAGTGAGGCACACAGGGTGGAGGGTTGACAGGTAAGAGGTTGTGCAGACCAGGTGGGGCCCTTGTAATAACCCCACAGTTGCGGAGCTGAGGGCTTTGCTTTGAGTTGTGGAGGGTAGAGCCAAGTTCACTCACAGCAGAGTTAGAAAAAGGGGGTGGGGGACAGAGAGCACCAAAACATCACCTGAGCTCTGGGCTGTGTGTTGTTGCAAATCCTCTGGAATCAAAGGGTCCAGGGTCTATGCACTCAATGGTGGATGGTGGTGTGGCGCAGGGACTGGCAGAGGTGGTAACCTTCACCAGAAACATTTCTTCATCCTGCTGGACTCTGAGACTGGCCAACCCTCCCTAGGTGAATCAGAGATTGGGCTGTTTGCCCTGCACCTCCGAGAGGGTGCACTCCAGAAGCGGCCGAGGTAGGCAGGTGCACCAGGCACACACTGAGGACCCTGTAGGAGGCAGAAGGCTATGGTAGGTGCAGGTGGTCTGTGCCTCCCCACCCACCCCCTCAACACCCAATGCAGGCTTGAGTGGTGCACAGGACATACACTATGAGACCAAGGAGCAGAGAGAAAGAGGTGTGCGGGCTCTGGACCAAACCTCCACCAGAAGTGTACAGGAGGAAGGTGGGAGGGCTCAGCATGGGTCCCGCCCATCTATCTGCAGGTCCTTGTGGACGCTTAAGGAGATTGGCAAAATGGCAGCTACTGTCACTGGGTTGTATCCTGCCTCGTTCCCAGAAGGGGATATTTTGGGTTTGCATTGTACTTTTCCTATATACTGTTTTGAAAAAAAAAAAATTAACGGGAAACCCGACAGTCCTCTTTCGTTAGAGAAGATTGTAGAGTTATGTATGCATTTAGAGTTTTCTTCGGATAGTTTTCCAATGCTTGGAAAACAAAAGGGGTCACTGGGAGGAGAAAAAAGTTCAGGCTTGGTGAATGAGACCAGGATTTCACTGCATGATGAGAGTGGGAAGCAAACTAGGCTGGAAGATAAACTGCCCCTGCCCCGCCCGCCCGCCCTGCCCTGCTTCTAGGGACCTGGAAGAGCAGGAAATGGCATGGGTTAGTGTGCAGCGGAGCGCACCACAAAAGAATTCGCTTGGACCTACACAGGTACCTTCAGGCTTCCCCGGTCTTTGTGCAGCATGTGCCTGCTAACAATGGTGGACAGGCTTATTACGACTTTACCTGACTACCGATAGGAATGTTAGATTTAAAGTATTTTTAAAGGGTCTGCGGTATTGTTTGGCTTACATCCCTCCTTTGTCAGAGAAATGCTAAAATAGCTGGGCTGCACAGCATAGGGTGATTCCCCCCAAGCTCGGAAGGGACCTGTGTCAGCTGTTCTAGAAGTTGCTAGGCAGTCACAATGGTTGTCATGGTGGAGGCACAAAGCAACAAAGCTAGTACAATGTAATCTAGCAAGGGGAATCAATGTTACTAAAGACAGGCTGCCTGGGGAGGGGCGTTATGTCAACTTACAAGAACAAATCAGATTTCATGATGGTGTAACTGAACAGTGCCATTTCACCACTTTAAGAGTTTAGGATTTGATTGGGTAACCTGGGGAGGGGGGGGGGCGGAATCTACTTCCTTTACTAAAATAATATAGGATTCTGGAAGATCCTTTACAGAATCCATACAGAGGTTGAGTTCAGCTGTAAATAGAGCCATAACAGACCCTGAAACCTTACAAGTCATTGATAGAAATAGTGGCATTGGAGAATGCCAACACCGAATGTAAGAGAGCAATCAGACCATGGGAAGCACATGGACCCCCCGATAGATGAGTGGACAAGGGAGACAAGCAGCATCCGGTCTCAGGAACATACTGCAAATATCATAGGGCAAACCATAGCTAGAAATATCAAGAATCAAAATGCTCAATGTTTTAAATGTGGTGAATTGTTGGTCATTTCCAAAGAAATTGTAAGGCTAAAAGATTCGAAGCTCAAAAATAACAGGTGCATTGACTCTAGCAGAGAACACGGTGATCCAAGAAGAGAACAAGCAGACTCTGGCCACTAAGAGCCACAGAGTCCAGGGTATGGCAGCTGCTGTGGAAATGGCAAACGTTGGTCAACCGATTGCCAGTCAAAGAGAGACATACGTGGTAACGTCTTGCCATGGTGGGGGTAGAGGGGAGAATCGAGGGGGTCTCGCAGCCCCTGAGGTCAGTCAGGAGGTGTCAGGAATGCAAGAAACTCAAAATTGGGTTATTTCTGATCCTATGCATGTTACAGAAGGAAGTGCAGCTTTGGATCTGGCCACAGATAGCACTCTTACATTATCCCCCAAAGTGGAACATTACAAGTTAAACCTCTGCTGTGTGTGGTCTCTTCCCTTCAGGGACAGTGGGGATAATCTTGGGAAGAAGTGAATTAACTTCTCAAGGATGTATTGTGCATCCAGGTATAGTAGATGGGGCTAGCAAGACCTAAAAATTAGTTATACATGTGACCAAGGAGCTGCAAGTCGATGCAGGGGATAGGAATTGCCCAACTGGCGTCCCCTTACATCAGGACAAGGCCGCTCCAGTAGAAAGGACAGGGGCTTTTGGGAGCACCGGGAAACTAGAAACGTGGCAAACAGAGACCCAAATTAATAATGGCACAAATGAATGATGTGGACATAGAAGGTTTGGTGGATACAGGAGCTGATGTTAGTACACTTAGAATCCAGATTGGACACTTCAGGAGGTTTACACACAATGTATAGGAATTGGTAAATTATCACAAATAAGACAAAGCATCCAATGGACTACCCTGTGTGGGACCAGAAGGACAAATGGGGAAATTGAGACCTTCTGTGGCTGACATACCCACAAATTTATGGGGAAGGGATCTTTTACAACAATGGGGGTAATTCATCAAATTAATATTCCTGCAATTTTTTTGGGGGGACAGCAAATAAGGAAATTAAAGTTGATATGGTAGATGCTCCCTGGGAAGGTATTGAGGCAGGTGAGAGAACACTCGCAAGCTGAGTCAAGAAAAACCAGGATGTCACAGGGATTGCATTTCCAAATTTATGAAAGGGGCCACTGCTGACATTCCAACAGCCTTGCCCCTAAAATGATTATCAAACTAGCCTCTCTGGCAAGAGCGGTGGCCCATAACAAAAGAAATGTCGCAGGCACTTGAACAACTGGTGCAAGAACAGCTGGAGGCTCAACATATAGAAGAGTCTACCAGACTGTGGCGTTCCCCTGTATGTGCTCTAAGAAAAAGAAGAAAAAAAAATTCTTCACTATGCTGCCTGCCGTTGAGAGCAGCTCACCCAAGAACTGCTGCTGGCGAGGTTCCTGCAGCAGTCTGCCACTGCCAAGACCTCCCCTCAGGCCAATTGTCAAGCCTTCAGGAATTAAAAGGCGGTTGCTGGCTCAGGTCTGGTGTCGGCCTGCCTCGAGGACCGGTCTGCAGCTGCTGAGTCGTATTTGGTGTTTGCTAAGTGACTGAACTGCTACCAAAGAAGATCGAGCTGGCCCCCAAAGAACTGCTGCTGAACAGGTCCACTTACCCCATATCCCAGCAACTTTTCTCTTCCACTACCTCTGCTGGGGGGTGGGGGGGTGGGGCTAGAGGAGAGATTCAACACTTATTAATAGTAGGTTGCAAACATTTTTTTTTTGCCTGCCTCAGGATCACTCCATGTCCTGAGCATCTGGACACCCCTCTGATGCCACAGTCCGACTCTGGGGACCATGCGGGGGGGGGGGGGAAGGGAGAGGATGCTTCTGAGACCAGAAGTGCTAGCTATGGACGGCAACCTTAAGGCCTTCTCAGCTGCTGGGTCAGGGAACCTGGCTGGGCTCCCTACTCCCAGGGTCCGCTATGTGTCCCCTTGCCTGGCAGCTGTGCCCTCTCCTGGACAAACAAATCTGCATTGGGACCAAATGTCTCCCTCCCTTGAGCTTGAATGACCGATTTCACACCCCCTGGGAGTCTGAAAACACAGGACTATCGTTCTGGAGGAGTTTTCTCCATGTGAACCAGCAAAGCACTTGTAGCTCCTTCTCCCGCCCCCGCCCGTGGAGGAACCAACCCTCAGTCCCCTGCCCGGTCCACCCTAGTCCCAGCCCTGCTGCATGTTTGGGTTTGGGGTCCAAAGAATGAACAAAAGTATACAGTCTCTAAGACCTTGGATGTGCCACTGCCTTTCTCTGGGCCCCAGAATCACATCTGTGTAAAAAAGGATGCTCTACTGTCCCAGGCTTGGGGAGAACAATGACTGATATAACTGTGGACCATACTACGGGGTGGGGGTGGGGGGGACTTTCTGGCGGCACAGATGTCTTTGAGTCACCTATCTTCATGCCCGTATCCCTCCGTCCCTCACCTCCACTTCTGAGGAAAAACCTCTCAATAAATTAATTGGTTCACCAAACTGCACTGGGCCGGGAGGGGAGCATTATTTCCCTTGACGAGCGAGCGTCCAGAGTGACTGGCCTCTTTGTCAAGCCCCCGCCCCGCTCCGCCCCGCCCCGCCCTGCTTGGCGCGTTCAGTCCTGGCCCTTTGCAGAGCGTGGTCCCGGCTGGGCTAATTTATGCCTTCCGCCTGCCTGAGCGTCCAACTGACCCCTAGTAATCGGCTGCTCTGCCCACATGGCCTGGAGGAGGCACTAGAGTCTATGTACACAGTCCTGAGATGGCCAGAATGGGTCACGGGCGGGGCTCCATCTATGTGGCTGCAGGAAAGCCCTCATCCCACTTGAGTAAGGCTAGCTTCTGGGTGCAACTGTTTGGGGGAGGAGCACCCGCACCCTACCTATAGCCTTCCCCTGGAAAGGAATTTTAGAGAAAAACCTGCTGTGGGTGCTCCATTCCTGCTCTTGCCCACATCCCTTGCAACTACAAGAGGTATCAGAAGGAATCCTTGGTCCATCATCACGGCCCAGTGCTGGGTCGGGATGCCCTCTGCAGCGAGGCACCCTTCTCAGAGACAGGCACACATAGCACATGTGTGTCTGGTGGGGCTTTAAAAGGCAGAATCTGCGCAGAGTTCGGGCGTCAGTCACTGACTCTCTCCAGCGAGGCCAAATAAGTTCTCTTCGGAAAAATAATTGCCAGGAACAGAGCATTGCATTCCTCAGGTGGGGAATCTGGCATCGCTTATACCAGCTTCTTTTCCACACGCTGCGTAACAAGCCACAGGGAGTGGAGAGAGGCAAGAGGTTTTAGCCACGGTGCGAGCATCCTAGGAGAAGCTAGGCCAGGCATTGCCAGGTGGTGGTAAACTCAACCATGGAACAGGAGGGATTCTTCCAGCTACTGTCCTGTCCCGCTCAACGCAAAAGGGGTTCAGACCATACCCGAAGTCCTTCAGGAGGAATCCAGTCAAGCAATTTGCTCACGCAAATTTGCATGTAAAAACGAGGGGATTCTGGACTTGAGGGCAATTTCAGATTCGGCTATTTGGAAAGACTGCACAACAGAATAACATCAGAATGTCACTTCATCTTCCGGGAACAGGCTTGTCATAGTGAGGCTGCCCCGAGACATCCCCCGATCCCGAGGACATTTTCCCAGAGGCACCTGACGGACATCTGCTGTGACAAAATGCTAGTGAGAACCAGCTACAAGACCAAGGGACTTAGGAGTGCAGGCGCCCAGGGCATTCTTCCGAGGGGCAGAGCTTAGAGGAGGCATTCCGCACAGGGGGCGGGGCTTAGAGAGAGGGCTGGGGCTCCCAGGTGGAGATATAGAGCGGCCGGGAAGAGGCTCACATTAGTAGCTAGACTGAGTCTGAATCCTCACCTCATGGCGTCTATACATAGGCTGTTTTGTGCTGCCCCCTCCCCCCGCTCCTCCCTCCAAGTCCCCCATGGATCAAGCAAGTGGAACGCAGGTGTCCAGGCTGAAATGAGTCCTACATGGTTCAGACATCCGACGTCCAAGGAGTCTGAGTTACTTCCTGTTCTGTTCCTTCTTCAGCCACCGCGCCGCCGTGCTAGACACTTTGCTATGTTGGAGGCAGGAAGACGCAAAAGACCTCTTGTCTTCGAGCCTCTTGTCTTCAGACTGGAAGTCACAGGTCAGCAGGGACAGACCCAGGTTTAGGGCAGACTCAGGAGCCTGCAGAGCAAGGAATCCACACAACTGCAGTGGGAATAGGCATCACTTCCTATTTTTCACCTGCTTCTAAAAGTCAACTGACAGTCAGCCTTTGGTGGGCTGCACGCCCACGTCTTGTCTGGTCTAGAAACAGGTTTAAACTAGACAGTGATGCGATTTCCCCAGGGTAGTCTCAGGTAGATCACACACACACCCCACCTCCGTGGTCATTCTTTTTGCTGGGAGGGCAGAGGGCATGGGCTCCAGAGCACAGTGAGGTCATCACTGATAGCGGCTGATAGACCTCTTGTGTGATCCAGACAACACGGCGTTAGTTTTGCCTCCGGAATGCTTCAGATCACCATCCCCAACCCTGTGTACTACTCATGGGCGGAGAAATCTGGGCCCTGCATGGTCGCAGGTCCTATCTCTTCCTCATGACTCAGGCTTTGCCTGGGCTCAGCCCCGGGGCAGCTTGCTTAGGCCCAATGAGTATCTGCCAAATGCTCACATGGGAGGGCCTCTCACAGATGTGGGAAGAGTTCTTACTCAGAGAGACACTCAAGCCCCTTGGGACCCACACCTTAGAAGTTAGGAGTACCTTCTGGGGCTCTGCTGCAGGGTCAAGAGCAAAGGGCAGGGCTCCTGCAGACAGCACCATGCCCCTCCCCCTCCCCACCAGCTCCCAAGGTCTGGTCACACCTAGACAAGAGTTTTCCGGGCCCTGGTCACCCCTCTGTTAAACTGCCGGCCTGCTGGGAATCCCTCCGGGCCTGGATGCTGACATCTCACTGTCCCAAAGCAGCACACGTGTATGTATGTATGAGGCACACGTATGTGCCTCAGGAGCACTAGTGAACACGAGTGATCGGCTAGTCCTCTGCAGGGAGCACGGGGAGAGTGGCCACATTTCTAGTTTATCTTGAACTCCTGTCTCCACTGCTCAGCTTGGCAATCGCTACCCTTCTATCGCTCAGACCTACTTCAGTCATTACCCAGTTTTCAGTTAATCCAGACGCCAGTGGACAGCCAAACCCCCGTGACCACACCAAACACCCTTTAAGTTTCCCACATAGGGAGATGCTGTCGGTGCCTAGATCCACAATTCAGAAACACAGAGGACGTTCATAGAGGGCTCTCAAGCTTCTAATCTCAATCTGCCTCAGGGCCTGCAGCCCGTACTCTTGAGCCCAAAATGTGTCTGCCACAGTTGAAATTCAACGCTGCTAGAATTGATATGGAGGATTCGGGGCGGGGGAGTGTGGGGGGGCCCTGGGGAGTGGAGGAGGGTAGGTTTGAGGGGCAATTGCTGCAGCTTTTATGTTGTGGGTTGGTCTAATGATGCTTGTATTATGTTAATCCAAGTCTTTCAAAATGCAGGAGAAACCGCAGGGAAGGAACCCTATCCCGGGTTGGTTTTGATTGGTAAATAAAGTTGCTGGAGGCCAATGGCTGGGCAAAGACAAAGGCGGGGCTTTTAGGATCCCCCCGAAAGATGGGAGGATGAGGATGAGGATGAGGGGTGGGAACGGGGACAGAGAGCACAGCCTTCGTGTAAGAGCTGGGACGCAGCCCAAGAGGGCTGCACATCTGGGTTTGGGGCGGCCAAGATGGAATACAGGTTTTAGTTAAAATTTGGGATTATCAGAAGGTGGATTAGCCACATGGAGGTTAGGGAGTGGCGCAGCCTTTGAATACGTCGAATCAAAAGGCTGAGGGTGCATCTCTCGTTAGGAAATAGAAAGCATTGGGGTGGGTAGCAGGAACTCGACGCCGCCCCCGCCGCCCCCTCCGCCCCCGCCGCCGGGATCATATTGAGTGGCATTAACTGGGTGCTGCTACACTCTTTTGTTTGCGGGTTTCCGACTCCCGATGAGAGCAAGAGTAAGCAATGTCTTGCTAAAGGCTTTCAACTGACTCTCAGACCCTGGGAGGGTCTGAGAACCTAGGGGAAAGAGCCAGTGACCGCATGTCACACCCCAAAACCTCGGCTGGAACCCTAACATCTAGAACTTCCTACTTGTGCCTGTGATTCCAGAGGTCAGACAGTGGGCATCGTCACTCAGGTGCAATACCAGGGACTTCCATCCATCCCTACTGCAGGGTAGAGGAGTCCAGGCCCTCGATGAGGACTGCAGGTGTGAGGGAATGGACACTGGTAGTGTCTTGGGGTGAATAGTGTGGAATAACACCGTTCACGGAGCAGCAGGGCCTGAGCTCTCTCCGCCATCTCCCCCTGCTCTTGGTCCCTGTGGCCACCTCATCAACACTACTACTCCGAAAATTCAGTAGATCGCTTGGCAACAGTGAAGACTCAGAATGAACCCGTCTGCGTGTCAGCTTCCTCTGCCCTGCCCTTCCCTCGTCTCTATAGGAGTCCCCACTTGCGGCTCCTCTTTCTCAGGTTGTTTTTTGTTTGTTTGTTTTGGTTTTTTTGAGACAGGGTTTCTCTGTATAGCCCTGGCTGTCCTGGAACTCACTTTGTACACCAGGCTGGCCTCGAACTCAGAAATTCGCCTGCCTCTGCCTCCCGAGTGCTGGGATTAAAGGCATGCGCCACCACGCCCTGCTCTCTCTCACATTTTTGACTCTCATCATGAGGGATCTGGTCCATCCAGATACTTGACCTCCTGGGAAGGCAGCAGGTTCACTGTGTCTGCAGAGACCCTCAGACTCTTGCTAGGCAGCGCCCTGGTTTCAGGCGCCAAGCTACAACACTGAATAGGAGCCAGGCAAGGACCCTTTATGGGGACAGGGGCAGGACAGCTGTGAGGTGTCACCATTTATGTAAAGGTTCAGGAGAGGGCCTGGGCCACCGGGTGCTCAGCATAAGCGCAAGTGTGTTCAACCTTCCAGATAGGGGGGTCATTGGGAGTCTTGGCCACCTCTTGCTGGAGATGGCAAAGAGTGGGAGGTGAGGTGGGGTGAAGGGTGGGAAGAAAGTGTGATGAGGGTGTGGTGAGCAGAGGCAAAAGGCTACCACGCCCCCCACCTCTTCCTTGGCTTTCAATTTGAGGACACCAAGATCAATGAAAGAGGCACTGTGGCTGCTTTTGGGTCAAGGCCAGAAAGGTCACGATCATAGGGAAGTCCATGAAGTGAATGCCTGTCCTGAGAAAGCCTCCTCCAGCACAGAGACTTGTTTCTGGTTAGAGAGACAGGCGGGCTGGGAGGAGCGGGGATCAGAAATAAAATGTGTCCTTGGGGAAACACAAAGAGCTGGCCCCTATTTGAGTGCAGGCTTCAGGATGGCCCCTATGGAGGGCAATGCATGGCGTTGCCCAGTATCATCGACCTCCTGCCCCAGAGACCCAGCTTCGTGGGATTCGGCTTTCCCACCCCAGTATCCTTACAGAGAGGCCCCTTCTGCTGCTTCAGGTTCACTGACAGAGCTGCCCCATGAGAGCCCAGGCAACCGCACTGTTGGAGGACAGTCATGCTCTCCTCACACACACCACCTTAGCAAAGGTCACAAGACAGAACTTGGTGGCTGCTGGATGCTGAGTAAAAGGATCTCTGAGGAGCCTTCTGGAACTACACAGGCTCCCAGCCAGCCTCCCCCTCCTCCTCCTCCTCCTCCTCCTCCTCCTCCTCCTCCTCCTCCTCCTCCCTGGTCACTGCATCACCCCCGGCACCCTGCAACTGTCTGTGCTGCTGCAAGCTCCTATAATGAGTAGCAACACTGTAGGAGGTCAAAGACCTACATCCATGACACTCGCTCACAGCCACTTGGCTTTAAAGTAAGGTTTGCACTGGTTAGACTGGCCACACTGAGTGGACATTTAGAATATAATGTTGCATTTTATCCTTTCATATTTACTGTTGCTCACGTGTCTATAGTGAGTGTAAATTTCTGGGAGGCAAGCCTCAGGCCCAGGGAGCCTCCTCTGAGGTCCCCCAAACTGTTTCAGTTTCAAGTTGAAACTATGACAAACTCTTCATTCCCTGTGCTTCATCCCCCACGAAAGCAACCAACACCGCAGGAAAGCTGAATTGCAGCCCTAACACAGCTGAAAACACTTGTGGAAACCTGACATCACTAAGAGCGATTTAGACTTGGAGGCGTTCCCAAAGGAGAATCTGAGATGTCAGAGTGGGACGGCCATGGGGTGGGGTGGGATGGCGACAGAATCCCTGCTTTGGGGGCGCTGCCAGGACTGTGCTAGAGAGTCATCGCCATCAAGTTAGTAGGGACACCTGATGGCCGAGGGATGTGACAGGAGCAGGGTCGGGATGGTTCAGAAGAAACCTGGAGTGCAGGAGCCAGTGGTTACAGAAGGAACTTCACAGAGGTGCTCTGCCCCTGGCTGTGCAGGGCAGAGGCGGTATGAGAGTTCTCAAGTGAGTTCAGACGGGCAGGGGGGACAGGAGGAACATCCACAGAGCAGGTACAGATGTTCCCAGCCAAGCTTCATATCAAGTGTCTGGTCTGGAGAGACCACCCAGACACGACAGCTTTATCCCTACCAGGGGACCATAGCCACTGAGCTACTTTATCCCTAGCAATCAACATTAACAGTTTATCAGAGGCTGCCCAGTGGGATCCGAGCCCACTCCTTGAGGTGGGGCCATGGGACTAGGTTAGGTTTGAGTTTTGAACCACCTAGGAGCCAAGAAGAACATTGGTTCCTCAAGAGGACCCTCGCAGCTGATGAGGAAAACTCTTAGGAAGCGGGGAACCTAGAGTGGTCTCCACTCTCCAAGTTACATCCTACTAAAATAAAACTGCCCTAACTTTTGGTGCAGGACTGCAATGCAAAGGCAGGAGTCTGGGTCAGCTACATGCCATTCTCTTGGCCAAGCACTTCTTCACGGTACCCACTCTTTTCACAGCCTCTGTGGGGTGAGAAGATCTGGGGAAAGGAGTGAGGGAAGCCCTTGGGGATGGGGGTGGGGGTGGGGGTGGGTAGTTCACAACATCATCATGGACTTTGGTTGATGCTCTGTGTCTCCAGGGAGCCAAGGACACATCTTCTATCAGGTCCATGAGACCTGTGTGACTCTGGGCAAGTCACTTCATGGACTGTCAAATACATAATGTTCCACTCGCCGCACAGGGCTGATGTGTGTGTGGGGGGGGTCACGGGGCTGACGACAGTTCCTCCTGGGGAACTTCATGATACCATGCTCATGTGAACTCTGAACCTACCCAATGCCCCCCCACACTCCCCGAGTTTTCTGGCTACAGGAAACACCCTCACATATCTGGCTCTCTCCACACATGTAGCACTGGCTGCTCAGGCACAGGCGGGAAGCACCTGTCCGTTTTCCTTCAGACTCTGTGCGATCAATAGACTAAGCTTTATACCCGAGAAGAGTAGGTAACCAAAGGAGCGTTCTGGTAAGTAAGCCGAGAACTATCTAAGATGAGAACACCAAATCCCTTTCCCAGGCCCCGAGGCTTCTAATTGAGGCCGGCAGGCACCTTCCTAGGATCTGTGCCATTCACTATATTGCCTTTTCTCTCTAAAAATGATTCCAGACTCTGCCCCTTGAGTGGTTTAAGTTTGCTGTACATTGGGAGGCCCTCTTCCCGATGCAGCCATGGTTCAGCTGGCCCCCCGAGGCAGTGGGGGACAACAGAAGAAAAGGGTATCTGGGAGGCTCCCCCTGAACATCTGTGCTCCTGTTTGGAATATGCTGTCTAAGTGTTGAGGCTCAAGGGCACAAGATGCAAAGATGCTAAGACATTCTAAGGAGAGAATACATGCAGCTACTGTAAGTGCCTCAAGAGGCTCTGCATCCTTGTCAGGGGAATCCAAGACAGACCAGGAGGCGGCCGGCAAGGCCATCCTACTGTCTACCCCAGTTCAGCAGAGGCCTCTGGCACAGTAGCAGCCGAGTCCCTAATGAGCCAGAACTCGAGCATCAGGCTCCACACGCAGAGTGGCGTAGCCACAGCCCCTTCTCAGCCTCCTTGTGTCCAGGCTGCTGACCCGAGGAGCCCTGAGCCTTTCCCTGAACGACCCCGCCCCAGCACAGGAGCTCCTCCCAGGAGCTGCTTCTTCATAGTGCTCCTCTAGCTTGGGCCAGTTCAGTTCCGGGCAGAGCTCATTATTTATGCAACTGTCACCTGGGCAGTTGGTCGGAATGTCCTGGGTTCCGAGCCAGTTGGGCATCAAGCAGACTACTGGTCTTTCAGGATAGTAGGTGCTGGAGAAAGGAGTAGGGGACTTGGGAAGCTTACCTTCTGCAGGGCAATCTTCATTTGAGGCTAAAGCATTGCCTGTCAAATTGGAGGTGGACGTGGAGAGCCCAGAGTGAGCAGTGTTCTGTTCACTCTCTGGGGACAGCCTCTCCATCAGGAAAGCAACCACGACCACCCTCCTTCCCAACCACCACTGTGGAGCAGGAGAATTTGGGAAGAAGAGTGAGTGCTTCTCGGGCTCTCCATTCAGGCAATCAGCATGTAGGTGCTGGGGGTCAGGAGCATCTCGATCTTGAGAGAAGAACCCACCATGTTCTCAGCCTTCAAGTCAAGACGGCTCGGGGAAGTGTTTCTGGGCGAGTCGTTTTATCTCTATTTCGTGCCCAACCTCACCCTGAGTCACAAGGGGCAGCAGGTGTCAAGGAGCTAGGAACAGACTATTTCTCTAGAGTGCCTAAGAGATGGAGAGGCTGAGGCCTTGGGGAATCAGGCCATGCCTCCCTACAGCCTATCCTTTACCAAGTAAAGAACAAAGCACCTGTGCTGGCGGCCTTGCAGCTTCGGAGGAAGCTCGCTCTCATCTTCCTCCCTCATGCCGGGCACCTAGGCTGACATGAGGACATGAAACCACCCCCTCCACCCCAAGGAATATGTAAGGATAAGAATTTATTTTTGGGGCTGGTGAGATGGCTCAGTGGGTAAACGCACCCGACTGCTCTTCCAAAGGTCCAGAGTTCAAATCCCAGCAACCACATGGTGGCTCACAACCATCCGTAACGAGATCTGGCGCCCTCTTCTGGAGTGTCTGGAGTGTCTGAAGACAGCTACAGTGTACTTACATATAATAAATAAATAAATCTTTAAAAAAAAAAGAATTTATTTTTTTCTAGAACTAAGTGCACTCAGGACTCCCTAAGCACACTGGCTGTAGCAAGATGCTCTAATTCCCCCTCTTGAAGCTAATCTTGGAGTTCACTTATCCTAGCTCCTGTGCTTTTCTTAGTTGATTTTTTTTTTTCAAACAATCTCCATACTGGATTGGAAAAGCCAACCTCTGCCCTGCCCTGAGTGACTGCCTTCTTGTGAAGGCTACCACCGCAATAGGTCCTCCTAAACCTTTTGGATACAAACAACAAACCTAGAAAGTGCTTTTGGTGTGCTTCGGGCTCTGTGAGAAAAGAGCAGGCCCTGGGAACCGCATCTCCATCACAGAATAGGGACTAGACAGAGAGACTGGCTGGCTAAGCTCCTTTTCCAGACACACATGGCTTTTATCTCAGGCCATCAGGCACCAAACATCACCCCTCCCTGTGCCCTCCTAGCCGTTCACACTTACCCTATGGAAACAAGAGAACTTTCTGCACACTCTTTTTTTTGAGCATTTTAAAGGCCAAGGTAATAAGGTCAACTGGTGGTTTCTAGTCAGGTGGCTTCCTCCCACAGGCTGCGCAATACCCATCTCCAGTGTCCAACCTGGAAGTTGTAGCTATGTAGCTATCTCCCTCTGAGTTCAAACCTTCTCTCCAGGAGGGAGGAGAGTGGTTTATATGATTCAGGAAGTCAATGAAGCTTAGAGATCCGGTAACTCAGAAACTTCAGGAGTTTCACAAGTCTCCCACCCCCCAGGTTGTACAAGCAGCAGTGATCGCTTGAGAGGGGAACCCCCGTGGGGGAGGGCCTGACCACAGCCATAAACTGTGCAGGGAAGACTTGTGACCCACGCATGCTGGGGTGTGCTGTTCAGAGAGGTGTCATGTCCTTTGGGACACCCATGCTCCTGTGCATGACCACAACAAACTCATTGGTTCACAAAGCTACACTTGGGTGGAATTCCCAAGTGACTCCACCTCGGTCTCTGTAGAATCCAGTTCTTGGTTTTTTGGTTTTTTGTTTTGTTTTGTTTTTTTGGTTTTTTTTTTTTTTCTGCTGACACAAGAGCGACAACAGCTGGAGAAATGGCTTCATAGTTAAGAAGAGTCACTTCTCGTCGTGTGTTCCCTTCAATCCCCATACCAGGTTGGAAAAGCAGAGCTGTCCTACCCTGAGTTATTGCCTTCTCTGGAGGACACTGGTTCCCAGCAGCCATGAAAGGCAGTAACGCCATCTGGCCCCTGAGGTCATCCGTGCACATGTGACCCACACCAACACAAGACATATATGTGTAAATATATTTTTTTAAAGAGTCTTTCCTGTGGGTTGGACTTAAAATACGAGGAGGTGGGGGGCGGCGGGGGGGTGTTGCACATCAAACCTTGTTCTTTTGTCTTGAATTTGTCCATAAAATTCACATTTCAAAGGTGTGTGGTTTTCAAACAAGCACAACTTTGACAGTTTGCGCTCTGTGACGGGAGCTTTGGCCGTCTGCCCCTCTCCCTGCCTCATAGGCTTAGAAACCCTACGTCCCCCTTCCTTTGAATTTTCCTGTCACAACGTTTTATATAAATGGGGTTATAAGACTTTGGGAGGGGGTAGATGTGGGTGTGTGCATGCCACAAGCAAGCATTCGGGGACTCCCTTCTCTTTCCACCTCACTCTGGTGCATGACATAGGCTCAGTCTCTCTTGTCTTTTGCACCACAGTGTGCTCCCAGTCCCAGCTGGCTCAAGAGCAGATTCTGTGGTCTCTGAGTCTCTTCACAAAGACTGCTGTTTCTCTGAGTGGCTTCTGGGGACTTGAGACTGTAAGTAGGTGTTGCCTGCAAGCACTTTTGTAAGCTGAGCCATACTCCCCACCCTGGCTTCATTTAAACCCGAAAGACCCATGTCCAGAAGGCCTCGTTCACTGATGGATAGCAAGTTTTGGGCAGATTTGCACGGTTTTGTGCTTACCAGGTGTCTAACTGAAGTGAAATCTCCAGCTCTCGATTCTGAGGAAGGGTCAGGGGTATCACGAACTTTGGCATTTTTAAGTGAGGTAGGAGTCCCAAGGCATTCTTTTTGCATGTTGGTATTCCACTCCACAGGGCTACCCGTCATGGCTAATCTTGACCCATTGACTTGCAGAGTTTAGAGTCCCTGTGCAGACACACCTTGGGCCATGCCTGTGAGGGGTGGTCTAGATCAAGGCCTGCTGCGGCTCCCATTGCACGGGCTGGGGGCCCCAGTCTGAACCAAAAGGAGAAAGTGAGTTGAGCACCAGCATCCACCCCTTGTGTCTTGATTGTGGATGTGATGTGACCCGCACCACCTTGCCTTCCTAACTGTGACAGGCTGTATCCCCTAGAACTGCGAGGCAGAACTAGCCCCATTCTTTCCTAAATGGCTTTGGCGTCACAGTAATAAGACTGTAAAGTGACAGCATTTGTTTAAAAGGCTACTACTACTCAATGAGTGGCCTTGTCAGCCTTGCTGGGCTTGGTTTGAATGCACATTCCAGGACCTGGACCCATGCACATCTATCCTCGGGCCAACCTCGTTTAAAATTGGAAAGTGTGTGAGTCTCCAAGCCCATTTTTTTTTTCTTTTCTTTTCTACATTCTATCCTATGCATGAGTTTCTGCAACAGAGATGTTGCTGGCTGGGGCTCCTTTGTTTGATCCGGATGGAAACCATGGGTAAGAGGGAGAAGCAAGGAGCAGCAGGCAGCTGGGGAGCTGCTAGCAGAGGCGCTCTGTGGGTGTCCCTGTGTTCCTTCGCACCTTGGGTATTGGGAGGCCAGCTTCCCCATGCCAGTCAATTTCAACTATCAACTGCTTGTTACCTAGGAAGCTTGTTACCTGGGAAGCAATAAGGTACATGAGGTTGGCCTGTGGGCATGTCCATTCGGTACTGTCTTGTTAATAAGCCTTGATGTAAGAAGTTGGAGCCCACTGTGGGTGGTGCTATCCCCTAGGCAAGTGCCCCTGAACTAGGAAGAATGCTAGCTAAGCAAGCAGGCAGGCAGGCAGCACCGTACATTCTGCTCCTGGCTTTTAACTGGGGTGGGCAAGAGGCTTTGAGTTGGTTTGTTTACTTCCTCTCAGTTGATGGGACTAAGTAAGACCCCAGAAGTATAACCCAAATAAACCCGGTTTCTCTCCAAACGTTGCTCTTGGTCAGGATGTTTTATCACAGCAACAGAAAGGAAACTAGGAAAGCATGTAAGAAAGAGCTACCCAGCTCTCCAGCTTGTCCAACCAGCCTGCCTTTGGGCTCCCAGCAAGCACCAGGGCTGGGACTCTTGGTCTTTGAAGTTTGACAGCTCTCTGGGTCCGTGGTTTCTCTTACATGGGTGGTCTTCTGCACCTTTTCAGTCTGGGTTATCTACCCTGTTGTCCCGTTGTCTCCTGTTCTGCTTTCTCCGGCCGATGGGAGCTTTCAGATAACCCCTTGTTGCTAGGGCTCCACCCACAGCAGCTGTCTGTTTTCCAGGGGTTGCTGCTGCGGCCGGCTAAGCTCATCCCACAGGTTGGAGAGCCACTCCATCCCGGGAAGAAAGACCAACACAGAGAATGCAACAGACAGACAAGTAGCCTGAGAACAAACACACTGGAGAACCTGAAAGCAAGGGTCACGAAAGCAGATGGGAGCGGGCCGGGGCGCACAGGAGAAGTAACAGGGGTGCCGGGGGCGGGGATGGGGTGGGACAGAGAACACAAAAGCAGCAGCCACAGAGAAGGAAGTTCAGGCACAGAGAGAGGGAGAATAAACCCGCTGCAGCCTTTATTAGAATAGACAAACAGCTCCTGGTGGACTGGGAGGCGACCCTGAGCTGGGTGTCAGTCAGTCCAGGAGACTCTGGGTCAGAGATTTTTCCGGCCCCCAGGTCCCTTACCTTTCTGATGAACCGCTTAGCCTTCCTCCCTTGGGCAAGCTCTTTTCTTGCTTTGGACGGTTTCCTCTTCCAGACGGGCTGTTAGGACTTCGCAATGGTTGCAAACTTGGGATGGGAAGCTACTGGGAACAGCAAGGAGAGCCTCATCAGAGGGGCCCGACCCTACTTTCTGAATCTGGCTAAGGTCCCCCTGGGACACCACTGCAGCGGCCCTCCCAAACCCTGCTCCCCCTCCCGCCGTCAGAGGTCTCTCTCCATGGTGGCGGCTCTCCTGTCAGCTGCTGGAGTCTCCTACTCGTCTGCCGCGATGCCCGCTCCACTCAAAGATGGCTTTCACACATGAGCAAAGAACCAGGAAGGTGGGCCACTCAGTGATATGCACTAGGACCCGAGTCAGGTCACCAGAGTCCAAGAGGCAGAGCCGGGCGGACGGGGCCTCCAGTGCTTGTAATCCTAGCACTAGGGGAGCAGGGCGGGTGCAGGTTCGGTCTTGCCAGTCCAAGCCTGCTGAGTGAATCTTAAGTCAGGCCAACAAGAAACATTGTCTCAAAAAGAACAAAGGCAAACGCCTCACCCCCACCTCTGGACTCTGGAACGCTACCCCGGAGATTGTGCTCCGACTTCTACGTGCTTTGGGCCCATATGTGCATCCAAAGGCACAGACAGAGATAAAGAGGTCCCTGGATTTCCACCCTGGCTGGACTAACTGCATTCCCACCAGTCCTGCGTCCGGACTCCCGCCCCTTTCTTCACCCTCTTCCCAGAATTAGAACCAAGAACAAGAATACCAGGTGACACTGCTTTCCCCAACCCCCAGTGGGGGAGCTGCAAGGCACACGCAAGGTCGTAATGACAGATCGCTGGCCAGGTGCGAGGTGCCACCTGCCTGCCTGCCTGCGAAGTAGAGGCAGGAGGATCAGAAATTCAAGGTCATCCTCAAGCATAGAGCGAGTTCGAGACCAGCCTGGGCCGGAGGCCTTGCCAAAAGGAAGAGGTGGGGAAAAAAGAAAAAAGTGGTGGGTATTATTAGTCAGCATCTGAGATATCAAATCGGGAAGGTGACAGAGTCGGATGGGCGTCACCATACTGTGGGTAATGAGCCAGACAGGGGGGTGGGGGTGGGGGTGGGAACTTGAGCCCCTGGGGAATGAGTGTTATGTTTGTGAGCCCTACCTACGGGCGTATACCACCAGAGCAGAAGGTGAGGGTGGTGGATGGGAGAGGTCGGGCAGAAGCGGCAAGGGGAAGGGAGAGAGTGAATGTAGTCAAAAAGTTCAGGGTGCACTTGAGAGGGATATTTTGGTGCACAGACACTAATAAAGGGAAAAAAGACCCCTGGGGAGAGAGACGTCATTTATCGGGCTCAGTGGGATGGGTATGGCACAGGGCAGTGCCCCCCTCCCCCACTGGCTCACGGTGAGCCAAACGTGTTCTTCTGGGCGGGAAGTGGGTGGGGGGAAATTCACTGAGGCTCAATGGGAGCCCCAAACCCAGCAAGAGGGAGGTGTCTGGACCTCACATCAGGTGCCAGAATGGAGTCTCCCCTCAGCCACACCACAGCGATGGCGTGTGCCACTCCCCACTTTACCAAGAGGTCTGTGGGCACTCCCAACAGTGATGTGGGCAGAAGGGGAATCTGGCCACTTGCTTGCCCCACAGTCCTTTGCTCCAGGTCGCTGGGGGTACCAGAGGAAAGTCTAGAAGATGGGAGTTGGAATGCTCCCACCTCTCTCTCTCTCTCTCTTTCTTACTGTGGGCAAAGGGACACCAGGAGTGCTCATGGCTGGAACTCCCCGATGGTGCCTTAGGCACTGGTGCAGAGTGTCCAATGTCTGTCCAGCACACTAGGGAGAGGAGGCGGGTCTCTCCAGGGAGTCTGAAGAGGCAGATGGGAAGTTTTTCAGAAATGTGCTGAATCTGTATCAATTGAGGCCAGTGTGGTGTCTAAACAATTGTATCCAGCTACTCCTGCATTTCTCTCTCTCTTTTTTAAACCTGTGATTGATTCTAAGCCTTCGTATGCAGAAAACTGTGCACATTCGATGTCTACTTATTGCTGAGTTTGGACATGTGGATGCCCTGTCATCCTGCCAACACCTTGAGGATACCTTACCATGTCCATAGCAATAGCTCTATTGCTGTGAGGAGCCGCCATGACCAAGGCAACTCTTATGAAAGAAAGCCTTTAATTGAGGACTCTATTGAGTGTCAGAGGTTTAGTCGTGACTACCACTGCAGGGAAGCAGGCAGGCACAGCACTAGAGCAGTAGCCCAGAGTTTTTTTTTTTTTTTTTTTTTTTTTACATCCCGATCCACAGGCAGCAGGTCGAGGCACTGGGGCTGGCATGGGATTTTGAAACCCCAAAGCTCAGTTCCCAGTAATATACAGACTCCGACAAAGCCACACCTCCAAATCCTTGCAAGCTGTTCTCCCAACTTGGGTCCAGCCGCACCACCGCCCCCAACAACCCACATGTCCCTACTCCACTTTTCTCCTGTGTGTGTAAACCCAGGGGCTTGTGCTTACTGAGCAAGCTCCTCCCACTGAGCGCTGCACCCACCCACCCACCCTTATTATTTTGAGGCAGGCAAAGGTGGGGGTGGGGCGGTGAAGTGGGAGTGTGGTTTTCCACACCTCAAAGGTGGAGGTCAGAAGCCAATTTACAGGAGTCTGTTCTCTCCTTCCACCAAGTGGGATCGCAGAATTGAACTCAGGTTTTCAGACTTAGCCACAGACACCTTATGTGCTGAGCCATCTCACCAGCCCACAGAAAGCTTTTTTTTTTTTTTTTTAAATGAACAATTAGCCCTACCTACCTATAAGAAAAGTGCGTCTGAAAATCTAATTTCAGTGCCACTGTTTGGTTTTTGAACCCCCGTCATCCATCCCAGTCCTCGGTCATTAAACAAGGAAGGTGATCCTAGAAATTTCAGCGTCTCTCCTAAAATGCGTAGATATCTTAGCCCCCAAATCCCCGTCTCCAACTGTCTTCCCAGACCGTGTACCCAGACGGCACACGGATAGAAACAACCCAAGCCAGGGCTGTAGAGATGGCGCTGTCTGTATTTTTGTTTTACAAAGAAATTTATAGCTGGGGCTAGGGAGATGCCTCACTCGTTCAGAGAGCTCGGGGCTGCTAGTAAAGGATTCGATTCCCAGCGCCGGCATGAAAGCTCACTCATGTGACTCCAGTTGCAGAGGATCTCACGCCCTCTCCTGGCCTGTGTAGGTACTGCCTGCACATGGGGCACAGGCACCTGCCGGCAGAGCATAAAGAACTTTTATATTTAATACTAGAACACGTATTTTACCCACATTCCTCCCACCTCATCTCTTGTTTTCAGATATTCTGAGTCTATTTTTGCTCAGTAGTGAGGAAGTGACGTTGTTGATAAATTATAATTATCTAAGTACAAACTCAATTCCAGAGGAACTTAGCCAATTAGTTTTTCAACCACTTAGAAATGATGGGACATGTTTGAGGTATAGATTTTTTTTTTACATATACAGAAAAGCAATTGCTACATAAAATAATCCACATGCCCACCATCCCCGCCTCACCTCGTCAAACCAGCAGCATACCATATAGAAAATGTATATTGTTTTCATTTGCTTCTTTGATGTCATACCCAATAAATTGCCAAACAAGGGCCATTAAAAAAAACTCTACCCGTGCTTGCTTCCTAATTTTCAGTGTTACATTTAAATTTTCATCTTTCGGGTTCCGTTTTTAGGCATAGGATGAAGTACAGGTCCAGCTCAGGTCTGTTGTATACGAACATCTCCACCGAGGAGATTGTCTGTTGGAAAGACGTATCGATTCCTCTAATGAATAGTCAAAATCTCTCTTTTTAAAAAAATGCAAATTAGCCATGGGTAGGTAAGTTTACTGCTAAGCCCTGTGATAACCCCACTGATATGTGTGCCCATACGGAGTATACCACTTCAGTGTTTGCAGATGAAGCTTGGCTGAAGCACTTAGATTGGGTCGTGTAAATCCTCGGTGCTTGCTGGGCTTCTGTCACTAACTAAATACCTAAGGGAGAAATCACCTGGAAAAGAGGAAAGACTGATTTTGGCTCTGGGTTTTGGAGGTGTCAGCCCCACTGCTTTGGGGTTGCCTAAAAGCCATGGTCATGTAATGGGGTAAAACTGGGTCAGGGGCGGGGAGGAGAGACACTGGCATCTCGCAAAATGTTCCTTTGGGAAGTAATTGGATCCAAACGGTATTACCTGACAACTTTAGTTGATTTCTCTGTGTGTGAGCTTTATGCTCATTCATGTGCACACATGTGTAAGCAGACATGTGGAGGCATGTATGGGTTGACCTTAGGTCTCTTCCTCAACCCAATTTGAAGCTGGGTCCTTTCACTGTATATAGCAAGCTCTCTATAGACTGGGCTGTCTCTGTTTGCAGAAACACTGCCCCCATTCCTCCCCCTACACACAACATAATTTTATGTTACGATTCTGCTGATTATTTTGAATTACTTGTAAATCTGTATGGTTATTAAGGTTGGCTTTTTTTTTTTTAAATCAAGACTGAATAGTGTTCCATTGTGAATAAATATGTGGCACAATTACTGTTTGGTTCATCTATTGACAACAGTCTGTTGTTTTGAATCCACAGCACTGTGCCCTCTAGGCTATGCAGCATCCCCCAACTCAGCAATAGAATTTAGATGAAAAAGTTTGTCTTAGTTAGGGTTTTATTGTTGTGAAGGGAAACCTTGGACAAGGTTTAACTGGGGCATTTAACTGGGGCTGGCTTACAGTTTCAGAGGTTCAGTCCATCATCGTCATAGCAGGAAGCATGGCATTATGCAAACAGGCATGGTGCTGGAGAAGGACCTGGGAGTTCTACATCTTGATCCACAGAGAGTGGGAAGGAGACTGTCTTCTGCAGGCAGCCACGAGGAGGGTCTATCTCTGGAACAGAGCTTCTTTGTGCTGTCGGAAAATGCTTCCCAGATTTCACCTCAGTGATGCTGGTCTCTTCTTAATCATTGCTAATTTCTTAGCTCCAGCTAACCAGCATCAATTGTCCCAGCTGCCCCCTCTATTCTTGACTCTAAAGCCAAAGTCACGTGGCCAAAGTTGCGGAGTTCCGCTGCTTGCTGAGGCTGGGGCATGGCCCACTTGTTCTTTTCTGTTTTTCTAACTCCTTCACTGCTTCAGATTGTCTGTCCTGGAATTTGCTTTGTAGACTGACCTTGAACTCTGCATGCTCCTGTCTCCTGAATGCTGTGATTAAAGGCGTGCACTACCATGCCTGGATTTAGGCCTTTCTTTACCTGAAACTTGCTCTATACCAGGCTCGTCTTAAACTCAAAAGATCTGCTTGCCTCTGTCTTCTGGGATTAAAGGCACAAACCATCACCCCTGGACCTTTCTTTAATTCCTCCTTTTCATGAGATCTTTAGAAGTTCTAGATTGTAGTTCATTTCAGAGGTAGTCAAGTTGGCAACCAAGGATTAGCACCACAACATTGTATTTGATGTTTAGACCCCTCCGGAAGTTCCTGGCTAACGATTAGGCATTGCCTTCTCTTTTACTGTGAGCCCTTAACCTCAGCAAAAGTTGGTAGTGTGTCAGACTTCCTTGGCTGGGGGGTGGGGAGGGTCACTCCCAAGTACTTTGCTCTTTGGGATGCTCCTGGGGATGGAATTGGTTTTTTGTTTTGTTTTGTTTTTTCTGAATCGCCTATTTACCAACATAACTAGATGTCTGCACATAGCCTGCTGCGTGCCACTTGAGGTTGAGATGTGTGAGAGTGGTTGAGTGCACTGGTGGGTGGGTGCGTGCCACGGAGAAGTCCCACACCTCAACCAAGGTCATGAGGTCTCGAGGAATTGTCACTAGAGTGTCAGGTGACCAGGCTGGCATGCCACTGTGCTTGTTGTCCCTAAGCCTGAGTGCCTGAGCACAGGCGCACCATCTGCAGCGAGGACCCTAGAAAGTACACATTGGCTCTGCAGCTGAAGCCAAAGGCAGAGCAGCTCACCTGGACAGTGGAGATCCCTGGGCCTGCAAGTGCCACGCCAGAGGTGCCAACCCTGGACTCTGCTGTTTGGAGCAGGTCACTCTGGGATCCCTGGGGGGGTCTCCAGGAGCTGCAAGGGCAGGATTCCCTCTGATACCTGTGCATGACCACACCCCCATCTGTTCTCACTGACACTTACCCTGGGAGACTCTTTCTCCCCCATTGTGTTATCTGTCTCTTAGGAGATGGCCAGGAGAGGTGATGGCTGAGTCTAGAGACCTTCCTGCGCAGAAGTCTACGGACTAGAAAACTCCCAAGACCCCTCCCCTACCCCAATGCTGATGGTGGAAGTCAGTGACAAGAGCGAATGGGCCAGGTAGGGGTGGCAGACGGGATGTTTGTGTCGGGGTGGAGACACCAGGTGGATGTTTTATGAGCAGCAGTCACGGTCAGGCAATGGCTCTGGGTGCTCACAGAGACCCTTCCTGCTAACAGATCATGAAGGCTCAGGTACTCTTGGACTTCAAGAGTGTATGCCATCTACCATAATAAAAGCTGTGTCTTCTTTCTGAGGGAAGCAGTTTCCAGGCAACACACACACACACACACACACACACACATATACACACACATACACATGCTTCCCACGCAAGTCGCTTCCTTTGCAAGCTGCCATCAAAAGGTGTTTACAGGTTTGGCTGGCTGACTCATGCCATTGCCAATGCAGCAGAGGGGAAAGGGTAGGTCGTGAAGGCCTCTGAGTCTATTTTCCATTACTCTAATGGAATGTCCAAGGCTTGGTAACTTCTTAAGAGCCACCAGGATTGAGGTGTGACCAACCACCCACCCTGGTGACTCTTGCCCACCATTCCCTGGTGGGTTTCCACTCTCTTAAGACCTCACAGTGAGAGTTAAATGGTCCAGAGACTAACCCCAAACAGTGCCCTCCTCACCCCACCCCTCACCCTCACCACCTGTACACCAGCCATCTCTTCAGGCATTCCCTAGCCACAGGCTGCTTTAGGAATCACTGGTCAGGGCTGGCTAGCTCTCAGTACAGAGCAGTGCTTCCTTCAGTGGCCCCCTGCCCAGGTTCCAGGGCAGCACCTGGTCCCTTCAATCACCCGAGCAGATAATTTAAGTCAACCTTTGCAGCCAGGCCTTGTCAAGAATGTCTTTGGGGGAGGGGAGCAGGAGAAGACTCAAGTCAGCTACTGTTGGTGTCCCCACTTGTGAGACAGTTGAACAGGGTCTGAGAAACCACCTGTGGAGAGAATGGAGGACAAGAAACACAAAGAATGGACAGCAAGTCAAAAAATTCTGATCAAGCTGACAAACTTTATTTTTCCCAGGCAGGTTTTATATCCAATAGAAGCAGGATATGGGGAGGGGGATGACGCAGAATCGCTTTGTTTCTGGGGAAATGCACCTGTTCCCAAAAGCAGGATATTTGCTAGGAAAAAAGTTCAGTAGGAGGAACAGAACAGAATGGGTTGCTAGGTACCTGTCCACAAGATCTATAGCTATTTGTTCTTAACTGGGGGTAGTACTTTCCTACAGAGGCCTCAACTTTTCCCACAGAAATCTCAACTATGATAGTCCTTTTCCACTAAGGGCAAGACTTTGTAAGCAAGCACTTATGGCTGAAAAGGCAGTTAACATTCAAACAAGCTCACTCTCAACATGTTGGGGAGGGGCCCAGTGGGACACTTCATTTAAGAGTCTTTGATGTGAAGACTAGTGGCTACTGATGAGTCTGTCTGTTGGTTCCCTGGCTGGTCTACCCTATTTGGGAGCGGGGCAGGGGTGGGGAGTGGGAGGAGTCCTCTCAGAACTCATTCCATGGTACCCCTGGTCTGCAGGTGCCCTTTCGGCTGGAGTCACCCTGAGAACTGAAGCCCGCTCATAGGCCACTGTTTGCTGAGCTGCATATGAAAGTGCCACGAGCTAATTAAGTAAGCAGGCAGGTGCACGGTGGTTCTGCTAATGTCTTGGGGGTGGGGTGGGATCTGAGCTCACTAATTTCACGAAAATAAAAGGGTTAAAAATGTTGCAAAGTACTGGCACCATGTGTCTACCAGGCAAAGCTGTGTGGTACACATCACATGCATGGCTGAGTGCCATGCAGAGCCTGTGCCACTCCAAAATTCACTGGGATTAAGGGGTTGTACTGTAGGGCACTTTCCTGGAAAGCACCAGGTCCTGGGGTTAGTGCCCAGCACCGAATAAAGGAAAGAATGAATTGTTTTATAGCTTGATTGTGGGTGTGTCCCATGTAGACTCATGTGTTAAATACCCAGTCCCCAGCTGGTGACACATTTTTGGAGGTTATGAGAGCTTTGAGATGTGGTCCCTGCTCAAAGGCCCAAGACAACAGGAATGGGGACCCTAGAAGGTTCTATCCCTGCCCTGGTTCCAGATCAGCCAGTTGAGAAGTGTGGCCCGTCACCTCCTGCTGCCAAGGATCAGGCCACTCAGCTGACCAAGCCTCCCAACCCACGATGGGCCCTCTGTGGGTTGTGACAAAACAAATCCTCCTTCCACTAGTCAGGGCCATGTGGCAGCCTGGTTGGTGGCTGTGTGTGAAATGTGTTACTGATGCTATGAAGCTCTGGGCTTGAATAGGCTGAGCACCCCCAGGAGCCCATGCAGGAGAGCATCTGTCACACTAATCAAGAGGCCACAGAAGCAATACCAGAACAATCGATCATGACCATAGAAAAGGACCCAGGAGCCTAACTGTGGTGCCAGTCTGTTCTTAGGGCAGGCTTTGTATAGGAAAGTCCTGGTTCAGAAGTTTGGAAGGTGGGGGGCCAGTACTACAGGTTAAGCTAACGAGACAAAGTATCATGCTGACTTTTGAGCTGATCAGTCCGAATGAGGTGAGAGGGGTGGCAGATGGGTGATGAACCGGAGTTTCAGAGCATTGAGATTCCAAAGCACAAGTAATACTGTTATGACCTTTTAGGAGAATTGTGAGACGCCCAACTCGCCAGCAGGAAAGACGCCACAGCAGGATCCTTCTGCAACACGTTTATTGGGAGAGCATTGACTGCGTAGGTGAAAGACCCCGAGCCCCAGAACTGGCGCTGCTTATATAGGCCTAGGAGAGGCATGTCTATACCTGATTGGTTATGCTTTCAGTACCTCATTTACATGCCTCGTGCCAGGCAGTGACTCGGCAAAAAACTCTATGGCACATGCGCACATTGGTTGTTTACCCATATTCATGGACATCGGCTTATTGAAACCAGCGCCATTTTGTAATGGCGTTTGCGGCTTCCCACATCTCCCCCTTTCTATTTTAATAAAATGATGCTGGACTAGGTCTGTGTAATTATGTCCATCCGCTGTGGCTCCTGTTTTAGGTCGTTCCTCTGTATCACAGCCCTACCCATCACAAGGTAACCCTATCACCACCAGGCCCCGTGTCTTAGGTTGGTCTGTGCATGAGGAAAGTTGCCCATCTTTGGATACCGCGGCACTGTGTGACAGTAACTGCTAAATGACCTAGGGCGAACTCTACAAAAGAGGCCAGCCAAGTTTTAAAGAAATGAATTAGCGGGGAAATCATGATCACCCTACCGCGTGCAATGAGGAAACCTCAGTGATGTGCAAGGGCTGATCAATGATTGTTGAGTCTCTCTCATCCCAGTGCAATGGACCCATAAATCTGTGGGGTGCAAGAGCAGAGGACTCAGATGCCAACTAATTCTTGAGCATAGATAACCAAACTTCAGGGGAGGCGCCATTTTCAATGGCTAAAAGTGCCTGAGTTATAATCACCTTGTCACGTTTTTGTTGGGTTATGACTTTGCAAACCAACCAAAGCATGAACACCAGTCCACAGCATATGGCAGCACAAAAAAAAAAAAAAAAATTACTCCCACCCATTCCTTAAAGTAAGAAAATGCAGAGGTAAGCCAAGAGGTAAAGTCTCCAAGGGTCACTAGTTCCACTCTGGTTCCATTAAGGTTCAGGATCTGTATCTACAGCTTCGTCTGCAACCTTTCCAGCTCCTGAGACCAGTTCTCCTTCAGATAATTCGATAAATCTGTACTTTTAATGAAAGAATTGTTAATATACCTAGCGGGAGTAATGCACACATGCGAAGTCGATGCTACACAACTCATTTGTATGACATCCATCATCTGTTCCATGTTATGTTGTAAAATATCTACTCTTTGAATCACTAACATTAATCCTGAAGTGATATGAGAATCCACCCTTTGCAGGGTAAGCAATGCCTCAGACGTTTTTTCTGTTATCTGACTTATGGTGTCAGCAGTATTAACTTGATTGGCCATAGCAATTCCCGCAGTAACCGCTGATGCTGCGGACACTGCAATGGCAGTAACAATGGCAGCTGTGATTCCAAAATCTCTCTTCTGCCGAACAAGACTCATGATTGGGAGCTTCTCTGGATCTGCCTCAACAGGCACAGGGACAAAGATTGGCAAATGTACCACTAAGGCTAAGAAATTAGTTCCATTCCAGCAATGTGTCAAAAAACAAGTGACATTTGTACATTCTAACCATTCTGTATTATTTTGAAATTCAGCCAATATAAAGAAAAATGGGGGATTGACACAGACTTCTACTGGAGAAGTAGTCATATTTCTGATAACTCTATTAGATGTCACATTATATAAATGAGCAGAGATATTGAAAAGTGTGGCAGAAACATTCAACATCAAAGGTTCCAGTCAGCAGTGCAAAGGCTGACAAACTGGTACTAGCACCTGCCTCATTACTTAAAATCCTTTGGTAATATGGCCAAATATTTTCTTTTCCTGCAGCATCTCCTTTATCATTCATTACAGCAAAATCCAATGGTGGTGACAAAACAAAAACCCTTTGCTATTTCTTTCCGAGGAAAAACATTTGATTGACAAGGTGAAAAAACTATAGGAAATGCAAGGTCCGGATGGCACCAAGGCACACTGCGTATAGCAGTAGCATTGGCAACAGGCCATCATGATCTTTTGGGAATAGTCACATTTCCCTTTATCATAATAGTGGTGATGTTTATAGGTGAAGTTACATTATTTCCAACATCACCTGAGCCTGATTGTGCTCCTTGGACAACTTGTGTTAAACATTAAATAACACTCCAGAGCTCACTTTATTTTGGTAAATGGGATCTTCCCAATTAGAGATAATCTTTTTCTTTAAAAATATACAGGGTGTAAAAGGTTTATCCACATTATGCACAAAGCATAGTGTATAATTTAAATGAAAACTCGTACTATACACCCGTGGCTCTTGAGGAGTTTGTTGTGCACAAGGCACATCCAAAAAACATTCAGTTGCAAAAAACAAAGGCAAGGTAGAAGAATTGGAATGTACCGGTAAAGGTACTGGCCATGATCTCACTACAGCCCACAAAGGTATACTTATCCCGGTCTCAATCATCAGGAGTAAGAATAGCAGGATCATCTTGGGGTTCATCTTGCTCTTTCACGGTCCTTGTCAGTCGCGTCGGAACCCAAAGTGGATTATCTTTACCCTGTGGAAAAACACAAATAGCTCCCCTGGATCTGATTAATATGGCATCCGGGCCATACCATTTATTATCAAGGACATTTTTCCATTTGACCATTTCATTGGACGGTTGAGGCCATTGTCCGTGCCTTTCGGCTGGTGACCTTCCAGCATCATCCAATTTTTAAAAATTAAGAATATTCCTTTTGTTTGCGCCATCAAAAACTGCAGCAGCCAGTCCTGCATTTGAAAGGGGTCCTCCTATTTCTCTACAGGCTTTCATCCATGTCTGTAGTCCTTTCCCTTTCCAAGGTGTGATAGCATTTCTGCATTCCTTGGTACATTGCTCATAAACTAATTGTTCAATTAACGGCATTGCAGCCTCAGAATCATTAAATATGCATCCTGCTGCTTCCATCATGTGAGCCACAAATTCAGAGAACGGCTGATTAGCTTCCTGAATAATTTTTGTCAGATTACCAGATACCTCTCCTCAATTAGGCAATGCTTTCCAAGCTTTCACTGCTGCCTGATTGATCTGGTCATAGACTTGCACTGGGTATCCTAATTGATTGTTTGTCCACATACCCTGACCTGTAAGCATCTCAAAGCTCCATGCTTGTTGCCCTGCAGCGGCATTAGCACGGGCCTGACTCAAACACAGATCGTGCCATATAGACTTCCAGTCTAGATACTGTCCCATCGTAAGACATGCCTTTACCACACTCATCCAATCAGAAGGAGTCATGGCATGGTGAGCCAGTCTATCAATTTGGGACTGAGTAAAAGAGGCTCCATAAGTCCTTACTGACTCTGCTAAATCTTTCACTTGTTTATGCGATATTGGGTCATAATATCGCTGTTGAGCTTGATCCTGAAAAACAGGAAAAGCCTGACATATTTTACGCAACCTTTTAGGGGTGCAAAAAGAGTGGCCACTGCCAATTGTTTTCTTTTCTGTTTAAGGCGGAGGTGGTGGGGGAGCCGTTGTACTCCTCCCTACGGGCCCATATCTCTCTGCCTCATACTCTGCATCAGCCTCCTCCAAATCTTCCTCCTCCCCTGCTGATAATTCCGAGCCCTCCAAGCTAGATAATTCTAGTAACTTAAAGTCCTCGAGAAGAGGGTAAATTGACTTAATTTTTTGTTCTTCATTTTTTATATTATATCTTTATATTTTATATTATCTTTTGTATCTTTATATTTTAGTTTGTTTTCTTTTTCTCTTTTTATATCTTTTATATTACTTATTTTTCTGCGCACACCTTCTTTTTCATATCTCTCTGTTTCTGACATACTCTCCTGGTGTCCTGTAAAACTCGCTGCCCTTCCTAAACAACTGGCTCACATTTCTTGTCCTGGATGCAAGCCTTAATCAGCTTCCATAACGGCCTTGTTCCTGCTTTTACTTTCCCTTCTGCCTCCTCTCTCGCTATATCTCTCCCTAACTTTTCCCAACTAGGTAGCGTCAGCGACCCAGTGGGGGCAAACCAAGGAGCAAGTCTATTTCGTTTAAGAACCCTCTCACTGTACTTTCAGAAATCTTTAAACCTCGTTCTTTGAGCAAGGCTTGCACCGGCCCCACTAACAGCGTAGACTGGCCAGTACCCATACTCGTCCTGGACTGAAGCGTCCTTGAGATACTCACTTATCTATGTGAGATTCTTAGCCCCAAGGTCGATCCACGAGTTTATCTATACTCGCTTTATGATCTTATGTGTCTGCCGAGCTACTCCCAGCAGATACACTTGTGTCCAGGGTGATGAAAATTAAGGCAATAGCATAATATCAAGGCAAGAAAGAAAGCAAGCAACACAACCCCAGCGACAATTACCGGATCTATTCCGTAGGAAAGCATACCTCTCAGAGACTTACATTAATTTCTTTTTACTTACCAGTACCCCTGTTCCCCAGCTGAAGAGTTCTGAATCCATGCAGTTGAATCCTTCTCAACAGACTTCTTTATGGGAACACTTCATTAACCGCTCAATCCCCGTGATGCAGTTCTGAATCCTCCCTGTAACAGGGGGTCTTCGCTCATGCCTGAAGATGTTACGTCCCGGGTCTCGGCACCACTTTGTGAGATGCCTGACTCTCCAGCAAGAAAGATGCCACAGCAGGATCCTTCTGCAACATGTTTATTGGGAGAGCATTGACTGCATAGGCGAAAGACCCCGAGCCCCAGAACTGGCACTGCTTATCTAGGCCTAGGAGAGGCATGTCTATACCTGATTGGTTATGCTTTCAGTACCTCATTTACATGCCTCGTGCCAGGCAGTGACTCGTTAAAAAACTCTATGGCACATGCGCACATTGGTTGTTTACCCATATTCATGGGCGTTGGCTTATTGAAACCAGCGCCATCTTGTAATGGCGTTTGCGGCTTCCCACAGAGAATTTTTCAGTGTCAGCTATGGACAATTACTTCTGGGGAGCCAAGTCTGAGAACTTGAACTTAATTTCACCTTTTGAGCAAAAGGAAGAATGGATACAAAATGGCTATAGGTATTTTAAAAGGAGCGGGCCTTAACAAGTTTGATGCCCATGTAGCAATGCAGACCTATATATATCCCTGGCTAGCCAGAAGGAGCTCAGGTGAGACACCATCTTGGACAAGGAAAACATCCGGAATTGCCTGGCCTCTTCGTGTATATGCATGCATTTAGCCGTCCAGCGGCCATGGATAACCGGGTTCACCTGGAAGGAAATCTGGGGATGGACGGGGAGATTGGACAAGGGAAATAATGAGCCAAGACAAAGTTCTCCGATCAAGGCTCAATATATTCCTATTCCCCACTTTGCCCAGATCTCCTCAGGAAGACAAGCTCAGCTGCTTATTAGCAGGTAGTGGCTTCTTGTAGGAAGCTGCAGAAGTGGCAGGACAATAGACTTCACCTAGGTTGGAAGACTCCACCCTAGGTGGGCTAGCTGTGACAGAACAAGGTCTGATTCTGCCAGCTCAAGGTTGGGGGAAGGGTGGGCACACACACACACACACAGCATAGAGACCCATGCACATTGACTCGCCTCCACCTCCTGTGCACGCACCTGTATGTGCAGGTATGCATGGGCACACAAAGAAGTGGCAGTCATCCCAAGGTCACTCCAGAGAGTAACTCTACACTGCTGTGCAGCTGACAGTATGAGCCCCTGGAAGCCCAGGCTGTGACCCAATCTTGTGTCATTTGTCCCACTGACAACTTTGTAAAGTAGGTCTTCGTACAAGAGCACAGGGCCAAAGCAGAAGTGGTCTGCAGGCGCCAACAAGATAGAAGCACCTGCTAGACACAACCCACACCCATGGATTTTCCACTGGAAAATAACTTAGATAACATAGTGATGCTTTCAGGATCAGGACAGGAGATCCTGGGATTTATCTGTAGCAACCGCAACCAACTTGGGGGGGAGGGGGAGTGGCGCCCTGTCACAGCATGCTATGACAATACTTCTAGCTGACTATTTCTTCTTCTCCTACTTCTTCCTGTCCCTCCCCCTCCCCTCCCCCTCCCTTCCCCCTCCCCTTCTCTTCTTCTTCCTTCTTCTTCTTCTTCTTCTTCTTCTTCTTCTTCTTCTTCTTCTTCTTCTTCTTCTTCTTCTTCTTCTTCTTCTTCTTCTTCTCATTGTTGTGACAAAATACAAAATCAGCTTGAAGGAGGAGGGGCTTCTTCTGGGTTACAGTCTGAGGGGACACAGTCTTCTATGGAGACAAAACTGTGAGATGAGTTGTTTCGTTTTGTCCACAGTCGGAAAGCAGAGAGTTATAAATGTAGACACTCAGCTTGCTTCCCCATCCCTTCTTTAAGTTATTGTTTATGTGTGAGTGTTTTGCCTGCATGTGTGCCTGTGCACCGCAGGTGTGCGGTGCCCACAAGGGCCAGACAGGGAGCTGGACCCTCTGATGCTGGAGTTAGATGGTTGTGAGCTGCTGTGTGGGTGTGGGGGATCAAACTCGGTTCCTCTGCAAGAGCAGCCAGTGCTCTTAACTGCAGGGCCATCTCTCCAGCCCCCACCCCCTTTTTGTTTTTTCATTCATTCTGGGGCATTAGCCCATGAGATCCACAGGTAAACCTATCTGGAAACACCCTCTTGGACCCAGTCAAAGTGGTGTCTCCTAGGTGATTTCAGCTGCTCCTCTCCAGTAAGCTAACTAATGGTTGGTCATCACAGGACACAATACTGATGAGCCCAGAAGAGGGGTCACACAGGCAGCAGCATGAGGATGCTTGAACGGGTGCTTTCTGAATGTTTACCGGGAGACAGAGCTTTAACAGAGCCACATTTCTAATGTGGACCATGTGGTGATGGTGATGACCAGTGTGGCCAGAACAGAAATCTAAAGGATGCTTGGGGTCTTGTGGCTTCAGCAGAATTATCTTCCCTCACCCAAGGTGGCCATGGTGAAGGGGGTGGCTCAAGGGAGGCACCTCCTCTCCCCCCACCCCCCACCCCCTTCCAGGCCTGCCTAGCCTGACTCTTTGTATTGCCCAGCAGGGAGAGCAGCAGCTTCCTGCTCCACCTCCAAAGCCTCAGTAGTAGACATCCCTAGATAGCCTCAAGGCTACACAGACCAGTGACTTTCTTCATGCTTTCCCCAGAAAGCGGTCCAGGAGCCCGTGACCCTGCAGCCAAGCCTGTGTGATGAGGTCTCTCTAGGGTGTGTTGCTCCAATGCTCCGACCCAGCAGAGGGCGGGGCGGGGCGGGGCGGGGCGGGGCGGGGCGGGGCGGGGCGGTTCTCTAGTCTCCTGGCTCTAAGCAGCGCCAGATGCCATGCCACAGCTTTTCCTCGGCCACCTGTCGCCAACCGGACTCGGCCCTCTTCCCGTCCTCGGTTCCCCTGACCCTGGGGGATGTAACTGAAGCGAAGTTTCCCAAATCAGCAGCTCTGGCCATGACGGAGCCACGGTGGCAGTCGTCCATTCGGAAACAGAAAGTCAGCGTTAACTGTGACCACAGGCTAACGCTACCCCAAAGGCACCAGCGACCATGTCCCAATCCTCACAAGATGCGGGCAAGGAGGATCAGGGAGGGCCGCGGAGAGACTTTACGGTAGATGGCTTAAGTCAAGGTAACTTTACCAAGATCCACAGAAGGTGAGGAGGGCGGGGACTGGAGAGATGACTCAGCTGTTAGGCTAGGTGTTGCTCCTGCAGAGGACCTACCTGGATTTGATGGTTTCACAACCTTCTGCCCCCCCCCCCGGGGGGGGGAGGAATCCGATGCCCTCTTCTGGCCTCCGAGGGCACCTGGCAGTCACGTGCTACACAGACATACATGCAGACCAAAACACCCACACTTGGTGAATAAATCTTAAAAGAAAGGGGGAGCTGGCAAGCAGGACAGGACGGGAGTCTGTGAACTGTTTGTAGATTGTCCCTTGCTCTGGAGATGAAAGGAACTCGGGGCAAAGGGTAGAGTGGCCACAAGAAGCCAGAGATGGCAGGGGCAAGGGCATTCTACTGGAGCCTCCATGACGAAACACTGCCTCTCCCGCACCTTGTTTGCTTTCTTGGGGCCCATGCCCGATCCCTCAACTACAGTGTCTGAAAGGTACCCGAGCTTCATCACAAGGAGGTAATTTGTTGTATCCATAGTAGGAAACTGGTAGCCACTATGGAATAGGTTTGATAGGTTTGATGAACCTCAGCGCCCACTGACGGGGAAAAAACTCTCCATTAGTAGCAGCATGTGGTGGACCACACTTGCAACCCCAGCTGCTCAGCAAGCTGAAACAAGATGGGAAATTGCAGGCCTTCCTGGGCTGAACAGAATGGGTTCAGCTAGGGTGTATACTGGAGCAATGCTGTGAGACTCTGCTTCGATCTTTTAAAAAGGTCTGGACTACAGGCTCATGGGTAGGGTGCTTGCCTAGCAAAGTCCTTACAAAAGGGCCTAGATTTTGGTCTCCAGCACTGGAAAAAAAAAAAAAAAAAAAAAGTAAGACTTAGATGTCCTCCTGTTGAACAGGCTTCGAATCCAATCAGGGAGCAGTTGGTGATCTCATAATGGCGGCGCCGCTTTGGTGCAGATGGGTGCATCTTGCCTGACCTTAGAGCTCTTTCATGAGTTCACTGCTGGGCAGGAGCAGCCCCAAACCCAGTGGCCCTCGGAGCAGTGCAGGGCACTTAGAAGGCCAGCCGGCCCGCCGGAAGGAAGTGCGCACCTGGGCCCAATTTCTTTATATCTTGCATCCAAGTTGTGTGGCCTCAGGCTTTTGTTAGTGACCTCTCGCCTCTAGGGCTGGCATTGCCTATCCTTGAAGGATCAATCTGCCTTAGTGGGGGCGGGGGGTGTGGACGGGACTGTTGTGTTCTTGGAATTGGGTTACCAGGTAGTAAAGTGCTCTGGCTAGTTAGTTTTATGCCAGCCTGACACAGCTAGAGTTATCTGAGAGAAAGGAAGGTGGACTGAGAAAATGTGCCCCAACACACCCCCCATAAGATCTGGCTGCAGGCAGGCCTGAAGGGACCAGGTTGGAAGGAATATAAGGGTCAGAAAAATGGGGGGTGGGGGTGGGGAGCTGTGAAAGGCTTTGTAAGCACATCAGGGCATGGCAATGTGAGCTCACAGTATGGTGGGAGCCTTACAGCCAAGGGAAAGAGAAACAGGAAATGGCTGTTGGGACTGCTTCCTCAGCCTGAAGCACCCAGTTAAAACTGTCGGGAGCTCTTTGCCACTTCTCTGAAGCAGAGGGGGGAAAAAAAAGAATAAAATCTGCCTTCCAGGCAGAGTCAGGACAGGTCAGGGCCTGTTGACAGATTCCCCAGCCTGCTGAGGCTATATAAGAGAAGGCACACCTGAGGCTCAGGGTGAGGGGCTGAAGATTCTGATGACCTGGGTAGAAGGTACAGAGGTGTATGTGTGTGAGTGATGAGAACAAAAATCTTGTGTATATTTTAGCACAAGCTGTTAGTTTGTAGCTTTGCTTCCTATGAGAAGGCCATGAGGAATATACTCTCTGCTGGCATGGTAATGACCTGCGGCCCTCCCACGCCTGGCTCTTGCCTCTCTTTTCTATCTATCTTTCCTATAATCAGCCACATATTTCAACATATCCGGGGAGACCAAGAAGCTGCAATGTATAAAGGCCTTAACCCCGTTGTGTTTGGTGTCCCAGCCCTTGGGAGGGAGCCTTCTGGTGGACTGGGTGGCAGCACAACAGACCTCATCCCTGTGCCCCACCTCCTCCTCTGTCCAGGTGTCCATGACAACAGCAGCTCTACCTGTCAGGGTTCAAGAACTGCTGAAGAAGGATACCCCAGATTCAAGCAGTATGCAAAAGCAAAGAGCGTTTCTTCAGCTGAATTTCCTGCTTGCTGGGGTCTGTCTCCCCCGTTTGGGAATGGAGAGCCCTGGTGAAATCAGGGGCTCATCTTTTATTGTCAGTTAAGGGAATTCCAGGGAGGGGTTGTGCCCTCTTACCTTGATTGGTCAGCTCTATCTCGGGGCTCTGACTGATTCTATAATCAAGCTCTGAAGACTTCCCAGGGGTGGCTTACTCATTCTAGCTACCTATTCTTACTTCAGGCCAGATGATGAGGTGTCCTCAGACTGGCTGCCCACGGCTCTGGTTGGCTGACCACAGGTTCCTGGAACCCGGCTCTCATTTCTGGGAAACAGAAACTTAGGCCTAGTCTCCCAAACGGCCAGTTTGCAGCTGTCATGGAGTCAGTCTGGCTCTCCTGACCTGGTGTTCCCATTTCCCCTTCTGATTTGCAACTGGATCAAAATCACTGATTTGTCAGGGTTTTTTTTTTTTTTTTTTTTTTTTTTCCCTCCGATCTTTTTCTTCCTGCCTTGTCACTTGTCAGGGGCAGGAGTCGTTATTATTGAGAACAGTTACTGCCAAGCCAGTTTACATACGGGAACAGTAAAAAACCACATCTGAAACCTGCCTATACCTTAATTTGAAGGCTATTAGTAAAGCAAACTTGTCTGCCGTTTTCGAAACAAGAAACCTAGCAGTTTAACCCGAGAAGTTAACCAATGAGCTAACGTCGTGGTGGATTGTTTTGACATAAGGAGCTAGTTGCCTGTATGTCACTGCCCAGACAGTTGCTTGGGGCTCCTGCGTCTCCATGGCACCGAGGGCAGAGGCAGCCTTTGGCCACCATCAGCCCCAGAAGACGACGAGGCTTTTCCTGCCGAGGAGGGACGTGGGAGACTGACCTTGCCTTGTCTACAGCACCGGGTGGCGATCAGTTCTGCAGTGTCCTCCATCCACAGCTCAGGCCAGGCCTTGGCAGCAGCAGACAAGACCTCAGGACAGTTATGCCCAGTGGTTATCACACCACGATCCAGGTGGTGTCCTCTGCCGTTGTGCCCACCAATTTTCAGAGACCTCGGTGAGTCGCCGGTGGGCTTTGGAAGTCTCTGTCCGTCACGGTAAGTTTAAACATATTCAATGCTACATTGTGCAGATCTCTGACAGGCCTGACAGATAGCCAGGATTGACCTTCCTCGTAGGTATCTGAGCGAAACAAGTTGTCTGTTACCTTGCAAACAGAAAGCAGGAGACTAAATAAAGCTCTATGATGAACCTCATTGGTTTTCAGCCTATCAATCAATCCCTGTTAAATCTGAGCCTTGAAAGTCAGTTTTGAACTGAAGTTCTTTTTCTATTATTAAAATAAAACTTATTAACCCAAAAACCTATTTCATAAGGAAACATAAACAACAGAACATTATAGTTTTCTGTATGATTCAGTTTCGGCTGAGACCAGTGTTGGGACAGGAAACGGTTAAAAGGCTGGGGCTGAGAGAACTCAAGGCTCTCTGGGCTGCTGGAGCCCTGACAGAGCTCAGGCAAACTGAAAGGAAGGCAGGGGGTAGATTCTAAGAGCCACTGATTCTTAACCTTTTTAATTTTTGAGTATTTCTTTTTTAATTATCAAATTATTTAGTTTCAGAAAATGAAGCCTCAAGGGATAAAGCCTTCAGGAGTGTATATCTAGGTATATCTGTTAACATTGTGTGTGCTGCATTAATCCTGTATGCATCAGTAAACTGTGGCTATGGCAGCCCTGAAGAAGAACAGCTCCCTGCTGAAGCTGCGGTAACCACTCGGACTCGGGACCTCATTTTTCGTGTGGCCGATTTTTTCAGGTTTTTCTTTATTTTTTTTCCTTTTTTTCCTTTTTTTTTTGTTGTTGTTTTTTGTTTTTTGAGACAGGGTTTCTCTCTGTAGCCCTGGCTGTCCTGGAACTCACTCTGTTCGAGGCTGGCTTCGAACTCAGAAATCCGCCTGCCTCTGCCTCCCAAGTGCTGGGATTAAAGGCGTGTGCCACCGCGCCCGGCTCTCACAGGTTTTTTTAATGCATTTGGAACAACTGTCTCAGGCGCAGCTTTCCCAATAGTGTTTTTGGTTTTTGCCAATAATTGCAGCCCATTCCTGTTTTTTTTTTTTTTTTTTGCATAAAGACAATTTTTTTTAATTAGGTATTTTCCTCAATTACATTTCCAATGCTATCCAAAAAGTCCCCAATACACTCCCCCCCCAGTCCCCCCCTATTGCGCGCCGCAATTTATTCCCCTGGTAAGAACACACTCAGGGCAACCGGAATCTTCTGCAGCACAAAACTTTATTGCTTACCCCATCAGGAGCCAGTGGAGAAGAGAGCCAGAGAGAGAGAGAGATGGCGGAGCCCCCTCCCTTTTATGGAGGACTGTCCTCCGCCTCGGACGTGTCACTCCCTGATTGGCTGCAGCCCATCAGCCGGAGTTGTCGTCACGGGAAAGGCAGAGCACATGGCGTGGAAAGCTACCCCGGCACATGCGCAGCTTGCTTGTTTACTACTTAGAACACGGGTGTCAGTGCCATCAGCGCCATCTTGTAATGGCGAATGTGAAGGCGGCTCCTTACATCTCCCCCTTTTCTTTTATATAAGAGCAATAGGCCACCCATATTAATGAGAGTGGAGATAGAGGTCAAATCCCCAGTGTGTAAAATAGGGGCTTTACACAAAACCTCCTCCCAGGCTCATCACCCAAAGGGGTCTTGGTCCGCTCCCGTGTCGTTTTTCCTGGGGGAAGGACACTTGGACACTCAACCTTCTTGAAAGATGACATGTCTCCCTAGAATAGGCTCATATATGCCACAGAGCCCTTCTACTGCAGTGCTTAGCCGTGCAACTCTCTCGGGCTGCTGAAGCACACTCACTCTATCCCATGCAATGAGACTAGCCTCGTGGGGTGCAAGAGCTGAGTGGCCAGCGACCTATTGCTTAAGCATAGATAACCATATATCAGGGGAAGCACCATGTTCTAGTGCTGCAAGCGCCTGGGAAATAATCACCATGTCTCTCCTAGTTTGGGCCTTAAGCTTACAGACCAATCAAAGAAGCAACACTAATCCACAGCAAAGAACAGCTCCAAATAATTCCACCCCCACCCATTCTTTAAAGAAGGAAAATGTTGAAAAGATAGTCCTTAGGTCAGGGACAGGTCCAAGTGCGTGGGGCAAGTCTCAATTTTCAAAGGGTCTGTTCAAATTTAGCCGTCCAATTCTGTATCTCCCAACGCTGCTCTCCCTTTGTTGTTATTGCACTGGACATCACCAAGACGAGGGACATCAGTATTCCCTTGGTCAGTCTGGATTTTTCGGGTGAGTCTTTCTGGTATCCAAAATGGGTTGTCTTCATTCTGTGGAAAAACACAAACAGCTCCCCTGGATCTTATCAAAATAGGATCCGGGCCTTTCCATTTGTTATTTAAAACATCTTTCCATTTAACCATCTCTTTGGGCCTATCTGGCTCTGAACAATGTCGTTCAGCCGCGGTATGGCCATGAGAATCAAGATTTAAAAAATTGAGTGTAAAGAGTGCCATAGACACAGACACTCTTGGTACTCGGGGTAGAGCCTCCTCGACTCCCCCTTTCTGTTTTATTAGATGGAAGTCCAGTCAGGTGGGTCACATCCATCTGACGGCAGAACTGTTGGAATTTTTGAGATGTATAAGCTGGTCCATTATCAGTCTTAAGTAGTTTGGGTTTCCCCCAAGCACTCCATGCCTCAAGGCAATGTTGAATCACATGTGAGACCTTTTCTCCAGTTAAAGGAGAGGCAAACAAAACTAATTGTATCTACTGAAAAATATTGGCAACTTAATCACTCCAGCCACTTCTAAAAAATTGAGGGGTTCTAAAAGGGGGTTGAGGGGTTTAAAACTTCTAAAACCACTAAACATTCTACCACTTGAGGTGAATTTTCATTATATTGTTTGGATACTACTTTACCACTAGCCACATAGGCACCTATGCCAGTTTTTGATCCATCAGTATATACCACAACCCCATTTTTAAGTGGGTTTCTTACTGTTATTTGTGGAAACACAACAGATTGATTTTGGGCGAACTGTAAAATTGGATGTTTTGGATAATGGTTATCTATTTGTCCTGAAAAGGAGGTAACTAAAACTGCCCAATCATTAGATGTGGCTGCCAAGGTTTGAACCTGTCAAAAGTCCAATCTCTCTGCTCTGGAGTCAAAGCAGCAGCGTTTGCTCGGGCCTGCGTTTGTGCAGCCTCTTGCCATAGAGCTCTCCATTCCGTATATTTGCCCATATTGGGGAGAGCGGCTTTTGCAATCATTTGCCAGTCGGCAGGAGTTAGTGCCATGCCGGCAAGCCTGTACTCTACTGGAGCATGAACACGCCTACCCTCGGCTCCTTCAAAGACCGGAAATGCCTGTTGCATCTTCCTTTGTTCCTCTCTTGGAATGAACGAGTCTGCACACTGCCTCTCTGCGCAGGGCTGACACACTACGCAGGGCGGGGGCTCCGCATAGGGTGGAGGTGCACTATGACCTTGAAGCCAACTGCCCTGAGGCCAAGCAGCAAGCTGGCCTTTGCCAGCCACTTTTGGCTTTTTTCTTGACTTAAAAGCTCGAATTTCTCTCTCATAACGAGCTGCTCCCTCCTCCAAGTCTGTTTCCTCAGAAGGGCTAATTTCTTTATCTGATTTACAGCTACTAAGAACTGGCTCTTTAAACTCGTCTCTTTTCTCCTCTTTCCTTCTAATCTCTCCCCAGGTATTCTTCCCTGACATTAACTTTTCTTTTTTCCTTTGTTTTTTCTCCTCTTTCCTTCTAATCTCTCCCCAGGTATTCTTCCCTGACATTAACTTTTCCTTGGGTTCAAGACCCGTGGAAAGGCCTGTATACTTATTTGGCGCGCCATGCTTTCTCTTTTTTCCTGCTCTCTCTCCCCGCTTTACTTCTGATAGACTGTCTTGAATTTCGTTCAGAATTCTCCACCCTGTCTTAACCACTTGTTGACATGTGAAAAGAAATAAAAGGGCTTTTAACACTAGAGAAAGTTCAAGACCAGACATACCTTGTAAAGCTGTAACGAAAGCGCATCCGTTCCCCAGCTGAAGAGTTCTGAATCCACGCCGGATCCTTCTCAACAGTCTGTTTTGTGGGAACACTTCATTACCACAGTTCCCCAGCTGAAGAGTTCTGAACCCACACCGGATCCTTCTCAACAGTCTGTTTCCGGGAACACTTCATTAACCGCTCCTTCTCCATGATGTAGTAGCTCACGGGTTTCGGCACCATTTATTGCGCGCCGCAATTTATTCCCCTGGTAAGAACACACTCAGGGCAACCGGAATCTTCTGCAGCACAAAACTTTATTGCTTACCCCATCAGGAGCCAGTGGAGAAGAGAGCCAGAGAGAGAGAGAGATGGCGGAGCCCCCTCCCTTTTATGGAGGACTGTCCTCCGCCTCGGACGTGTCACTCCCTGATTGGCTGCAGCCCATCAGCCGGAGTTGTCGTCACGGGAAAGGCAGAGCACATGGCGTGGAAAGCTACCCCGGCACATGCGCAGCTTGCTTGTTTACTACTTAGAACACGGGTGTCAGTGCCATCAGCGCCATCTTGTAATGGCGAATGTGAAGGCGGCTCCTTACACCCCCCCACCCCTTGGCCCTGGCATTCCCCTATACTGGGGCATATAAAGTTGGCAAGTCCAATGGGCCTCTCTTTCCAGTGATGGCCGACTAGGCCATCTTTTGATACAAATGCAGCTAGAGTCAAGAGCTCTGGGGTACTTGGTTAGTTCATAATAATGTTCCATCTATGGGGTTGCAGTTCCCTTTAGCTCCTTGGGTACTTTCTCTAGCTCCTCCAATGGGGGCCCTGTGATCCATCCAATAGCTGACTGTGAGCATCCACTTCTGTGTTTGCTAGGCCCCGGCATTGTCTCACAAGAGACAGCTATATCTGGGTCCTTTCAGCAAAATCTTGCTAGTGTATGCAATGGTGTCAGCGTTTGGAAGCTGATTATGGGATGGATCCCTGGATATGGCAGTCTTTAGATGGTCCATCCTTTCTTCACAGCTCCAAACTTTATCTCTGTAACTCTTTCCATGGGTGTTTTGTTCCCAATTCCAAGAAGGGGCACAGTGTCCACACTTTGGTCTTCGTTATTCTTGAGTTTCATGCGTTTAACAAATTGTATCTTATATCTTGGGTATCCTAAGTTTTGGGGCTAATATCCACTTATCAGTGAGTACATATTGTGTGAGTTCCTTTGTGAATATGTTACCTCACTCAGGATGATGCCCTCCAGATCCATCCATTTGCCTAGGAATTTCATAAATTCATTCCTTTTAATAGCTGAGTAGTACTCCATTGTGTAAATGTACCACATTTTCTGTATACATTCCTCTGTTGAGGGGCATCTGGGTTCTTTCCAGCTTGTGGCTATTATAAATAAGGCTGCTATGAACATAGTGAAGCATGTGTCCTTCTTACCAGTTGGAACATCTTCTGGATATATGCCCAGGAGAGGTATTGCTGGATCCTCTGGTAGTATTATGTCCAATTTTCTGAGGAACAGCCAAACTGATTTCCAGAGTGGTTGTACCAGCTTGCAATCCCACCAACAATGAAGGAGTGTTCCTCTTTCTCCACATCCTCGCCAGCATCTGCTGTCACCTGAATTTTTGATCTTAGCCATTCTGACTGGTATGAGGTGGAATCTCAGGGTTGTTTTGATTTGCATTTCCCTGATGATTAAGGATGTTGAACATTTTTTCAGGTGCTTCTCTGCCATTCGGTATTCCTCAGGTGAGAATTCTTTGTTCAGTTCTGAGCCCCATTTTTTAACGGGGTTATTTGATTTTCTGGAGTCCACCTTCTTGAGTTCTTTATATATATTGGATATTAGTCCCCTATCTGATTTAGGATAGGTAAAGATCCTTTCCCAATCTGTTGGTGGTCTTTTTGTCTTATTGACGGTGTCTTTTGCCTTGCAGAAGATTTGCAACTTTATGAGGTCCCATTTATCGATTCTCGATCTTACAGCACAAGCCTTTGCTGTTCTATTCAGGAATTTTTCCCCTGTACCCATATCTTCGAGGCTTTTCCCTACTTTCTCCTCTATAAGTTTCAGTGTCTCTGGTTTTATGTGGAGTTCCTTAATCCACTTAGATTTGACCTTGGTACAAGGAGATAGGAACGGATCAATTCGCATTCTTCTACATGATAACCGCCAGTTGTGCCAGCACCATTTGTTGAAAATGCTGTCTTTTTTCCACTGGATGGTTTTTGCTCCCTTGTCAAAGATCAAGTGACCATAGGTATGTGGGTTGATCTCAGGGTCTTCAATTCTGTTCCATTGGTTTACTTGTCTGTCGTTATACCAGTACCATGCAGTTTTTATCACAATTGCTCTGTAGTACAGCTTTAGGTCAGGCATAGTGATTCCACCAGAGGTTCTTTTATCCTTGAGAAGAGTTTTTGCTATCCTAGGTTTTTTGTTGTTCCAGATGAATTTGCAGATTGCCCTTTCTAATTCGTTGAAGAATTGAGTTGGAATTTTGATGGGGATTGCATTGAATCTGTAGATTGCTTTTGGTAAGATAGCCATTTTTACAATGTTGATCCTGCCAATCCATGAGCATGGGAGGTCTTTCCATCTTCTGAGATCTTCTTTAATTTCTTTCTTCAGGGACTTGAAGTTCTTGTCATACAGATCTTTCACTTCCTTAGTTAGAGTCACGCCAAGGTATTTTATATTGTTTGTGACTATTGAGAAGGGTGTTGTTTCCCTAATTTCCTTCTCTGCCTGTTTATCCTTTGTGTACAGAAAGGCCATTGACTTGCTTGAGTTAATTTTATATCCAGCTACTTCACCGAAGCTATTTATTAGGCTTAGGAGTTCTCTGGTGGAATTTTTAGGGTCACTTATGTATATTATCATATCATCTGCAAAAAGCGATATTTTGACTTCTTCTTTTCCGATTCGTATCCCCTTGATCTCCTTTTGTTGTCTAATTGCTCTGGCTAGGACTTCAAGTACAATGTTGAATAGGTAGGGAGAGAGTAGGCAGCCTTGTCTAGTCCCTGATTTTAGTGGGATTGCTTCCAGCTTCTCACCATTTACTTTGATGTTGGCTACTGGTTTGCTGTATATTGCTTTTATCATGGTTAGGTATGGGCCTTGAATTCCTGATCTTTCCAAGACTTTTATCATGAATGGGTGTTGGATTTTGTCAAATGCTTTTTCAGCATCTAACGAGATGATCATGTGGTTTTTGTCTTTGAGTTTGTTTATATAATGGATTACATTGATGGATTTTCATATATTGAACCATCCTTGCATCCCTGGGATGAAACCTACTTGGTCAGGATGGATGATTGTTTTGATGTGTTCTTGAATTCGGTTAGCGAGAACTTTATTGAGGATTTTTGCATCAATATTCATAAGGGAAATTGGTCTGAAGTTCTCTATTTTTGTTGGGTCTTTATGTGGTTTAGGTATCAGAGTAATTGTGGCTTCATAGAATGAGTTGGGTAGAGGACCTTCTGATTCTATTTTGTGGAATAGTTTGTGAAGAACTGGGATTAGATCTTCTTTGAAGGTTTGATAGAACTCTGCACTAAACCCATCTGGTCCTGGGCTTTTCTTGGTTGGGAGACTATTACTGACTGCTTCTATTTCTTTAGGGGATATGGGACTGTTTAGATCATTAACCTGATCTTGATTTAACTTTGGTACCTGGTATCTGTCTAGAAACTTGTCCATTTCATCCAGGTTCTCCAGTTTTGTTGAGTATAGCCTTTTGTAGAAGGATCTGATGGTGTTTTGGATTTCTTCAGGGTCTGTTGTTATGTCTCCTTTTTCATTTCTGATTTTGTTAATTAGAATACTTTCCCTATGCCCTCTAGTGAGTCTGGCTAAGGGTTTATCTATCTTGTTGATTTTCTCAAAGAACCAGCTCCTCGATTGGTTGATTCTTTGAATTGTTCTTCTTGTTTCCACTTGGTTGATTTCACCCCTGAGTTTGATTATTTCTTGCCGTCTACTCTTGGGTGAATTTGCTTCCTTTCGTTCTAGAGCTTTTAGGTGTGTTGTCAAGCTGCTAATGTGTGCTCTCTCTAGTTTCTTTTTGGAGGCACTCAGAGCTATGAGTTTTCCTCTTAGAAATGCTTTCAATGTGTCCCATAAGTTTGGGTATGTTGTGGCTTCATTTTCATTAAACTCCAGAAAGTCCTTAATTTCTTTCTTTATTCCTTCCTTGACCAAGGTATCATTGAGAAGAGTGTTGTTTAGTTTCCATGTGTGTGTTGGCTTTCTATTATTTATTTTGTTATTGAAGATCAGTCTTAGTCCATGGTGATCTGATAGAATGCATGGGACAATTTCAATATTTTTGTATATGTTGAGGCTTGTTTTGTGACCAATTATGTGGTCAATTTTGGAGAAGGTACCGTGAGGTGCTGAGAAGAAGGTATATCCTTTTGTTTTAGGAAAAAATGTTCTGTAGATATTTGTCAGATCCATTTGTTTCATAACCTCTGTTAGTTTCACTGTGTTCCTGTTTAGTTTCTGCTTCCATGATCTGTCCATTGGTGAAAGTGGTGTATTGAAGTCTCCCACTATTATTGTGTGAGGTGCAATGTGTGCTTTGAGCTTTACTAAAGTATCTTTAATGAATGAGGCTGCCCTTGTATTTGGAGCATAGATATTCAGAATTGATAGTTCCTCTTGGAGGATTTTACCTTTGATGAGAATAAAGTGCCCCTCCCTGTCTTTTTTGATGACTTTGGGTTGGAAGTCAATCTTATCAGATATCATAATGGCTACTCCAGCTTGTTTCTTCCTACCATTTGCTTGGAAAATTGTTTTCCAGCCTTTCATTCTGAGGTAGTGTCTATCTTTTTCTCTGAGATGAGTTTCCTGTAAGCAGCAAAATGTTGGGTCCTGTTTCTGTAGCCAGCCTGTTAGTCTATGTCTTTTTATTGGGGAGTTGAGTCCATTGATATTAAGAGATATTAGGGAGAAGTAATTGTTGCTTCCTTTTATTTTTGTTGTTAGAGTTGGTGTTCTGTTCTTGTGGCTGTCTTCTTTTAGGTTTGAGGGATTACCTTCTTGCTTTTTCTAGGACGTGGTTTCTGTCCTTGTATTGGTTATTTTTCTGTTATTATCCTTTGAAGGGCTGGATTCGTGGAAAGATAATGTGTGAATTTGGTTTTGTCGTGGAATACTTTGGTTTCTCCATCTATGGTAATTGAGAGTTTGGCTGGGTATAGTAGCCTGGGCTGGAAATTGTGTTCTCTTAGTTTCTGTATAACATCTGTCCAGGCCCTTCTGGCTTTCATAGTCTCTGGTGAAAAATCCGGTGTAATTCTGATAGGCTTGCCTTTATATGTTACTTGACCTTTTTCCCTTACTGCTTTTAGTATTCTATCTTTATTTAGTGCATTTGTTGTTCTGATTATTATGTGTCAGAAGGAATTTCTTTTCTGGTCCAGTCTATTTGGAGTTCTGTAAGCTTCTTGTATGTTCATGGGCATCTCTTTCTTTAGGTTTGGGAAGTTTTCTTCTATAATTTTGTTGAAGATATTTGCTGGTCCTTTGAGTTGAAAATCTTCATTCTCATCTACTCCTATTATCCGTAGGTTTGATCTTCTCATTTTGTCCTGGATTTCCTGGATGTTTTGAGTTAGGATCTTTTTGGATTTTGTATTTTCTTTGATTGTCGTGCCGATGTTCTCTATGGAGTCTTCTGCACCTGAGATTCTCTCTTCCATCTCTTGTATTCTGTTGCTGATGCTCGCATCTATGGTTCCAGATTTCTTTCCTAGGGTTTCTATCTCCAGCGTTACCTCAATTTGGGTTTTCTTCATTGTCTCTACTTCCCTTTTTAGGTCTTGGATGGTTTTATTCAATTCCATCACCTGTTTGGTCTGGTTTTCCTGCAATTCTTTAAGGGATTTTTGTGCTTCCTCTTTAATGTCTTCTACCTGTTTAGCAGTGTTCTCCTGCAATTCTTTAAGGGATTTTTGTGCTTCCTCTTTAATGTCTTCTACCTGTTTAGCAGTGTTCTCCTGCAATTCTTTAAGGGATTTTTGTGCTTCCTCTTTAATGTCTTCTACCTGTTTAGCAGTGTTCTCCTGCAATTCTTTAAGGGATTTTTGTGCTTCCTCTTTAATGTCTTCTACCTGTTTAGCAGTGTTCTCCTGTATTTCTTTAAGTGTGTTATTTAAGTCCTTCTTGATGTCCTCTACCATCATCATGAGATATGCTTTTAGATCCGGGTCTAGCTTCTCCTGTGTGTTGGGGTGCCCTGGACTGGGCGAAGTGGGAGTGCTGGGTTCTGATGATGGTGAGTGGTCTTGGTTTCTGTTAGTAAGATTATTACGTTTACCTTTCGCCATCTGGTAATCTCTGGGGTTAGTTGTTATCGTTGTCACTGTTTAAAGATTGGAGCAGACGCTGTGTTCCATTCACCAGAAGTCTTAAGATCCTGTGGCGGGTGTTGTGGGTAGCTGGTGAGTGTCAGCCGACCCTGCGCCCTAGCTACCCCGGTGCTGGTTAGACCGGAAGAGGCTTGTGGCCCTACTCAGGCAGGTTTTCTGCTTCCCTAACTAATGCAGTCTCAGGTCCCACGCGTAATTGGATTGGAGCAGAAGCTGTGTTCCACTCATCAGAAGTCTTAAGATCCTGTGGCGGGTGTCGTGGGTAGCTGGCGGGTGTCAGCCGACCCTGCGCCCTAGCTACCCCGGTGCTGGTCAGACCGGAAGAGCTCCTGTGTTGTTTTAAAAATCTTTTGTGATCATATCTATTTTTTAAATTAGATTTATGGCCATTATGATAGGGATTGCCTGAGCCTTTTCCATCAAAATTGTCTCCTCCACCCATAGGTTTATAACCTGATTGTTGTTGTTCAATAAAACTTTTTTTGTAACCATCACATCAACAAAGACATTTAAACTGTTTAATAAAATTTAAAATGTCGCATAGTGATATATATATATATATAATTTTTAAAAGTTCCTTTTGCAATGTCAAAATAAAGTATCTTTTTAAAGAATGAAGCCCTAGATCATAGCCATAACTTTTAGAAGATAAAACGAAGTTCTAAGAGTGTAGCCATAATTTTAGAAAATGAAATCTATTTTTAATTTTTAAAAACAGTTTATTGAAACAACCCAGTGTTTCCAAAAAATCAATAGCAAGTGTCTTATTTTTCACATTACAACGCTTGGCTGCTAGCAAGAAAGGTTCTTGTATACCAACGCATGAAGGTGCAGCTATAATACCTCATTTATGAGACATTTTAAAATCCTGTCTTTTAAAATCTGGTTTCTAGGACAAAATATTATCCCAATTTAAAGGTATCTAGAGACCTTGGTTGGCTCACAACATGTGTCCTTGTCCAGGATAGCTTTAATCCTGAGTTGTTTTAAACCAACTTTCTGTTGCCAATATTATAGATTATTAACTATGTATTATAAATTATAAATTAATGTTTTAACCAACATATAGAACATGTTAATACCATAGATATAGAGATAGATAGGTAGATAGATAGATATTTTTTCTTTTTTTTTTTTTTAGATAGATATTTAAGACCAGCCAGAAATAAACATGCAGTGGCTATATTATATATCTATATATTTAAAACAGACAAACAAAACTTTATTTATTTATTTTAGCTGTAATTTCAAGGGAGGAGCATCTTGATACCTGTTGAATCCAATTCTCCCGGGCACAGAGGTTCTGTAGCAGGGTTAGCCATCAGCCTCCTTGCCAGAGAAACCGAGAGGCTGGTCATGTCCCTTCAAGAGTAGCCTGTGCTTGATCAAGCAGCCTCCTGCCTGGTGCCGTCTCTATTCATTACAGGAGCTGGGGGTTTTCTGCCCAGGCTGCAGATGCTGGGCTTTTAAGAGCAGCACCGGTTTAGACATCCCTGTTGTTGAGACTGAGTTCAGGGTGAAATGAACAGCAAGCAGGTAAGTTTGACCCATCTTTTAAAGTATGATACAGAGCGATAATCAGACTAGACTGAGGCTGGCATTCCCAGGACATCTCAGGCTGCAAACACATTAAATGAGCCCTCAGATGGCCAGTTTGGAACTCTGGCCGCTCAAGTTGGCAGAGCAACAGCGCAGAAGAGGTTAGAGTGCTGTGCTGCTCTCTCTCGCAGGCCTGGGAAAGGGTAAGGGCTTGAGCCATGGGGATGGCCTGGGTGTGCCTCGGAGACCCACAGAGAAAACTTTTTATCTCTTCTGTGAATTCAGGCAGTGGAAGAAGGCTATCTTTCCATAGCCATTTTTTTCTCTCTTGATACAAAACAGAGTAACAAACAATGAGATGAAACTACAGACATAAACGGACAAGGTGCCAAAGACAACCGATAGGGTTGAGGGAAGAAGGGGAAGAGAACCAGATGCCCCACCAAATGGACCCAGATGTTCCATGGTGCAGGAGTTAAAAGATAGCTCACAAAAAGGTGGTTAATTTTTCCAACCTTACAGTTAATCCTAGATTCTCAGCCAGGCACCTGAAGTCCTTGAAATGTAACTGGACTGGGTCCAGCAAGAATGGAGCCACCCGTTTGCCCCATCCTTAGGGATCAAACAGGAGCGTCCACATGAGGATGAAAATCATGAACAAAAACACACAGACAACCATAGAGCAATGTTCCCGGGAAAACCACAGAGTGTGAGTTTAATCATAAGACACAAGACACCAGCTCTATAATCTCTTCCCTTGCTTTCCTGCTCCAAGACAGGGTCTCATTGTGTAGCCCTGGCCATCCTGGAACTCACTTATGGTGACCCAGGCTGACCTTGAACCCACAGAAATCCACCTGCCTCTGCTTCCCTCAGTGCTAGGACTAAAGGTGTGCGCCAGCATGCCCGGCTTTATAACTCCTTAAAATGTCAGCGTAAGCCAGTTCTTTTCACTCAGTATTTCCATGGGAGCAACTATCTATCTCTGGCAACTCAGAAACAACGAGTCCCGCCTCCTTGTCTGTGGTCTGTGTCTTGCGTTTCTCTTTCTGCATGCCGCAGGCTCTCTCCTCATCTGTGGTTTGTGTTTCTGTTTATCTTTCTGCATCTTGCTGGCTCTCTCCATCTGTTTGTCCTTTTCCCCAATTCTCTCTGGCCGTGTCAGGGCATCTGCCTGTCTGAAATAGAGCTTTTCAGGTTGTATCCCCATGTTAGGGGCTGGAAGGGCAAGCACAGGAAACTGCTTGCTTTGTGACAGGAATTCTGAAGCTTGCAGGCCAGCACCCACGTGACAAGCCAGGGGTGGCCCCAGCCATGCCTGAATCGTCAGGACTGAGCTAGGCGGGGACAGGAGTATCACTCAGGCTTGGTGGCCACAGGCCTAGGTGAAAGACAGGAGTTCCACGGTCAGCAAGAGACACTGCCTCAAAAAGGACTAGACATGGTGATGGAGGGAGAGACCCAGTGCTGCGGTCCGGCCTCTACGTGCGCGGGTGGACACACACACACACACACACACACACACCAATAATAAGATAAAAACAGAATTCCAAAGTCAAATCCTCTTCAACATTTTCCTCTTACATTCTTTTGAACTTTGCCTCTCAGAACGCCCCTCGCTGGTAACTCACATAATGTTAGTCCTTTTCCCTCTGCCCTGGCTGCTGTCCCTATATCTGGCTGCTTTGCATTAAGTACTGCATGGTGTTTTTTACATGTTAGGAAAGATGGCGATCAAGGACAGTGTTATCCCACAGAGACACCTGGGCAGGGGCATTAACAATCTGGCAACTCTAGTCTACCACAAGATCCCTGGAGGGATGCTCTTCAAGGCCTCCAACCCTAGGAATAGGTCACCCCCACTCCCTGTGCATATAAGGGGCTCCAGTGTTCCTTAGTGTAGATTATTTTCCACGGGTGCACGGACCTAATTTCTCCATTATTCAGTTGCTGCCTGGTGGATGTGCAGCCGAAAACCAACTCTAACTGGCTGGAGAGATGGCTCAGTGTTAAGAGCACTGACTGCTCTTCCGAAGGTCCTGAGTTCAAATCCCAGCAACCACATAGTGGCTCACAACCATCTGTAATGAGCTCTGACGCCCTCTTCTGGTGCGTCTGAAGACAGCTACAGTGCATTTACATATAATAAAGAAATAAATCTAAACACAAAAAAACAAAACCTCAAACACCAGGCTTGTGTTCTTGGCTTTCCTTCTTCAGCTATGGGTCCAGTCAGTTCTTCCTCACGCCTCGCAGGCTCATCAATGTTACTGTGTTATAGCTTGTTTAACATTTAACGCTAAACTCACTGAGAGCGCTGATAGCAGTAATCCCTCAGTATCCACAGTTCCAGGATGTGGAACACAAAAGGTCTCCTTTGCAGAGCATCACACCTCCACATCACCTCAGCACACCCCCTCCCCGTGTGGCTGAACATGACAGCCAGTGTAACATACACAGAGGTGCTATCCTGTCTGATCAGGGAAGGGCAAGTTTGAGTGTGTTCTGGTACACACACAAAACCCTTTTAAACAGTTTGTGTATACTCACGTGAGTACGTGGCAGTGTGCATGTGTGGAAGTCGGGTTGTATGTACACGCGCCATAGTGCACGTGTGGCAGTTGGAGGACAAATTGTGGGGTCACTTCCCTCCTCCCACCAAAGGGGTCCTGGAGATTGAACTCAGGTTGTCAGTCTTGGCAGCAAGTACCTTCACCCATGGAGCCCTACCGCTGGGCCTGGACACAAATATCTTGACATTTTTAATTTCTGAGATAGGGTGAGGTCCAGAACCCACAGGTCTGGTGAGCCAACCGAATGTGTCCAGAACCATCTCTACAGTCAGAAAACCCTCATTCCTTAAGTCGTCATCGGATCATGTACATTCTTGACCTTTGTCACCCTGGGTGCCTGTCCCATGAGCCCAAAATGCCAGAGTCCTGGGGTCAGCAAAGCCACCTCTCAGAAAACTGAATGCCAGTTGCCATCTATGAAGACAAAGGTGCCAACGCCGTGAAGCAGCCCCGTGAGGTGAGTACGACAGTATTTCCCTGTGTCCCAGAAAGGCAAGGGTTTTCCTCATCAGGAGAGCAAGAGAGCTGACAGATGCACACACACACACACACACACACACACACACACACACACACACACACACAAGTTAGAGCAGTGACGTGAAGTTGAACCCTTGTGTGCAGCAAGCCAGAGAGCAGTATGACACAGACCCTAGACTGTGCCAGATTCCCGAGCTGATGAACCAAGTCAATGTCACTTTCTCAGCGGCGCCTCCTACAGTCTAAACTTGGGACTGACCTTTTCCAATCTGCCATGGAGTCGACTGTAGAACTGATACACACTAGCAAGTTCTGTAATCATTCTAATTACTTCATCCTAGAACATGGCAGATATGTTAGGATGCATCCAGAGCAACCCATTGCAAGAATGAGCACAGAGGTTCTACAACGATTTGCATTTGTTGGCCTAGAGATTCAACATTGGTTGGGGAAAAGCAGTCAAACAGCCCGGTTCATATTTATAGAAACAGAAGGGCATCTCACGTGGCTCAGTCGTATATGTGGGATTATTTCAATGGCCAGGAAGAGAAAGCTCTAACGCGGTGACTTCACCAGAAGGTGATGTGTTTTCCAAAATATCAGCAAATCCAGAAGTGGACACTAGCTACAGCGTCTGGTTCTCCTGGAACTCTTCCTGCCCCATGCCCAGCTGTGCCCTTTGACGGCCAGGGAGTCAGAGCATAGAATGGACCAGTACCAGTAACAAGGTTGTGTGATCTGCAGGCCTCTGCGTGAACAAGGAGGCATGAAGGGGACTGCCCCTGCATCTCATTGGGCAGAGCAGAGTTACGTGTTCCTGTTTAAACCAATCACTGAAGTCTGGGAAGCCGGCTCACTGGGTGAAACGCCTGCTGGTCAAACTTGAGAACCTCAGCACTTTCATAAAAAGCCCTGTGGGGCACCATGAACCTGTGATCTCCCTGCTGGTCAGGTTGAGAGAGGGGGGGGGGGAGGTCCCTAGGGCTGCTAGCCAATCAGTGAGCTCCAAGCTCCATGAGAGAACCTATCTCAAAAGTAATGAAAGGAACCTGGAGAGATGGCTCAGTGGTTAAGAGCACTGACTGCTTTTCCAGAGGACCTGGGTTATATTCCCAGTACCCCATGGCAGTCTGTAACTCTAGTTCCAGGGGATCACCGCCCTCTTCTGGCCTCTGTGGGTACTGCATGCACATGGTACACAGCCACACATGCAGGCTCACACCCCTACACATAAAATAAAAATAAATACTTTAAATTAAAATATAAGGTAAACAACTTGTTTTAAAGGTATCAAATGGATGAGAAGGGCACCTGACATGAATCACTGGCTCCCATAGACGTGCACATGAGCACATACAAATCAATAAGCAATAAACGAATAGACTGATAAATTAATGAACAGGCTAATTACTGGCAGAGGAAACAGGACCTGGTGATTGGCGGAGGCCAGTCAGAACCTGCCTAGAGTAGAAAGTGGCACACCTCTTTTGAAGCAGGTGCCCAAGACAGGAGGTACCAGGACAAACTCAATGTTTAGAAAGAAGGGTAAAGAGATTAATATTGCATGGTGACTGTATTAATCTGTGTTCTCTTGAGAAACAAAATAGACGAGGTGAGCATATGCACATGTATATAGGTGTATGCATGTATATGTATGCAATATGCAATATATATGTGTATACGCAACACACGAATATATGTGTATATAAACATATATATCATATACATATACACATACATATACATGCACATCGTATACATACATATCACATACATATACTTCATATACATATAGATAAACATATAATATACACATACACAAACATATATGTGTGTATACATAGCCACACTTTGGGATCCATCAGTGATGGGTTCCAGATGTGTTTACAAGTACCAAGTCCTCAGGTGTCCCTGTCCCTTACATGGTTGGCATCATACACATGTAGACTCCCTCCACATCCTCCTTTATATTTCTTGTCATCTCTACATGACCTAAAACACTTAAAGCAGTATAAATAGCATGTGATAGACGGTGGACACCACTGGTTAAGAAAAAAATGAGGCAACAGCTTGTCTGTGTTCAGCACAGAAGCAGCCATGGTCATTTCTTTTCTATCCACAATTGGTTAACTTCACTCTGGGAAACCTGCAGATGCAGAGGCTGACCCTGTGTGTGTGTGTGTGTGTGTGTGTGTGTGTGTGTGTGTGTACGCGTGCACACACACACACACACACACACACGCATGTTGTACATTCATGTACATGGGGAGCTGTGGAGGCTGAGATGTTCAAGCTTTGCAGCCAATGAACTGGAGAGCCAGGAAGGCAGGCATCTCAGCTCAGTGTCTGATAAGCTAGAGTCCATGAAACACCAAAATCCTGATTCAAACCCAATGAATAAAAAAAAAGTTCATTCGTGCAGGGCAGTGGTGGTGCTCGCCTTTAATCCCAGCACTTGGGAGGCAGAGGCAGGCAGATTTCTGAGTTCAAGGCTAGCCTGGTCTACAGAGTGAGTTCCAGGACAGACAGGACTACACAGAGAAACCTTGTCTCAAAAAAACAAAAAACGAAAAAAGTTCATTGGTCCCTGGCAAAGCGATTAGAGAGGACGGTCCCCATCCTCTGCCCTTTCCTTCCCCTGCAGGTCTCCAGCTGATTGCACAAGGCTAACCCACACTAAAGAAGGTGGTTGCTGCCCTTCCCTGTGGATTTTACTAACCATCTCACTCAGAACCACCCTTGCAGCACATTCCGAGGAATCTCCTGTCCGGGTGTCGCTTAGATTACCCATTGCAGCAGCGAGGCAAACTAAGTGGGGTTCCTTTGCACGGAGAACGCCTCGCTCAAGGATCGGGTCCCCTTTCTCTTTGTCGTGTGTCTTTGAGTGTTTTCTCTGGAGGATCCTTCGTGCAGTTGATTGGCAGTTTAAGTGGGACAACATAGGTAGCATTCAGCGTTGGCCTCATCAACAAGTCGCAGCCGTGGTTATCATCCTTACTGAGCTGTGAATTGTTGCAGGACAGCGACGAGCTAATTGCTGCATATCCAGCGCCTCTCCTTAGTCCTGCGCGCGATGCCCATTGTCGTCGTTAGAGGGCGCCGCAGGAACCCTACCAGAAGCACCGCCAGGCCCTGGCTGCAGGGTGAGCCAGCCCCATCACTGATCAACCCGGTGGGGATTCGCACGCAGCCTGGGAAAAGCCTCTAGGTTACAAGGAAGCTTTCCTAGCGCTTCTTAAGCCGCCATAGGGTGTGTGCTGGCCAGTGTTCCGTCAATGACACAAACCACAGTCATCAGAGAGGAGGGAACCTCAACTGAGAAGATGCCGCCATCTGTGTGTGTGTGTGTGTGTGTGGTGTGTGTGTGTGTGTGTGTGTGGTGTGTGTGTGTGGTGGGGGGCGCATTTTCTCAATTGGTGGGAGGACCGAGTTCACTGTGGAAGGTGCCATTTCTGGGCAAGCCAAAAAGCAGCACCCCTTCATGGCCTCTGCACAGCTCTAGCCTCCTGCCCTGACTTCCTTCAGTGACTACAACAGGGAAGTAGAAACCAAATAAGCCCTTTCTTTCCTCCTTAACTTGCTTTTGGGCATGGTGTTTTGTTTGTTTGTTCGTTTGTTTGTTTGTTTGTTTGGTTTTTCAAGACAGGATTTCTCTGTAGTCCTGGCTGTCCTGGAACTCACTCTGTAGACTAGGCTGGTCTCGAACTCAGAAATCCGCCTGCCTCTGCCTCCCAAGTGCTGCGCCACCACTGCCCAGCCAAGGGCATGGTGTTTTATCACAGCAATAGTAAACCTAAGTAGGACAGGGTTCAAGACGCCAGATTCAGCCCCAAGGCAATGGCTGGACTCAAATGCCCTGGAACTATGTGGTGTTTGAATATGCTTGACCCAGAAAGTGGCACTATTAAGAGGTATGGCCCTATTGGGGGGAGTATGTCACTGTGGGCATGGGCTTTGAGACCCTCCTCCTAGCTGCCCGAGTCAGTCTCCTCCAGCCTTCAGATGAAGATGCAGAACTCTCAGCTCCTCCTGCACCATGCCTGCCTGGATGCTGCCATGCTCTTGCCTTGACGATGATGGACTGAACCTCTGAACCTGTAAGCCAGCCCCAATTAAATGTTGTCCTTGTAACAGTCACCTTGAACGTGGTGTCTGTTCACAGTAATGGAAACTCTAATTAAGACTGAAGTTGGGGGGCTGGTGAGATGGCTCAGTGGGTAAGAGTACTGACTACACTTCCAAAGGTCCTGAGTTCAAATCCCAGCAACCACTTGGTGGCTCACAACCCTCCATTGAGATCCAATGCCCTCTTCTGGTGTGTCTGAAGACAGCTACAGTGTACTTACATATAATAAGTAAATAAATCTTTTTTAAAAATAAATAAATAAAAAGACTGAAGTTGGTAGCAGGGCTGAAGTATTGCTGTCATAGGCCTGACCATGCTTTTGTTTGGAAGAATGTGGGTTTGGGGACTTTGGGTTTGGAACGCCGTGGAATGCTTTAAGTGGGGCTTAATGGGCCAGCCTAGACAGAATTAACAATTAAGTCTCATAGAAACCCCAATTTAGACACAATCCTGTGATTCAGTCTTATGAAGAGCATTTTGAGCAAGCATAGCAAGCTTAAAAAGAAAAAAAGTCCAAAATGTGTGCTTCAAGTAATGAAGGGGCCCCAGGAAATGAAAGGGAGCCGAATCCTACGTTCAAGGAGATAAACGGATTAAGGGAGTGGTGATCTCAGGGCAAGATCCCACCCAGCTAAGCTTATTGTCTGCAGCTAATCAGCGGGTAGTATATTATTATGATGAGCTTATTGGTTTCACTTGGAGCTAAGGAGATATGACTGTGTGTCACACTGACCCGGGATGACACAAGCTTTGGGATCTAGGCGAAGGAAAGCTTAGGTCCAGGCATGGTGGACCATGACTTTGATCCCAGCATTCAGGAGATAGAGCCGTGCAAATCTCTTGAGCTCAAGGTGAGTTTACAGAGCAAGTTCCAGGATACCCAAGCATATTCAAACCACCATTAGAAACCATTTATATTAGAGGAAAACTTCCATGTTCTCTGAGAAGGTTTGAAGGGCGTGGTGAGAAACATCTGATTCTTCTTAACCTGCCCCGAGTGAGATGAGCCACCCGGTCCATGGCTTGAGCTATTGCTTGCTTGGTGTATGGACCTGAAGAAAACTCTCCCACATATTGGGCTTGACTTTCTTTGTGTGTGAGGCTCATGGGGGGCTGGAGGCTCGGTAAGTTTATGCAACCAGAGCTCTGGACGTAGTAAGTCCTCAATTATATTTGTCAAGTCCTTATTTCTCATTCTGTGGCATCCTGGAGACACTAAACACACCTCACTGGAGAGAGTGGGGGAGGAGAGAGTGTGTGTGGGGGGGAAGTATCGTGACAGAGACACTACTGCCACACACAAGAGGGGTTCTGGTATACACACACACACACACCCCAGAAGAGGTCATCGGATCTCATTACAGATAGTTGTGAGCCACCATGTGGTTGCTGGGATTTGAACTCCAGACCTCTGGAAGAGCAGTCAGTGCTCTTACCCGCTGAACCGTACAGATTCCTCTTCCCCAAGCATTCCCCAGCCTCCTCCTTTTCCTTCTTGCTCAGAGAGAAAACTCAGCAAGATGCCCCTTGTTCCACGGGACAGCCCTGGTCTCTGGTATCTCCCCTGCATCGACTCCACGTCCCTCTAGAACCTTCCAACGCTCTATCACACGCTCAGATGGTTTACTGTCTACCATCTGAGTGTCGAAGCAATGTGTCCATCTCCTTTCCTTCAAACTCCCAACCCTGGAACCGAGAGATCCTGGCTGAACCCTGGTTCCCAGTAGAGGGGAAGCAGCAAGTGAAGAAGAGGCAGACTTCTTCCAGATGGGGAGTCAGTGTATCTGATTAGAGTCTTAAAAGGGAGAAAGGGAGAAGAGAGGAGGAGTAAAAAGAGGAGGAAGAGGGGGGAGGGGAGGGGGCGGAGGGGGCGGAGGAAGGGAGTATATGAAACAGCAGCAGCTACCCCGTATGAAAGCTGGCCCTTTTTTTTTTTTTTTGTCTTGTCTATGATGAGAATTACACATCAAATATCTCGCTTGATCATCAGCTCATTCTAGAACTTATATCCACTTTATACAGGATGAGTCGAGTTTTATTGTGGCGGCAGGGTCTGGCTATGTCGCCCAGGTTGAGTCCCCTGCTTCAGTCTCTCCACTGATGAGTCGATAGGAGTGTGGCCCGTGCCTGGCTTTGCCTCGTTTCTAAATACGCGTGGATGGACACACGGGATGTGGAGCACGGTTCCGCATCTTAGGTCACCCTAGGCAACTTGGCAAGGCCTGTCGCTAACGCCTGGAGGAGGCTGGATGCGGATGCTCTGCTGTATGCTGTCCAGGAGGCGGCGCTGAGCTCTCGTGGGTGGGGTGGGCGGGATGTCAGGTTCTGACGTCTACATCCTGGGCTGTCATTCATCCCCTGCCGGTCCCGCCCCCTCGCGGCTGCAGCAGGGCGCGGAGCGGGGACGCGTCCGGGAACCGGGCACCGACCAGCTTGAGCCATGGCTTCGGTCCCTGCGGGTAAGCACGGGCGGGCAGCGGGAGGGCGGCCAGGCCCCGCGGCCTCGGTGCCGCTCACCGCGCTTCCCTGCTTGTCCCGCAGAGGCCGAGACCCGCCAGAGGCTGCTACGCACTGTGAAGAAGGAGGTAGGGGCTGCCACCCCAGGGTGACAGGGCCACCGCGGGCACCTGGCTGGCGGTGGCTGTGCATGGCTAACCAGGGCGGGGGCTGGGGAGGGGTCGCTGGAAAACGGGTGTTTCAGTGCGTGGGGCCCTCTGGGTGTAGGATCGGAAGGTGTCTAGGTGGGACCTCGCGGAGGGGCAGGTTCTCACTACTGTGGGTAGAGTAGGGTGATGCGGGGCTCCTCATTAGAGATGCGGAATATCCCCGGGGAAGATCAGGTTTTGGGAGGGGACAGGTTCAATTTTGGAACATGAAGCTATCCCCCAGCCCATGTCAGATACTCAGTCCTTGGAGCCACCTCTAGGTGCCAGGGACTTTGTGCAGGAGAACCTGTGACCTGGGCCAGGGTCACAGAGCAGGTGCCCTCCACTGATACATGGGATCAGACAGGAGTGGCTGCCTGCCTCCCCCCGGGATGAAGCAGCTGAGATCCTAGCCTTACCTCGGAGTTCACAGCCAGTGACATCCCAGGGCCATGGGAATTGGGAGAGTTTAGAAGGCTGAGGCGGCGTTTAGATGTCTGTGGGCCTGTGGTGTAGATGTATGTTGCCCAGGACATGTGCATATATGTATGTGCACCTGCCTGGAAATACCTAAGGATGATCTATATATTGTGTGTGCTTGTGCGAGTCTACGTATGTGTATTTGTGTGAATGGGTAAAATTGAGTATGTATGTGGTGTGGCATTGCCCTCCCATTTTGGCTCCGCCCTATCCTTCAGTCACCCCCCCACCCCCATTCCCGTCCCTGCTGCCTTGTCTTCATCCTGGGGTTCCTATCCCAAGTCCTTGCCTGGCTGTGAATCTGTGAGCCAGGCTGGAGTCTGTCCCTTGCTTCCTGAGCATGGAGGTGTGTGTATACCTGCTGTGTGTGTGTGTGTGTGTGTGTGTGTGTGTGTGTGTGTGTGTGTGTGTGTGTTAGGGGTGTCATTCAGGAGGGCCTCCCTTCCTGGTGGCAGCCACCTGGGCAGTTGGAGGCCCAGACCTGCTGCCAGTTCCTTCCTCCTCTTGGGGATCGTGGGTGTGTCCCTGCGTTTGTGTCTCTGTGTGTAGCACATTCCTTTTAAAGAACTAGCTCTGTGGATGACTGCAGATTCTAGAATTTTCCTTCGAGGTGATATGTAAGATGGATAGAAGGGGGTCCCTCAGAAAGGCCTAGAAGTCTTTACCTCCATCTTTGTAAAGACCTGTTTGAAGATACTATCCAGACCCCAACCCTGAAACCTCACACCCCTGCCCTTCGGGGAAAGGTCTCAGCCCTTAGGTTTAAAGCTGGAAGGTCGTGGTTTTTACCCAGCCCTGGCTGTAATGCTTGCTCCTCATGTCTGGAGCTGACCCCCACTTTATAAGGGAAATGGTTGACCAAATAGGATGTACAATGAAAGACAGGATCAGCAGACCCTGGGGAACCTAGGAAACATCCGTGTATGGCTGTGCCACATGGTCCCTCAGCGTTCATCTTTCCTAAGTCCTCTCTTTGTAAGATCACCCCTTCCCCATCTGCAGAGTGACGCATGCAGTCCCATGGCCCACACACATGTCCCTTGCTGGTTCCCCAGTCTAGCTTGGGTTCCTGGAATTGCTGTGGGGATATTGATCTCCACCCTATGTCCACAAGTCTGCTGGATTCCCTGCTTCTGGGGTACCACTAAGTTTGGAGTGAGCCACCTTCTTGGCTCAAGCCAGAGTAGAGTGGACAGGCAAGGACAGTTTCTTGCTGCTTTGTCAGATTACTAAAAGCTCCAAAGCTGGGAGCAGAAGTCAGGATTCCCAGTCACAAACTGCTCACAGATTCTAAATCTTGCATTTACGGAGGTCGGTCACCCAGAGGATCTGAGCTTCTTTGGGGTATTTTTGTGCTGCGTGCACTGCAGACATAGTAACCCTATGAAGATGGTTGATACAGAACTGGGGCTTACAGTAGGGGAGTGGCTTCTAACAGCATCCAGCCAAGAAGGGCCAGAGGTAGTATAATCACTCCCAGGTCCTCCAAGCTCCTGGGGTACAGGGGTGACGTGATTCCCATTACCCTACTGGGAATGGGGTGGCCAGAGGCAGGAAGCCATGTTTGAAGTGTACAGACCCAGTGCAGAACATGAGCAAGTCTGCCATCTGCAAACTCACAAGTAAGTCCCCTAAGCTTACCCTCTATGTACACTGCTTCCTCTGGCCACGTCTTTGGGTAATGAGCCACTCCTCCAATGTCAGATAGATATGGATAGGGAGAAATTTGCCTAAAAGTCTGATCAGCAAGTGCTGTCTTCTCTGTCTCTGAGTTCAGATGAGCCACACCCCTGTGTACCACAGTCTCCCTCTTCCTCCTGGAAGAGGTGACAAGGGACTTCCCTAGATAGCCAGACAGCTGTGCAAGCCTGCCCCAGAGCCTGCGGAGTTGGAAGCTCTGTCCAGAGGCAGCCTGAGGAGCTGTCAGGACCCAGGACCTGTCTAGTAGGTCAGGAAGGAGCCCCAAGTTCAACTAGAGCTGTAGTTGGAGAGCCAGAACGGAGACGTTCTGCTGGAAGAGGCAGAGGATGCAGGCAGACTCAGTAGTGACATGAGAAAGAGGAAGATTCTGGAAGGGACTCGAGGTCTTGCTTTACAAGACCATAACGCATGCCTCAGCACTGAACAAAAACACCTGTGAGCCTGCAGGACGAGACCATGGAGAACCATGAAAGCCGCAGCAGAGAGAAGGGACGCAGACGGCTGAGCTGCAGGGACACGTTGAACTTGAGGGTGCAGAGGCAGCTGGAGCAGAGAGGGGGAACCTGCTGGAAACAGAGGTGCCACACACACACACACACACACAAGGAACAAGAGGGGAACCATAGGAAGCTTGGGGAATGTGGAAGGTGGCAAGGAGTGGGTGCCACCCAAACCGATGGCTTGTGAACTGCACAGTCTCTCAGAGGCATCTGTCTTTATCTTTGCCCATGTCTGGGTGTCCATTTTTTTTTTCACAATAGGGATGAAGATGACTCAGAGGGCAGGATAAGCTATGTGCAGACATCCACCCTGTCACCTGACATCCACCCTGTCTGTCACCTGTGCTCCCCTGGGGTCCGGTCAGTGTCACAGGGAAGCTGTTTGCTCCAGCTAAAGCTCTCCCCTACCCCCATCTCTAAGCAGCCTCCTCTCTGGGAAATCTTCCCCTCCCTGCAGCCACCCCTTAATTTTGTTTTGGTTCCCAGAGCGAGCAGAGACTGGCTTCCCGTTGCCATGACAACAGCCATTAAAAGAGCCAGCCACGTGATCCAGGTTGATAACGGAAGCTAAGTGACTAACCGCCTTGTTTTCCTGCCTCTGGCTACTGCCAGGCCTCTTAATTGGAAAGGAGAAAGCGGGGGCCGGTGGGCAGCAGATGAGACCCCTGGAAGGAGTCAGTGCTAGGAGACAGAGCCTGTTGGGGAAGCCGTTGCTAGCACGGGGTAAGGGAGAGAGCAGGGAGCTGTCCTGGGAAGCCATCCTGCTGCTGCTGAGCCCACCCCATTCCCCAGCCCTGAAGTGGAGGAGGAGATGAAGGGGGATGTGCTAGGGAGGCTGAAGGAACGTGAGGGACCTGAGCTGTGTTACCATGGAGACGCTCGGGCTTCACTTGAACCAGACAGCTCTAATGTAGGACTGGGGACAGCTTGGCCACCTCAAAGCAGCTGCCAGATAGCACACAGGTCACCGCGCATGGCTCGAATCGCACACGGGGGTTAATATGTCTTCTGTGTACATGTGAAGCTCTGCCCCCAGGGGACATCTGGTGTGTCTGGAAACATTTTGGTTGCGACAGCGGTGTGTGTTCCCAGCATCTTTAGGAAGAATCCAGGGGTACCGCTTAACATCTTGTGGTATACGAGATACCCCCATGTGCCAGCATCATTACACTACCTACCACCCTTCACCACCATCACTACGACTATCTCCACCACCCCCACAATCTACACCCCCCTTCCACCATCACCAGCACCACTACAATTACCATCACCACCATCATCATAATCACCACCATCATCATCATCACCATGACTACCATTACCACAGCCCTGACCACTATCATGAACATGACCAGCCCTGACCACTTCACCACCACCTCTCTATAATCCGTCCACCAACAAAGACTCCTGCCTAGAACAGGACTTCTGATCCTTTCTTCCCCTGCCTTTCTGTTCTTCCATCCACAAATGTTTATTGAGCATCCCTGGGGTGTGACCCTGTTCAGGAAGCTGCAGCTTGGGAAATTACGCTCTCACTGAACAGTTTAGCAGGGACACGGATGAGAATGTGAACCATGGGGCTGAGGAGGCAGTAAATTGCTTCCTATTGCTAGCGTCAGGGTCTGGGTTTAAATCCCAGGTATTTGGGTAAAACCTGGGCACAGCAAGACACATGTGTAACCCCAGCACTGGGAGGGCAGAGTCAGGATGATCCCAGAGCTCCTGGACAGACACCGTAGCCAATCGGTGAGTTCCATGTTTAGTGGAGGATCCTAGTTCAAGGAATAAGATGAAAAATGACTGGGGAAGAGTACAGACATCAACTTTCAGCCTCCATGTGTATACATGCACACCCACACATACATACATACATGCATACATACATATACTAGATATATACATATATACAATATATAGATATATGTGCATATACATGTATATACATACATGTATGTTTTTACATATATGTGTATCTATGTGTGTATCTATGTGTATATACATGTGTGTATGTATATGTACATATCTGTATGCATGTATACATATACATACACATACATGCACACAATATAAACATTTGTGTGTAATATATATGTGTGTATCTATGTATAAATGTAAGCATATACATACACATACATAATATAAACATTTGTGTATATATGCATATGTGTATGTATACACATTTATGTATAAATGTGTACATATATACACATACATCTACATAATATAAACATTTGTGTGCAACATATGTGTATATACATACATGTATATGTATATATATACATACATGTGTATAAATGTATACATATACATTCATATACACAATATCAACATATTTGTGTGTATATAATCGATGTATAGATATGTACATATACATACACCTACATGTATACATATAACCATAAACATATGGATGGTGCTCAGTGCTATGAGGGAAAACAAGGCAGAGGAGAGATGGAAGGGAGGGCTGGTCAGAGAGGTCAGGGATGGCCTCTGTGATGGGGCAGTCTTTGTGCAGAGAGAGGGGTCACTATTGATGTCTTCCATTGAGTCTCCAGCATGTGCAGAGTCCTTGAGTTGGGAGGAGGTCAGTGGGGCTGGAGCAGAGCGAACAAGAGTGAAGATGAACTCAGAGGAAGGCTGGGGGCTCATCATGCCTGCGGCCAAGGGAGACTTGATGCTCAGTCTGAGCTGAGAGCCATGGTGGAATTGTGAGCCCCAGAGGGACATGAAGGTATTATAGAGAGAGGGCAGTGTGGGGCAGGGGGAAGGCCTCCATACCAGAGGAAGCTCGGACTCATGTTCCCCCTCCTGTCTGTCCATCTGTCTGTATGTCTGTCTCTGCCTCTCTCTCTCTCTCTCTCTCTCTCTCTCTCTCTCTCTCTCTCTCTCTCTCTTTCCTTCACTGTGTAGCCCTGGCTATCCTGGATCTCATGCTGTAGACCAGACTGGTCTTGAACTCACAGATATCCACCTGCCTCCCAAGTACTAGGGTTAAAGGCGTGCGCCACTGTGTTCAGCTTTCTGTCTCATTCTTTGTGAGCTCTTTTGTTAATGAGCTGGGAGCTGCTCTCACTCCTCCTGTTGTGTGGAGCAGAGGCTCTGAAACTGCTTGCCCTGAGTGGGTGTGAACGTGCGATGTGTGTGCATGTGTGTGTCCTGTCTGAGGCACTCAGAGAACAGAACTCCATGGCTCAGGGTTCTGCTAAATGTATTTGATGTAGATTAGCAGAAAGGTCAGGACTGCTTTCTCCCCAGTGCCAGCATTTGCTGGCTACAGAACCTGGTAAAAGGGAGGAAAGGCTAAAAATGAATGCCTTAGTTCAGGCATTTGGGGCGATCAGATTCCGGTATGCTCGTATGTGAATGTTAGCGAGAGATGTGAGAAAGCCGGAGCCCTCATCAGCCTCTGCTGCTGCTGTTCTGTAAGGAGCCAGTTTGCCCCATCTCTTCTTCCTGCTTCCTAGGCGAGTGAGGTTGGCCAGCCGAAGACCTCTGAGCATCCTAATTGGCTGGCACCCCGCTCAGAAAGCCCACTAGTACCTCTTTATGCAGCTCGGAATTGGCCATGTCTGTGTTTAAGATGTAACAAGAGCAGCTGATTAGTCTCCGTGGGAACAAGCAATAACAAGGATAATACTTTAAATGAGTACTTTTTTTTTTTTTTAAGTCAAAGCAAAATCCCATGAAGAATACAGACTCAATACTGGAAAGGTAGAGTCCGTGTGATAGAGTTCTCCTCCATCCTGGATCAGGACACCCCGTTCTCCCCAGCCCATGTGCCCCTTTCGGCTGAGCATCAGCCTTCTTGTGTCCCACTTGGACATTTTGTGATGGCTGTGCTTTTTTGCATCAGCCCCTGTGTGTTCTTCCTTCCGAGGTATATTCTCACGTGTGTCTCACATGTGGTGTTTGTCATGAACTCTGGTGTCAACAAGCAAGCCCTTTCTTGTTTGTATTAATGTGTGAGTACACTATAGCGGTGTTTAGACACACCAGAAAAGGGCATCAGATCCCATTCCAAATGGTTGTGAGCCACCATGTGGTTGCTGGGAATTGAACTTGGGACCTCTGGAAGAGCAGTCAGTGCTCTTAACCGCTGAGCCATCTCTCCAGCCCCCCTCCCCTTTTAAGTTTTAATTTCTTTTTTCTCTTTTGCTTTTAAACTTATTTATTTTATGTATGACTGTAGCTGTCTTCAGACATACCAGAAGAGGGCGTCAGATCCCATTACAGATGGTTGTGAGCCACCATGTGGTTGCTGGGAATTGAACTCGGGACCTCTGGAAGAGCAGTCAGTGCTCTTAACCTCTGAGCCATCTCTCCCATGTAGTGACAGCACTGTCCCTACTGTCCCAAAACCCACTGTCCTCTCTTAGAAGTTGAGTCAGAATAGCTGAGCCTTTGGCAGGTCGTGTCCCTGTTCTGGGGTGGACAGCAGGGTCTTTCTTCTAGCTCTGTTTTCTTGTCAGTCCACAGGAGATAGTGTTCGGCCTGAGGAAGAAACCAGGCTCACTGGGCATGCACCTCCACCCCCACCGCTGCTGTTGTGTTCCCATTTTCTCAATGCTGACAGTGATATTTCTTTCTTTCAATAGTTGGGAAACTTGAAGAATGGACTCTGGTTCCTTCTTCACAGAGACAGACTGTGCGCAGAGGCAGGTGGATGACCTCTTGTGAGTTCCGTGCCGGTAATAAGGTACATCGTGAGATCCAGGACAGTCAGAGCTGTGTAGAGATTCCATCTCAAAAAACACAACAGCAAAACAAAAAATACCAAGAAACCACGTGGGGAGCCAGGCAAGGTCGTGTGCCTGAGATCCCAGCACTAGGGAGGTGGAGGCAGGAGAATCAGGAGTTCAAAGACAGCTGCATAGTGAGTTCGAGGCCAGCTTGGACTACATGATTTGTCCTGAATAAATGAATAAATTCAGATCCCTGGTAATTTAGAGACCTGGTGATACTCAGGCACTGAACGCATTCCTTCCTGGTTATTCTTGTTTAAATAATAATAATAATTTCAGATCCCTGGTAATTTAGACCTGATGATATTCAGGCATTGAATGCATTCCCTTCTGGTTATTCTTGTTTAGTAAATTATGCTTAATTAGTAAAACTGTAACAACCTCCATTTACTGAGCACGGATGCTAAGTGCTTTTCCGTTTCTCATTTAAGAACAACGCAGTCCTCCCGTGGACCAGGCAGCTGGTCCCCTCCCGACAGGGAGACTGAAGGCTAAAGAGGTTAATAAACACAGAGAAGCTCACACAGCCAAAAACGCAGCAGAACAAGATCTGTCTTCTGTCCATTTCAGCTTCAGTCAGCCCTACTAAAAGTAGCTAGAAAAATAAATTTCAAAGTGAAGGGGTTAATGGCGGATTTCTCAGTTCAAGTGTTTGGGAAGTTTGGGGTGAGCAGGTTTAGGTACAGCTGCATCCCGGGGTTCCGGGGATGTCCTCAGACTCCCCCGCCGCTGTGGGTTGCCTTTGGCGGTGTTCATTGGCTTTGCGAGGAGGTAGTCTGTTGCCCAGCGTCCTCGGGCGCCCAATCTGCCCACGACATTGATATCACAGGATAGAAAATTTCCTTGGCTTTGGATCTGGTCCAGCCTGGGTCACCCGATCCTTTTGTGCCCACCACAGCGGGGACAGGTTGCTGTGATTGGTCAAACCTGGAAGGGCAGAGCAGAGGAGCATGGGTAGGAGATGGCAGCCAGAGAGCAGGACACTGAGCTGGAACCACAGCTGCCCACAGCCAGAAGGGAGCTTGGCCTCCTGCCTGCGTCTCCTTCATCCGGAAAGCAGGCGGCTGGAGGTCAGGGCTGCCCAGCTCTAGGGAGGCGGACAGACTATCACTGTGCTCTGCGGCTTCTTCCCAGGACGCAAACCCACCTCGAGGCCACGCCCTTGACCTCATCACTTCCCAGAAGCCCCGCCTCCAGCGCCATCACTTGCAGCCTAAAGTTTTCAACAAAGAGATTCTGAGGGGCTGTCCCTCACTCCGGTGGCACAGCATGACACAAACTCGAACACCGCGTGCTCTCCAGTTCTATAAGGGCCCTTGAAGAGCCTAATTCCAATCTGTGCCAGTGCGCATGCGTGACTTAGCCACAAGCCCCTACTTACTGGTCCACTGTTAAGAAACGTAAGGGGCTGCATTGCTCCCTAGCTCACCTGCAGGAGGTGAGAGGCGGAGCCAGGAAGATCAGGAACTCGCAGCACAGTTGACCTGGCATGAGAAACAAAAAAACAAAGGGTGGAGTCGAGGGCTGGCACCTGAGGGTGCGCACCTGTGAAAATTAGACCCCAATTGTTCAGTAATCCCAGTTCTTTTGCAAGTGCTCGGTAGATTCACAGAGCTATTGCTACCGAATGGGGCAAAGGGTCTATAGGGCATTTCTAGAAAGTTCTATCACATTCTAGCTATTCTGCCAAGTGATTGATATACATTCACACGTGCAATACAAACATATTGCAGCCATCTGAGGAGCAGGCCTCTGTGTTACCTCATTTTAGAGCCGTTTAAAGGAAGGACACACAGCAGGTAGCAGGTGGTGTCAGGATCTGAAACCATCCCTTACAAACAACATTCATACTGCTTTTCCTTCAGCCAATTTCTCTGTGTGGCCCTGGCTGTCCTAGAACTTGCTCTGTAGACCAGACTAGCGGCGAACTCACAGAGATCCGCCTGCCTGTACCCCACCCCACTCCCTACGTGCCCAGTGCTGAGATTAAAGGTGCGCGCCATCATGCTCCGCGCTTATAAGTGTTTGTTGTTGTTGGTGGTGGTTTTTTGTTTGTTTGTTTGTTTTGGTTTTTCGAGACAGGGTTTCTCTGTGTAGCCCTGGCGGTCCTGGAACTCACTTTAGACCAGGCCGGCCTCGAACTCAGAAATCCGCCTGCCTCTGCCTCCCAAGTGCTAGGATTAAAGGCGTGCGACACCACCGCCCGGCACGTATAAGTGTTTTAAGCAGCCCCCTAAGGCTTTTTTTTTCACACCTTCCCAAGTTAGAGGTTCTTTGGGGGGGGGGCATCTGCGTATGTTGCTCATCTACAGGCCTGTGCGTCTGGAGACCCGGGCGTTGCCAGGGAGCTCAGCCGCGAGCGGTGGGCAGCGCACCAGGGAGGAGGCTGGCGGCTCTAGGCTGTGGGTGGGATGTGAAGCACGTTTTTTTCTCTTTCTTTCTTTCTTTCTTTCTTTCTTTCTTTCTTTCTTTCTTTCTTTCTTTCTTTCTTTCTTTCTTTCTTTCTTTCTTTTTCTGGGTGTGGAGGAGGCTGAGGCTCCTCTTCTCAACTCCCTCATCCCAGAAGAAGTGCAGGGTTCCTGGGGGCCTGAGGCCTTGGTACAGGAGATAAAGGGAGGGGGGTTGGTAGAAACCTCACCCGCTGTTGAAAACACCTTTCTCTGTGGTTGTGGGGGTTTGGGCAGTCCTCGGGGCCTCAGATGGTCAGGGAACCCCGCCCAGTACCTATTTATATCCATCAGGTAAACCATTAACTGTCGCCCAGTCGCCTGAGCCACAGACCTCCATCCGCCAGTCCCAACACCTATTTAGAGCAGGTGGGTTGGGAGAGGGTGGGGGAGATTTCCCAAGAGCGTCACAGCTCTCTAGCCTGCCCTTCAGCTCACACACACACACACACACACACACACACACACACACGGCCCATGCTGTGGGTCATCTTCCCAGTCCTGGCTTCTCCTATCAGTGCCACATAAGAGGAGTAGGAATGAGAAAGAGAGAGTGACAGGTCTGACCTGGAGCTGTCTGTGAACAAGGAAGCTGGGAGACATCTGTGAGCTAGGTGAACCCTCTCCTCAGGAGCTCACAGAGCGGGAGAGACTAGCAAACAGAAAGGAGTGAGGAACTTGCAAGGGAGAGAGCCTGGGGCTGGGGGAAGGGGGCGAAAGGAGTGGCAGTCGGGGTGGGCATCCTGGAGAAGGTGCTATCAAGCAGATAGTTTCATGGGTGCAAAGGACCTGTGCAGAATGGGGAAAGGCGGGGCCAAGGCACTGAGGCAGGAAGTGCCTAGAGGAGAGTGGCCTGGATGTGGCCGGCAGGGCTGGACATCAAGAGCCACACTCCTGGGACGCTGAGCGGTCTCCTGCTCACTCTCCTGCACTAGAGGAAGGCAGTGAGGGCTTTTCATGCTGTCACTGCCAGAAGCATCTCTGTGCAGACTCTGAGGACCACTGTGGGTCAAGCTGCGGGGAGTCAGGCAGGAGGAGGGGTTTGCGAAGGAGGCAGCTTGGCCTGTTGGCTGGAGGGCCAGGCTCCCTCCCTGCCTGCCGCATCTTCCAAGGACACAGAGTGAAGCATGTTTCTTCCTTTCTAATAAATGTTTCCTTTTATAAAGTTGTAGGGACCCAGATAAATTGAGCAGACATGGCCCATCCCCAAATACCCTCATCTTGCCGCATACAGGCCTTCCCCAGAATCTGCTTCCTGGAGGCAGAGGGCTGCACCATGATGGTAAGGAGTCTTCAAGGACCCATCATGTAACCTGGACAAGTATGCACAAGAGAATCCCATCACTGCCCTTCACATCCTTTGAGTCCCCCTCCCCGTTTAGCCCTGGTGACCTGCAGTCTCTAGTCTCTTCACCCCTCCCCCCACCCTCCTGTGTGCACCTGTTCCAGAATGCCATAAATGGCATCGCCTTTGAGCACTGCCTTCTTTGTCCTGGTAACTGGCATATGAGGATGCATGTTCCTTTGCCAGCACGGTTCTCTCCAGGGAGCTGGTGTGTGTCAGGTGGGCTGGGAGAGGTGACCCGTGGTAGCTGAATCAAGGCTGGAGAACCAGGAATGGTACGTGACCCTGATCCTAGCGTTCAGTTTCACAGGCCAAGGGAGCAGCAGGCAGCTGCCTGGGCCCTGCTGCTGGGGTCTCCACCTGATCTCTGATCTCTGTCACAGGCTTCAGTCTGGCTGGGAACACAGAAGGAACACCGATAAGGCGAGGTTACCATGGATCTTTGGGCTCACACGCATAACACCTACTTGTAGCAAGTGCCTGCAGGCAGCTGTTGTATGAATGAATGAATGAATGAATGAATGAGGAAGGGAAGGAAGGAATGAGACAGTTTACTAGGTGCCTGGCCCAGTATGGATAGATAATTCAGGCTTTGGATCTCTGTCACTGCCAAGCTGAGTGCCTCCACAGGTGGCCATTGCGGGTTGTTACTTACAACACCCTGAAGTCAGCCTGGGAAAGGCTTTCAGCACAGTGATTTTGGGATTTCAGAGAGTTGGGAGTCCCTACGCCCTCGAGATACTCAAACGCATTTATTTGCATATCATTTGCATAGAACCTGAGCACACCCTCCTGTGGACCTCAAATCGCGGTCACTAGCTGATTTTTAACGGGGATTTGCCCTGTGGGTGGGGAGGAGGGGGACGGGGACGGGGATCCCTTCCTTCCTGGAGCTGGGGACCGAGATAGGAACAGAAAGTGACTGGCACTGAGAGGGATGCATAAGCAGAGGTCAGGCGGTGGGAGTCCCATGTCCTCTGGCTCCTGCAGGAGAGCGTGACACCTGTGAAGGGACGGGGTGTGGGGAGGCGGAGGAAGCTGGAGCCAACGTGGAAACAGCAGCTTGGAACAAGCCTCCTCCTTCTTCCTCCAGGTCTGCTTGTGACTGTGGGCGGAGCCTCTCAAAATACTCCCTTGTTCCCCCACCCCACTCCCCCCCCGCCCCCCCCCCCCCGCCCGCTCCGGAACTCTCCTTTTCTACGTGTCTCACCCATAGCAAAGTAGAAACAGTAGAAACTGGCAGCTTTTCCTGCCACGGGGTCTCCGCGCCTGCCCCTCCCTTCCTGGAGCTCTGTAGAGGCAGATATAGGCGGGTTCTTTTCTCTGCTTTACAGCTGGGGAAATTGAGGCCTACAATAGTAGTTTTGTCTTGTCTTTCAGATTGTGGGGCGTCACCACCTCCAGGGAGCCCCCTCTGATCTCCCTCTCGGGTCCCTTAGAGCCAAGTTCTTGTGCTTTGGAGAACGGTTCTCATGCTGTCATTGGGTTCTTGGGATCCGAACTCAGACCCTCAAGCTGGCTCAGCAAACATTTTACCTGCCCAGCCATCTCTTCAACCCTGGGAGGTGCCTTTGAGTCAAGCAGAACTATAGTGCCTCCGGTCTATCACCCTGATAGTCCAGTGAATGCTAAGTAGCCTTTGGGTCACCCCTCCTTCCTCATACTCCTCTGACAAGGGTTATTTTTTAAGCTACCCTATAAAGCCCTCAGGCGTTCATCATAACATCTTCCTCTGGAAGGTAACAGGCATGGTGCCCAGAGACTCCATCCCAGATACAGCCTCCTGGCTCCATCACACACCTACCTAGGCTTTGGCTACCCTCCGCGGGTGCCAGCTGGGACAGGAGGGGGCTTAGCTGTGCCCAGGGGAGTTTGCAGACCTTAGATGAGCCACGCCTCCGGGGACTTCTATGCAAGCCTGTGTAGTGCATGCCTCCAACAGGGCGTGGGGGGCGCCTATGGGCCAAGTCCAGTGTGTGTGTCCACTGTTAAGGCAAGCCGTTTGTTTTAACACTTTTAAAGGTAAAAATGAAAGAGCTCATGTGACCTAGACTGTGGTCCTTAAGTCCGGCCCTCAGGTTTCCCAAATAAAAACTCAGAATGCCCTGTTGAATTTCCGAGAAGACTCCACACAATGCTCTGTACAATATCTGATACGTGTTTTTACTAACACGATCCCCCCCAACCCCCCGTCTCTGAAATCTGGGTGGGTCGGGCTATTCTGTGCTAAGTCTGGCCATTCTCCCCACACCCAGAAAGTTTTTGTTCTGGCCCTTTATGGGAAACCTCTGCTGACTTTGGTCTTTGACGTCCACGCCCTATCGGGAAGCACAGGTGACTGGCATTAGTGGTGGTGACAGCCTCAGAGTGGTCACCATCACACATGAATGCCTGCTGTGATTGCAGGGGCTCAGGATCCCCAAAAGTTATTCAGCAAACTGTGAAGAGCCAGAGCGAGATGCTGTGTGAGGATGGAGCATTCTGGAAGGGATGTGACATTGCTCTAGAATGGCGATTCTCAACCTTCCTAACGCTGTGACCCTTTAACACAGTTCCTCATGTTGTGATGTCTCCCCAACCATGAAATTATTTTTGTTGCTTCTGCATAACTGTAATCTTGCTACTGTTATGAATCATAATGTAAATATCTGATAGGTGACCTCCGAGAGGGTCACAGCCTACAGGTTAAATACAGCTATTCTAGATGGTTTTAGAAAGAGGGCTGGAGAATCCTTTCAAGGAACCACTTACAACTGGGCAGAGTGGCCCAGGGCCCACCTTCTCCATGGGAGCTCACCTTGTGAATTACAGGAGATGATCTGGGTCTAGAGGCTCCGAAGGGACCCTTCCTGCTCTATCTCTGTGCCTAGAAGGCCCTGTTGATTTGGAGCAGTTTTATGCAGCCTTGTTGGGGAGGCATTCTGCCTGCAGATTCTGGAATTCTTAACCCGGCTCTGTGGACTGGGGCAAGGGGTCCGATCCAAATCAAAGATTTCAACATAACCTGGGCATCCACTTGGAACCTGGCAGAGCTCCAGGTGGGTTGTGGGAGGGTGTGGATACGTGGTGGTCATCAAGCGGGGTGGCAGGAGGCCCAGGAACAGCTCTCTGGCTTGGGGAAGACCTGCTTGACTTCCCAGCCTGCCCTGGCTCTCTCTGGAAATCCAGTTCTACTGTGCTGTTTAAATATTTACAGGTGAGGGGGCAGGGGGAAGGGCCGAGCTGGTGTCTGAATGGAGGCAGGTGTGGCAGCCTACGTGGAGGGGCAGGGCTGCCAGCTGTGTCCCTGAGCAGTCTTGAGTGGAGACTCACAGGCCATTCACACAAGGCCTGTGAGTGCCCCCTGTGGGTGGAGAGTCAGTACCATCTCACCTTCACATTCCCTTGTAGATCTCTGTGTGCCAGCTCTCCCAGAGAGTGAGACCCAGCTGGGCAGCTCTACTTTGTTTTTTGTTTTGTTTTGTTTTGTTTGTTCGTTTGCTGTTTTTTTTTTTTCCTCCTGGTTTTAGAAAAGGTCTCCAGAGCCGGGTGTGGTGGCGCATGCCTTTAATCCCAGCACTTGGGAGGCAGAGGCAGGTGGATTTCTGAGTTCCAGGCCAGCCTGGTCTACAAAGTGAGCTCCAGGACAGCCAGGGCTATACAGAGAAACCCTGTCTTGAACACCCCCCCCCAAAAAAAAAGGTCTCCGGGATGGAGAGATGACTCAGGGGTTAAGAGTGCTGGCTGCTCTTCCAGAGGTCCTGAGTTTAATTCCCAACAACCACATGGGGGCTCACAACCATCTGTAATGGGATCCGATGCCCTCTTCTGGGTGTGTGTGAAGACAGATCACTCATAAACAAACAAATAAATATTAAAAAAAAAATAAAAAAGAAAAGGTCTCTGCTTTTCAGGCCAGGCTTTTCTAGACAGCCTGGTCTTCCTTGCCCTTTTTGGATGCCTGAATTTCAGGACTGAATCACTATGCCCAGCTTAGGATGGGCTCTTAGACTCTGCTTTTCTTGTTTGAGACAGGGTCTCTCTATAGCCCTGGCTATCTTGGAACTCACCTGTAGACCAGGCTGGCCTTGAAATCATTGACCTGCCTTCCTCTACCTCCTGAGTGCTGGGATTAAAGGTGTGTGCCACTATGCCAGGATATATATATATATATATATATATATATATATATATATATTAACTTCTACTTATTTACTGTGTGTGGAAGTTGGTCAGCATTTATGTATGTGCACCATGTAAACGCCAACAGAGGCCAGAGGATCCTCTAGAACTGTATGTAATTATAGACAATTGTGAGTGACTGTTGGGTTCTGGGAGGTGAAGCTGGGTCCTTTAGGAGGTCAGTAGCCTTAACCACTGAGCCATCTCTCCAGCCCCTCCACCTCCCACCAGTTCTTAGGGGTTTCCAAAAGAACAAGCTCTGTTGTGGGGGAACGAGGCCAGATACCAGACACACAGTGGTCGCTGGAGAATAAAAGTTGACCAGTTGCCTTGAACCCCTGTGGCCTCCCAAAAGGTCCCTGCAGGGCATCTCTGACAGCATCCTCTCTGCACACCTCACCCTCCTGACTCCCAGCCTTGGCCTGTGGTCCCAGATCCATCCCTTTCCCTGCCACAGATCTATATCCAGATGAGAATCCCTTTCCATAGAGTTCCCAGCTCCTTAGGTGTTCAGAGCTGGAAGCAGAGTGCCGGGTCGTCAGAGAGAACTGAGTTCGAATCCTGACCTTGATCTTTTCTGGCTGTATGACCATTGGGGAAGAGCCTTAGCTCTTGGAGGCTTGCGTACACAGTTCTCTTATGGTGCTGTTACGGGGAGCACACCAGAGATGGCCAATCAGTCGTTTTATAGTCATTAAAAAGTCTTTATTCCAGTCGGCTGAGACTACACTCTGGTATTCCGGACCCAAGTGTAGTTAGTATTTGGTGTTTAAACTAAGGTGGGTTTTTTTGTGTTTTGTTTTGGGGGATTTATTTATTTATTTAGTGGAAACCATATCCTGGTGTTTTTCTCAGCAGCTGCACTGAGGCTGCGCATGCAGGCAGTATAACAGAAATATAAGTTAGCTGGGGCCTTGGAAAGAATACAAGATAGGGGGCCCTCTGCACTGTCTTGCCCAGTCACCAGGAGTGGTGATTCAGGCCTGTAATTCTACAACTTGCAGGGTTGCGGGGTATGGAGGCTAGGAGGACCATGAGTTCAAGGGCACTCTCAGCTGCATAGAAAGTTTGAGGTCAGCCTGGGCTACATGAGACCCTTCCTCAAAAATAAAGCACCTATTGTGTGCTGTGGGTGGCCTGTCAGCCTTTCATCCATGCCCTCGTGGCAGCAGTGAGGAGGAGTAGGTCCCACTTCGCAGCAGGCCACCCCAAGGTGCCAGCAGAACGGAACTAGCAAGGTCCATGTGACTCTGGGGGTGGCATCTCCATCACCCCGTGTGCGCTAGACTGAAGCGTGGAAAATTTTGCAGGCCCCAAGGATCAGGATGTCAGCCTATGCCCCACCACGACCCTAACTTAAATTTGCTGAGCTGACAGAATCTGAGGCCACACCTGGAAATGTGCCAGGGTAAGAGGGCTTGGCTGGCCTCCATCCCTCCTCCCAGAATGCTCTGCTCCTGGTCTGTCCAGAGAGCTCCTCTTCTTTACATTGGCAAAGCCTTATGCCTCCTGCTGAAGATGGTGCCCTCCTCCACAGGCTTTGGTGGCCTTCTGTGGGAGGGAACCTTCCACCCTGGTGTGGTTCACCAGCCTTTTAAATTTCCTTTTCGCCGGGCATGGTGGCACACGCCTTTCATCCCAGCACTTGGGAGGCAGAGAGAGGCGAATTTCTGAATTCAAGGCCAGCCTGGTCTACGGAGTGAGTTCCAGGACAGTAAGGACTACACAGAGAAACCATGTCTTGAAACCAATTTTAAAAATAAAAAATAAATACATAAATTTCCTTTTCTAGCCTCGGGCTGAGCCAGTCATGAACTCCTGCGAAATCATCCAGCTAGACCTGGGGCCAGCAAAGGTGGGAGGGTCTTGGCTGTACCCACCCCTCACCCACCCATGTGACAGCCCCAGGCTCCATACTGTGTAACCTCAGGAAAGGGGCTCAACTTCCCTGAGTTTCCGTCAACAGACAGCATGTGCGCTTAGTCAGGTCAGCGTGCCAGTAGGAAACAGATGGTTTCCTCTGCCAAACTGCTTGCAGGAAGACAAGGTTAAAAAGAGGTTGTTGACTAGAGAGGAAAGGAGACCAGGGTACATCAGGCAGGTGTGGGAAGAGAAGGTACCAGGAATCCGCTCCGTCCTTTATGATGGTGTGTGGGGAGGAGGGAGAAGAGGGCAGAAGGGGGCACCTGTGTGGGTACAACCCTCAGACAAGGGTTCTTTCTTCCCGAGGGAGCTTGGACAATGCCCTCTCTCATAGCCCCTGACCCTCTTCCCCCTGAAAAAAAGTGGACCCCCTCCCCCCACTTTCTTGTCTTCCTTTCTAATATGCAGTTCGGGCATAGATGAGAACTGCCCAAATTGGTAAACACTCCTAACCTAGGTCATGGAAAGAGAGTGCTAAGGGAAGGGGCAGGAGTTGAGCTGAGCCTCTGCGCTTTCCCGGGCCTCTCCTCTGGCCCAGATCTTTGGACCCGAAGCCCTCCAGGATGACCTGTCTGTCCCCATCCCCACACTTCACTCTCCATGTGTCCATGCAGGAGCCGACTGAGAGACAGAGGCTCCTCTTCACGCCCCGCTGTGATTTCAGGGTCTTCTGGTCCCCGTTGCTTCCTGTGACTCTTGCCTGTGGTTGCCACACTAGCTGCGCAGCTCAGCTGGTCCGGTGGGGGTTGGTTCAGCACCAAGGACAGGGACGCGAGCAGAGTTGGTCAGGGGGAAGAGGTCCCTCTGTGAATGCTTCAGGGGAGTTGGGAAGGCCCTTCAAAGATGCCCAAGGGAGATAAAGGTGACAAATCTTACACCCCACAGATGTCAGAGGTGGGCCACCTGGGAAGGACTAGGGCCTGGAAGAGGAGGCCACTGGGTAGCTGAGTGGCTCTTTGGTTCAGTCAAAGATACAGAGAGCAACGCTGTTGCTGATAGCAGATGCTTTCATTTGCTTGGACTTCTGTAATGGAATACCATCAGCAGATTGCCATGCAAGGCAGGCAAGCACTGTCTTGCAGTTCTGGAGGGATAAAGTCTAGGCCTTTCCTCTTGGCGTCTAGATGCAATTTTCTCTCTTGTATCTACTCTCTGGACCGTCCTGGGTCCCTGTTTCCCTCCTCCTATGGAGACACTGCTCATACTAGATCAGGGACCACTTCATAACCTACTTTTAAAGGTTCTCTTTTCAAATATGATCATATTCTCAGTCAGTAGGAGGCAGTGTTTTACAATACCCACTCTGGGGGGGTGGAAAGAGACACAACCCAGCCCCCAGCCAGGGGAAGTGACTTGTCACAGCCAGAGGCTTTGAGGTGCAAGAGAAATATCAGGGGGGTAGAGAGATGGCTCAGCGGTTAAGAGCACTGGCTGCTCTTCCAGAGGTCCTGAGTTCAATTGCCAGCAACCACATGGGACTCACAACCATCTGTAATGGGACGCAAATATATATGCAGTTAAAGTACCCATATACGTAAAATAAATAAATCTTTTTAAAAAATAAAAATATTCAGGAGAGAGAATGGACGTAGATAAGATATTCTAGAAATTAGGGTCGGGCATGGCTGAGGGCACCCAGTGTTTGGCAACAAAACTCACCAGGGTTGGTCTTTGCTCCATCCAAGCCCTGAGCCCTGAGAGAAAGCTGGGGGCCTGCCACATGGCCTGAGGAGGCTCATGGCTTCCTTCAATGACACAGAGCAGATGGGACCTGGTGTCTCCACACAGAACAGCCCTGGCGGGGACAGGCAGATGGCCACCTCCAAAGATCAGGAACATTGGCAGCAGAGCCTTACCTGCTTAAGACAGAGTAGACACGGCAGGAGCCTGGAGCACTGCACTGTGGGGGGAAGGGGGCTCATCCAGTTAGCAGAGCCCCTCAGCTATCCCAGGCTAGGCCACCTGGGCAGGAAGGCTGGGCCAGGACTCAGAGGATTATTAGCCTTCTAGAGCTTCACTCACACAGAGTCAGCAAGCTACTCTGCAGCCACCAAATCTAGCTCCGCTTGCTTTAACTTCTGACTTATGTGCTTTTTAAAACACATTACTTATCGTGTGCAGGTGTGCATGCAGCAGTCAAAGGGCAACTCGCGGGTCCCAGGGATCAAACTCAGATGGCCACACTTGACAGCAAGCACCTCTACCCACTCAAGCCATCTCGCTGGCCCAATTACTTCATTGTATCTCTGCAGATAAATATCCTTAGTATTTTCTTCCTTCCTGGGCTTATTTCTTCCTATTCACTAATTCCCAGGGTGTAAAGGTAAACTGTTGTGTGAGGGTCTTCCTTCTTCTGACACCATGCTTTTCCACTATAATCTCCACTCAGCTCTATCCTCCCACATGTAGTAGGTCTCAGCATATTGAGTTTGGTCACACCTCAAGATGCTTTCTGTCGTCTCCTGTAGCTCCTTTGACCGATGAACTGCTTCATTTCTGCACATTTGTGGGTCCCCCCCCGACCCCGCTCCTGACATCCTGTTTCATTCCACTGTGCTGCTCATAAAAGATCTGGCTGAAGGTGTGGCTCTGAGGAGTGCTTGCCTAGCATGTGTGAGGCCCTGGGTTCAAATCACAGTCGCACCTGTAAAACAGGGTGATCTCATGGGCCTTGTGGCAGGGTGCCTGTTGAGAGAGCACTTCTGGTGAAAATGGGCTGCAGAAGCGGGGCGGCAGAGCCGGGAGCTGTTCAGAGGGCTGGTGCTGACTTGTTACCTTGGAGCACTTAGTGCTGAGTGACTGAGCGCAGGTGCTCTGTCCTGTCTGCGCCTCCTGGGAGCAAGTTGCAGGAAGAAGCAGAGCAGCAGGGTTCGGGGGCACCCCTGTCAGGCAGCTGTGCGGTGTGCCACAAGAACGCAGAATGGCGACCCTCTGCATGGGGGTCCAGGATGTGGCTACTCTGGCCCCATGTTAGAGGTCCTGGGATGGATTTCTGGGAGAGGCCTTTGGATCACCTTTTGTGACCTCAGTCTCAAGGTGGGGAAACTGAGGCCCAGAGAGACAGGCTTTGTTGGAATCCCACAATGCCTCTGGGCAGAATAGGATGCAAGCCCAGGGAAGTCAGAGAGCATTCCAGCCCCCAAGGTAAGTACTGTTCCCAAGGCCAGCTGTCCTTTCCCTGAGAGACCTTGCCTGCCTCCCTGGAGTTATTCAGCATGGTGCACCCCAAGCCGGGATTTCATCTCTGTCTGTTCCATCCCTCCCTCCCTGGCAGGTGAACTCTCCTGAGCCTCTGTTTCCCAAAGCTCACCCATAAACCTGCTGGATCCCACATGGGGACTTGAACCCGGGGCTTCCTGGACCTCATCATTGACTGTCCCCATGCCACCCACTGAATTCCTGTATCTTCAGACTCACACAGTGTCTTAGTCAGGGTTTCTATTCCTGCACAAGCATCATGACCAAGAAGCAAGTTGGGGAGGAAAGGGTTTATTCAGCTTACATTTTCATCACTAAAGGAAGGTCAGAAAGCAGGAGCTGATGCAGAGGCCATGGAGGGATGTTCTTTACTGGCTTGCTTGCTCAGCCTGCTCTCTTATAGAACCCAAGACTACCACCCCAGAGATGGTCCCACCCACAAGGGGCCTTTCCCCCTTGATCACTAATTGAGAAAATGCCTTACAGTTGTATCTCATGGAGGCATTTCCTCAACTGAAGCTCCTTTCTCTGTGATAACTTCATCTGTGTCAAGTTGACACAAAACTAGCCAGTACACACAGCTACTATGTGCCCACAGGACCTTTACCAAGAACACAGTAAGGCATGGACCATCTAGAGACTGCCATATCCAGGGATCCATCCCATAATCAGCTTCTAAACGCTGACACCATTGCATACACTAGCAAGATTTTGCTGAAAGGACCCTGATATAGCTGTCTCTTGTGAAACTATGCCAGGGCCTAGCAAACACAGGAGTGGATGCTCACAGTCAGCTATTGGATGTATCACAGGGCTCCCAATGGAGAAGCTAGAGAAAGTACCCAAGGAGCTAAAGGGATCTGCAACCCTATAGTTGAAACAACATGATGAACTAACCAGTACCCCGGAGCTCTTGTCTCTAGCTGCATATGTATCGAAAGATGGCCTAGTCGGCCATCACTGGAAAGAGAGGCCCATTGGACTTGCAAACTTTATATGCCCCAATATAGGGGAATGCCAGGGCCAAAAGAATGGGAATGGGTGGGTAGGGAAGTGGGGGGCGGTATGGGGGACTTTTGGGATAGCATTGGAAATGTAATTGAGGAAAATATGTAATAAAAAATATTAAAAATTAAAAAAATAAATTAAATACAACTTGTAAAAAAAAAAGAACACAGTAAGGCAAAGGGCAGGACGGGGGGGGGGGAAGGACACTTATATTCTGGAGGGGAGACAGAGACAGGATGCTGCAGGAATCAGAGCACAGGATCTCTGACGGGCAAGGGAAGGGAACAATTCTGGCAATGCTGTACAGGGCATTTTTTGTGAGTTCTGGAAGAGGTGACAGACCTCCATGCAAATTAAGCAAAATGGGCAGTGTGTGCCTGTTGGCTCCAGATCTACCTCAGACCAAGAGGCTGTCGAAGGAAGAAGGGTTGTCCAAATACCCCAGACAACCTTCAAACACTCTGGTGTTGAAATCACAGTCTCCAGGTGCAGCACCCATCCAATCAGCCTCTACCACTCCCGTGTGCCCCTCAGGTGAAGCAGATCATGGAAGAAGCCGTTACCAGAAAGTTCGTCCACGAGGACAGCAGCCACATCATCTCCTTCTGTGGTGAGTGGTGACCGCCTCGGCGGAGGCAGTGGGGAGCAGCTTCCTGACTGGGCTGCAGCAGAGGAGGCGTACCTGTGAGCCAGCTCTTGCATCACGCTGGGCTTTGTGACTCTGAAGTTATTTCGGGATCCTGAGGGCATTCTGCAGGAGGAAGTGGATTTGGAAAAGCAGAACTGTGAGGGGGCTGAGGGTGGGGCGGTTGCCTCTTGTGTCCCGCGGAGGGCTTGCTTTATCCTGACTCATCCCGCTGGCTGAGGCACAGGGGACGGCCCCAGCCATCTCCTCCCTCTGTGTCTGCCAGGCTGGGTAAAAGATGGAGAGAGAGGGGTCTGAGGACTGGAAATGCAGCTCAGTTGGTACAGCACTTGCCTCAAGCACTCAGCATTCCAGATTCCATCCACAGCTAGACACAGTGGCGCATGCCAGTCTCCCTAGCACTCCAGTAGTGGAAGCAGGAGGATCACAAGTTTAAGGTCATCCTCCGCCATGTATTGGTTCCTGGCTACACGTGGAGCGTGCGGGGGTAGGGTCGGGGCGAAACCTCATCCTTTGTAGTAGGCAGACCAGGGTTCACATCCTCCCTTGGCCCCATCCCACCGTGTGCACGTCCTAGTCTGCTTTATACTGTGGTGATAAACACCAAAAGTAACTTGCGGGAGCTTGGATCAGGGCAGGAACCCACGTAGGGCAGAAACTCACACAGAACAGGAACCTTGGAGGCAGGAGCTGATGCAGAAGTCATGGAGGGGTGCTGCTTACTGGCTTGCTCCCCATGGTTTGCTCAGCCTGCTTTCTTGTAGAACCCAGGACCACCAGCCCAGGGATGGCTCCACCCACAATGGGCGGGGCCCTGCCCCGTCAATCACTAATGAGGAAATGCCCCACAGGGTTCCCTGAAGCCTGGTCTTGTGCAGGTGTTTCCTCAATTGAACTTTTCTCCTGTCAAATGATTCTAGTTGTGTCAAGTTGACACAAAATGTAGCTTGGACAATGGTGACAGATGAGTGTAGCGAGGGCGTGAGTGAGGGTGATGGTGATAACGGAGGAGATGATGGTGATAGTGGAGGTGATGGTGGAGATGATGGTGAGGGAGATGATGGTGAAAACGGAGATGATGGTTATGGTGGAAGTGATGGTGAGTGAGATGGCAATCGTAACAATGACAACAGCTGCCGATGGTGACCCATAGGCCACTCAGTGTGCACACTCTTACGAGGGGAGGTTAAAGCAAAAAGAGAGGGAGTGATGGCCCACAGCCACACGGCAGGCTGATGGCTGACAGGATGCGCAGAGATGGCCGACCTTGGTCCCCGTGCACGTGCACATTAACCGCCAACCTCTCGACTCCTTTTGCGCACGGGTACGGGATTCTCTGCACTGTTGGTGCTGGCGACTGTGCACAAGAGACAAGACGGCTACCGACCACTGTGTCCCCGCAGCGGCCGTGGAGGCCTGCGTGCTGCACGGGCTGCGGCGGAGGGCGGCCGGCTTCCTGCGAAGCAACAAGATCGCGGCGCTCTTCATGAAGGTGGGCAAAGGCTTCCCTCCGGCTGAGGAGCTGAGCCGCAAGGTCCAGGAACTGGAGCAACTCATTGAGAGCGCGTGAGTGTGCGTGGGGCGCGGCTGGGGCGAGCTTACTGGGCGTGAGTGTGCGTGGGGGCGCGGCAGGGGTGAGCCTAGAGCGCGTGAGTGTGCGTGGGGGCGCGGCTGGGAAGAGCCTGGAAGGAGTGATTGTGAGTGGGGGGCGGTTGGGGCGAGCCTAGAGGGAAATGCTTGGTCCCCTTAGCCAGGCGAAAGCCACACCTCCTGCCTCTCCCTCTCTCCCTCCTCTTCCCTTCCCCATCCCCATCCCCCCTCCCTGCCCCCCCCCCCACCTTTTCCTCTCTGTCTCTCCTGAGTGTATTCTCTCCTACCACCGGTCTTAAAGGCGAAACCAGATCCAGGGCCTGCAAGAGAACGTGCGGAAGCTGCCGAAGCTGCCCAACCTGTCCCCGCTGGCCATCAAGCACCTGTGGATCCGCACCGCCTTGTTCGAGAGGGTCCTGGACAAAATCGTCCACTACCTGGTGGAAAACAGCAGGTGAGAGACCGACGCTTGCACTCTGCCGCCACCCGCTGGCCATTCTGGGAACCGCACCCTCGAGAATAAACTGGTTTGTGCCCCCCCCCCCCCGCCCCCTCCACCTCCTTTGAGGTTTGAAAGGCTTAAACAAAAGCTGTCTGCATGTTTGACCCCGAGCTAGCTAGCTTGAAAGCGGGAGAGGATTCGGGTGCTGAAGAGCAATGTGCAAACAGGGGCTTCACATTTAAGGCAAGGTGGAGGGATCTTGGAATCCATCCTACTACAATCTCCTCTACTTGATAGCTGTTTGAAGGCAGGACAGTCAGTCTCCCTCTCTGTACCGTGGTGATCTCTCAGGCTAGAGAGCACGGAGTGCTTTACAGAGAAGAAGTAGAGATGAATCTAGCGGGCCACGACTTGTTGAAATACACAATGAGGCTAGACCCTTCCAGAGTAATTTGATGTCAGTGTTTTACAGTGTGAGACTTCCCGACCAGTTCTCATCTTGATAACCTCACAGTATCATTGTAAGCTACCATGTGGGTGCTAGGAATCGAACCCGGGGCCTCTATGAGAGCAGTGGGCACGTAACTGTGGAGCCCTCCCTCCAGCCTGGTCTAATGTTTACATCTCTATGTTGATATTTATGTGTCAGATGAGTTTCCACTGTATCGCTCGCCAACAAGCGCGTCCCCAAACTTTCAGCATGAACATTGTGATGATGACATCACACATCTATCAGGGCCAAATTTCAGGGACTTGGGGCTGGCATTTGTTTTGACCTGACAGGGTGGGGGAGTCTGTGAGCGCAGCCTTTGGGTCTACACCACAGCTAGACAGTGTTTTCTTGCCTTGGTAATAAGACAGCGTCACCTGAGAGCCTTAGATTCTTTTGCTCTCCTAAAGGCTTCGCGGCTGTGTGGCGAGCCGGCGCCCGTGAGTTCCAGGCTAGGCGTTTTTCATCAATTGTCTGAGATACAGTTATTTTTTGCAGCTGAGGCTCTCAGCTGGGCTAGCCTAGTCCGCCCCCGTGCGCCCTCTGGTGTTCGCCATGCAGACCTGCATGTCCTTTCCTCCCAATAGTAAATACTATGAGAAGGAGGCACTCTTGATGGACCCAGTGGACGGACCCATCCTGGCATCTTTGTTGGGTAAGAGGTCGGGTGCGGATTGCATTTGGTCCTTTGTTCTTGGGGCTCAGGACCTGTCTCTTCTGTGGTGTCTGGGGCACCACACTGGACTCTGGGGCATCCTCACTGCCTGAGGGAAGCGGAGTGCTCTGAGGGAGACCATTGTGAGGCAGTTGGGGTGGGGGCACTCTTGGGGATGCCGGGTTCCCAGCCCTGTATGCTCCACAGTGGGGCCGTGTGCCCTGGAGTATACCAAGATGAAGACTGCAGATCACTTCTGGACTGACCCCTCAGCCGACGAGCTGGTCCAGAGACACCGGATCCACAGCTCACATCTGAGACAGGACTCGCCCACCAAGCGGCCAGCGCTCTGTGTGAGATGGGTGGGCAGTGTGAGGGTCTCTGGTAGGGTCTGGACTTGGCCTCGGGGCAGGCAGGGAACAGGGTGGGAGTTCTGACGGTGGTCACTGCCTCATATGTCCCTCTGTCTCTCTGTCTCTGTCTCCTCTGTCTCTCTCCCCACCCTTGTGCTGATACCAGATCCAGAAGAGGCATTCCAGTGGCAGCATGGACGACCGGCCATCTATCTCTGCCCGGGACTATGTAGAATCTCTGCACCAGAACTCCAGGGCCACCCTGCTCTATGGAAAGAACAATGTTCTGGTTCAGCCAGTGAGTTCCGGTGTGCCTAGGTCATGCTCCTAGAGTTTGAGTACAGGTTATGGGGGCGGGGTGGTCCATTTATTCATGAATTCACCTACCTCTTTATTAATGTACCTACACACCCATCTGTTTACTCATATATTCACCAACAACTCCATCGATACATCAATTCATGTATCAATATAGCCATCCGCTCATCCAGCCACCTCTGTGTTGCTTCATCGTCCCAGCAGTGTCTGCATCCACCAACCCATGCATTCACCCATCCATTCATCCACCCATCTACCCACCCATCCATCCACCCACCATCCATCCATCCATCCATCCACCCACCCACCCACCCACCCATTCATTCATCCATCCATCCATCCACCCACCTACCCATTCATCCATCCATCCACCCACCTAGCATTCATCCATCTACCCATCCATCCATCCATCCATCCACCCACCCATTCATCCATCCATCCACCCACCCACCCACCCATTCATCCATCCACCCACCCACCCACCCACCCATTCATTCATCCATCCATCATCTATCCACTTACACATACATACACATGCATACATCTACACACACACACACATCTCTATAAGGGCACATGGCAATATCTCTAGCTAGCTGCCCTGCCCGTCAGCTCTTCCATTCTCTACATCCCTTCATCCTTGTTGATTTATTTGTGTGTATAGCTATTCACTTTCTGTCCACCCACCTGGCTGTCCACTTCTTTTTCCAGTCTGTTCCTACATCCCCATCCCCAGGCCATCTGCCTGGCTATGTACTCTTGCTGTCGCTCAGCAAACATTTACCCAGATGCTCTGTGTGACAGAGGTGTGGTATTATGAAGGTGATCCTCTTCCTTGATGACACCTGTCCAGTGCTCGTTGTGACATGCCTTGGACTGCAATATGTAGAGATGGCAACGCAGAAGCCCGAACAAGGGACAGGATTGTGATTTGCTCCCACAACAGCTGCTCCTGTGAATGGTTGCCTTCTGTGCCCCAGTGGCTGGCTGGGCATGGGTGGAGCTTGAGACCTGAGCAGTGCCTGCCCTGAGGGAGGCTGTCCTTTTCTGTCTTCTGTCATTGGGTCACAGTCAGTGTGGTGTTCTGGTGCAGCTGGAAGGAAGAAGGAAGCAGTCCTAGCTCTGTGGTCACAGCCTTAACAGTTGGATGACCACATGTCGTTTTGCCCTGTGGGCTGTCATATCTGCATCCCAGGGGGCACAAGGCTCTAATATCTTAGATTTAGGAAGTAATGAACTTAAGATGTACTCAGTTTTCAAGTGGCCAACTGGAAGCTTCAAATGCTAAGAACAAGGGTAGAGGACTTAGCATGTTCAAGGTTCCATCCACAGCAGAGGGGGGGGGGGGGGGGGGGGAGGGGAGGGGGAGGGGAGGGGGAGGGAGGGAGGGAGAGAGAAAATATGAATCATCAAGACATTGAAACAGGACCATGCCAGGCTCTGGCAGCAGAAGTGAGTGGTTGCCCTAAACCACATATGGCTCACAAAACCCAAAGTACTTCCTGTCAGTCCCTTGACACAAAAAGTTTGGTGACCTCTCTGACCCAGCAGTTCTTTGAAGTACAGACTGTTCACTGTCATCTCCAGCAATGGTCCAAAGGCCCATGGAGCATGGCATCTCTGCTTTCCAAGGGGATCTGGGACTGGGTGACCTGAGAGATGAGTAATGGACTGTCACCCTGTTCTCGAGTCCAAGTCACAATAGCTTTGTCTTTCAAAGCTGAATCACAGGCTCCTCTCGTGTGTCCTCCCTGCAAAATAACAGCCTTGCCCAAGCTCAATCGAAGGAGTGATTGACTTAGCTCGTGTGCAATAGGGTCATCAACAGCCACTTCACAGCTGAGAGATGCCACGGGTGACCAGACATCCTCAATTCAGGAATGGATAAGGCTGCAGCTCAGGCAGGGTGTCCTTCCCGGAAGAGAGATGGGGACATTTTCTTGCCTGCCCAGTGACCTCAGATAATGGGAAGAGGAGAGGTTCCATGCGCAGGTTCTGGGCAGGCAGAGGTTCAGGCTGCTGGAAGAATGTTGGATGGGGCTTGGGGAGAGGGATTCTGGGTAATATCTATGGGATGGACTGCAGGTGGTTTCTCTGCTCGCTGGGCTTGGTGTTGATGAGTTTATGCCAAAAACAACCCAACTCTTTGATTCTGCTTCTGCATCCTTGAGGCAGGCTCAGGCCTGTGTCCACCAGAGCCCAGCAACATGACCAGGCCTGAGATCTCTTCTCTCCGCAGAGGGATGACATGGAGGCCGTGCCAGGGTACCTGTCTCTGCACCAGACAGCGGATGTCATGACCTTGAAGTGGACACCCAATCAGCTGATGAATGGGTCTGTGGGGGATCTGGACTACGAGAAGAGGTAAGAATTGAACTTCAGTTGAATGCGCCCAAGACCTTCTACTCATCTAGACAGGGAGATGCTCTCTTCAGAGCCAGACAGGCCTGCCTGTTGTGTGAACTGGTTGTTATGGTGACCTGGCCCGGCCTCCCTGCTGCTGTAGCCTCAGAAGGAACACCAGCCTCGGGAGCACCTGGAGACAGGGGACAGGGCCTCAGGAATAGGTGTGGTCAGCTGCTCACATTCATAAGTGTATTCTCAGGGGCCAGTGAGATGGCTCAGTTCCTCGAAGCCTGAGTTCTATTCCCGGGACCCATCTGGTGGAAGGAGAGAACCTGACTCCTTCATATTACCCCTTGACCTCCACTCATTCAACATGCTGTGTCACCATACACACACACACACAACTAAGTAAATAAAAATGTAATTTAAAGAATTTATGAGCTGGGTAGTGGTGGTGCATACCTTTAATCCCAGCACTTGGGAGGCAGGAGAAGGCATATTTCCGAGTTTGAGGCCATCCTGGTCTACAGAGTGAGTTCCAGGACAGCCAGGGCTACACAGAGAAACCCTGCCTTGAAAAAGAAAGAAAGAAAGAAAGAAAGAAAGAAAGAAAGAAAGAAAGAAAGAAAGAAAGAAAGAAAGAAGAAAAAAGAAAAAGAAAAAATTTCTAAGTGGGCTCCCAGGCCTATCAAAGTGTAAGGGTAGCAAATACTGAACCTGTAAATGGCATCTCAGCAATCCGTGAGGACACATCAGACTGAGTAAGAACTAGCCCCGCCCCCTCCCCAGTGACGCCACTTCCATATTCTCCCCAGCCTGTTTCCCAAGCTGTACTTAAGAGTGTAGGAGTGGAGCCCTTCACAGAAGGTGTCAGAAGTGGGTCGCAGTTGCTAGTGTGATGCCTGCGTTACTCTGGGTTCTCCCAAGAACGGGTACCACGAAAGGACTGATGAAAGAGAGACTTCTTTGAGGAAGGACCTGGGGGAGATGAGCGCAGGCGCAGAAGGGAAAGGACGGAAGGTCACATGGGAATAGTATCCATTAGACCAGCTAGGGATGCTGGGCTGGTCGGGCCTGGACCACAGCCATGTGCTCAGTCCTGGCTGGCATCGTGGTACCTTGGTGGGACTGTGATGGCTGTGCACAGGGGGTGGGGGGCTGTGTGGTGCTGCTGAGCTCCACTTCCTGGTTCAGAATCTCTGCGTGGTTGCATTCTTGGACTGCCACAGAACCTCCAATCCCACGTACCCCCTCACATACTGTTCGGATAGGGGAGCAACTTATTTCAGGATCGTGGTGGGTCCTGAGCTAGAAATATATACTAAGTCAGTACTTGGAGCGACTGTGTTGCAAGACTGTGTTCTGAGCTAACTGTGTGAGGGGCTCTGGGTCGAGTCCTTCAAACGAAATATTCTATTAAATCCTCAGAAAAACACTACAGTGGAGATCCCCATCTTATAGCTGGGGATATTAGAGTCCTCATTTTATATACGGGGAAACTGAGGCTCTTCTAATCACACTATTGGCCTATGTAAGGTCAGAAAGGGGCGAGACCGTTCTGACTTCTGCCCACGGCTGCACAGTGGCCGGGTGGCTCTGAGCTAGTACCGATGTTTATCTTCCAGGTACAAAAAAGCCAGGGTCAAGCGACTAGACCATTTGTCCAGTGATTCAAATAATCCAGGGGTAGGAGACCTCAGGCTAGACCCAGGGACTTGAGTAGCCGTTCCTGAACCCACCATTGTCTCTTGCCTCTGCTTTCCTGCCTGCCCAGCCTGTGCTCAAACAGGCCTCGCATAGTTCTTCTGAACGTCCCTGGGCAGCAAGGAGCTCTTCCTGGGCTATCAAAGCATAAGCCTATCATCTCTCTTATGGGCTTTGAATCACTGTGCCAATCCTGAATCAGTCACTGTGACTGGTCAGTGATGATTGGCTAGCCTGGGTCAGGTGATCATCTCAGAGTGCTGGTTGGTCACCCCGGGTCAGACGCTCATGCTGGACCTCTGGGCTAGAGACTTGGCAGAGTTGAGCTCCGGTAACTACATAGACAGGGAGAAGGGGTTTTACTCGGAAAGTTGTGGTGGTAGGATCAAAGGGGAGGATGGCTGAGCAGGCTCGGGACACAGATGCTGGGACAAGTAGGTCTTGGTGACCTCTGGCTTCCCACAGTCTCCCTCACTTCCCCTTCCAGTGTCTACTGGGACTACGCTGTGACCATCCGCTTAGAGGAGATAGTTTACCTGCACTGCCACCAACAAGGTAGGAACCATGGGGACAGCAGATGGCTGAGCAACCATTCTGGGTCACTGTCCCTGCTTCCCACAACACCCCGTTCATTCATTTAACATTATGAGACACTCAGGTGTACCTCCTCAAGCAAACTGCATTATTTCTCTGAGTGCGCCAGCTCTGAATCACTGCAACCATTCAGTCACGGGGTGGGGGGCAGGGATGGAGGTGTCGCACAGATGTATATGAAATAATGTAGAATGTTGGCTATAGAGAGGGGACTTGAAAATCAGATCTTTGTGACTTTGAAATCAGTGGTCTGCAGACCAGAGATCATGAATCACTATAGTCCCTTAAAGTCGGAAGTATGTCTAGAGTAAGCGTGGAATTCAGTGCTTTAATTCCCTTTAGTAAGGCAGACCTTGCTTGGTTCTGATCCAGGCTTTGCAGCTGTGTGACCTTAGGGATGACATAAAACCTCTCTGAGCCTTGGTTCTGTCCCTTGTAAAATAGGGAATGAACAGCCAAGCCTCACAGGGATGTCCTGGGTATTAAACAGTAAGGCAGTACTTTTAACAGCCAGTACGGCTCTGGGGGGGAGGGGGCGCGGTGAAGGCGTGTGTTTGCAGAGCGGCGACCGCAGCATGCTTTGTGGTGACATCCTGCCGTCCTCTCTTCTCTGATGGTGGCAGTGGACAGCGGCGGGACTGTCGTGCTGGTGAGCCAAGATGGAATCCAGAGGCCACCCTTCCGCTTCCCCAAGGGCGGGCACCTGCTACAGTTCCTCTCCTGTCTGGAGAATGGGCTGCTTCCACACGGGCAGCTGGACCCGCCGCTTTGGTCACAGCGAGGAAAGGTGAGGGGTCGGCTGGGGGCTGGGGGGGGGGTGCTCGAGGAGGCTGGAGGATGCCACCCATGGGGTATCACTGGGCTCTACTGTGACTTGGGTGGGGGGCTCCAGTGCTGCCCACTGAGACCCTCAGTGATGCCAGGCATGGAGATAGGTGACTTCCTGAGGTCTACCGTGGGATGTGCTCCTGCAGGGGAAGGTATTTCCTAAGTTGCGCAAGCGCAGCCCACAGGGGTCCTCCGAGTCCACGTCTTCAGACAAGGAGGATGATGAAGCCACGGATTACGTGTTCCGCATCATCTACCCTGGCACGCAGTCTGAATTCGGTAAGCAGCCCTGGGACCTGAGCTCACCAGTTCCTCCTGAGAACTACTCCAAAAGTTACCCTTGGGAGGCAAATGGGCCTGGGTTCTGGGACCACCAAAGGACACCCAGAAACTTAAGTGTCCCGGTGCCTTCCACCTCCCCCAAAATGAGAGCCAGTAGCCACCCCCTTATTCCGCTAGTAAGGACACCACCAGGCAGGAGGGAACAGTAACCATGACAGTGGTCTGGGCTCTAGGACCCTGGCTTGACATGGGCAGGTTTCTTTCTATCCTTCCCCCCCCCCCCCCCGGCCTCCTTTTTCCTCATAGGTGAAATGGGCTGTTTCTAGGGTCGGCTATGGGCATTCTGCATACACAGAACAGGCATGTGCTAGCTGCCATGCAGTCCCTCTTGTCAGCACCTCACTTGAGTTATGAAGAGCCAATGGGAGCACAGGATATGCGTTCGAGTATCTAATAAAAAGGCGGGCATGGTTGCCCAGGCCCATAACCCTAGCACTGGGGGTCAGAAACGGGCAAAGCCCCTGTGTTCCCTGGCTCATCCGCCTAGATGAGCCTTTGATTTAGAGAGACCTTCAATAGAAGAAAGCACCCTGATCTTGCTCTGGCCTCTGCGTACAACCATGCTTCTGTGTTCAACACTCATGGGCACACATAGGGGCATTCTTGTACGCGCATGCGCGCGCGCGCACACACACACACACACACACACACACACACACGAAGCCAAGCATGGCATAGTGGCAGGCACTTGTTACCCAGGTGCTAGGGAATCAGAGTCAGGCACTAGTCAGTCTGGGTCTCCCTAGCCAGCCAGTTTACACTGCTTGCCAAGTTCTGGGCCAGTGAGAGACTCATTGGTGCGTGGTTTCCTGTCTCAAAAGCCAAACTACATGGTATTGGAGAACAACACTTGAGGCTGACCTCTGTCCCCCACAAACACGTGCGCAAACATATACAGACATCCACATATCTATGTGCACCTGCACAAACACACATCACACATGTACACAACACACACACACACAACTGGACTGAGCCAGGTGTGATAGACACCTGTCATCTAACATTCAGGACACTGAGGCAGGAGGATTGTAAGTTGGAGGCTAGCTGGGGTTGCTAGGTAAGGTAAACCCACATCTTAAAGAGAAACAGTCCCCACTGCTGCTATTAATGTTGCCGCTCTGAGTCTCTGTCCTGCAAAATGAAGACAAATTCCTTCTTTACATGTCACCAAGGATGAATGGTGAACCTGGTCTAGTGCCTGGCACAGGGTAGGCACTGTACAAGTGCCAGTCTTTCCTCCTCTGATCAGCACAGCATTCATGGGAGCTGTGTGGAGCAGGGTGGGGTGAGGGTTAGAACCCTGGGGAACTGGTTTCTCTGGTGGCCTCAGTCCCACCCACCTTAGCCTCCCCCTCACTGATTCTTTTTGTTTTCTGTCTCAAGTTGCCCTTGACCTCTTGGGCAGCCCCCGGCCTGTGTCCATTGGCCCTGCCTGGATGATGCTTGCTGCGGGCCAGTCCATGCTAGTGGTGGCCAAGGGGCTCCAGTGGGCACAAACCAGAGAGTGCCTCATCATCCCCACAAGGAGTGTGAAGGAGCAGCCCCCCAGTAATGTCTGGTTCCCCTTCCCTGGGGGCTGGGTGACACCTCAGCCATGTCGCCATTGGAGTCTTGTTCCCAAGGGAGACAGAGGAAAATGAGTAGCCCTGTGCCCCAGTACCCACCCTGCTCCACAGAAAGCAGCCCTGTTCCCACCAGTACCCACTCCACAGAAGGCAGCCGTTAGGTTCTATGACTCATTGGTGCATGATTGCCCGCCCTCTACTTCCCTGCGACAGGTTGAGAACCAGGGCATTTTCTGGCCAGCTCAGTGGTGAGTCTGTGAGAAGAGGAAGCGTGGAACCAGTCACTGTCAGCAGGTTCAAGAGCCTCATTCTGTAGCCAGCACGCTACTGTCTAGTGGATCTGATGACAAGGACAAGTGTCTCCCTCCCACTCAGGGATCAGAAGAGCCTATGAGAGAGCAGTTGTCCTAAGAAGTCATAGTAGGCGAGAAAATGATCACCTGTCTAATGTCCTAGAGTGGGGACCAGCAAACCCCAGCCCAGAGGCCAAATCCAGCCCCTGCGAGCTTGGCATGGTTTTAAACCCTTGACTGGAAAACAGCCAAAGGAAGCTAGGTCTTGGGGCCAGCAAGGGGGCTCAGCGAGTAGAAGTGTCTGCCACTGTGCCTGTCAGCCTGAGTCCAATCCCTGGAATCTACATGGTGCACAGAGAGAGTCTATAACAAGCTGAGTTCATTTGATGGTTTTGTCTGCAGGACATCAGTGGTGCTAGACAGGCACATGGCTTAGGAGCTCCCCACCTGAGCCAGCTGAAAGCGATGTCTAGTTCAGACATGTGAACAGTGCTGCTATCATCCCTAGCCAAGATCCCAGGCTCTGGAACTCTTCCTGTGTGTTGGGATGAACGTCCTCCCTTCTGACCACACAAGCTCTTGTGGGGGTCTTTGTCTCAAAACTCATGCCCCCAGACTTTCTCTAGAAGTGTCCAGTAGGTCCCCCTTCCCTAATGTCACCTTCCTGTGAACAGAACTGAATGGGGACATGGCGAGGTGAGGTTCTCTGTACTCGGGATAGGTCTGTCTTCTCAACCCTGCGCTCCCTCCTCCTCTTCTTCCCTCTTCTTCCCGCTGTCCTTCCCACTCTGCCCCGCAGCCAGAGCCTCTGAATCTTGGTGGTGGCTTTCACTGGATCACGTGGACTCAGGGACGACATCAGATTGTGGTCGGGCACTTTGGGACTGTCATACTCTGATCCTCCCTGTCACAGGGCCAGCTTTGGGAGAGCTGCTTGTTTTGGGGTGAGATTTCTATAATACACATGGGTTTAACCAATGTTATCGCTGAGCCCCCTTTCCACCCATCATCCACCACAGTGCCCCAGGACCTAATGGATGTCTCTATGAACAACCTTCCACCCCTATGGCAACCCAGTCCTCGGAAGTCCTCCTGTTCTTCCTGTTCACAAAGCGGCTCAGCTGACGGCGGCTCAACCAATGGCTGTAACCATGAGAGGTAGGCGGGGCTTAGGCTCCTCCCCCAGGGAGGAGCTTGAAGCACAAACCAAAGTCCCTTGACTGTCTATTGCTTCATTTTGCCGCATCCTGAGTTTGGAGAGGTGTGAATGGCGAATGGAGCTAGGGTTAAATCATGGCTTCATGTGGTCCTGGTCACTGGAGTTCCGTTGCACGTGTCCGTCGGGATAACGTTCTGCTGCAGTAACACACAGTCCTGAAACAACAACGGCTTTTTTATAGCAAATGTCCTGTGTGCCGTGAGGCTGCCATGGACCCACTTCCTAACAGACGTCCATCTTGGATATTGTTGGGCCACAGTATCAGAGGCAATGGTATTTCTGTTTTTCAACGCAATGGTCCCGCTTCACAGGGAGACTAAGAAATACAGGTTCAGCATGCACCAGGAGCCAGAGATATTACTTAATGACAGCCATGTTTTCTGTGTGCTCTTGCATGAAACATTAACTTAGTAGGGCTATTACAAGGAAACAGCACGTGGTAACTGTGGACCACTGAGAACTTTGCCCAGTGTCTGCTCTCAGAGCATCTGCTTTCATACCTCTGTCAGTGAGGAGCTCACCTCATTGCAGAGTTGCAAGCCCAAGGAGTGGCTTCCTATATGCACCTTGGGCAAGCCTGACATTCTAAGGGCACCTTGGGCAAGCATCACAACCTGCGGGCAAGGAAGAGGGAACGCCACTCCCAGGACTTCAGCTGTGCTCCCCAGGACTTTAGCCGAGCTCCCTTTTCAGGCTTCCTGGGTTTATCCAGTATCCCTGGGGTAGCCTCAGGATAGATACACGGAGTCTTCTATTCTGCGCCCTGTAGGAACTCACAGCCCATCTGTCTCCGTAGCCGGCAGTACTGAGCACTGTTCTTTGCTTCCACTCCCAACAAGCATGGAGCAGGGAACATCATCAGCCCTGAGCCCCACCTACTGTGCAGTTCACAGGGTCAAACCCAGGGGCTACTCCTTCAAACTGTTTTGGGGGTTGGGGGGAGAATGAATGTATGTGATGGAGAAAGCCATTGATTCCCAGCATTCAAGAGACTGAGACAGAAGGGCTGTGGGTCTCAGGCTAGCCTGAGCTATATAATGAATGAGACCTTATCTAAAAAAGAAAAAAAGAAAAAAAGATGTGCTCACATGATTGAGAGGTTCAGGGGACACAGCTTTGAGCCTGCCTGGATCCCAGTGCTCAGAACAAGAACAGCTCTCCTGATCTCCCGGTCTGTGGACTGGGCCAGGGCTGGCCCTCTCTGGTGGTGGCCAAGACTTCCAGCAGCCACTACTATGTATCCCGCTGGCTTAGGGGCAAGAAAGAATGAGCATGCTTCCAGGTAGATACAAGCACAGATCCTAGGGCTGATTCTCATTGGCCCAGGTTGGGTCACATGACTGCTTCTCTGCCAGCCAGCCATCTCAGGTGATCCGTCCAGGGCATCCAAGCCATGGAGACACGACGCTTTGAATGGCTGATCCCCCCAACAGAAACCTGGGCTGTGACAGAGAAGGGGCGTGGGGGTGGGGTGGGCACAGTGGCCTCCCTCTGTCCTGACAGTTGACTTCCATCTGCTGTATGGAGCATGGATGGTTCCTTTGTAGAACATCTAAGCTGTGTGTGTCCCTCTGCTCCCCCTTCTCCTGCAGGGCCCCACTGAAACTGCTGTGTGATAACATGAAGTACCAGATCCTCTCCAGAGCCTTCTATGGATGTGAGTGCACATCCCCCATCCTGCTTGTCTGCAAGAAGCATTTATCAAGTGCCTGGCACCCCAGGCATGTTCCCAGTGCCCACGGCAAAGCAGATGAAGATGCTTGTGGCAGGCACTCCTTTGAGGGGACAGGACTAGCTTGGAAAGCAAGCAGAGTACTTGGTATCTCTCAGACATTCCCTTCTCCATCCAGCAGGGATTCTGTCCACATCCGGCTTTTGTTGTTTCTATAGGAATGGGAGACAGGCCCAGGGTGAGCCCAGAAGTCCTTGGTTCCTCCTACTTCCCTGTCCCTTCCCTGCCCACAGCACATCTATTAAATGTGGTAGCTTCCAGCAGAGGAGAGTGGTGTCTGTCCAGAGACAAATCGTCCCTTAGGTTTAGTTGTCAGGACACCCAGTGACAGCATCCTCAACTTGCATTCCTCCTTTGGAAAAGGAACAATGAGAATTTTCTGGGTTGAGAGTTCCTGAAGATAGAGGTGGGTAGTCCTGTGGAGCTTCCAGGAGAGACTTAGTGAAGTGTGGTGGGCAGAAGATGAAGCCTGCCTTCCCTCCCTGGCCAGGGCTCGCCTACTGCAGACACCTGTCCACCGTGAGGACCCACCTGTCAGCCCTGGTCAATCACATGATCGTGTCTCCAGACCTGCCCTGTGACGCTGGGCAAGGGTTGACAGCCAGCATCTGGGAAAAATACATCCAGGACAGCACGGTGAGCTGGGTGTGTTCATCAGAGGGCAGAGCGGAGGGGCGCCATCTTGTCAGGTCAGACTCACGGGGACCCAGGTAGGTATGCCTCTCTGAATATGGACCGCCAACTCCACAGCTGACTTGAGTCCCATCCAGATGGAAGGGTGAGGGAGTCAGGGGAAAATGCATAGGTACAGTATCCCAGTGCCAAACCCGAAATCCAAAATTTCTAGAATTGAAACTCTGACATAAAACCCCAATGGAAAATCCCACACTTGACCTCATGTGACAGGTCACAAACATGCTATGCACTAAAAATACCATATAAAGTGACCTGTGGGCTGTGTGAATAAGTGTATGTTAAACACATGGACTTAGAACAGACCCATACTTTTATACATACATATATATATATATATATATACACACACATATACATATACATACAAATATACATACAAATATTCCAACTTGCAAGAAAATCTTAAGTCTGAAACCCTTCAGGGCCCAAGCATTGGGGACAAGGCTATTCAACCTTGAAGAGAAGAGAAAGGACAGCTAAGATGGACATGGTGGCACATACCTGTCATTGCACCATTCACAAAGCTGAGGCAAAGGGATTGTGGGTTTGAGGCGAGTCTAAGCCACTTGTGAGATCCAGGATAGCCTCAGGTATGTCACATAATGTTTTGATTAAGTCACTGATTATGTGTTGGACCAAGTTCATACCTACTTTGGGGTGCAGTAGGCTGTGGCCTTGGCACCTGCTCTGACCCTGTCCATCTGACTCAAGCTACAGTCTGGACACCTGCCCCAGCACTGTCACTCACCCTGCCTGTACCCTTGTCTTTGTTGCTGTATCTATAGCTACAAAGGTATGTGGATTTATATGCGACAAAGTTTCTCTCCTGTTGCTGTATCTATAGCTTCAAAGCTTTGTGGTTTTATATGCAACCAAGTTTCTCTCCTGTTGCAGTCATAACCCCCCACAAGCAATTTCAAGGTGTAAGGGCTTATTTTAGCTCACAGTTAGTCAAGGTACAGGAGCATGGGGCAGCTGGTCATCTCATCCGCTGCTGTGAAGAAAGAGGGAAGTAGGGCACTGGTGGCGCATGCCTTTAGTCCCAGCACCTGGGAGGCAGACACCTGTCCACCGTGAGGACCCACCTTTCAGCCCTGGTCAATCACATGATCGTGTCTGGCAGGCAGATTTCTGTGAGTTCGAGTCCAGCCTGTTCTACACAGTGAGTTCTGAGACAGCCAGAGTAACAAAGGGAGACCCTGTCTCAAAAACAAACAAAAAGACATAGAAGTTATATATCCTATACTTCATCAGGATTTTTAATCAATACATCTACAAATACACAGAGATATTTATGCCTTTGTATTATTATATAGATCTTATATATTTCTGTGTTTATTATATATGCACAGAGTTTCTAAACTTATGTATCATGTCTTGGGTCTCTTGTTTATAGCTATAGAGTGATAGGAATATATTTGTATCCACCTCACCTATATTTCTTTTTAATTTCTTAAAATTTTTTTATTTTATTTATTTTTTGTTTTTGTTTTTTTTGAGACAGGGTTTCTCTGTGTAGCCCTGGCTGTCCTGGAACTCACTTTGTAGACCAGGCTGGCCTTGAACTCAGAAATCCACCTGCCTCTGCCTCCCAAGTGCTAGGATTAAAGGCGTGCTCCACCACTCCCAGCTATATTTATTTTTTTATGTGTGTTGGAAGGGATTGTACAAATGCCACACTGCACATGGGGTTCAGAAGACAACAGCTTACAGACGTAAATTTTCTCCTTCCACCACACAGAAACCAGTTCACTAGGCTTGGCAGCAAGCACCTTTACCTGCCAAGCCATCCCTTGGCCTCTAGATCTATACCGTTAACATTCTGTATTTTCAGTGGGCAGCTTACTTTCCTAGCTCTTGAATGAAGGCTCATCTTTCAGGTCCCAAAAAAATGGTGAGACCCACAGTTTATTTAAATTCTTGCTGACAGAATTCTCACTTTTTTTTTTTACCCCCTTCTGATTCATTACTGCTTGAGTTGGGAAGGAGCGCTCAATAGGTGGCCCAGGCTGGCCTTGAACTCACAACCCTCCTACATCAGCTTCCCTAGTGTTGGAGTTGGATTTGCCAACCTGCACCAGGCCTGGCTTGCTTTTTGGGGGGTGGGGGGTGGGAGGGTTCAAGACAGGGTTTCTCTGTATAGCCCTGGCAGTCCTGGAACTCACTTTGTAGACCAGGCTAGCCTCGAACTCAGAAATCCACCTGCCTCTGCCTCCCGAGTGCTGGAATTAAAGGCGTGCGCCTCCTGGCTTCCTTTTAGCTCTTTTTAAAAAGAATTCTTTTCCGGTAGTGCAGCGGCAGCACTAGCGCACGCCCTTCTATACCCCTGGCATTTTGATTTTGCGAATGAGTTCCTAGAAGTTGATTGCAGTGTAATAAAACCTGAAATAGATAAGCCAGAGTACTCTCTCTGCCTCCCACGGGCACAGCGTGAGCCTGCTAGTTCATGGGGAGCTGCAGGCCCAACTGGTTTCTAGGCTCAGCTCCAGATCTGCATCTCTGGGAGAAGAGCCCATGTCTGTTTCTGAATTCCCCGGAGTGCTTCCGTGATCCAGTTTGGGAGATACCAGTTTAAGGTCAAATTGGGTGAAACAGTGGATGAGGCAGAATTACTTCATTGAACACTCCCTGCCCCCTGTGGTATAGTCCTTCCTTAAGGCTTAGCTGCCTTCTTGTGCTGGGTACACCGAATCCCAGAAACAGTCCCCGCTGCCTTGTTGCCTGGAAACACTGGGTTTATTTCTCACTGGCGAGCCGTGTCAGTGGCATCCCCTGCCACTTTATGGTCCCTTGAGAAGCCAAGAGAACCTACCAACTTCCTCCTAGTCCCAGACCTGCAAATAGCATCCATTACTTCTCACACCCCACTGGCCAAAAATCGGTCATGTGACTACACTTGAATGCAAAGGAGTCTGGGAAATGTAGTCCTATGGATCTAGGAGTCTTGGAAGTGGCTTTTCTATTTTTAATATCATCTCCTCTCTTGTCACTCTAGCAAATAATTGTAGCGATGGCATTTACAAGAAACAGGACCCAAGACCATAAACAAAACAGGAAATATTAAAATTTAACATAGCATTGTCTTAAAGTCCAGGGGCTGGAGAGATGGCTCAGTGGTTAAGAAGAGCACTTGCTTTTCCCAACACCCACATCAGACAATTCACCGTAGCATGCGACTCCAGTTCCAGGGCATCTCCTACCATCATTTGGCCTCTGAAGGGATCAGGCATACACACAGTATCATATAAAATAAATACACATACACACATACATACATATGTTATAATGCATATATGTAACACATGTTATACATGTAACATACATACATTATACATACATATATACATTATACATACATATATGCATACATAGATAGGTCTAAGTTTTGTACCTGTAAAGTAAAAATATGTCAAATCAACAACTTAACCTTCTATCTTAGGAACCGGAAGTGGTGGGTGGGGCAGCATACTGAACCTGAAGCAGACCAACAGGAGGAAATATAGTGATCAGAGAAGAATTAGAACACACAGAGAATGGAGATAAGAAACGCAAAGCTGGCTCTCGGGGAAGGCCAGCAAAGCTGGGAAACACCTTATTAGAAGCACAGGTGTGTGGAGGGTACACAGGTGATCAGTCAGAAGCCAATGAGGGGACACCACCACAGACTCCACAGGCAAAGGAATGGATGGAACATGTGAACGCCATAGAAATGTATGTACTAGCAAACTGACAACAGAACTCACAAACCCCTAGAGACTCACACTTCCTAAATGTCTTAAAAAGGAATTAGAAGCTTCAGAGGAGTCATTTTATAACTCATAAATTAAAGCCAAGGAAGCTAGAGAGATGGCTCAGTGGTTAAAAGCACTGGCTGCTCTATCAGAGGACCTGGGTTCAATGCTGGCTCACAGCCTGCTGTAACTCCAGCTCCAGGGGACTCGGCTCCCTCTTCTGGCCTCTGCGGGCACTGCAGGCACATGGTGCCGAACACTCAGAACACTCGTGCACATAAAATAAAAACCAAGGGAAACGGTGGACATCCAAATGGCTCCAGAAAGCCCCCTCCCCAACCCCTTGAAGAAAGGAAGTCTTTCTGATGAGGACTATGCATTCGTGCCACAGCCAGGTTTTCTGATTTCTAAAGACTCCGACATTATCTACCTAAGTGGTCAGAGTTCCCATGGCAACCCGAGGAAGGCTACACTGTAGCTGTGGCTTAGGCTGGTGGATTTTCTTGAAGCAACAAAGCTAAGCCTGCACTAGAGAAAGCCCTAGGCTACCCCGCTGTGCCGAACACTGTCCTGTCAGAGGCAGCTTCTGAAAATGCTCACTTTGAACTCTTTTGCTTTAGAGTAATTTTCTTCATGCTGACTAGAGATGAGATTGCATTTGTTAATTAAATGGGATTGCTAGTTCATTAGGCACTGCCTTGGGCACATGCTCCCCCCCCCCATTATCCCCCTCTTGTCCTCCTCCTCCCTCCCTTTTCTCTCCTCTTCTTCCTCTCCCTTCTTCCTCTTACCTCACCTATTCTTTTTGCTTTTGGGTTTTTTGTTTTGTTGTTGGTTTTTTTTTACTATTTTATTCTAGATGAGGTCTCATGTAGCCCAGGCTAGCCTCAAACTCTCTGTGTAGTTAGGGATGACCTTGACCTGCGCTGAGTGCTTGAGTTGCAGCATGGTCCTTCACACCTGCTATCCTATGGCATCAGTTTCACTGGTCACATCTTTATCTTTTTCCCCACTTCACACTTTGCCTGCCCCCCCCACCACCACACACACACATCAGTCCTCACACCTCAGCCGGTCGCCCTTACAACTCCCTGTGTGGTTCCCTACGAAGTAATGTCGCGCACACACACACTGATGTAGTTGGGTGGGTTGGGTTGTTAGCTCCTCGTGTGATATCAGAGTTAATTACAGGTCCCTGTAGTATGTTCTCTCTCTGTTACTGTAACAAGTTCCCAAACCCGGAAGCTTATAAAGAAAAGATGTTTATCTTGGCTCTCATTGTGGAGATCAGAAGGCCCTGTGGCTGTGGGCCTTCGGCAACACAGGACAAATTGGCAGGAAAACATGGTAAAAGAGCAAAACAGAAAGGCTTACTGTGGGGCTGAGCCACCATCCTCCACTGTGACCTAAACCTATGTGGGCTTCTGCTCTTCAGAGCCCCACCAGCTTCCAATAGTACCAAACTAGGGATCAAGTCATTAACACAAGCATTTTGGGGAATGTTCCAGACACAAAAGTTATGGCTTTGCTCATTCATGACTCACAGGTCACCCTGGCTTCCTGTTGACCAGACCTTTTGCCCTCTGACCCCTCTCCCATAGACCTACCCGGAGCAGGAACTGCTGCGTCTCATCTACTATGGAGGTGTCCAGCCTGAGATCCGCAGGGCAGTGTGGCCCTTCCTCCTCGGCCACTACCAGTTTGGGATGACAGAGATGGAGAGAAAAGAGGTTAGTTACCTGTAAGGACAACGAAAGTTCCAGGGTGCTGTGGAGCTGAGAACTAGACAGCTGGGTGCTGTGGAGCTGGGTACTGTGCACTTGGGTACTGTGCAGCCAGGTACCATGCAGCTGGTATTATGAAGATGGGTACTGGACAGCTGGACACTGTGCAGCTGGGTGCTGTGCAGCTGTGCACTATACAGCAGGGCTCTGTGCACCTGGGTACTGGGGATTTGGGCAGTGTATACCTGGGCACTGTGTAGCTAGCTACTATGCACCTGTGCACTATGTACCTGGGTACTGTGCAGCTGGGCACTGCACCTGGGTACTATGCAGCTGGGCTCTGTGCACCTGGGTACTGGGCAGCTGTATACTGGGCAGCTGTATACTGTGCAGCTGGGTACTGGGGAGCTGGATCCTATGCACCTGGATACTGGGCAGCTGGGCCCTGTGCTCCTGGGTACTGTGCAGCTGAGCTCTGGGTACAGTAGAGCCCTGGTTGCCTGTTACAGTCTTGCTGGTGAGTGACACAGTAAAGAAACAGGAACATGGAGGAAAAAAGCTGTTTGGTGGAAATACAACATGAGAGAATTTTCAAACAAGCCGACCTCCTGTTTTGAGGTCATGTAGACTCCCGCGCCTTGCAGGAAGCATTGCAGAGACCTGTGTGACCTTTACTCAGTTTCCCCATGGTGACCTCCAGCAGAACTGTGATGTCCTATGCTGTCACAGAGCACTGATGCTGGTATAGCATCCCACCCAACTCAGGCTCCTCCATCCTCCTCTGTGTGTGTATATGTGTGTGTGTCTCCACGTATGCATGCTGGTGTTTGTGTACATGTATACACACTGGTATGTGTGTCTGTGTGTACACACCAGTGTGTATATACTTATTTTCTTATGTATCGAGACTTGTGCATTGCTGGTGCCTTAAGAATCCTCACCTTGGCCAGGTGTGGTGGCCTCACCTTTTATCCCAGCACTCTGGAAGCAGAGGCAGGTGGAGCTTTGTGAGTTCGAGGCCAGCCTAGTCTACAAAGTGAGTCCAGGACAGCCAGGCTGTTACACAAAGAAAGTGTATCTCGACAAACCATAAAAGAAACAAACAAAAAGAATCCTCACCAGTCCCTCTGTAGCCATGCCCACCTCCATCCCGCCATCATCCCCTGGCTGCTCCTCACATCTAGAATGTTGTATAAACAGAGTCATGTAGTGTGGAAACCTTGGGTGTTGACTTTTAAATTCAGTACAATCTCTAGATCCATCCAAATTGGTCCACTGATGCCTGTTTCCTTTTAGTGAATAACTCCTCCCCTGGGCATACACCGAGGGTTTGCTGATAGGTAGCTGGGCGATGCTATGAACCTTTATTTACCCTTTTTGGCTAAGAACAGCTAACTACAGCTGGCATCCAATGCAGGCTTTCTGTGTTGAGGAAATGCCTGGTAGTGAGATTACCGGGTCATACTGGTGGAGGCAGGTTCAGTCTTGAAGAAAACATTCCGGCAATCTGATATTGCCCTCACCTGATGGATGGGTGGGTGGGTGGGTGAGTGGGTAGCAGGATTTTGCTCGTCTGGTAATGTGTATGCCTGACTTGGTTCCTGGGAAGATATAGGTACTTATCAAAAGAAACGAATGAGGAAATGGAATAAATAAATAATAAGCGAATGTGGAAACAGATTGCATAATTAATAGATAAAGAATGAGGAAATAGAGAAAGTATGCAAACAAACTTTGACTGATTGTGGGAGTGAATGAATTACTGAGGAGGGAGCTGAGGGGGAAGGAAGGTGAAGACAAAGTAGCCTTGCTCTGTAGTATTCTGGGCATGGGCATCATCCAGCAACGTCAAGTGCCATTGATATTAAATGCAGACAGGCCAGAGCCCAGGGTGTTCAGCACCGCCCGTGCCCTTCACATGTGCCCACAGGTGGACGAACAGATCCATGCCTGCTATGCACAAACCATGTCGGAGTGGCTGGGTTGTGAAGCTATCGTGAGACAGAGGGAGCGGGAGTCCCACGCGGCTGCCCTGGCCAAGTGCTCTTCAGGAGCCAGCCTGGACAGCCACCTTCACCGGATGCTGCACCGGGACTCCACCATCAGCAATGAGGTAAAGGACAGCTGGCCTGGGGGAAATGCTGGTGAGAGGGGCCAGGGTCTTGGGACAGCCGCACCTTCAGCTTTTGAGGGGAGGAAGAGCTTTAGAATCAGATATAGATTCAAGTTGCACCCAGAGAATCTTGCCAGTGCCTTTCCTCTGGGCTCTGTTCCTGCATCTGTACTGTGGGCGTGGTGGAGGTCTGGGGATAGCCCTGAGAAGACAGCATGTATCAGATTCCACTGTGGTGTCTGTCAGAAGAAGGAATGGAACCAGGTTTCCTGGATTCCCAACCCAGAAGCCCCTTTTGTGACCCTCTGTCTTTGCCCGTCCGGTTTCTGTCTATCTCAGTCCTCCCAGAGCTGCAGCTCAGGCCGCCAGAACCTCCGACTGCAGAGCGACTCCAGCAGCAGCACACAGGTAACTAACTTTCTGAGGCTCAGCTCCCCACTCTTGCCCCACCCCATCCGCAAAGCCACACCCACCCACAAAGCCCCGCCCAATCCATGCAAGCCCCACCCTCCCATCTGTGGTGGTAGGGTTTGGATGTCCATCATTTATCAGCCGCTTTGCTTGATGCATTCAGCTTTCTATGGCTAGTATCGGAAGTAGACTAAGTATTGCAAGCAGTTGCTGTCTCCTTGAAACCCATAACAGTGGAATGCAGCCCCTGTAGACATCAGCGTCCCGGGATCCAAGTCCTGGGTAAAATGACAAGGGTGTGTACTGGAGCGCTGCATTTGTCAGGTCACCCCTAGGCCACTCACAAACAGTGCAGTCAGTGCAAACGACATGGAAATAGCTATCAGGCTGTGTCACTAGGAATGAAGAGCCTGGTCTGCGCAGGTGCAGTGGTTTGTGGGTATTTTCACTCAGCATTGGTTGAATCTTGGACTCAGCACCTCTGAACTCACAGGCTGACCAGGAGCCTGCTCTCCTATAAAACAGCAAACCACATACCTGTACTTTGTTTCTGTCTCCTTCATCTCCGTCCTCCCTTGAAACAGTACTAAGATCATCAGTCTGCTGTGTGGCCTTCCAGAACCTTCTGGATGCCTTTACACACACACACAGAAATATATAATGTCTTAGGGTTTCACTTCCGTGAAGAGACACCATAACCAAGGCGACTCTTACAGAGGCAGACATTTAATTGAGGCTGGCTTAGTTTCAGCTGTTCAGTCCATTATCATCATGGCAGGAAGCATGGCAGTGTGCAGGCAGACATGGTGCTGGAGGAGCCAAGAGTTCTGCATCTTGGTCTGAAGGTAGCCAGGAAAGAGTCTCTTCCACAGGCAGCCAGGAGGAGGGAGGGTCTCTTCTGCACTGGGTAGAGCTTGAGCATGGGAGCCTCAAAGCTCACCCCACAGTGACACACTTCCCCAAACAAGCCTATTCTAACAAGGACAAGGACACGCCTCCCAGTAGTGTCACTCCTTGTGGACCAAGCATTCAAACACATGAATCTATGGGGGGGGGGTGGGTGCGGGCAACCAATTCAAACCACTATATTTGGTAGATCTTAAAATCCCACATAAACGCTGGCAGACTTATTGTTCAACAACTTTTGGGCATCACTCTACTGAAAGCCTCATTAAACAAAAGGAAAAGCACAAAGAAAGCTGGAGTGACAGCTCGGTAGTGAAGGGCACAAGCTGCTCTTGCAGAGGACCCAGATTTAGTTTCCAGCGCCCACATGAGGTGCCTCACAACTAGGTCTGACCCCAAGAGATCTGGCGCCCTCTTCTGGACTGCAAGGGCACCTGCATTCATGACACACACAAATACACACACACAAACATAAATGCATAAATAAATAAGTTCCCAGTATCCACATGAGGTGCCTTACAACCAAGTGTAACCCCTGAAGATATGGCGCCCTCTTCTGGACTACAAGGGCACCTGCATTCATGCAGACACACACACACACAAATAAATAAATGAAAAGCATACAAATGTTCACAAAATACCTTCTGGGTAGTATAATCTGTGTGTGTGTGTGTGTGTGTGTGTGTGTGTATGTGTGTATATACACCAAGCCTATGCACATGATGAGGCCCATGAGCAGAAATAGATTCAGTGAAGTAAAACTGATGGCGGCCACTTAGAGAAGCAGTGTGAGGCCTTGACCTGATCTTTACTGTGACCTTGAGGGTTGTGGCTGAAGGACACAGAAACACAAGCAAATCTAAGTGTTAGAGGTCCGTACAGTAGAAAGCCACTCTCCTCCCCCAAACTTCATTTCCCTAGTTGCCCTCCTCAGAGCCAGCTGTGGCCAGCTGAATCGCTGATGTGACCTCAGCACTTGGAAGATTGACAGCCATAAAGAACACACTGCCTTTGTACTGACTGCATGCTATTCCGCTACAGGCAGATTCCATATCGAAGTCACCCCTGTTGTTGGATATTACTTTGCTACCATGAGCTATGTTGCCATGTGCGTCCTGACTCAAATGTCTGTGTGTTCCTTTCCTCAGGTATTTGAGTCTGTGGATGAGGTGGAGCAGACAGAGGCAGAAGGCAGGTCAGAAGAAAAACATCCCAAGATCCCCAATGGGAACCCAGCCAACGGCACTTGCTCCCCAGACTCCGGACACCCTTCCTCCCACAACTTCTCCTCTGGTCTCTCCGAGCACTCCGAGCCCAGTCTTAGCACCGAAGACAGCGTCTTGGATGCCCAACGCAGCCTTCCCGCCGTGTTTCGGCCTGGGGACAGCAGCGTGGAAGACGGGCAGAACAGTGAAGCCACCACGTCCCGGGACGAGGCCCCTCGGGAGGAGCTGGCTGTGCAAGATAGCCTTGAGAGTGACCTCCTTGCCAACGAGAGCTTGGAGGAGTTCATGTCTATCCCTGGCAGCCTGGACATGGCCCTGCCTGAGAAGGATGGTGTGGTGATGGACGGCTGGCCCGGCGAGGCGGACAAGCCCAGTCGGGCTGACAGCGAGGACAACCTCTCAGAGGAGCCTGAGATGGAGAGCCTGTTCCCTGCCCTGGCTTCTCTGGCTGTGACCTCCTCTGCCAATAACGAGACATCCCCTGTGTCCTCCAGTGGAGTCACCTATTCTGTAAGTCACTAGGAGTCTTTAAAAAAAAGATTTATTTATTTATTTATTTATTTATTTATTTATTTATTTAATGTATATGAATGAGTACCAACAGAAGGCGTCAGATCTCATTATGGATGGTTGTGAGCCACCATGTTGCCCTTTGCCTTCACAGACTTTAGCAGAATAGTCTAATGGAGAACTCAGACAGACTCACTTTCTTTCTTTTCTTTCTTTCTTTCTTTCTTTCTTTCTTTTTTTTAAGATTTATTTGTTTGTTTGTTTTTATGCATGTGAGTACACTGTACCTGTACAGATGGTTGTGAGCCTTCATGTAGTTGTTGGGAATTGAATTTTTAGGACCTCTGCTTGCTCCAGTCAACTCTGCTCACTCAGTCCCTGCTTGCTCTGGCCCAAAGATTCATTTATTATTATACATAAGAACACTGTAGCTGTCTTCAGATGCACCAGAAGAGGGCGTACAAGTGGTTGTGAGCCACCATGTGGTTGCTGGGAATTGAACTCAGGACCTTCGGAAGAGCAGTCAGTGCTTTTACCTGCTGAGCCTTCTTGCCAGCCCCAGACTCACTTTGTCCATGATGTATCTATCAGTCATCAGCTACCACATCCATGCTGTGTGGCAAGCAGTTCCCGGAAGTCAGCGGCTTAACCCCTCAACACGATGCCTTATACATATACCTCCCAGTGTGTGGGTCAGCCAGGAAGCTCTGCCCCAAGCTGGGTGTGGCTCAGTTTGATAACTGCTGTCGGAGAGAGGTACTGGGGTGGTTGGTCTGTATTTCATTCTCTGGCAGGCTAACCTGGATGTGTGCTCACTGCAAAGGCAGATGCTAAGCAGAGAGAGCCGATGTGCCTGTGTGTATTTGAGACCTCTGCTCTGTCTGGCTCCCTGACATTACCTCAGCCAACTTGTGGTAGAGCGGGCAGTGACAGAGGTCACAGGGCAGAAGGAGTGTGAAGAGAAATACTGAGACACGAGCCCTTCCTGCTACTCTGAATGGCTGCAGATCTCTGATGCAGAGGCTGGGAGGTGGGCGGGACCTGGAGGGACCCAGTGGGCCCCCCCCTCCCTACCTCTCCTCCCCACCCCGTCTGTCTAGTATGAATCTTTCCTTCTTTCTTAGTTGACAGCCTTGCTTTGTCAGAACACATACTTGAGTGAGTTCCACAGGCTGCATTTCCCATCCCATGTGACATCACACAGGGCTGGGACCCTGCCACTCTGTGGTTCTTCTTTTTCTGTGTTTTTGTTATCTATCGGGTGTGTGGACCTTTGCGAGCTTATGGGGGGTTACGTGTGAGCACCACGAGACATGCTTGGGTACAGCTGCTCAGAAACCATCCTTCTTTTGCTGTTGAGACAGCACCTCCCAGTGGCCTGCAGTTCACCAATTCCAGCAGGCTGTCCAGCCCTGTAGCAATCCCCAGTGGTCTTCCTGTCCCCTCCTCTTCCTCAGCTCTGGGGCAAGCATGTGCCTCCAGGCCTGACTTTCTACATGAGTTCTGGGGGTGCTGAACTTGGACGCTTGCTGGACAAACACTTCACTGACCGAGCCATCCCCCAGCAGCTGAAGAATCTTTTAGGAAGATTCCTCATCCACATTCATCCTGAGTGAAATTCCCTCCCTCGTTCCTGGCGCATCCCTTTGCTGGGTACAGGGCCGCATGGCCGCCATGTTTGCTCAGTACAATTGTTCCCTGGGATATGATGGTTCAAGTCATGTTTTCAACTCCACAATAGTAAAGAATGTATTCTGTGGGAAGCAGCCTTTTTTTTTTTTTAAAGATTTATTTATTTTATGTATATGAATACACTGTAGTTGTCTTCAGACACACCAGAAGAGGGCGCCAGATTATATTGCAGATGGTTGAGATCTACCATGTGGTTGCTGGGAATTGAACTCAGGACCTCTGGAAGAGCAGATGGTGCTCTTAACTGCTGAGCCATCTCGCCAGCCCAGGAAGCAGACTTTAAATTTGACATCCACTGGGCTGGCGAGATGGCTCAGTGGGTAAGAGCACCGATTGCTCTTCCAGAGGTCCTGAGTTCAAGTCCCAGCAACCACATGGTGGCTCACAACCATCTGTAATGGGATCCGATGCCCTCTTTCTGGTGTGTGTCTGAAGACAGCTACAGTGAACTCATATACAGGAAAAAAATAAATAAATAAATTTGACATCCAGATCTTCCCCTGCACCATATGTGGTATGATTTCTCCATGCAGAGAGGGGCAACCCCCACCCACCCCCACACACCCCCACACCCCACCCTTGCTAAAGCTACCACGGACCACGCTAGCCCAAGGGAGCTTCTGACCCTCTGCGAGACACTCAGCTGGGATGCTCACAGTTTAGGTGCACTCCGCACGTTTTTTAAAACTTACTTTACTGCAACTTCTGGGTTTCTTCACAGTAACCCTATCACAAGGTGAGGAGTACCCCGCCTTTCAAAGACTCTACTCTCTTTCCAAATCTGCCTTTGGTATTGGGGAGCTTGTCTTAACAGTTATCCACTTAAAGGTGACTTTTCTCCCTTTCAGCAATTTTTAAGATTCTATTCTAGGGGCTGGGGACAGAGCTCAGTCAGTAAAGTCTTAGAGGCGAAGGGGTCCAGATTCCATGCCAAGGCTCCTGTCTCTAGTCTTGATGTCTTTGATTTATTTCATGCTCATTATGCACCCCAGGCTAGCCTTAAGTTCACTCTGTAACCCGGCTTCAAACTGACAGCAATCCTCCTGCCGTAGTCTCCTGAGCACTAAATTGACAGATTAGCATTCTCTTTAAATGCATTAAGTGTATTTGTGTAATATTCTGTCTCTGATACAGATCTGTGTGTGTGTGTGTGTGCGCGCGCGCGCGCGCGTGCGCGCATAAGAACACATGTGTCTACCTGTAATCCCAGCATTCTGGGCGTTGAGGCAGGAGGATTATGAGTTCAAGGCCAGCCTGGGCTACATCCCGAGACCAGTCTCAAAAGAATACTCTTTCATCACGCAAAGTCAGCCTTACTTATCCAGGAAACAAAGAAAGAGAAGGAATTGAACCCCAGAGTGAGCGGTTGAGAGGTGAGGGTTGGGAACGGTTCTTGGGGGTCAGCGTCCCCATCTTCCTTCTCCTCCTACCCACAGCCAGAACTACTGGACCTGTACACGGTGAACCTGCACCGCATCGAGAAAGACGTGCAGAGGTGCGACCGCAGCTACTGGTACTTCACAGCCGCCAACCTGGAGAAGCTGAGGAACATCATGTGCAGGTGGCTGTGGAGAGGGGTGGTGTGGGAGGGGGGGTGGTGTGGGAGAGGGGAGGGGTGCTGTGGGGGAGGAGGAGTGTAGGGGGAGGGGTGCTGTGGGGGAGGGGAAGGGTTGTGTAGGGAGGGGAGGGGTGCTGTGGGGGAGGGTAGTATGGGGGAGGGGATGAGGACAGTGGAGGGATAAGGATGAGATGATAGAGGGGACAGGAAATAAGGGAACAATGGGAAGGTGGGCTGATGGAAGGGATGGGGGACTAGGGATGAGAGGAAGGGGGTGGGATGATGGAGGGATGGGGATAAGGATGGGGTGCCCTGGGGAAGGCATGGATCTACAGGAAGCCCAGCTGAAACTCCCTTGGTCTCCCTGTTGCTGGTACCACAGCAACCTGGAGTTTTCTTTCATTCCCAGTACCAGGAATGAACTAAGACAAGTTTAAAGTCAAAGGCGGAGAGAGAACAAAGGCATGCATGTTATGGAAATGATTTAAACCTTGCCTGACTCTGTTACTGAGTCCCCAGATAAAAAACACAGCCTTTATATTTTTAATAAGCCACAGGCAGCATAAGAGCTGGGCAGCTGCCTACCCTCCATTCTGTTAGAATCTACTTTCTATTGTCGATATTCCCGAGTTATCACTTACTGTGTTTCATCCAGGCTGCTCTCAGCTCTCATTGGCCAGCCCACAGGACCATGGTTTTCATGGCATGCTTCCTTGTGCTTAGCTCTATTCTTACATGGTCCAGTAGTCTCTGCCTAAGGAATGGAGCCACCCACAGTGGGCTGGATCTTCCTAGATCACTTAATATAAAATCAAGACAGTTCCACACCCTCCCCTAGACAGCCCCACCAGCCAACTCGATGTAGACAACTCTCTTCCCAACGTGACCATCAGAAGTATCACACTGACTTTGCTTGTGCCTTTGCCTCTCTGTGCCTCTGTCTCCTCCCCCCTGAGAAATGTGTTCTTAATGAGATGTACTTCGCATGATCATTCTGAAAGATTCAAAGAGTCAAGGTGCATACAGGGTTGAGTGTATTGTCCAGGCAGTCCCTGTAATTTTCACGGGAACTGATTCAGATTTCCGACAGAATCAGTAGAGAAAGTAATTCCTAGAGTTTGTTATTTGTTTTTGTTTGTTTGTTTGTTTGTTTGTTTTTTAAAGATTCATTTATTTATTAAATGTAAGTACACACAGTGTAGCTGTCTTCAGACACATCAGAAGAGGGCATTGGATCCCATTACAGATGGTTGTGAGCAACCATGTGGTTGCTGGGATTTGAACTCAGGACCTCTGGAAGAGCAGTCAGTGCTCTTAACCGCTGAGCCATCTCTCCAGCTTTTGAGATTTTTTTGAGTCACTTATTTATGCAAAGTGATTGCCTCCTTCATGTAGCCAGAGAAAGAAGAGGAGCTTGGAAGAGATGTGTGGGGCTGGATGGAGGAGTTGAAGACACCCTGATCCCATGATAGCCCCCCAGGGTGGTGGGGCACCTGCAGAGTCCTGTGCTCAGCAATGCCCCATTGGGCAGGTTGGCCCTGATGGCTACACCTTGGATGTGTGGAGACACTGAGGGTGGACATCAGACTGAAGGATGGAGGACCAGATGGGAGAAAGCATCAAGGAGAGGGCAGGCTGTGTGGGGATACAGAGCATGGCACACTCATCGTGCCCCATTTCTCCTGCAGCTACATCTGGCAGCACATTGAGATTGGCTACGTCCAGGGCATGTGTGACCTCCTGGCCCCGCTGCTGGTCATCCTGGATGATGGTGAGTGTGTCCTCCCTGACCTGTAGGAGGGGAAGGGTCACCCTCACCTTGTGTCACCATGGACTGGGTCAGGATAGAGGTACAGCAGACCCATCTGGTGGATACATCCCAACTCCAGCAGCATGAGACATCCTTGTGTCCCACCTTGCCTGGCGCCAAAGCTCACCTGGCTGAGCCACTGCTTGACTGGGAATAAGAACAAAGTAAAACTGGTCCAGACAGTGTCTCAGGATGAGGTCTACCAAATGGATATAAATCCTTCACAGGTTCTTTCTTGAATGAAGGGAGGGATGGAGTCTGAGAGGATGGAAGGGGTGGAAGGAAAAAGGAAGGAAAGGAATGAGAAGAGAAACAAGATAATTGGAATGTTAGCAGCTCACTTGGCAATACCAGCCCTCACTGGCATCTCACATTTACCTTGATGTCTACGTCAGACAGAATCATTCCAGGGAAACGTCAGACTAGTACCTCTCATGAATATAAAAGCAAAACGTCTCAAAAAAAAAACCCAACAAACTCAATCCAACAAGATATAAAATACTACACTGCATGGCCAAGCGGGTCTTATCCCAGAAACGCAAGGGTGGTTCAATATCCAAGCATCAATCAGTATAAGCCAGCACTTGACTATAAAAGACAGGCAGGGTGTGGTGGCCATGCCTGTGGGCCCAGTGCTCCAGAGGTAGAGGCAGGAGAATCAGAGGTTCAAAGTTATCCTTGACCAAGGTGAATTTGAGTCAAGCATGGGCTACATGAAATGGTGTCCCAGACCATTAAAAGAAGTAAACAAGGGAGGAACAATTGAAAAGAAGTTACAATTATTTTGATGGTTTGTATATGCTCGGCCCAGGGAATGGCACTATTAAGAGGTATGGCCCTGTTGGAGTGGGTGTGTCACTGTGGGTGTGGGCTTTAAGACCCTCATCCTAGCTGCCTTGGAAGCCAGTCTTCTGCTAGCAGCCTTCAGATGAAGATGTAGAACTCTCAGCCCCTCCTGTAACATGCCTGCCTGGAGGCTGCCATGCTCCTACCTTGATGATAACAGACTGAACTTCTGAACCTGTAAGCCAGTCCCAATTAAATGTCATCCTTTTAAGAGTTGCCTTGGTCATGGTGTCTGTTCACAGCAGTAAAACCCTAACTAAGACAAATATCCATGCAGTCCCAGGTGCAGATGATATGACTTAAAGGGGAAAAAATCCAAAGAATAAGAAAACAGAAGTGAATTCACCAAGGCTGTAGAACATGAGACCCGCAAGCAGAAATCTCATCTGTCTACACAGCTGAGCTGCGCAATCCCAACGTGAGATTAAGAAAGCAAGTCCACATGTAATGTCTCCCGAAGACTGACACCTTTCTAATGCCTCTAAAGGGCGTGGTTATCTACTGAACGCCATAAAACATCGTCAGACAGAAACGGAGGAAACCGAAAGAGGGAGATGTCTCCCACCACGGCCGGAAGGCTTGGTGTTGGTGAGGAGCATTGTCCTCTCTGCTGCCTACAGATTCCAGAAAGCCCTGTCAAAATGTCCAGCTGCAGCGGCAGGGTGGCTCAGTGGGTAAAGGGATTGTCACCGAGCCTGAGGACCCGAGTTCGGTCCCTGGGACTCACGTGGTGAATGGAGAGAAGCAGTTGACACAAGTTGTACAAACATACACACACACATACAGAGAGAGAGAGAGAGAGACAGAGATAAAGAGACAGAGAAACAGAGAGAGACAGACAGAGACACAGAGACAGTTATGTCGCCTCCAGCTGAGCCGACACATAGTTGCTGGGCTGCAGCTGAGAATCTGAACAGAAACCTTTGCAGTTGATGTTCTGCTGACTGACCAGAGTTCAGACTCCTTTCAACGCAACGTATTGCTGCTGCTGCGACCGGAAACCCACATGCAAAACATGGAAGACCCCTGCCTCATGCCACACACAAGGGACACACATGAAATAGTTCCCAGAAAGACCTAGAATGGCAGAACCCTCAGAGGAAGGATTTCAGGTGAACGCTCGTGGCATCGCAGGGACAGTCGATGCCCGTCCGCAGAGGAACCAAACCAGCATCGTTGATGTGAAATCTTCTGAAAAGCATTTCCTCTCACACAGTGTGAGAAACCTGGTTCTCAGGGTGGGCCCAGGATGGCAGCCAAACTTGTTAAAGCACAAGAGTGTCGCAGGTGGCACTGGTTTTGAGGGCATAAAGAAGTCATGTAGCGGGCTGGCGAGATGGCTCAGTGGGTAAGAGCACCCGACTGCTCTTCTGAAGGTCCAGAGTTCAAATCCCAGCAACCACATGGTGGCTCACAACCATCCATAACGAGATCTGGCGCCCTCTTCTGGAGTGTCTGAAGACAGCTACAGTGTACTTACATATAATAAATAAATAAATCTTTAAAAAAAAAAAAAGAAGTCATGGAGCAATGGAGACATGGCACCGTGAGAGACTGTGGTCAGCGACATGTCAAGGTGACAAGAGCTGGGGGTGTGGTAGCACCAGAGGTGACAGGCTGCCAGCCTGCAAAGATGTCAGCTGCTCAAAGTTTCTGTAATCTCTCCTAACCCCTTTCAGCCTGAGTTAGATCCAGCACCTGAAGGAGCTTCCCAGTAGCCTCTTTCTTCCCAAAGCTACTAAGAGAAACAAGAAAACTACCACTTTCAAATAAGGTTTTCACTTGCTGTCTAATATGAGTCAAGCTTCTATACTGTGGAATTCTCAGACTCTTCACAGTCTTTCTATTTTTTTTTAAAGATTTATTTATTTATTATTATATGTAAGTACACTGTAGCTGTCTTCAGACACTCCAGAAGAGGGAGTCAGATCTCGTTACGGATGGTTGTGAGCCACCATGTGGTTGCTGAGATTTGAACTCCTGACCTTCGGAAGAGCAGTCGGGTGCTCTTACCCACTGAGCCATCTCTCCAGCCCCAGTCTTTCTATTTTTAAAAGATGTTTGAGATTTTGTATTTATTTTACTGAATCAGTGTTCGGCCTGCGTACCATACATGTCTGTGCACTGCATGCCTACAGCGGAGGTCAGAGAGAAGGGTGACTGATCCCTTGGAACCAGAGTTACAAATGTTTGCAAATCACCATGTGGGTTCCAGGAATCAAACCTGGGTCCTCTGGAGGAAGAGCCAGCATTCTTAGCCACTGAGCTGCCTCTCCAGCCCCTGCTTTCTCGATCTATGTCAACGGGTATTCCAGGCAACATTTGCCAGAGGAAGTTGACTATTCCTTATAAACTATCAACCAAAGCCCTTGCTAGGTTGACAGTCACTTTTGAAATTCCATGAATGGGTAGAATTTCTGAAGGAATAAGATGGGTACCAACAAAGTAGTGTGGGCTTTGCATCTCAGCCAGTGGGGATCTTTAAAAGGAGTGTCTGTGTCTGAAGGAGCCGTTCCTCCCAGTGGCTCTAAGATGCGATCCATGACCCACTAAGGGTTGGCGAGCATCTGAGGAAGTGGCCTCCGCTGGGCCCTTCCTGCCCGCCTCCCTCTCAGGTGGCTGTGGACCCTGCTGTGGGCCTTACACTATCGCTTCAGGAGCTCCGGTACCTGAGGCCGTGGCCTGGCTAACCCGTTGTCTGGTGCTGTCCCCAGAGGCCCTGGCCTTCAGTTGCTTCACGGAGCTGATGAAAAGGATGAACCAAAACTTCCCCCATGGAGGCGCCATGGATACGCACTTCGCCAACATGAGGTCTCTGATCCAGGTAGGACCTGGAGGCCTCCTGCCCTGACTCTGGGGGGGAGACAAGGAGGACAGGCTTCATATTGAGTCATTTTCCTGCCGAGGGTGTGGCTTAGTTCTCCGAGTGCATACAAGGGCCTGGTTAATCGCATGTAGCCGATAGCACGACACATTGTGACCTTTTTCAGACATCCGTGGGCTTGTTTGACCCCCTTCTTTTGCATTTTGCCTCCCTCCTGTCCCTGATTGGAGACCCCGGTTTTCACCATCCCCCCTCAGATCAGCTGTACCCCACTATTCCCCTCTCTGTTCCCCTTTGCCATCCTGTTCTGTAGTGACTGAGGCTGTGGGCTCACATCTGAAGCTCTGGAGCAAGGAAAGTCAGCTGAGAAAGAGAGCACACCATGTCTGTCTGTCTGTCTGTCTGAGTCTGGGTTTACCTCACTCAATATGATCTTCCCTGGTTCCTTCCCTTGACCGTCAAAGCTCACAATTTCATTGTTCTGTCAAGCTGAACAGGATCTCGTAGTAGCTATGTGCTGCATTTCCATTATCTATGTGTCAGTTGCGTCCACGTCCTAGCTGCTGTGAACTAGAGCAGCAGGGGACACGGCTGGATAGATTTCTGTACAGTCAGTCAGGCCTTGAGTCCTTTAGGCAAAGCCAAGGTGTGGCACAGCTGGGTTATGAGTCAGATGTAGTTTTAGCCATTTGAGAGTTCTCCCCACTGATCTTCACAGTTGGTAGATTTGTGATACATTCCCACGGACACCATGTCCCCCCTCCAACTGGCTGGTTGTTCTGTTGACCTTACCCATGCTGACCGCAGTAAGATGAAATACCAGTGTTCTTTCAGTCTGCGTTTCCCTCAGCTGCCTATCAGAATCCACAAGAGGCAGCCTGGCCGCCAGGCTGGGCTCTGGGAGAATCCACAGAGGCTGGAGCTCTAGGTGCTGTAGCGACCGGGACTCAAGGACAAGGCAGCTCTCACTGCTGCTTTGATAGGATCCCCCCCCCCCAAAAAAAAAATAAAACAAACAAATATTCTGGATACAAAAGGTAGAAGAATCAGGGCCTATGAAGTGGATCGGCATAAAAGTGACTGCTACCAAGATCAACAGCCTCAGCATGAGCACTTGAGTCCACAAAGGATGAGGGAAGAATTGACATGGTCTTCTGGTACACATACACACATATACACACACACACACACACACATACCACATATCACAAACACACACACACACATACACACTACACACCACACACCACATATACATATACACAACACAAACACATACCATACATCACACACATATACACACACCACACATACCACATCCCACAAACACATACACACAACACTACATACCACACATACCATATACCACATACATACCCACATATATAAACACATACCATACACCACATACATACACACACACATATTACACAGCACACATACATACACACACCACACATACACCGTACACCACACACACACACATACCACACACCTCACACACACACATACTACACAGCATAAACACACATGTACCACATACACATGTACACACACCACAAACACTATTACACACATACTCACACATCACAGATACATACAACACATATACAAACATACACCAAAGACAGAGAAAGCAGACAGAAAGACAGGCAGACAGACAGAGATAGAAACAGAGACAGGGAGAACTAGAACTAGTGTGACTTAGCACAAGATAAAGGACTAGAGTTCTGATCCCCAGGACTTGTGAAAGCCAAGCATGGCGGTATATGTGCCTTTGTAAGCCCAGTGCTGGGGAAGCAGAGGTGGCAGCTTTGTGACTCTGTATTCCCAGCAGCCATTCTCTACAGTTCTGTTTTCTCTGAATCCTCACCAACACTTGTTATTGTCCGTCACTTTGGCTTCCACCATCCCAGTGGGTGCAAGGTTGTCTCTCGGTCTCTGACCTGCTGCCCCTGACCTTGAGCGGGCCCGAGGCTGGATGATGTAAATCCTCTCTGGATGCTCACTGTTAACTGCACCTGGCTGCTGAGAGCCGACAGGCACACAGGGTGGGTGTGCAGCACCACGGATCCCGCTGTCCCCTCTGGGGCTGACGGACCCGCCCTCCCTCCAACAGATCCTGGACTCTGAGCTCTTCGAGCTGATGCATCAGAACGGCGATTACACCCACTTCTACTTTTGCTACCGCTGGTTCCTGCTGGATTTCAAACGAGGTAGACTCCACCTTGTCCCCAGAATCCTTGTCGTGGAATTTCTTGGGCGAGGAGGAGTGGGAAGCTGACAGTACCCTTGAGGGAAGGGCATTTGTCCATCTTGGCACAAGTCTTATCAAGAAGTGACTGTGCAGTAGGGGCCATGGACTCCCTGCCTCAGGGGAATGGGGGACAGATCTGTCATTCAAGTGCTACTGCATAAGCAGGAGGACTGGAGTTTGAATCCCCAGCACCCACATAAAAAAGGCCAGATGTGGCAGCCAGTGAGACAGTAAGGGCGCTGGCATCAGACTGGACAACCGGAGTTTGATACTTGGAACCCACTTGGTTAAAAGAGAGAACCGACTCCCACAAGTTGTCCTCTGACCCCCCCCCACACACACACTGAATGGATAATTGAAGAAATTTAAAAAGCCAAATGCAGCCATGCATGTCTGTGATGCAGAATTGGGGAGGCAGACACAAGCTGGCCACAGGAGCTCACTGGTCAGGCAGCCCAGCTACATTGGTGAGCTCTGGGCTCAGTGGGGGACTTTGTCTCTTAAGGTGGAGCTCAACAGAGAATAATGACATTAGCACCAGGCCTCCACAAAGAATGCACACACTTACACACACACACACACACACACACACACACACACACACACACACAGGTTCCTGTTCACAGGTGAGGAAACTAAGAAGTCCAATAGGAAGTCACAAAGTGAAGAGCCAGGGTCCAAGCCTGGTTGCATCCATCTCTGGGGGCAAGTCCCTCCCATCTGCCTCCCTGCTTAGCAAAGACCCAAAACTCTTCAAGCACATTTCACCCTGGACCGGGACGTCGCCTCTGAATGTATGCCATTATGCTAACCTAGGGTGGTTTCAGGAATACCTGGTGTGTGTGGTGGTGTTAACCACCTGCCCTACACTGTGCAGCCCCATATCTGGTCCCTTACGGCAACCAGCAGGTCCCATGCAAAGCTGAGGTGCAGAGAGGCCTGAGGGGGACCACCTCAGCCCACAGCCCCTGGCTGGGGAGTAAAAGGTTGCGACCCAAAGTCAACTTACTGGACCTGGTAGCCTTGCTCTTAAGGGAGTGGTTCTCTATCTGTGGTTCTCGATCTCTTTGGGGGTGTCAAACAGCCCTTTCACAGGGGTTGCAAAAGACCATCTGAAAATATATATTTCTGATGGTCTTGGGAACTGAAGAAGCAATATTATCATTAACACTGATACTGGCTTTTTACGCATACTGTTGCAAAATGTAGCAATGTAGCTTACTGTTGTTATAGTAACACTGTTACCTATGCTACACCGGTGGTTCAAGACAAAGTTTCACATTTGTAATTACAAAGAGATATTTCACAATATATAATTACATATTTTTGTGAATGATCACTTGCTTTAGTTACGTTCAATTTGCAACAGTGAAAATACACTCTGCATATCAGATATTTACATTGCGATTCATAACAGTTGCAAAATTCCAGTTACGAAGTAGCAATGGAAGTAATTTTATGGTGGTGGTGGGGGTCACCACAACATGAACTATATTAAAGGGACACAGCATTTAGGAAAGTTGAGAACCACTTTCTGAAGGGAGTTAACATCTTGCTAGGCTGAGGTGGCAGCCAGCTTGCTTAAATGTACAGGCTACTGAGAGCCATCCATGAGTGCCCCTGGAGATGGAAGAAGGACAGTAATAGAGAGCAAGGCAGGGACAGGCCCATGCCAATCAAACCCACACATGCTCAGACTGTTCTGCCCCTGATGACCCAGGCCACAGATGGGGAGACTCAGGGTCTGGGGCAGTCAGCTAGGGAAGTGGGATGCTTGCAGGGAGGACTAGGGAGGACAGGCCCTACACTCTGTCCTGGACCAGCTCCTATGTGTGTGCATGTGTGTCGGTGTCCCACAGAGCTGGTCTATGATGACGTCTTCTCCGTGTGGGAAACTATCTGGGCTGCTAAGCACGTGTCCTCCGCCCACTACGTGCTGTTCATCGCGCTGGCACTAGTGGAGGTCTACAGAGACATCATCCTGGAGAACAATATGGACTTCACTGACATCATCAAGTTCTTCAACGGTACCAAGGGGCATGGGCAGGGTGGGGCTCCCTAGGGGCAGGGCTCCCAATGCTAGAACTTGGTAGATCCCAGTCATTCTTCTGCCTCCACCCTGCCGCCTCCACAGTGCTGGATCATAGCTTACGTGGGCATGCACATAACAGTTGGGTGTTGAGACCTGAATCCATGTTCTCTGCTTGCCCAGCAGCAAGGGCCCTTACCCATCAAGCATATCCCCAGTCCCCAGTGCTCCCCTTGGCATTCTATCAAGGGACCTGGTGAATCTTAACACACCCCAGGTATATTTTTCTCTAGGCTGAGGCTCTGGGGCAATTCCTGGCTCTACCACTGGCCAGCTGTGCCCATTGGCAAGGGGCTGCCCTATCTCTGAGCGTCTACTTTGTCATCTGTGAAATACCAGGGTCAACCCCACTGAGTTCATGAGTAGGGAAAACCTGGCACAGGGATGCTCTCAGAGAGGTCGTCCACTGACCTTGCTTAAATGGCATCCCTGGGTCTCAGTTCTTCAGGGATACAGTGTTGCAAACACCTTCTCCCTCAAGGGAAGTCTGGAGAATTAATGATGAGCTATGAAAAAGCCCTTTACAGGTAGCTGTGCCCACGAGAGGCCCAGTAAACACAAGGTAATTGCTCTTGTTATTGCCACTTGAGCTCTAACTAAATGCTAAAACCCAGGGCTGGGTAGCTGCTCCATCACAGAGCACTAGCAAGCACTAGGCTCTGGGCTTCACAGGAAAACTTAAAGACTAAAGAAAGTTCTAGATAAAGAAGAGACCCACCTGTGACCAACCTCGGAAACACTGCTAGATTCCTTTCAAGTCATCTTTTTCTTTTGGGATAATTTTGGATTTTGGCCATCTACTACAATTTTTATATTTAGGACTGTTTTTTTTTTGTTTGTTTGTTTACTAGGAAGGTTACCAAACAGTGGTGCCTGTCCCCTAGCTCCCTTCCTTTCTGCCGCCACCTTACTTGTTTCTGGAATGTTTGATGTTAAAACTCAGAAATCAACTTTGGCGGGCCGTGAGTTTCACCTGCACCAGAAATGAACCAGGAAGCCACACGGGATTCAGTGCAGTCCTTAAACACGACATAAACACTCCTTGAGCTGATGTGAGTCAGTTGCTAGAATACTTGCCCAGCATCTGTGGAGCCTGGCACAGTCACACCCATGTAAACGGGGTGTGGCAGCACACAGCTGCAGTCCCCACCCTGGAAATAAAGGCAAGATCAGGGGTATTATATTTGCTTTATCTGCCATCAGTTGTAGATGGTTTGTTTCCTGGCTGTTGTGAATACAGCAGCAGTGGGCAAGGCTGAACCAGTATCTGAGGACCCAGCCAGTGTCTGATGGCCCGGCCAGTGTCTGATGGCCCGGCCAGTGTTGGATGACCCAGCCAGTGTCTGTAGAGTAGGGTGTTGAGTCCTTTGGCCATATGCCAAGGAGTGGTACATCTGAGTCATGAGGCAGATTTATTTTCAGGTTTTCGAGAATGCTCTCCACTGGTTTCTAGAGTGGCTGGGCTGGTTTGCACTCCCAGCAACCTGGATGAGCCCAGCCCCAACCCCTTCCAGCATTTATCTGTCGTTCCATTGATCTTTGGTATTCTGCTGGGGTTCAGGGGTGGGGGTGGGGAGGGATGAAATGCTAAGTCATTTTGTTTTGCATCTCTCTAATTGCTAAGGATGAGCCTTTCTTTGCCATTTTCTATCTCTCTGTGGAGGGACTGGTTTATTTGGCTTACACTTCCATATCACACTATTCACTATCAGAGGAAGTCAGGACAGGAACTCAAACAGAGCAGAACCCAGGAGGCAGGAGCTGATGCAGAGGCCATGGAGGGATGCTGCTTACTGGCTTGCTCCCCATGGCTTGCTCAGCCTGCTTTCTTATAGAACCCAGGACCACCAGCCTAAGGATGGCCCAACCCACAATGGGTGAGACCCTCCCCATCAATCACTAATTAGGAAGATGTCCCATGGGTTTGCCTTCAGATGATCTTATGGTGTTTTGTTAATGGAGAATGACTTTAGCTCGTGCCAAGTTGACATAAAACTATCCAGCACGAGGTCTTTGATCCATTTGGAGTTAGTTTCTATGTAGGACGATAGATAACAGGTCTAATTCCACTCTTCTGCATGTGAACACTGAAGCCTCCCAGTGAGTAGCATGTTTTGAAGACATCTTTTCTCCCACATCTGCTTTTGCATCTTTATCAACCATTACCTGCAGTTATTTGCAAGAGTTTGGGTCTTCTGCTTTGTTCCACTGGTTTCCTGTCTGTTTTTGTGACTGGACCAAGTTGTTTTTATAGCCATGGTTCCATAACATATCCAGAGACCGGGAATGTTAACCCTGACAGTACTGTCCTTTCTGACCTAGGTTGCTTTGGCTGTCCATGGTCTTCCATGGTTCCTTGTGGAATTCAGGGCATCTCTTTCTGTTTCTATGAAGAATGAGATGGGGATTTTGATTGTGGGTTGCACCAACTCTGTAAATTTCTCTTAAGGGAGTTCTCATCTTCACAGTATTCTTTGTCTAATCCATGAGTACAGAAGAGCTTTCTGTTTTCCTGTCTCCATCAGTCTTTCTTCAGAGGCGTAAAGGCTTTTACTGTGGAGGTCCTTCACCTATTCAGTTAGGTTTATTCCTGGCTGCCTTACCTTCTTTGCGGCTGTCGTGAATTGAGGGTGTCTGTGATATCTCTCAGCGTCATTGTTGACTGGAAAGAGCACTGTTTCTCTGAGTTCGCTTTGCCTCCTGCCATGTTGCTGGAGTGTTGGTCATTTCTAGAAGTTTTGGGGTAGACTTTCTAGCTTCTTTTGCATACAGTATCATGTCATCTGCAGATAAAAGTAGTTTGGCTTCTTCAGGTTGTGTCCTTTTAATGTCCCCCCCCTTTGTCTCAGCTACTGCATAAAATACACACACACACACACACACACACACACACACACACACTGAAAAGGAGTGGGGAGAGCAGACAGTGCTCTTCCTGACTTTAATGGGGTTGCTTTGAGTTCTCCACTTAAGACTATGCTGTCTGCAGGTTTGTCACACAGAATCTTTATTACGTTAGTTATGTCCCCTCCTCCTTCCTCTCCCCCTCCCCCTTCCCCCTCTCCTTGCACCCCAAAACCCTATTCTCTCTAGGACTTTTTTTAAAAGAGATTTATTTATTTATTTTATGTATATGAGTACACACAGTAGCTGGGAATTGAATTTAGAACCTCTGTTCACTCTTGTCAACCCTGCTCACTTTGGTCAACCTTGCTCACTCAGTCCCTGCTCACTCTAGCCCAAAGATTTATTTATACACTATAGCTGTCTTCAGACAGCTATCAGAAGAGGGTGTCAGATCTCATTATGGGTAGTTGTGAGCCACCATGTGGTTGCTGGGATTTGAACTCAGGACCTTCGGAAGAGCAGCCAGTGCTCTTACCTGCTGAGCCATCTCTTCAGCTCCCTCTAGGGCTTTAAATATGAGGGTATGCTGGACTTTTTTAAAGGCTTTTTCTGAAGATCAGGATACCTGCTGTGAGATAGCATCTTCTCTACATGGTAGGGAAGTGGCAGCCATGAGATCTAAAAGGATTGGGTCACCTCCACAAGACCAGAACAATGACAGCACCTGTGGGCAGGTCAGCAAGGATGGGAGAAATCTCCCAAGGCCCCACTTCTAAGTGAAGAGCTGACAGCAATTAGTGGCTCCTGAGAGAGGAAGTGAGAAGCAGTCTTCCCCAGGGATGAGTCCCTCTGATAGGTTATACCCAGTCCCAAGAAGTCATATCATATACATACATGTGTTCACATGCACATATAAACGGGCTCGGCTGCATGCATTTATAGGCAGACACGTACAGAACAATAATAATTACTCCTAGCCATGAATTTGAAAGGAACGTGAGGAGGAGCTGTAGGGAGACAGAGAGGGGCAGAATTATATAAATACGGCACTCATGTATGAAATCCTCAGAAAACTAAATTAAACTTGATAAAAAAGAGTCTCATCTGATCGTAAGTTCAAGGTCATCCCCTGCACATAGTTAAGTTCAAGGCCAGCCTGGGCCATAAGTTCAAGGCCAGCCTGGGCCATGTCAGACCCTGCCTCTCCCCTACTCATTCATCCCCTTCTTTTCCATGCCTGTTTATTTTCTGTTGTTAGCATCACAGAATCCAGTCATATCTACTTTTTCAAAAATTACCTGCACATGACTCTTTTTCAGGGCTGCGGGATGCACCCACGTGACTGTCCTGTAACTTGAATCCTTTGTTGTTGGCTCAGTTTGAAGATGTGATAGAAAGCCCAAAGCAATCCACATCTTAGCACAATCCTCCTGCCTCAACATCTCCAGGTTCCCCAACTTCCTCAGTCCAGGGCACCCCTAACTTTTCTGCAACATGCGCCCCATGCAGCCCAAGTTCCCAATGGCAAGGAGGGAGGTCCACACTGTGTGACATCTTTGTCTCGTCCTCACCATTCAGGAAGTCTCTGACAAACGCAGCCCAAAGGGAACCCCCTCACACACACTGTTTGGTCTGTGCATAGCTTTGCCTCCTGATGAGGCCAAGCACCCCACCCCCACTTCCCTCAGACCTTCACATAGTCCTTGCTTTTATCCCAGCAACGCCCCCCCCACCAAAAAAAACTAGCTTTGTCTAGACTGAACACCACTTAGAAGAACACAGTACTCTCTATGGCCAGCAGTGTGTATCCAACAGACAGCTGCTGAGTGGTTGCTTAGGTCCCCTCCAATTGATCCCATAATCCCACAATGCCCCCGAGAGCGCACTAGGAGCCCTAGGGGTACCTCAGTAGCTGCTTTAAGAACTGTGGTCTTTTTTTATTTTTATTTTTATTTTTATTTTTATTTTCCCTTTGTGAAATGGTTTCTCTGTGATAAAAGTCAAACTTCGGGATTACCCTACTGTATGCCAAACTTTGAAGATCTTTGCATTTGGTGTCTCTTGATATTTCTTCCCATCGTTTCCCCACCATCCGTGGCTTTCATCATTCCCATGGGGTCTTCCCATGGGGTCTGCTACGTGCCTGGTATTACCTTTTATTTTTGAGACAAAGTCTTGCTATGTATCCCAGGCTATGTTTCAACTCTCAGCCCTCCCACAGCTTCCCCAGTGCTGGGATTACTACAGATGTGTCCTGTGGCACCCTGCCCTGGCCTGACATGGGCTTGTAAAGTATTCACAGACAGTCTGCCTGCAGGGAAGGGTCTCCTAACACAGTCAGACCCAGCACTGGTCTCTGTTTTTCCATGGTGGTGCTGTGAAAAAGGCTTCCTGTTACAATGTTAAAATCCTTGTTCCACAGATGGGGAAGTCGTGGTTTGCAGGTGCATGTCTGCTCTCAGAGTCACTTTGTGGCACAAACACTCTAGAGTCCACACCAGGAGTTGGACGGACCTCTGGGGGGGGGGGGGCAGACAGGCAAAACTGCTCACCAGTGTTTCTCCTCTTTCAGAAATGGCTGAGCGGCACAACGCGAAGCAGATTCTGCAGCTTGCCCGGGACCTCGTGCATAAGGTGCAGATTCTAATTGAGAACAAGTGAGGATCTGCTGTCATCCACCACCCCACCCCCTCCTTCAGCCCAGCACAAGGTCCTGGTGTCTGTGGACCAGCGTGGACTTCTGTGAAGAGAGCCATGCTCTTACCCTTGGCCACTGGGCAGAGGGGTAGAGAAGAACCCATCTCGGCCTTACATTTTCCTGTTTGACCAAAGATTGCCCAAGTCTGGGATATCCCCCTTTCTTGGGAGTTTGGGTTGTGAGTGGGTCGAGGTAGCCTCTGGCTCTGTTGTCCTTCTTCCTTTTCTCTATTCCTTCCTCATCTGTACAGGAGAGGCCTAAGGGGTTTCCTCTGCACCCAGCAAGGAGGGGCCTTTGGTGGTGTTCCAGAATGTTCCTGTCAGGCTGGCTCCCTGTAGACATTGCTCACATTCAAAGTCCCAGATGTTTTTGAGCATCACCCCTGCCTTCGAACCACCAGGTTTCACTCCCCCGCCCCCAAGGTAACCCTGATGTCCTTTTATGGCTTGTCTGCCCCTCAGAGAACCACTGGCTTGGAAGAGGGGCTAACAGCATGTCTCCATGTATCCTTCTCACCCGAGGTCTGTTCTGTGCCCCTGGCAGCAGCTTCTGACTGCCTGAGTCCTCGATCTAACAACCTAACTTCCTGCGCTTTCCAACTTTTCTCTATCCACTGCCAGGAGACTCTCTTTAGAAAAGGCATCCTGTAGGCAGGCTAGGGATCCCGGACGTGTTTGTAGGCAGAAGCCAGGAGCTCTTGATGAGAGCCTAACCCTTACTATCTCACCCTCAGGGAGACCTCCCTGCCATCACAGGTGATCTGGGCTCAGAAGCCTGCAGCCTTGGTGGAAGCCATGCTCAGCAAGGCTGGGTTTTCTCTAAGCACTTTGTTCACTCAGGATAGAGGAGGGATGAGCCAGTGGGTTGGCCAGTGATAGGGTTGGTCTGTGTCCCACACTCCTAAATCAGAACCTCTGTCTCCCACACAGGGCAGGATGGACAGAGAGAGCCCTGTAGTGTCCATGGAAGACTGATGCTGCTTCAGCCCCATTTGTGCCCAGGGCAGCAGGAAGGGAGGCGGCTGATGACCACAGTCGCCTGTGTAGAGTCACACCTCCCAGCTAGGTCCCCATGCTTCCCAAGGTGTGGGTAAGAAAGGCTGTCAGATAAAAGTTGATTTGGCTGGTGCAGAGGTTGGTATTTTAGCACAGCCAGGTCCGGACCTCCTGACCCTTATTTATTTTTGTAACTGACCAGTGTGGAGCATAGCACAAGAATTCCCTCTGCCTCCCTCGTGCCTCCCGAGCGCGTGCTTGTGGTTCTGAGTGCCTCGTATTTATTCCATTTACCAGCTGATATCTGTGTGCGGTGTTTCTTGGTGTCCTGGAGTTGGGCATGGGCGGGAGGGGGGTGTTCCTCCTGCCCAAGGCGTTCTCTTTTTCACGTTGCCCAAGTGTCTTGTAAATGTTCATTGCAAAGATGACTATTCAGAGCAAATATATCTGAGCAGAAAACAAAAGCGTGGGTCTAGTTATTTGTTTGTTTGTTTGTTATGTTGTTTGCTTTGCTTTGTTTTTACAGGGTCTCACTGTGTAGCCCTGGCTAGCCTGGAACTTGCTATATAGACCAGATGGGCCTTGAACTCAAGACATTCCTCTGCCTCCCAAGTTCTGGGATTAAAGGTGTGTGCCACCATGCCCAGTGGTTGGGGAGTGGCAACTGGGGTGGCAGGGGAGAGGAGGCAAGGTTTCATGTAGCCCAGGCTAGGCTTGGCCTTTCTATCCTACATAGGCTGACAGAGGCTGGCTTTGAACTCCCAATTGCTGTGATTATAGGCATGCCCCACCTCATATTTTTGCTTTAGGGTTGAGTCTGGGGAGCACTCACCTTCCCTTGTCAAAGTGGTGGGAGCAGTCACTTTCCCTTACTGTTCCCCTTCTCCCTCTGGGAGGTCCCAGGAGAAGCAGGAATGGCTGCAGTGGGATAGCAGGAGCAGACCTTGGCAGTCTCTCCTCTCTCTAGTCAGGCGACCAAGGAGGTTCTCCCCCCCCCCCGCCCCCGGACCCAAGGGAGCATCACTCACGATCAAGTCCCTCAGTAGCCATGATTCTGATCACACAGTCACACACACACACACATGCCCACCACACACACTCATACACAAACCATGCACACACACCATACATACACTCATACACACACCACATACATATATATCATACACACACAGATACCACACACACTCATGCACACACCACACAAACACCACACACACTCATACACACATATCACACACACTCACACACACACCACATACACACCACACACACACATCACAGACACCATACACTCATACGCATACAGACACCACACATACTTGTGCTCATACCATTCACACCACACACACACCACAAGCTCACACATACACACCACACACTCACACCACACACACACACCATACCACACACACTCATACCACACCACACACACTAATGCACATACTCATATACCACACACCACACACGACACACCCGCACACTCACACACACATACCAACACAGTGTCCTTAAACCAACTCACTTTTAAAACTCCAAAAAGAAAGCCAGGCCTGTTGGTGTGAGCAGCAGGAAGCTGTATGAATGATTAGTTGATGAAATACTCTCTCAGCCTTTGAGCTGGAGCATCCATCGGCTCCTTCCTCTGTTAGCATGTTAGCCAGCCTTCCCTGAGTGTTAGCCAGCTTTCCCTGAGTGTTAGCTAGCCTTCCCTGAGTGCTAACCAGCCTCCCCTGCTGTAACTGACATCTGAAGTGATCTGATCCTGGGAAAATATTGGGGCTTGTGTGTAGGAAGCCTCAGCCCATGGTGGGTGGACTTGCTGCTTTTAGGCCTTAAGGTTGGAAAGGACACATGCTGGCCGAAGCTTACTATAGAGCAAAGCCACTCACCTCACAGCCACAGGGCAGGGTCCCACAATTCCCTTCAAAGACACACCCCTAGTGATCTAAAGACCTCCCTCTAGGTCCTAGCTATAAATGGCTCATCACCTCCTGCTGACACAAAGCTGGGACATTGAAGATTCAACCTAGAGGAGCTAGGAAGAGAGAGAAAAGATGTGGGGGTGGTGTAGTGGGAGGACTGCTTGCCACATAGCACAAGGACCTGACTTTGGTCTCCAGCACCCATGCAGAAAGCCAGGTGTGGCACTGCACATCTGGAATCCCAGTGCTGGAGAAGTAGAGATGGGGGAACATGGTGGGTCACTGGCCCACCAGTCCTGACACTGAGAAACTTTGTCTCAAAACAGTAGATTGGGGAGCTGGAGAGATGGCTCAGTGGTTAAGAGCATTCACTGCTCTTCCGAAGGTCCTGAGTTCAAACTCCAGCAACCACATGGTGGCTCAGAACCATCTGTAATGAGACCTGGTGCCCTCTTCTGGGGTGTCTGAAGACAGCTACAGTGTACTTACATCTAATAAATAAATAAATCTAAAAACAAACAGTGGATTATGTGTAAACTGGCTACATGGCCCACTCCATGGTGTGGGAAGGTTTTATTGTAGATATGGGGGAGGCATCAGGAAGAGTCCAGAGTCGGGGGAATTAGAGTTTCCTTGGGACCTGACAGTACCTGTTTTAGGGTTTTATTGCTGTGAAAAGACACTATGGCCAAGGCAACTCTTATAAAACATTTAGTTGGTGCTGGCTTACAGTTTCAGAGATTCAGTCTTTCATCATCAGGGCAGGAAGCATGGTGTTGTGCAGGCAGACATGGTGCTGGGGAAGCTAATAGTTCTACATCTTGATCCGAAGGCAGCCAGAAGGAGACTGTCTTCCATAGACAGCCAGGAGGAGCCTCTGTTCCACACTGGGCTGAACTTGAATACTAGGAAATCTCAAAGCCCACCCACATAGTGACAGACTTCCTCCAACAAGGCCATCTGTCCTAATAGGGCCACTTCCCATGGGCAACTCATAATCAAAGCATCATAATACCCAAGGACCAGCACTCCAGGCTGACCACCCTAACGTGTGCGCGCGCATGTGCGCGCGCGCGCACACACACACACACACACACATACACACACAGCAATTGCAATCGGAGAAAGGATGTGAGAGGCATTGAAGATACAGTAGTGCCCAATGAGACTTTTGTATCCCAAGATGTAAAGGAAGGGTAGAAACAGACAGGACCATCTCACAATGCCAAATGAGCAGGGATCGTCTGCCCCTGCCTACAGTTTGGAGACAGGATTCCATCTCTGCTGCTGTTCTACAGTATCACCCTCCAAGCCTACCAGCCACCATCCTCATCGAGTCTGTTGTGCCCACTTGCGAAGAGCTTCTCAGCAGGACTTGTGGACGGCTGACATGAAAACAAAGGCCCCCATTGCCATACACACGGCCACGAGCATTTCCACCCTGGGTGTGTGACTCACTGGGTCATGGGTCCCTCACCCCTGTATCTAGCCGTTCCTCCCACAACCAGTTGTGCCCAGTTCTGCTCTGATTATATGTGGCCTCAGGGTCTCAGAGAGAGGCTAGCGTGTAGAGTATGCATGCTCAGGAAGGCTAGAGGAAGGTGTTTCCATCTACGCAGCCACAGAGGAGCCATCATCCAGGCTGAGAACTGTCCTTCCTGTGTGTGTGGTTTAATGTCAGCCTCCACTCATTGCTTTGTATGTGAGCCTAATCAGCTCATTGGTTGCCCTGGATGGGATCAATTTTAGTTCTCTTCGGTATGGGAGGATTAAATGTTGCTTAGTCCTTTTAACCCCTACCCGGGGTGAAAATTCTCATGACAGCTATTTATAACGGTGTGTCCCCAGGTAAGGACTTCTCTGGCTGTTTTCACACGCTCGCAATGGGGGAGAGAAGAGGTTTTCTTTCTTCTGGACTCAGCCCCATGCCTCCCTTCTGATGGTGCTCCCTCCCCTGACACTGCTGAGCTGTGCTGGCTGGAAACCCATCTCCCCTGAGTTCCTGCCAGCCCTCCTCCTTCACTTCTCGGGTGAGCCTGTGCAACTTAAGGGGCAGATTCCAGCTGGGTGAGCTCCTGGCACCTCTGTTGTGTGATGGAGGGATCAGTAGGAAACTGTAGCCGCCCTCCCCCAGTACTACCATTCTTCTTCTTCTTTCTTCTTCTTCTTCTCTTCTTCTTTCTTCTTCTTCTTCTTCTTCTTCTTCTTCTTCTTCTTCTTCTTCTTCTTCTTCTTCTTCTTCTTCTTCTTCTTCTTCTTCTTCTTCTCCTCCTCCTCCTCCTCCTCCTCCTCCTCCTCCTCCTCCTCCTCCTCCTTCTCCTTCTCCTCCTCCTCCTTCTCCCCTTCTCCTCCACCTCCTCCTCCTCCTCCTCCTCCTCCTCCTCCTCCTTCTTTTTTCTTTTAAAGCCTCAGAGCCCAGTGGGAGCCTGAGCCCAGGATGGGTTCCCAATCTGGAGCAGCAGGATTTGACCCTCACAGGCAGAAGTTCCAGGTGTGTTGGTTCGTGGCTAAGTCACCCCAGCAGAAGGTTGATGGCTACCAACCCACTTAGTTCCAGGGGATTTTCCTCCTTTCTCCTTTTTTTTTTTTTTTTTTTTTTTCTGAGACAGGGTTTCTCTGTGTAGCCCTGGCTAGCCTGGAACTCACTCTGTAGACCAGGCTTGCCTCCAACTCAGAAATCCACCTGACTCTTCCTCCCAAGTGCTGGGATTAAAGGTGTGCGCCACCACTGCCCTGGAGATTTTCCTCTTTAGGGAGCTGCCTGGAGCTTTGCAGGCCATGGGTCTCCAGCCTCTGTGGCTATGGGGCTCCTGGCTGACAACAGCTCTTCATTTTGATGGAGAAAGCCATACAGGGGGCTTTGGTGTTAAAGACAGAATCTCTCTGAAAATGCCTTTGCTTCTTGCACTAAAGCCACCCCTGGAGCCGCTGGGATGGTTCGAAGAGAAAATTAAGAACCTTAGGGCCCCCTGTGAAGTCAAGGTATATTCCACCTTTTGTAGCCCCCCCTTTTGTAGCAGAATATGTCTTCATAGAAGCTCCCCAAGTCACCAACTACATTAATGTCTCCTCTGATAACACCCAGAATGCCTTTGGCTAGGGCCTGGGCATGGAGGCAGGAAGATCCCTGTCTCAGCTTCTTTTCCTATTGCTGTGATAAAATACCAGGAGAAACCAAATTAAGGGGGAAGGACTCTCTTCTAGTTCACAGTTCCAGGGCACAGTCCATCATGGTCGGGGAGACTAGGTGGCAGGCACTTGCAGCAGCTGGTCATGCCATATCCCCAGTAAAGAAAAGAGAGCAAAAAACACTGGTACCCGGCTTGCTTTCTCTTTTATACAGGATCCCAGACAAGGGAGTGATATTAACCATGTGGTCAGTCCTCCCTCATCCTTCAATGCAAACAAGATGATCCCCAACGAACTTCTTCCAGGTGACTCTGGATCTGGATCAAGTTTAGAGCAGTGGTCTCCGGGGGCTGGTCCTTGCTCACAGTTTGAGGGTACAGTGTTGCAGCCTGACCAGCAGTCCGCAACGTGAACGGTTCAACTGAGGATGGCAGTACGAGCTGAAAAGAGAGGAAGCTAGACGGGGCGGGAGAAAAAACGAGGCCAAGATGATTTCATGTTCAAAGACCCCCTTTACTAGTTTCGACATTCAGTTATAAAAGAAGAGGGAGAGAACCTGATTTCCCGCCAAGTAACTCGGGGTCCAGTAGCAAGATGAACATGTGTGTGGCTCCAAGCAGCAAAGCGACAGGGTCCAGCAGTGGGCGTGGCAAAACGAATGAGCAGGAAACTCCACCCCTGAGCCAGCAGGTTCCAGGCTGGAGAAAGGGAAACCACAGTACAGTGTCTGTCTTAGAGCCCGAGGCAGTTGGTGACGAAGTCATGAGTGCTGGTGCCTCTGTTTCTCAAGTCATGCAGACCAGGACCCCAGCCCATGAATGCTGCTGCCCATTCAAGTGAGTGTCCCCGACTCTGTCAACCCAATTAGGAAAGTCCCTCACTGGCATGCCTGGAGACTGCTTTCTGAGGTGATTCCTGGCCCTGTCACGGTGACAATCAACATGAAAACATCACAGACAACGGGAAGCATAGACAGACAGACAGACAGACAGACAGACAGACAGACATCAGAGCCTCCGAGCTCCCAGAAGCAGCACAGTTTCCTCCTCTATCCATCAGTTCTTTACTTACATGGACTGTGGGAAAGGGTCCCGAGCCCTACCCAGCAGGGAGCAGCTTCCAGCACACAAGGGGTCATAACTCATGGCAAATCAAGGTCCTTCACAACACCCCCACAAAGTAGGCAGTATGCCAACCCCACTGTACCAAAGAGTAAATGAGTCCAGAAAGGGAAACTGACTTGTCTGAGGTCACACAGCATGGGAGCAGATGAGGTGGTATTTGAACCTGAGTGTGTAGCAATTTCATTCGACTGTAGAGATTGTTGTTTGTCTTTTGCTTTCCTTGGGTGACACTCATTTCCTTATTCTGGCACAAGGATGGCTCTCTGAGTCTCACTGGAGAAGGGGATGGCTGCTCTCTGGACCGTGGTCACTTGCCACCTGATGACAAGCAGGCTGGTCAGGACCATGTTGAGGATGGCAGTGGCATAGCCCCAGCTCAGCTGGCATGCTCCGCTGTGGTACATGGAGGAGCCTTCACAGATTTCTTTGGCAAATGGGGAAGCCAGAGTGGCTGGAAAAACCAGCAGACCTACAAGCATGGAGACTGCTGGGGGCAGCAGAAAAGGAAAATCACTGTATAGGTCAGGGCTTCTGGGCTGATTTGTGATCCCAGGACTCACCCAGCACCCTGCCTACCCTACACATCTATCTGTTTATTCAGCAATCCATCCAATTATCAACTCATCCATTCTTCCATGTACCCATCCAGCCACCCACCCAGCCACCCACTCATTTACCCATATACTCAACTCCTCACCCATCCATTGACCCATCTCTCTATCCACTGTAGAAACTCATACACACACACATACACATGCACTCACACACACACACAGATACACACATAGACACACCCTCATAATACACTCACACACAGACACATATGCACATGTACATACATACATGCACACATATGCACGTGCACTTATGTGTGCATGCACACATGTGCACACACATACATGAACATATGCACATGCACTCACATGCAGATGCACATACATATGTGCACACATACACACATGCAAACACGCACACACATATACCTATACATACACACACATGCACACATATGCACACTTTCACTCATGTGTATGAGTGTACACACACATGCACACACATGTGCAAACAGAGACACACACTCATATACACACACAGAGACACGTGTGCATGTGCACACACATGCACACACACATGCATGCATACATATGCAATGCACTCACATGTATGCACACACACAGAGACACACAATGCACACACATAAACCATGCCCAAGCACCTGTGCTCCATCCCCAGCCCCATGAGCACAGTGAATTGTTTTTCAGAGTTTCGTGCCCTACCTTGCTAATGTTTAATTTTAAATGGATCCCACCCCAGGAAGGAGCCCTGGCAGAGAGGAATATCTTGCTTTTGCTCTGCTTGTCACTGTGTGCATGGGAGTACAACTCTGGGGTGTCAAGTTGCAGGTTCCTGGGGAGTTTTGACACTACCTATCTTAGGTGTAATTCTCCCACAGATTCTAAAGATCCAAATTCTGTTAAAACTAAATTAAAACCAAAAGGGACTCCTAGAACTCCTAGGCATGTGTTCAGGATAGAAATAAAACAAGCAGATATCTTGGAGGTCCTCCCACTGAGAGAGAGAAAGGAAACTCAGTCCAGAGGCCGGAAGACCCTAGGTGAGGTGGGAAAGGCAGGTAATGCCAGGCAAGACACAGGAGATTAGGAGAGATGGCTTCCTGCTGAGAAGTAAAGGGCTATGTCACAATGCCAAGTCCTGAGCAGATCCCTGCAGAGACAGGAGGGGACAGTGAGGTGAGTGTGGGATTACAGCATCAGAGAGAAGTGGGCAGATGGAGAGGTGAGGCCGGGACAGGGAGGGCTGAGGCAGGAAAAGGAGACTTGGGTTTCCCTCTGCCTGCCATGGGAAGCCCTTGGAAGGTGTATAAGCCAGCCAGCTGGCTGGATCTGATTTCACCTCAGCTAGACCTGTCTGCCCAGTGGGAGGGAAAGGGGGAAACTGGAACCTGTGGGAACTTGTTCTAACTCAGGTGAGAGGGGTGGAGGGTGGAGGGTCGCTGTGGGACTTCCAATGGACTAGAGAAGAGCCACCCTCCTCTGTTGAAGTGAGGGTCAGACTTCAGCATCTTCTAAGCTCTTGGTTGGGCATCCTTGGGCAGTGCACAGCCTACTGAACTGTGCAGTGGTAGTGCTACTAAGCATGGTACAGTATGAGTGGAAGAAAGAGAAGCACAGAGGTAGACCAGCTCACACACAGACACACAGACACACAGACACACACACCATGCCCAAGCACAATGTATTATGTGCATAGTACTGGTGGCATAGGACCAGGTCAGCTAAGGTCAGGTCCACGTGGGTGGCTTCAACATCCTGTGTCCCCTTGTCCCCAAGTCCTGAATTGCTAAAGATGGGAGTAGTTCACAATCCTGGGGTTCACCTTAGAAATCTCAGCCCTGTGTAAGAGTCTACCTGCTGCTGCCTGCACCACCGGTGTCGGACCAAAGCCCCTCCTGGGAAACAACCTTCTGGGGGCTAGTGCCCAGGCTGAGAGGAGAAGAGCGCTGATGGACAGCAAAAGCCAGCCTCCCAGGAGTGTTGCAGCCGAGACCTTGGGAAAGAGGAAAGGGATGAGGTGGGATGGCGTGGCAGTCACTTTGCCTGTTTTCCTGCTACAATGTTTCCAACAGCTATGTGTAGCTCTTGCTTGGCTACTTTGTAGGTTCGTTCTTCCACCCTTCTCCACCCCTTTCCCACCCTTTCAACCCCGTGACATCAAATAGGAAAGAAAAAAAGGACTGGGGAGAGGGGGGAGGTAGAGAGGAAGGGGTGGGGTTATCATTAGCCTATGTCCTGCTGACTAGGGACATTGAATCCCTGGGGAGCAAGTTTGATCTTCGCCTTCAGGATATTAATTTATTCTTCTTGTGTTTTCTTTGCACACAAGTATTTAATAAACTATGACCAACAGCAACCAATAGCAACCAACTGACAACCACCAACCAATACCCAACACCTCTTGGTGCCTTAGCATTTATATATCCCCTGAAAAGTCCCCAGAATTCCTAAATGTCAGGCAATCACAGAAACTACCTGGGGCTGGCAAAAATCACACCCCTGCTAGAGCACGAGGCAAGTCATAGTCGGCTTTTGTGGATAGTCTGAAGCGGCCCACATCCACACCTGGGATCAAAATGAAAACATATTCCCACAATATCCTTGTGTTTCACAAAGAAACCAAAATTCCAAAATTGTCACTGCAGCTATGTCTTACAATAGTCCTGTTTTCCCTTAAATAAACCCATCCAGAGATTGCAAGTCCTTTGCATCAAGACACACAGCTAGTCAAACAGAAGTAAAATTCAGGTCAATGAACTGCTCCATCCTGCCCTGATTAAGCACTCGCCATGATCACTAGGAGGAGCTCCCAATCCAAAATGTCACCTTTGTAATCAATTTTGAAGGCTGTATAATCTTCCCTCTAAGTGCTGGCCTAAGTTCTTCACCCTCCCCATGTTGATCACCATGACACCCCAAAGACTTCAACGCCTCATCTTTCATCTGTTAACCCCAGCAGTGCCTGGGGTAAAGGCAAGTAGGGGTGTGCGGGTGGCACACTGCGGGTGGCACGCTGCAGAGCCACCACAGACTTGTTTATTGATGGCGGCGATTTCCTAGCAGGTGGCAGTATGGTGTCTTGAAGAAAATGCCTTTTCCTGGTTTGCACAAACAAAGGTTTTCTGGGGACTAAGAGCTGCCTCTAGACAGAAGTCACACCTACCCAGCGCTGCAGAGCCCCAAGATCAGAGGTGTAAAGAACCCTATGCAGGTTTTCTTGGTGTTGCTGAGAGTTGCTGGGTTCTGAGAACCTGTGTGCTCAGACACTGGGACACCCACTGGTCAGCAAAGGACCCTGGAGCCCATTCCTTGGGAGCAGCCCTGGAAGAGCTCATGTCTCACCTTCCAGGCCAAGCTGGGCATGTCCTTCAATGACCCAAAGGTCACACAGCTTTGGTTCCAGCAGTCACCTGGTGGCCAGGAGCAGTAGGTAAAGACACCATAAGAGGAGGAAAGGCTCTGGAACCAGGCGGGGGAGATGAGGCTGAGGCCAGACATGCCGGTGAGAGAGAGTCCCAGAGCAGCCCTCACACCGACCTCCATTGGGAATGTTGCTGACCTAGGGGGAAAGCCAAGGTGAGAGATGAAGAGGGCGAGACAAAGTGAGCCAGCACCAGGACACACCAGGTCCATTCATCAGTGTGCTCATTCACACATGCCTGACTTCCTCAACCCGTCTCTCTCAGTGCCTGTGAGAGGCGGTCTAGACCCTGAAAGTGGGCGGCACAATGCTGAGGGTTCTGGTTGAGTAAAAGTGAGAAAGTGGGCTAAGCATCGGCCTTCCCCTGCCCCCACCTCCCACCGTGCCACCCCTCTCACTGTGTCACCATGAACACGGTACCCCCAAACTGTCAACTAGAACAAACCCCTTCTTCTTCTTCTTCTTCTTTTTTTTTTTTAAGATTTTATTTATTTATTACATGTAAGTACACTGTAGCTGTCTTCAGACACTCCAGAAGAGGGCGCCAGATCTCATTGTGGATGGTTGTGAGCCACTATGTGGTTGCTGGGATTTGAACTCTGGACCTTCGGAAGAGCAGTCGGGTGCTCTTACCCACTGAGCCATCTCACCAGCCCAAACCCCTTCTTCTTTAAGACCCTTCGTATCAGGCAGACAGTGGACCACAACAAGAAAAATAATGCCTCCCTTGTCCAAAAGGATAGCCCTGTCCCAAAGAGTGGCATCTCTTAAACCTCATACTCCCAGGCTGGGCTTGCGGCACCGTCCCACCCACCCATCAGCAAACATGGAGGCCATGGAGGTTGTCCATTGTTCAGTGTGAACTAGGATTTGACGGTGTTTTGGCAGCTCCTTGGGAGTCTGTGGATCCATCTGCTCCTGCCACACTGGACTGCCTTGTTTCTAGATTGATTCTTACTGCCATCAAGAGTCCCATCTCCCATCATGTGGGGGTGGGTAGCCCATGCTAGGAACTATGGGGGAACCACATAGACACTCGGTTTCCAGCAGGATTCTGGTGAGAATTTGGGGATATGTTGCTGTGGTGGGTCCAGCATGAGTTCTCTCTTTGGAAAGGCTGCAGATGGGGGAGGGTTAGGGTTAGGTTTGGGGTCCTGCTGATAGCAGAAGGTCTCAGTGACAACTACGGGTGATTTATAGGGTTAATATTACTGAGGGAACAAACTTAATTATCTGGGGCTGGCAAGAATGCTTCTAAACTCTTTTAACTCTTAGGTGTACATACAGACAGCCGGATATACATTGGTTAATTAATTCTTGCTAGCAACAGCAAGGAATTAAGGAAAGGATTGCTTAAGGGTTTCTTTCTCTTTTGCCTGGTAGTCAAGCCTCTGGCTGGCCAGGCTAGAAGGAGGCTTGGAGCTTTAACTTTTTGTAAACCAGGAAAAAAAAGTCATGCTTGCAAGAAAAAAAAAAAAACTTTTACAAATCGCAAATATGCACAGAAACACATACTTTCACACACACACACACACACACACACACACACACACACACACACACACACATGTCATACACACTTTCTGGCCAGGCCAATCCACTCCACGAGTATTCATGCATACTTAAGTATACACACCTATACTTTATTCATATACATCATATACATATACATATACATATACACATACACATATAGACATACATATACACACACATATATGCATATACATATATATATATATATATATATATATATATATATATATATATATATACACACACACACACATATATATATGGTGGGTACAGCAAAATCCCCCAACAGCAGGTTTCATTGAGCAAGCACCAACACAGAAAAAAAAAAATCACTCGTTCTGTATGAAAAACAAGCTCTAACCTTTATTGCTCAGAGAAAGAAGAAGCTTCTATCTTTGTGTTGCTAAATGAAAGAAGCCCCGGGAGTAAGAAAAAAAGCTGCTTCCTTGTTGTTGTTCTTGGTACTTATGCTTTCTCGGGAGGATGGATCACATGCTCTTCCAAGCAGCTTTACGTTCCCAAAGTTCATCACAAATCAAATAAGAAGTTTCAGCAGGGATGTCTACAAGAGTTTCCATTAAAACTAATCACCCAATTAAACATTCATTATCTGTCCCTAGCTCCATAAGTTCATTAAAATTTAAGACAATAATTCTTATGTCATAAGTTAGCAGGGGTTCGCCAAGATTCAAATCATCTGCCTGGTGCCTCATTAGTTTTGAAGTTTTGTATAAATAAATCCAGTCAATATTTTATCTTTTGTCCTTGCATGTACAATAAATTGTCTATTCCCAATTTATGACCTTGAGGTATCAGATAATGGTTTCACAGCTCACCTAGAAGGAATGGTTTTCCTGATTGCAACTTTGTTTCAAGCCTGCCTTTCATCCTAGTGCAATTACTGATTGCAACTTTGTTGCAAGCCTGTTTTCCAGCCTAGTGCAATTAGCCTGTGACACACGAAGGTTTGCAGACCTTGATTGCAGCTTTTATACTATAGAGGGCTCAAAATCCCCCGAAAAAAATCTAGTAAGAGTTCTATAAAATCATTTAGGAGTTATAAAATCACCAATTTGTCTACATAGCATCGCTACATCTTCCTTGAGCTGCAGAAAAATCTGCCCAGTAGGGTAGGCTAATGCCCAGGAATCATTAGACTAAGTCTTCTCCGTGACAGAGAAGGCATATCAGCAATAAAAATCAACCCTGACTTGAGATTTCCGATGGCCTTGCAACTCAGAATTTTACCCATTACAGACCATACAAAAACAGTGGGGCATCTCCAGGAAAGTCATCTGCTATGGACCCATGACCCCTTGGCATTGTCTCAGACCACTTTCTGTTGCTATAACACAATACTGCAGACTAAGTCATTTATAAAGAAAAAAAGCTCATCTGGGTTCGTGGTATTGGGAGACTGAGAAGACCAGGAGCACTGTGGAGCATCTGCCCGGCGTCCAGCAAGATGTCTAGTCTTTGCTCCCCACCTCTTTCTCGCCCTTCTTGCCCAGTGTTTCATGGTGGGCATGTATGAACATGATGGCACATGCATACAGAGGCCAGAGGTCAACCTCAGGTGTGATTCATCAGGAGCCTCCACATTGTTTCTTGAGGCAGGGTCTCTCATTGGGACCTGGTGCTTGTTCATTAGGCTGACTGACTATTGAGCCCCAGGGTCCGCCCCTTTCTCTGCAGTGCTGGGATTACAGGCATGCGCTACACTTGGCTTTTGTCTGTTTGGTTTTTGAGACAGGGTCTGACTATCCTGGGCTCTGTAGCCTCAACTCAGTGATGGTCCTGTCTCTGTCCTTGAATGCTGGGAATAAAGGCCAGTGCCTACACTCAGCACCTCCTGGGTGTTTTACATGGGGTCTGGTTGGGGGGAAGGGTAACCCATGTCCTTAGGCTTGTAATGCAAGCACTTCCTGACTGAACATCTCCCCAACCCTCTTCTTACAAAGCCATTAACCATCTTAGGGACCCACCCTCCCGACCACATCTATCCTACCACCTTGACCTCCCAAAGGCCTCACCTCCAGACACCATCAACACAGGAATCTGAGTGTTAAATTTCCATCAAGGAGCTTTGAGGAATCAAGCTTTGAGGCAATCAAGACCAGCTTTCTAAAGATTATATTGAAAACCAAAAAGCAAGGGGTTTAATGCTGAGTCTTACCTAAACAACAATGGATGTACTTCTGTCAGGCTGGAAGGAGTGTCCACTTGTTCTGGTGCTGGAGGAGATAGCAGAGGCCTGCTTGAGCTGTCTCTGGGGGTCCCCAACAATGGTGAATGGCCTGGAGCTGCTGTAGCAGGAGGCTGGGGTTCTGAAACCTCTGTCAGCAACTTAAACGTGGCAAGGAACCCCACCCCTCACCTGGGATCCTGGGCAAGATGGTCCTGTTTATAAGGAGCACCAAAATCCCAGCATTAGGCATGGCACACAGCAGCCAGGCTTGGCGATGTGCCTCTATCTAGGCAGGTAGAGGTAGGTGGAGAAAGAAGGCATGGTCAAGTGGAGGGAGCTTTTCACTCTGAGATTAGAAATCTCTCTGAGGCTGTTAGGCAGGACATGAGGAGTCATCCCTTGGGTGACAAAGGACTTAGTTTTGCCCTTTCACCAGAACCCACACCTCCCATGGGTCAGCTGATCTCAGGGGTGTAATTCTAGGCCAGGAGACTATGGAATGGAGCCCCACGGCCCCGCCCTCCACTGTCCTGGGCTGCTCCAGTGTTTCTGAGCCTTTGAAAAGACTAGTCACCTGAGAAAATGCACTCTGCAATGGAACAGGTGCCCAGAAAGCTAAGTGAGGCTTTATAACCCCAAAGCACATCCGGCCAGGCTCCAGTTACCGGAGTCCACCAACAGGGAGACTGAAGAAAACAGAATGGAGACTTTCCCCTCTGTCTAGAGCTGACTTTTCAATGCAATTAAAACAATTATTATATGCATGGAGGGGCAGGGTGTCACAGCATGCATCCCAGTTGGCTCAGGCCAACTGGCTCCGCAGTAAGTGCCTTTATCTGTAGAGTCATCCTGCTGGTCCCTACAGCTGAAGGAACCCGGGCTAGCAGCGGTGAGGGACACCGCTCCATTCACAGGTGGTACAGTTGAGGCTTCTGCCTCTCAGCCTCAAGTTCTTGGAGATGTGGAGGATTTAAGTCAGAGGCTGGGCATGCCAGTGACCACCAGACTTTACCACAGTTAGGGCATCAGCACCTGTCCCACCAGCTCCAGCCAGAGAACAAAGATGATCCAAGAGCCAAGGTCCTGCCCCCCAGGTCAGAGGGGCACAGAAGTGGCAGCTGGACAGCTACCATGTGAAGCTGTTGTATTCTTCTCTGGACTTGGACATCCTTGACTATAGACTGACTGTGTTTGTATCCCAGTCTCTCAATGGTTAAGTCCTGATCTCACAGTGACCCCCAACCTCAACAGAACACAGTAGGGAACATGACATAATCAGGGGTTTTTGTTGTTGTTGTTGTTTGTTTGTTTGTTTGTTTTTGTTTTTAAGAGACAGGGTTTCTCTGTATAGCCCTGGCTGTCCTGGAACTCACTTTGTAGACCAGGCTGGCCTCGAGCTCAGAAATCTGCCTGTCACTGCCTCTCAGGATTAAAGGCGTGCACCACCACTGCTGGGCTCAGGTTTTTTTTTTTTTTTAAGGAACTTAGGGTCATGTAAACAAAACAGGACCTTAAGACAAATGGCCTCTATATCCACCCATCCACCCACCCATCCAACCATCCATCCATCTATCCATCATCCATCCGTCTGTCTGTCTCAGTTAGGGTTTTACTGCTGTGAACAGACACCATGACCAAGGCAATTCTTATAAGTACAACATTTAATTGGGGCTGGCTTACAGGTTCAGAGGTTCAGTCCATTATCATCAAGGTGGGCAGCATCCAGGCAGGCACAGTGAAGGAGGAGCTGAGAGTTCTACATCTTCATCTGAAGGCCGCTAGCAGAATACAGACTTCCAGGCAGCTAGGATGAGGGTCTTAAAGCCCACACCCATAGTGACACACCTCCTCCAACAGGACCACACCCACTCCAACAGGACCACACCCACTCCAACAGGACCACACCTACTCGAACAGCGCCACACCTCCTAATTGTGCTACTCCCTAGGTGAAGCATATCAAACCATCACACTATCTAATTATCATCTATCTGTCTATGTATTACCTATCTGTCTATCCATCTACCTGTCTATTTATCAATGTATCTATCTCCATCACTGTCTGTCTGTCTATCATCTATCTATAATCATCTATCTCTCTCTCCCTTCCTCCCACCCACTCATGTGTGTAGCTATCCTATCTATTATCTTTCCACCCCACCCCATACTAATTAAGCATCTAGTACATGCTACAGTCTATCCTGGATGCTAGGTCGACCTCATTTTTTTTTTTTAAATCACCATGTGGTTGCTGGGATTTGAACTCAGGACCTTCGGAAGAGCGGTTGGTGCTCTTAACCACTGAGCCATCTCTCCAGCCCTCCTGGGTGCTAGGAACTGAACACGGGTCAGGACAGCCACAGCCTCTCTCCTGTGGACCCCACCCCTGCCTGAGGAAGAGAGATGTTGAGGAACTAAATCAATATATGAAGCAGATGTGAGGCAGTGTCATAGGAAACAATGGGATAGAGAGATAATCTGTGTGGAAGAATCTTACAAAGCCTCATGAGAAAGCCAAGTCTGACCCAAAGGTGGAGATGGGGGAGCTGTGTGTAGGTGTGGAAAGAGCACTACAGGCTGAGTGTGGCGCAGGTGCAAAGGCCCTGAGGCCAGCACATGCAGGGCACATCAGCAGAAGCAGAGATGCCTCTCGGGTGGTTGGAATACAGAGTGATGGGGTGGTGGAGCCCCAGCATGGACAAACAGTGGCCAAGCTGTGCAGCAACCATGGAGGTGAAAATCAACCTGACCAGACTTGCTGAAGGTAGGAGAGGGAGTGTGTGTGTGTGTGTGTGTGTGTGTGTGTGTGTGTGCTATCCCCAGGGCTTTTGGTTTGGAGTCTGGACCTGAGTGATAAGAGCTGGATCAGAGAAAGCAGTGGCTGAACAGGAGGCTGTGGCACTGAACCATGTGCATGGCAGACAGATGATCAATAGATGATAGATAGATAGATAGATAGATAGATAGATAGATAGATAGATGAGAGATAGATAGATGAGAGATACATGAGAGATAGATAATTGATAGTTGATAGATAAATTGATTGATAGATGATAGATAGATAGATGAGAGATACATGAGAGATAGATTAATTGATAGATGATAGGTAGGTACATAGATGATAGATAGGTAGATAGATGATAGATAAATTGATAGATGTTAGGTAGATAGATGATAGATAGATACATAGATGATAGATAAATTGATTGATAGATGATAGACAGACAGACAGACAGACAGATAGGTGATAGATACATAGAGACAGAGATCACCAGGCTGCCCAGGCGAGACCTGAGGATGGGGTCCTTCAACACATGGTCTCTTTCACTAGTATATGTCTCAACCAGGCCTGCTGGCTCTGTCACCTGGGACAAACAATACAATGGCTCAAAGCCTCTGTTTCCCCAACTACAAAAACCCTGGCCTACAACAGGGCTGCTTAACGTTTGGAGGGATGGGTTCCTTTGAACATATGATTTTTAAACTGTGGCTGTGTTCCACATTCAAGCTTCAAACCACACAGAGACACGAGCACACGACAGTGTGTCATTCTAGGGCTCTCAGGGCCCCTAAGCAGTGCCTGAGGCCAGCCTGGCTCCTCCCTTGATATTCCCTCATCGCTTTGGGTCAGGCTTCTTCAAGGTTACCTCTCCAATGTGATCTCCCCTCATCCAGCTCTGGCTTAGAAGCTCTGGCCTGGAATGTAAATCTGTGAGCTTTTAAAAGGTGTGTTCCCCTTTAAAGGTCACATTCAGGTGGGTAAGCAGAGCAGGGTCACGTGAGGCCCTTGTCCGAGAAGAGTGTGTACTCACCCGTGCAAGGTTTCCTTCCTGAAATCAATAGCTATTCACTCTGGGCTGACAGATGGGCTGGACGGAGAGGGCAACTACAGCCTCAAATAGGATGGGAGGGGGGATGGTTTCCTGGGTAGGAGAAGGCACCGCTAGGGGTCCCAGAGCCACTATTAAATACTGGGGCCCAAGCTGGGTATCCAAGCGTCCACCCTGAGTTTCACTGGCTTCACTGCAGGATGTGCCAGCAGAGGGCGCACTCGCTCCACCTTCTTTCCGTGGGCTAATTCCCATGGCTTCTAGCTGAGGCTTGGCCAGCCTCACCGGGCATTTCCTGTAATTGTTCCCTTCCCTTCACTTTCTCCAAGTCTGTCTTCCCTCGCTCCTGTTGGACTGGGATCACCTCCCCAAAGACGCCCTAGCACGCCCAAGTTTGCCTGGGGCTCTGTTTGCCAGACCGAGCTTCCTGCTGTGTGAATGAGTTCCAGCTCCCTCCTCTGCGGGTGAGGGCTGGAGAGACATCGCCTCTTGAAGGGTTGTGGCCCTCGAAGCAGATTCCCCTGGATTGGTACCAGGCTATTTTCACTAGTATAATTTCTACTGGGGAACTCGGGGTCTCCTTTGTGGATTATCTGTCGCCCGGTAAACTTAGAAGGAAACTCTTTAGAGGAGTTTGAGAGAAAGCAGGTCAGGTGGGCTGGAGGGAGCAGCTGCCTGTAGGAGGGGGATGGAGAGTCAGGGCTGGTCAGTTACAGGTCAGGAAAGCAGGAACAGGAGCTGGGGATGCCTGGAGCATCCATTTACCAGGAGCAGGCTTCCAGGTAGGAATCCAGACAGCTGGCAGGCTCATCTGGGAGGATCTGAGCCGCAGCATGCTGGGTGCAGTCTGGGTTATATGAGCGTGCATCTCATTAAAGGCACAGTTATTTTTCCCATCTTCTTAATTGTATTCTGAGCACCGTCTCACTTAGCCCAGGCATGCCTTGAATTCTCTTTGACGCCGAGGATAACCCACTGCCTACACCCTACCATGCAGCCCTGTAGCATCCCAGATGGGATCGAACCCAGGGCTGGTAACCGCTGTCCAGTGAGCCACAGTCCCCTACTCTACCCCTCAACCCCCTCCCCGCCCCCTGTGCGCCATCATCCAACGCGTCTTCGGGTTCTGTTTTCCTACTCAGGTGATTGGCAGAGCAAGTGAGATATCGCGAGAGGATAATGGTGTCCCTGTTGTCTCAGAACCATAATTTAGATTGCGTCTCCTCCCGGCTTGGAGGTATGATTCAGGTCCTGGTCCTTTTGACCAAAACTCCTAAAAGAATAGATTTCAATTAATTAAAGAAGAAAAAAAAATCCATCTTCCCCTGGGCCTCAGGAAAATCAAATCTTGAGGAGAGACCTCGGGACACTCTCCCTTTTCTACGAAATCAGTGTGTTACCATGGAAACGGGAGGCGGAGTCCAAGGATGATTCTGAGAGGGAGGGTCTGTAATAAATAGCAAGACAAAGCAACTTAGTGGAGAAAGGCTTGTTCTGGCTTCACACTTTCCGAGGGACACAACCCATCACGGCGGGGGTGGGGATGGGGGGTGGGGGGAAGCGTGGTGGCCAGGGAGTCGGAGTCCGGCTGGGGAAGCAAAGAGTGGACAGGAAGTAGAGCCAGGCCATGAAACCCCAAGGCCTTCCTTTCCCCCAGTGACTCACTTCCTCCCCTCTCCCTCCTAGAGCAGCGATTCTCAACCTTCCTAACTCTGCGACCCTTTAACACAGTTCCTCATGCTGTGCTGACCCTCCCGGCCATAAAATTAGTTCATTGCTACTCTCATAGCTGTAAAACTTTGCTACTGTTATGAATCATAATGCAAAAGTCTGATATGCCACATGCTCCTAAATGACCCACCTCAGGGGTCGTGACCCGCAGGTTGAGAACTGCTCTCCTAAAATTTCCTCAGCCTTCCCAGACAACGTCACCAGTCTGTGCCTGTGGGGGAATGGTTCACACTCAAACCACAACGGGGCCTATCCTTGGTGACCAAGAGCCCTGAATTGTATCCTGTGATGATGCTGGCTCTAAGTGCGGTTCCTTCTTGAGGGTCAGCTCTGTTTCAATATTTGAATCGTTACATGGTCATTAAGCTATACATAGACCAGCTGAGGGTAAGGGCCTCCCAGTAGTGCAATGCACTACAGCAGCAGCAGAGGTTTGGAGTGAAGAGGAAACATTTCAAAGAACAGATTGGTTCTTACCGTCAAAAACCAGGAAGGGCTGCGATGTGACTGAGTTGGTAGAGTGCTTGCCTGGTCAGCAGGAAGAGCTGGGTCTGATCCTCCGCACCTAAAGACTGGGCATTGTGACAAAGGACTGTAATCCTAGAACTTGGAAGGCTGAGGCAGGAGGATTGACACAAGTTTCAGACTAGTTGTATTAAAACCCTGGCAGTGAGATAAAGCAAAAGCCAGGAATGGCTGAAACAGGGCCCTGCTAGGTAGCTGTGGTTGCTAGGGCTACCCAGTCAGTAGGGCAGATAAAACAGCATCACCCCTCAGGACAAATGAAGCACACTGTGCGCAGCCCCCCTGACTACCCGGGCGCTCAGGATCCCCTGCACTGAGGTTGGGCCAAGCCACTGTGGAATCTCCATTGTTATTGCAAATGCTGTTAGTCAGAGCTATCTCTACAGACTTCCCGGAGGAGGCTGATGCTGGCTGATCAAAGATTCTGGGACAGTCCCTGGGGTGTACTGTCCTCTGTGTACCAGAATGAACAAGCCTGGGGTTCTGGCTCCAGGTAGAATGTGGAACCTGACACTCCCTGCTCAGGGTGTAATCCCTGGGCTTGTGTGGCTGGCAGCCTCTCACCTGGCGAGCACAAGAGAATGTGGAGGAGTCCAACCTGTCTCCCAGGAAGTCTCCCCTCCCCCGCCCCACGAGGACCCAGGTGCTTCTGGGAGTTGTAGTTTGGTTCGCTTCGGTGTTTCCTCAGCTTGGCTTGAGTTGACAGAGGAAAGGGGCGGGGTAGTCACAGGGGACATATCTAGGTCTGGGGTCTCTGGGTGTGTCGGAAAAGACACTGCTTTGTTCCCTTTGGAGTTTATATTCAGAGACAGACTGGCAGTGAGTGTGGTGGGGACACACCCTTGTCTGGGGAGCCGACAATAACAAACATCTGGCTCTTCAGTATCATTTTGTAAGAAGCGATTTGCATAAGAGATACGGGAAGTTTCTCAGAGTTTCTGGAAGAGATGCGGCACATAGTGGGGCATCACAGATTGGCTATTCATACACATCTATTCATTGGGCATCTACTAGGTCCCAGCCCTGAGGTAGAGGCACTGTGAATCAGGTGGGTGCCCAAATAACTTTCTGAAGTATTTCTAGACAGGAGTGGGCATAAACTATTTTTAAACTTAACTTTATTTAATATGTTCTTATAGGCTTTGATTTTTCAAGACACAGTGTATCTGTGTAGCTCTGGCTGTCTTGGAACTAGCTCTGTAGACCAGTCTGGACTTGAATTGAGAGATTCGCCCACCTCTGCCTCCTGAGTGTTGGGATTAAAGGTGTGAGCCATCACAATCAGCACACCAAACATTTTTTTTTATAGTAACATACAAACTCTGTATAAAAACTCTGCTCTTAGGTGGACTTTGAGGAACTTCATCTTGCAGACTGACCATTTGAACTCTCTCAAAGACTCACCCCCCCCCCAGCCTCCCCTGCTCCCCGGGAATAGTAGAGTCATATTTGACAGCCTCTGGTGTAGCTCCACTTGATAACTGTGTCTATGACATCCAGATGACCCATAACACTGCTGGGCTCTGTCACTGTGGACCAGAGAAGCCTCAGGTGGATCCAGGACATCATGCAAGGCAGTAGCCCTTACTTCCAAAGGGTCAAAATTCAAAGGATTGTATGAGCTGTTCACACACACACACACACACACACACACACACACACACGTTACCATCACCACCAGCAGCAGCAATCGGAGGGAGAGAGGAGGCAGGAGAGTGGCAGACAGCTCTCTGGAAGCCACACTGTTGCTTGGATTTCTGTCTCTTTTCTTGAGATTGGGCTGGTTTACAATAAAAGAATAAACCTGCCAGGCAGTGGTGGCCCATGCCTTTAATCCCAGCACTAGGGAGGCAGAGGCAGGTGGATTTCTGAGTTTGAGACCAGCCTGGTCTACAGAGTGAGTTCCAGGACAGCCAGGGCTACACAGAGAAACCTTGTCTCAAAAAACAAAACAAAACAAAACAAAAGAATAAACCATGTCCCATTTCTCAGGGGAGCATGAGTCATAAATATGATTCAATTTACACATGCAATGTTTCTCCCTAATGCTGGTGAAGTCCCGTGAGAACCTGGATCCATCAGCTCCCTCAGAGCGGAGTCCCCAGAGCCCAGCATAGAAAAGGTACTTAGCAAAGATGCGTGGGCTGGCAGGGTAGCGTTCCAAAGAGTCCCAGCTACTGGGGTAAAGGAAGGGACTTAAGGAGAGAATGGATTGAATTCAGGAGCTCAAACCTGAGCAACAACATAGGGAGAGCCTCTGGGGAGAGAAAGAGGACTGGAGAGTGAGGGAGCTAGTTAGTGGTGGAATGCACCACTTTTGTAAGACTAGAATTTATTTATTTTGTTTCTTTTTTTTTATTAGGTATTTTATTTTACATTTCAAATGCTATCCCAAAAGTCCCCCATACCCTCCCCATCCCACTCCTCTACCCACCCACTCCCACTTCTTGGCCCTGGTGTTCCCCTGTACTGAGGCATATAAAGTTTGCAAGACCAAGGGGCCTCTCTTCCCAATGATGGCTGACTAGACCATCTTCTGCTACATATGCAGCTAGAGACAGGAGCTCTGGGGGTACTGGTTAGTTCATATTGTTGATCCTCCTATAGGGTTACAGACCCCTTTAGCTCCTTGGGTACTTTCTCTAGCTCCTCTATTGGGGGCCCTGTGTTTGTTCCATCCGATAGCTGACTGTGAGCATCCACTTCTGTGTTTGCTAAGCACCAGCATAGCCTCACAAGAGACAGCTATATCAGGGTCCTTTCAGCAAAATCTTGCTGGCTTATGCAATGGTGTATTTTATTTCTTATTGTTTATTTTATTTATTTACAGTTCCAAAGTTATCCCTCTTCCCAGTTTCTCCTCTATAAATCCCCTATCCCATCCGTCCTTCCTGCTAGCGTTAATTTCCAACATGGCGTCCAACTTCCTCCAACTCCAGTTTCTGGGAATTTGTTGCCCTCTTCTGGCCTCTGCCAGCACCGGCACTTACGTGCACATATACACATATATCTAACAATAAAAGAAATCGTTTTGTTTTTAAGAGAAAGGAACATAAAAAGAAAGAAAAAAAACGAAACCGTGGTGGTCGATATGATTAATGAAAACGAACAAGACAGCTGGTCAGGAACGCAGTAGCAGTAGCAGTAGCAGTAGCAGGGCCCTTGGTGGGCAATGCTCTGTCACCCCAACGCGGAGCACACAGTAGGTGCCTTGGCCGCACCGTGGCGCAATGCCGCTTACATCCGGCAGGGGGCGCGCCTCGCGCAGTCTCGCGGCTCCTGGCTCCCGCGCTCCGCCCCTCGCCGCTATGCGCAGGCGCCACCGGGTACGGTTGCCACGGCGACGGGGCGCTTCCCGCCCGAGCCCCGCCCCCCAGCGGCGAGGCTGCGCGCGCCGCGGCAGGTGCGGGCAGGTGCGGCGCCGGCGGGCCACTGCGGTAGGTGCGCGGAGGGCGCGGGGGCGCGCGGGCGGGCCGCGGGGGCGCGCGGAGACGCACGGGGACGCCCACTCCTGCCCGCGGGGCCGCGTGTAAAGTTGGCAAAGTTGGCGGAGGGAGGGCGAAGCGGAGAGCGGGAGGAGCCGCGTGCGGAGTCCGGCTGCGGACTTGCGGGGGGAGGGGGGTGGATCCCGTTGCATCTGCGGCCGGGGAATGCCAGCGAAGGATGCCTAGGGCTGGCCCCCCGCTCCCTCCACGCGCGTCCGCGGCTCGCGCGTGCCTCGGGATCGCGCTGTGCAGGCCAGGGCTGACCCTTCCTCAGGCGGGGAAGCCGTGGCCTTTTGCTTTCGGAGGGACCGCGCCTGTTGTAGAGAGCTGTCCCCTCGAGGGCCTGCGGCTGGCGCTGGAGCCTGCGCCCCGTCCCCGGGGTCGCGCCCTCCGGGGTGGCGCGCGCACTGCCCCGGTCCGAGGTGACAAAGATGTGTAACTTGGACTTTCTTCGACTGGGACGAGTTGCGGCTCCAGGCCACGCACAGAGAAGCGCTGGGACTGGTTAATCAGTAACCGGGACTTTAGGTGGAGGCTTCAAGCGGCCAACTTTCTCTTTGCCACCCCGCAGGGCAGGCGTGCGGCCAGGGCTGGGCTCTGCAGACACCCGTGCCTTGGTGGGTTCGGGGGAGACTTGAGGGCTTGGCAGGGGCGCACTTAGGTCCGAGAAGTGCAGAGTCTGGACGCGTGGTCCAGCCTTGCCTGCAGCTGTGTGCATGGGTACATAGGAGTCAGCGTGGACCAGCCCAGAGCAGGTCAGAATCTGTTCTTCAGGGATGACTTTCTAGCCGTCTAGCCTGCTCCACGTCTTTGTTGATTTGTGATGTTGGGGGAGCACCCTCACCCCAGACTCTGAGCTATACAGCCCCCCACCCCCAGGGATCCCTGATGACTGTTAGTACTTACCGCTCGATCACCAGAGTGCAGGGGTCAGTTGTCCATCCTTGGCCCCTGACCCCCGCTAGCATCACCAGGAATCACCTAACCAACACGCGGGATGAGCTGCCTCCAAACGAGTATGTCCATTCATCAGCCATTCATTCACTGAACAAATGGTTCTGTGTCAAGCACTAGGCTGAAAGTCACAGCCCAGAGGAGTGAACCCTGGGTCAATCTGGACGGAGAATGGGACAGCAGAGGAGGGGCCCGTGGCTTGGGGCAAGAGGAGGATCATGGTCTGGGGCAGAGAAGGGTGTCAGGAATTGAACCTAAGTCCTCAGGCTTGTCGGCAAGCCCCTTTACCCACTGAGTCATATCACCATCCCGTGGTACTTCTTTGAGACTCAGGTTCTTTAACTGTAAAATGGTCCTCTCCTCCAGCACGGGGGAGGAGCATTGGTAAGGTGGGCCATGGAGGGCATCTGATTGAGCTCAGGGCGAGAGCCCAGAAGAGTAATTGTCATGATAGCCTGTGTCATCAGAATGGTTCCAGCGAGCAGGTACCTTGCCCAACCTAGTGTGTGTGTGTGTGTGTGTGTGTGTGTGTGTGTGTGTGTGTGGTCAAAGGTGACACTTGGGCTGAGACTTGAGGGCTGGGTAGGAGGTAGGGGAGAGGCAAGACCTTACTCCTGGTCCTGCCCAGAGTGTAGGGCGTGTTGAGCGAATAAAAGACCTTTACACTCCTGTCCTGCATCGGAAGGCTTGGGACTGAGGGGACCGGATCCCTGCCTGGAGGCACACACTCCTGCCCCTGCCTGCTTCAGATTCTGGGAGTGTGGGTTAAGCCCTGCCGCTCCTCTTGGGGGAACTTGATGGATGTTTGGAGACAGTGAGGCAAAATTGCTGAGAAGCAACAAAGGTAAACCGAGGGGGGCTTCCCGGAGGAGGCAGGGGGGAGAGGTCAGCCAGGCCCCATGGAAGAGGGTGTAAGGAAGGCCAGAGCTACTGATGACCTATGTCAGACCCTCCAGGCTGAGTCCTTCTGTCTGTCCCCTCTCTGTTCTTCCTGACAGTCTTCTCAGGCAGTGTTGGCTGTGGAGGCTCCTCCACTGCCACCCATGAGCAGGTCATGAAATGGGAGCTTGGGGGAGAGGAGGAACCGAGTTCTGTCCTTAGAACTGGCTGTCCATAGCCATGCACCTCCCAACTCTGAGTGTCCCCATGTGGCTAGGTGTGGCCGCCCACTGCCCTTACCCCGACTGCTGGCCCGGGAAGGGGAATCGCTGTCTGAGTGGAGGGCTCGACACAAGACAGATATCTTCATGGAATCTCTTACTTGGGAGCGTCCCTGGGCCTGAGAACTTGGGGCTCTCCTGTCCCCAGAAATCCTCTAGTCAGCTGTGTGGGAGCGGCTATCAGGAAGCAATTAAGGACTTGACTTTGGGGCCTGAGTTAGCGCTGCCCTTCTTGGTAATCGGGCGGTTAGGTGACCTTTGAAATGTTTACAGCCCTGTCTCCGTCGAGGATAGGGATATGTTTTCAAAGTATGATTGCTGACTGCTTACACCTGAGTCAGCTGTGCGCGTTGTTAAAATACTCCAGGAAATGAAAGTGTCTGACCCCAGATGACCAGCTGGACGGACAGTTCTGAGAGCCCCACTTCCCATCCCCTTTTGGTCCTCCCAAGGCTTCCCGTGCACAGAATCTAACTCCTCCTGAGCCCCCAATAACATCTGCCAACCTTGACGCCTGCTTTCAGATCTGCTCTGTCCAACATTAAGTCCTGGCTTTTTCTGCTGTGTGACTGCCGTCGGGTGTGTTAACCTCTCTGAGCCCATTTCCTGTGTACATGAGGCAAATTACTTACCCATGAGGGTAGCTGTGGGGACCGAGAAGGACTTGGCAGGTGTGTGTTGGTCCTAACTGGATAGAGAAGGTGCTCAGTGAACAGCCGGGGTTGAGGGCTGCGGGGCGGGACAGAAACTAGCATAAAGAGGTGCAGCTGGTGGCTTTGTCTTCCCAGTGGCAGCAGGATGGAGCCTGCAGCCCCACAGTAGGGAAGGTCAGGGCCCTGGTAGGTTGTGTGGAGTTTGGTAGCTTGTGGGTTTGAGGCCACCCTGCCAGAGCTTGTGTCTCAGAAGACATCTGGCAGTGAACGGGTTAATGTCTCTGAGGCATGCGGCTCCTGTGTCGGTTTGCTTTGTCTGCGATCACTCTGTGTAACAAACATCTCCTGAATGAGCAATTTTTAAACATAGGCATGTTTTGCACTCCGGTCAGCGAGTGGCTTGGCCAGTCTGCCCTCTGACAGATCTGCTGGCTGACAGCATTGGGGTGTGCTCTTCAGGGGGTGAGGTGTGGCTGCAGGTGTGCAGGTGTGGGGTACCAGGTGTGCAGGTGTGGGACAGCAGGTGTGTAGGGGTGGGATACCAAAGTGTGCAAGGGTAGACAGCAGGTGTGCAGGGGTGGGATACCAAAGTGTGGAAGGGTGGGGTACCAGGTGTGCAGGGGTGTGACTGCAGTATGCAGGGGTGGGGCAGCAGTGTGCAGGGGTGGGGTACCAGGTGTGCAGGGATGGGGCAGCAGGTGTGCAGGGGTGGACAGCAGGTGTGCAGGGGTGGGGCAGTAGGTGTGCAGGGGTGGGGCAGCAGGGATGGGGCACACGCCGTCTCCTTTCCCTTGCCCCATCAACCAATCAGTCAGTCAATCAATCAATCTAACAAAAAATGTTAAAGATGGATAACTGTAGATATCCCTTGTGGTGTTCTAGGACCTTGTGACTTATGTAATAACGACACAAGGCCCATTTTACACAGAACGCACTGTGCTTCGCTTGGAGTCTGTTTCTTTAATGTGCACAAACTATAACTTTAAATCTCCCTTGTTTGCACCGCTAGCAGAAATAGGGACAGCAGCAGCCATAAAATAATTAATCATTAACGGGGGAGGAGGGGTAGCGGTGTGGTGGCTCACGCCTGTAATCCCAGCACACAAGAGGGAGATGTAGAGGGACTGTCAATGAGTTTGAGGCCAGCCTGGGCTACATGATGAATTTGGTGCAGCAGCTTGTATTGCTTTTGTTACCCAGGCAGGAGGGTCGCCAGATTCCTAGAGGCCCTGCCAGAGATGGCAGGCAGAGGGACCAGGCTTGTCTTTCGTGGCTCTGCCCCCTGGAGAAGCTGGAATACTTCCCCCAAGTCAGGGCGGCAGCTTTGCACTACCCACTCTGTGGCACTTTGTTTGCCTTGTTCCTCCTGTGGCTACAGGCCTTTCTGGGGTTTGAACTGCCCATCCAAGGAGTGAGTGTGCAGGGCATTCCAGCGAGAGAGGCCAGTGGCTCTGGCTGGCTACCCAGGGTCACCCTGTGAAACACACAGCCTGGCCTGTTGGGACATGATGCCCAGGCTTGTAGGCTTTGCCCTCTGAGACTGTTTAGGGCACTGGGCGGGCTGGGGAGGGAACTCCCAGGGACCTTTGGCTTGGGACCCCGCCCAAGTTCATCTTTCACTTCATCTGGTTGTTAGTGTGTCAGGGACCGAGCTTGGCAGCCGGAAGGGCCAGGGCCAAGGCTTGGGCCTGTGAGGATTAAAGTGTATTAGAAAGGTCCCAGCATGGGCCTCTCTGCACTATGCCGTGGTGAGCGTCTCCTCTCTCTGGTGCAAGCAGACAGAGCCAAGTGAGTCTCCTGCTACATCTCCAGGAAGGATCCAGCCCTTTAAAAGGCAGGGCCTGGGGGACCTACCATTTGCCCAGGATGTGCTGTGTGCCAAGTCTCTCCAGCTTGGGAGGTGTTGGGTTCTGTGTCTTCTTGTCACCCTCAGAGTGACTCAGACGGTCGCTCTGCATCATTAACCTTTTCATGGGCGAGCTGACTTGAGGTGTGGAACTTCAGGAGAGATGCCTGTCTGCGTCAGCTGAGGCACCAGACTCCTCAGTCCTGGGAGGTCCCACGTCCAGCCAGACTTCCGCCTTCTCTAGGGAGAGTGAGCCCTTTTCATATATGTTACTTATTGAGCACCTGCAGTGTACCCAGGCCCCAGGCTAGACCCATCCTGCCATCATGGAGGAGAGAGACGTAGGAGACAGAGAGCCATTTCCAGGGCAGTGTCTAGGGTCCAGCCTTGGTCCTGCCTCCCATTGAGCCTTGAGGCCAGACTGTTTCCTCTGTGCCGTTAGGACGTGGTTAGGATGTGCCAGCGATAGGTGATACTGCCCCTCCTGGAGAGGGGAGATGACTTGGATACTCTCAGATTTAACTTAAGAGTGTGTGTAGATGCCCGTGAGCCGCAGGCTCCCCAACAGCCCATATGTTCTACTTTCCTTCAGTTCACTCAAAAGTGGGTGGAAGGGAGGGAGGGAGAGAGGAAGGGAGGAGGCCCAAAGCCAGAAGAATTTTCGGAATGCCCAGAATGCTGGCTGACCCAGCCGGCAGGTGTGAGCCATCTTTCCCAGCTTTGGTGGGGTTCAGCCCAGCATCCGCCAGGCTGCTGGGTGTACTGCCCAGTTCTCAGTCTGAGGCCTGAGTCACCCCTGGGAGGTGCTTTTCTAGGGGCAGACCCCACCCGACTCAGAGCCACACAGCCTGGGGTCACAGGTGTGCACGTTAGGGCTTGTGGCAGACAGGTACCGCTGCAGCTCTGTTGAGGCGGGTGGTGATGGGCGAAGCTCCTACTGTGTGTGGTAAAGCACCTACTGTGTGCCAGGGGCTCCTTCATGGTGTGGTTACATGTCTCTCAGCCTGAAGGTGCCATGAGGGTGCTGTCTAGTGCACCAACGTGTAGCCAGTCTTCTGTGTTCTGTGCAGTTGTCTCTATGTGCTTCTGCCTTAGAATGCAGCCGTCCCTTACCTGGGCAAGCAGTGTTTCACCCTCAGACTCCTCTGTTCGACATGGGACTGTGAGAAAGGAGGAAAGGCCTGGAACCATATGCTCTAAAGAGTCCACGCTGATAGCATGCGTTTAACTGAGAGATGACCATGCATGCCATAGAACAGGGACTTTGCTCTCTGGAAACTCTCAGCTGTGCGGCCCTGGGCACATCACCTCCCTCCCTCCTGCCTCAGTTTCCCTTCTGTAAAGCAAAGGCCCGAGAATCCTGTTTGTTAATACCTCTGTTCTTTTTAATTGAGTTATTATTTTTACTTTTATGTTATATTTGCTGTGTATGTTTTATGTATGTTACGTGTGAGGGTGTCGCAGTCCCCCGAAGTGGAATTATAGAAGTTGTGAGCCGTCACGTGGGTGCTGGGAATCAAACCCCCGGTCCTCTGAAGAGCAGCCAGTGCTCTTAACAGCTGAGCACCTGATTCCCACCATCCTTACAGCTTGTCATTTTACATGGCTGCATACTTTTCCTTATTGTGAGTAGACCGACTCCTAGAATTCTGTGAACTGTAGCTGGCAGGTGGAGTGGGTAGTGTAGGGTGGGGTCCACAGCAGATGTCTAAGGTTATAGCCCCATAGGCATTGTCCTTAGCGCGTGGTGTGGGAGCAGTGCAGAATGGGACTTCACCCCTTCCTGGCCTGCACACTGAACTCCTTCATGAGCCCGGCTGATCACCATCTCTGAGGATGCTTCCTGTCCCTGCCGAGGCCTGGCCAGCATCCAAGTTCTAACCGCTGGACCGTCAGGAGGTGGCCCATGTAAGATGAGCTCCCGAGAACCGTCTACCTCCTCCCCTGGCTGCCTGCGGAAGCAGCTTCCGGAGGACTGGCTGGGCTGGCCGTTCTTGTGCCATGGAGAACTGGAAGGGCAGAGAGAGGAGAGGGTGGCGGGGAGCCACGGGGCAGGGTGGATGATGGAGTCGGGTTCTCAGAGGTGAGTTGGGGGCCAGGGTATCTGCAGGGGAATGACATGGTGCTGCGTTTTTGTGTGACCTTGGATGGGGGCATTGTGATGGGTCTGTCCTTAGTCCCTCTGTGTGACACGGGGCTGAGGTGGAGGTCACAGCCTCTCTTGCACTGCCTCGCATGTGGGCTGGTTGGTCCCTTCCTTCCCTCCCCCAGCCTGTCCGTCTGTCTGTCCATCCATCCGTCTGTCCCAGCTCTAGTGCTGACTCAGCAGGCCCTGCTCAGTGCCTATTCCTCTCGCTAACTTCCCTCCAATAAATCTAGGTCACCCTCATCATTGGTGTCAGTGGCCAGCTCTGGCTGTAGGTGGCTCAGCATTATTTATTAATTCGTTGTTCACTTATATATTTTGTGCGCCTGTTGTGTGGTGTACGTATGTGTGTGCACAGGACCGTGCTGACCCGGGAATGAGCATGTGGAGGTCAGAGGTTGACATTGGGTGTTTCCCCGCCCCTCATCACTGTCTCTCACTGAACCTGGTTGGCTGGCCACAGAGCCCCAGGGTTGCTGCCCCATCTCCCAGCATAGAGTGATAGCCACACACCATCACGCTGGCTTTTCCGTGGCCACTGGGATCCCATCTCAGGTCTTCAGGGTTGTGTAGTAGAGCTTCACCCTGGCATCTCCCTGTCCCCGCTGTGGTGGTCTCTGTATGCTCAGCTCATGGAAAATGCCCACTGGCAGCCACCGTGGCCACCGTTGCCTTTGCTAGTAAGGTTTAGGGGTCATGCTGTTGGCCCCTGCACCTCATCTGCCGGCTTGTCCTGCTGGAGTGTTCTTGCATCTAAGAGGCCCATTGCCTGGCTGGCCCTTAGCAAGTCCATGGCTGACCTTCAGGGACTTGAAAAGCTGGGTTGGGGGCCTCTCGACATGAGAGGGGGATTTCTGTGCCCTTGAGATCTGAAGTTCAGACCTCAGGCTTGTGTTTTCTAGCCTGTGATCAGACAGACCGACAGACAGGCAGGCAGACAGACAGGTTCTGACATGACTACCTGAGCCTGAACATCTACTAAGGAAGGAAACTCCTTCAGTTCCTGAGGCACCAAGAGCCACCTCCAAGTATCCAGTCAGCAGAGAGGGCTGAGGAGGTTCAAGGGCTTCCTGGCTCTGACACACACACACACACACACACACACACACACAGAGACATAACACAAACATATACACACAGACACACACACATAGATACACATACACACACAGACACATACATACACGCATATACGTACACAGACACACACATACACACCCATACACATACACACACGCATACACACCTGTACATACATACACAAACATACACATACATAAACACACATACCCACAGATAAACACACATACCCATATACACACACACAGACACACACATACACATATACATACCTACACATACACACACAGACACATACATACACATACAGACACACACAGACACATATACATACACACACATACATACACACATACACATATACATACATACACAGACACACACACATATACATACATACACAGACACACACACATATACATACATACACAGACTCATACACACGTATACATACACACTCAGGTCACCCCACTGGGCTGTACTTGAGCTAGTCTCAGAGTCACGGCCCCGCAGTGAAAACAGCCAGCCGTGGCATCCTAGTAGAAGGTGACTTTGATAACACAAACACAGGAAAGTAAACAGCACCGGCCAGTCCCTGAGCATTGCTGTTACTGTAAGCTTCACGCCTGAGGAGGCCTGGTACTCTCTGTTCTGGTGGTCAGCTCGGGTCGGGTGCTCCCCACCTTCACACACATGGGGTTATGAAGAGGTGGAGAAGGGAAAGAGGAGGAGGGAGAGAGGAGCCCTGGAAGGGAGGGGGCTCTGAGTCCCTGTGGCTGATGGCTGGCACATGTCCTGTGGGTGTTGGTGATACACCTCCAGGGCATCCCTTGCCCCACAGCAGAACCTCAGAAGGATGCAAGAAGCTTTATCGGCAGGACCCTTCAGCTGGAAGACATCCCTGCCAAGGTTGGGCGTAGGTCAGGCCACTGGAAGACAGGCCAGAGAGGGAGCTTCTGTGTCCTCGCCGTGGGTCACTGGTCTAATGACTGGTTCTACTCAGTGCTCTGTCTGCTGTGTGACCTTGTGTGGGGCCCTTGACCTCTCTGAGCTTCTTTCAAGTACTCACTGGGCACCTGCAGGGGTTAGCTCTGCTGGTTGTCGCAGGGAGCACACAACGGAGATGGTGTTTATGGGATGGAGGGAGGGGGCAGGACTTGAGGGAGGAGAAGGTGCACCCGAGAGCTAGGCTTTCGTGGTTCGTAGCTGTGCGTCCTCTCTCTGGTAAGGACAGCAGTCACCATTGGTACTGGCCACCTGACCTCATTAAGAGCTGTTTGGGGCTGGGATGACAGTTCAGTAAGGTGTTTACCATTTAAGAAGGAGGAGCCACGTGTTGGGATTGGAGGCTTAAGTGTGCATGAGTGCATGTATGTGGAGTGCTCACCTAGTTGGTGAGCTCCAGGTCCCAGGGAGAGACCCTGTCTCAAAAATGAAAGTGAAAAACAGACAGAAATAAGCAAACCCAGCAAGCAACGTGACACATACACACAGATGTACACACTTGCACACACATGCATGCATACACACACAGACATGCACATACACACACAGATATATACATTCACAGACACACACATCCATGCGAACACACACAGACACACTCAGACATATGTGCACACACAGACACACACAGACACTCAAAGACATACTCACACATGCATGCATACACAGACAGACAGATATGCACATACCTACACACAGAGACACACTCAGACACACAGACACATAGACACAGACACATGCACACACAGAGAGACACATACACATATGAACACACACACAGTCACATATAGACACACATACACATGCATGCACACACAGAGACACACAGGCACACACATGCATTCATACACACAGAGACACTTAAGCTCCAATCCCAAATACACATGCTCACTCGTTTCACATGGGTCTTTGTACTTTGGAGACAGGGTCTCATGTAGCCCAGGCTAGGCTGAGGCTAACCCTGACCTCCTGATCCAGCTACTGAACCCCATGTTCTCAGTGCTGGGATAAGGACTGAGGGCATCATGCACGCCAGGCTGGTTCTCTACACTGAGCCACACCCCAGACCTGCCTCCTGTGTTTCTATTCTTACCCCCTTGATAGAAGGCTCAGCAGCCCTGCTGCCACCCTAGAAGATGGTGGCCTGGAGAGAGTGAGCTCTTTTCCCAGGCTCACACAGCTGGGATGAGAATTAAAGGTTGTGGCCAGTTCTGTGTGTGCCACAGGCCTGAAGGTGGAGGTCACCTCACAGCTGGGGCCTGGGGAAAGGCCTCAGACAGGGAGTCCTGGCTGCTAAGAGGCCAGGGACACAGTTTCCACCATCAGTGTGGTTTGCCCCCTTGCATAGAGGAGCATGAGGGAGCCTGGCCACCTGCCACCTACCCTCGAGTCTCCGGAAGAATTCAGATGGAAGTCTTGGTCCCAGAACTAAAGCCCAGGCCAGGAGGCTCAGACTGTCCGGCCCCTGTGATCCTCTTCCCCAGCCCTGAGTGTGCATGGGCTCTGTGTTTGTCTCCCAGGTGTGGGTGTGCCCCCTTGCCCCTGTGTCACAGGGTCTGATATTCCCAGGGTGGTGAGAGCCTGGCTTCCCGAGTTACTTTAAACTCTTGTCCCTGTCTATCAAGGAAGGAGAAAGAATGGAGATTGGGAAGGGCCAGCCAGCATCCTCTCCGCCTGCCGCACATCCCACAGCTCCCCTCACCCCCCACTTCCTTAAGGTTTCCTTGATGTGCGCTCAGGGTAGCAGGAGGTCCTTCTGGAGAAAGCTGAGCAGTGACTCCCAGGAGGAGTGGGGGCGGGGGGGGGTGTCCCTGCGCGCACGTCCGTCCCCCTGTGTTACTGGCTACCGTGCTGCGTGGAGAAAAGAAGTTAAATTGGGTTTGCGGAGCTGAGGGGGAGCCATTTCCTTCCTCCTTGAGAAAGGCCTGTGTGAATGAATCACGTCCTGTCTTTAAATTCGTAGCCTACCAATGTCAAGGCCTCGCTGGCACTGCTGGACTGACAGAGGCCTGCCTGCTAAACGGATGTCGGGCAGCGATTGACTTCTTATGCCCTAAGGGGTGGCACCGGTGGCTCTTATGGGAGCCAAGTCCCTCTGTGTATTCCTAGCATTCTGCCACTTACCAGGATGTCCGCTTGGGACACACACACTGGGTCCTGGGCTCTCGGCAGCTCTTCTCACAGGAACCCCGACCTATCCCGGAGGGGAGATCTGGATAGGGCACGGCCCGAGCCCTGGAGCCCTGGAGCCCTGGAGCCCTGGAGCCCTGGCGCTCTCAGACTGGATGCTGAGGTTTTGGAAGACCCTCATTTACTTCCCGCTGGGAAGTACAGTGCAGAGTTGCGGTCTGAAGACCCAGGGGCATCACGGGCCCTACTGAGGTCTCCTCTCTCTTTCTGCATGGACTCTGCCTGGTAGGGCGACCCTCACATCCATGGGCCCTGCTTCCTGGGTCCGCTGTCCGGGAAGCCCCTCCCTTGGCAGGCTCCTCCTCCACATGTAGGTCTGAGCCTAGGTCCCACGTCCCCTTTCCCAGGAGGCTTCAAGGTTAGGGTTTAGGACTGTAGACCTGGACCCCGCCCCCTGACCTCTGACCCTTCTACATTGCCCAACCCCCTGCCAGTTCTTCCTCCCGAAGTGCACGTGACATCACTACCTAGAAGGTTCTTATTTAACAAGGTTCTTGCAGAGTGACCGGTAACTATAAGCTCGCAGGTGGCCTGTCCTCCTCTGGAGCTCGCTCTGACCAGGGAATCGGGGTGTTTAACATTCTGGATTCTGTGAGCCTCAGGAATTCAGGGCTGGTCGGGGCTCTAAGGGAAGCATCTGGCACTGGATAGAGTGGGAGGAGGGCCGACCCTGACTAGGAAAGGGAGGGTCCTGGGTGGGGAAGCTTGCATTTGGGTGCATTCCCACTGCCGAGCCCGAGCCCTTCACTGTCTCTCAGAAAACACTGCTATTGTCTGAGTTCCAGCTCTGGAAGGGAGGGCAAGGGGACCTCTGCCAAAGGGACGTTTGTTTATTTGAGCGTTGGATGAGAGTGGCTGTCCTCCTAAGACCTTGGCTCCAGGAGCCTCATTGGGGTTTGTGGATGGGGCAGATGGCAGCAAAACCACACTTTGCCTCTTTGTTAAGCATTAAAAACAAGAAGGTTTTTGCTAGAACCTGCTGCTCTGCAAACAGCCGAGCTACCCCACAGAGGCCTCCCCCATCAGAACAGCACACCACTGCTCTGACGGGGTGGGGAGGCATTTTGCAGGGTGCGGATTTTTGCCAATTCTTTTTTTTGGGGGGGTGTTCTTTTCAACATTGCAGAGCTACAGATGTGTCCAGCTTTGTGGACGCCCTTCCCGACGCCCTTCCCGCTTAGCATCACGCCCTTAGCTGCTTTGTGAACTTCCCTTGGGATAGTTTAATCCCAAGCCAGGATGCTCCAGCCTGTTTAGCCACTCCCCAGTCTCTGGGCAAGCACGTTCCTTTAGCCTTGTGCCCCAGTGCCTTTCTCTGATTTCTACTGTGGTGTACTGTGCAAGGGAAGGGTCCCTTCTTCCCACGAGTTTTCTACCACAGAGCCTTTGCACAACTCTATTTCTCTGGGTGTGTTGTTGTATGTGTGTGTATATGCATGTGTTGTTTCCCTTGTATGTATTTGTGTGTTGTGTGTGTATGCATGTGCTATCTTTGTGTGCATTGTATGCATTTGTGTGTGGGGGGCACATATGTCATAGATGTTGGGTGTCTTCCCTGCTGACCTTCTTCCTCAGTGGCTGACTCCACCTCTCCCTGATAGGTTGGGTTGGCAGACTAGCTGTGAACGAGGTGACTTCAGGAGTGGGTGGTTAACTTTGCGACTGTTGGACTTGGCTTCCTGCCCTGGGCTGGATCCCTGTGTACTTCCTTAGCGCCTCTGGCAGTCAGACACTAAGTCTGCTCCTCTGGCCCAGCTGGGGAAACTGAGGGCCCAGTTACACAGCTGACATCATGAGCCAGAACCCCAGTCCCACTCTGACCACACACTCACACCCCATCCAGGCAGCCTGACCCTCAGGATCCTCATTTTGAAGGACTGTCCCAGTTCACTCCTGCTAGTTAGCCGCTGAGCAGTTAAGACTTTGGGACTCTGCAATTTTGTAACAAGCATGAGCTTGGTTCAGGCAAGTATCTCTCTCTACTTTACTTCCTCCCCTCAGTGCTTTCTGGTGTCTTAGGGTTACGATTGTAATGAAATGCCATGGCCAATACACTTGAGGAGGAAAGGGTCTATTTGGCTTACACTTTCATATCACAGGACAGGAACTCAAGCAGGGCAGGAACCTGGAGGCAGGAGCTGATGATGCAGAGGCCATGGAGGGATGCTGCTTACTGGCTTGCTCCCCATGGCTTGCTCAGCCTGCTTTCTTACAGAACCCCGGACTACCAGCCCAGGGATGGCCCCGCCCACAATGGTCGGGGCCCTCCCCCATCAATCACTAATTAAGAAAATGCCCTATAGGCTTGCCCATAGTTTGGTCTTACAGAGAGACCTTTTCTCAGTTGAGGCTCCCTCCCCTCCATGACTTCAGCTTGTGTCATGTTGACATAAAACTACCCAGTCACTGAGAAATCCAGGTGACATGTCCAAACAATTCTCTTAAAGGGGATAGGGACTTTCCTGGTACTGGTGTCTGTGACAGGGCACCCCTGACCCTCCTGTCCCCTGCTGCCTGGAGCTGCACTTTTTGTGGGAATTTGGAGCCTTGCCTTGGGGAGTGGAGTGGGGGATGGAACCCCACAGGAAGCCAGATTACTTTGCCCATTATGGATGGTTGTGTTCCGCCAGAAGCTGTCTTCGGTGCTGAAGCTGCTATTTTTACTGGGGAGGGGCAGGGTCTTGAAGAACACACTGCTTGTGTGCACACTTAGTCTCCTCTCTTGTTTGTCATGACCCACCTTCCCCTGTTCACACCTGTGTTCCTGGCTCCTGTCACATGGTAGGGGACTCACATGTAAACACTGCCGAGTGCTTTTTCCTGTCTGTGATTCAGAAACCTTTTGACAGCTGAGGACACCCAGGCTGGGGAGGGCCTTCATGGTGAGCTGTCCCTGGACTTTTGGAGTCTTTATTGGGTTCTTATCCCTACAGCTCTTCTCCACCCCAGTCCTCTCCAGCCCCCCGCCCGACACTAGGCAAGCGAGAAAGAATGGAACAGGAGACATAGACCTCGTTGGACTACTTCCTGCTGATTAGGGGCATGGAGTTCCTTGGAGCAAGTCCAGTCTTTGTGGTCAGGATGTCTCCAACCCATAATCCAGCAAACAGCAAATGCACTATCAGGAACCACCAGCTGCTGCTGCCCCTCCACTCCTGCAATGGGCTCTGGTTTTCTTTATACCCGCTCAAGAGTCCCCAGAATTCCAAACATAAACTGTTCTTCAGCTGGCAGAATCACGCCCCTGCCAGAGCATGAGACAAATCATAGCCGGCTGCTGTGGGCAATCTGAAGCAGCCCTGTATTCCACACCTGGGAATAAAACAAAAACATAATCACATAGCCATTTTTTTAAGAAACCAAACTTGTCACTACTGTGAGGCACCACCCCCACCTCCCCCAGTACACTCCCCCCCCCCCCCCCCCCGTCTTCCATTTCCGCCTCCCCAGAGGCCCACAGCCCTGCAACAGGCTGGACTGGCCACTCCCAGCAGGTCTGTAACTCCATTCTCTCCTGCTCTGCAAAGCACAGTGGAGTCCTTAGAGAGGGAGGTAGGGAGGGGGGCATTCCAATAGAGCCCCAAATTATCCTACACACTGAGCACAAACCCCTTCCCCACCCCCACCAGCCCCAGCTGCCTCTTCTCCCTGCTCTTAACATCTAGACGGCTGCTTCTTCCTTGTCCGCCATCTCCAATCTCCCAGGCCACACGGCTGTGGTGTCACCCCCTTCCTGGAGCCTTCCTTGATGACTATCAGTGAGGGACCCTGCTCTCTTCCTCACTGAGGACACCTTCATCTTGGCCTGACCGGAGTCCATCACTTATCTGAGCCACACCCTGCTCTCTGAACACCACCTCAACTTGGCTTTTGGGTTCATTACTAAGGTGGACTCAATAAATGTTGGAGAAGGTTAAGGTCAGCCAGGATAAGCGAGTGCATGACCCACATTGTTTGGCTGTCCCCGTGTTGTGCTTCGTCTTGGGAGGGGGGTTGTTAACACCGTGTGGTGACTGGAGTTTCGAACCAGTTCCTTGGTGAGTCAGTGGTCCTAGGAAGTGGGGAGTCATAGTTGAGCCCCAGAGGCATCTGACTCAGGCTCTGGCCAGGTTGTTTGTCTATCTGGTACCAGGATGGTGCACCAGCAAGCAGCTTGCCTCTGAGGTCCTAAAGGTGACCTGTGCTGGAGACAGTGTTGGGGGACCTTTGAACATGACACTGCATGGCCCTCCAACACCAGGGGAATCTGGGTTTCTGATGCTCAGTAGCCAAGAGGACAGGTCTGCCAGGTCAGAGCGTGTGGGTGGAGTTGGCAGCCCTGGCCAGGCCAGGCCAGGCCAGGCCAGGCTAGGCTCTCACCACGGCTGCAGACAATGGCTGTTAGGGTCTGGTGAGCTGGCCACCTTTCCTGTTGTGACTGAAGCCAGGTACTGCTCTTCCTGAGCTGTGGGGTTTGGTGGGAGCCACTACTTCCTTGGGTTTGCCGTCTGAGGACACATTTCATAACTGTCTTGCTGTCTGCACCCTGGCACCTCCCTCCCTCCCTCCCTCTCAGGTGAGGTGGTTTAAGGCAGACAGGGTCTCAGCTGTTCTGGTCCCAGCTTGACCCGATGAGGACTTCTGCAGCCTTGGGGAGCCTCTGTCTGCAGCCTATGCATCTCCTTGTCCCACAGAAGCTGGTCACTGGTTATGGGGTGCTTTGATTTGGGAGTTTATGACCCCATGGGTGTCTGAGGCTGTGGCTTGCTGCTTCCTAGCAGTGAGGACAAGGTCAGATCACGTCACTAGCCGTGGAGAAGATGCAGCTCTGAGCCAGAGTATGGTTTCTGTTGAGCACCTCCCCCCCCCACACACACACTGTGAAATGGGAAGATTCTGACTTGCACCTCGGAGCTTGGTGACTGTCTGCCTAGGTGGTGACCTAAAATGCTGACCCCACGTGCTAGCTGGAGTGTGGCTGAGTGCCACTTCTGCTGTCCCCTCTGTCCTGACAGCCTCCACCCCAGGCTCCACACCAGTCCCAGGGAGAGGAGCTCTCCAGAGTCCCTACCTAGTACCCAGGGTACTGCTCTTGACCGTTGGTGGTTATCAGGACCAGCAAGGCTCTCAGAAACCAGAGCTTTGGAGTGTCCCAGTTCCCTGAGTCCAGGGGTGAGTGTGGATAGCTTGAAGGTGGGTCCTTTGGGTGACTGGAGACAGCAGGTGAAGTGTAGGAGCTAAAACTAGCCATGTTATGGAAAGGCACACATCAGAGTTCTCTCCATGGGGGTGGGGCATCCATAATCCTAGTCCCTCTGTTACTGGAGTAAGGTTATATCTTGGCAAGGTGTCTGCCCCAGGACCCTTGCAGCTAGCGTTATTATAGGGAACCACCTGCCTCAAAGTCTGCTGGGAGAAGTGAACTTTAGTTGGCGGGGTGTTTCTTGGAGCCTCTGCTTTGATAATTCAGAAGGCTGCTTCTCGTGGAATTCCAAAAGTCGAAGTAAACAAAAGCAAGGGTGAACAACTCATGCTCTTGCCTCCTGCCCTAGAGATGACTAATGCACACAGCACCTGCTGATCTCTCTGACACGTGCCGCCAACACGGGTGTACTCATCACCCGCACCCCTCCGTTCGGATCTGCATCTCAGTGGCCAGCTGTACCCACATGTTTAAAAGATTGATTTGGGGCTAGGAGGTGGCTCAGTAGAGGAGGTGCTTGCGGTGCAGGTATGAGGCTCTGAGTTGGAGGTTCCTATGTGAGAACTAGGTGGGGGTGACAACCTCACCTCTAATGCTGCCACTTGGGAGCTGGCACAAGCTGACTAGCTATGCTAGCAGCATCAGGAGGCTCTAGGTTCAGAGAGAGGCTCAGTATGTAAGTGGATAGAGATTGAAAGAGACCCCTGACACTAACCTTAGGCCTCCACAGGTGTGCACCCACACACATGTTCACTCACACACATGTACACTCACGCATGTACATTCATATACATGTGCACTTACACACACGTGTGCACCCACATGTGTTTGAGCATGCAGACCACACGCATACACCTGCAAAAGAAAAAGATAATGGTCACAGGTGAGGGTGGAAGAGTCACAGGGTTCAAGGTGGAAAAAGTCCACAGTACAGATGAGATCGACCCCTCCCACCCTGCCCGCCACACCTCTTCCCAGCGGACAAACTGGAAAACTTGTTTTTAATTATGTTTTTCACTTTTCTCTGAGATGCCTTGCAGCTCCCTCGAGCTAAAGTGTTAAGGACTCCATTATACTCATTGTGCGTCATTACCTGCCAATTAGCCGGTCCCGAGTGAATCCCTTAGGGGTGGATGAGGCAGCCTCTGCTAGTTGATGGGTAATTTGGCTCTTCTGTAAGCAGGTTGATAAAGACAGGGGGCTTGGGAGCTGAGGGGAGAGTAGTGGTCAGACCAGACTAAACCCCAGCTGCACCATGCTGGAGCCCCAGCTGTAGAGACTTTTCTTTTGCCTCAGAGCCCACTCCTGGCTAGTTTTTGTTAACTTGATTGTGAGCTGAAGTCCCTGGAAAGGAGGCGGCTACAATTGAGAAAATGCCTCCTCTGTCAGATCTGTCTGTGGGCAAACCTGTAGGGTATTTTTATAATTAGTGACTGATGGGAGAGGGCCCCGCCTATTGTGGGTGGGGCCAGCTCGTTGTGGGCGGGGCCAGCCCTGGGCTGGTGGTCCTCTGTTCTATATATAGGAAAGCAGGCTGAGCAAGCCATGAGGAGCAAGCCAGTAAGCAGCATCCCTCCATGGCCACTGCATCAGCTCCTGCCTCTGGGTTCCCGCCCTGTGTGAGTTCCTGTCCTGACTTCCTTCAGTGATGAACTGTAGTGTGGACATGTAAGCTGAATAAACCCTTTTCTCCCCAACTTGCTTTGCTCATAGCGTTTACCACATTCACTAAGAGAAGTGCTAAGACAAGAATTGGTGCCAGGATAATGAGGTGTTGCTGTGACAGACCTGACCACGCTTTAGTGAGGCCTGGAGAAGAACTTTGAGCTCTAAAAGCCGTTGAGTGTTGAGAGCTTGGTGAGCTGTTCTGGGGGAGCCTGGAAGATGAGAATCTTGTGAGAAGTGCAGACGATGCAGGCCTGGCCTGTGAGGTTTCAGAGGGAAGCAAAGAGTAACAAGAGTCCAGAACCAATAAAGTGTAACCCTCGAGTTTCTGGGACACTCGATGCTGGTCAGCTGGAGCTAAAAAACTAGCTGTGATTTACAAGAGACCAGCATCACTGAGGTGAAATCTTTTGGGATGAGTTTCCTGAGATTCAGCACACAGAAGCTGTGTTTCAGAGACAGACAAGGTTGTACCTCACACTGGTGGCTGAACTTGGTACGGTAAGAGTCACCAGGTGGTCCTCGGGTTTTGTTTTGTTTTGGTTTGGTTTGGTTTGGTTTGGTTTTTCGAGACAGGGTTTCTCTTAATAGCCCTGGCTGTCCTGGAACTCACTTTGTAGAATCAGGCTGGCCTTGAACTCAGAAATCCACCTGCCTCTGCCTCTCGAGTGCTGGGATTAAAGGAGTGCACCACCATGCCCAGCAAGTGGTCCTCATTTTGAAGGCATGAAGGGGTCATGGAGAGCAGCTGAGGCTTGGCACTGAGTGGCAGGCAGGACTAGGGTCCTAGAAGAGAGCCCAGGAGAGGCTGTTGGTGAAGGTGCAGCCCAGTTGCTGGAAAGACCTCAGCATTTTGGAGATGCCAATGCCATGGGATGACCACCAAGAACTGTAGTCATAGCGGAGTGGAGCCAGCCAGAGGTGACAAGAGAGGCTGTCTGTGCTGCAGAGGGCAGAGCTGGAGAAGTGACCCAAGTCCTTTGGAGGAGCCATGAAGACCATGAGTGGATAACAGACAGTGGATGCTGAGTTATTTATACACTTGAGGTTTGTTTTTGCTTTGTTCTGGTTGTGAATGGTCCTTCCGTCTTATAGTACGAAGGTATTTTATTTTTGATGTCACAGGAGCCCACTGTTGAGGGGCTTTTAAGACTTTGGATTTTAAAGAGACTCAGTTTTTAAGTGTTTAAAATGTAAAGACTATGGGACTTTAAGAATGGATATTCGTGCCGGGCGTGGTGGCGCACGCCTTTAATCCCAGCACTTGGGAGGCAGAGGCAGGCGGATTTCTGAGTTCGAGGCCAGCCTGGTCTACAAAGTGAGTGCCAGGACAGCCAAGGCTACACAGAGAAACCCTGTCTCGAAAAACCAAAAAAAAAAAAAAAAAAAAAAAAAGAATGGATATTCGTGTGTGATCTTGGGGAAGAACAAGAAAGGAAAGGTTACGGTTTAAACACAGTGTGTTTGTCAAGTTGACAAGGGCTGCACCAGCAGTTGGGCTTGCCCTTGAGTTCCCCTGTGCTAATCAGGGCAGGTTAACATACTCAGCTACACAGAACCTGGGTTGTCAGAGTGCGAGGGGCAGTCTTGTTGCCCTGTTCCAGGCTGGTGATGCCTGGCTGGTATGGAGGGCTGTGTCACTGTAGAGTGATTGGTATGAACCCAGCGCAGGACCAAATGGTGAGCACTGGAGACAAACCAGGAGGACCTCACCGGGCTGGGACATGAGTTCTGTCTTGAGTCACTGGGTCCGCATTTTTGCCGTTTACATTTTTATTTTTCTGCTCCTTTTAATTCAGGCTTGTGCAGAAGGTGAGCTGTCGTAGTGGGTAGCTATCTTTGTGACCTATGTCTACACCCCCTGGGTCTGTTTTCTCTACTCCCAAGCTGGGAAATATGTGTGCTCTGCCAGCAGGCTAATGAGAGAGCCTAACTTTTCATTAGAAATCCGTTCCTCTTGTTTTTGACACCTTAAACCCCCACCCCATCTCACCCCACCCCACTCACAAATAGTCTGCATGGGTTCCGTTCTTCTGTTTATTGGATGGCATGCTGACTTGCAACTTCCCAGGTCCCTGCCACCGGGTCTGCTCGCAGGCGTTTCATGTGTGTCTTCTCATTTCTTCATGGAGCATTTGAACGAAACCCGTCTTCAGGACCACGATGGCAGTGTCCATATCTGCTCATTAGAGACTTGGTTAACTTAATAATGTACTACTCCAAACTCCTGGGTTTATCGGGCATGTTGACTTGTGCCTGTGAAGCCCTGATGGACAACGGCTTAAACAAGTATTATTATTTTTTTTAACATACAGATCCCGAAGGGTTCATGTCATTATCTGTATAGTATTGGTTGCCTTGTGGCCTCTTGGATTGCTGTGAGTCTAGGCATCGCATCCCGATAAGGTTACTGTACTGGCTGCGTCGAATCTGCCTTTTTTTTTTTTTTTTTTTTAGATTTATTTATTTATTACATGTAAGTACACTGTAGCTGTCTTCAGACACACCAGGAGAGGGAGTCAGATCTTGTTCAGGATGGTTGTGAGCCACCATGTGGTTGCTGGGATTTGAACTAAGGACCTTTGGAAGAGCAGTCGGGTGCTCTTACCTGCTGAGCCATCTCACCAGCCTGAATCTGCCTGTTTTATTCAGAGTGGAAGTCTCCCTCCAAGTCACTTTACCTTCCTCTGTCCTTGGTCTTGAGTCAACACAGGGTCACATGCAGTTCCAGACTGAGAGAGCTTAGCCTCTGGTTTGGTGGCTTCCTGATAGCCCGTGTCTGTAGCTGTCTTTCAGACACAGCAGAAGAGGGCATCAGATCCCATTACCAATAGTTGTGAGCCACCATGTGGTTGCTGGGACTTGAACTCAGGATCTCTAGAAGAACAGTCAGTGCTCTTAACCACTGAGCCAGTGAGTATAGTTATTTAAAAAGGAATGTTTGAAGGAAAAAAAAAAAAGCTTTACTACAAACCCCAAAGCAACCTGGCTTTTCTTCAAGGGGAAACAGCAATAATAATCAAGTGTGCTGAAAATTCGGGGGTATTTTACAGTTTCAACTGTGACAGCTCGCGGCAGGTAGGGCAGCAGTGGTCAGAGCAAGGGATGTTTTCTGTGTGTCCATTTGGGGATGAGCACAGGGCACAGAGGTGGGTGTCAGAGCCATGCAGGCACCAGGCCATTGGTCTCAGGCACTTCTGAAGGTCACCGGGCTTCCAGTGACTCCGGAAAAGGGTCTGTGGCCAGAGTGAGGTATGATGTAAATGCCAGCCTTGTGAGGGATTCATCCTGGGCCTTGTTCCTGAGCAGGCTTCGGTTGGCTGCATTGAGAACTGGGTCTCGTGTGGGCTTCCTCTAAGAGATGTGCGCTCTAGTTAAGTCGCTGTAAAAGGCATGTTTAGGTGTATGGAGATGGTGCAAGGTAAAGGGCCGTCCCTGGGAAGAGGCCTTGCATTTAGGGGAGCTGTTTATGAATGGGATGCGCTCCTTTCTTCGTCTCTTCTCAGGGTGTGTGGGGGACATGAAAACCTTCCAAGGGGCTGGACCATTTTGACCCGTGAGAGGAAGCTATGCTTAAACCTAGCAAGGACTTGCTTGTGTGTAGGCGGTTCTTGGGCCAGTATCAGCCAGTTCCTCCAGATTGTGTGCTTGGGAGGGAATTACTGTTTTCTCTACTGTGTAAATGGCTTCCCCGATTTCCTGTGGAGAGTACAGAGTGCTGACATTCAGAGCTGTGTTGTGGATTGTTGAGTTGGGCCCTGGGGTGGGGACCTCTCTGCTCTGATGCTGTCTTTGTTCATGCCCCCCACCTCCTCTCCCTGGCCATGCCAGGCCTGTGCAGCCTCTGGGCTGGACCCAGCCAACTCCCTTCTCTCCCAGCACTGCCCTTGGAAACCACCTAGTCACGTTTGTGATAATGGCCTTTAAGTGGAGCAGGGGAAGATTTTGAGGAAGTGAGGCCGGCTAGGCTCCTGTGCCCACCAGCTGTGCTTGCTGGGTTCCTGTCAGGGGAGTGGCTGCAAACCCTGACCTCCAGCTGGGAGGTCAGCATGGAAAGTCATTCCCTGGGAATCATTGTGCAAACAGGGCTTGGAGAAGCAGCACACACCCTCCGACCCAACCCGCTGTCTTCTGGGCAAGATTCCCCAGAAAAATAATTACCTGTGGGTATTCGCTGCAGTGTTGGGCTTGGCTTCTGACGGAGGACTGCTTGCTGGCTAGGAACTTGCCAAGTGGGCGATGGTGGCTGGTCATAGAGTGAGTACCAGCCATGCACCTGCAGACCAGCTTTTCTTCTGGTTCTAGGGGTCCTCATGCAAGGACTTGATTGAGGCATTGCTACTGTTCTGTTTCTCAAAGGGCCTAGGGCTGACTAGGGCTCAGATTATCATATAAGGGTATACCCTTAGACATGCATTTGAGAAGCACCAGGAAATGCTATGTGAGGTATCAGAGCTGAATTATATATATCTTTATCTATCTATCTATCTATCTATCTATCTATCTATCTATCTATCTAAAGACCTAAATCATATCATGTGTGGTAGCATAAACCTGTCTCAGCACTTGAAAGGCAGGAGGATTATCTTGAGTTTTGAGGCTAACTAGGGCTAGAGGGCTAGATAACCAGACCCTGTCTCAAAAAGCCAGAACCAGCCCAACAACTGATAAATCGGTTCTTAGACAGCAGTGTGAACTGGTGCTGTGTGGTGCGTGCCAGGCTCCTGTTTGCACTGGGAGTGCCCACTGGTTACGTTGGCTGTGTGGCAGAACATCCTGTGACCTATGGGTCTCGAAGCTAGGATTTAAGGTTGTTCAATGTTTTCCTGTGAGCCTGTGAGGAGGGTCAGCAGGTCAGAAGCACTTGCCACACAAGCCTGGCCACCTGAGTCAGAGCCCCAGGCCCCATGGTAGGAGAGAATGGAGTCCCAAAAGTCATCCTGGGGTGTCTATGCATGTGAGTGCTATGACACATGCGCGTGCACACTCTCATACATGAATAACTTTAAAAAGACAAATCAAACTTGCTGGGTGAGGATACAGCTCAGCCAGTAGAGGGCTTGCCTAACATGGGGCAGGCCCCAGGTTAGATGTGGAGGATGGAGTAAATTGTATATAATGTCATCTTAGATGCAGGGAGAGCATCCTTGACTACACAGCAAATCAGAGGCGCTGTGAGACCCTGTCTCAAAAACAAAAACTTCAAACCTTCCGCTGCCTGATGAGCAGTTTCACAATCCTCTGGCGGAACTGGAAGTGGCTTTGGGAAGAAGCTGGCTGCAGCCTGAAATACTACCCCAGCCACAGGAGCAGTCATGTCCTTGGAGACCCAGTGTTTGAGGGGACCCCAGTATGCATATTAGAGTAATCTGTTCTGTAGAGGGCCGCAGTAAATGTCTTTTTTTCCTCTGGGTCACACGATGAGTCAGATCCCCAGATAGTGGTTCCCGAAAGAGGTCTCGGTGTCTGGGCTCAATAAAACTTTATTTACAAAGCCAGGCAGGACTAGCTTCGCTTCCAAGCTGTAGTTTGCCAATTATCCCAACCTGGAGAAAACAAGAAGGGGAAGAAGGCTGCTTGATGACTGGGTTCTCCAGTGGCTACATTGTCTCAAAATAGCACAAATTGTAGGAAGGAACTGGCCAAGTGGGATTGAAAAGGCGGATGTTTGTTTGCTTGCAGGGGGGATGAACTGTAACACTCTGTAGATCTGCAGCTGGCCTGGGGTTCTGTCGGTTTGTGTCCCGCTCTGAGGGGCTGTGGCAAACCGCCCTGTTCTGCGTCACCGGGGGACACTTGTGAACTTACTCAAACCTTTTATGTAACTCTTTTGGGGATGTGACTGTGAGCTGAATGCCCACGGCAGCTAGAGAAAAAAAAAATCCTTGGAGCTACAGCCAGAGGGGTAGCCAAGGATGGAGCATCCCTGTCTGAGAGATTCAGAACTCCCATCAGGGATCAGGAAGTTATCCTGTGCTGGGGAAGTTCCTGCCCAGGGAGAGGAGGTAACACAGAATCCTTGAGCCTCCGGCTGAGTCTGGGAGGCAGAGCCCATCAAGGGTCCTGCACACTATCTCTCAGGTCAGAGGCCAGAGGCAGGGAGAGGCTGGCCTGGGCCTGTCTGGAGAGAAGATAAGACTGGAGCAGGGACAGACAGACGGAATACAGACCCTACGTTTATCAAATGTCCAGCTAGGGCCAACACACAGGAGGAAGAAGGTTAGATGTTGCTAGAGGCCAGGGCAGGGAGTGGGGAGTCATTTGTTTTCAGGAGTGTGTTCTTTGGGAAGGTGTTTCCAAGCCAGACTCTTAACAGACAGTCCTTACTCAGGAGAGACGGACTTGTGGTTCGCCACACTTTACATTTTGATCCACTCTTTGAGTGGGGTGGGGGCATACGAACCATACTTTCTCCTGGCAGCATCAGCAAGCCACAGGACATGGCCAGCTTGGGGTCAAGATGTTCAGAACATGAGATGAGCTGACTTGGCCTGGAACAGGCTCACACAGGAGGACTAGAGAAGTTCCTCTGTGCTTCTCAGTGGTAGGCTGGGTGATACTTTAGGGCCCCTCTCCAATCCGGGCTTGTCTTGAATTCACAATTTCCCTGTCTCAGTCTCCCAAGGGCTGGGGTGACAGGTGTGTGCCATCACACCTGGAGTGCCTACGTGTGTGTGTTTGTGAGTAGTGCAGTGCCAATTCAGAATCTCAAACACTGGGCCTCTCTTGTGTGCTAGGCAGGCGCTCTGTCACTGTCTATGTCCCCAACCCTGCCTGTCCTCTTGAATGTCCACCGTCATGTCCTCAGCCCCTGCTCTAGAGTAGGTGCCATTGTGGGGCCCAAGGAAGGAATGCACACATTCTGGTGGCATCTGATCAGTGACTGCGCCCTGGTCACCTGGGGTCTGTGGTAGGACAAATCTGTGTGGCTTGCAGCTCGGCTCTGTGGAGAGGACATTAGTCAATCTCTTCTTGGCCATTTCCCACAGTGAGGGGCATAGTTAGGTGGCTTTGAGGATTTAGGGGCCAATGTCATGTAGTGGAAGAGGCTGGAAAGGTGTCGGTCCTAGCCCACGTCCCTCGGCAGATGATGGCATTCCCAGGACTCGGGCACTGTTACGGCACAGCAATTGGCTGGTGAGCACCCAGATCCATTTGAAGGCGGCATGGCACAGCTGCTGTGCTGAATCAAGTCTGAGCTGAGCTACAGCTAGACTTGGGGCTGGCCTAATCCCTGCTCTCTCTCCTCCAGCAGCTAGCTAGCCTCCTGGCTCCCAGAGGATGACCCCTGTCCTCTGCCTGTTTCCCACTATTTCCATGATCATGGATGAATCAGGGACTGGGAGAACCCTTATCTAGGATGGGTATAAGACCTGAGTTAACTCTTGTCCTATGAAATCTACCAAGCAAGTAACACACACACACACATATACACACCCAGAGCCAGCCCCGGCTCAGTCCGTTTCCTTCCTTTCTCTAAGGACCTGTTAACTACTTGGCCAACATGGTGTGTCAGTTCTACATTTATACATAGCAAGCGAAGCCACCAAGGAATAAATAGCAGCCAGTTCAGTGCAAGTAGGCTTTTGCGGAGTTCTGGAAGAGATTGCCATCTCAAATTGGGCGTAGCATATGCAGTGTGTTCGGAGTTGGGTTTAAAAGCATCTGAATGGGCTCATTGCCATTTACAGCAGACTCGGTGGAAACCAGAGAATCCTGGGCTTCAAACGTCTGGTGTAATGATTTAGGCACCCCCAGCCCCCCAACTGTGATTTTGAAGTTTTAGTGAACTCGTGGATTTGTTCACTAAGGCTTTGATTCCCTGGTACGTGTGTGTGTGTGTAAGTTGGTGATTGTGAACCAACAAACTTGTCTTTGGCTTTCACCCATCCTCCCTCCCATCTGCATCGTGGCCTCTGGGGTGGGCTTAGGCATCCCCCAGTGGCTGACATTTGTTCACCATTCATCCCAGCTCAACAGTGCCCTGGTGACACCCTATCCAACCCAGCTAATTCTGTCTACAGGTTCACTATCATGTTGGCACAGTTACAAGATGACTGTGGCCACCGTAGGTGAGTGCGGTGTCCACTCTAAGGGAGGTTGCCCATGGGTCATCTGGTCTAACAGTGGGGTTCCTCATCAGCTAGTGTTTAGACAGGTACTGCAGCTCTGACATCCCAGACCACGACGAGGATTCAGATCACTCAGTGCCATTGTTGTGAGATTCTGGGCACCCGGAGTTAGCCAGCCTCTTTGTGGGGGCCAGGGTCACTTGCTCCCTTCACGTATTCCCTCAGGAGGAATTTATACAGCCAGTGACTGTCCACTCCGTGCCGTTTCGTAATAGGCTGTTCTGTGAACATACAGTGAGGATCATGTCCCAGGCAACGTGGCTGCCCAGCAGCTAGTCCTGTGGACTTCCTGGCATCTGCAGTGTTCTGCGAGCACATGTGAGAAGCCAGGCATATCTGAACTGCAGCCCAAGGGATGGGCCCAGAGTTTGCATCTGTGTGTGAGCAAGAGGCACATTCCATAGATACAACCCACATATGCAAAGGCCCTGTGGAGGCTTTTGGGAGCCTCTAGCAGGTTCAACGTGTAGATGCCAATGAATAGGAGAGAAAGTGACCTACTTGACTAAAACCTTTTGGTTTGGTTTGGTTTGGTTTTGAGAAAGGGTCTCAAGTGGCCAGGATGGCCTTTCATGCCTGATTTATTTTCCCCCTTGCCCTAACCTCCCATATACTGGGATGACAGGTGTGCACCAGCACACATGGCTGTAGACACCTTGAATACACTGTGGCTACCTCCTGTAGGTTTGAGAGCATTGGCTGAAAGGCACCAGTACTCGGGCAGCAGAACTCTACCTGTACCCTTGTTTGTAGGCTTCCCATTCTGTTAAAGACCACTGCACTCCCTATGCAGTGTTATAACTGATTGTGTGTGCTTGGGTGTATGGGTATGTGCCTGAGTGTGTGTGTGTGTTAATGAGTATGCACATGAGTGTGTCAGTGTGTGAGTGTATGAGTGTGTGTGTGTGGGTGTGTCACACACAAAACTGAGTCCCATGGTTGTAGGGGTCTCCAGTTCATGTTGGTGCACATAGTAGGAGCTCAGTAAATATTCATCTGGGAGCAGGGGTGGGGGGTTATCTGCGCGGACCCAGTACTCTATATGCGCACTGTGCATGAATATATAAATCTGAAAGGCGTGTGAGTCTCAGAGCCGGAGGGAGATGCCAGCGGATGCAGTTGGAACCCAAAAGCTTTTGCACCGTCTGTGCGGAAGGAACTCCAGAACCAAGCTGTCCTTCTGTGTCTCCCCAGCCCTGCAGAGACAGCCTGTGGGCACAGCCGCCTTCTCCCCGCTGCGTCTACCATGGGCATGAGTGGATAGCCCATTTACCATGAGCTGTGACCCCGCTGGCTTTCCCAGGTGGCCCCACATCACTTGCGTAGGACCTGTCGGCTTGGGTGAGTGGGTGCTGAGCTGGGGGCTGGGTGTTTGGCAGGCGGGGTTGCTGGGGAATTTTTCTGTCTGTCCTTTGCGTCCTGTCCATGTCCTGGCTGGGTGTGCGTCACAGAATTGGGGGGGGGGGCTTTGAGAGACCACGGGGACTCTGAGGTGAGCAGCCTGGTTTGAGGTAGGCATTGGGGCTTTCATGTTCTGCCAGGGTCCATACAGGTGAAAGACCTCAGGCTCTTAGGAGTCCCAAATATCTGTTCTGTCCCAGGCTGAGTCAAAACGGTGTTCCTGGCTTGGGTTTTTGGATCTGTTAGCAGTTAGGAGTGTGTAAGGAAGAGAGAAATGCCAAAATCTGTCTTCCTTCCTTCCCTACAGCAGAGGAGCCTCGCAGGCCTGGGAGGTCCTTGCTTAACCAGGTCTCCCAAGCCCCTGGAGGTCTGGGCCATCTCTGAGGTAGTTAGGAAGAGGATGGACATCATAGCTGAGGCAGGGTTGTTCGATAGCAGGGAGACCCATACAGTGCTTTTTAGGATTAGAAAAGAGTAAAAAAAAAAGCTATATTTTGAGGAGGCAGGGTTGAGGCTCCATGGAGAGGCTCACGCCTGGAATCATGGCACCCCGTGGTCGGAGGAGGCAGGAGGCTCGGGGGCTCAAGGTTACTCTTGGATAGGTAGGGACAGAATGTGAGGGCCAGCCTTGGCTACATGAGACCTGGTCTCAAAAATCAACAAGAACGAAAGAGGCTAGGCATAATGGGCCCAGACTGGAGGTCTGGTTCTAACCGAGTAGAACCAGCTGGGAACTTCTCCAGGCCCTGTTTCCACAAGGCACTTCATTCCCACCTCTCTGAGCTGTGGCTTGGTTCAGGGGCTCCTCTCTGAGAGCAGACCCCAAAGACCAGTGGCATCCACTGGGAAGTGAGACCCGACTGCTAGGCCGGCCTGGAAAGTGGACAGCTATGTAGGTGGAGTACCACATGCGCTCAGCGTAGCTAGGCCTCCCTCTCTCCTTAAGCCCCTCATCCCCGTCATCACCACATCCTTCTTGTTGAGAGTATTAGGGCTGGGCCTGCTCTGCAGAGGGCGTGTGTTTGTAGCACTTGTGAAACCCTGGGTTTTATCCTCACCATTGAGAACACATAAACAAAAATGGAAAAAGTCTTCCAGCCTTCCAGCCATAAAGCTGACAACAGGGGTTTGACAGAAAACAAAAACAAACAAACCAACCCAAAGCTAGAGAACTTTTGGCTTTTAAAGGCACCGGGGAAGGTGGGGGAAGGGCAGCGGGCAGGGCTGCTTGGGTAGGTGGCTGTGTGAGCTGAGGATGGCTGCTTACCCTCTCTATGCTGGGTGCTCGCCCAGGATTGTGCTGGGCTTTGCCTGACCCCTCTAAACAGGTCACAGTGCCTTTCCAGGGCCCAGCAAGACAGTAGTGCGTCTGGAACTTGTCCGGTGAGATCAGAATCTGGTGCTAACGTCTCTCGGTCCTGTTCCCCTAGTCCCTCATTCTGAGATCCTTCAACCACTCTTTGTTAAATTTAATGTTTTAATTTTTTTTTTTTAAAGCAGTTGCCTCTCCATTTCTGATGTGCTTAATCCTCATGGAGCTACGTTAGTAACCATGGCAACTCGGGTCGAAGTTGGCTCCATCGCATCCCTGAGGGCGGGGCCCAGCCTCAGTGACATCAGCCGGGAGGAAACCCTGAAGAGGACCTACTTTTGCCAGGCTGGGGACATCCCTGGGGCACCTACCACCAGGCTCCTAAGTGCAAAGGGCTCCCTTCAGACCCGCCTGTCCCCACTGCCTGGTGCTCCGAGGCCTTTCTTAAAGGAGCAGGTGCCCGAGAGGAAGGCTTCTGTCAAATCCTTGTGGCCTGGCACCTCTCAGCCCTGTCTTTCAGCCCAGACTGCCAAGGAGGAAGCTAAAGTGGACTTGAGTAAAAAGATGCCGAGCTTAGCTGGTGAGGAGGCAGACAGAGGGGAGGACCTGCAGAATTGCCCTTCTGTATCTAACAAAGCCACGTTCCTGAGATCTGGCCCTAGCACCATGGGCCTTTTTGAAACAACCAAAGCCGGACCCAGCCTGGGCAAAGGAACCTGTGAGGGGAGCCGGGAGGCCAGCTCCCGGGCAACCCAGGTGTCTCTCTTAAGTGCCAGGCCTGAGGTGGCCACCAAGCCTGCTGTACCCGCTCGGAAGCCCCCGGTGACTCTGCCTCGACCGACCTCCCTGTCACAGGACCCTGGGTCCACTGTATCTCAGGGGGAGGCAGGCCAAGCCCAACCTTTGCCAAAGGCCCACAGTGTGGAGAACCCCGCTGGCCAGGCTCCAGAGGCCAAGCCTCAACCGAAGAGACGGCCCATGTCAGCAGTGTATAGTGAGTACAGTGAGTCCTCAAAGCCAGGCTCGGGTGGAGTGGCAGTCACGGGCAAAGTGCCCCCTACACCTCCTGAGAAGACGTGGGTGAGGAGACCCAGGCCTCTGTCTGTGGATCTGACTTCCATCTTCGAGAGTGGAGACACGTTTCTGAAGAAGGTGGCTACTGAGCAGAGCACAGCCGAGCACCAGGGTCTGGAGAGGACCAGCATGGAGCCCAGGGGTGATGCAGAGGGTCCTGCCCGCATGGATGCCACGCCGCAGGACCCTGATGCGGACTTCCAGGAGCTGGCCAAGAGGCTCCATGCACGGAGGGAGAAGATGGTTCTTAGGCAGGCAGAGACAGACAGTCCCAGGACTCCAAGGGCCAGGGCCACCCCTGGAGACGATCAGAGTTCCCAGGAAGAGAAAGCCATGTCAGGCCAGCAATCAGAGAAGGTGCAGGAGTCCCCTTCGCCCAGACCTGAAAGAGCCCCGGGGCTGACCGAGGTCAAGGGTGGAAGGTTTGACCAGGAGGCTTACGCACAGACAGAGAGGAAGCCCACAGGAAGCGTCAGGAAGCGGCTCAGTCTATTTGGAGAAGACAGCGCTGCTGTGGCCTTGGCAGCGGCATCTGAGCCCACCCCCGTGACCCTGGAGTCCCCGTCCACAGCCCCAGAGCCTTCCAGAGCTGGTGTGAACGTTCAGGCTCGGATCAAAGGCTGGACCACGGAGAACACAGGGGAGAAGCCAGAGGTCAGGAGAAGGGTGCCCCAGGCACGGCCATTGCCTGCAGATTTGACCAAACCGTAAGTGGACACACCCCAGAACTGCGCACAGCCTCGGGCTGCCTCAACACCCACTGGAGAGGCCGAGGCTAGAACACTTAGACAATCCCACCCATTGCTCCAGGGGAGGTGATGCAGATAAGCAGCTCAGATAAGCAGCGGAGGTGAGGATGAGGTCAGGATATCCCCAGCACTCCACAGGGAGCATGGTGGGAGGTGGGGTTCCCCTCTCACAGGTGAGAAGGCAAGGCTTTGGGGGAGTCAGAGGGAGTCTGTGTCAGTTCCAGTTCAGCCTGGCTCTGTCTGTGGCTGAGCCATCCCTAATCTGAAAGCCAAGAGTGCTCTTTAGATCAATGATGGCGTGTGCCTCATGGAGGCACTCGGCGTGTGCAAGGACCCCCAGCACACTCACAGTCTCACACATTCACGTACACACATGCTTACACACTCATACACACCTCTACATACACACTCCATATACATACCCACACATACACACTCACACACTCATACATACACACACACTCTCACACTCACATACACGTACACACTCATTCACCCCCCATTCACATACTCATCACACACTCACACACTCTAGAGCTTACTCTCATACACTCACACATCACACTCACACAATGCACACACTCACTCATACACATGCACACACTCACAGACACACTCTCTCTCTCTCCCTCATACACAATCAGTCACATACACATACTCACACCTACTCACACAATCATTCATCCGCATTCACATACTCATCACACTCTCACACACTGTAGAGCTTACTCTCGCATGCTCACACACACACAAGATTAGACCTCAGCATTGGTGATAAAGAACAGAACCAACAGTGCCTACTTGACCAGCCCATTGGCTCATGTAGCCCAGGCTATCTCAAATTCTCTAGGGAGCCAAGGATGGCCTTCAACTCCATGTCCTCCTCATTCTACTTCCCTGGAGCTGAAACCCCACCAGGACCTCCCAGCAGAGATTGAGAGAAGAACTCTAGAAAGAATGTAGACAGCGTCCTCCATGCAAGAGCGAGCCCTTGGCACCAGAGCCCTCGGTGCACAGAGTCAGCAGCCCAGGTTACTGCCAGGCACTTAACGTGCCATGCCTCCCACGCCTCCCACGCCTCCCGACTTGTTATTTCCCCACTGTGGCCACGTCAGGGAAATGTCACCAGGCCTGATCTACCCTCTCCTCCGTGTTCTGCTCACTGCCTGCGTGCTTCCACTAGGGTGGATTCTCAGGGCCAGAGTTAACTCTCAGGGTCCGGGGAGTCGAACTCAGGTCGTCAGACTTGGCAGCAAGCTCCTTTACCTGCTGAGCCCTCTCATGGGCCCATGTTCCAGTGCTGCTGGTCTACTTAGAAGGTTTAAATGTTGGCCCTCCCCAAGCTAAGATGCCAGATGCCCAGGGCCTGGTGGGACTGAGTTCTTCCCTTTTATTCTTTTTTTCCTTTCTCTATATTCCCGAGCCCTGAACCCTAAACACTGTATAGACACATTGTGCCTCACATGCTGCAAAGAACATGTATGATAGGGATGGAAAGATTTGATCTCCTCCTCCCCCTTAGAAGTAGGGAGACTGAGGCCCAGAGGGGGAGACCACTGAGAGGTAGAAGCAAGCCCGTGTCCGCACTTTACATGCTGACGAGGACCCTCCGCCCCCCGGGTCTCGTGGCTGCTCCTTGGCCGTGGGTGAGCGTTGTGCCCACGGTTGCTGAGGAGACCCTTTAATTACCCTGCCTGGGCTGCTTCGGTCTTCCCTAAACGCCTTCACAGGGTTATTAGGGTCATGGCTTGCCTCTCAGGTCTGCCTATAAACGAGGGAGGGCAATGTTAATTATCCCTGCTTTATAGATGAGGAAAGAGAGGCTCAGGTGAGGCCAGAAGCCACACACGCTCTCACGAGGAAGCAGTGGAGTTTGGAGCAGCACCCAGACACCTGCTTCTCCCCGGTGGGCAGGCTTTCTACACAGACATGCTCTGCCTGAGGTACGCCCTTTCCACCAGGCCCCTTCTGTGCCTAGAAAGGACACATCTCTTTTTCTCCAAGGAAGCCAGGGAAGCAGCCAGGCTGATGCCTCTCCAGGTGCCCCCGCGTCCAGGACTGTGTGGGCTTCGGGGAGTGCAGGCCTGCCGCCCTGCTCTCTGTGAGTAACTCCTGTCTTTGTCCCAGGTTCTCGAGGACAGCTTCGAGCAACGAGATCGGGCACGAGAAGTGTGCCACACTGGGTGGCGAGCTCCCTGGGGAGAGGAGAGAAAAGGTGAGCGTGTCCTTGGCTGTCTCCCTTAGACGCTTGTGACCTGCCAGGTGTGGGCAAAGAGCGTCAGAATTTCGTCACCCCTGCCACTGCTATGTTTAGGTCCCTGCTTCCTGGTGGGGGGTGGGGGGCAGGAGAGGGGCAAAGGCTGTGAACCTAAGCACTTGATCGCGTTTCTTATTCCTGTTATCTTCCTGTGTGATGACCTTGCGGGAGCACCATCTTCTTAAGGGGCTTTATGAAGCCCCCAGTGGGCAGAGGCCAGCAGGTCTCTAAGTTCAAGGTTATCCTGGTCTACATGATGGGATCTTGTCTCAAAAAACCCAAAACTTGGGAGAAATTCCACCTGGCTCTGCTGAGATCCTTCTCCTCTCGACTAGATCTGCACCCAGTAGTAGAAGCAGCTCTGGTGCCAAAACCCATTTCTCTTTGACGTGGCTCGTAAGGAGGAGCTCGCAATCGTGTGCTCCGGGGTAACTGGTTTGTGGCTGATGATATCCGAGGTGTTAACTTTTTAAAAGGCATCTTTATGGAGGTACAGTTGGCGGACATGTGGATTTAAAGCGCCCGTGTGGATGGGCTTCCGCCCGTGTCTTCCCAGGCAGCTGTTGCCACACAGGGTGACAAGAATCTGCACCACACCCAGACACCACCCCGGCCTCTCTGATGCCTCCGGCCTGCCCTTCCCAAAGCTGCCTAGACCTGCTTTCTGTTCATGCAGACTGGTTTCCATTTCCGAGACTTACAGACCAATTTGACTTGTTACGCTCATGGGCCTGTGCACTCTGCTTTCTTCTGAGATTGGTCATGCTGTAGCCTTTTTTCGTCGCTGTGTTGTATTCCATTCCCAGATGTGGACCACAGTTGGCTTCGATATCTTCAGTTGGTGCTGGGGTAGTTTTCAGTTTGAGCTGTTAGAAACGAAGCTGTTCCTGCAGGTGGTGGGCATGTATGTCACCTCAGAGCTCAGGAAGGTTGTGAGTTCTAGGCCAGCTTGAGAACTTGTGCATGTGCATATACATACACATGCACACACATACATGCACACACTTGCACACAGTGCACACATGTGTACACATACGTACGTACATATATGCACACACATGCATACACGCACGCACACGTACATGCACACATATATGCACACACATACATGCACACATGTATGCACACATGCACACACCTATACATATATGTACACACATGGGCATGTACATTATGCACACATACATGGGCACACACACACACACACGCACACGCATGCCACCCAAAACAAATTGAACATTTATGAATAAGTCTGTAGGTCTTGCCCTTTCCCTCTCCTTCTTCCCCAGCCCCTCTGAGATGTGGTCTCATGTACCTCAGGCTAGCCCCAAATGGACTGTAGTCCAGACCTTGATCTTCTTCTCCTTTGCCCCAGCTCTCAGGGGCCAGGATTACGGCAGGTATGCATTGCCACACTGGTTTTGTACAGTGCTGGACATGGAGCTTTGTGGGTCTTGGCAGGGATTCTATGAACTGTTCTGCATCCCCAGCCCAGTTTGCTGGTTTTCTCTTGGGTAAATGCCTAGGAGCGTGGCCTGGCTGAGGCTAGGCGTTTGAAGGGACTTCCTACATCTTGGAATAATAATGTGAGAACTTCTTCCAAGGCTCTCTGTGTCCCTCTCACTGAGTCCCAGAGAAAACGAGCTAGCCTGGGAGGGCAGCAGTGGCCATCCTGATTGTCTCACGGAGACTGAGGCAGAACAGTAAGAGTCTTGGGAGGCGGAAGCGTGGGACGGAGCAAGCATCCTTAGTCTCAGAGCTTGTGGGGTGTTTCTTTGACTATTAAAAACTCCTAAGAAAGATGTTAAAAAGCTCTCTCTTTCCATATAACCAGGGCCCCCCTCTATACCAGAGGTTGTCTGGTGATTTTTAAAGATTAGGATACAACAACAAATTGGGAAGTATGATGTTCTAGCCTGAGATACAATAAAGCATGATGGTCTAGCCTGGGATACTTGGCGAAATCTTGCCACCCCTCCCCCAATCACTCACAAGCCTACAGTATTGTCTGAGTCGCCCCTTCGTTGTTCTCAGTGGTATCTGCTTGGTCTACACTCTTCAGCCTTTGATATTTTAAGGCTGAGGCAGAACAGTAAGGGTCTGTGCTGCCCCAAGACCTGGTGTCTGCACGTAGCCCCTGGGACCCTTCCCCCCCCCCCCCCGAGTTAATTCCGACTGATGAATAAGGATGCCGACAGCCAATAGCTGTGGGCGAGGTGTTTGCTGTGCAAGCCTGGGGACCTGAGTTCGAATCCCATGCTTGTGAGACAGTGGAGCGCAGTGGCACCCCATAATCCTAGAGCTGAGGCTATGGAGACTGGGATCCCTGGAGCTCGTTGGCAGGTCGGCCAGTCTAGCTGAATGGGCAAGCTCCAGGATCAGTGATAGACCCTGTTTAATGGATTGGAGAACGGTTGGACAACCAGCGCTGACCTTTGGTCGCCACATGCACATGTGCACACACATCAGTGTGTCCATACTGTTGAGGTTTTGTCTGTGCTGCCCCAAGACCTGGTGTCTGCACGTAGCCCCTGGGACCCTTCCTCCCCCCCCCCCCCCGAGTTAATTCCGACTGATGAATAAGGATGCCGACAGCCAATAGCTGTAAGTGGGGTTGAGGTTTCACAGGCTTGGGGAGAGAAAGGAAGGAAGAAGCCACCATGGATGAAGAAGAACATGCACTGGGAGCAGGAGAGATGCCGTGGGCTAACGGCCAAGAGAATGGGGCCCAGGGGACTGTCCGATTGCAGTTAAGAGCAGCCCAGGTATAACAGTACATAGTAAGTGATAACTTGGGGTTATCGATAGGAAAGTAGATTCTAACAGCATGGAGGGCAGGCAGCTGCCCAGCTCTTGTGCTGCCTAAGGCTGTTTAAAAATATAAGAGCTGTGCGTATCTTTCATGAGGGAACACAAATGGTCTGAGGCAGGGAAGAAGCCCCGGCAGGGATGTTTTAATATTTTTTACTACACTGTACAGCAGGTTTTATAGTGTCTTGCTGTTTTCATTTTCTTTTGTTTTGTTTTTTGGTTTTTTGAGACAGGGTTTCTCTGTATAGCCCTGGCTGTCCTGGAAATCACTCTGTAGACCAGGCTGGCCTCGAACTCAGAAATCTGCCTGCCTCTGCCTCCCAAGTGCTGGGATTAAAGGTGTGTGCCACCAATGCCTGGCAGTTTTTTCCTTTATAAATGACTCAGTCTGCAATATTGTGTTATAGCAACAGAAAGTAGCCTGAGACAATGCCACCACTGCCCGGCTTGTTTTTGTTTTGTTTAAATAAAAGTTTAACTCGTTTTTATTGATGTATGCCCTTGCCACAGCATGCCGTCAGAGGGCCACTCTGTAGAGTCTAACCTCTCCCGGCTTTGGTTCTAGGGATGGACCTCGGGGTCACCAGGCCGAGTTGGGGCGTCTGGAAGGCTTCTTGCTGCTCTGATGGGATGGCCACTTTATTTGCCTCTCCAGTTCCTGTGCACTTCAAACCCTTAATGTCCTCTCCTGTTATTTTTCAGCTTAAGGAAAGGCATGATTTGGATGGAGCCCCTGCCACAAAAAGTCCCTGGAAGAACGGGGTTCCCCAGAAGTCTAAGCAGACGGAGCTCAAAGGTGCCTCTGAACAGGAGAACCCCGACAGGTGTTGGGGTGCTCGATCAACGGGAGACACAGGCCCTTCTGAAGTCAGTCCGGAAGATGATGGGAGCTTCCAGAAGGTGTGGGCCACGGTGTTTGAGCATAATGTGGAGAGACACACAGTGGCTGACCAGGCTAGCCGTTGCCTCTCGACCACACCCCCTTGTGATGTGGCTGACACTCCCCTGGTTCCCAAACCCAGGCCTGAGAATTGGCCAGGGAAGGAACCACCAGGAGTGACAGACAGGAGAGACCGCTCCAGGTGGTCATCGGACCATGCTGACCCGGGGATGCTGGGACGAGCAGCCCTTGCGGATGTGGAACGGAGACCGTATCCCACACCTGTCCTGGAGCTGCACCCCATGGAAGAGAGACACAGCCGCTCTGTCCCGAGGCATCTAGAAAGTCCCCCTGTGTCCCAGAGGGTCCAGCCCAGGTATGACATCGTGCATGCCTCAGGGGAACGTGCACACAGTGAAGCTGTGTCCAGGGTGCCCGAGGAGAAGGCGGTGACCTTGCGCAGCGGCAGATCCCGGCTCTCACTGCCTGTCCGGCAGCTGTCCCAGGAAGTCAGCCCTACTCACTTGGAGTGCTCTCTACAGGCTAATGGGGGTGCTGTCCAAAGGGCAAGTCTTATATGGGAAGCTCGGGGTAAGGAAGGCAGTGGACAGAAGCTGGACTGTCATCAGACAAGGGATGGATTTGGAGACACTTGCCAATCTCCCAAATGGACAGGACGGGGAGTGGCAAGCTGGCACGGCAGTGCTGTGGTCAGCAAAGATCTCAGTACTGCCCAAAGGGGTCCAACCTGGAATGTCTCTTCAGGTCCTCCATCCAGGGCCAACATTGAGCCCTGTGACTCCCAAGTACAGGCAGGGCCAGACTCCTTGTCCCCACAAAGAGGTTCCCTCATGGTTGCCAGTGAGGATAACCCAAGGCTGGCCCAGGTGTCCCAGCCTGAAGTCAGAATGAGGAGGTCCAACCCTTCGGAGCCCAGGGTGGACAGGTTGAGGCGGCGGACTTTGCCCCATGATGCCAAGTTTGATCCGTTCAACCTCCTCGTGCCAGAGAGCACTACCAAAAGGCAGCAGAGACCAGCAGATGGTCTGACCTCCCCAACCTGTGCCTTAAAGAGACCCCCATTGTCCCACCAGCAGGCACAAACTCAGGAGGTGACACCAGATGCCTTACAAGGCAGGACTTTCCTGGTGGAGAAGCAGGGGCCGTCTGCAGAGCCCACTGCGACTTTCTTTGCGGTGACTTACCAGGTTCCCGATATCCAGAAGGTCAAGAGTGTGCTTAAGTCAGGGACTGAAGATATGTTGGAACCTTCCAGAAAAACACCTCCACCTCTGTCGCCTCGCTCTGTTGTGTCCGTTCTGGCTTCTCCCAGCCATGAAGAGCCATGGTCTCCTGTCAGCAGCAAGGGCTCCGCTAAGGGGAGAGAGTACGAAGAAACATGGAACCTTTCAAAACACCCGAAGTCCACAGACCAGCCCACCACGTCTGCACGGGACAGGACTCTGGATCTTTCCAGGGACAGAATCATTGATGTGGATGCTCTGTGGCTTTCTCGAGGGTCAGAAGATGGCGCTGCGAAGGACCTCAGTATTGGGGCATCCTCGGACAGAGGTGCCCCGCAGACATCCCCGGTCCTGAGGCAGCGGCCCAGAAGCCTCCTGGTGAGGAGGCGGACAGAAGTGATTAGTGAGACGTTCCCAGGGAAGACGAGAGATGGCTACAGATCGAGCGTCCTTGACCTTGACACTCTGATGGCAGAGTACAAGGAGCATTCGAGCAGAATAACCAGCAAGACCCAGCAGCAGCAGGACAGCCCTCCTGCAGAGCCCAGCGGCTCACCTCAGGAGAGATCAGGTTGGCCCAAGGAGGCAGAGTGGAGACGGAGGAGCCTGAAGGAGGCCCCCCAGTCAGACAGTGTCGGGCAACAAGCAGGGCGCTCTGTGAAAGCTCTCCACTCCCCTGGCCCCAGCAAGCAGCCAGCAGAGCCCCTAGGGGCAGCTCTGACCACCAAGTCTGGCTTGCCACTGTGGGCACCGCCACACTCGGCTCCTGGAGAAAACTCTCCCTCACCTTCTGCGGTCCCAGCTGGTTCCAGGAGAAAATCTCCAGGCGTCGCTGAGTTTGAAAGCAAGCCCTCCTCCAGTGAGCACCAGGGTACCAAGCATTGGCAAAATTCAGCCAAGTCCCAGGAGCCAGGCAGCAGGTACCCAGTCTCCCCCGGGTCACCTCCCTCTGACCGGAAGAAAGGGACTCCGAGGAGATCCACTGTTCAGGGAGTGGAAGGCAATGGGGTGCCGTGGGGAACCCCCCCACGCGATTCTGGTTGGTCGCCGCTGGATATCAAGAGGGCCTGCTCAGAGAAGGGCCCACCAGCCAGGATCCGGGAGGGCCTGTCTGTCATGCAGGATGCCAGGCAGCGGAGGCAAGAACAGTCCAAAGGGAAGCTGGACCTCCCTGCCACCGAGACTCCCGAGGCTGCCGCGGGACCCTGTCAGAGGGATTCGAGGAGGCCAGAAGGCCCTAAGGTGGGTACAGAGGCACTTGGAATTTTGTCATATAGTTTGTATGTATCTATGTCCAGGATCTCAGATTTCACATGGGCTGTGTAAGTGTGTGACGGAGTGGAGGTACCACTCTAGGGAGTGGTGGGGACTGCATGCTAACAGGACACCTAGGTGTGCTTGCTTCCAGACTCTTAGGATTTTTTTCTCCTATTTTTTTTTTTTTAAGATTTATTTAATGTATATGAGTATACTTGCTGTCTTAAGACACACCAGAAGAGGGCACTGGATCGCATTCCAGATGGTTGTGAGCCACCATGTGGTTACCATGAATTGAACTCAGGACCTCTAGAAGAGCAGTCAGTGCTCTTAACTGGCAAGCCATCCCTTTCTTTATCCTCCCTTCCCCTTCCTTTTTACTGGGCGTGGCATGGGAGAACTATAGCACCTCCTAGCCCCAGCTCCGCCCCTGGCCCCAGCCCTGCCCCACCTCGGCCCCGCCCCACAACAACCTGGGCCTCAGCCCATTGGCCATTTTGTAACCTGAGACAGAAAGGGACATTTATTAAGAGAAATCCACATTTTCAGGTGTTACCCAGAAATAAGGAGGCTTGCTAAAAAACTTCATTTTGTCCTGGCCGTGCTTGGCCTGGCTCTGTCTGCTTGGCCACGGGTTGTGGGTTCAAAACTTGGCCTGGGACTTGGATGAGGGAGGACATGTTGTGTGAGCGTCGCGGAGCACCTGCTCGATGCCACCTCCCCCGTTGTCCTCTCTAGAGCTTCCAGGAAGATCTGTGCCGTGAGTGAATGCTAAGCAGCCCGTGGGGGCCGACAGGACGGCTCACTTTGGATTGGGTTCCCCAGAAGCAGCCTGTCTTAGGTCTCCTAGGAGGTGACCAGAGGGAGGACCGGCTGCGGACTGGGGAAGGTGGCAAGGAATTACCAGTGTGGGCAACTGAGACCTGGTGCCCGGGAAACCTCTGGAAAGCTCGTAGGCACAACTGGGTCGACCTGGTCAAGAAGGGTCAGAGGGCCAGGAGTGTGTGTTTTCTATTTATTCCCGTTGACATTGAAGGATATGTCTGGGCCTTTGAATATATGGGATTTGACCGTTCTGCGCATAGTAGGGCAGCTCAGCATCAACTCTTGTATCGGCGTGAGAATCAGGCAGGGAGCCAACAAGGTCTGCTGCGGGTGTAAAATAAGACAACCCGAAAACCGGGCTCGGAGAGGCTAAGGAACCTGTAACAGGTCACACAGCAAAAGGCCAAGATGCTTGAGCTTAGGTCTAGCAGGATCCCATGAGATGACAAAGCAGGGAAGAAACAGGAAGCTGCGTGCAGCCCTTGGGGAGCTTTTTACCTCAGCTGGGTGATAGGGCTCTGGAACCCAAGGTCAGGAAATTATATGATGCTCAATGAGGCGCCGGAGGAGTGACCCAGGAAGGCATCCTGGGGGAGGCCCTGATGGGTGACCCCGGGAGCAGGGCATGCTGGGAGATCTGGAGGCTGGGGTCAGCCCCACCTAGCCTTGCTGAGCAGTTCAGCAGAGGCAGCAGCCTAGTCTTCAGTGTTTCCTGCTGTAACAAACCACCTCGGGCCAGGAACTTATTTCCCACAGTTCTGGCTGCTGTGAATTCCCGGCCCGTGACTGGTTTGTTCCTGATTCTCACGCTGCCTTTCTTCCACGCTGCCCTAGAGTTTTAGGACGCGGTGTTTACAGAGTTGAGCACAGCCAAGGATTACAGCAAAGTTTCTCATCCCCTAGTTTGTGAGAGAGGAACCAGGGTCTAGCCTGTCAGAGACAGGGGCGCCACCTAGAGGGGCCTGTGAGAACGGAGCCAGCTTTGGCCTCGATGGATGTGTGAAGGATTGTCCTCACATTTATGGTGTGGAGTATGGGGGGATTGGAGCTTCGAACTTGTGTTTCTCCTCCGGAGCCCTGAGTTGCTCAGCATCGCTAGCGGAACCTTCCAGACTTGCACTGAGCTCCTCCCTCCTTCAGTGTAGGTTCTTCCCACACTGCTCCCTGCCTCTCACTACCCTCCTCCCCCTGTTGGGAACCCAAAGCTGCAGCAGGGTTGGGCAAGGTTTGCCTCTGGTGGTCTCACCCAGCTCTCACGCCCCGCCCCCCCCCCCCCCCCCCCCGTTGCCGTGGGAGCGCGGGGGGTGGGGCAGAAGAGACGGTGTTCCACTGGAATGTGACACGCTGCAGCTCAGCTCGCCAGCACCTCGGGACCCACTGGCAACAGGAGTGCCTGGGCTGCAGAGGGGCCTGGATGCTGCCCAGAGCGCCCAGGCCCCAGGAGGGCTGGTTGTCGGGGGTGGGGATGGGGGGTGGAGAGGGAGAGGATCAGCTTTCCCTTTCCGGAGGGATCCATGGACCAGCTTCCCGCTTCTGGCCTCTCTCCTCCTGGAAGGCTTGTTTTGCTTTGTTGCTGAGTCAGGGTCTTCCTTAGCACAGGCTGGTCCCTGGAGACCTGACCCTCATCCCATCGTTGGGCGTCCTTCCTTCCCTCGATCTGGTTCCTGATCTTAAAGATCAAAAATAATCAGATGAGTGAAGACAAGAAGCCACAGAGGTGCCCAGAACGCTGGTTGTTAAAAAGACAAACACGGGGTAGAGAGGGAAGGGAGCATTTGCTCAGGGGTGGTGGTGGGGATGAGGAGCTGGTAAGGATGAGGAATTAGGAATAGCCAGGCAGTGGTGGCGCAAGCCTTTAATCCCAGCACTTGGGAGGCAGAGGCAGGCGGATTTCTGAGTTCAAGGCCAGCCTGGTCTACAGAGTGAGTTCCAGGACAGCCAGGGCTACAGTGAGAAACCCTGCCTTGAAAAACAGACAAAACAAAAAGAGTTAGGAATATTCTCTGGGTGTGTACGGACACCTATGAAACACACCACGTAACACACACACACTTGAGCACACACACGTGTGCACACATGCACGTGAATGCATGAACACTAACACGCAGATACATGTGCTTGTATACACATTCCAATCACACGTACACACATGGACCCACAAGCACACATGCATGCGCACACACATGGATGGGTGTATTTCTGTTCTGGATGCATAGGCAAATTTTATCCGTCAAGGGACTGTGGGGTGTAGAGTGTGAATTCCCCACAGAGTTCTTGGGGGGGGTAAGCTTACACTCTGTGGGGTGAAGCTATCTTACCACAGGCCTGAGCTTGAGGGTTAAGAAAGGATGCTCAGAGCATCTTTTGTGGCCCCGACTCTTTTGGGATTGCTTTCAGAAGCCACAAGGATTGTGAGGCTTAGCCTGGTTTTGTGTCACTTCCTATGGGAGAGAGTGTTTTGGTGCTTGCTTACAGCTGGGTTCAAAGCAGAGAATCCAGCATGGTGACCAGGGCGGGGGCGCATCCCAGACCACTTAGGCTGAAATCCTTGGGGTTAGCCCTGACAGGTAACTTTGGTTGAGATCTCTGCTGACCCCAGTGCATACCTGCTGTTAAAATCATGTGTGGTGGGTGACCCAAGTTCAGTCCCCCTTGATGGAGGGTGGAACCTGACTGTACACAGCCCTGCTCTGACCTCCACATGCACCCCCCAACCCCCAGCCTGAAAATAAAAAATGAGCTGGTGAGGTGACTTGGTGGGTAAAGATGCCTGGTGACTCAGGTTTGTTGAGTCTTACCACCTTATGAAGGGAGAAGGTGAGGTGGCACGTGGCACACATCCCTGTACACACACACACACACACACATCCTCCCTACACACACAGACACATCCCGACACATCCCCCCCCACATCCCCTGTACACACACACACCCTATATACACATCCCCCTACACACACACCCCTACACACACATACCCCTACACACACACCCATCCCCTCTACACAAATACCTTCTATACACACATCCCCCCTACACACATCTCCCTACACACTCACACAACCCCCAGCACACATAACCCTACACACATATACACATCCCCCTTCACACAAACACACACACATCCCACCTATACAGACATCCCCCCTACACACAAACACACACACACATTCCTCTACACACAGTATACACACAGACACACATAGCCCCTCCACACACACACATGCGTGTGCACACACACACACACAGCAGTACTAAGAAATACACGTTTAAGTCATACGATGCACTTTAGTGTCCAGGCTTGTTCCTTGTGTTCATCCTGCTCTCTGTCCATTGGGAACGTCTGATACGTGCACTGGCCAGGCTGGGGCCCATGCCCCAATCAGGAGTTCCAAATCATCTCCCAGAGCTCCGGCTTGGGCTAGGTGAGGCCCCATCTCAGGAAGGATCCCTGGGAAAATACAGTGTGGAGTGGCCCCACAGTAGAATATTATTCAGTTGTAAAAAGGGAATGTTCTTGCCAGATGTGGTGAGCATTTTAGTGTCTGAGGCAGGAGGCAGGAGAAGCCAGGTGGCGGCACCTGCTATTTGTGTATTATTTAGTTTAAATTAGATTCAATCTAATTTCTCTGTTGCCCCGGCCATGCTCAAGCTTGTGTGACTGACTGGATCAGTCCCACAGAACATTACAGTGGCTTCGTAGGCACAGGCAACCTGAAGCCAGGGAGTGGGGGAGATCACTGAGAGTCTGAGGGTGGCAGGAAGCTGGGGGACAGACCAGAAAGGAGCCATCTGAGTGACAGGAGAGACCTAGGACTCCGGGGAGGATGTGAGAGCTGCGGTGGAGATACCCAGCACAGGTGGGCGTGTCCTGGGGACTCAGACCGGCCTTGGTGGAGGGCGTGCCCCCGACTGCGTTCTTTCTGCTGTGAGATGCAGCTACCATTAAACCTACACAGTCTGTCAGGCACCACCTGTGCCACCCCCAGAATTCCTGCTCCTCATAAACCATCTTCCTCTGCCCATCCTGCCCTCTCCTTAGCCTGGCTCACAGGACTCACACAGTGTAGCTTGCCTTTTGTAACTTCCTTATTTTTGTTGTCTTTGTTTGGAGACCAGGTCTCATGTGATCCAGGCTGGCTCTATGTACAGTATGGCCCAGTTCTGATGTTCAGCCCTGTCATGGTTAAAGGGCTAATTGTCCTGCTGTTGGCATGATTCTTTGGAGTAATTATTGTTTTTCTCCTGCTCCGTTTACCATTGATTGAGTCGTTTCCTTGTTGTTGAGTTGCCATTGCTCTTTACATGTTGTGACTACTCTTGTTGAGTTGCTGTTGCTCTTTACATGTGTGACTAAGAGACTGATGGTTTGCTGAGTCTCTCCCTTTCTGTGGGTGGCTTTTTCACACTCTTCGTGGTGCCCTTCATGCAAACGTTTTCCAGCTTGACAGACTTCTCTTTTGTTCTTGTGTTTTCTGTGTTGTGTTTTGGAAACACTGGCCAGGAGGAGTTGCTGCCGTGTTTCCTTGTAAGTTTTCTACCTTCAGATCTAGTAAACTCTTTGCTCTTGTGCATGTTCATTCCAGTAAAATCTGTCCTACCAGGCTGGGCAGGCCAGGGACAGGGCTTCTGAACATCCCTGCCTGTAAGCCCTGGCGTCTGTCCATCCGACCGTCTGTCCTGTACTCCTTACACCGAAGTCCTGGATTTGTGTTAAAGCGTTGCAGGAGATGCAGCAGGGGGCAGTGTGTGAGGTTGGGTAGGGAGCCAGAGTCTCACGCAGTGCCGTGGGTCTGCGAGACCAGGTCCCATCTTCGAAGTGATGGGGTGGAAGTGCGGGTAGGATTTATTTAATGCCACTGGGGTGTGAAAATGAGCCCAGTAGGTGGCAGCAGAAGAGAAGGCTCAGAGCAGCTTTAGGATGTTAAAGAAAGCGAGCCAGGCAGTGGTTTAATCCCAGCACTTGGGAGGCAGAGGCAGGCAGATTTCTGAGTTTGAGGCCAGCCTGGTCTACAGAGTGAGTTCCAGGACAGCTAGGGCTACACAGAGAAACCCTGTCTTGAAAAACAAACAAACAAAAAAGGAAAGCGAGCCAGGGAGAGACAGAGCAAGCGAGGGAGGGAGGAAGGGGTCTAGGAACCAGCAGCCTTGCTCTTCATGATGCGGTGTGCTATTCGCCAGGCACCTGCCCTCTCTGGCCTTCCTGGCTTATGTGCATCGAGTGTGCGGCTTGTAAACCGCGTTCTGGACTCCAGAGTCGGCTGTGATGTTTGTTCTCCAGTTAAGCAGAGAGAGAGGGAAAAATGCAGAATTCAGATTACATGCCTTCGGACTTTTTCCTCTCCCTGCATTTGTATTCAAGGAAAGATGTTCAAACTAGGACCGGACCTTAGGACCATCCTGGGCAAGGACGCGAACAAGACACATCAGTCAGGCACACCTGCCCCCTAGTGGCTGGACTGTGGCACGCAGGCTCAGAGCAAGGCCCTTAACGCTGTTAAAATTGTTCCTTCCCTAGATGGTTGTGGTCAGAGGTTAAGGCCGCACAGTGGTGAAGCTGGGTCACGTGATACCTATGCGCGATGGTGAGGGCCAGCAGACTAGAGGCTCCCACTGAAGCTTTCACTGTGTTTTCTATCTCAGGCGTCTCTGCAGAACCTGGAGCAGAGGGACGGTCGGCAGGACAGCCAGCAGCCGCAACGGCAGGTGTCCCCCGTTGCCTCTGTCCCCAGGCGAAGTCACAGCTTTTGCAAGGACAAGAGGAACAGTCCCCTCGTGGTGAGTGACACCTGCCGGCATCGTCTGCGACCGCTGATTCTGTGGCTATGTGTGGAGGGTTCAGACCCGTGCTGTGTGTGCCGTGCTGTTGGGTTTCTGGCACTAGGTGGCGCTGCAACCCCAGCAGCTGGCTGATGGAGGCGGACCTGTCTTGGGGGCTCACACCAAGATGTCTTTTCAGCAACCTTGAGATTTTTGAGAGTTTATATCCGTGCCCTTGATTTTCTCAGCTGGAAAGCCGGCTGGTGACTCCCGTGTCCATAGCGCTGGTTTGAGGGATGGGAGACAACCAAGAGAAAATGCACCCGTGAGGGACACCAGGCTATCCAAAGCCAGCTCCCCGCTTGGGGGACCTACGGTACACCGTGTTTCTTGGGAAGCCTCTGGCACCAGGAGCCACGCGGTACCCACGAGAGGCCGGACCCAGGCTCCTGTGGTGGTGATTTTGTTGATGCAGTCTGTGAACAGGCTGAGTTCTCTCCTTGTTGGAAAGGTCCCTTGTGGGCGCGACCCAAGCAGTAGCTGTTGACCAGGGTGGCATGGGTTATGACTCACGTGCCCTTCAGCGTCTGTGGTCTGGGGAAAGAGACTTCACTTTCCCGAGTCTTGGTTTTCTCATCTGTAAAATGGGGGTTGTTTGTTCTTAATGTAGGCATCGGGTGACAGGGCCTGGGGTGTTGAGGTTTTGTCTTTTACTGTCTATTGTAATGTTAAGTGCGGGGCCCCCAAGTCTGGAGTCTGCAGGTAGCCCCTGGAACCCTGCCTCTGTTGAGTTAATCTTGATTAGTAAATAAAGATGCTGACAGCCAATAGCTGGGCAGAAGAGACATAGGTGGGGTTGAGGGTTCGAGGGCTTGCAGGAGAGAGAACAGAACAAGGAGGGAGGAGAAAGAAGGAGCTGTCACGGGAGAGAAGAACATACAGGAGGGAGGAGAGCTGCCATGGGCTAGGGGCCGAGTGAACGTGGCTCAGAGTGCGTCCTGGTTGGAGTTGAGAGTGGCCCCGATGGACCATAGTAAATAGTAGGTGATAGCTTGGGGTTATCAATGGGAAGGTAGACTCTAACAGCGTGGAGGATAAGCAGCTGACCAGCTATTGTGCTGCCTAAGACATATCCAAAAATATAAAGGCTGCGTGTGTCTTCCATCTGAGAACATAAATGGTCTAAGGCGGGAAAACTATCCTTTGCCGGGATTAATTAATATTTTTCACTACACCGGGGCATCCACTAGGGGTCTGCTGAGGGGCCTTGGGTGCACAGATCCCCGTGGGGACTCCACAGGTCTATGACGCATGGCCTCCTCTGAAGGTTCCCTTCCTCAGACTTCTTTCATATCCTTGTCTCCAGCTCCTCTCCGGTGGCACCGCATCCCTTATCTGATCAGTGTGAACACGCGCGCGTGCGCGCGTGCGTGTGCGTGTGCGTGTGCGCGTGCGCGTGCGTGTGCGCGCGTGTGTGTGTGTGTGTGTGTGTGTGTGTGTGTGTGCATGCATGCATGCATGCGCATATGCGCGGGAGAGGTTTGAAAGCCTTTTATAGCCCCCCTCCCTCCTCCCAGTTTGCAGGAGGCCTCCCTGGCTGAGGCTCCTCTTCCTCTCTCTGTGTCTTTGAGGACCCTTTTTTCCCCAGGAGCCCTGGGTGACTTCCCTTGGCTCCTCTCTCTGGCTCCCTCCGAGTCCCTCAAGCCCTGCCTGATGCCTGTGGGACCACTCAGCCCTGCAGGACTGGGCTTTCTTCAGTCTCATGCCTGCAGGGTTGGGAAGCAGCCACTAGGGGGCAGCAGTGCCCAGACCACTCCTGGCTCCTCCCACAGCTTGTGATGGACACGCAGTGGCTCTGGGGACTCATTTTCACCTGTGGGACAGAGCAAATGTCTTTTCATTAATGCTTGGCCGAGGAAGCTCCTTCCTGCCGCCTCCACCTCTCCTTTCCCTTTCCCTTTTCCTCTCCTGCTTACCCCCTTCTTGGTATAAATGGGGAAACCAAGGCCCACAGAAAGGACCCAACTTGGTTAGGGTAGCCTTCCAGGAGAGTTTAGGGATTCAGTCACGGCTCTGTGCTTGCCTGAAGTGCTCAGGAAAGTCTGGTGAATGTCTGTTAGTCTGTCTGGTGCATGTTGTCCATTTGTCTGGTGAATGTTGTCTGTTTGTCTGGTAAAGTCTGTCTGTTAGTCTGTCTGGTGAATGTCTTGTCCATTAGTCTGTCTGGTGAATATCTTGTCCATTAGTCTGTCTGGTGAATGTGGTCCATTAATCTGTCTGGTGAATGTCGGCCATTAGTCTGTCCATAACTTCATGCTGTCATTCACTCACCTGGCCTGAAGCACTCTGTCGCCAAGGATAACCTCGCACACTATTTCTCCTGTGTTGAGAGTACAGGTGTGTGCGGCCATGCTCTGTTTATGAGTCCTAGGGCCTGATAGATGCCAGACCAGCCCTCTGCCAGCCGAGCTACATTCTGGCACCCAGTCTCTGTGCTTTGACCCTGCCTCGGGACTTGTTCCGCCCTTACTTGAGAGCCACCCACCTCCCCTGCCATTCAAGCAAACACATTCCATCCTGCTAAAAAGAAAATTAAGATTCAGAGGGGCTCAGCCACCTGCCTTAGGCCACACAGCATTAAGAATAGTTAGACCAGGGGCCCACATGTCTTCATGTCTTGCCTGAGACTTGGGCCCTTCCCAGGACTGTGCTGGGTGGGCTGTCAGTGTGTGCTTGTGTGCCTCTGTGTGTGTGTCTGCAATCCCCTGCCAGCACCCTGCTGCAGCCCCTTCAGGACAGGAGACACCTGGGGCTCAGCTAGGGTTGGCCATGGCTGTTCTGTCTGTCACACTCTAAGCCAGCTGGGGACCCACAGGGCTGATTGATTAGGATATCTGCACGGCCCCACCCAGTACTGCTGGTCATGGGACTGCTCACCGGCTGCCCTACAGGGCAGAGGGAGGCAGGCCACATGCTCTGCCCACACTGTGGGTGCCACCGGCACAGCCAGATGCCTTCTGTTGTTTGCACCTGCGAGCTGTTCTCCTGGGAAAGGAAGATGTCTGCTGTCTCAGGGGTTTTAGCTGAGGCCTGGGACGATGGGAAATAACCTCTCCTGGTCCTGTGGTGCTTCTTCCCTCAGGGGTGGCCACCCTTCTGCTCAGGGTTTATGATCTCCAAGGGGTTATAGAACAAGATGACTCAGTGTGGACCATGACCTTGGGCACAGTTTACCCAGCAGCCCCTCCTGTAACAGTAAAGTCACAAGGCAGCTGTTCTGGGGTTTCCACAGTGCCACAGACTTCTGGAAAGGGATGGGGGGCAGGGAGAGGGATATGGGGGAAGGGGGGACTGGGAAGAGTGATGTGGGGGACTGTTTCTTGTTAGGCCAGCAAGGGCTTCTTTGAGGAAGTGACTCAGGGTGGAGCATGTCAAAGAATCAGAGGCAGGTGACAGGAACAAAGGTCTTGGGACTTATTTCGTTTGCTGGTGATGGTGATGATGACAGTTTTGAGTGAGAGATTATTGGAGCTGAAGTGGACAGGGTGATCCTTGGTAGCAGGATGAGGGTCATGTCTTAGTCAGGGTTTCTATTCCTATATAAAACATCATGACCAAGAAGCAAGTTGGGGAGGAAAGAGTTTATTCAGCTTACACTTCCACATTGCTGTTCATCACCAAAGGAAGTCAGGACTGGAACTCAAGCAGGTCAGGAACCTGGAGGCAGGAGCTGATGCAGAGGCCATGGAGGGGTGCTGCCTACTGGCTTACTTCCTCTGGCTTGCTCAGCTTGCTTTCTTACAGAGCCCAGGACCACCAGCCCAGGGATGGTCCCACCCACAAGGGGCCTTTCCCCCTTGATCACTAATTGAGAAAATGTCTTACAGCAGGATCTCATGGAGGCATTTCCTCAAGGGAGGCTCCTTTCTCTGTGATAATTCCAGTTTGTGTCAAGTTGACACACAAAGCCAGCCAGTACAGGTTGTATCATGGTTTTCTATAGAACTTACTAAATGAATCTTGCTCATATCTATATGAGATCCCATATATGGGATTTATTAGAATGGCTTACAAGCTACAGCCCAGCTTGTCCAACTATGGCTGTCTGCCACCAGGAAGTCCAGGAATCTAGTAGCTGCTCATTCCACGAGGCTGGATGTTGCAGCTGGTCTTTGAGGCCAGCCTGGTCTACAGAGTGAGCTCCAGGACAGCCAGGGCTACACAGAGAAACCCTGTCTCAAAAAACCCAAGGGAAAAAAGTGGGTGTTCTACTTCAAAAGATTTAACTGAGGAAAAGCCCCTCACAGGTGTGCCTAGTCACTTGGGTTTTAGTTAATTCCAGATATAGTCAACTTGGCAACCAAGACTAGTGCTCACAGTGGTTTTGGTAGGGATGTGTTTGTGTGTATGTGTGTGTGTGAAGCTAGAGGTCAGCCTTGACACTTGACCATAACACTTGGTCAGCCTGTGGCCTGGCCCTTTTCTAAGGTATTTTCTCTATCTTAAGGTGCTAGGGAGACCCCAGCTTAGAGATTCTGAACCTGAGGCTCAGATAGGGGAGGTGACCACACAAGGACACACACTGCACAGCAACGCAGCCCGGGTGAGCCCTGGCCTGCAGCAGGGAGGGAAGGGGTCCCAGCCACTGCCACCTGCCCTCAGGAGTCTAGACACACCTGCCCTGCTTGGCAAGCTGCCCTGACAGGGCCTTGAACACTCTGGCACACCTCCCTGGTGGACAGGGACAGGATTGTAGGCCTCTACTGGGAGGAGGTCCAGGCTTGTGGGTATCTTTTAAAGGTTCATGTGACATCACATGACCGACGTGGGCTATCTGCCTAATCAGACAGCCTGGAGCCATTGGTGGGTGTGAGGGAGGAAGGGATTGTGGAGGGATGGTTACCGATTGCTGTCTCACTAGCACACCTAGGAGCTTCCGTGCCAGATTACCTATAACAACCAAGGTGTGGGGAGAATGCCTAAGGTATGGTCTGGCATCAGATAAGACTGGAGGCCTTTATGTGCACACTAGTGCCGTTCCTGAAGAGGCCAGCAGAGGGTGCCAAAGCCTCTTGAGCTGGAGTTGCGTGCAGTTGTGAGCTACCTGGCTCAGGTGCTGGGACCCAAACTCTAATTCTTTGCAAGAGCAGTAAGCACCCCTAATCACTGAACCATCTCTCCAGCGCCTCCCTCTCATTGCCGACCCACGAGGTGCAAGATCCCTTACTGATAATGGTTTAACTCAGCATGTCCAACCTGGAGCTGGCTTACTGTCTCCCCCTCTGCAAATGACTTCTTATGACACCCAGTCCCAGCCTGGCTGCCCCGCAGGTGTGCAGGCAGTGAACCCCATCATGTTTGTGAGGTCTGTGGTGGCCACATGAGGTGTGTTCTGCTCTGATGGAAATGTGCGTTTGGGGGTGTTTCAGTTCAGGGCAGTTCCTGATCCTGCCTCTTGGGGGGCCATGGTTGTTGTACTTCTGAGCTATATAGCATTGCTGTCGATTAGAATTGCATGCGTTGCAAGGTGTGGCTACAGTTGCTGTACTCCCCCTCCCCCACCTGCAGTGTTTGAGTGTCCCCCACCCTTTGATTGCTGATACTCTCATGCCTTTCTTGATGCTCACACACCTTCAAGTACTATTTGGCAGAGGTCTGGTAATGCTCTTTAAAATGTCCTGGAAGATTCCAGTCTGAGACCCTGTTTCTCACCCAGCCTGTGTGGAAAAACAGCTTTCTCCCAAAAGTCAACTCCTGATGATGGGCCATGCCTAAGGACTTTGGAGGCCGTGGGAGATGGTTCTGTAATCCATTAGTGATGTCTGCATGATTCAAGGCAGGCAGAGAACTGGATGTCAAATGTTTGTTACACCTGGTTCAGGAGCAAGTTTTGTGACACACATACACACACACACACACACACACACACACACACACACACACACACACACACAGTTCAGTGCACATATGAATGCACATGCCCCAAAGGAATTTGGAGAACTTTGCTTACAGTTCTCTAAATCTCAGAAATATTTGTCTATGTTTTGTCTCCCTCCCTTGTGGGTCTCCTCCAACACAGGGGTAACTAAGCCTTGCAATCTATCAAGGTCTCAAGAGCTACCCAGCCTCCTGATGCCCGTGTCCTGTCCCAGATGGGACATCATCAAGTGTGTAGCAGGAAGAATCTCACAGGCTGCTGGGGACCCACACTAGGATCCTCACGCCTGCACAGCAAGCTCTCTACCCTCTGAGGATTCGCCAGCCCAGGATGATCTTGCACTCACTTGGTAACCGAGGCAGGTCTTCCATCCTCCTGCCTCAGTCTCTTGAGTAGCTAGAAAGACGAGCCTGAGTCACGATACCTGGCTATGACTTTTAAAAATAACTGTATAGTTTGTCTGTTTAAATTTCAACAGCTTTTGTTTGTTGGTTTGTTTGTTTGGAGACAGGGTTTTTCTGTGTAGCCCTGGCTGTCCTGGAGCTTGCTCTGTAGGCCAGGCTGGCCTCGAACTCACAGAGATTTGTCTGCCTCTGCCTGGAGTTAAAGCCTGGTAGGGACCCACCGCTAGGCTAAACTTTGAATGCTCAGAGCTATGAAACCATTACTATAGTGAGGCTTAGAAACTGTTATCACCCCCCCCCGGGGGGTACCTACACCCACCAGTCGCCACGCCCCCACTCCTTCCTCTCATGAGTCTGTTCTCTGGGCACATTCACCTGTACCCCAGAGCCCAGAGAGATGTAGCAGGTCATCAGAGACTTTTGGGCCTGGCTTTCCCCACTTGGAATGCTTCCGGTTTCGTGCATACAAGTGTCATGAACAAGTATTGTTCCTTTTTCATGGCTGAATAATATTCTGCTATATAAACATCCCATTTATTTGTAATTAATAAAAGGGCTCAGGACACTGAGCTGGCATGGATCTCTACACAGAGTCCCTAGGTGGGACAGAGTGCATGGGGGTGTTGGATGTAGTGGATGGGTGGATCTCTGAGGGTAGATCCCCCAACTCACTATTGCTCAGCAGGGATTCCTAATGCCAGGCCTTCCTTGAGATGCCCTCAATTACCTTGGGGTTCCTAACTCTAGCTTTGCAGCCCTGTCCCTCTGGACTGTGCGACTGAAGCTGCCTTGAGGGGGGACAAGCCCAGCCAGGGCAGGAATTCAGTGCCATGCAAGGTCAGAGGACTTGATACCTTCATGCCATGGTGCTGAGGCCTCACAAGGGTCTAGCTGATGGACTGAGGCTTGGAGAAACTGAGGCATGGGGAAGTGAGGTGATTTGGACAAAGCAGAGACTGCGTGGGGGGCATCAGAAGGACTCTGTACCCTGCAGCATCAGGTCTCAGTAGGGTGAGTGCTTTCTGACTGAGTTTTCTGTCCCTGTTCCCCCAGCCTTCTGTGAGATTGACCTTAACCAGAAATGACCACCAGAGGGCAGGGTGGAGGTGCTCTAGCACCAATGCAGTAGATTTTTAACATTCATTTTGTGTGTGTGTGTGTGTGTGTGTGTGTGTGTGTGTGTGTGTATGTGTTGTGAGGTGTCAGTTCTTTATTCCATGTGGGTCCCAAGGATCAAACCCTGGGGGCCCTTAGGCTTTATATCAAGTGTCTTTGCTCATTGAGCCCTGGCTCAGGCCCAAGTTACTACTTGGTTTCTAAAGCCTGTCTTCTTTGTTCTCAGCCTCTGAGGCCTGCTTTTCCATGACCCTGTTGATTCTCTCTGTCCGTGGAGCTTGCTAATGGGCCATCCTGCCGTGTTCCCCCTTGACCCTGGGATGGTTTCTGTTGTTTGTATCCAGCGTCAGGGCCACCCTGGGTTGAGACCCTGCTGTATGACCACCCGTGCCGCATGCTGGCCACATTTATGTTTACAATGATGCCTCTCTACCAGACAGAGGAAGAAATCTGTTTTTATTTCTAAAAGGAATGTGTGCTGGGTAGGGGGTATGGTGCTCTGGTTAGCCCACAGCGAGAGAGCTTCGAGGGCTTGGGAACAATACCGCCGACTTGACAGGTTTTGGAGACACCGTGCCTTTGGCTTGAAGTGTCTGACATCTCAGGCCCATGGGTCCCTGTATACAGTAGGGGGCAGCATCCAGTAGGGCCTCAGGGGAAGTGGTGAGTGGGTGAGCTGTCTGGGTTCACATGCAGATGCCTGGGTTGCAGGAAGTGGGAGGCGTGACGCTGACTCCCCCCCCCCCCCCAGCATCCGCTCCCTGGCCCTGCCATGTGGTCTGTGTGTCCTTGGAGGCTGAAATGTAGGTACAGATGGAAGCCTTTGACCGACCTAAGACAGCACAGGAGAGTTAAACCCTTCCGTCCGCCTCCCCCCCCTCCCGCCCCCCGACAGATCTAGCTCACCAGAGTTTCTAACACAAGGTGTTAGACACCCACAGGGTTCCCGAATCTAGTTTTGCAGCAGCCCTGTCCTTTGGGACTGCGCACCAGGAGCTAACAGGATGCCAGGCCCACCCAGGGCAGGAATTCAGTGACATGCAGGGTCACTAATAAAAAGGCACAGAGGTAACCTATGATGCAGGTGACCTTTGGGGACCCTGGCATCAGTCCCTTAGAGGCATCCAGCTTGCTTTAGAGTGAGGGGTCATGTCTGAGCACTGGTTCAGGGCCTGATGGCCAGGAAGGGGCCTACGGAGGAGGAGCCAGAGTTGGCAGGCTAGAAGGGAGGGATGCCCAGTTGTTGCTTGAGGAGCCTGGGACAAGGAACTGTGGCTGGGACAAGGTGGCAAGGCCCTAGCTGGACCTCAGGCATGAGTAGAGCTAGCCAGGTGGAGGCAGAGGTTAACTGAGGCCCTGCGGGTCACTACACACATGTGACTCAAATAACAGGTCTCCTTGTCCAGCACTGGAGGCCAGAGTGGGAAGTGAGTCTCAGTGTGGACAGGACGCCTTGCCTCCGGACAGTGCTTGGGAGAGTCCATTCTGTTGCCCGCCAGCCCCTCGAGGGTGCAGGCTTTCCTTGGCTTGAAGTCATGCTCTCCCTCCATGGTCTGCATGGCTCTCCCATGAATGTGCAGCCTCACCCCCTGCCCCCGTGACTGTACCTTGGGCCATCACAGCAAGGCACTAGAGGGAGGGACTGGTATTTATTCCTGGAGGCTGAAAGCACAAGGTCAAGAAGTTGGAGGTTTCTGTCCCTCCGCAGAGGACCTGTTGTTCCTCACGATGGTGCCTCTGGGTATTCTCAGATGACAAAAGGGTTGAGCTGTCCCTTCAGCCCTTCCGAAGCCTGAGAAGTGGGTCCCTCATGGCTTCACCTTCTGAGGCTGGCCCCACGATCCAGAATGAGCCCACGTCGGGTTCTCTATGCTGTCTGCATGGACTGGCTTCAGACATCGACTGTAGGCGGAAGCATAGTTTTGGGGGTCGTCGGGGTCCGGTGGGGAGAGGCGGATAGGGCCCTGGGGTAGGGCGTTCACATAATACATCTGATAATACATCATAATCTGCCGTTTTCCGTGGGTTCTGTCTACACCGTGGGCTTGCCTGGTCTGAGTTTGGAAGTTTCTTTTTTCTCTTGTCTTCCCCTACCACTACCTTCCATGGTGCCCTTCACTGTCATCGATGCTCCGCCCCCTCCACCGAGGCTCCGCCCCCATGCCTCCTGCTGTCCCGTGAGCTCCCCAGCTGGGTCCTGTTCTCGGTGTCCCTGGCTCCCTGCTGGGCCATCTGTCCTATGTGGCTTTGGGGCTCCTCTCTTTCCTGCCCATGTGGCACCCTGTCATTCCATATCCTGTGTCTCTTTCTGCTTGTCACTCCCGGCCTCGCCTCCCGTCTCTCTTCCCTTCTTCCTGCTGCCCGCTCTGCTTTGCCCGTTGGTCTAGAGGAGCCCACAGCAGCAGGATCTGTCTGCCCGCCCAGCCTCTGGGCAGTCAGTCCTTTAGTCTGCAGTCAGCCCTGAGGCCTTGCTCCTCCGCCCAGTCAGTCAGTCAGTCAGTCTGTTTGTCTGTCTGAGCGCAGGGTACAGGCGTCACCTGCTCTGTCAGTTGTCAGGGCAGGCACAGCCTTGGACTTGTGTCAGTAACTGAGCATGGCCCAGCCCTCCACTGTTCTGTCAGACGGCTGTCAGTCAGAGAGCAGGGCATGCGCTCCAACATGCGGTTGGTCGGTAGTGAGTAGGGCGGGCTTCCAACTGTTGTCAGGGCAGCTCCTCAGTGAATGAGCAGGGCCGCCACTTCCACTGTGTTAACCAGTAAGGGAGTCCAGGCCCAGTTGTCAGGGGGCGGGGCTGGTCTTAGAGGGCGGGGCCCGGACAACACTGCTCTGTCTGTCAGGGAGCGTGGCCTGCCTTAGCCAGAGGGCGGGGCCTGGCCTCTACTGTTCTGTCAGTCAGGGGGCAGGGCCTGCCTTAGCCAGAGGGCGGGGCCCGGCCTCCACTGTTCTGTAAATCAGTCAATGATCAAAATCCAGCCTCTACTGTTCAGTCAGTCATGGGTCGGGGCCGTCCTCCACTTTTTTGTCAGTCATTAAAGGGGCGGGGCCTGGCCTCTACTGTTTCCAGTCAGGGGATGGAGCCTTCCTTAGACAGAGGGCAGGGCCCGGCCTCCACTGTTCTGTCAGTCATTCAGGGAGCTCGGCCTTCAGCTATGATGCCTGTCCCTGAGACTGCCTGACCTGGCTCAGCACTGTAACCACGGCCATGTGATGAGCAGCTAAGGCCCAGACCTGCTGGGTGAGGGGTTCCGAGAGCAGATGAACCTCAGCCCTGCCTCTGAGGGACTTTGAAGATTAATACCCTGCAGTGTCCCTAGCGGTTAAGCCCAGCCACCATGTTCAAGGTGGTTTTCCCTTAGCTGCTGTGCCTCTCCGCCGGGTGGCGAGTGGGGCTAAAGTATGCACCACCAAGGAGCCAGTGTGTCCTTGGGGGCCGGAGCCAGCCTCTGCTTCTGCTCCGTCCTGAATGCGTCTCCTCATATCGCTTTCCTCTCTCAGAACCCGAAGGACCTGGGTCTGCCTGAAAGTTGGGCTGGTCTCTGGAGGGTGGCACTGAGTAGGCGCCTTTGATTTGAATCCTGGCTCCCACTGAATAAGCCTTCACTTTGAGCCACTCTCTCTCTCTCTCTCTGAGCCTCTGTTTCCCTTTCTGTAAAATGGGGGTAACTGAGCTCTTGCCAAGGCTGCTAGTGGGAGGAACACACAGGCCTGAGGCCGGCCCTGTGAGCCTGTGCCCGGCTGTGCCTTCCCTCTCTGTAAGGTCTCCGGGAGGAGGTTTGCTGGGACACATATTCTATTCCTCTCCCGTGTAATCACACTTGTAGGTACGGGCTCATTCTTACCCACACACACAGGCACACATGCGCGCGTATACACGCCCACCCATAGTCATTGGCGTCATGCGTTCATAGTTCATATCCACACACATTCCCATGCCCACCCTCACCTGGCACGTGCACCCCCACTATCACTCTTTATATCCCAACCCCACACTGCCCCCCGCACACCCCCAAACCTGCCCTCTGTGCACCCCCAAACCTGCCCCCTGCACACCCCCCAACCCTGCCCCCTTCCCATCCCCCAACCCTGCCCCCTTCATACCCCTAACCCTGGCCCTCCAACCCTGCCCTCAACTCTGCACCTCCAACCCTGCACCCCCCAACCCTGCACCCCCCAACCCTGCCCCCTGCACACACCCCCAGCCCTGCCCCCAGCACAATCCTCCAACCCTGCCCCTTTCATACCCCTAACCCTGGCCCTCCAACCCTGCCCTCAACTCTGCACCTCCAACCCTGCACCCCCCAACCCTGCCCCCTGCACAATCCCCCAACCCTGCCCCCTGCGCACCCCCTAACCCCGCCCCCTGGACACACCCCCAGCCCTGCCCCCTGCATACACCCCCAACCCTGCCCCCTGCCCACCCCTAACCCAGGTCACAGGTTTCCCTGGGCCACATGGGCGCTGTGGAGGAGGAGCACCCTGACCCCGCCCACTACCCAACCCTTGTCCCGCCCCTCCTGGTCCTGCCCCTCCTGGGCCAGCCCCCCGGGATGCTGACACCAGCTTTGGGGACTTGGCTGCAGTTTCACCCCAGAGGTGGCCGTGGCCGCTCACAGGGCCGTCAGGCCACCTGGCTATGAGCCCTGGCTTCTGAAAGATTCATGCCACCCTGAATTTGACTCTGGGGGCGGTGAGAGGAGTGGGGAGGGAGGAGCCACCTCCTCCAGGGACAAGGTGGAAGCGCAGGCACAGGCGCGTACCCACAGCCTGCTCAGAGATGGACTACTACTACTGCCCCAGCCTGCTGAAACTGCTGCAGTACCTGTGGGTGAGTGTGGCCGCAGGGGTCTGCAGCTTGTCTGAGCAGCCGAGCAGCCGCCTGTGCCTTTCTCTGGACTGACAGTGACTGTTGGAGGGGAGGGAGTTTGAGGGAGGTGGGCAGCTTGGGTGGGAGCATAGGCTAGGAGGGACAGTCTGCAGTCCTGAGCTGGGACTGTTGCCAGCCCAGTGGGTTCGTGGTTCCTTCGGAGAGCACGCTTTCCAGGCAGGGGGTGGGGGTGAGGGGGGGGGGCTGGGCTTCTTCCTGATAGCTTTGATAGCTTTGTTTGCCTTCCCCGCCAAACTTGGCAAAAGTGAACCTAGGACCCATCCCGCCCCCACTCCCGCCCCCACTCCTACGTGGTATACAGCAGAGGAAAGAATCCCCCCAGAACGCTGTGGGAACCTTAGTTGGGCTTCCCGCCTGGAAGGGCTCTGTGGGTACCTCATTTTGACTGAGACAGATCTGTGTGTCCTGGGCTTGTCCCCTCTCTAGCTCACTCCTTCCTCCCTGGTGGGACTAAGGGGACTGACCCAGTAACAGTGACACTTTTCAGGGCTCTGCAGTCTGAAGAAATGAACCAGGGACTCACTATAGTGTTGGGTTTTCTAGAACTAGTGCTACTGAGTTAAAAATTCCCAGAAGGGAAAGTTTGGAAAATTGTTACTTTTTTCCTTTCTTTCTGAATATTTGCAGACACTTGAGATACTTGCCACACAGATTTTCCTGAGCTAAAATGTAGCTTTTGGAAACATTGTCTCTCTTAGCATTGCCCGCCAAAGCCCTCGTGGAATGGCTGGGAAATGGGTGTTTTTTCAGTCCCTGATGCCCTCAGATCACCGGGAAACAAACACCTCCCAGTCATTTATTGATTAACTTTCCTTGTTTGTTTTTTATTTTTTACTTTTTATTATTATTACAAATGTAAGCTACAAATGATACACAGAACACTTGGAATGCACCAGAACCTAAGGAGAGAGAGGAACTAACCGTTGGCTCCTGTTTTTCCTTTCCTTTCCTTTCCTTTCCTTTCCTTTCCTTTCCTTTCCTTTCCTTTCCTTTCCTTTCCTTTCCTTTCCTTTCCTTTCTTTTCTTTTCTTTTCCTGACAGTTTCATTCTATAGCCCACTTTGGCCTGGAACTCTTGGGTATCCCCCTGCCTCAGCCACCCAAACAGTAGAGGTTTGTGCCACATGCCGGGCTTATTTATATTTTGAAGTCTGCAGCCCCTAGTGTCCCAGTGCTCAGCTGTGTTTTGGTGCCAGGGCAGGGATGTGGCCAAGAGACGGTGCTCACCCCCCCATGCGCATGGACAAGTAGCTGTGGTCATGTGTTCATACCCGCCGACAGTGGCGGTGGCAATTTTGAGGTCAAGTTTGACACTCTGAACACAGCATAAACAGGATGCTTTGGGGATTTCCTTAGGGGGCTTTGGATGTGGTTGTATGTTGGCGTGCATGATGGAGCGTGGTGCTGTGGCAGACATGGTCTTATGGGATGTGAAGTCTGTCAGAGTCTGCCAAGATAGCCCTGGGGGATCTAAGCAAGGGTTGGGGGAGGGTGTGCTAGGCAGAAGAACTGGGAGCAAGGAGGTTTGAGCATGCACAGCAAGTTTCACCACAGGAATACAGACAGCCTAGCCTGTCTGAGGTCAGTGAACAGCCTCAGTTCCTTGAACCAGAAGGAAAGCTGGGAGGACAGGTAGTTTAGGTCTTCTGTAGGTGTGGCATGGTAGAACTCTAGTCACTTGGGCCCTACTGCTGGCTCCTGGCTATGGAAATCACCTGCAGTATCTCTGTCCCACCAAGTCACTAGACTCTGGCCAGCACAGGTGGCTGAGACCACGGCTTAGGACCAGCCCTCCACCTACAGAGTTAAGCTGGACACGCCTAACCTGTGTCCTCCGTGGGAAGCCTGGAAATGTGGGAGACCCACGGGCTGCAGCTTAGCTTCCTCATCTGCACAGCGGGCCGTACGACCTCTCACACTTCCCTGTCACAATTCCTCCAGGCCCTCACATCTGCAGCCCAGGGCCACTCGGAGACTGCTAGGGCTTCCTTTTCTCAGTGACCCAGTGTCGGGTTCAGAGCAACTGTCTAGCGGGGGGGCCTCAGCAGGGAGCCAAGGAGGGGAGTGTGCCCTCTGCCTCTCCCCAGATGGTACATGGCTGTTGTCATCCTGTGGGTGCTTGGATGGTTGTCTTCCCATCTCTGCACTCTTTCCCCGGGTCACCACCAACCCCGCTCCGTGGGTGCCTCCGTATAATCTGACTTTAGATTGCACCTATTACTGAGATCATGCAGTGTGAGGCTCTTACCTAATTTGGTGTCTTTTGTGTTCATCCATGATGCTGTGAGTGGCGAAAGGTGTGTAGTGTTCCGTTGTGTGTGCATGCAAGCATGTGCGTGGTGCATCCTGGTGACCTGTCTGTCCACTTAGATTGCTTGGCTGTGACCCCGTGTCTCTCACTTTGATGAGCGAGGAGGCGTGTGTGGTCTCCTGTGAAGCATGGGGGTCATTTCCTTTGTGTGCATGCCCAGAGAGAGGATAGCTGCTCAGCATTTAATGCTCAGCATTGCTGTGTGCACAGAGGAGGCGTCCGGGAACACCGAGGTGCAGCCTTCCGGCAGAGAACTGGAACACAGGGGCTGGCGAGCACTGGCTGCTCCCTCGGAAGCCCCACATGGAGGGAGGCTCACCACCATCTGTAACTCCAGTTCCAAAGGATCCTTCACCATCGTTTGGCCTCCATCCACAACGCAATGCGCGTGTGCATGCGCGCGCGCGCGCGCGCGCGCGCGCACACACACACACACACACACACACACAAAACAAGTCAGTAGTTAGAAGAACTGGGAAGGGCCTCAGCTGACTTGTCTGGCACACGTGCAGTCAGCCCTGGGTTCCCTCCCCAGCACTGTACAAGCGGTATGTGGCCTGGTGACACGCACCCCTGAGCTCAGCTGGGGAGGACAGGGGGATTAGGAGTTCAAAGTCATCCTCAGATACATAGCAAGTTAGAGGCCAGCCTGAGCTACATGACATAACTCCCTCTATTCCCTCTGCCCCCTTCCATGCAAGCAGGGAATCTATATGAGCTCACTGCTGTGAAACTCCAGACTAGATTCTGAGCTCTGAGGGGCTGAACTTGCCCTCCTGGGGATGCTTGACAGTCTGTCTGGAGATATTTTTGGTTGCCTTAACTGGGAGTGGAGGGTGGGGACTGGTACTTGTGGTATGTTGTGGATAGAGGCCAATAGTGCTGCTCGATGCTGTGCAAGGCAGGGCAGCCTCCTTCCAATCCCTTAGCACCATCAGGACCAGTCATGACCAACACATCAAGGGAGATGCTGGGGGGAGAACTCATCAATGAAGATAGGGGAGGATTGACTCATGGGTAGCTGAGAGGAGGACTCCTGGGAAGCTGAAGGGAGGACTCATGGGAGGACTGCTCCATTCAAAGGCTATGTTTTCCCATGGCATCTCTAGCAGGATCCCAGTCTGCACTTTACTGTTTACTGTTTTAGGTGGGAATCCACAACAGGGCCTCACAATTGCCCGCTGACCAAGTGAGTCCTGGTTGTGAGCTCACAAGCTCTTATGTGTGCTCACCGACATGGGCAGTCACATCTTTAAAGTGCTTGTGTTAGGCCTGGGGGGGGGGGGTGAGCCTATGTCATCCCTGCCTCTCAGGAGGCTGAGGCAGGAGGAGCAAAAGTTCAAGGCCTGCTGGGGCCACAGAGTGAGTTCAAGCCTCAGTAACTCAGTTTCTGTCTCAAAACTAAAAATGTGGAGAAGAGGGTTGGGGATTTGGCTCAGGAGAAGAGCTCTTGCCCAACATCCATGAGGCCTGGGTTCCATCCTGGTACCACAGACAGACATCTCAGTAAGTAAGCGCAGGGTCTGATGGCCGTGCTCCTTCCTGTCCTCGGCCTTGATTAATTACTCAGTCCGGTCCTTCCAGCTTGAGCAGGATTTTGCTCTCCGGTGTTCCCTGTGCCCTTTAACCTCAGCACTCTCAGATCTTTCTCAAGATTTCTCAGTCTTCCTCAGGTCCCTGGGTAGCCTAGCCAGGATTGGCTACGGCAGATGTCTGCAAAGGGGCCATTTGTAGGGCTGTGGGGCTGTCTGCCTGTGGGTAGCTTCCCGCCTACAGCCTGGTCTTGCACATAGCCCTGGAGATGAGGCCCCCACCCCCACCCCCACCCCCAGCTCCTGGGCCTGCCCTGCATCAGCTGGGAAGTGGGAGGGGATTGAGTTTCTGTCACCCTGTCATTAGTAACCAGAGCTGGTGGCTTCCTCTTCTGGGGCTCTTTGGAGTCACTTAATCTTGCTGATGAGATAAGCCAGGTAGACAGACCCTCCTTGGGTCCGTGTGTCTGCTGCTGGGTGTCTGACTGGAAGCTGTAGCCCCTGCTGTTCTTCTGAGCCCTTACGAAGTCTCCTGGCACGAACTTCATGGGTCTTGTGGGCAACGCAGGCCACCCCACCCTTGCCACTGTGAGCAGAACTCTGCAGCACCTGCATTTTGCAGCTGAGGGGAACTGAAGCCTGTGAGGTTTGGTATCTTATTCAAGGCCCCCACTGGGACCTGTCAGAGTCAGGATGTAAAGCCCTGGTCCCATTTCAACCACTTCTAGGGTCTGAATGGGAACACAGAGGCTGCCAGGGTTAAGGTGGCTTGGCAAGCTCTGGTGAAGCCCATATGGCGTGCATAAGCTTTCAGGATGACGTAGCTGGCACCAGGGACCCCCTGGGTGTTGGTGGGAGGAAGCCCTGGCCTGCACTATGGCTCTAGCCATTCCTGACGGGGAAGTCACACAACTGCTCTGAATTTCTGCTTCCTTGTCTGTGGCTTGGGCTGGCAATTGTAGGACTGGTTAGGGGCTGGGCTTTGGGGAACAGCCGTGTTCAGATGCACTTTGGAAGAGATGGAACACCCCCCCCACCCCACCCCCCACACCTCTCACTATTCCTGACCTATCCAGCTTGCGGTGAGGCCTGGGGATGGTCCTCGGTGGGTCCCTCAGCTTGCTCAGGAAGCTGTAGGCCCACAGAGCTGCATGGTGGGATCCCAGGACAGTAGGAACACAACACATGATAGGGAAACCAAGGCAGCCCATGCTGCAAGGGCCGTGCCTGGTCTGGGGGACGGGGCAGATTACTGTCCGTGGAATGCTGGGACAAGCTGCCCGCTTCCCACTTGGTGGCCAAGTTTGGCCTGTCCACATTCCCCCACTAGCAGAGCTTGTTCTTTAGATGGAAAATGTCTAAATGTAGCTGGCTTGGCTCTCACTACCACCCCTCCCCCCCCCCCCCCCGCAATCCCCTGGCATTCTTGTGAAGTGTTTGCTTAGCCGAGGCCCTCTGCAGCCTGTGGCCTCTTCCCGGTGATGATGTCGGTAATAACAGTCCCGGAGAAGCCTGCAAGACGTCCCCCACTCCCCATGGTCTCCACATATGATTCATCAGTGCTCACAACAGCCCTCAAGTGAATGCTGACATTATTATTAAGTATGTGGAGAAACTGAGGCTCTGGGAGATCCAGTAACTCCTTAATATTCAGGCAGAGGCTGAGCTGGGGTTTGAACCAGGGAGGTATAAAAAAAAGTTAAATTTGGTGACTGTGTTGTTCCACTGTGCTGGAAGGGCCATGTGTGGAGGGTCACCTCCGTCATGGCCACGCTGCTCAGTGGGTGCTCAGGAGATGTGAGCACTGTCCATGTGTTTGAGTTACAGATGGCTAAGGGACTGCCTGCTGCTTGCTGACAACCCTGGAACACGTTGCTGCTTCTGCTGTGGCCCTGGTTGAGGTTCTGGGTCTCACTTCTTACCCTGCTAAGGCCCCGGTTTCGCCTTGCTCACTGAGGTCTGGGGCTGAAATGGAAGAACTGGCTAATGCCAGTCCTATCCCTGCACAGAGGTTTAAGCCACAGGACATGAGTCACTGAGGTTTTCAGATTGGCTAGAGTATGGGTTTTCAAGTCTGGGTCTCAGGCTTTGGGTCCCAGCTGATTCACTTCTTTGTGTGCCACAGGGGCCTCGGCCCATGCTTCATCTCTAGAACCTCAGTGGTGTTATCTGTAGAATGGGGTTAGTAACTCAGCTTCCTCTTGGGCTTCCTGAGGAGCTGGTGAGGTGGTACAAACAAGGCCCTGCGCACAGTGGGTGCTGGGTAAATGATAGCAGTCACAGTGGGTGCTGGGAGAATGTTAGCAGTCACAGTGGGTGCTGGGTAAGTGTTCACAGTCACAGTGGGTGCTGGGAAAATGTTAGTCACAGTGGGTGCTGGGTAAGTGTTCACAGTCACAGTGGGTGCTGGGTAATTGTTCACAGTCACAGTGGGTGCTGGGTAAATGTTAGCAGTCACAGTGGGTGCTGGGTAAGTGTTCACAGTCACAGTGGGTGCTGGGTAAGTGTTAGCAGTCCATGCCAGTATGAGATGCTTAGGATAGTGTCAGTGCCACTCGGGCCTGGAGGCCACCCTGTACTCCATGTGCGGGCTCCCTCCACCAGCAGGATGGTCCACCTCAGCCAGTGGGGAGTTGAGCCAAGTCACAGACTTGAGGAAGTTGTGTCAGAAGGTGGGGTGTGCTGTGGAAAGGAAGGCAGAAGGCAGGATACTCAGCCGGGGATGACTGGGCTCGGCCAGGGGAGCCTCCTGAGAAGGTATGAAGGGAAGAGGGCAGCGAGCAAGACTGGGAGGAAATGAAGCCCTACAAAGGGGCCTGTTTGAAAGGAAAGACTGAGGTTAACCCAGAGCTGGTGATGGGAGGGAGTTGGCAGGTTAGCCAGGAGATGCTTGGTGTGTAGCCACTTTGAGGGCATTGCTAGGACCTTGAGGTCACTGGAGCCTCAGGGGAGAACACTCAGTGCTAAACTATATACAGTTTGGGCTTTGAAAGGAAGTCTGGCTGCCATGTAAGGAGACAGGGGGTTGTGGGGAGACCCCAGGCCAAACTAAGACTGAGTCAGGGAGACCACAGGGACCCCTGGACGTTCAGTATCCTTGAAGTAAAAGCAGTAGGCCCTGCTCTGAGGCTCCCACCCCTTGCGCATCCTTCCCATGGTATCCAATCCTAGGAAGAGGCATCCAGAGCCTTTTAATCAGGACACATCTGCCAGTGGCTGTAGCCCGGATTCAGCCACCTACACTGGTTGCTCCTTCTCTCTCTGTGACAGTCTCATGTCCATGTCGCCCAGATGTGCATGCTGGATTCACACTCATCCAGTGGTCTAGCCTCCAGCTGCACTCCTAGCCCATGTTCCAGACTCGACCTGCTGTGCCCCAAGCATAGTGTGACCCCTCTCCTACCTGTTGTGTATGTCTCCAGCATTTGTCATACAGAGACAGAAAGGTGGAGATAGACTTTGGGTTGCTGGTGGCTCCTGAACCTGGAAGGACATCTCCTGGTCCCCAGAACGACTCCATGTGTTACCATGATATTGGACGCTTTGTGCCATGGGAGCAGTCCTCTCAGGCAAAGCCTCCAGGACTTAGCCCCTGCTGTTTCCCTGGGTTTCAGACGTTCTAGGCCTGGAGATGTTCCAAAGAATGTGTTAGTCTTGTGGCTGTCCAAGCTGGTTACATGGCCAGAGTACTTCTGGGAACAGTTGCTGTGTGACCCTGAGCAGTTGCTTGCCTTTACTGGGCCTGAAGGATTGAATCAGAGTCTCCTTAAAGCCCGTGCACACGTTCCAAGTTCTAGGGCTCCAGCGAAGGGGGGTACTCTGTGGGCACAATGACCTGGGTTCAAGTTCAGGTCTCCCTCCCGCCTTGAGATCCCCAAAGGCTGTGTATTTCAGCCTTTCCTCTCATCTGCGGGGAAGATATGGCACATAGTTGGTGCTCAATAAATGGGAGCTGCTGCTACTGTCTTTACATACACTCCCTAAGCGTGGTTATGAGACCCACATGGCTGGAGCTGCTGCCAGCTGATCCTCTGGAGGAGCAATTCCCAGGTTTGTCAGTAGAGGGCGCCCTGGTCATAAGCTGGCTGGATCTTTTGAAGGATAGGGTTAGCTCTCAGTTGTTCAGGTGTGGGCTTCCTGGGGAGAGTAATGGGCAGAGGGACACAACAGTTCCTGGCGGGGAGTGTGGAGGGTATCTCGTGTCTGTCACTGTGATTGGCGTTCTGAGTCTACACTTTAGATGTCAGATTTGGCCATCTCAGGAGCAGATGGGAAGGGTCACCCTTTGCTTAGAGTGATTGCCATTCCCTGAGGTGGGTGGAGGCTACTAGGGAATGGTAGCTGAGGGAGAAGATGGAGAGGAAGGTTCTCCATCTGGGGGAGCAACTGGAGGGTGGAATAGCTTGTGGCAAGCAATATCCAGAATGGTGACCTGCGCGTTTTTAAATAGCTGGTAGAGAAATTTGAACATCTCAGGTGGGTAACACCGGCTATCTGAGTGGGTTGCTGGGTGCTATGCGTTTACACTGAGATGTGTCATACAGGACTCCATAAATACGTACAGCATGCTGCTATGGAGATTAAAAATGAGATATAGGTGTTGGTGGCAGAGACGGGGGAGGGGGGATCTCTGTGAGTTCTGTGAGTTCAAGGCTAGCTTGGTCTACATAGTGAGTTCCAGGACAGCCGGGACTATACAGAGAAACCCTGTCTTAAAAAATAAATAAATAAATAAATAAATAAATAAATAAGGGTGTGTGAAATGGCTAAAGGTGCTTGCTGCCAAACCTGAATTCCATCCCTGTAACTCACCTGCTGGGAGGAGAGACCAGTCCTGCCAGTTGGCCTCTCTCTTCCACGTGCTCACTAATAGATACATGTAGCAAGGGAATTTTAAACAGAAACAAAAGAAATGTTCTGCAGGTGGGAGAACCTCATGTTTTCTGTGGAGATCCTGGCGGGGACGCAGCTGCCCTGTGTGCTGGAGGTTGCCTTTCTGCAGCCAATGGCTCTGTGAGCACCATGTAACTGCCACTGTAGCCTGACATGCTAATATGCTCTGACAGAGATGTCCCCTCCTGACCTTATGTCTTCTGATGGAGATGTCGCTTCCTAGAAGCAGTCTTCATTCTCTTCTTCCTGGAAGAGATGCTGGAAAGAACCCCCATCAGAATCCCAGGCCTGGAGAAGCCCCGCCCTGCAGTTCTCCCCTCCCGCTCCCCCAAGTGAAGATGAAGGTGTTGGGTGGAGGGTTTTGTCCTTGGCTCCCTCTGTGACACCTCAGAATCTTTTGTGTGTGAGCTTCCCTGATGCCTGAGCTCTCCTTCCCTCAGCTTACCTAGCCCCCCCCCCCAACACCAGTTGCAGAGCCTCTGTGATCCCAGCACTTGTGAAGCAGAGGCAGCCACATCCAACTACATGAGCACTCACCCCCAGCCTCAAAGGTACTTGAATCGGAAGACCCACCCTACTGGCCTCCTTTAGCTTACCCAGTGGTTTTAAGGCTCTTCTAAAATTTAGTCACATTCTGAGTTCTGTGAATGGGTGTGTGTGTGTGTGTGTGTGTGTGTGTGTGTGTGTGTGTCAGAGGCTTCATTTTGTCCTTTGAGCAGTCCTGGAGAGAGAGAGACTGCTCTCATCTGCCCAGAGAGGTTACGCCACCTCTGGAGAGTCACCTAGCCGTCAGCAGTGGAAAGCAATTTGACCTAGGATGCCCAGCCTTGGAGTTTGCGCCAGCCGGCTACCATGATGACTTGATCTTAGCTCTGAAGGTGTGTCTTGGTCTCGTGAGTGCTAAACAAAGCTGACTGAATTCATCAGCTTTTCCTCAAAGCTTCCCTCTGCCCTGTTCTCACCCTGTTGAAGGTGGTATAGATTGGGAGGAGAAGAGGGCCAACCCTCAGTGCTGCCCTGGCTTGCAGGGCCCCAGAGGCTGGGCTTTCTGGCTGTCTTCCCAGAGGGGCCTGCTGGGGCCGCCCTCCCTGCCCTGACGCCTGCCCAGGCTTGCGTGAGCACCCGGGGCCCAGTGAAAGCGGCCTTTGTCCTCTGGGACAGGTGACCTGAGACTTGTAGAGCATAGCAGGTGGCATACCATGTGAAGCCCCAGTCATCCTGTGACCCACACAGCAGACTGGGCAGCCTCAGGGGTCAGGGCCTCTGAAGAGGTCGGGAAGGCAGATGCTGCCAGGGTTCCTGGGTGCACAGCGTGGGAGCTCAGCCCTCTGTCTTCCGCTTTCCTGGATCCTCCGCAGAACACAGGCACGTGTGGGTGCCTGCTAGCTTGTCCTGACAAGCCATTCGAAGATGCAGCCCTGTAACTATCTGTTGCCACACTTGTGGGTTCTGGGGGCAGGACACAGTTGTCCCTGACTAGGGATGGATCGGCTGGGTTCCCCAGGGACTCAGAACTAAGTCCTGTAGAAACGTTGTCACTGTGCATGTAGGGCCAGGGGTGAGAGAGCCGGTATGAGGACCACATTGTAGAGGCAGCCACAGATGGCTCCTGGCATCCCTTCTGCTCTCTGTGGATTCTGGTAGCCACAGACCTACTTCCTCAGCCATCTGGGCAGTGGGTATGAAGCCTGCTATTCCCCTGCCCTGTACTCAGCCTGGGACGGTGTGGGTGCTGAGGGACCTGCCTGCCTGCTGTCTGCTTCCCTGTGCCTCCACATTATTGGAAACATCTTTCCCCGAGCTTGGCTGTCCCTGAGTTCTGGTGGATTCTCTCATCTAAGATATGGTCATGGGTACCAAGAGATCCCTTCATGGTCCCTGTGTCCCCTGCCAGATCAGGGGCGTGTGACCTGCTTCACAGTCACCCAAATCTCACGGAGCGTTTGAATAACTGAGAGGTTCTTGCTGTCCTGACAGAGCACTCAGGCCTGACTGGTGAAGTGGGCACGCATCCCATGTTATCCGGCCCCATGGATATGAACTTCATTCACTAGCTTCTCAGGGCCTGGCGCATAGTAGGTGCTTTGGTGGAGTGAGCCTATCAGAGGGGAAGGAAGGTCACAACGGGCCTTCTCTCCTATGCACATAGTAGGCTGGTTGCGGTTGGTGCATGGAAGGACGCAACTGAGGTGGTGACTGTACCCCAGACCTGTGTCATCACACAGTGGGCATCCAGGAGCCCACCCGTGACTCAAGGTGAATGTTCAAGTACTGGCTGCACCATAGCTCTGTTCACCAAGCTTGGTGAAGTGCTGGGTATACAGAAAGTGCTCAATAACTGCTTATAGACCTGAATGAGGAAATGAGTGACTGACAAGAGTGATTAGGATCCCTTGTTCATTTCCTTTGTTTTTTAGTACAAGCTCCTGCACACAGTATGTGCTTGTTAATAGTGAACCAATGACAAAGTGAGGGTTTTTTTGTTTTTGTTTTTGAGGATAGGGGTCTTGTTGGTTTGTTTACAGTGAATGAGCTGGGCTCAGTGCACAAAGGTGCTCGGTATGTGCACACTGTACTGAGTTGCTGAGCTGAATACATTTCTGAAGCTGGCAGAGACTTGTTTTGTTGTTTCCTCCACTTCTCACACAGGGCCACGCACATGGCAGGTTCGTGGCTCATGCTTACTGGGATATCCAGGGCCCCTCAGGGGTCTCTGTCTCTGCAGAATGGATGGAGAAGAAAAGCTGGGGGGGGGCACTGCTGCTGCTGCCTTTCCTGTTGTTCAGGTCCACACAGGTGGACAGGAAACCGCACAGGCTGCTGGGAGCCGCTGCCCAGGCTGGACTTGAATGGCCGTGGCACCCTGCCAAGTATGCTGCTAAGGAGCAGTACCCCCGGGGACCCCTCTTCCCAGCCTGGCTGGCTGTTCTAAGTTTAGAGCAGACTGTGCCAGCCTGCAGCAGCCATTGAGCCACTGTGTCTCAGTGTCGAGGCCCACTGACCCCGAAGCCTGACCCAGGCTTCCTCAGAGCCTGCTGGGCTCCATGCTTGCATAACAGACTAGCCGCCCTGAAGTCGAGTTCCCCACCATAAAAGGGCATAAAGAGGTTCTTTCTCTGTGGGCTCGGGGGATCCTGTTCCCCAACACTGGCCTCATGTCTGGCTTCACCAGACCCTTCCCTCTGAAGGACCACACCCCAGGGCAGCCATCTTGCTGTTCATAATGATAGGCCTGCTTCTCCCCAGTGCAGTGTGCGGGGCAGGGTGCAAGCTGGGACTCACATGGGGTGAGGAGGCCATTTTTAGAGAGTTAGGTAGTGTTCTTCCTCTACCTAAGGACTGGAGAAGAGAGCTCATGAGTCACGGAGCAGAGCCTCAGTGCCCAGAGACCAGGACACCCAGTGTGGTGTCTGACCAGATGCTGTGGTGCCAGCCGGCTTCGGGTTACTGACTCGGGTGCTTGGTGTCTGGTGTCTTGGTGAGAAGCTCTAACAGGAGGAAGGTGCCATGGTGAGCATCTGCCATTGCACTGAGAGATTGGAGGCAGGAGCAGCATGGGCCACATAGCAAGACCTTGTCTGAGAGAAAAGATGGCTGTTGTGGAGATGGGATGCTGTAAACGTGGGGTGCAGTGGTGAATGTCTAACCCAACACAGGCCCAGGGAAAGGTGCACTCCGAGGCTTGATGGCTGTTCAGTCAGTGAGCTCCAGGTTCAGTGAGAGACCCCGTCCCAGAAGATGAGAGAGAGAGTGTAGAGGAAGACACCTGATTGTTATCTCAGGCCTTCACATGATTGTGTGCACACACACAAAGACACACACACACACACACAAAGACATGCACATACAGACACAGACTCTCAGACACTCAGAATACACACACACACACACACACACACACACTCATACTCACATTCACACATACAGACACAGATAGACATAGACAGACATACAGAAAGACACACACAGAGACACTCACACACTTACACTCATCACACAGACACATACACACACTCACATTCATATATATACACACTCATACACACATGCACACATACACAGATATACAGAGACACACTCAAACACACTCATACACACAACACACACTCCTACATAAACTCACATACGAACATACTCTCACATGCACACAGACACTCATACATACTCACATGCACACACACTCACACATACACAGACATACAGACACACATACACACACTCCTACATATAGACACATGCACACATTCACATTCGCACATATACATAGACATTCATATACACTCTCATGCACACACACTCACACATACACAGATATACATAGACACACACCCACACATACTCACACATACTCATACACACATAACACATACACACACTCACAAACATACTCACACTCACATTCACACATACACAGACAGACAGACACTCACACACACACAGACACACGGGCATGGCCTTCTTGCTTACGATTTGCGGAACTCTTTTCTAAGGGCCTTGTGGGTACCAAGCTCCAAGGTGGGATCCCTGGATGCTTCCTCACTCCCACCAGGAGCGGTGACAGCTACCTGCTTACATACTTGTTCAGTGAGCACCTGCTGGTCTCAGACACCTCTTCTGGGAATCCTGGTTTCATGTCTATCCCTGGGATAAGGTGCTGTAGCCAGATGCAGCTTTGGGGAGAAAGGATTTGTTGTAGCATACAGTCTTATGGTCGGCCATCACCGAGGGCTGTCTAGGCAGGAACATGAGCTGCTGTCACACGGTCACGAGCTGAGAGAGGTGAACTCATCTTTGCTAATTTACGGCACAGGGCACCCACTTCTACAGTTTTCCCATTGGCTAAGGCTGGGGATGAGCTGTGTAGAGAAGACTTAGGGGCATAGAGACTGGGCAAGGTTCTCTCTGACCTCTGGGCCATTTCCTATTAGGACCCTGGGCTCTTGGGGACTACAGGAGTCCTGGACAGCAAAGATCTTTGAGCTCAGTAAGCAGTTTCCTGGCCTCTCCTGTGTTCCCTCTCTGGTGGTCACAGGCTCCAGACAGGTGCTTTCTCTGTGGTGAGGATGCCCTGTGCAGTCCCGTGGCCGATGGAGGTTTGTTTTTCTGTATGCCAGTTGTCAGGAAAGGGCCTGAATATTGCCTTCCAAAGTTTCTACGTGTAAAGTCAGAGGGAGATAAAAATTGTTGCCATGGCTACAGGGGCACAGTGAGCTTTGTTCTCTGTCACACACACACGGCCTCCTCAGGCCTTCAGCCGACATGTCTTCGTGCCAGGATGTGGCATTTAGATAACTTTCCCAATTAGGGGTTTCAGGTGTGTGAAGGTCCTGGGGTAGGAACAAGTAAGGGAGGGCTGAGGCCCAGTGGCCTGTGTGTGTGACCAGCCATGTGGTGCACAAGGGAGGAGACAGTGGGACTTTTGGGGACAAGGCAGAGTGTCTGTGTGTGTTCTGGGTAGGATCATGTGAGGGGCATCAGTGAACACTGCATGGTGGGGTACAGGAGTACAAAGTTCGTGGTGGAGGGGTCAGATGGGGGAGACCTGGAAATGGATGTCCAGTGCTTACATGAGTGGGAAGTGTGTAGCAGTGGCCAAGTTCACATCGAAGCAGGAGGGAGGTTGAGGGGAAGAGGAGGCAGGGAGAATGCTACACTTAGACACAGCCAAGTGGCACCTTGTAGCCTGGAGGGTGGGAAGCTGGCCAGGCCAGAACTTGCTGGGGTGGGGGTGGGATGGGTTGGGGGGAGTGGGACTGGGGTATCACTAATCTCTTCCAGGTGGGTGAGCTTGTCTGATGGGGCTCGGTGGCAGAGGAAGCTGGGTCCTGCTGTGGTGGGAGGTAGTGTAGAAGTCTGAGAGGGAGCAGGGAGGAGCAGGTCGGCCCCAGAGCAGGGCTCATCTGAGGAGTATTCTGTAGATTAATGGAAGGCAAATTTTCTAGCTTCAGAAGTAGATTGGGTCTGGGTCTGTGGTGCTGGTGGTAATGTTCACTGCATGCTGGATGTAAGCCAGGCCCTCCCCGGGCCTCACCAGAACCTGCGGTTCCATGGCTGTCTGTGTTCCCCGTCCCAGATTCACCAGAACAACGTCCTCACCAGCCCTGGTGGCCTTTTTGTCCGAGGCTGAACATGACATGACCTCATGACTCTTAGCCAAGCGACAAGGAGGCTCACTGACTTACCTGGTTGGGGACCCGAATGGGGCTGTGTTGGCCAGATATGGCCTGCGAATCAAGCATGAGTTTTAGGTTGCAAAAAAGCTACATGTGACTTGCAAAGCCAAAAATAGTCACCATCTGGCACTTTCCAGAGATAATCTTAAGTCCCGAATCTGTGGATCAGCCTAGGTTCTTCCTATCCTAGTTCTTTCCAGAACAGAACAGCCCCAAAATAGCTGCCAAGGATCCAGCCATCACAGGAAGGCTTGGTGGCGCTTTGAGGGCCGAGCCAGGAGAGAGGGAGGCTCCTCCCTGGTACCTGTCCCCTGCTCAGGTGTCCCCTGCAATGGTAGGGAAGCCTGAGGGTTATTGTAGTTAACCCTTAGAAGATGTCTGCAGGAGAGCTGTGCTTTAGCAGTCCCGGGGGCCTGAGTGCACAGGGTGGCCAGGCTGCCTCCTGGATGGCAGTGGGGGACTTAGAGCTGGGTATGGGTATGGCATGGTGCTACAAACAGACCCGTCAGTCCCTCTCTCCATCCCTCCTGCTAGGCTCTATCTATGAGGTCAGTCCATAACACTTGGCACTTCCCAGCTGCTAGTGCACCCACCCTTAGAGAGGCAGAGCAGGACAGGTGAGCCACACCCTGGGGTGGCAAAGCCTGGGTGCAGGCATTCTGAGCAGGTAGGTGGTCTAGGGATCTCAGACTCTGGAGCAGGACGCTTGTAGGCCTGTGGGGAGCTGTAGTGGAGTGGGGTGCTGGGGATCCTGGAAGTAGGGAGATTGACAGCTCGCTTTGTCTTGAGGTGTGTGTGTGTGTGTGTGTGTGTGTGTGAGAGAGAGAGAGAGAGAGAGAGAGAGAGAGAGAGAGAGACTGTGAGAGTATGAATGTTTATGAATGTGTGTGAGAAAGTGAATGTGTGTGTGAGAGTGTGGATATGTGTGAGAGTGTGTTTGAGTGTGTGAGAATGAGTGTGTGTGTGTGAGTGAACATGTGTGAGAGTGTGTGTGTGTGAGAGTATGAATGTGTGAGATTGTGTGTGTGTGTGAGAGAGAGAGTGAACATATGAGGGACTGAGAGTGAGTGTGAGAGTGTTTGAGAGTGTATTTGTGAATGTGTGTGAGAGTGTGAGAGAGAGTGTGAGAGTGTGCTTGTGAATGTGGGTGAGAAAGTGTGAATGTGTGTCTGAGTGAGAGTGTGGATATGTGTGAGTGTGAGTGTGTGAGAGTATGTTTGAGTGTATGTGAGTGTATGAGAATGAGAGTGTGTGTGAGTGTGTGTGTGAGAGAGTATGTGAGAGTGGGAGTGTGTGTCTGTGTGTGAGTGGGTGTGTGACTCTGTGTGTGTGTCTCTTTCTTCAGATGGGCTGCCAAGATTATGTGCTAAAATCTGCTAGAACATGACCTAGGGTGACTCCTGGAACAGTGTGAGTGAGTGTGAGTGAGTGAGTGAGTGTGTGTGTGTGTGTGTGTGTGTGTGTGTGTGTGTGTGTTGGGGGAGATGGTGACTCAGGAGTGGAGCTGTGAGAAGCCTGTCCTCCAGCAGCCAGGAGGAGGAACAGCCTTACTACTGCTGCTGCTTTGAGGAGAGGGGCAGAGCTGGGAGAGCCAGGATAAAAAGATGGAGTCAGGTGCAGACACCACAGTGGTCACCATCATCCCCTTGTGAACTGAGCCATGGCAACACGGGAGCACAGGTCTCACACTCAGACTGGCCACCAAATAGACATCCCCCATCCTCCACTCCCTGCCTGTTTCCTCGTCTCTATGGTGCAGTGCACACGTGTTTTCCTAACACACAGGTCAATTTTATTCTCTTTACCAAACATAAGCAAACAGAGAGAGCAAGCCACTTGCCCGAGGTCACACAGTAAAGACCCAGAGAGGGCCAGTGATGGCTCCGTGAGCCACGCAGGCACTTGGCTTTGAACAAGTCTTGAGTCTGGGCCAGGTCTGCACCCACCACCAACCGGAATGGTTCCCTCACTGCTGCCTGGCTCTACTGAGCCTTGTCTGTTTCACCCCTGGGGCGGTACTGCGATTTCTCATAACTTGGGCTGAAAACCAGGGTGGTAGGCAGGGAAGAGGTGTCTCCCTATGTGGGCATAGTGTCCTTTCTCAATCCTTAGTCCTGGGCATCAGCAACGGAAAGGTTCAGCAAAGTGCCTTGCTCTGCTGAACTGTGATCTGTCTTTCTTCAGGAGAGTCCCAGCCTCCGGTGCTGAGTAACCGGCCTATCTTCCAGGAAGTCGCTGCTCCACACCCAGTGCAGCAAGCCAGCCGGTTCCACAGTCACCACCACCCCAGCTGAATCCCCCGAATTCCTCCTAACCCATTGTCGTCTTCACTGTGACCCTAAGATCCTGGGGTGCTCCTTGGGGGGGTATAGCTCAGCTGTGTGTGGCTGACTGACAGCTCAGAAGTCAATACCTCTCAGGGGCCAGGTATTGATTCCTCCAGTTCCTACTGGTGGCTCATTGATCCAAAACCCTGAAATCCAGTCTTTCGTGGCAAGAATGGTGGTATGCAGCTCCCTCTGGGTGCCAGGCAGGTAGACTGTGTTTGAAACCCTCCTGCCTGTGCTAGGCCCTGCCTGCCTGGCTCCACAGTGAGAGACCGCTGACCATAGGCCTGCCTTCCCACAGCAGGGCCATGCCCCTGCATTCCACAGTTCGGGAAACGCTTCCCACGGGAGTGTTTCTAGAAAGTCCTCCTTCCTGGGTGATCCCCTCCCTCTCCCAAGTTAATTAACAGTGCCCCTCCGAAATGACGGCTGGCGATGTTAAATACGCAGACACAAGGAAGTGGCCATGTGCTCGGCGTGGTTATAAATAACCTGGGTGGACTTGGAGGTGGAGGCCAAGATGCTACAGTTTCCCTCTTATCAGAACTCCTTCCCTGTTGCTATGGGAACCGGCCTAAGGATGCTGGGAGTTCTGTGGGTTGGTCCAGGCCTCAGTCGTTCCGTGGTGGGCGTGGGGAATGTCTGGTGAGGGTTCTGGGTGATCCAGATGCAGCCCAACTGTCCCCGGGGGCTCAGCAATTGGTTGGTAAACTAAGTCATGGCCAGTATAGGCTCTGTGGTTTGAGGGAGGCTTCTCAGAGGAGAGGGCTGGTAGACAACACATCCTGATCTTAGACCAGGAGTGAGAAGGGTGGAAGGGTGTCCCAGAAAGAGGGAACAGCGTGGCAGCAGTGTGGAGCAGAAAGGGCCTGGGCAGTTTAGGATGTCCAGGATGGAGACTCATCCAGTCAGTGTCTAGGGTAAGTAGGAAATGAGTCGGTGGGGGATGGGGGGAGTCACAGCCCAATAAAGTCTGCGTCACAATCACGTGCTACAAGGAACCAGAGGCACCTGATAAATTTCCCATGGGGCCCAGGGGATGCATGTGTGGCCTGCCTCTGAGATGATGTCTAGGGTCTCTGGGGGTGGTGGTGTTTGAACAAGACAATAGACTTAGGGCTCAGTGGTTAAGAGCACCACCTACTGCTCTTCAAGAGGTCCTGAGTTCAAATCCCAGCAACCACATGGTGGCTCCCAACCATCTGGAATGGGATGTGATGCCCTCTTCTGGTGTGTCTGAAGACAGCGACAGTGTACTCACACATAAAATAAATAAATCTTAAAAAAAAAAAAAAAAAGACAATAGACTCAGAGCAGTCACCATCTCTCTTCAGACGCCCGCCCCTCCTCCCAGAGGTCAGGCCATGTACTGTGCCAAACCGTCTAGGTTAGCTTAAATTTTTTTTTTAATTTTAAGTAATGAAATTTTTATAGAGAATTCCTGGCACGGTGATTATCTCCCCGTTCTGCGAGAGGGACAACACTATAGGAAATCACAGAGAACTCACTGTCCTAACCTCCCTGCTCAACCCATTTAAAGTGAGTGGGCTTCACCCCGACACTTGCCGGATTAGGCCTCATGTAGCCCAGGCTGGCCCTCACACTCCCTGTGTAGCCAAGGATGACTCTGAAGGCCCCAGGTCTCAGCATACTGACAAGGACCAGAAGGGACCCTCCTGAGAGAATCACAACAGCCCCTTCACACTCTTGCTTGAGTGAGCAGCTATTGGGCATAAGTGAGCTGGTCTCAGAGGAGACTGCAAGCTATGGGTCAGGCCTGGGGCCACAGAGCTCCGTCAGAGGAGAGTAGACTGGGTTTTCCCCGGCTTTGCCCACCTTCTGTTTGTGCACCTGGGGATTCATCTCCAGGCTGTTAGCTGGAATTGGGTGGGGGGTGGGTACACAGTGTGACCTTGTCAGCAGCTCCTGGCATCTGGGGGAGCCCCAGGAATGCAGAGTCCCACAGAGTGGAAGCCATAGCCATGAAAAGGACTTGGGGGCTGCTCTGACCCTTCTTGGGGTCTGGAGTGAGGTGAGTGTGACTTCTGGCTTCTGTGCTGAGGTATCAGGGAAAGACAAGGAAAGTATCTGAGCCAGAGGAGCCTGAGATCAAATCCCAAGTCTTGCTCACCCACTCAGTGAGGAGTATGATTCTGGTGTCCTCCGTACCTCACTGCCCTTCAGGGTTGTGAGGGTGGCCGTGTTGTCAGAGCTCACAGGTGCTCACCCACGCAGTTGTTCCAAGGGTTAAATGAGGCGAGAGGTGTGGGTCGCTCCCAGCCGGGAACACCTTTGAGTGATGGTTTTATTTGACATCATTCTTATCAGCAGAGTAATAGCCCACTTCCTTGGCTTGTTCTCAGGACCCAGGACATTGAGGGAGAGACCTCCTGGGCAGAGGGGGAAACCACCCTGGGTTGTGAGGCCAGAGGGAAGCCAAGGAGGAAAGGGGAAAGGGGAAGGTGGCCTTCGCTCTGGAAAGGGATCTATGTAGTGTGTCAACCTCCCAGAGTCAACACTAAACATGGCCACACTTCTGGCCATTTCCCATTTCAGTACCGGAAGGACTCCTATTCATCCATCCAAACCCCTTCCAGATAACCCATCTCCTCATTGCGTTGGGTTTGCCATCTCTGTTTCTGTCTCCTGGCTCTCAGGTCCCAGGCATCTGTTGGCCTTTCCTTTTTTCACTAGACCAAGGAATCTTGAAGGTGTATGCTTGATCTGGACAGGAATGGTGGCACCTGGGCTTGAGCTGGCCTGTGGGGGTGGGGATGGGGGTTGGGGGAAGGGCTTTCTCCTTCAGCAGTGTAGATTTAGAGAGGCAGGCTGAGCTGCGCAGGGAGTGACCACAGCTCTGTTCTGTGTCAGCTCAGATGTATATGGAATAACTATTCATTGAATGAATGAATGAATGAATGAATGAATGAATGAGTGAATGACAAGTTCTTCCCTTCGGGAGACCCGTGGGCTCTCTGCCTCGCGCCACACTGTGGTCAGCATCCTCGGTTCTTTCCCGGGCCCCACAGGTCCCCAGTTCTGCAGATTCCTTATGTAAGGAAGATACAGTTTGCTTTCAGAATGCCTGCGGCGTCCCCAGAGTTTCCTGGAGAGAATAGCATTTGCAGAAACAGCCCTCTGGGGGGGACGCCTGTGCTGCCCCAGATTTAGGAGTGACGCTTTTTATAGCCCCACTCCCAGAGCACATGGTGACACTGGAAGCCGGAGCAAGCAGCCAGCATCTGGCTCCCGGCTCTCTCCCGCTCTTGTCTCTCTAAAGGAGGCCAAAAGCCAAGATCCACAGTGTTTCCTGCACCATGCTGGTGACTCTATCGCTTACAACTGTGTGACGCTGGACTGGCCATGTCCATCCCTTCTCCCTGCCTTGTGTTATCCATCTGTAAAATGGGATGGAGCTTCTTGCATTGTTGGCAGGAGCAGATGAGGTGTGTGACAGAGACAGTTCAGTGAGGCAGCATGGTGGTACATGATGTAATTTGATGACATAATGGCTTAGCACCGTGATGTCACATGGTATTGCATTACAGTGAATCCTGTTTGTGACATCATACATGGTGTGTATGGGGGACAAGGTGTCCTGATGTTTGTCCACAGCTGGTATTTGGGGGACAACGATGACAGGGGTGGGGGAGCAGAGTGCAGTGGGGCTGGTGTTTGTGTGCAGAGACGGTGGGGACAACTGTGCTGGTGGCTGACATGGAGGCCGGGCCATAGACTTGAGCAAGGACAGAGTGGGGTACACACAAGTGTCTGGTGAGCTCTGTCCCCAGCATGTCCCCAGACTGGTCTCCCTGTGGGCAGGGGACCTGGGTTCTGAGTTCTTTGCTGACTGTTCACTGAGATATATGGTCACCCTTTGTACAGCCCTGAGCCAGACTGTGTTCTGGGGATGGCAAGCTGGACTCATGGGCAAAAGACCAAGTGCACCGTCTAGATGTGGGGATGGACAGGAAGGAGTCAACCAGCCAACACTTGGTGGGGTTCATCTGTGAGAGAAATCAGAGAGGTTTAGTTACTCTCTCAGTGGCTAGTTAAAGCCAATTGCAGATTGTGACTTGGTTTGGTCAGTCCAGTGCACAGTAGGAGGCAGGGCACGGCCCATGAGGCCATCACTTAGTACCAGGAAACAAGAAAACAGCTAGTGGTCAGGATAAATAATATTTTAAATGAGTATATATATTTTTAAGTCAAAGCAAAATCCCATGAAGAATAAGACTCAATACTGGAAAGGCAGAGTCCATGTGAGAGAGTTCTCCTCCATCCTGGATCCAGACTCCCCGCTTTTCCCAGCCCACCCGCCCCTTTTGGCTGAGCACCCGGCTTCTTGTGTCCCACTTGTATATTTTGTGACAGCTGTGTTTTTAGCATCAGTCCCTGTGTGTTCTTCCTTCCGAGGTGAATTCTCACGTGTGTCTCACATGTGGTATCTGTAGTGAACTGTGGTGTCAACAATCAAGCACTTTCTTGTTTGTTTGTTTTAATGTGTGAGTACACTATAGCGGTGTTCAGACACACCAGAAGAGGGCATAGGATCCCATTACAGATGGTTGTGAGCCACGGTGTAGTTGCTGGGATTTGAACTCGGGACCTCTGGAAGAGCAGTGAGTGCTCTTAACACCTGAGCCATCTCTCCAGCCCCAGGCAAGCACTTCAAGACATTTGAAATGATGCCCGGGACAGCTGTCTTTTTCATAAAAACTGTGTGTCTGAGATTTTTTTTTTATATATAAAGATTTATTTGTTATGTATACAGCATTCTACCTGCATGCTCACCAGCAGGCCTGAAGAGGGCACCAGATTCCATTACAGATGGTTGTGAGCCCCCATGTGGTTGCTGGGAACTGAACTCAGGACCTCTGAAAGAACAGATAGTGCTCCTAACCTCTGAGCCATCTCTCCAGCCCCGTCTGAGGTGTTTTCAAAGCTGATGGCACCTGTCCATCCCAACCTGGTCTCCAGCTTCAGTGTGTCTGTCCATTCCAACGGGGCAGTGTTTCATCTGGGGTGTTTGGCTTCTCTTAGAAATATTATGGGTGCTGCGCCCCTCCTGAAGCCATTCAGTGGGAGCTACGATCACTTTAGATATGTCGCATGCCTTTCACGGCCCCCTCCCCTCCGAAGGATGCAATGATCTCCATCTCTGTGTCCAGATAGCCTGTCACACCTGGGTCCCCCTCCCGTTCTCGAAAGGTTCTTGGGGTGGCTTTTCTGGGGCCGGATTGGGAAGGGCCTGTCTATCCTTTCCTGTCTTCTGTCTGTTACCTGGGAAGTCTATGAAGTGGCCGGAGGCTGTGAATTCCTTGTGGAACCCAGAAACCCCGGCTGTGACTGTGGGTGTAGCCCCCTTTGGAGGCTAGGGAAGGAGCCAGGCTCAGGTGGAGAAGGGGATTGGCCCTCCCCTGGCATGTTTCTTCATCTGCAGAGATGCAGGCTGGGGTGACATCTCACCTGCTGGGCACACAGTCTGACCTCAGTCAGGGGCCCTCCTTCCATTGTAAGCCATCCTGTCCTCATCCCCACAGTTCCCTCTGAACCTGGCTCACCTCAGGACCTTTGCACGTATTATGATCAGGAGACTGAGGGCAGCTTGGCTGAGTGAGTTTTTGTCTCCCAGTGACTCTAGTCGGGAAGCTGGCCATGGTTCCTGTCCTCTGGGTCTGACTGGGGGCAGGTACCTGCCTTCATCCAGTAGCCAGCCATGGTGCTGGGTTCTAGCTGGAACTCTAGTCTCTTCTCTGTGGGTTTCTCCTCCAGAGCATCCACCATGGCTGCCCCTCACATGCCCTAGAGTCATCCTCACTGTGGCGCTCGGGGACCAACCCTGATGCATTGTGGGAGGGGTAGTGGGGACCCTGGGGGCCTCTGGGAGGCAGGCCACCACACAAAGCCTCAGCTCTCTAGGCCTCAGTCTCCCTTTTTAGCAAATGGGATCCTTTGAGCATTTGTCAGGCTCAGGTGGCATCAGTCAGCAGCTGTGTTGCATCCCTCTGACCCTCCACAGCACAGGGCCATGAGCCTGGGCCAGAGGAGGCGCTCACTCTCACTGGAGATGCCTGGGCCACTGTGAGTGGGGGCTGGGGGTTTGAATGAGGAGGAGGAAGAGGAGGCTGTAGGTAGCCTGCACACACTGTCTGTCACAGGGTGGGCCTCCAAGATAAACTTACTTTGGCAAGTCTGGTGTCTAGAGAGCAAATATTGACTCAGGACAGAGAGGTGAGGGGGCGGTGCAGCGATCATACCAGGTGGTTGGGCAGATGTGGATTTCAACCTTGGATTTGGCCTGGCATTTTGAAAAGTCAATATTTTTTTGAGGCCTGGCAGTGGGTGAGGTGTGGGGGTCAGACGTGCTCGCAACCATGGGGAGGGGGCCATTTCCAAGAGCACCTTGATCGAGCTCTTGCTGTGTGACCTTGGACATGTGAATCCACCTCTCGGCATTTCTTCACCTACGGAAGGAACAGAGATGGGGAATAGAGCCTGGCTGGAAGGTCCAGAGTCCAGAGTCCCACTGTGCTGATGCCCCTCCTTGTCCAGTGTGCACCCTCTTCTCTCTTATCACCCTAGCCCCCACAAGCTCCAGCCCTTAAGGGTTAAACACAGTGAGCTCATGTGCTACCCGTACATATGAATCATCCTTATGGCTCCTTGTGCCCAGCCTAGGAAAAGGGGCAGATACTGTGCCCCCAAGTTGCCATGGCAACCCTGCTTGTACCAAAATGCAGGCACCTCAGCCCCAGACCCACCCGTGAGGGAAGCTCAGGGCAGGTCACCTGTGTCCTCCATCCTCCAGGAGAGGCAGCAGGGACTGCTGAGCGGATAAGAGGGGGAAGGAGCTTGGTGGGGGAGGCTTAGCTCGAGCTCCGCAAGGAGATGGAAGCCGAAGGGCTTTGCCGCTGCCGGGAGAGGGAGACAGACTGACAGCCAGCCACAGGTCCTCAGACTTCACCTGAAGCCCTGGAGGCTCGAGCGGCAGCGGCCCCTCCACCTCCCCGGGGCAGCCGCGCCTCCCACGCACATGCCCCCACACGAGCGCACTCCGGTGGTTCGCACTCACCCGCGTTCGTGCACGGTGCTGCCTGGGGTGGGTAAGCAGTCTGGCACATGAAGTCCCCGAGGGACAGCGAGCGAGCGAGTTGAGACTTAGGGGGAGAAAAAAAAAAAAACTGGGGCTGACGCCAGCTCCCTGGGCGGCCACCTCCCGAGGCCCCTCCTGCATTCCTGGGCTGTGCGCCCCTCGCCAAGACAGGGGGCTGATGTCATTCCGGGCTGCCGGGCCAGGGGACCCGGGCTGGGTGGCTGCCTCTCCGGAAGTGAGCGCGCTGCCTGCTGGGCGGCAGGTTCAGTCGGCTTCGCGTTTGGAGTCTCCAGCCTGAGGACTGGAGATCTGCCTAGTTCAGGCCAGAAGAGCCTGGAGAGAGAGCGGCCAGCGGCGGTGGGCGGTGGCTCCCAGGTGTGCATGGGAGTTCTCCCTGCATGGACGGAGGAAGTGAGTTGGGGTGCCAGCCCCCTCGCCCAGTTCTCCACAGCCACCTGCCCCTTGACTTCATCAGGGTTGGCCCCAGGGACTAGAACTGGACGACCTGGTTGGTTGACTCGAGGCTCCTGCTGGTGACCCCCTGCTGACCCGTCCTGTCCCTGTTTCGTGACCCGCACGGATGCCTGTCGGGCGATGTTTAGTTTACTTGCGCTGATGTTCTCTGCCGGGCTTCCCATCGGAGCCCAGAACTTCTCCCCAAGGACGGTCACCGACAGAAGGACCAGGACCCCAGCAGTGTCGGCCTCCTAACTGCTTCCGCCTGCCCCCTCCTCCAGGCTGGCCCCATGGATTACCTGGGCGACAAGCTTTCGGTGGCCCAGACACACATGACTCAGTGGGTTGGCACGGTGAGGCGGTCCTTCCAGGAGGCTCTGCACTTGGTGACGGCCACGGTGGGCACCGAGCGGAGCGGGGAGTCCGCCGCTCGCACCCCGTTCAAGCGCACCTCCTCCTTCAGACACCTGGCCTCTCGGAGCCGAGAGTCCTTCCGCCGCTTCTCCGCACGCAGCCAACAGAGGTTCTCATCCCTCCGGAAGAGACAGCCGGACTCCGAGGCCCCTGATCTTGTAAGCTTGGGGATAGATGTGTATGGTTTAAAATAGCAGGGCAACCCTGGGAAGGTCCCTTCCCTTGGACTCCTGAGAGGGGGCCAACTCCTAGAAGCCTCAGGGGAGGACTTTTCCTATCAGTGACGATGGCCTTGGGATACTGAGGGGGATGTAGGTTGGGTTGGCTGCTCTGCAGGTGCAGCACCCACTGCTTGAAGCTGGTGGGGAACGGACTCCTGGCTCCTTGTCTGTGAGCAGGGCTGTGCGGGGATTGGGGGGGGCACTGCTGCCCCCACGGCATGCCGGCATCTCTATTTTTAGGGAAGCTTACTTGACACCTGCTCCATCTCCTCTTGCCCTCCCATGGTGACCAAGCGGTCTCATCGCCTGTGTGCTGATTTAAGGCAGTTGCCTGGTTGCCACTGTTCAAAAGTGAGACACTGAGTGACTTCTGAGGGGAGGAGCCGTAGGGGACTGGGTGGCAGGTGATGGCAGGTCCTACCAGCCTGGGAGCCTGGGAGCTCGGGCTTGTGTGAGGAGCCCGGCCATTGTGGAGTGCCCAGGCCCAGCTATTGGGTTCTATGCTGTGAGACCAGGGTAATCATAGCCAGTGAGTGTAATCTGGACGAGTGATATGAGGCGGGTCTGGAGACAGAACGGTGGCCTCGTGGGCATGCGCAGCAAGGTGCGGGAAGTCTGGCTGTGAGAGAGAAGCAGGAAGAACACTTCCCTGCCCAACTCTTGGCAGATGGTTTCTGGGACCTCTAATGACTTCGGGCACACTAACGTCACCAACCAGAATGGAGCTTAGCTGCAGTGCCCGGTGTCTTCAGATAGCTGGCCTCTGCCCCGGGCTGAGTTGTCCCAGTTCTCAGGGGCGTTCGAGGCCAGACATGGGTTCAGTCATCCCTTTTTGTCCCCAGAGCCAGTGTGGTTATGAGACACTGTTGAGCAGGGGAATGCAGCTGTCCGCAGAGACCAGGGGACTCAGCAGGGCACATACAGCCACCGAGCCACTAGGCAGGGGCTCACCCAGGCCAGAAGCCATGCTGTGAGGCTGATCAGGGGTGACTCCTTGTGCGGGAGTCTGCACTCCTTTGGGTCTTGAGTGCTTGCCCATTCTCCGCAAAGGAAGAGCTTGTTCTGTGTCAGCTTGTCTGTCTCCTCCTGCCCTGTTCCCCAGAATCCTCTCCAGGAACACTAGCTCTGTTCCCTGCCCTCTGCCCAGGCCCTTCTTGGGCTGTGTGACTTTGGATGCTGCCCTAAGTCTCTGTGCCTCTGTGCATGTGGAGTGTGCTCCCAGTGACGGGCCAGCCACCCAGGTGGCAAGTGGGTGAACATAAATACACCCAGAAGTAGTGCGGGTTTCCAGGTCTTCCGACTCCCGCTTGGCCTCTGCTCTGTGGTGGGCAGAGCTGGCATTGGCTCAACCCATTCTTAAGTCTCAGTTTCCTCTGTCCAGTGAGGGCACGATGCGCTTGTTCTGAGATGCTGTCAGCAACCTGCTGGCACATAGTAGGTAAACACTTGTAAGTCTGTCAGGTGCCAAGATGTCCTACTGTGTGTGGTGGGGGACTCGTGTCTTGCTGCAGATCCTCCTGGGTGAGATTGGATGCCAGCCTGCCTCTTCCCAGGAGTGTTACTTTGAGTGGACCAGCGGCCTCTGTCCTTTCTGTGCCTTCACTTTCTCTTCTGTGGAATGGGATGATTGGCAGACAAGGAGCACCCCCAAGTGGTGGGTGTAATACCTGGGTTCTGTATGGCCCCTGTGCGTGGCAGCCAAGCCCTCTCTCCCAAACTGTGCCTTCAGAGGTTCCCAACAAAGTGGGGAATCTGCACACACCCCCTTTCACTCTGAACTTAAATGTTTGTCTTCTGGGTGGGAGCTTCCTAAGGCAGGCAGGGGCATGGGGCTGCAGGCAATCTTCCCCCTCATCCAGAAAGGGGCCCCGGGCTGTGTCTAGGGGAGGATTTGTGGCAGGCTGGCTGGAAAGATCTCAAGCCAGCCTTGAAGTCATTGGCTGACGGCAGCCTCTAGCTGTCCCAGATAAGAAAGAAGGAAAAAAAACAAAAAACAAACAAACAAACAAACAAAAAACAGTGCTTAGTCCAGGCCCCAGGAGGCAGGAAGGGTCATGGTGCAGAGAAGGCCGGGCGTGTTAGAGGCCTAGAGACCTGGGTGGGAGGGACAGAATGGGGACTTGGGGGCACAGAAGTACACAGAGGTGTCTGGCTCAGGAGGCCTGGGCGTGAGGAAGAGCGAGAAGTGTGTGCATGTGTGTCTACATATGTGTGTGTCTCTGTGTGTGTGTCACTGTGTGCAAATGTGACTGTGTGTCTATCTGTGTCTGTGTGTGTGTCTGTGTATATGTGTTGTGTTCTTGTGTGTGTGTTTGTATGAGTGTATGTATGTGCCTGCGAGTTGTGTCTATGTGTATGTGTCTCTGTGTGTATGTATGTGTGTCTTGAGTGTGTGTTTGTATCTCATTGTGTGCATGTGTGTATGTGTATGTGAGTGTCTGTGTGTGTCTGAGTGTGTGTCTGTGTATGTCTATGTGAGCATTTTGAGTGTGTGTGAATGTATGTGTATGTCTGTGTGTGTGTTCATGTGTTTGAGTGTATGTGAAAGTGTGTCTGTGTGTGTATGTGTCTGTATGTGAGAGTATATGCATGTGTATCTGTCTATGTGTATGTGTCTGTGTGTACGTGAGAGGGAAAGTGTGTGTGTGTGTGTGTGTGTGTGTGTGTGTGTGTGTAGGAAGGCTGGCTAAGTGGACTTAACCAAGTCCTATCAACCCTTCCTGCCTTACCGGTCCCAACTGTGAACTGGGCTCCCTGTGACTTGGCTGGTAAGTGATTCAAGCCCACCTCCTGTTTTAAGAATCCCTGCTGTAAGCACCATCATTTTCTAGCTATGAGGATGTGTTCTGGACCCCTCATGGGTACCAAAACCTGAGATGCTCATATCCATATGGAGGCTGGCACAGCACTTGTGCCTCGTGTACACACTCTGTCAACTCTAGGTGGATGCAGGCTCCAATAGGACTGACACACATGTATCCTGGGGCCACTGTCCTGCTAGCCCAGAAGGCCCTTCCTTCCCTGTTCACTGCAGTCCGTCCAGCGGATCTAGGGCAAGGTCATCCCCCTGCCTCACCTGGCTCAGGAAGCTGTGACTTCTCGCCCTGTGTTCTGGCTCTGCTTCCCTTCCACCCCCGGTCCTCGCCTCTGCCCTGGGGTAAACTGAGGCCCAAGGAGAATGAGTGACTGGGTCTTAGGACACAGGAAGTCTGGCGTCCTGTCCTGTGCGAGTCAGGCACAGGGGAGAGAGCATATCCTGTTCCCGGCCATCCCTGTCACCGAGTGCTCTCTGTAGCTCAGGGCTACCAGAACCAGGCATAGGAAGCAAGCAGGCCACAAGTGACTGGGCTCTCAGTGCTCGGGGGCAGCAGGAGCAGTTGAGGAAGTCACACGGTGATGCTAAGCCCACCAAAGAAGGCCTGAGTAGAGAGCACTGAAAGGCTTGGCGGAGGCTGGTGTACAAGAAGAACCCAAGGCCAAGGTGGCTGGCTCAGTGAGTAGGACAGGATAGTCAGGGTGACAGGGCCTGGCTATGCAGGGCTGAGAACACCAGTAAGAGCATTGAGTTTGGGACCAGGAAGTGCTGTCATCATTGTGGGCCTGTGCGGAATGCTGGGTGAGGACAGAATTATTTATTTATTGAGCACCTACTGTGTTCCCAACATGGTTGTCACATCTTTTGTGTACCAGATACAGATTCATTGCATCTCCTAAGCACCTACTATGTGCCTACTCCTACTGTGTACCAGGTACAGATGCATCACATACCCTAAGCACCTACTGTGTGCCTTCTGTATACCAGGTACAGATGCATCACATACCCTAAGCACCTACTGTGTGCCTTCTGTATACCAGGTACAGATGCATCACATAACCTAAGCACCTACTGTGTGCCTTCTGTATACCAGGTACAGATGCATTGCATCTCCCAAGCACCTACTGTGTGCCTGGCACTGTTTCTGCATTTCTCCTGGATTCCTGGATGCTGGCCCTGAGAAGAGGTCTCAGTTCAGCCACGCCGCCCCTCCTCCCTCTCCCAAAGTACCCCCCACCCCCTGCCAGGTATCCAGGCTTCTAGCTGCACCCCAGGCCTGGCATGATGTCACTTGTCCATGCGGGCGGGCAGGACAGACAGTTTTCTTCTGGCAAGGCCCCTCCCAAGCTCAGGTCTCTTTTCACCGTCCTGGCGGCAGAATGATGTCACTTCATAGAGAACAATGGTCCCTTTATGGTCTCCAGAGGGGCCCAAGGCTGGGTCGCAGAGCAGGTGCCTCTGGAGTTACAGGCAGGGTAGGGACAAAGGACTTGGCTGCTCCCCAGGGAGCCATTGGGCTCCTGCTGATCCCCCTGCCCCCAAAGCGGGGTGTGTTCGTTTTCCATGTGGAAAATACAGGAACATGGGAAAACAAAACAAAACACGGCTGACACGGCTCACACGCTCTCCCAGGGTTGAAATCCACTTGGCATCTGAGCTGCTTCCTTCCCCTCTCTCTTCCTCCCCCAAACAAACCTCCAGCCTCCTTCTCCTCTCCTCAGAGAAATGGACGGGCGGTAGAAGCAGCTCTATGGAGCACTGTCAGGCCCCTGGTGCCATGGTGCCCTGCTGTGTTCGTGAGTTCCAGTCCTCTGCTCTCTGTCTGGACACTTGGCATCTATGGGACGAAGCCTCTGCAGCCGCTCTGGCCTTTGTCCGAGGCCCCTGGGCTCTCGCTTCCTCTCCCCTGCAGCAGCTCCACAGATGAGATGTTTTGTACAAAGGCCTGTTGCTTCCTCCATGGGAAACTAGTCATGTCAGACAGGAAGCCCGGAATGTTCATGTCTCCGCCACTGGGAGCCTTGTGTTGGGGCAGCGTGAGGAAGCCGTGGGACTGGCTGGCTTGCACTAGGTTACCTCAGTGCTGTGCGGGCCTCGGTCTGAAACACTGCTTGTTCCTGTGATGGAAACACTGAGGTGTCCTCAGACGCAAGCCCTCAAGCCACAGCTGCTTGATGCTGCTGGCTGGGGAAATGTTCAGGTCTGTGGTGTTTTCACTGTACACACATAGACATAAATAATCACAAGATGATAGATTTTCAGCCATGGCATCTCGCTCTTTTAATCCTGCTACTAAGGAGGTGGATCTAGGAGTTCAGAGTTAACCTCGGCTACATGGGGAGCTCAGGGCTAACCTGGGCTCCGTAACACTCAACTTCAAAAAGCCAAAAACAAAGGCTAGGATTTCAGCAGTTGGGGAAATGCTGGCCTACTGTGTACAAAGCCACGGGTTTATTCCCCAGCACTGAACAGTGATGGTGCTACAGTGTAGATCTGTCATTAGGGCTCTTGCTGGGCAAAGCCTCAGCAACATTGTTGCGCCCCTTTCTGGAACAACAAGAGCAAGCCATCACCTTCTCTAGTAACATAACTCAATTGTAAGTTTCTAATCTGATTTTTAGCAGTGGTGCAGGTAGGGCTTGAGCCTGGACTCGTGTGACTAAGCCCTTGGTGCCCAGCTGGTGGCACAGTTTTGGGAGATTGTGGAACCTTTAAGGCCAGCAGAGCTGTGTCCCTTGGGGCAGGCACTTGAAGGTGACATGGCCTGAGCTGTCTGTTCCCTGGGTGTGAGGTGTGAGCCACTTTGGCCCTCCGACCCTCCCGCAATGACAGTCTGAAAGTGAGTTGTGACAGGTCCTCTCAGAGGTCCCCCTCAGGTAGCACATTGTTCAGTCCCTGGCTCCTAGGATGCCCCTAGCCACCTCTGGGGTGGGGACTTAGGGGCTGGGAGTTGAATCCTGGTTCAATCTCCCTCTGAGGAGGTGGGTACATTTTATGGTTTCTCTATGCCTCCGTCTCCCTACTCTGAAGCTGTGGTAGAGATGACTTACATGCAGTTGTGCATGAGGGATGCATGGTGCAGTGTCCTGCACATAGTTGGACTTCCAGAACCTTTCTGTCATGGCTGGCGCTGCCATGTTGTCACAAAGCAGCCAGACACTGGCAGGTGCCTGTGCCCACACTTACAGCCTCAACCCGTGTTGAGGCTGAGGTGAGCTCTTCTGCAGATGCCAGGGCTCCCTCTCCCTCTCCTCCTCTGTCTTGGAGCAGTTAGTTTGTACAAATGGCTGCCATACTCAGAGGATCTCCGAGCAGCCTTGTAGAGAGGCCCACAGGGCAGGGATTGGAAGCCTCATGTCACCAATCACCGGGGAACTGGCTCTCCAAGGCTGGTTCATCTGAAAGCAAGTCCCCAGACTGCAGGGGAGACTTGGAGTTGGCCAACATCTGGACTCCAGCCTCGTGAGAGACCCTGAGGTAGCCATTCATCAAATGCCGTCCTTGATCGGTAGCTCTGGAAACCAGCATGGGCGCAAACCGTTGTCAAAGCTATTAGTTACTCAACACTAGGTGACAGATACATACTTCTCACTGAGACCCTCGGGAATAGTAGAGTGACCTACTCATGGTCCCTTTTAGTGAATGCCTTTTTTATCTCTTGGGGTTCTTGCCTATGAAGGAGGCTGTGGTCGCAGCCAGCCATCTCTTTAGGGTTAGTGGTAACCTGCTGTGTGGGCGCTAGTGCACCGCTTGTATCCAGTTGTATCCAAAGTGCTCAGCTTCCTATTTAGATCCTGCCTCGCTGTGAAGGCATTGTGAACTCCACACACAGTGGCTTCTCCCCAGGCAAGGACTCCTGTCCCACTGCCCTGCCCCAGGAAAGGAAGACCCTACAGCAGATGTTTACAAAGAACTGAAGGTGGTGAAGGCTTGCTGGGGTGTGGCTCAGTGGTGTGAGTGCTTGCCTAGATGAGCTCCAAGACCTGAGTTTGATCCCCATTACTGTACAGACTGAGTGAATATGGTATCACACACCCATGATCCCAGCACTTAATGTGGGAGAGAGGAAGCTGAAGGGTCAGGAGTTCAGGATCATTCTTGGCTATAATGAATTGGGGCTAACCTTGGCTAACTGAGGGAATCCTCTGGGTCCCCCACAATATAGAAAGGAAAAAAAAAGACAGCTTCTTCTTCTTCTTCTTCTTCTTCTTCTTCTTCTTCTTCTTCTTCTTCTTCTTCTTCTTCTTCTTTCCTCTTCTTCTTCTTTCCTCTTCTTCTTTCCTCTTCCTCCTCTTCTTTCTTCTCTTCCTCCTCTTCTTTCTTCTCTTCCTCCTCTTCCTCTTCTTCCATTTACTTTATAAACACTGATCTGGTGTTTCCTGCTAACCTTACTTGGTTGAGAGAAAATGGGGAACAAATTGAGCTAATTAAATTGGATGCAGGGCCTGGTTTTCCCTTCCCTCAGTGTTCTGAGTTCAAATCCTGGCTTGGCCGCTAACTACTGGACTTGAGACAGTCAGTCACTGTCCTTGGGAGGTGCTTAGCACAGCTTGGTGGATGGTGGTGCTGCCCAGTGTCCCCACCAGCATTCTCCAGGAGTTCTCTTGCTTCATGTGGGGCCACAGTGAGAGGCAGCGGGACTTAGGACACAGGATACAGAGTGTGACATCTCAGCGCTGAGTGTTTCAGCTAGCCCAGTGTCTTTCCAAGGTTACCTTGCAGGCAGCCTCTGAGGCTGGGCTACCATGAACCCTGTCTAAGAGGTGGAGCCAAAGACCAAGGTCATCTAACCCGGTAAGGGGACATCTTGACTCATGGTGTCTGAGCCAACCATGACCTAAGCAGGTGACCGTATACCTTGCAGTGGCCCTTTGAGATGGCATCTTAGCTCTCAAAGCTGTGACAATACTGGACAAAAAGGACTTAAGGAAGTGTCCTTTTGGCTTACAGTCTGAGCTGGTCACACTCCCTCACAGTCAGGGAGTCGTTTTTCTCCCCTGTGCCTCTCCTGGAACGATGGGGTGTACCACCCGCAGTTGAGGTGGGTCTTCCCACATCTGCTAACCCAGCCCCAAAGCCCCCCTCACAGACATACCCTGAAACGTGTCACCAGGGTAACTGGGTTCTTTCACTCTGTTGACCATCACAGGTGGGTGAGAATCTTGCTGGCCTTGTTTAATTTGGGGCGAGTCCACAGCCGTGTAGCTCACAGTCTGTCAGCGCAGGCTCATCCCTTCTCCCCGTGGCCTGGGTGGATCAAGGGTCCTTTCCCCACAGGCTGCAGGCTGCCCAGGTTTGACACTGGGGCTGGATGATTCTAATCTTGGAAGATGCCCTGCATGCTGTACACTGCGTGCTGACCATGATTTTGGATACTGGTGGCAGATCTCCCTAAGGCTCTCTCTAGCCCAGGCTGGCCTTGACCTCACAATAAACCTTCTGCCCCAGCTTCCCGAGTCTTGGGATCTAAGGTGTACAGCACCGTGCCCAGTTCTCACTCCCAGTTTTGAGAGCCACAGATGTTCTCAGACATCACCAAACTGAAGATAAAAATGACCTCGTCTGAGGACCATCACAGTGGGCCTGCAGAGTCCCAAGTAGGAACTGGCAGGTGAGAGGGTTCCACTCCATGCTGGGTCCTGGCTGGCTGCGTGGCTTCGGTTTACTGACCCTGGGCAGAGCCATACCCTTTGCCGTGGAACATCCTGAGTTTTAGCTAAAGAACTCGATTCCTGCAGAGCCATGCTGTCCAACCTAGCGCATATCAGGATAATGACATGTTGGTTCCAGAGCCCAGAGAGAGAAGGGGACTTGGCCTAGGTCACACAGCAAGGAGTGGGTGGGGCTTTTATCACTACTCACTTTATAAGTCACCGTCACGTCACTCACACACGAGGTTGACAAACCCATCCGTTCTCTCTCTTTCTCTCTCTCTCTCTCTCTCTCTCTCACACACACACACAGCAAATGCCTTTCACAGTCTGTGAGCCTCCCCCCCCCCTTTGGGTTGTGGGGCTTCACATGCAAGTACTTGTTTAATGCCAGAGTGAGTAACTCCCTGGCAGCTCCTGCCTCGTCTCTCAGCAGCTCTTCTGCAGGGCCTCCAGGGCACACCTGCAATTCCACATCTGCTCAGTGGGTAGCCGAGAGAGCCTGTTCTTTCTGTCAAGGTATTTGCCTTTTGCTCTGAAGAGAGAATTGGGTGGGTACAGGCACCGTGTGAGGCAGCTGCTCTCTCCACCCTCAGCATATATATATATATATGGGGGGGGGCAGGAAGAGCCAAGAAGGTCCTGGAACCTCTGGTGGTGGGTTTGAAGAGCCGCCCACATTGTGTTGCATAAATGGCTTTATTACCCATCAATGTTCCAAGCCCCAGGAGCCAGAATAAACACTGCCCAGGGCAGGAGCTTGGCCAGGAGTTCTTCCTGGATGGACTTGGGGGGATCTCCATGGTCGAGGCTAGCTAGCCACTGCATGCAGGGACCCTCCCTGGAGCTCCTGCTTGGGCAGCCCTGTAGTCAGCTCTGTGAGGGGCTGCTAAGGAAAGGGTATTCGCTGCCTCGGGGAAGCCCTGAGAAGAGTTGCTCAGTGGAGCCATCTTGACTCCACCTCTCTCCCAGCCTGAGTGCTGGCTCCGGGGTTCATTTTCCCACCTGTAACTGGACACTCTGGGGTGACTGTTAGAGACTCCTCAGTGAGCCAGCTCAGAGTCTGAGCTTTGCTTATCTGTGAGCGGGAGCCAGATTACTGAGCGAGCCTCAGTTTTTCCGTCTGTAAAGGGAACCTTGGTTCCGCATGGTGGAGAGTTTGAGCTACCAGCATAGACCTGGATGGAGTGTGTGAGTTCTTAGAACCAGGGGTTATCCCACAGGGCTACACCTACCCTGCCCCACTTCACCCCCCACTCCCGGGGCTGGTATTCTTCCCTTCTTCTAAGCATTTACAGGGCACCCCCCCCCCACACACACAACAACAACAACAACACTCAGGCTCTGCTTGCATTTCAAGGCTCACCTTACTTAAAAGAGTACTGTCTGACCAGAAGAATGAGCCTCCTCTCAGGGTCTGGAGAAAGATGAAAAGGGACCCAGACAGCATTGTCAACAGGGCCAGTGTCCCCACCCACCACCTGTTCACTCTGGTTCCCCTACCCCCCACCCCCATTCCTCCCTAGCAGTCTTAACCCGGCTGTCAGTGTGTTTGCAGGTTTGCAGGGCTCATTCAGCCATGGCTAAGGAGGAAGGGCAGTGGGGTCGTTAAACCTGAGACCTGGCTTCGGTTTAGGCAGAGTGGAGGCAGATGTGTCCCAGACCATCCTGGAGGTCTTTTCTGTGCTCAGTAGATACGAGCTATCTGGGGACAGATAGGACTGGACAGGGCCTCTTAGAGCCCCACAGAATGAGTCTCCTCATTTGGTGTAATGTGTAGTCCAGGGATTTTTCCCATACCTCAGCCAGCAGTGAAACCTGGAGCCCTTCTGGGCCTCACCAAATGGGTGATGAGTTGTCTCACTGTCGAGGTAGAGGCTGGAAAGGCAGTGACAGCCTGGCTTGGATTGGAGTCTTGATCTACCACTCCCTGTGTCTGAGACCATGGGCGTTGTGGAGCTCTCTCAGCTCTCCAGTGTTTGTGGGGTACTTACTGTGTGCCGTGTGGTTTGAGGAGCTCCATCAGGGAAGGGGGCTGGTCACAGCCCTCACAGATGATGCCGCCATCCCCGGCACAAACAGCTCCTCGAGAACAGATTGGAGCTGGATGAACAAATGGGGGACACAATGGCCTTACGCCTGCTCTGACTGCAGATGCTCCCACACCCACTCCCAGTTCTGCCTAGTGATGCTTTTGCTTATTTCTTCGAGATGATGTGCAACTCGTTATGTAGACCCGGCTAGTTTCAAACTTGTGGCTAGCTATCCTCCTGCCTCTGCTGCCGAAGTGTGCTGGGAAGACAGGTGCTCATCACCATGCCTGGCTTTCTACTGTTCTCCTTAGAGCACAGAGCAATACTTTCCCTAAGTATTAGCCACTCCTGTTTCATCACATGGAAAACATTGGTGAATGAATGAATGGATGAGTGAGTGAATGAGTGAATGAATGAATGAAATCTCAGACCATCAGGTGAAGGACCGGGGCTCTGAGGCATGCTTTCTTCCCTGGGAGTGTTGGTTGGAGAGGTAGAATGTGGTTGAGAAGATGCTGAGGTCAGCTTGATTGGATTAAGAACAGTGGGGGGGCTTTAGTGATGTGAATACCCCAGGGGCCATGTGGGAGGTGAGATCTACCCTGAGTGTGGGGGGGTGGCACCGTGGGGGGGAAGGGCGAGGAGCACTGAGCCCTAGACTGGGAAAAGGGGAGGAGAATGAGAGCTGCAGGATGAGCAGACAACTGCCCCTCCCTCACTCCTAGGCCTCCACCATTGAGCTGCCTTACCCTCCCCCATCAGACTGTATCCCATGAACTGTGAGCCAAGATGGCCCTGTACTTGCCTGAAGTTTTACTCCTCCAGTATCTGGGCACGGCAGAGGGTTAATAGATACACTCAGCATGTCGCAGCCAAGCTGGCGACTGTCCCCACCCCCATACCACCACCACCACTCTGCCACTGCCCCCACCCTATACCACCACCACCACTCAGGTTTTCCCTGGGTTCTTCTTTCTGAACTGATGAGTGTTGCCAAAGGAAGGTTTCAGATTTCTTGGGAAATGATTTACATCCAGGCCTCTGCTCCCTTCTGTGGCTCACGCATGCGTGGACTCTGTGGACCAGGGCGTGATGTGCCGTGGAGTTCTTAAACTGGAACATGACCGAACCCTTCTGATCTTTGAGAGAACCAAAAGACAGTGGGTTGGGTACCCTTAGTGGCCAGTGCCTTTGGGTTGGTGACTTTATAGTTTATTTTTACAGCACTGTCTGGGCCGATAGCCTCCTGTGCACTGGGCCAGTACCCTAAGCTGAGCCTCACTGTCAGGCACTCTGATTTTTTTTTTTTAAAGCTGAATTTTTGAGAGGCTATGATCTGTCACCAGGCCTGGAAGTGTCACAAGGAACCAGAAAGTCTCTTTTCCTTATTGACAGTCGGTAAAAGCCAGAAAGTGTCCCAGGCTCGCTCTGGAACCAGCTCCTAGCTAGGCAGCCCCAGTGGGACTCGGATAATTTTATTAGAGTTTAAGAGAAAAACATAGCGCAGGTTAAATGAAAATCCCGGCAGCCACCAGGAGGTGGAGAGTCACACCCTTAAGTTACACCTGGAAGAGAAATGGCAGAGCTAGAGAGATGGTTCAGCAGTCAAGAGCCTTCACTGTTCTTGTGGGAGACTTGGGTTCAGGTCTCAGCACCCACACAGCGGCTCACAACCATCTGTAATTCCAGATCCAGGGAACCGAGCTTGCTTCTACCCCCGGACAGGCACTTTGCATATGCACGCAGACAGAACACCCATACACGTAAAATATATCTTTTTTAAAAGAAGAGGGGCAGGAAGGAAGGAAAAAGAACTCTCAGGAGTTAGATGTGCCAGTTGGCTGGGGAGAGAGCCTGTCTGTTTCTTCTTGGGGACAGTATGCCTTCCTTCATGGGCTGGCCATAAATAATTTTTTTTCTCTCTTGTGTAGTTCTGGTTATCCTGGAACTCACCTTGTAGACCAAGCTGGGCTCAAACTCTTACTTTCTAGTCAGTGGGAATGGATGTGTGTCCGGTCACCATGTCCGACTTCAGAACTCTGACGGTGGCTTGGGTGAGCCATTCTCACTGATTCTGTCCACTGATCTTTAAATGAACGAACTGTTCTTTGCTGTGCTCGCCTGGTTACATCAGGACGGCTCCACACAGGCAAACCGCTGAGGAAGAAGGAAGGTCCTGTCAGGGAGCCACGAGGCCATCGGTGAGGAGTGTGAACAATCACTGCTGCCCAGGTGACTGGGCTTTGCCTGCAGGAACAGGTTTTGAGGTTTACGGTGCCTACCATGTAGGATGTGAAGGTCATTGGGTTAAAGGGTTGGAAGATGGGGTGGGGGCAAGAGGGCAGGCTCCATGCCCCAGCCCTGTGCCTTGCCACCAAGCCCAGACTAGGATCTCCCTTAAAGAACTTTTCCTAAGAGGAAGTAGGAAACAGAAACCCCACAACAGGCGGCCATCCATCCCTTCATCAGACAGGAGACTGGACAGAGTGAGGGTCTCTGGGAGTGTACTGGAGACCCAAGACCGGGGACAGGCTCAGATGTGTCTTCTTCTCTGCCCACTGGATGCCCTATAGAATCTACCAGAAACCTCTCCTAACACAAAGTAACAGGATACAAAAGCAAAACAACCAGTAGGCTGCACATCTACCAACTGTGTAGTCTCCGAGAAAGAAATCTGGAAAAAAAAATACCCTGTTTGAAATAACTCCACAAATACATTACATAGGAATATACATCTAATCAAACAGTGAAAACTTCCCCACCCTGAAAGGGAAATGAGAGTAGATAATAAATGACGGAGAGACCTGGCATGCTCCTGCACCAGCAGAACTCATGTGGTAAACATGGCCGCCCTGCCAAGATTCATCGACAGATTTAATGCAAGGCCTAACTGGATTCCGGTGTCGTGTTTCACAGATTTAGAAAGAACAATACAGAACCGGGGACAGCCGTAGCAATTGTGCATTGATAGCCTCAAATTATACTACAGAGCTGTGGTGACTTGATATGGCCATAAAAAGACCAGGGGACAAAGCAGAGGACCCAGAAATGAACTGATAACGCTGTGTCCACTTGATTTGACAAAAGAGGCAAAGGTACATATTAGGAAAAGAAAAGGTCCACTCACTAAATGGCACTGATAAAACTGGCTATCCACCTGCAGGAGGACGACATTAGGGCTGTGCCTTTTACCTTGAGCAAAAATCTATTCAAAATGAGCCAAAGACATTAACTGAAAACCTGAAATGCAGAGGCTTCAAGAAGAAAACTCAGGAACGCTCTTTAAGACATTGGGGCTGGGGAGAACTTTCTGAACAGAGCATCAACAGAACGGGGACCAGCCCCAAGTGTCAACAGATGGGACCTTGTGAAAGGTTTCTCTGCTCGGCAAAGGGAACTGCCAGCGGACAGACAGCCCACAGGGATGGGAGAGAAGTTTACCAGGCACGCTTCAGGCGAGGGGCAGATATCCAGAATGTATACAGGATTACAGAAAGTCAGTGCCAAGGAAATTAAAACTGCCCATCAACAAATGAGCTATGGGATTGAGGAGACAATTTTCAGAAGAGGGGCAAGAAGAGGACCTACGGACAGGCAGACAGATTGATGGCCAATAACCGCTTTCAAGTGCTCAATATCCCTAGTCAAGGAAATGCAAGTGAAAACTTCTTTGAGATACCACCTCACCCGGTCAGGCATCAAACGCCAGGTCTGGGTTTAAGCTCACAGGGTGTGGGGCACACACATTGCCTGAGGTGGTGCCCACTGCTTCCAGCTTGGTATCAGGGTTTTTTTTTTTCTCTCCGGGCCAGGGCAGCTGACTCCCGACTGCTCATTCCCAAGGGACAGAGGATGAAGTCACCATCCCTGCCCCTGACTGGCTGGCCAGCCCTGTGGCCAGGCAGGTGAAGAACCCTACACACCAGCCAGAGGTGATGTCACCTCAGGAAGACAGATGGGGGGGGAGGAGCTCCCTTGGATAGTTGAAGGGTTGGGGGTGGGGTGCAGCCTTGCTTGTCCTCTGGAAGGGGCTGTGAATGGGGAGGAGGAGAGAGACTGGATCTTCTTGCTGCCTAAGGATCTACCTGGTACCCTCTCTTCACGCCTCAGACTGTGAAGGCAGGTCAGAGTTCAAGCTGCAGCTCTGTGACCTTCCCCAGGGTGCTTTGCTCCCCTGTGCTGCCACCTCTTCCTCATTGAAGAGCCTCTTAGGGAAGTCCTAAAGATGATGATACAATGTGTCTGGAAAGCTATTTATTGCCTGAGGAACTCCCGCCAGACCGTTACTATGGCGATAGAGTGGTTGTGGTAGGGAGGCGACTTTCCTTGCCTCATCCCACCACCTCTCTACAAGATAAGGCCTCTAGAGACCAGACACGGAAGATAGGTGTGAAGGGACCTTCTAAAAGGCTTTGAGGGTCAGAGGTGGACTTTTTCTAGTGTTCCCTCAGGATGTCAGGGTTAAGAAGGGACCTTAGGCACCCTTTCCCTGTGGCTCCATTGAACCTTCACGGTTTCCTGCCTTCATTTGTCTCATATGGAACCTCTGTCTTTCCTGGAGTCTCTGGTCTGTCGAGCACTGTCCCATCAAAGGAGAATAATCCTTTAATAACCACTTGGTTAAGCCTAAATTGTCACGCAAGAAGTCTCAGATCTTCTAAGTGTGCAGCTATGCACCAGCTACCTCCAGGGGTGGCCTGTGGCGCTCTGTGCTCCCGAGAGGAGCTGAGGAAGCTGCTGTGGACATGTCTACCGACCTGACTGGGGTTGTCCCACGGCAGTGGGTACACAGCTGTGAGGTCCCTTTTCAGGGTTGCGGATGCTGTGTGCATCGACTGTAGGACTCTGTATTGACTCTAGTGTTGGTGGCACTTACCTGTGTTCCCAGCACCCGGGAGGTTAATGCAGGGGAATCATGAATATGAGGCCAGCCTGGGTCCTCTAACAAGCAAGACATGCCTCAAAAACAGACGGAAATGAAACAAATCCAGAGTGTGCAGCCTGTCCTGCATAACACTGTAGGAAACGCCTGTGGCTACCTTTCCCATTCAGAGCTACCTAACTGGATTCCACTGGAAGCCTGTTCTGCAAGCTGTAGGAAGTAAACATGCCTCCCTGCGTGTCACTGGGCAGAGGGAATGTGCAGCCGAATGTATCCCACATTCAGGAGCATGCCTGAAAGGACCCCAAGGTCCTAGAAGACTTCTGTCTCCCTGTGTCCAGAGAGGCAAACTGAGACCCATAAAACGATGTGACCAGCAGCCAGAGTCACATGACCCCTCCGTAAGGAGCCCCCAAGCCCGAATCTGGGATTGAACTGTGAGACCCATGCCCCAGCCTGGCCCCAGGTAGACTCCTCGTCCTAAGCGAGTGGAGGTCTCCTGAACCAAGCAACCCCATAAAAGTTTAATTAGCGAGGCTGCCATAGGTCCTGGCGGCCAGATGTGTTTACCACACTTGGCAACTGAAGGATGGTGTCCGGGGAGGGAGGAGGGTGGGATCTGTCTCCTCTGTATTGAGAAAGAGGAGGGAGAGAGTTGATGCCTGCCCATGTTCCTCTAGCCACGTGATTTTGCATATGCCCTGCCCGTGCTCTTATAGCCACGTGACTGCATGCAGCCTGCTCCTTGACTGTGTTTCAAGGCTGGGGATTTTATCCTTAGCATTACCAGTTTACCAGTTTTGTCGAAGCAGAATCGTGCCCCAGGGACCCTGCAGTCAGCAGCTCACTGTGCTGCGCTATGCAGACCAAGGTGCTTGCAGATCTGTTCTGTCCCCAGCACAGAGGCCCTAGGAGTGAAGTACACTGGGGGTAGAGAGGGGAGGCAGCCAGGTAGCATGGTGGGTGAGTTACACATCTCAGCTCACACTTCTTCCCTCCTCCTCTTTTCCCCCTCCCTCCCTCTTCCTTCCCTCCCTCCCTCCTCCCCCTCCTCCTCTTCTCCCCCTCCTCCTCTTCTCCCCCTTCTCACTCTCTTTCCCCCTCCTCCCCCTCCTCCTTTCCCCTTCCTTCCCTTTCCCCCTTCCCCTCCTTCCTTTCCCTCCTTCCTTCCCTCCCTTCCCCATCCCTTCTCTCTCCCCTTCCCTTCCCTCTCTCCTTCCCTCTCCCCTCCTTCTCTTCCTTCCTTCCTTCCCTCCTTCCTAGGATAAGATCTTAGCTCTCTCAGCAACCACTTCTAATCCCCACCAGCCTGTTCACCTTCCAGGTAGCACACCAGCCCTAGGGAGCATCCCTTGCCAGACTCTGGGTTAACACACAGGCATTAGTTTATGACAGTCCCTGAGTCTCTCCCTAGTCCAGTGTCAGCCAGTGATGGGGATGTATTGCTGTGCGATTCTGACACCTTGTAGGCTCAGTGAGATGAGGATGCAGCTGTAGCCGTAGGTGGGTCTTGGCAGCTGTCTGCATGGTTCCTTCTGGTGGGGACTGGGCTGACTGAAGTGGATCTGATGGATGCAGACTCTAGGTCCCTCCGGTGCCTTCCCCTGCAGGGATGGCTGTGGGCGACTCTAGTAGTGGCAACTGCCTGTTTTTCCTGCTGTCTTCACACTCTTCCGACTTCCTTCCCACTCTTCAGGCTAAAGAATCAAGCCAGACGTGTGACTAATTAGCACCTCTTAATTGGGGAAATAAGACCTCTTAGAAGTTAGGGAAGAGGCAGCGGCTGTCTGAGGGCTGTCAGTGCTTGAAGAGGGCAGAGCATTTCCTCCTGGGGGCAGCCACCGCCTCACTTTGCCCACACAGTTTCCCAGAGAGAGTCAGAGACAGCAGCCATAGCACAGCAGGGATGATGCCGGCCAGTACTGCACAGTGAGTGCTCTGATGGTCTTTAAGTCCACCTATTTTCACCATACTGGACAAGCTTGGGAGCAGAGAGCTTCAGAGGGGCCAAGTGATCTGCCTAAGGTCACACAGCAGGCAGGGTGCAAACTGATGGTAGTGGGACTCATAGGCTGTGGTTCTGCAGCCATCCTGGACTAAGTCTGCACAAGCCACAGATCCCTTCACAAATACTCACGTAGTCTCCAAGGTAAAAAAAATATAACCATACCGGGTCTCGAGGTCACAGAAGCAGGGAGGACAGACGTACAGGGACATCTGAAGCACAGAGCTGACCACTGGGGTGTCTGTGAACTTAGTGTGAGCCAGGCCCACTTGGTCAGTTTTCCTATTTTCCTCTCGAGTCTGTTGAATGACAGTTATTAACTGTGATGTCTGTCTCGAGTGAGTTCTGTTCAGAGCAAGATAAGTCTTGCCCACTTCTTCCTGAGAGACTTAGTCCTCCCGCGGGATCTTCCCAGATTCTTACAGTGAAGAATTTATACGGGAGAGGCTGAGTGGTTGAGTGGCTTCTGTCTAAGGCTGCTGAGCTAAAAAAACGCCAAAGCTGGGTCCGAGTCTGAAACCTGTTTCCTTCCAAAGTTCCTGGCCTTACGTATGCCAGGTGGACCAGCGTCTCTCAGTGTGCATTTGTTACACCCCGGCTGGTGGTTCACCCATGTTCCTTAGGCATTGCTTTTGCATCTGTCAGGCTAGGGTCAGTCTGTGCTACAGTAACAAGCATCACCAAGCCTGAGTGGCTCAAAACTGCAACAGGCGTCCTGAGTACTCTGCACTGACGGTGGCTGTGTCCTGGCTGAGAGACCAGCTTGCCTGGGGAACAACTAATGGCTGACACAAATATTCAGGAACTGGGGCAGTTTCTGCCTGGAAATAGGTGACGCCATGCCTACCTGCGTTTCATTGGCTAGGGCAAGTCACATGACCTCACCTAGGGCATTGGTCCCAGTGTGATTTTTATGACCTGCTTGCCAGGAGCAGTCAAGAGTGGGCCCCAGCCTTGCTTCCCCATGGCGGAAGAGCAAGCTCTGCTCTGCTCTCCCTGGTTCATCAGGGACCGGGTCAGGTTGCACAGCACAGACTCTAAGCTATGCATCTCCATTTATTTATATTTCTCTTGTCATTTCGTTCCCAGAGGTGGGCTGGTCACTCTGTGACAGAGAAACCCAGACATCATCGTGGGTGCTCTCAGGCTTGGGTTGGCCCTATCCCCCATCACCCCTGTCCCCTGTCACCCTTCCCTGTGTTCCATCCCCATGCCCACCCCTGCCTGTATTCACCCTGCATCTACCCTATGCCAGTTCCTACATCCAACCCCTTGAGCTCCCTTGGCCTGCGTCTACCCAGCATTCTTTGCTGTTTATCACAAGCCTCTGAGATAGAATCCATGCATTTCTGCTTCCTGGTGGCTTCAGTGAGCTTAGTGGTGGGGAATGTGGTCTTTGGGGTTTGGGATCCCACACTCTGCTGGCTGTCCCTTAGGAAGGAGAAAACTGGCTTATAGGCCGTAGGGGATATGTTTGGATTCACCACAGTCAGGGTTGGTGTGGATTGGTGTGTGAGAGAGAGTTGGGGGGACTGCATGGTCTTGGTAGGACCTGGTAATGGCTTGGGGTTTAATCTGTGGGGAATGGCAGCCGTGGAAAGCTCTTGAGCAGAGAGAACTGAGGGGGTTCACGCCTGCATTCCATGCCTCTTGCACGCAGTGCACGCAGTTCTTAAGGAGTTACTATCTCTCGGTGAGGACATGGCTGTTAAAAGGAGGGGAGTTAGAATGGTGCCGCTCTCTTTCAAGCCTTTCCTTGAATTTCTTTGGGATCCAGGGATAATTGGCCCCTGCATCTTGAGGATTTCTGAAATAGTTGTTCAGATGTAAAATCAGGGTTCTGGACGGGACAGGAGCCAGGCCTGGTGTTGCCTTCCTGTGATTCCAGTGCTTGTGGGTCAGAGGAAGAGGGAGCCAGCCTGGGCTACATGGATAGTTCTATTTAGCCTGGGCTACATAAGATATTGTCTTTAAAAACAAACAAACAAAAAATCTGGTGCTGTGTGCCTAGCTCGAGATTTCACAGGCTGGGTGTGACTCAATGGGGTGCACACATCCCAGTATGTCCTAGGCCATGGGTTCTGTCCTTGGTATTGTAAGAAACAAACAAACAAAAACCCTTAAAACTAAAATTGACTCTTTAGGTTTTAGGGGTGATTCCTTTTCTAGCTGCCCCAGCCTTCCCAGAGCCATCTGGAGATGGTTGTTATTTAAAGAAATGACACGTGGGTTTTCATTTTCCTGCGGGTGCAGCCCAGGGTTCTCATTTAGATGCAGGTTCTGGGGCAGCCCTGCTGCTCCTGGGCCTGGGCTTGAACCAGACCCCGGCTCCTCACTGCACAGCTCTACGGCCCTGTGCGAGCTTGTGAGACCCATGTTCTATTCTTCAGTCTCAAGAGTCTTCAGTCCTAAGACTAATTGGGTGGGGTGGGCTGGGTGCACGGGAGGCAGCTTCTGGAGACCAAGCAAGCATGGGGACAGACCCTTCTCATCTGTGCCACTCTGGCACATCACCCGCTCAAAATCCCTGGGGAGAGGGCACAGGCACAGAAGCAGCTCCTGCTGCCTAGCAACAGGAAGTCCTCGGTGGGGGGGGCTCAGATTTATGAGAGTATGTTACCCCCGCGTGCAGCCGCTAGTCAGGTACCCAGGAGGGAGCTGGCAGTACGCACCACTGATTCTCGGCACCTTCCCCTCGCCCTGGATGGCTGCCTGTCTGCTGGTCTGGCTTTGAAGTGGGTCTTTTTGCGTCCATGGGGGTCTGAGGTGAACATAATGCCAACCTCTAAGGGACAGTTCATATGACGTCTAGGACACCCTCCAAACACAAGGAAGGGGGAGGGGGCTGCCATGGGTTTCCTTTCTGAATGTTTTTTAAATTTATTCCTTGACAGTTTTATACTCATTGTCTTTTTTTTTTCCCCTTGGTTTTTCGAGACAGGATTTCTCTGTGTAGCTCTGGCTGTCCTGGAACTCACTTTGTAGACCAGGCTGGCCTCGAACTCAGAAATCTGCCTGCCTCTGCCTCCCAAGTGCTGGGATTAAAGGCGTGCGCCATGACGCCTGGCTCATACTCATTGATCATACCCCAAACCGTCCACTGTCCTATCACCCTTCAAATATTTCACTCCTCTCCCATGAAACCTCCAACTTGTCTTCCTCCTGGGTTCATATTGTCTATCTTCCTCCCCCTCCCGCCTCTCCCTCTCTCCCCTTCTCTCCCTCTCCCACCTTCCCTCTCTTACTCTCCCTCTCTCACTCAGTTAGCTGACTGTCCTCGCTGGCTTGGTTTTGTGCAGGCACCCACAGCTGCCATGAGTTCCGTCTGTAAACTGAGTTTCGGGAGAGTTCCTCCCAGGACTTCTGCTTGCACATTCTTTCAGCCAGCTCTTCCTCTGATTCCTGGGGACCTACACAGATGTCCCCCACACAGCTGAGCACTCAGGGTCCTCTGCACATTGCAGAGTTGGGAGTCTCTGTGCTGTCTACTGCTGAGGTGACAGGAGACGCTCTGTCTGCCCAAGCAGCTATAGTCAGTGGATAAAGCATGATATTTGAAGGACAGTAGAGGGGTTGGGCCCAGTTATTTACTGGTCTCTCAAAACAATCATTTGTAAACAAGGAAAGCCCCCCGCCCCCGCATTTGGCCATAGCCCGCCTACAGTCACAGATACCAGCTGTAAGGCATTGGCTTAGTGATTACTGGGGGAGGGCCCAGCCCATGGTGGGCGGGGCCATCCCTGGGCTGGAGCTCCTGAGTTCTATGCCTCAGGTGGCTCACTGCTCTCACACATCCTACTCAGCACTGTGGGTGTGATGGTGTGGGATATGACTTGGTCCGAGGCTGGCTGTGTGGTGTGCTTCTGAGCGTCCTCTCTCACTGTGCTGGGTCCTAGTTATATACTTTCACACTCACCTGGTCCAGGAGACCCAGGGTAAGGTGCCGGGACAACAGTGGTTATGCCATGAATCCCCTGCCTCTGGCATTTCTACTGGACCAGTGAACCAAGCGACAGATGGACACACAGACGTGTAGAGGGTTAGATGGGAGGCCTGTGGGTCGTCAGCTCTGCTGATCGTGGGAGGACATGGGGTCTGGTGTGGAAGGGACCACAAGACCTCCAATGCCGTCATGGGAGGGCTTTAGGGAATTGCTGTGTCCATTTTGAAGGGAATCAGGACACTGTGAGAAGCTGTCCCCGTACCCCCTGCACAGCCTGCTCTGGCCTCTATAAAATGACCTCAGGTGGGGCCCTGCGAAGTGCTAGGCTCAGCTTACCTCACCTGCTAAGTGTTTCCTGGCTCAGACACCATCGCCTGCCTCATCTGCACTGCGTGCGCTCCAGGGCACCCACAGCGCCCCCTCCTCGTCTTCACAGCCGGACATTTTGGGGTAGAGTTTACTGCAGTTCTGCTGCTTGCTGCTGTGTGGCCTTGGGCAGGTGCATTAATCTATCTGGATCTTGGTTTCCTAGCTATACTTTGTAACAATATTTATGTTACAGAGTGTCTTAGGGTTTCTATTCCTCCACGAAACTTAATAATGACCAAGAAGCAAGTTGGGGAGGAAAGGGTTTATTCAGCTTACACTTCCATGTTGCTGTTCATCACCAAAGGAAGTCAGGGCAGGAACGTGGAGGCAGGAGCTGGTGCAGAGGCTGTGGAGGGGTGCTGCTTACTGGCTTGCTTCCCCTGGCCTGCTCAGCCTGCTTTCTTACAGAACCCAGGACTACTAGCCCAGGGCTGGCCCCGCCCACCATGGGCTGGCCCCACCCATGGTGAGTGGGGGTGGGTGGGGGGTGGGGGCTTCTCACATCAATCACTAATTAAGAAAATGCCTTACAGCTGTGTCTTATGGAAGTGGTTTCTCAATTGAGGTTCCCTTTTCCCTGGTGGCTATAGTTTGTGTCAAGCTGATAAAGACAACTGTGTTGTGGCCATCGTCCCCACCCAAGGGGGTTAGGAACCTCTCTCCTCTGGGTCTTCCATTGATTAGCCAGGCCTGCCAGAGCCTTGTGTGGGTGTGACCTATGACCTGACAGTATCATGTCATGTAAACACCCACGCCCGGAATTGGGGTGTGTCCCCACCACGGGAAGCCAGACCCCCCCACAGTCAGGAGAGACCCCCTTATCACCTCTGCTGTGGATGTGCACCTCTTCCTGTGCATGTGTGGCCGGGCTGAGTCCTTCCCTTTAGGGATCCTGGGTCCCTGGAGCCACCAGACAGCCACGGCCCCCCCCTTCCCCCCCCCAGGCTGGGCCCCATGTGGGCTCCCTAATTATCAATGGAAACAGTGCACCGATGTGATGCTCCGTCACAGTCTATAAATAGGGAGCTGGAGGAAGACTTGAAAATGCCACGGGCTCTTCTGGGCGGAGGAGTTAAAAACAACTTCAGAGATCCAGCTCTATGCTGGAGGCCCAGGGTGGGGACAGGCACGGGCCTAGATTGGACCACATCCATCCCTGTGGACGGACCCAGGCGTAGGGCCCTGGGGACATTAGTAATAGGGAGAAATGAAACCTGGTGACCAGAGCCCGTGCTTCCCCACGAGAGGGACAGAAGCCTCCACTGCCCACTGGGAACTTCAGGAGCCCCATCACCGGCATAGGCCACATTCACACCCCGAAAACAAGGCCCTGGTTAGCTTCAGGGCCCTCAGAACCCAGGCTGGAGAGCAGTGCTGTCTCCTACAGTGGAGGCTTGTGTCCTGTTCCTGAATGGGGCACCGAGTGACACCTTTGGGAGCTCACCCAGGTTGTCATGCCCCACTGACTGGAATGCCTGTTGTGGGCAGTGTGTGGAATATAGTAGTACATACACAATCATTTTAGTAGTGGCTACTGTCTGGAGAGGTGAAGCCAAGTGCTCAAAGCCGCATGACCAGCGGGCAGCAGGGCCTGGAGCTAGGGTCTCTCAGCTGCTCACATCATCATCTCCTCCCATCAGTGTTTGTATGTGTGTGTTTATGTGTGTATATGTGTGTGTTCATGTATGTATGTCCACATGTGTGTGGGTGCATGTGTGAGTGCATGTACACTCACCGTGTATTGTGTGTACATGTATGTATATACACGTGTGTTTGTGTACATGTGGGTGTGTGCTTGTATGTATGTGTACACGCCATATGTGTGAGTGCATGTGTGTAAGTGTTCGTGTGTACATGTGTGTAAGTGTGCATGTATGAGTATGCACGTGTGCATACATGTGTCTATGTGCGTATGTATGTGTGCATGTGTACATGTATGTATGTGTGTATGTGTGCATGTGTGTTTGTGTGTGTGTGCACATGTGTGGTATGTGTATGTGTGGGTGTGTCGGAGTGTTTGCCTTGGAAGCGAGTAGTTTTTTAGCTTGGGAAGGAGCTGTGGTTTGGAGTGGCTAGGGTGGAGCACCCCTGCTCCCAGGTCTAAGTGCACAGGCTGGGGGAGGCATCAAGGAACAGGTGTGGCTTCTCACCTGAATAGCTACTCCCAGGAGCAGCCAGAGCCAGGTCTCACAGAGCCAAGGAGCCAACTGGCACGGGATGATTGTCAGCCTGGAACCTCTAGCTGCTTGTTGAGTGGGAGTGTGGTGTCTTGAAGAGCGGTTTGCTGGGAGGTGGGAGGGTCCTGTCACCTGGGGTGCTGCCTTCCTCATAATTGCACAAGCTTGCTGTGGGGTGGGGTGGAAGGGAGTGGGAGGGTCATTTTCTCGGAGCTGCTGCTTTTCAGTTCCTATAAACCCCTCCCACTCCCCAGCAGCTCTGCCTCCTGTGATTCCTACCAGGAACCCCTTGCAAACCCAGTTCCTCTGGCTACTGGTCTGCCTATCACAGTCATTTCTGAGTATTTCCTGTGTGCCCAGCATACTGCTCCACACTCCCGTGACTCACTAGCCCCCACACTGTAGCCTTAATGCTGGACATTGAAGTTCAGAGAGGTGAAGTGACTGGCTCCAGGTCACACAGCTTCTAAGATCCATGGAACTAGGACCAGGGTCTGGGTCTCCTAGATGCCAAGGAACCTGTGGGAGCCTTGTGGTCAGTGCTCACCTTCCTGGTTCTCGGAGGCCTTGTTCTTTGCCTCCTGACTCTGAAGCTCCTCTGGAGTCAGAGAGGCACTGGGGGAGGGCCGGTGGGGACTGCTCCCCACTGTGCTCCACTCCTTCTTGTCCCTGGCTCCCCAGCTTCTCTCTCTCCCCTGTCTTTTATTTACTGATTTCCTATCTGTGTATATGCTGTGGTGCAGATGTGAAAGCACAGGTTTTCTCCTGCCCTATGAATACCGCAAGTCAGACACAGATCATCCTACTTGGTGGCAAATACTCTTACCTGCTGTTCCATTTTGCTTGCGTGTCACCTGTTTTCAGTGGCCTCCTGGTTTCATTCCCACACAGCTGTATGTGAATCAGGCACATTTATAAAATAGCCATGGGGTAGAATTTTCCATCACTAACAGTGATTGTGCAGGACTGCCCCTGGGCACATTTGTGGTATGACTGTAAACATGTTTGCCATGTGTGTGCATTTGTGTGCTTGCATGTATACTGGTCTGTGAGTTGGATGCTTGAGTCTTTGGGAGTTCTTGTGTGTGCATATACAGGTATACACACTTTGTAGTCTGTAGTTGTGTGTGTGTGTCTGCATTTGAATATATATTTGTGTGTGTGCGCGTGTGAATGCGTGTGCGTGTGTGTGTGTGTGTGTGCTTGGGGTGCACACATTTGTGTCTGTACCCGTGTGTGGGCAGGTATGTTTGAACAGACTAGTTTTGAGAATTAGTACTGAGTATGGTACCACCTGGTGACATTATAATGTGATCATCCCCATAAGTCACTGCTGAGTCCGTGGCTGTCATGCCCAGGAGTGACTTTGCACTCACTGAGGAGTAGGAACTGGTCCTGAGGAGGCCATGGTAACACTCCCAACTTGCTGCTTTCTGGGGGGCTCACACTTCTGAGCTGGCTACAGCTCTGTCGCCTGACTTGTCCCTTGCCTGAAATAAATCAGGAGAGAGTTGACATGTGATGTTTGAAAAAGGAAGTCAAGTTTGGCTCCCTTGGGCTGTTTTAAGAATCTTTGGGGGTGGGGGTGGGGGGTATGAGAAGGCACTGGGGGAGGGAGGGGAGGTACTATGGGGGAGGGGAAGGGGGTATTGGAAGAGGGGAAGGGGACACTCTAGGGGAGGGGAAGAGTCTGGGGAGGGGGTACTGGGGGAGGCAGAGGAGACACTGGAAAGAAGGGGAGGGGACAATGTAGGGGAGAGGAGACACGGTGGGGGGGGGGATGAGGCACTGGGGAAGGGGGAGGGGACACTGGGGGAGAGGAAGGGGTAATGGGGGAGGGTGAAGAGACACTGGAAAGGGGGAAGAGACACTATGGGAGGGGAAAATGTAGGGGAGGGAGAGGAGACACTGGGGGTGGATGAGGCACTGGGGTGGGGTGACTGGGCTGGGAGGGGTGAAGAGGCTCTGGGGTATGGTGAGGAAGCTCTGTGCAAGCAGATTCCACTAAGGAGATAGTGGAGACAGCACAGTCTCAGGCTTTTGTATAATTGTTCCTCCCTGAGCCTGGCTTCCTACCTCCAGCCAGGACCACAGAATGCATTCAGAGGCAGAATAGGAGGGCATGGCTCCATCTCCCTCCCATGACCACCAGCTGCTTGTGTTCTTGTAGTTTTTCCCAGGGCCTAGTACCTTTGTCTGCTTTCAGATATTGTCTTTTCTCTTTCTGAAGCTGCCTCTGTCCCTCCCCTGCTGTCCTCAGTTTAATAAAAATGAATATCAGTGTGTGTGTGTGTGTGTGTGTGTGTGTGTGTATGTGTGTGTGTGTGTAGGGAGAGAGAGTGTGTGTGTTGGATCCTATGGAGCTGGAGCCATAGGCACTTGTGAGCCTCCTGATGTTGGTGTGAGATTTGAACCTGGATTTTCCGCAAGAGCATTAAACGCTCTTAACCTCCCAGGGATCTCTCCACACGCTGGCTTTCCTCGGGACACTGTGTCTCAGGCTTTTTGCTATCTGAATGCATGTCTGGCGCTCTCCCTTTAACCCGCCTTCCTAACAATGGGATGATTCCCCTTAGTGTGTTCAATAATTTAGGTTAAGTGCGTTTTTTAAAACTCCCGGCTTACTCTTGGCTCTTTACCATAGAACTTTAGAAATTATTAATACCATTTCTTTGAACTTAAGAGGGAAATCAAAATTACTTCTGTGCTAAGACTCAAGATGTTTCTGGAATGTTGGTCCTTGACCACTGCTGCCTATTGGCAGAGATGTCCTGATTCCCTCAAAATCTGCTTCTCTTGTGTTTGAAAGATGTATCCATCTGGTCTCCTTCACAGCCATTGCTGTGGCTCCATTCAAACAGTGCTTATCTATAAAGAGTTAATAAAGGTCTGGAGAGATGGCTCAGTGGTTAAGAGCACTGACTGTTCTTCAGAGGTCCTGAGTTCAAATCCCAGCAACCACATGGTGGCTCACAATCATCTGTAACTCCAGGTCCAGGGGATCTAATGCCCTCTTCTGGCCTTTTAGAGAACTGCATGAAAAGAGTGCACAGACATGTATAAGCAAAATCTATTAACCTAAAATACTTATTATTAGTAGTATTATTAGTATTATTATTATTTTACTGTCCGGTTGTTATCGTCCTCCTGGTCCATCCCATTCCTCCCATTTCCAAGAGGATGTCCCCACCCTATGTCCAATAAAATAATTTTTCTAAGTCAATAAGAACTACCATTTAAGGATATGTGTAGGGGAAAAAGACACCCTATGACACATTAAGATTTGGGTGACAAGCTGAAAGGCAAACTATATTCATAGACACTAGAGAGCAGGCAGGTGATGGTACCTGGATTTGTTCATCCAGTCAACTACCCAGTTTTGGTCTCTTCCTGTCTCCTGGAAGCATCTCTGAGCATGGCTCTGGGGTTTAAGGGTAAACAGACCCTGGCAGCCACCCTCCCTTAGCTCACAGTTTTGAGCCTCTGGGGCCTGCCTGGAGGATGAAGCTTGATTATTATGTTGAAGTAGGAAGACATGTCCACTGTGGGTGGCACCATTCCCTAGGCTGGGACTCTGGACTGTATAAAAAGGAAGAGTGAGTTGGTAAACACACTGCTTCCTTATTGTGGCTACAATGTGGTCATCTGGTGGATGCTCTTGTCACCATGACCTCCCAGCTGTGGTGGACTGTACCCTGGGACTGTGAGAAAAATTAACTCCTCCTCCCTCCTCCCTCTTCCCTTCCCCCTCCTCCTCCCCCTCCCCCCTCTTCTTCTTCTTTCTTCTTTCTTCTTTCTTCTTCTTCTTCTTGTTTTTTGAGACAGGGTTTCTCTGTGTAGTCCTGGCTGTCCTGGAACTCACTTTGTAGACCAGGCTGGCCTCGAATTCAGAAATCCACCTACTAGACCAGGCTGGCCTCGAACTCAGAAATCCACCTACCTTTGCCTCCCTAGTGCTGGGATTAAAGGCATGTGCCACCACGCCCGACCCTCTTCTTCTTTTTAAAGATTTATTTTTAATCCTGTGTGTGTACACGTGTGCAAGTGCCCTTGGAAACTAGGAGGGGGCATCAGATTCCCTGGGGCTGGAGGTACAGGTGGTTGTGAACTATCTGACGTGCCATGAATTTAACCCATGTCCTCAGCAAGAGCAGCAAACTCTCTCCAGGCCAAACTTAACACTTCTTGACGAATCAGACTCCAGTGGGTGTGGTCGCCCACTCGTGGGCTCCTGTGGACTTTCCCTTGTTGGAGGCCAGGCCGGGCTGGGACCTACAGTGGCTGATGTGTGTTCATGGTATTTTCCACTTCAGAAATTTTCTCGAGCTGTGCTCATGTCTCAGGATGTAGCCCTGGTGTAAGCTGAGAGAGCTTTTATACTCTTATCTGACACACAGAGCAGAGCACAGGCCCCAGGGGTTCTCCGGGCCCCAGCCTCCTAGCCCAGCTGTCACCTCCCTTTTTAGCTTTCCCGAAAGCCTGATCCACACACACCCAATCCCGAAACCAAAGCCTTCTCCTGCAGACCAGCTGTCTGGCCTGTTCCTATCACTTGCGGAAAAGTTGTCCCAAGGAGACAGAGACAGGGTGTCTCTGCCAGAGCCATCTTTCCACACAGCCCTTGTGTTGTATTGATGTCTTCCTGCAGTGCAGATCCGAAGCCCATATTCTCTTTTTTTTTTTTTTTTTTTTTTTTTTGGTTTTCGAGACAGGGTTTCTCTGTGTAGCCTTGGCTATCCTGGAACTCACTCAGTAGACCAGGCTGGCCTCCAACTCAGAAATCTCTGCCTCCCGAGTGCTGGGATTAAAGGCCCATATTCTTTGACAAGGTCTTCGCCTGCTGCCCTTATGGAGGGGTGGGGGCCTGACCGGGCAGTGTTGGGGCCCTAAGGGACCTGTTGGGCCTTAGCTGAATGGTGAACCTGTTAGCATGCTGTTATAGTGTTTGGTAAGAGGTCTGGGCAGTTGGCCAAAAGACATGAGCATCATGTCTTGTACTGGACTCTGCTTGTCACTGCCCAAATGCCAAGTGTGTACAAGCCCTGGTCAGATATTTAAGAGACTCCCAGAACCCTGAGCACCTCACAACCCCTTTTCCAGATGGGGAAACTGCGGTTGCAGAGGGTTGTTCCAGCTCACAACTGGCAGAGCTGGCTTCATCCAGGGCCGCTGGATTACAGAATCTTGCTCAGAACAGTTAGCTTGCTCTACACACAAGGGTAGCGACAAGTCTGGCCCAAGTCTGCAGTGCAAAAGGTTGAGGTTTGAGCTGCTCACGGCCAGACCCGATTAGCCCATCTACTGAGTGTTTGTGAATCCGGATTTGGCTCAAGTCTCTAGGAGTGGGCATTTTCTCCTCCTTTGAAGCTGCACATGGCTACTGAGATCCGCTGACTTGCTAGGAGAGGAAGCTGAGGCTCGGAGGAGGGCAGTGTGTAGCTAGCTGGAGGTCTAGGATGGGAGCCTAGTACTCATGGGTGTGTGGGCGCATCCAGATCCCTGAGGCTCAGGCACACAAGCTTCTGTCCCGAGTGTGCCTCTGTATCCCTCCTGCCTGGCTGCAGCTTGTTCAGGTGTCTGTCTCTTTCCTCCCTTCCTTCCTTCCTTCCATCTTTTTACTGAGTACTCCCACTGAGTACTCTTACTGAGTACTCCCACTAAGTACTCTCACCCTGCTTGGCCCTTGCTCTGAGAAGTTGCTGCTGAGGCCCGGCTGCCTCAGAGCCAGAAAAACTAGGAATGCACTCAGCCCCCAGCATCCATCAAACCGGGGTCACACTCCAGTCCTACTGTTTCCTAGACATGTGAGTGATCTGGAGCCTGTGGAGTCCCTTCTTTGGGCCTCAGTCTCCTCCCCTGTGAAATAGGTTCATACAGAGTCCTACATCACAGGTCCACTGGGATGAATAATGAGCGTGACCGTTGTGTTCCGGGGACATTTCTCTGGAGTAATGGGACAGAGTGGGTGTTCCCATTGCCAGTTAGGTCCATGACTGCATGACTCTGCACACAGCTAGGGTGTAGAGTGGCGGGGGAGAGGCAGGCTTCTCAAATTCCTTGTAACTGCACTGTCACCTGCAGCCGCTTGACTCAGGTCCCTTTCTTAGGAAATGTGTCAGACACTTAAGTACATGCAGGCCCCGAGTTCTCCTATTCCTCCTTCACAGTATCAGCTTCCCTGGTTTGGAAACTCTTCCCTATTTTTAAAAATATATATGCATATGTGTGTATGTATATATGTATATATGTATGTATGTATATGATGTATGTATGGGTATATATGTATACAATGTATATGTATGTATATAGTGTATATGTGTGTATATATATGATGTGTATATATATGATGTGTGTGTGTGTTTATGTATATGTATATGATGTATGTATGCGTGTATGTGTATATGATATATGTATACATATATGTATAATATGTATGTATATATGATGTGTGTATATGTATGTTTATGATATATATGATGCATGTATATATGTATATATGTATCCATATGTATGTGCCCATATATAGTATGTGTATATGTATATACATGCGTGTATGTTTGTGTATGTATATGTATATATGTATGTGTATATGTATATAATGTATGTGTGTATGTATATGTGTATGTATGTATATATATATATACATATATATATATATATATATATATATATATATATATATATAGGATGTATGTATGTGTATGTATGCATTTGCAGAGACATGTATCCCCAACGTATTTACTCAGCAACTACTACAGGCCTGGCAGTTCCCCAAGGGCTTGGGCTGTGGATCTGGAGTCAGCAAAGCACTGCCTCAGGGCACATGCAGTCTTGCCAGCCTCCTGCTTGTAATGGAGTTTCACGACACTTATCAGGGCTGCTCATCTACTTACTTGATGTATTAGTCACTTCACTGTCACTGACAGAATACCCAAGCAAGGCAGCCTGAAGCTCACGGCTAGAGGCCATCATGGCTGCAAGGCCTGGCAGCAGGAGGGTGAGGTCACATGGCACCCACAGTCAGGAAGGAGGGAGAGATGGACGCTGGTGCTCAGCTCACTCTCTCACTCTCCCCTCTGTATTCAGCCTGGGAGCCCAGCCCAGCCATGCCCACAGGTGTCTCTCCTGGGTGATCTACATCCTGCCAGGCTGACCGTTTGTCCAGCAGGACAGCAGGACAGCAGGACGGAGTCAGATTTGCTTTATCCAGCGTCATCTCAGATTCATCCACAAAGTGAAACCCCAAGCACACATGCGTGCTAAGTCAAGTTGCAGTCTGTAAGGGGCGATCCCACTCTTAGCACAGCTGCGAGCCAATTTGCCATGGAACCCGTATGTTTTGTTTGCTTGCACCTACATGTATTAGTTTCTTTAGACAAGATACATTTCTGGCATACTCTCCTCAGAACCCTTCAGACACATCTTTCCGTGATGGCAAATGTTCTGTATGCATGTCATTTTTACCACACAGCGTGGACTCCGGATTCCATGGTTCACGGCCCTTCTTGGTTTAGGCTGTTGTTCATGTTTTGCAATGACGATGAATCCTGCTGGGAGTGGCTGTGTTCGGGAACCTGGCAAGCGTGCTTGCTTGTCTCCCTGAGATGAACTTCTGCCACTAACCCTGCTGATTCAGCTAACCCTGCAGGTTTTAAATGGGGAGACAAATGTTCTGACTTGCTTCCCGCATAGACGTTAGAAGTGTGTGCTAGCCTGGTCTCTCAGTGCAAACTTTGGGGAGGAACTTCCACCTGCCGTGGTCCTGGGACTTGTCAGTTGCTGGGCCAAGCCAGTAGGTTTTCAAATTCTAGATTCCTGACTTCTTTTCTTTCCTTTCCCCTCCTTCCCTCCCTCCTTCCCTTCCTCCCTCCCTCCCTTCTTCCCTTCCTTGTTTTCTTTCCTTCTCTCTCTCTCTCTCTCATTCATTCATTCATTCATTCACTCATTCATTCATGACAGTGTTTCTCTGTGTAGCTCTGACTGTCCTAGAACTCCCTATGTAGACCAGGCTGGCCTCGAACTCACAAAAGAGATCTGCCTTCCAAGTGTCAGGATCAAAGGTGTGCACTGCCACCTTGCCTTTCCTGAGGGTTTCAAACATCATTTTCTTGTGTGTGTCATTATCAGAACCTCCTGGTGCATTGGTGGGAAGGGTAGAACAAGTAGGTTGCCGGGTGGGGGGACTGTAAAGAGCTTTGGATCCCACAGACGTAGCCACCCCCTACTCCAGACCCTGCTGCTCACCCATCTTGCAAACCAAGAGCTACACTCTGCTTAGTTCCTGTGCCTCGGTTTCCTCCTCTGCAGGCGAAGTACAGACTGAACGGCCTCTGAGCCCCACCACCCCTGGGTCTGCTGTCTAGGATTTGGTTCCCCTGATTTAAGACTTAGCAGAACTACGGCAAAGCCAGGGTACCAAGACTTACCTCTCCTTTTTTTTTTTTTTTTTTTTTTTTTGCCTACTTTTACTTTTAAGCTTTTGAGATGGGTTCTTTCAATGAAGCTTTGGGTAGCCTAGAACTCAGTACATAGCTCAGGCTAGCACTGAACTCATGGCAATCCTCCTGCCTCAGTCCCCTAAGTGCTAGGATTATAGGCATGAACCGATCCCACCAAGCTTGTTCTGAGTTTTCCAACATGCCCCACCTGCCTGGGTCACCAGGGAGCACGAGGTGTCCTTTGCAGGTTCACCATCTCTTTGGGAGGCTGAGAGAGGAAGTAACAGTGTAGGGCGGGTGAAGGCTTGCAGCGTTATGGAGGGAGATAGAAGAGAAGGAAGAGAAGGACCTGTTTTCTTGGGGAAAGCAGGGCTCAGCATTTAGTCACAAACAGGGAGGCTTCAATGGGAGGAGCCTGAACTGCTGAGGCTCAGGACAGGTGAGGTTAAGATCTGTGCTGCTGTAGGGAGGGAAGAAGCCACACTTTGACTTAAAACCCTGAGAGCCACTGGCTTTGCCTCCGTGAGCCCCTGCAGCCAGGGAACCCAGTGTTGCCCAGGAGGCCGCTGCTTCAGAGGCCTTGACTCACTTGCCTATCTGCCTGCCCTGTGTTTGGGGAGCTTGGGCAGAGCTGAGAGAACACACAGTAAGAAGGTTTCATCTTCACATGGGCAGTTTGGAGTCCCTTGGGAGGCGGCGGACTGTGGGGCCTTGTAGCCGTGACACTGAGATGCTCTGACATCTGAGGATGAATACCCTGTGACTGACTGTGAGTGTCAAAACAGCCAGCTGCTTAGCAGCCACTACTCTTGGGACTCTTAGGTGGCTGGCACTGTGTCCCACACAGAGGGATGTTCTCTGGCCACTGAGGGGCGAGCATGTGGAGGAACTGACCCAAAGAAAATCCCAGACTAGAGTCAACCAGGATGTTTTATTTGGGTGGTGGATTATTTACAGATGTTCCCTGTGATGTGTGCCTGTGTGCGTGTGTGTCTATGTGTGCATGTATGTGTACATGTGTGTGCATGTGTGTTTGTGTGGATGTGTGTCTGTGTGTGCATGTGTATCTCTGTGTGCATGTATCTCTGTGTGGGTGTGTGTGCACGTGTGTCTTCATGGGTGTCTGTGTGCATTTGTGTCTGTGTGTGCATGTATGACTGCATATGTGTCTGTATGAATGTGTAGGTTGTGTGTGTGCACAGGTGTATCTGTGTAAATGAGTGTATGTGATGCTGACAGATGCTCTACCAATGAGCCCCCTGCCCCAGTTCCCGTTGCAATTCCTTTGCAACAGAGGTGGGCCCTGGCTCTGAGGCCACACAGAAAGGCCGCTCCCGATGCTGCTGTACTCTGTTGCTCGGCCAAGATGTTCTGAAGTGGGAGGAAGCCACGCCAGGATGATCTTCTCCCTCCTCATCCCCCACCTCCAGAGTCCTCATTGAAAGTCTGTAGCTGGGAGAGTCCTGAAAGGCCAGGCTGGGAGGCCATCTGAATCACTGCTGAGTGAGCAGCCCATCCAAGGCCACTCTTGGTTACCCTTGAGAGCTTCAGGGCATAGTGGCTAGTTTCCATGGTGACGATGCAAGACAAGGCCTTTCTCACACCATCCGGATGAGTGGGGACGTCAGCAGGGCAGGTGTCACGCTGACTCATGAGCCACCCCTGATGTCAGGCACTAGACAGGGCCCACGGCTAGCTCTGTGATGACCTCCTTGCTTCCCGCCTGCAAGTCACACCACTGGTCCAGGGCATCTCTTTCCCTGTTAGATTGAGCTCTATGAGGTGGCCTCGTGTCAGGTGACTTGATACAGGCTCAGGGTCACTGCTATGGGGGCTCTGGGCTGGACAATGCTGGGAGGTGGTCTGGTAAATCTGGAATGTGGGAACAGGCCTGCCTGGTGTTTCTAGAGTGTTGAAGTGGGAGGAGATGGGCTGCACTGTGTTGGACACAGACACTGACAGGGCCAGGTGACATCCATCAGGACCCTGTACCTGGCGCTGATAAGTTACTTTTCTTGGCGCTGTATCAAGATTCTGGCTAATGGAGGGAATTCTGGTTATCTGAGGGGGTTCTGGTTAACTGAGGGGCCCTGACTAATGGTGTGGGTTCTGGGTAACTGAGGGGGTCCTGGTTCACGGAGGGGAGGTTTTCTCCTGCCCACTGTTCCAGAAAGCACAGCCCACTGTGGTGGGAAGGCCTGGCCACAGGGCATGCTTGGTCCTTGGTGGTGCAAATTTGTTCACATGGAGGATCTGGAAACGGCTCGGGCAGGAAGCAGGACAGATTCACGTTAAGCCGGCCTTCATCAGCCCACGCTGCTGGTGAAGCCTTATGCCCCAAAGATTTCATAACTTCCCTAATGGAGACCAGGTATTCACACAGAGGTGCTGCAGGGGACATTCATACCGGAACCAAGCCACCGTCCATCCAGAGTGCCCATCTGAGCCCAGAAAGTGCTGCTTCCTATCCTGTCTCGGCAGACCAGGGCGTGGGTCTCCTTTGCTCTAACATGGGAAGCAGTGGGGAGCTGGGTACTGTGGGGGCGTGTGTCCATCTGTGCCTGAATCCCTCCTCATGTCCTTGCAGAACCAGCTGAAGCAGTGTTTCTCCAGGCGAGCACCTGAGGCCAAGGATACTGACACCCTCGTGCAGGAAGCCGACAGCCAGTATGGGACCTGGGCAGACCAGCACCAGAATGGGGGCAGGTAAGACTCACCTAGGTGATGCTGCCGGGTCCTCGGTGACACAGATGGGACAGAGGCTGCCTTGGTTAGGGTTTCTGATGCTGTGATTAACACTGTGACCTAAAGCAACTTGGGGAGGAAAGGGTTTTACATTTCCACATCACGGTTCACTACTAAAGGCAGTGAGGGCAGGGAGCTGATGCAGAGGCTATGGAGGGATGCTGCTTACTGCCTTGCTTCCCCTTGGCTTGCTCAGCCTGCTCTCTTATAGAACAAAGACTACCAGCCCAGAGATGGTACCACCCACATCAATCACTAATTAAGAAAATGCCCTACAGCCTTGCCTACAGTCTTAATGGGGGCATTTTCTCAATTGAGGCTCCCTCCTCTCAGATGAGTATAGCTTGTGTCTGGTGGACATAAAACTATTTGGCACAGAGTCTATGTGACTATCTCAGAGATTTCTGTATTTTAGGAAATTGTAGCAGGAAGAGGCCATTGTTATACAAAGGGCATAAGAAAAGCCCAAAAAGATGGAAATAAAGTGTAAAATATTGACAGTAGGCAAGCAGTCTGGACAGTCAGGAGCGTGTAGAGGTAGGCAGACCCACAGGGACAGACACCCACAAGGACAGACGTACAGACAGAGTAAACTGGAACACTGCTGTAAACAGGAGGCAGGTCAGCAGTGCGGGCGACGGTCTGGGTACCTTGTGGTAGCATAACATTCTGAGGTTCCTCAAACACAAGGCTCCCCACGCGCATCCGTGGTCAGCTCCACACATGCCTTAAAGCATTTATAGAGGACAATGCCATATTACAGTGCCAAAGCCTGGTCTCTCCCATGAGACTCTGGGGCCGGCTGCACAGTGCTGTAGGGTGTGTCACTCTTGGTAAGCTCTGTGTCCGGAGTGTTTTTCCACTATGTAAACACACCGAAGATGGACGGACAGACAGCAGCCCTGGGTCCACCCCAAGCCCAGGAAACAATTATGTACAACAATGAACAGTAACAACCAACAGCAAAGTGTAAAACCAAAAAACCGCTATTGAGCCCCAGGGTCACAACTGCATTTGTGTGTCTGCTGTCAGGAGTGTGTGTGTCTGTGTGAGTCTGTGTGTTTGTGTGCGTGTATTTGTGTACACATACCTGACGATTCATGGTCCGCACACTATTCTGTAAGCAGTGTGAGCATGTATGTAGTTCGAAGGATCCTCTTCTGCCTGGCTGGGAAGGAACCCTTGGGTCAGCTGTTGGGAACTGCAGATGGGAGGTGGTGGCAAACCCACCCCTCCCTCATGGGGGTTGCAGGGTCAGTGAGATGAATCTGCCCACGGACACCTTCCTCCTCCACAGAAAGGGCAGGTGTCTGGCATCTGCTGCAGGCTCCCGTCATGTCTGACTGACTAGCCCTATGGTCTCTGGACATCATGCCAGGATGGGAAACTGAGGCTCAGAGAGAGGCAGGGACCTGAGTAAAAAAACACTCTATCAGTGGCTAAGTGATCTGGGCTTGTACTGGGGCCTCCATCTCTCCCACCGCTCCTAACCTATGACTTACGTGTGGAGTAAGCTTCCTCGAGTGTTTGTAAGCATCCCTGTGAGAGCTTCCAACTATCTGGTTATCTGTGCTGTCTCCAGAGGGACCCTGAGTCCCTGCAGTACCCCATTCCCCTAGCTTCTGTCTGAAGATCTGAGACCTTGGAGCTTCCAATAGCTAGTGCCCCCTGCTGTCCTCCAGAGGAACTGCAGCTTCCTGGGACTAGGCTCTCTTGCCTTGGACAGTGGTGCCCCCTGCTGCCTGGAGGGTGATACTTCCCTCAGCCTCTGTGTTTGTCCTCTTCCCTGTTAACACCCTATACCCCCAACCATGAAAGCGTTTTGGAGTTGGGAAACAGACTAGCACTCCAGGGTTGAGGGTTCAGCCCCAGGGGTGTCAGGTGAGCCCTCCTGTGCAACACTGTCTAAGCTCCTTGTTCTTTCATTGTATGAGGAGAGGTTGTGGCTACAATGTTTCCATTGGCGGTGGTCCTGGTGACCTGCCTGGGTGGTATCCAAAATCCCCTCAAGATGCCATTTTCCACATGGTGCCTGGAAGAGTAGGTTCTCAAGTCTCCACTGAGCGTGTGAGGGAGAGAGAGGCTGAGTATATGAAGGAAGGAGGACCGAGTGTGTGAGGGAGGGACTGAGAGACTGAGTGAGTGGGTAACTGAGCTAGTGACTGGCTGAGTGAGTAAGTGACTGAAGTGAGCATGTAAATGGCTGACGGGAGAGAGGGACCACTGAGTGCTTGGATGAGGGAGTGAATGAGTGACTGACTAGACTGACTTGCTGGCTGACTGACTCACTGACTGGGCATCTGAATGAATGAATGGCTGGCTGACTGACTGACTGACTGACTGACACTGAGGAGGTGACTGAATGCCTGACTTAGTGATTGGGTGACTGGCTGTGTGACTGGCTGAGTGAATGAATGGCTGACTGACTAACTAACTGAGTGGGTGACTGAATGCCTGACTCACTGACTGGGTGACTGGCTGGGTTACTGACTGGGTAACTGGCTGAATGAATGAATAAATGAATGGTTGGTTGACTGAGTAGCTCACTGGCTGACTGGGTGACTAACTGACTGACTGAGTAGGTGACTGAATGCCTAACTGGCTGCATAACTGGCTGAATGGATGGATGGATGGATGAGTGGATGGATGGATGGTTGGTTGACAGAGTAACTCACTGGCTGACTGGGTGACTCACTAACCAACTGGCTGGCTGGCTGGCTGGCTGGCCAGGTGAGCGAGGCAGCTGTTGGTCTGAATCAAGAGGCCCGAGGCCCAGTCTTCTCTGCTGGTTATTAGGGACTCTCCGACCTGCCTTGCCGTCACCCAGGGGAAACGCAGCATGAGCTGCCCACATAGGCCCTGCATTGTGTCAGCTGTGCAGGTCATCAGGGAGTGCACAGAGTGGGGAAAGTGGGGTTTGTCTTTAGAGGGGTACCCAGGGTTGGTGTTAGAAGTGGACTGATGAGTCCCAGCAGGTCCCCACATGGAAGGACCTGAGGTCTGAGGTCCCTGAAGCTTTTTTTCTTCAGAGCCTTGAAATTCACCACATACCTCCCCACAGCCTATGTTGCCTCTCATTCATTCATCATTCTCTGTCTCTCTGTCTCTCTCTCTCTGTCTCTGCCACCCCCTGTGTGTGTGTGTGTGTGTGCACGCACACACTTCTAGGGACAGGTGGTTGCTATATAGCCCAGGTTGGCCTCCACCCCCTGACCCTCCTGCTTCTGCCTCCTCCTGTGGAGATTCCTAGTGTGCCGCCATCACTCTGGGTTGGGTCTTGGCTCTCCTTTGCAGCCTGCACTCAGCAGCTCCTGGGTTGGGTGGCGCACAGTCTCTGGAGGAGACCAAGAAGCGTCCCTGTCCTGCACCTGAGCAGTGTGTCATGGGACAACGGACCCCTAGCTACTGTTGCCAGGAGTGGAGATCTTCCAGGAAGCCCTGCTGTCCTCTGAGCCTGAACTCTGAGCTGCATGCTCTTGTGCTTGGGGTTTGGTGTCCTAGGACCCTCGGTGACCTCTGTCACTTTCCCCCTTTTCTTGCAGTTTTGGCCCCGAGTCTCCATCTCCTGACAGCAGCGCAGCGTCTGTGGGAAAGCAGCCCCCCGGCAGTCACTTGTCCTCATATACCGAGTCCACGTCGGTGGAGCAGCATGACAGCTCCAGGGACCGGCGCAGCTCCAGTGTGGACCGCTCTAGTTCTGAGCTGGAGTCCACAGATGGCCCAGAGGGGCCGCCTCCATCAGACGTCTGCCCTGCAGAGGAAGATGATTTCTCCTTCATCCATGTAAGCCTGCAGCCAGTGGAGGCGGCTGGGCTGGAAACACATTTATTAAAAGGAAACTGTGGCCTGGGTGGGATCTTCAGCCCTCCAGGACAGGCTCTGTATGCCAGGAACCCCTGCAGTGAGCACGGGACAGAGCCTTTGACATGAACCGCCCTGTAGCTTAGGGCATTCCTTACTAGCTGGGCATCTTGGGGCAAATGCCTTCGTCTCTCTAGTGCTTGGCTTTCTTACTAGTAACCCGTACATAACTCTATGGCCTCAAAGGTGATCTCGGGTGTCCAAGGTGCCGTTGAGCACTCACAGGTTTGCCTGTGGTTTGCCACTCTCACCTGGCCGGCCGTGCACAGCCCGGGGGCCCTGCCTAGAGCAGACACAGAGAACAGCCTTTCCAGGTTCTTATTCGGCAGGCATGGAGTACTGTCTGACAGCCATTCCAGTCGCAGGCCCTCTCCGTGGGTCTGAACTGAGCTTGCCTGGGTCCCATGGCACGGTCACCCCTCAGGTGCCCGCTGTCTCGAGCCCCAGCTTGCACAGTGTTCTGCTCTGGTCTTTTCAGGAGCAGAACAGAACCCGACCCTGCTCCAGAAACCCTACACTCCTGGAGGATGCAGGATAGGGTCCCCCCTGTACCCTACAAGGAGGATGGAGATTAAGGGATTATTGCTAGAGCTTCCAAGGGAGGGTAGGGATCATTGATAGAGTCTCCAAGGGAGGATAGGGACCATTGCTAGAACCTACAATGAAACTTCACTCCTGATAGCCAAGCTCCTGTCCTTACTCTTGGGTAACTGATGCTCCAACTGACCTTGAGGGGCCCCTAACAGACCTCCAAGGGGACTCACAGCCTACACATGGCAAGGTCTTTCCTGCAGAACCTCTAGACAAGAGTGTAGACAGAAAGAGCCGAGATCAGCCTCCGGGGACCCTTTGCCATATAAGCAGGCCTGGCGCCCACCTCTCTGGGTGTTGTAAGGATTTCAGTAGGTGATCTGTTACTCGCTCAGCAACTGAGCACTAAGCTCTCAACTGCTGCTGAACCTTGCTGAGGCTCATGTGTACGCACGGTACGGGTCACGTGACACAGAGGTCTTGCTGGACGATTCTTCTGGAACTCTGAGCATTTCCTGTTGTGCTCTTGTAAGCAGCAGCGGCAGCAAGCAGCCTTGGGTCCCCAATAGCTGGCTTCATCCCGGGTCCATGCTGATAACTGAGGGGTGACATCCCCTGCCTGTCTTTTGGATTAGCCGGTTGACAGGGCTGCCGAGTCTGTCCATATGCTGGCCCTAAGTATGAGGTAAACTGAGGCGTATGTGGGGTGCCACCATGACTTGGGTGTCCTGTGGGGGTCATTTGGAGATGTCCCAGGGTGGCCCTGTGGACATTGAACGTATCCCCTTTTAGTGGTGGTCTGTAGGTGATCCCACCCCTCCTATCCCACCCCTCCTACCTGCACTCTGGATTATCATGGTGGCCACAGTGAATATCAGGGACTCCATGAATATGGTTGTTACAAAGAATGAGAGAATACACTCAGCTATTCATCAGACAGACAGAAAACAAGCACATATTGAGCCCCCCAGTCTATATGTGCGCCTGTGCCTGAGTGACATCACAGGCTATGTCCTGATTGCCCATTTGCATTCTGGGGCACTGCTCACATGGCTTCCATGGGGGAGCCAAGGCTCACAGCATCGAGGGTGCTGTTAGAACTTGATACACGCCCCACCCCCGTGCACCCCTGAGAACACCCCTTATGAACAAGGCTACACACAGCCTGCAGACAGTGCCCTCTGCTTACAGTTTCTTTCCTTCTTGCCTCCTCCTTGCCACCCCCAAAGCAAACCTCAGTCCTCGACTCCAGTGCCCTCAAGACCCGGGTGCAGCTGAGTAAGCGAAGCCGTCGCCGGGCGCCCATCTCCCACTCACTCCGGCGCAGCCAGTTCAGTGAGTCTGATAGCCGATCCCCTCTGGAGGAGGAGTCACACAGCACGTGGATGTTCAAGGACTCCACAGGTATGCCAGTGCAGCTTGCATCTGACCCACATTCTGCAGTGAGCAGGAAGGCTGTACGCTAAACCCTGGGAAGAACAGCCCGACCTTAGAGGGTTTGGGACACAGTCACCCAGGAAGGCTGTGATTTCGCATCCTGTAGAACTTGGTGTAAGCAGGGTCTTGAATGTGTTCTGAATCCATCCATGTGTAGTGGGCGGTGCCCATTTGTCATCCCAGCAGTTTGGGACAGAAGCGAGATCTTCATGATGCAAAGCCAGCCTGACCTACAGAGTGAGGCCAACTGTGACTATATAATATGACTTAAAAAAATCTATTTATTTATTTTATGTATACAAGTACACTGTAGCTGTCTTCAGACACACCAGAAGAGGGCGCCAGATCTCATTACAGGTGGTTGTAAGCCACCATGTGGGTGTTGGGATTTGAACTCAGGACCTTCGGAAGAGCAGTCAGTGCTCTTACCCACTGAGCCATCACACCAGCCCAGGGGTCCTTGCTTCTCATTGTCCATCCATGCCAGCAAGTGAAGGTTAAAATGTGAGGCAGGGGGAGGGGGGACTGGGAGGATGTGTAAAGTGCTTGTTTCACAAGTACAGGGACCTGAGTTCAAATCCCCAACACCCACGGACACTTGTAGCCTCAGCCCCAAGGGAGCTGAGACAAACTGATTCCTGGCAGTTGCTGGCCAGCTCTTGTAGCCGAACTGGTGATCTCCAGGTCCAGTGAGAGACTGACTCAAAAAGAAAAAAAAAAAAAGATAAAAAAAAAAGATAAAGCAAGGAGAGATTGCTGTAGGTCGCCAGCATCATGGCATGTACATACACACGGGTACACACACATGAACACATACACACAGACTCAGTAATACAGAGCGTCTGTTGGGCCAGAACCATGCCAACCCACCTGGAGCAAATGCAGCCCACCACAGTGACAGTGCACCCAGACTCCCTCACAGGGACCTGGCAGCAGGACCTGTGGCTTCCATAGCCCTGAGCACGTGCTTGGAGATATGAAAGGCTGAAAGGCTGGGGCTGACCTTTCTGAGCATGCCCAGTGTCCAGCTTGGCCTGGGGCTCCAGAGGATGTGCTGAGCTCTACCGATGACCAGTTCTTAGAGAGGTAGAAACTCCTTACCCAGCAACCCATCAGCAGGAAGCCCCGGCCCAGTCTCTGACTAGGGGGTCATTCTTTGAAGAGACTAGCGCTCCATATCGCCCCCTGTTGGTGGAACGTGTCTCTGCTCCCTGAACTACCTCTGTCAAGGATGACCTATTATTCTTCCAAAGTGGCAGGAGCGAGTTTGAAGAAGAGAAGTGAGCAGGAAGCAGTCTCTGGGGCTCATGCTCAACTGCACAAGCCCAGAGTGGGCTAGGAGTGTCTATGTCCTCGTGCAGGGATGTGGGAGGGGCCACCAGTGACTTGAAGTGCTTCTCTTACTAGAGGAGAAGTCGCCCAGAAGGGATGAATCAGATGAAGAGCCGCCCCGGGTGGAGAGGACCCCTGTCAGCCACCCACAGAGGATGCCTGTGTTCCCAGGCATGGACCCTGCTGTGCTGAAGGTACTAGGGCTTCCCAAGAGCAGTCAGCATGGGTCTGCTCCTTCCTGCCTGCCCTTCCTTCTGTCCACTCAGCAGTGCCTTTTCTTCCTCTCGCTCTGTCACCCATTTGTTATTCCCTTCCTGTCTACCGGTCATATTCAAACAGCCTCCTGCTACCTCTTCCGATTACTCATCCATTTAACATCCTCTGTCTCCATCTGCCACCTGAGTGCTGGAATGGCAGGGATGTGACATTATGTCTAGCTTCTCCCAGGGGAATCCAGCTCACACTGTCTTTTATTTGTTTTTTTGTTTTTGGTTTTTTCGAGACAGGGTTTCTCTGTATAGCCCTGGCTGTCCTGGAACTCACTTTGTAGACCAGGCTGGCCTCAAACTCAGAAATCCACCTGCCTCTGCCTCCCAAGTGCTGGGATTAAAAGCATGTGCCACCACGCCCGGCCACACTGTCTTAAGTTACCGGTCACCCCTGCTATGTGCCTGTGGACTCTAGAGCTGCAGGCTCTGCGTCCTTGTGCCGATGCAGGCGTGAGTTTGCTGGGGCCTTCACTCCAATGAAGCTGTCAGTCTCTCACTTCTCAATCCCATACTTCCAGCCTAGACCACCCCAGTGCCTTGTGAGGTGTTGTTGTGCAAACAGCTACATGGGACTTGTAGACAGGAGACAGTGACACTCGCCGTCTTCTCTCCCCAGGCTCAGCTGCCCAAGAGGTCAGAAGTGGACAGTCCTGGAGACTCTCTCAGCTGGACACCCCAGCCCAAGAGTCCTAAGTCGCCCTTCCATCCTGGGGTGCTGGGCAGTCGGGTGCTGCCTTCCAGCACAGAGAAAGAGGAGAGGTAAGGATGGGGATGAAGACACTTCCTGCACGTGATTAGGATGCTGACGTGCGATATGTGGTGCGTGCTGGGTGCTGTGTCGTGTGTGCTGCTGCGTGGTACGTGCTGCGTGTGTGGGGGAGGGGTTAGATGGCAATCGGTGTTTTCCCTGCAAGTGTATTCTGAACTCTGATAGTTAGAGTTGCAGCCCAGGGGGAGATGACAGGAACCCCAAAGCCTCTCTTCTCCTTCCTCTCCCTCCTGACCCAGAACTCCAGGCCGTGTTTCCAGGAACCCCTGCCAGGCGCAGCCCTCTGCACATGGATAGAAACTGAGGCACTCAGCCTCCTCTTATGTTTGGGAAGCACATTGACTTAGGCGAGTCAGGAGGCCTTGCTGGTTGGCTGCCCTTCAGGGAGGAGGCAGCTGCCCCCACCCCCAACCAGGCTGATTCTATGCATCCTAACCAGGCCTGATTCTCTGGCTTCAGCTCTCAGGCCAGAGCTGGTGGTAGTCATGTTGTGAGGCGCGAGAAGACCTGGAAAGGTCACATGACCGTTCTGTGGCTCACTTTCCTCATTTGTAAAATTGGTTTGGTGACTCTGTGACCTTGATTGGCTCACAACGGCTCTGTGGTTTCAGGTCAGAGGAGTGCTCGCCCCAGTGGCTAAAGGAGTTGAAGTCCAAGAAGAGGCAGAGCTTGTATGAGAATCAAGCCTGACCAGGTAGGACAAGTTGTGCTGAGGCACAGAGAACTTGGGGCGGGGGGGAGGGGGCTCTGGAGGGAGGACCAGGGGTAAGAGAGTCTGGGGAAGTGTATATAGGGTAACCAGGGCTCCGAGCCCATGATCCTGACCTTCCTGCTGCCTTCAAGACCTTTGGAAAGCGGGGACATCAAAGGCCAGCTTAGCCAGGGAAATTTCAAAGTTTTGCATAGGGAAATCTCAGTATACAAACCATGCAATTAAAATTTAACTAGAGACTGTATATAGCCAGACTCTTGGCATCCACCTGAGATCCAGAAAGGGTTCACTGACACTGAGATCTGGGGACCCTAACGTGCTGCGTGTGAAATGGCCTAGGGTCTGCATGAAGCCCTCATAATAATCCCCCCGTGTACTTGAAAGCACCTCTCGTTCTTTAAACTGTATTTATTCGTTGTACAAGTATGTGGTATGTGAGGGTGCATTTCCATGGTGCAGATGCAGAGGTTAACTCCAGAGTCAGTTCTCTCCTCCCACCCATGCGTGGGGCTCAGGGATTGAACTCGGGTCTCCCGGCTTGCACAGAAAGCTTCTTTACCCACTGAGCCCTCCTGACGGCCCTTTAAGTCACCTGGATGGCTTCTGACTCCCCAGGACAGTGTCTCTGTTTTCTTGTCAATCCCGCTCTTGCCTGGGCGATGCTGACACATCTGCACAGGCTCAGTAGAGGCGCATCCCGTGCTTTGGGGGAGCACATCACAGTGGGCTTTCTCTTTTGGCCCTGGGGCTTGGAACCTCATGCTAGACCAGTGCCCCGCAGATGCCCCATGGGGCTCCCTCACCTGGCTCTGCCTATCATACTCTAGATAATTCCCAGCAGACCATGCGTCTGACTGCGGGGGGTGTTATAGACATGTGTACACCACATGTCACATAATTACGTATATGGGTGGACACGTGATGGGTACATTCCCAGGCATGTCTGTCTCAGGGTGGTAGTGGAGGATCCAGGGCCTTGTGTTTATTCTGTATATTGTCGGGGCTGGAGTGCAGTTCAGCATGTGGCCACAAGGGGCGCAGACTTGTGGTTCCCATGTGCCCTGTGCTTATGACCAGCAGCCAGACAGCTCCTGCTTTATGGTGCGTGTCCAGAGCCTTCTGTGGTGTTTTGAAATCTGTGCTAACTACAACCCACTGGAGGGGAGTTGAGGCTCTGAGGTGATGCTCAATTGCTCCTGGTCAGAATGCCCCAGTCAGGAAAGATGGAACCCCACCCCCACCCCCAGTGGCTCCTGCACCACCAGGGTACAACCTGAACCCCAGCCTAGGATGGAAGAAGGCCTGATGGTGAGAACCGCGCCGGGTGCTCTGCTAACCAAAGACTGTCCTTTCTCTGCAGACAGGATGTCACCACACCCATAAACTCAAGCCTTAACCGCCTGATGTCTGAACCTGAGGCCAAGCCACCCACTCCTCCCTGACCACCACGCTCACGTGCCTGGGTCTTCCCACCCTGAAGACTGCTGTGCTGAGCCACACCCGGGTCCCCACAGGAAGACCCTGTCCCGGGACTCGCTCCAGTCCACAGAAAGATCTTTCGGCTCTCCAGGACTGTGGATCGGCCTTTGGTGTGATAGTTGGCCTTCCTGCCCTCTGCATACACCTCACCAGACTCCCTAGGCTGGGAAATCAGCTCTTGGGCTCCTGCCCTGGCAGCCCTTCAGGAAGGACGTTGACAAGCAAGCTTGAATGGCTTTTGGGTTTGCCATCATCCGAGGATTACACTGGGGTCTGTCTCTCGGGTTGGGTTTGATTTTTTTCCCCTGCCCTTTTTTTTAAAACAAGCTCCCCTTTCCCCACTAAGAGCCTACCTTCTGACTTCTGACTTATAAGCACAGCCCCGCCCCATCCTGTCCATACCCTTATCCTTCCTGCGAGGCCCCGTGCACAAAGTTGGCCTGGGTCTCACGGCTTTCATGTTTGCTTAGAGGGGGATAAAGCAATAATGCAGCCAGTTTCCCCTGAACTTTGGCAAAGTGCTTGTCTCAGCATTGACAGCAGGAAGAGGCAGGCAGTATCCGGTTGCCTCCGGTTACCTGATCGCTGTCCAAGCCTACGAAGGCTTGTGACGTTCACCCTTGTCCACGTCTGGGTTGCTCTGATCTCCGTGGGGGGCAGCTTTTGCCCCCAGTCTCGAGTGTTATGAACCTCGGTTGGAATTGTCCATGCCCTGGCCACTCATGTCCTGGACCTGCTCTTTCTGAACACCCATATCTTGCTGGAGAGAAGACACAACTTAGCTCAGCGGAGCAGACGCGACCCCAACCCCACCTTCCATGGCTCCCCTGGACAAGTGATTATCAAGGCCCCACGTGGATGTTGCTCTAACTGAAAGGCCCCTGTACTGGGAGCCCCAGGCCAGATGCTGGGCCAAGAATAAGGTCTATGGTGTCCTCCATTGTGCTACCTGCATGCTCACTCCAGGGAGTCCCAAGAGCTTCTGTACTCCTGTTTACTTTTCTTATGCCTCCAAGGTGACATCAGAAGCCCCCCAGCACCAGCGGTCACCCCGGACACACTAGGCCAGCTGCCCGCAGCATGCCTGCAGCTTCCAGAGACCTTTTCCCAGCCTTGCTTTGGCGACATGCTCAGCAGTTCCAAGGTGGTCTGTGGCCATGGAGGGCGCTGGGTCGGGTGTTTTGATGAATGCCTGCCTGGCGCGTGTGCCCACCGCTGCCCTGAGGTCCTCAGAGTTAGAAGTTGCTCTCTGTAAATCCGTTTCTCACAAGTGGTATCGAGACCTGCCTCCCCTGTCCATGGCTGCCCCTCTGTTTCTTGCCTGCTCCCTCTGACCCGCCCTCTCTGCCTGGTTTCCCTTTGGAAGGGTGTGGTATGAAGAACGGATGGCCGTGCTTGGTGTCTCAGGTTAGGACGGTCACCTGTGCCTGTGGGCTGAGGTGTTCAGCAGCAAGGAGATGGCAGGCCCCACCTGTACCCCACCTTGTGCTCTGACTGCAAACAGGAGCCATTGTCTGTTTACCCAGTTCCTGACTCTCTTCCTCCCCTGAGCGAGTGGCGAGAAATCACTTGGGCTTCTGTCTCCCTGCAGACTCTCCCATGGTTGCTGTTTCCTGTTTTGTTTTGTTTTGTTTTGTTTTTTAAGATCCATTTTGTATTCTGTGGCAATTTTGATCTAGTAGCGTGCCAGGGACTTTTTTTCAAACACACTAGCAGGGCTGAGAGTGGGGCTCAGTGGACAGAGTATGTATCAAACACACAGGAGGTCCTGGGTTCTGACCCCAGGACCACATACATCAACTGTGGTGGTGCACATCTGTGTGATTCTAGCACCTGGCAGACAGGAGGAGGAGGAGGGAGGAAGAAGAGGGGGGTGGTGACTGCTTAGAAGTCTAAGGACATCCTTGGCTACATAAGATAGGGACAAGGCAGCCTGGGCTATAAAACACTCAAACAGAACAAAGCAACATTCTACTCATGATTTTGAGTCTAACTTGTCTTGACTCCTTTCTTCTGGAGAGTAGGAGCCTAGTGTAGATAAAGACCATGGTGACAGAGAGTGCTCCTGGGTGGCAGGGAGTGCTCCTGTCTTAAGTATCAGAAGGCACGGTGGAATTAAAATGGGCTTGCCTTGTCTCCTTTGCTAACCCCTCACACCTGATGAGAAATCAGCTTGATTCCTTATGAAGACCCATGTATGGACAGCAGGTCTGGCCAGGGCAAGCTTCTACGTCTCTTCCCCCCTCCCCCTCCCCTCCAATCCAAGATCTGACAGTTTCACTGGGTGGCGAGTGACCTGCTGCAAGTTGGCTGTGTCCCCGTTTATAGAATTGATGCAGCTCAGAGAGCAGAGGCCCATGCTTTGGATCCTTAGCCGAGCTGAGCAAGTCCTCTTTTTAAAGCCAGGTGAGGTTCTGGGGCCAAGTAGTGTGCTGAGTGCCTCCCCAGGACCCTCCGTGTAAAGGAACCTAATAGGCCCTAATCAATGTGTGTACTCAGGCACCTGCGTCCCTCTCCCCCAGCCCTCCCTCCTGGTGACTCGGGCTGTTTTCAGAATCTTGTGTAGGCTCCATCACCTCCTCTTTGCCCATCAGCATTTTGACATCTGACTTTTGGGTCCACCCCTCCCATCCAATAGATAGGCATTCTCCTACATAGTCGCTGTCCTCAAACCCAGAGGCCTTTGCCCTGTGAAATGGAGTGGCATGGTGCTGTGGGGTGTCCTCAGCTCCAGCAGAGAAACTGGGTGGTCCTGGGGAGTAGGAACTTAGTGTAATATGTATCTCACACCCCCCACGTTGGATGCAGGGACAGATGGGATCAGAGGGGTTTGTAGGGTAAGGGAGTGTCTTAGGGTTTCTACTTCTGCACAAACATCACAACCAAGAAGTAAATTGGGGAGGAAAGGGTTTATTTAGCTTACACCTCCAAACTGCTGTTGATCACCAAAGGAAGTCAGGTTTTGAACTCAAGCCACTAAGTAACACCCCCTCCATGGCCTCTGCATCAGCTCCTGCTTCCTGACCTGCTTGAGTTCCAGTCCTGACTTTGGTGATGAACAGCAATGTGGAAGTGTAAGCTGAATAAACCCTTTCCTCCCCAACTTGCTCCTTGGACATGGTGTTTTGTGCAGGAATCGAAACCCTGACTAAGACAGGGAGCAACCATGGAGTTCTGTCTACATGCCCATTTTCCTTCTACAAGACAGCCACCTCCAGGAAGCAACTGCTAAAGTAGAGTTGGAAATAGACCCAAGTCCTCAACTTAGCTGCTGAGCAGGGATTGGAAAAATACTCATGTGATTCCAAAGGAAACTCAGCTGGTCCTGGTGTGTGTGTGTGTGTGTGTGTGTGTAGGGCGGGAGTAGGGATAAGGGCTGCTCTGTCAATCCTGACTTTACAGCCACTCATCCTGGTGCCCACAGATCACACTTGGGATCTAGGCTCGATTGAAAAGTGCAAAGCCACTCCCACCCCTTGTTGATATTCAGCCCTGGCAAGTCCTTTGGGCAACAGAGATGCTGTGCCCTCCAAATGTGCCTTTGTCCCACCACCTGTCAATAGGGGGCGATCTCCAAATACCCAGGTTCCCGATATTGCATTTCCCACTCTTGGCATCTCTGAGCTTGCCTCTGAGACAGGACCTCTGTTGACATTTCGGGAAGGTCACATTCCAGAAAGCCTGAAGCCATGGCAGAAGGCAGGAGGATGTGGCTTCCTCTGTCCCTGTCCCTATCCTGTGACTGCCTCATTACACCCTAGAACATCCCTTGTCTCTGTGGCTCCCACAGTGAAGGACACCTCTAGCCTGCATCCTTTACCCACCAAGAGTCTCCTTCAGCTGTTTATGTCACCTGTGCTGTGACAATCCCTGGCAGCACCGAGCCAGCTAAAAAAAACCTGTTAGCCTCTAGAGGACAATCTGCGTTTTAAATGTCATCCCCTGTCGCCTTACAGAATCTGTTATATGGGGCTCACAGAGGTTGTATATTGATCTACAGAAGGCGTTTGTACCAAACTCTTTCTTACTCTGTTCTAGAATGATGACGGTCCTCCTCAACACGCTTTGTATGCTGGGGTGGGAGAATGGAATTATATATATGATATAGGATATATTTTCCTAACCGTTCCTCTGGGTCCTACCTGGGATATGTGCATCGCGATGGAGAAGGACTCGCAAGGTGCACATCCCGCCTGCAGCATTCTGACAGCTGCCTTACTAATCCACAAGCTGCAGGACTTCTGAATGACAGCAGATGGTGGGCACTGTAGCCAGTCCCAGGAAGAACCTAACTGCGTGACTGAGAAATCATCTATTAAAAAAAAAAAAACTATATTTTTACTGTCAAAACAAATGGGCTTCCCGGACTTCACAGTGGCCGGATGTCCCGTGTGCTTTTATATTTTGTCACTGTAAGAGGTTTTTTGGCACAGACAAGCATGTCAGAAATCCAGCTGACTGCACTGAATGGGTGAACTCTGCATGTGCGAAGGGGGCACACCCAGACTCCAAAAGTAGTAAATAAAGCTTTCCTGTCAGTGGTAACTCTGAGGCTGCGTGTCCACAAGACAGCAACGGGGGTCTCTTGGGTCCTTGGTTATTCCAGGAAGGAGGAGCTGCTGGGGCGATTGGTGAATAGAGACCAGGGGTGCTAATCAACAGCCTATGCAAGGATAGTCAATAACCTATCCATGATGAGAGCACTGTGGCCTAACCAGGGAAACTAATCAACAGCCTACCCAGTGATGCCTAGTTGATAACTTACCCAGGAATGGCAAGTGCTAACCTATTCAGGGAAATTAATCAGCTTACTGAATGATGTTAGTCAATAACCTACCCAGGGATGGAATTGACTGACACCGTGGCCGAGAGCAGCAGTCAGGCAAATGCAACGGCTTGTTCCTTAGATGCCGTTCTGTCTGGGCAGCCCATTTTAAGGGTGGGAGTCCTAGTTTCCTTTCTGTTGCTGTGATAAAACACGGACATTGAACAGTTTGGAGAGAAAGGATTTATTTGACTTATAATCCCAGGGTCAGTCCATCAGTGGGGACGTCGGAACTTCAGCTGCCCACAGCCAGGGTCTAGAGCAGAGAGAGGTGGAGACAGCTTTGCTTGTTGCTGTTCAGTTCCGTCTTTCAACCCTCAGCAGCTTAAGAAACTCTGCCTAGGGAATGGTACCACCCACATCTAGTACAGGTCTTAGGGTTGTACTGCTTTGGAGAGACACCATGACCAAAGCAACTCTTATAAAGGAAAACATTTAACTAGGGCTGGGTTACAGTAGGTTCAGTCCATTACCACCATGGCAGGAATTACAGGGCAGTGTGCAGGCAGACATGGTGCTGAAGGAGCCGCGAGTTCTACATCTTGATTTGCAGGCAGCCATGGGGAGGTTCTCTTCCACACTGGACATAGATTGAGCGCAGGACCTCACTGCCGCAACAAACTTTCACCAACAAGACCACACCTACTCCAACAAGGCCACACCTACTCTAACATTGCCACACCCACTCCAACAAGGCCACACCTACTCCAGCATTGCCACGTTTCCCAATAGTGCCACTCCTTAGGGCAAACATATTCAAACCACATCACATCAATTAATTAAGACAGTTCCTACAGATGTGCCTGTGGGCAACTCAGTATATGATCCCTCAATTGAGAACCTAGGTTTTGCCATGTCCTGTGGGTGATTCTAGATCCTGTCAAGTTGACAATCAATTTTAAGCCCCATAGATGTTAATCAGTAGCCTACTCATTGTGGCTATCTTAGGGTTACTATTGCTTTGATAAAAAACACCATGGTCAAAATAAAACTGGGGTGGAAAGTTGGGAGTTTTCTTGGTCACTCACAGTTCCATATAACAGTTCATCATCAAAAGCAGTGAGGGAAGCCGGGCGTGGTGGCGCATGCCTTTAATCCCAGCACTTGGGAGGCAGAGGAAGGCGGATTTCTGAGTTCGAGGCCAGCCTGGTCTACAGAGTGAGTTCCAGGACATCCAGGGCTATTCAGAGAAACCCAGTCTTGAAAAACAAAAACAAAAACAAACAAACAAACAAAAAAAGCAGTGAGAGCAGGAACCTGGAGGCAGGAGCTGATGCAGAGACCATGGAGGGGTGCTGCTTACTGGCTTGCTCCCCATGGCTTGCTCAGTCTGCTTTCCTTCCTTCCTTTCTTAAAGATTTATTTATTTATTTTATGTATATGAGTACACTGCATCTGTACAGATGGTTTTGAACCATCATGTGGTTGTTGGGAATTAAACTCAGGACCTCTGCTTGCTCCAGCCCCGCTTGCTCCGGCCCAAAGATTTATTTATTATATGTAAGTACACTGTAGATGTCTTCAGACACCCCAGAAGAGGATGTCAGATCTCATTACGGATGGTTGTGAGCCACCATGTGGTTGCTGGGATTTGAACTCAGGACCTTCAGAAGAGCAGTCAGTGCTCTTAACCACTGAGCCATCTCTCCAGCCCCTCAGCCTGCTTTCTTATAGAACCCAGGACCACCAGTCCAGGGATGGCTCCACTCACAATGGGTGGGGTCCTCCCCCTATCAATCACTAATTGAAAAAATGTCCTACAGGGTTTCCTACATCCCAATCTTATGGAGCCATTTTCTTAATTGTGGCTTCCTCCTCTCTGATGACTCAAACAACTAATTATTCAGCACGGTGGTTAACAGCCTTGGTGGAGATGTTGAGCAGCAGCCCCACGCCCGGCCCTCACAGGACAGCCCCGATTCCCCCCTGCAAACCCCGTTCTACCCTTGCTAAGAGCACGTGACTCTGAACAGCAGCGATGCTGATGTTCGTAACTGTGGGTTAGGGAATGGCAGACAGCTCAGATGACACAGTGCTCAGGATGATTCAGTGTGGAGAGGGTGCCACACTGTCCACAGCACCACCCAACCAGTGACAACTGGCTCCATCACCTGTGGCAGGAAGTGGCCATTGATGTGATCAGTGGTAGGTGGGGTCCTGGGGGAACAGAATCAAGTGACAGCCATGTGATGTGTACTGTGCTCACATGACCTCTCATCGAGACAGCTCAGGCTGTCGTCAAACCTGCAATGGAGGCTACCCTGGAATTCCTGATCCTCCTGCCTCTGTTCCCCAGTCAGTGATGATCTACAGCTTGTTGATTTGTGTGGAGGAACACAGGCCTCCCTCGTGCTAAGCCAGCATACAGCCTCTGAGCTACAGGAAGAAGAAACCCTGTACTGTCACGGAATGTCCCCCACAATCTCATGTGTAGAGCATCTGGCTCCCAGACAGACACAAGTGCCATTTTTGGAAACTGGAGCTTTTAGGAGCTGGTCTGACTGGAAGAAGCAGCTGGGGTCTGGTCCTCCAGAGCATCCTGTCCCTGCCCCCTTCCCATGTCTGTCTCCCTGCTTCGTATCTTGCCTCAAAACAAAGAACTTTGCCTACTACATGCCCCATGCCACGACATTCTCTACAAATATGTGGCGACCAGCAACCTTGGCTTGAGCCTTCTGAAACTGCCAGCCAAAATAAACTGTCCGTCCTTGTTTCTGTCAGACATTTTAGCCACAGTGACTTAGTGATAACCAGTACATTTGTTTATGGGTCTGGGATGACAGCTAAGTGGTCGTGCAAGCACAAGGAGCAGAGTTCAAATTTCCAGCACCTCATGAAAAGCCAGTGGTGAACTGGGCAGTGACAACACATGCTTTTAATCCCAGCACTTGGGAGGCAGGGGCAGGCAGATTTCTGAGTTCAAGGTCAGCCTGGTCTACAGAGTGAGTTACAGGACATCCAGGGCTACACAGAGAAACTTTGTCAGTGGTTGGGAATGGAGACAGGAAGATTTCTGGGGCTGGCTGTGGGTCTAGCTCCATGTTCAGTGAGGGACCCTGTCTCAAGGGAATACAGCAGAGCAGGGTAAAGCGGGGCACCAGCCTCCTCCTCTGGCATCTGTGTGCACCCAGGCTCACTCAGCCATGCACACGATACATACTCACACACTGAAACCCAATTCAGTTTGTAGCTGTGACTGTGAGAACTCAGTGATTTGCCTCAGTCGTGGAATCTGTAAAATGGCACCCCAAGGATCCGAAATCGGGACGTAGGCTGACTTGAGGATTTGAGCCTACAGCAAACAGCTTTATGACCCCCCAAGTAAGTGACGTGGCCTCTTTCAAACACAGTCTCATCATCGACATGTGTAGTCTGGCTGGCATCCCACAAAGCCAGTAAAGGCCACCAGTCCCCAGGAAGTCATCGGACTTGTGCCGGAGGTGACTGGCCTTAGGGGCCTCCCCGGGCTCACCATTAGGATGAAATGGCCCGGACAGGATCGGGGTGGACAGGGCGCTATCTCAGCATCCCGTAATGTGCTGGGCCAACAGAACATGCCCATAAATAGGCCAGCCTTGGAGGCACGCCAGTCTGGGGACAACTGGTCCTGGAAGCAGGTTTGTACTGGACTGGGTGAGGCAGGGGGAAGTGTGTACTCTGTCGAGGAAGGTGCAACCTCGGGTCTCTCTGGGTGTGCATGGCCCTTGTCTGGCTCGCTCGAGGGTAGGGAGGGTGACCTCCAGGACCCAAGCCTGCCACCTAGGCCCAGCCACAGGCAGAGCTGGTGAACTGTATTGTCTGCGGGTCTGAGCATGAGGCTGGGTCCCAATTGTTTGTGTGGGCTGAAGACTAAGGAGTGGGCAGCTCTGAGAAAGGGAATACTGGGGCATCCCCATGAAGTGGGCCAAGGCCCATGTCCTAATGATGCAGGTTAGATACAGAGCAGAAGCTTCTGGACCTCACACCAGTGTCAGGACAGGTCCTGAGGGAGGAGCAGGTCAGTCAGGGACAGGTGTTGTGCAGGACAGTGCATGTGTGTGTACGCCCATACACCCATGCTGGCGAGCAGATGTCTGCAGAGCCTGAGTCCTAGGTCTCTGCCCGCTGAAGCTAAGAGAGACTGCCAGGGTCCACTATTCGAGAGCCTAGAACACAGCAAGCACTCACAATAGTCAGCTTCGTAGTCTGGGATGGTTTCCAAAGACCTGGCCCATTTGATGGCTGCTCAGTCTGTCTGTTTCTCCTGCCTGCTGTGGTCTGCTGTCCACCCTGGCTGTCCTGGGGTCCAGTCCTGGGCACTGAGGCTGCAGAGAGCCCATAGAGATACCCAGCCCTTTACAGGGAGCATTTGGGTGTGTGTGGGGTGGAGGGAGGGTGCCATCCAGTTTAAGTCCTTTCTTCCCTGTGTTCTCAGCAAACTGGTCTTGCATTACTGGGCCTCTGGGATTCCCCAGTCCCACTGACTGGCCCAGATGCATGGCCCAAAGCAGGTGTCCAGGAGGTGTTTGTTGACTGATTATAGATCTTGGTCCTCAGTGTTGTTTGGGTCTGGACCCACCAGCCCCTGATCCTGCTGGCCCCAGCTGGTGACCTGGTTCTCCTCCAGTTTGAGGCAGAAGTATCCCCAGAGAGATGGCGGAGCAGCACGGAGCACCTGAGCAGGCTGCAGCTGGCAAGAGCCATGGAGGCCTTGGAGGAAGCTACAAGGTACCTGGCTGGGTCTTGATGGGGCCTAGAGCCCAGGACTGAGGGCTACAACTGACCCAGTGGAGTTCCCGGGCACCAGGCTTCAGGGGATGTGGGCTTCAAGCTCTGCCTTTCCTGTATGACCTCACTTGAGTTGCTTGGTGTCTGGGTGCAGACAGCTTCATCTTAAAACAAACAAACAAACCCGGAAGCGATGCCTGTTGTCCCCAGTCCTAGAATTGTCACGTGATAAAGCGGGTGTCCTGAGCATGGCTGGTGGATGGGGGGAGTGTGATATCGCTCGCTCTGTCCATCCCAAGCCATGCTGAGGCTTCGAAGGGAACATTTGACGTGGATAGCGTGAAGGAATAGTCTGAGGAAATTTTCTGAGGCTGCCCTGGTGATTTTCAGCAGGAACCCGGGGCATTATTGCAGTTTCTCACTGAGGCCACCAGGGGGCGGTGCAGACTGCGTGGTTCACCTCGGCGGGGGTGGGGGGGGAGGTGGGGAGCAGGTCGGGGGTGGTGGAGGGGCTTCCTGCTGTTCTGCGGAAGGACGTGGACTTTGGAGCCCCGCAGAGGCTGAGGTTCTCACCTCTGTCCATCCAGGTGACGGTGTACGAGTTAGAGAACTTCCAGGGCAAGCGATGCGAGTTCTCGGCGGAGTGTCCCAACCTCACCGACAGCCTGCTGGAGAAGGTGGGCTCCATCCAAGTGGAGTCTGGACCGTGAGTACTTGGGCAGCGTCCACTGCCCCGGCCTCCTGCATTGTGAGGCCCAATCCAGCCCCAGATCTGCCCCGGACCCTTGCCTTTCTTTGCCTCAGTTTCTCCATCCATAAAACGACAGGTGTTAGATTCCTGTGGCGTATGACAGGAACAGGAAGGAGGCCAGCCGGTGTCCAGCTCAGAGTTAGCACCAGCTGTGCACAGTTATGTAAATAAGGGCTGAAGAGATGGTTCAGCAGTTGAGAGAACTTCCTGTTCTTGCAGAGGACCTGGGTTCAATTCTCAGCACCCACGTGGCACTCACAACTGTCTGTATATCCAGTTTCAGAGGATCCCACACCCTCTTTTGATCTCTGCAGGCACCAGGCACACATATAGTGCACAGGCATACATGCAAACAAAAACACCCACATAGTTAAAAGGATTTTTTTAAACGTATTAATAGAAACAGGACTTACTGCTAAATAACTGTAAGAATTATGACCCTGCAAAGCTTCACTTGAGTTATATCACGAATCCTTGTCCTGCAAGAGCCATGCCCCTTTCTGTCGCTGGCATAGCGGAGGGAACTGAGGCAAGAAAACCTTGGTGTTTGGAACCTGCCCTCCCCTGGAGCAGCAGGCTCTGCACTGTGCACTGAGCTCTGACCCTCAGACTGAGTCTATGCTCTGGGACTTTGCGTTCTCGGGCATGTCTGCCAGCTCTGCCAGCTGTATCTCCTCATCTGAGGACAAACAGTGCTGTGCCTAGAGGGGGAAAGAGTTTTTTTTTTTTTTTTTAAAGTTTTATTCATTTTTATTTTATGTGTGTGTTTTGTCTGCATGTATGCCTCTGCACTAGGTGTATGCAGTACCCGTGGTGGCCAGAAGAGGGCACTAGATCCCCTAGAACTGGAGTTGAGATGTTCATGAGCTGCCACTGTGTGTGTGTGCTGAGACTTGAACCCTGGTCCTTTGTAACAACAGCCAATGCTCTTAACCACTGAGCTAGCACTCTAGTCCCTTACCCATCGATCTTTCGTGGGGGATTTTACCAAACCTCCTCCCAAATGTGGTGCACGTGGATTCTCAACATGTCCTTGATGGCACAGGACATCAGTACCAATGAGTCCCCAGAACCTCCCTAACAGCAAGCACAGGGGTCTGTACTGGGTTATGGATAGAGGTAGGGAAGATGTGAGTTTCCTGTTCTTTCTCCTGCATGTGGGTCCCTGCTCAGCCACACCAGAGGTGACCCTGTTCCCTGCCCCCCTCAGGTGGCTGGCATTCGAGCGCAGGGCCTTTCGTGGGGAGCAGTTTGTACTGGAGAAGGGGGACTACCCTCGCTGGGATGCCTGGTCCAGCAGCCGACGTAGTGACATTCTCCTGTCCCTCCGTCCTTTGCACATTGTAAGTCAGGGCTATTGCTATCCAAGTGTGTGTGTGTGTGTGTGTGTGTGTGTGCGTGTGCACACACATGGGTCAGTTTTGCCACTGTGATTCTGCTTGAGTGGGCCTCAGATTCTGACCTTAACAATGGTGTGGGGCAAGAAGAATCTGCCTCTTGAGTGGGAACCAGGGAAGGACACCAGAGTCCTTGCCCTGAACTAGTGGACATGACCCTTGACCCCCTTGTAGTAACCCAGTTAACCAGAGAAGCCTCATCGTTCTGGCTCAGGTCTACACTATTCAAAGAAACACAGAAAATCATTTCACAACAGTCCCCACTCTTCCCTGGCATGTCCTGAAGGGGACCTGATCCATGCCTCATCTTCTCCATCAACACAGAAGCCGCCCAGCCCCTCTTTCCAATGTCTGAACAGAGTGTTTTCTAAACAACACGGGAACGGAAACCAGGAAGTTGACACCAGAGTAAACCTAGAAGAGGGGTCTGGAGCCTAAGTCTTTGTGGTCCCCTTTGAGCCTCAGTTTCCCTTTCTGGTGGTGATGATTGGTGGGAAGAGATCTGTCCATTCCCCCTTCTGTCTTGCTCAGCTCTGGGATGTTCCTTGAGTCTCTCTCTCCTCCTGAGAGTTGGGGTGACTCCATTCTTGCTGTTCTGGGTATGAAACCCCACTCATCCTTGACCTTTGCCCTCAGGATGGCCCAGACCACAAGCTGCACCTGTTTGAGAACCCAGCCTTCAGTGGACGCAAGATGGAGATCGTAGATGACGATGTGCCCAGCCTGTGGGCCCATGGTTTCCAGGACCGTGTGGCCAGCATCCGTGTCATCAATGGGACGTAAGGGAATCCCCAGCCCACTCTGCTCCAGCTCCGTCCTCTGGCGGTCACTCCTTCAGCAACTGCCAGCTCCACACACAAGTGACTCAGTCAGCTTTCTGAACCCTTCCTTCCTCACTCCAAGCCCGTGTGGCAGAGGGAGTGAAAGCCCAGTCCACGATCCTAGCATCTGGGAGGCTAGGCAGGAGGAGTGAGAGTTTGAAAGAGGCCCCGGGCTCCAGAGTCAGGCCGTGTCTCAAAAGTCTAAGAGCTGCAGCAAGGGCGTGCTAGTGCACGCCTTTAAGCCGAGCACTTGGGAGGCAGAGGCAAGCAGATTTCTGCGAGTCCAAGTTCAGCCTGGTCTGCAGAGCGAGTTCCAAGACAGCCAGGGCTGCACGAGAAACCCCATCTTTCTCTCTGTGTGTCTCTGTCTCTGCCTCTCTTTCTCTCTCTCTCCTCCCTATTCTCTTTGCCCCCACTCTCTTCTCTCTTTAATCTCTTGTTGCCTCTCTCCTTCTCCTGTCTTTCTTTCTTTTTTTTGGTTTTTCGAGACAGGGTTTCTCTGTGTAGCCCTGGCTGTCCTGGAACTCACTTTGTAGACCAGGCTGGCCTCGAACTCAGAAATCCGCCTGCCTCTGCCTCCCGAGTGCTAGGATTAAAAGCGTGCGCCACCACCGCCCGGCCTGTCTTTCTTTATGAAACAAAAAAATGAAAATAAAAAACCAAACAAACAAGCAAAAAACAAATTCAAGAGTTGGGCTCTATCCCCAGCACTGTTCACATCTTCTCTCTCCCTCTCCTGCTCCCTCTCCTTCTTCTCCCTCTCTCTGTCTCTGTCTCTTCTCTCCCTCTCTCTTCTCTCTCTCTTTCTCACTTTCCTTATTCTCCTTGCCCCCTCCTTTCTCCCCTCCTTATGCTCTCTTTGCCCCCATTCCCCCTCTCCCAGAATGCTCCAGCACTGGCCTCCTGCTCCACTGAGGATTCTAGGCAGCCTAGACTCCTAGACAGCTTTGCTCAATCTCAGTGGAGTGAATAGCCTCCATTGCATGGACTCCATCCAGATGTCTATGGCTCTCCCAACTCCCCAGCCCCGCTCATTCTCGAGGCAATGGTGTTCTCAAAGCTCTATTATCTGGGTCTGGAGCAAGCCTAGCTGTGATCAGGCTTGCTATTTCTGCTAATGAAACCTCAGGGTGACCTTGCCTTTTTTTCCCCCCTCCCTTGTGGGTTTGAACTTGGGATTGAGCAGGGAAGGATGACACTGTGAATGCACTCAGTAGCTTTTTCCTGAGCATCCGGGATGCCAGGGAGAGGGGTTCTGTGATCAACTGGAGCTGTGTAGCCCTTTTCGCAGGTTTATCAGTCTGACGTAAGTGTAATGGGTACCCTGGAGGAAGCTGTCTCTGAGAGTCTCAGGGTATGTGTGACCCAACTCCCGCCCCAAGGAGACAGAAGATCAGGTAAAGATGGACATTCTAGTCAGAAGCAATGGTAGCTGCCAAGGCTCAAACTCAGCCAGTCAGAGGGATGAAGGGCTGGAGAGTGGAAGGCTACGGAGAGGTGAGGCAAAGGAAGCTTTAAGAAAAGCAGATGGTTATCTTCATATCAGGGGCACTGGGGACCTGAGCCCGGTGAAGAGCAAAGCAAATGCAGGCTTTAGAGAGCTTTGAAGGGCTCCGGAGGAACACGCTTCACCTTACTCTGTTATTCTCGGCAGGTGGGTGGGCTACGAGTTCCCGGGCTACCGCGGGCGCCAGTATGTGTTCGAGCGGGGCGAATTCCGCCACTGGAACGAGTGGGACGCCAACCAGCCGCAGCTGCAGTCGGTGCGCCGCATCCGCGACCAGAAGTGGCACAAGCGCGGCTGCTTCCTGAGCAGCTGAGGACTCCCGGGAGCCAACGCCTGTGTCCCCTTCCTGAACCTGCTCAATAAAGCCCACCAGCCACGCAGCTCTGTCTGCGTCACTTCCTGTAGGGGTTGGATGGGTGCAGGGGCCAAGACTTACCTGCAAGGAGGGGAGGAGGGGTGTGTCTGGGTCCCAATCCAGTCCTGACAGCTGAGGTCACACACACTCTGCCACAAGCTGACTTCTGCCACCATTGCCCACATCTGAATAGCTGTCTATCTGTTCACCTGCCCATCCGTCCATATGATCATGCACCTATCCACCGACCCACCCACCCACTCATCCAGCTAGCCAGCCACTCATTTATTTATTCATCCATCTACCCACCCACTTACCTATTCCATCCATCTGTTCACCCATCTGTCTACCCATGCCCTCATCCATTAATTGCTTGTCTTTCCATCTATCCTCCTATCCATCTGCCCACCCATTCACCTGTCATCCACTATTCCTTCTTTCTTCTATATTTTCTTCTTTACATCAATTTATATATCCTTGCTACCAACTGTCTGTCTTTTCATCCATCCATCCATCCATCCATCCATCCATCCATCCACCCATCCATTCATTTATTAATCCATCCATCCATCCATTTATTAATCCATCCATCCATCCACCCATCCATCCATTTATCCATTTATCATCCATCCATCCATCCATCCATCAATGCATCCTCCATTTATATCTTTCCTATCCATCCTCCTATCACCCATCAGTTCATCTGTCCTTCCACCCATCCATCTTTTTTTCTCCACACTTCCCTGTGTCATTCATTTTCCTGTATTCTCCTATCTGTCACTTAACCCCATTGCCATTCATTTACGTGGCAAGTATCATGCCCTGTTGGAGGCAGAGGGAAGCAAGCCTCCAGAGCACAAGGCTGCCCTAGCTGAAGCCATTCTCATTTGTAGAGAAACAGCAGTGAAGAGAGGCAGCATGCACAGCTTTCAAGGGGAGGACCAGGGCTCCTGGGCTGTTCCAAAGCCCTCTGTCCTCACACAGGGGCTGCTCCTGCTGTGCTGACTCTCCATGAGAGAGTGCAGCCAGGCCTGCACTCGCTGTGCAGTGAGCATCCACTGTGCCTCAGGCTGGGACCTCAGAGCTCTCTGCAGCTGGGCATCTGACTCTGGGGATTCCTGATGACGACCTATCAGTAAACTTTAACAGCCCAGGCTGCCCACCCCTGGGGTAGAACCTTCTCATCACTTTGGCAAATCCTGGCGTCCAGGCATTTTTCTTCATGATGTTTGAACAAATGCTTCTGCCTAGGGTAGGAAGAGAACAGCATACATTCACTAAATAATAACGTCCTAGCCAAAATGCTGTGCCTGTTAAAAACAGAAACCTAAGTCTGCCCAAGCTTTGTCAAAGGCAAACTATTGCAACATTGTTTCACATCAGTCTTTATAATTACAGTTAAAGAAAGGTGTCTGCCTTTCTCTTCACCCTGTCTCTGCTTTGTCTGAGCCCTTAGCTATTGCAACATTGTATCACACTGGTCTTTATAACTACAGTTAAAAGAAGGTGGTTGCTATTCTCTCCACCTTGCCTCTGCTTTGTCTGAGCCCTTAGCTATTGCATCATTGTATCATGCTATTCTTTACAGTATAGTTAAGGGTATCTTCTCTGATTTATTTTGAAAATTCGTGTGCAGGTGGGTTATAGTTGATTTTTATTTCAAAACACCAAGGGGTGTTGCAAATAGCAGTCACAGGTAACTGTCACTTTGGATAGATTTAAAAATTCCTCCCAGATGGATGATCTAAGAGGTATTTTGACTCCTTGCTGCTTTGCATCCAAGGTTTACACTGTGTTTGTCTTAAAAGAAGAAGAAGAAGAAGAAGAAGAAGAAGAAGAAGAAGAAGAAGAAGAAGAAGAAGAAGAAGAAGAAGAAGAAGAAGAAGAAGAAGAAGAAGAAGACATGCTGTCTTTTTGGCCCCTGAAGGTGAGGCCTTCCTTCTGGGCATTGGTCAAGTTAGCTGCAATGACAGGTGCCCTTGTTTCTCTCCCTTGTACCACTGTCCTGGTCAGCAGGAGCTTGGCTATACATGTGTGCTCAGGGCAGAAACTCTGCCTTCCTGCCATGCTACCATCTGAGGAACACGCAGGAGGACGAAGCCTTTAAAGCGTTCACTTGGAACTGGCGTGCGATATGGATATTTGGTTAGAAGAAGTCACATGGCCTAACATGCCCATGAAGTGATGTTAGGAAGCCCCAGTGACAACCTGCTCTCAAATGCACGATATCTGTGTTTTCCTGTGATATCCCCAAGTCCCCAATAAAGAGTATAACCTGGAGCCTTAGACATCTCCTTCTAGTAGAGCCTTCTCTCTCTAAGTCAGTCAACACCTATTTTCTGAGGACTTACTATGGGCTGAGCCTATGCATGCAGAGGTAGCTAGCAAATAGCTTGGCTCACACTGAGCCGATTGTCTTCCACAGCAAAGGGTTTTGAGAGCTTGTGGATCTGTCAGCTGTGAGCTGCACCCAGATTGGGGAGGGGATGTGAGTTTGCTCACATCGAGTCCTCAGTAGGCTCTGTGAAATGAATGGATGATCCGCTGAGTACTAAGGCTCAGGCTACTGGATCCCAGCACATCTTCCTTCGACTGACAAAAAAAAAAAAAAAAAAACAAAAAAAAACAAAAAAAAAACAAAAAAAACCCCAAAAAAACCAACGAAATCACAGAAAACAGTGTTTAGCCCAAGTGTGACAACAATGAGCGTCTTCAGGGCTGAGGCCACTGAGTAGTGCTTTCTGTGCCGGCTTCCAGGCTGGCTCCGCCTCCTCCTCTATAATAGCCATGCACTAGGTATCTAGCCCCACCCTCTTCTGATTTGAAGAAGAAAACCTTGATTGCAGGGGAGGTTCGAGGAGGACTGTGGAGCCAGCCAAGGCTTCTGAGACATTTTCTACCCAGGATCCCCTTTTGTGTGTGATGGGTAAGGGTGGTTCTACAGGTATATAAAATTGTCAAATATTTCTTGAGGAATCACAAAATCCTGCGCACGCAAATTTGAGATTTATTATAAATAAAAGCACATTTGCATACAAATGGGATGATGTGTTTGTCTGTTTTTACATGGGTGTTCTAGTTTGCTTTTCTGTTGCTGAGATAAAACACTCTAACTTAGGGAAGAAAGCATTTATTTCGTCTTGGACTTTCAGCCACAGTCCATCATTGAATAAGTCAGGGCAGGAACTCACCCAGGGGTAGGGGTGGGGGTGGGGATGGTGCTTGCTGGATGGCTTTTTGGCTCTCTCTGCTGCCATTCTGATACAGCTTGGGTAGTGCCAGGAGGGGGAACCACCACAGTGGGCCGTGTCCTCTGACATTGGCAGTTGAGACAATCTCCCACAGATATGTTAACCTAATGAGGCAGTTTTTAAATTGAAGTTCCCTCTTCTCAGGTGACTCTAGAACAGCGGTTCTCAACCTTCCTAATGTTGAAACCCTTTAATACAGGTCCTCACGTTGTAGTGACCCCCCCAACCATAAAATTATCTGTGTCTATGACTTCGTAACTATGACCCTGCTACTGTTATCAACCGTAATGTAAATGTTTGTGGACCCAGAGACTGCCAAGGGGGTCTTGGCCCACAGGTTGAGAACCACTGCTCTAGATCGTGTAGAGCTGACAGTAAGACGTTGCCAGGATGATGGCAACCCACCAGTAGCCACACAACGAACAAAACAAGACTCTCCCTTCTCTGGCAGTCACCAAACCCAATAGCTCTTCAGTGAGGATTGGCGTATCATACATTCCTCCCCTAACTGTGACTTGCTGCCTGGCTTGGCCTTGGAACCACAACTGCTGTGAGTTTATGCATTTAATGGCTATGTCATGTCCACAGGACACTTTACATCTCTTTCCCCCATCCTCAGACTCTCTCATTCTCTTCATCCCTAATCCCTGATGTTCCTGAGCCTTGAGTGTGTGTCTGAGTGTGTGTCTGAGTGTGTGTGTGTGTGTGTATGAGTGTGTGTGTCTGAGTGTGTGTGTGTGTGTGTGTGTGTATGAGTGTGTGTGTCTGAGTGTGTGTGTGTGTGTGTGTGTGTATGAGTGTGTGTGTATGAGTGTGTGTGTGTGTGTGTGGGTGGTAGAGCTGTCCCATTTAGGGTGGAGCTCTCCATTGATGTCTGCTCACTGCAGGGAGAAGCTTCCTTTACTCAAGTCAAGAGCTCAGGTCTACAGGTACTCGTATAAGCATTTCAGCAAGTTGGTTACATCCATCTAGCAAAACAATGGTTCTCCTTGGGGGCCTATGACTCTCCGACCCACATTTACAGTACTGGGAATGAACTTCCTTCTGTGGAGTGGAGAGTCGGAGAGCAGTTGGTTACCACACAACAATCACACCACTCCTGCGCCTATGGATCCCTGACAGAGTGTATCATGATGCACTTGTATTGCATTGATTGTATCGTAGTCTACCCAACAGGTCAGATCATTGATCATTTTCCTTGCAGTGGCTTGCATGGCACTTTTGACACACCAGCAGGGATGGAGTTTCCCCATGGGTTCCAACTTGATGTTTTTTTTAAATTGCAACCAAAGTAAGTTTTAAAAGACAGCGTCTTATGTAGCACAGCATGGCCTAAACATGTAGCCGAGGGTGGCATTGACTTTCTGATCGTCTTGCCTCTGCCTTCCTATTTCTGGGGTTACAGGTATGCATTCCTGCTGTGCAGTGCTACAGGATCCAACTCAGGGCTTAACACATGATATGTAGGTATATTAATGAACTGGGGTTGAAGAGGTGTATAGTCAGATGGCTGGATCAATGATGAACATATGAGTGGGTTGTCTTTTTTTTTTAAGATATTTTCTTTATTTACATTTCAAATGTTATCCCCTTTCCTGTTTTCCCCTCCGAAAATCTCCTATCCTCTCCCCACTCCCCCTGCTCCCCAACCCACCTACTCCTGCTTCCTGGCCCTGGTATTCCCCTATACTGGGGCATAAAACCTTCACAGGACCAAGGGCCTCTCCTCCCACTGATGACTGACTAGGTCATCCTCTGCTACATATGCAGCTAGAGCCACAAGTCCCTCCGTGTGTTTTCTTTGATTGGTTGTTTAGTCCCAGGGAGCTCTGAGGTTACTGGTTAGTTCATATTGATGTTCCTCCTAGGGGGCTGCAAACCCCTTCAGCATCTTGGGTACTTTCTGTAGCTCCTTCATTGGGACCCTGTGGTCCGTCTAATGGATATCTATGAGCATCTTCTGTATTTGTCAGGCACTGGCAGAGCCTCTCAGGAGACAGCTATATCAGGCTCCTGTCAGCAAGCTCTTGTTGGCATCTGCAATAGTGTCTGGGTTTGGTAGTTGTTTATGGGATGGCTCCCCAGGTGGGGCAGTTTCTGGGTGGTCATTCCTTCAGTCTCTGCTCCACACTTTGTCTCTGTAACTCCTTTCATGGGTATTTTGTTCCCCCTTCTAAGAAGGAGCGAAGTATCCACACTTTGGTCTTCCTTCTTCTTGAGTTTCCTGTGTTATGAGTGGATTGCCTTAGTCACAGGGTTTCCTTTGATGTAATGAAACGCCTTGGCCAAAGCAAGTTGAGGAGGAAAGGGTTTATTTGGCTTACACTTCCACAGCACTGTTCATCCTGGGAGGAAGTCAGGACAGGGACTTACACAGGGCAGGAACCTGAAGGCAGGAGCTGATGTAGAGGCCATGGAGGGGTGCTGCTTACTGGCTTGCTCCCCATGGCTTGCTCAGCCTGCTTTCTTATAGAACCCAGGACCACCAGGCCTGGGATGGCCCCACCCACAATGGGCTGGCCACACCCACAATGGGCTGGTTCCTCCCCCATCAATCACTAATTGGGAAAATGCCCTACAGCTGGATCTCCTGGAGGCTTTTTCTCAGTTGAAGTTCTCTTCTTTCAAATCACTCTAGCGTCTGTCAAGTTGACATAAAACTAACCAGGACAGTGGATGGTTGGGTGGGTTGGTGGGTGGGTGGATGGATGAATGACTGTTGGCCTCTTCCTAAAGTCTGCTTGCTGGACAGGAAGAAGGCCTCTGCCTACTGTGCCCCAGGCCTGGTGACTGCTGCACCCGTGAACCTGGCATGGCCCCGTCCTGGCATGGGGACGGCTGATGCTTGCAAAGTGGGCATCCCCTTGCCCAGCCTCCTGACACACTGGCGCAGCCGAATCTGAAAGCTAATGACATTATTGTGTGGAGACACAATGTCTGTGGGCATTTGCTGACCCAGGCTTTGGTGTTGGCTTAGCCCGCATTCTCACCCCGCTTTCTGTAGGGACGCAGCGGTCCCCCATCTTGGCACCAGCTCCCCTGGGGAAGGTATAAATACCACCTCCCGTCAGCCTGGCTTCACGGCACTCGCGGGGGCTGGCGATCTGGTAAGAAGGCTTTTGTGGCTTGCTCTGCCCTTTGCTCTTCTTTCCTCCTTGTTGAAAAGGGTGGAGTAGAGACTTCAGCATTTGGCCTCAGTTTTCCCTTCTGTTAAATGGGGAGAGGGGGTCATCAAACCCCCTCTGCCATGGGTTAGGAAGCAATCTAGTAGACTGGCCCAGTGCATAGCTAGTGCCTGGACAAGGGTATTCATTAATATATTAACCAGATTCTCAGCACTTTTGTTTTTAAAGTGCTCCCTTGGGGCCAGCCTTGGGAGAAACTTGTGGGCTAATCTTGGCTGTGTTTGTTCCCGAGTGCTGTGATTTCAGCGTCACTAAATCTCCTGGAAATGTCCTAATCATGCTACCCTAGCTGTCCCTTCCTGGGTGCAGAGTGTGCCTTCCAGGGCCCTGTTGAATGTACACAGTTGTATGGAGTCCAGGTTCAGAGAGGGTGAGGCACCTCTCTTACTCTCCTGGTCTACAGAGTGGTAAACTGAGGCACAAGGAGAGGGTGGGACTTGTGGGTGCTCCTTTAGCTGATGAATGGCAGAACAAGCACTTGGGCTAGTCCAACTGAGTCCAGCACCTAAAGGTAGAGAGTTTGGTGAGCTGGCAGTGGCCGCCGGGAAGCCTTCCGACATGACTCCATGGGGCTGGAGAGAGACCTTGGGAGAGATGAGATTCATCTGCTCAGGGCTGAACTGGATTCATACTGAAGGCAAGGTCAGAGGCCAGGTGGCTGCATCCAAAACACTCTGAAACCAGGCCAAAGAGAAGAAGGCTGAGCACTGGAACAAGGTTGGCCCAGACGTCCTCTGGCAGCTTGAAGCCAAGGACCAGCGAGGTCCTCACGCAGCCTTTCTTTCAGGTCACCTCGACACCAGAGAGTCCACCATGGCCTCAGACCACCAGACACAGGCGGGCAAGCCCCAGCCCCTTAACCCCAAGGTGGGTACCCTGCTGGAGGGAGGGGCAGGCAATCTCTGCATGCTCACTTCTCCCTGCAAAGCCAGCTTCCTCCTTCTGGTGACCCATTTCCACCCTGTTCCTCAGGAGACTCAGTCTCCTCGAGCTGCATGCCTGGGACCGATTCCCTGTGCCCACCCCATCCAGATGTCCAGCAGCAGCTTCTGACTTGAGAGTTGCATTTCTCTGCTTATCTGCTGCCCCACCAGACTCCCCAAGACTGGGGCGGAGACCGGGTGCCAACTGGAGAGGATTCTAGCCCCACTCCCTGCTGTATGACCCTGGCTGATGGTTTGACCTCTCTGAACATCATCAGCTTTACACAACAAGGAGTTACACATAAAACAGTTATGCAGTCCCCAAAACCAGGCTTAGCCTCTACCTGGAGAGGCATGGCTCGTTGTGGTCCCCCACCCCTGATGCTGCTCAGGCTGTCTGCTTTGCTTTCGGACTCCCACACTTCTGAGGGGGTAGAGCTTATCCCAAACTCAGAGGCTGGTCACACCCAGTCTCATCCAGCCCCACCTCCTCATTCCATCCCCATGATCTTCATTTTCACTAAGTGACATCAGCCAGCAGGGGAACGGTAGCCTCGAGGAGTGAAAAGCATCAAACATTAAGTAGGTTAAGGGGTTCCTTCGGTCTAGGCTACCCAGGAAATAGTGTATCAGCTTAGTACTTAGTGGGGATCTTCCCCACCCCCAGGAGGTGACTGGGGTTAAGGGAAGGAGCAACCATGTGAAAGTAGGGAGAGGGAATGGTGAGGGCTCTGGAGTGGTGGAAACAGCCTGTGCTAAGGTCCTGAGGTTGCCAGCGAATTGGGTGAGTTTGAAGGAAAATGAGGTGGCTGGCTGCAGAGCACAGCTCTTCAGCACCGTGATGTCATACACCCATGCTGTGGTGTTACACATGTACTGTGATGTCATAAATATACTGTGCCATCACCCACATCCACAGTGACATCATATACATTTTATAATGTCACAGATTACAGTGATGTCACATACAGACTATGAATCACACACATAATTAAAATCTTTCAATAGTGACAATGGAAACTATAAAAAAGGGATGGGTGATTAATTTTTTTATATTCTCTGTTGTTAAACAGTCCACCAATGCTGCCTGTCTTCAAATCTGTGTTTCCTATGAAGAGCCCACATTAGAGATAAGTTCATGTCCAGGGCTGACATCCAGTGGGGCTTCTGCACTGGGTAGTGCCAGGTTAAAGAGTTGATCAACAGGAAAGAATATTGACTCTGTAATAATAATAATATAATTATATTAATTATATAATAATAATAATATTAATAATAAGCATTAGTATTTCCCATTGACAGCAGAATATAGCACTCCTGGGACCCAGGGCATCTTAAATGCATGGAGAGCCTGACCCTTCCCCACTGGCCATTACCCAGGATGCTCTTATATCCCAGGCCAGGTAATGGCCCCTTACCCTTGACTTGCATAGTTTACATCTTCTCAATGCTCCTACAAACAGCCACCTTTCCTGGTTTGCTCAGTAGAGAGATGAAAAGCCCAGTTCCTCTCAGGGCTGCACAGATCCATGGAGACAGAGCCTGTGTCTTCCGCTGCTGTGCCCAGAGCGGTCAGTGACCATGAAGGCTGACCTGAGCCCATGGAATCTGCCCCTGAGCCCTCTTGGCCACTCTCTTTGCTCCCTTTATCTCTCTAATCCCTGGCCTGGGAACCAGAAGTGCTTTCTCCAGCCAGTGCTGACCTCCAGGACTCTGCTGTCACTCCTCACCCTGCCACTTCTTCAACGAGGAATGGCTGCAGGCTCCCATCTCCCAGGGACACAGCTGAGTGGTTGGGAAGGCTCCCAGTTCTCAGTGCAGTGATGAACACGGACTCTGTCCATGTTTAGGTCAGGGCTGCAAGGCCTTCAGTGGGCCCTTTCCCTCTGCAGAGTCTCTGCTGGTTCCCTACCAAGGGTTGATGCGAGAGCAGGGTGAGGATGCGAGAGGATTTCTATTGAGATCTGTCTTATATGGATCCCCGGGAACCTTGAAGACCTCCGTGGGAAGAGGCTCAGGGATGTGTGTGTTCACAGGAGACATGTGGAGGGTTTGTGTGTTGTCTGCAGAGGGGGCTCTTGCACCTCCTGGAACTGAATGGCATCTGGAAAATCCAGAACCAGTGCCACGAGGCTACCTTTTATCACGATCCCAGGTTTGGTGTACACGCTCAGCTTGAATACTGTCCTCTTGTCTCTGCTCCATCATACAAGTCCAGGCCGTGTACCCAGCCTTGATCTGTACCAGGTGCCCTAATTAATGTACTTAGGGGAAGCTGCTGTCTTGCTTAGGGGCAGAGTGTGGTGCTGGACATGTTAGGGTGGCTTTGATTTCATCTCCATCACGGATATAAATGAAAGGACACCACGATGTCTGTCATGACTGAGCAAATGCTGGCCATCATGCCTGCCATCCTGACAGCTTCCCAGTCCCTGGTTGGCTCTGCCAACCCATTGTACTGATAGGGAAACTGAGGCTCAGAGAGCAGCTCCAGTGGGCTCAAGGTCTCAGGCCCTCACTCATGCTTTATGCCTGTTCTGACTCACAGAGGCAGAGGCTTGCAGTCCTGAGGGTCTCTGAGCCTGCTCACCTCCCGTTCAACTCTCCCCATTCTTCCCAGATCATCATCTTCGAACAGGAGAACTTCCAGGGCCATTCCCACGAGCTCAGTGGGCCCTGCCCCAACCTGAAGGAGACTGGTATGGAGAAGGCGGGCTCCGTCCTGGTGCAGGCTGGACCGTGAGTATCTGGGTGGTCCCACCTAGCCTGGGGGCTGTCAGAGCCTGGCAATCAGGGTGCTGAATGGGGGCATCTGACCTTTCTGTGCTCCTAGGTTGTACAGTGATGGGGAGAAGATTTGGGTCCTGGCAGCCTAGAGGGGGTTTGTGCTTAGTTAGGCAGAGAGCTGGGTTCAAATCCCAGTTAGGCAACTTCCAGACTATGTGGTGTCTGATGATACTCGGTTTCTCTTTTGTAGTCAACACCTAGGCTATCACACTTCAGGCCCTGTCTCTGCTCAAGAGAGAAGGGATACAATTATGGGCCCGCCTCTTCTTCACCACGCCATGAGGTGCATGAGGGCCATAGAGCCTCTCATCTCCCATAGCACTTCTCAGTTAGGGGGTGCCAGTGACCCCAGCAAGTCAGTAAGCCAGTATGTCCGATGGTTCAGGAATCCTGCACTTGGGAGGTTTTAGGAGAATTTGCTGAGGGTGATCCACTCGTGTCTGAGCAGCTGCAGTTTTTAGCATGGGCAGGGGACCAGGCTGCACCGCAGGAGAACTCGTCTTTCAGCCTTTGAGCAGAACCTCTGGTCTCACCTACCCTTACCATTTGATGGAAGAGATTTGATAGCACATTTTTTAGTATTGAAAATAAGTTTCTATGTGTTTGATCAGGGGTGTGTGTGTGTGTGTGTGTGTGTTAGGGTGTTACTGGGGATGGAAACTATGGCCTTGTCTATACAAAACAAACTCCTCCTTCTGAGCTATATCCCTTGCGCTTCAAAACTGTGTTACAAACTATCTTATGTACATTAATACTCTTTCTTTCTGAGTTCGAGGCCAGCCTGGTCTACAAAGTGAGTTCCAGGACAGCCAGGGCTATACAGAGAAACCCTGTCTCAAAAAAACAAAAAACAAAAAACAAAAAACAAAAAACCATTAATACTCTTTCTCAGAAAATGTCTTTTTAAAGCTAACTTCTTTTTTTTTTTAAGATTTATTTTTATTTTATATGAGTACACTGTAGCTGTCTTCAGACACACCACAAGAGGGCGTCAGATCCCATTACAGATGGTTGTGAGCCACCATGTGGTTGCTGGGAATTGAACTCAGGACCTCTGGAAGAACAGCCAGTACTCTTAACCGCTGAGTTATCTCTCAAGCCCTTAAACTAACTTTTTAAATTTTCATTTTTGTCTTTCTTTGGGGTGGGGAGGGGGGAGATCCCATTACTTAGACCAGGTGGGTTTTGAACTCAGGACTCTCAGTACAGGGATTCCAGGAAAAAAAATCTTGTTTATTGCTTAAATTATGTGTTCAATATGAAGAAGGAACGACTTAGCAAAGATTTGTCCACCTACCCCTGATTTGAACTGTGGCTTAGCCGTGAGAAATATTCATTGTTAAGATTTTGTAAATCTGGATTTCTTTCTGTGCATGTAGTTGTGAGTTTGTTGTTGTTGTTGTTGGTGGTGGTGGGTTTTGTTTGTTTTCAGATCGTATTTGGGTGTATTGTGCAGTGTTGTGAAATGTCAGCGGACAGCACAGCATCACCCATGTCACAAGTCATGTTTCACACGGTCATCTTTCAGAACAACCTAAGATCCTTACACATCAAACCCACAGAAGGACATTTCCGATGTAGCTCGTGGGCCCCACCTCAGACTCTTGGGCTTAGAGCTCAGGATCCCACTGCAAGCCAGATCTCCTGGCCATATTTACGTCTGGCTGAGTTTGTGAACCTGTACCATCCGTCATTACATATGGTGGCTTTGCATGTGTTCCCTAATTAATCTGCCTCATCCCGTCTGGTGGAGGCCTGAGCTCTTGGCTGTTGAGTGTTGTAAACATTTGCTTGTTCAGCCCTGCTTGAGCCTGAGAAACTTGGCATTTGAGGTTCCTGCTTCCTCCCTTCTTAATTCTCCTCCTTTTTGTGGGCCACGCCCTCCCAAGGGACAGATGTCAGTTCCCAAATTCAAATAATCAGCCGTGGAAAACATCTGGAGGGAAATCACATCTGTTCTAAGCAAGTGCACACTTGCTTTCTTGAGGCTTTTCCCTACCATGTGGGATACTGGATACTTTGCACACTGCCCCAAAGTCACCTGCTGTTCCAAGTCATCTGCAGGTGATTTAGAACACACAGGAGGTTCTTGCCATTGCTGAGTTGTGACTCAAGCCTCTTTAGATTCCAGCCCTGTTTCTTATCAGCATTGATCATCTCTCTACCATGAATCTAGGAGCTTAGAGGCTCATGGAAAGCCAAGTAGAGAGCCAATAGAAGAATCGATTCTGGAGCCTGCTGTGCATGAAGTTGTTACTTGGGCGACCTCATGGTCCAGAGCTGTGCTCAATGGCCAGTCGATGGCGCTCACCTCTCTAAACTCTGTGCCTGACTGAGGTCACCCTGTCAACTTGTAGTCTCCAGGCTCAGGCATGCACACTGTGGACACTGGCCTGCATCACTAGATGGGACTGTGGGGTTCTTGTTCTGCATTCAGAACAAGCTGGCTACTGCGTTCCCAGCATCCTCCTAGTCTTAGAACACAGGGTGTGCGCACTGTCATCCATAACCAAGCTGCTCTTCGGACTTGTGGATGAATTCACCTGTGTGCTGCCGGTGATGAGGGTAGCAGGGCCTGGTGACCTTGCATGTACGATCTCCATGCTTGTGTTTAGGTGGGGCCGATGCAGCTGCATTGAGTAACCACGGCCCTGCTGCAGGATGCCTGCAGAGGAACTCACTAGCCCTTTCGTGTGTCTTGCAGCTGGGTGGGCTACGAGCAGGCTAATTGCAAGGGCGAGCAGTTTGTGTTTGAAAAGGGCGAGTACCCACGCTGGGACTCCTGGACCAGCAGCCGGAGGACAGACTCCCTCAGCTCTCTGAGGCCCATCAAAGTGGTAAGCCCCTTAGCATCTTCCTGCGTCCTGTACCAGGGAGCCAGAAGAGCAGGGCCCAGAAGAGTTACAACATACATTACTTGGTTATGATTGACCAAGGACCATGTTTGTGGCATTTGGCCTCCTTGGGCCTCTGTTTGCTCATCTGCAAAATGGACTTTAGTTCTTACTGACAGGGGATGCCATTCCTGGGACAACTGTGTTGTCCTGTGGGCCATGTCCCTTAGGGCCAGGCTCAGTTACCAATCATGAGTATTAAGGAGATTCTGGGGCTAGGAGGGAGGGGAAGTCAAGACTCAGGCAATGTGAGTTTCTGGTCTATCTCTGACCCTGATTCTTACTAGCATGTGAATTGTCGAGTCGGGAAAGGACTCAGCAAATGCTCCATTTTGGGCCTAAACTTTCCAAAGCCAGGCTTGCACCTCCCTGAGCTTGGTAGAACACTGGACCTTCCCTGAACCCGGTCTCTTGTGCCGATTCTACTCCTCTCAGCTGTGTGATTTTGGGCGAGTGACTTGACCTCTCTGAGCCTCAGTTCTGTCCTGTGTGTCACATCGGATACAAACTGCTGAAAAGATGAAATAATAAATCAAGAAAAACTTGACTGGGGCAGTAGGTCACTGGGTCAGAAGGTCTGGGCCATGGAAGCCTGCATGCTTGCATGTGTGCAGGCAGTGCTGAGCCATAGCTGCTGTTTATGAAGTAGGAAGTGGAGGTTGAGGAAGGGAACCTGGAGTCTCCGAATCAAAACCTTCACCAGCACAGGACCCGAGCTTGTCTGTCCCATGACAGTTGCTCCTTAGGCATCCAGTCATGGGACCCTAGTCCCACCTGGAGGTGGACACATTGGCAGAGACGAGTGGAGGATGGGACAGGATGGGAGGGGCGTCCCAGGCTTCCCCCACCCCGCTCTGTTCACAGGACAGCCAAGAGCACAAGATCATCTTATATGAGAACCCCAACTTTACCGGGAAGAAGATGGAGATTGTAGACGACGATGTGCCCAGCTTCCACGCCCATGGATACCAGGAAAAGGTGTCTTCCGTGCGTGTGCAGAGCGGCACGTGAGTGGGACCCCAGCCCCTAGCCTTGGTTGGAGACCCGAAGTCCTGTTCTGCCCCTGAGCTCACTGGGGTGGGGGGCTCGCTTTGCCTTCCACCCACCCTCAGACCATCTGATGGGAATCACTAGCCTGTAGGCTGTGGGAAGTTCCTGGGCTGTGTCCCCCATCCTGTCCCTCAGTGTCACCTGGACAGGCAGAGGTGTCAGGTGCCACAAACAGAATGGTCTTAGCTCATGGGGAGGAGGCATGGGGAGGAGGCAGAGCTTCTGCCCCTGCAGAGCCCTGATCGGGCAAACAGACTCAAGGAGGAATTCCACTTTGATGTGTGATCTTGGCTTCCAGCGTGTGGAATTCTCACTGAACCAGAGTGCATATGAAGTCCTAAGTGGATCCTCAGGCAATGTGTGCTGGGGTGGTGCATAGAGTTGGTATTCTCTACCCCACAGCCCTGCTGCTGAGCTTTAACCAGGCAGGGGAGAAACGTTCTGGAAACACACAAATGCATGCACACGCACACATATACACAGACACACACACATGTACACAGACACATACACATGTACACAGACACATACACATGTACACAGACACACATGTAAACAGACACACACATGCACACACATGTACATACACATGCAAACAGAACTACACAAACATGTACACATATGTGCACATGCACACAGTGGTATATAAACATCTACACACAGGTACACAAACATGTACGTACATAGGTACATACATGTGCATATGCACTGAGAGGTACACAGATATCTATACATGGGTACACATACATGTGCACATGTACACACTGGTACACAAACATGTACACACATAGGTGTGCACATGTGCATATGTACACAGATGTACACAAATATGTACACACAGGTACACATACATGTGCACATGCATACTCAGGTACACAGACATGTACACACATAGGTGCATAGACACACATAAGTCTTCTAAACACAGACATGCTTTCCTTTTTTTCTTTATAATTTTTTTATTTTACATTTTTTCTTTTTTAAAAAAATTTTATTAGATATTTTCTTTATTTACATTTCAAATGCTAACCTGAAAGTCCCCTATACCCTCCCCCCCGCCCTGCTCCCCTACCCACCCACTCCCACTTCTTGGCCCTGGTATCCCCTGTACTGGGGCATATAAAGTTTGCAATACCAAAGGGCCTCTCTTCCCAATGATGGCCGACTAGGCCATCTTCTGCTACCAGACTCGCTTTCCTATTGGGAGAAGCACAGCTCAATGGCTGTCTCCATAGCAGTGTGATGGCAGTGTGGTAAGGGTAAGGACTCACTCGGAGGGCTTTGCAGTTAAGAGTGCTTGCTGCATGAGCAGGGTTACTTGAGTTAGAATTCCCACACAATGTAAAAGTCCAGGTGTGTTTGCACACACCCCTGTCAGGCCAGGTGTGGCTGCACATGTACACACCTCTCACCCCGGCATTGTGGAAGGTGGGGACAAGAGATGGCTGTGATTTGCTTGGTACCAGCTTAGCTCCAGATTGAGTGAGAGACCCTGTGTCAAGGGAATGAAGTGGACAGTGACAGAGCGGGACAGCTGATGTCCTTCTCTATGGTTCTGAGAGCATACAGGTGTGCCCCTATCCCTGTATGCTCAACACACACACACACACACACACACACACACACACACACACACACACACCAGCAGTCTGTCAAGGTTGGATACATACCTCAAGTCAAGCTCACAGACACAGAGGGACAATACATACACTCCCGAGGGCTGACTTTCTTTTTTATGGTAGAAAAGGCAGTTTATTAAGGAAGAGCAGGGCACCCTGAAACTGGGAGTGGGCTGAGGGTGGGTGGGTAGGTGGGTGGTTGGTGGGGTCTTGTCATTCCTGGATCATCATACATCCCTATGCATTCAGAGAGAGTACAGGTCTCTCTGTGTGAGCTCTGCTTCATGCAGCCTATGCTCTCAGGGTCCCTAGCCCACTGCCCACCTTTCTTCCATATATCACTCTTAGTGCTTCTATTTCCTGCCTTCTGGTTACCACCACCTCTGATGTCTCAGAAGCCTTTTGGGAGAATGGAGGGCAATGATCAGTCTTTTTGGAATAGGATTCCCTAACTAGTGGCAGCCTATTATAATCAGCCCTACTGGCAGTTTGCACCACGGGAATTGGGGGATGCTTCCAATCATGGTGTTGGACCCCAGCAGAGCTGCCTTGAACATGTGCCCTAGGGTTTCTCAGGCCCCTTCAGTATAAACCTCTCTGTACAACTAGGCATCACCCTTGGCTGCTTTAATTTGCCCATCGCTGCCAAGTGTCTTACACTGTGTAGGTACTCCATATTTGAAAGGAGATGGGGACCTAGCTCCTGCCTTGTGTCCTCCAGAGGGACAGCTGTCAATCAATTGTTAAGATTCCACACAAACCTGATGGGCTTCCCTCAGACTCTTGAGCTGAGATCCAAAGGCAGAGTTGGAATTGCAGGGCAGAGAGGGCCCAAAAGTCACCCAAAGAAAGCTGTGGTGAGAGGAAGCCTTTGGGAGCTATCCTGTTTTCTGTGCTGGTATGTGGCCATGTGGCTATGACAGAGCACACGACTGCAGAGCAGGGATGGAAGTGTCCAGAGTCTGTCGGGCAGGACCCTCTGCCTGGGCTGGAGACAGTTGTCATTTTCATCAAGAGGTCGAGGGTTACTGATACCCTGCCTGGTCAAGGCTCTGAATGTGGGTGGGTTGTAGAGGGTCCCTTCTATCTCCTCCTATCCTTGAGCCTTGTTGCTAGGCATGGGGTTAAGACAGCATGTCCTGAGGCGGCATAGGAGCCCATGTGATTTTAAGCTTTTGTGGAATATCCAGTGTGTGTGGGAGGTAGTGGGCTCCCCACCAGGGGAAGGAAGCAAGCAGGGGCACCCTGGTCTCACCTACCTCTTCTGATGTCAGGACACCCCAGCTGGCTTCTTTTGACCTCACCATGTCTCCCCATACCTCTACCTGCAGGTGGGTGGGGTACCAGTACCCTGGCTACCGTGGGCTGCAGTACCTGCTGGAGAAGGGGGATTACAAGGACAACAGCGACTTCGGGGCCCCTCACCCCCAGGTGCAGTCTGTGCGTCGCATCCGTGACATGCAGTGGCACCAGCGAGGTGCCTTCCACCCCTCCAGCTAGAGCCCTGACCCTCCCCTCCCCCGGGGTCCAGGCCCGCCACCTCGGAGGCTCCTGACACCCAGAGTGAAGAATAAAGTGTGGCTTGCAACTTGTTTGCTGTATGTCTTTTATCCATGGCGTGTCTGGGGCACATGTGTGTGCATGTGATCATGTGATGTGTGCACGTGTGTGTCTGTGTGTGTGTGTGTGTGTGTGTGTGAGAGAGAGAGAGAGAGAGAGAGAGAGGGAGAGGGAGAGGGAGAGGGAGAGGGAGAGGGAGAGAGAGCATGTGTGTGCATGTGGCAGGGTGGGGAGAGGAGGCAAGGGGAGGGAAGGGAGAAAGGAAGAGAGGAGGGAAAGGGGAGGAGGAGAGGGAGGGAGGAATTGAGGAGGGGGAGGGAGTGGGGAAGGGGAGAAGGGGAGAAGGGGAGGGAGATGGAGATGGAGAGAGAGAGGGAGAGGGAGATGGGCAATTAGCAGGCATCTGGACTGAGGTCTGTAAGAAGACCCCATTGAAACTTACATCTCTGCCACTCCATAGCCGTGTGTCTGAGAATACACCAGTAATGGCTCCCTGAGCTGTTGTTTATTTGATTTACCTTGCAAGTAGCCAGTGTGGCTGACCTTGTGGGCCCCATACAACATGCTGCAGAACAACTCGGGGAAAGTGGCAGGTGCCTCCTGCCACCCTGGCTCTGTCATCACCACAGATGGGGCAGCTGCTTTTTGGGTTGTTCTGTATCTATCAGAGGATCCAAGGCCCTGCAGTGTCTACCACTTCTCAGTACGCATGTGCCCAGGTTTACTGCTCCCTGCTCACCCTGGCGTTGGTTTGGTTTCTCGTGTGTCTAGGCTAGGAGATCACAACCCAGGAGGAGGGAGGCTGCTTACCCCAGGGGACCTCTCAGAACCATGCTGTTCTCATGAGGGGTGAGCAGGGACGGAAACATCAGACATGTGTGAGTGGTACCTGGATTCGTCTCTTCTGTGGCTTATGGTATAAGGTGGATGCTGGGGTCTAATTCTCCTCACCTCCCTTCTGATAGCTCTGAATATCATTTAAAAATTTAACATACTCAAGCCTCAAGCTCCGTTCCCCCCCCCCCCATGGTTTGCACAGCCCTTAAGAGAGTCTCCTTAACCCCAGGACACAGATCCAACACCTCTGAGTGTTTCAGAGCTTTGCTCTCCGATCGATGTTCTTGCTTTTTCTAAAGTTGATTTCTGTGTTGAATGCGGTAAGACCCAGCTTCTCCTTTTTTTTTTTAATTTTCACTCTTGGCAGCTGCTGGCCTGCAGGGCACTGAAGAACCATGCACGGGGTCTGTTCATGGGTTGTCTGCTCTGCCCCTGTCATCTATGTCTTCTGACCCTGCTGTTATCAAACCTCTACTTTGTAGGCGGGGGTGACAACCTCCAAGGCTTTAGCCCCCTGTTCTAGATCTTGCTTCCCTTTTCAATATTAATATGTTTTTAGATTTATTATTTCATGTTATTCATATGAGTGTTTTATCTGCATGTACACTTATGCACCTCGTGCATACTTGGTACTGGATCCATCAGGGCACTGGATTCCCCCAAAACTGGGATTACAGGAGGTTGGGGATCATTGCGTGGATGCTGAGAATCAAATCCAGGTCCTCTGCAAAAGTATCTGGTGCTTTTAGCCACTGAGCATCTCTCTAGCTCCACAGCCCCTAATCACCTCTCAGCACCACCACACAGTGTGTGTGTGTGTGGGGGGGGGGGAAGAGTGTCCACAATGTGTGTGTTTGTGTATGTGTGTGGGGGGGCATTGCTTACAGCAGCTGAGCTGTGGGAGGCTCACTTGACCCATAAGTGGACCAATACAATGTTACAACACAGTATGGTATAATACAATGTTACAATACAATACAGTACAATGTTACAATACAATACAATGTTAATGGCTTCTGTTTCTTGCTCATTCTTCAACCACCACTATCAAGGGTCTACTTTCTTCCTGGGACTGAACAAGATGGGGAGTTAAGCCCAGGTGATTATCATTGATCATTGAGTTGCCTCACTCATGACTTGCAAACCTGCCCCCAGGAGCTCAGAAGGCGGGGGATGGGAGGGGCAAGCATTCTTTGGGTGCTGGTTGGAACAGATATAATGAAATGGTCCTAGAGTCGGGGCCCCTAATCCCACATGAGGTGTCCTTATGAGAAGGAGAAATAGACACAAACACACAGCCGTGGAGGGTTATGTGCGATTGCTGGTCTCGCTGTCAACCTGATGGGACTCACCTGTGGGACATGCTCTGTGTGAGCCTTCGAGGGGATGGCCAGGAAGAGTAACCGAGGGTGGTGACCACCCTCGTGAAGCAGCACCTTCCAATGGAAGACTTGGATATAAAGAAGTGTACTGATGAGAGGCAGGTGGGCCCACCTGCCTCCACTCCTGCCTGAGAGAGTGCGACCGCTGCTGTGGCTTGTCCTTCGTGGACACTAGCCTTCAGTGTCTTCAGCCTTGCTGTGTGGACTCCACAGAAACCTCTTGAAGAGCTATCCTGGGACTTCCTTGCATCTAGCTTCATTGACTGAAAGGCCCCTGGGTCCTCTGGATATTCACTGTGGGAGGAGCCATTGTTGGTGGATCAAGCTGGCTGAGCCAACGAAATAAATATCTTTTTTATTATGTATTTTACTACATCATTTCTTTATTGGTTCTGTCCCTTTAGGGAGCCCCAACACACCACACTAAGAAGGGTGTATTGCTTTCATCACAGGAGTAAGAACGTTGGAGGCAGCAGACTGGTGGAGCTGGCTCCCTGTAGCCTGTGGGAGGAGCTGATCTGACAACACTTCAACCAAACAGGAACAACACCCACCTAGTTCTCTGTCCCAGACCCTCCCCCAACCCGCCCCAACTCACAGGATGGTGGCAAGAGAAAAGAGCCACCCCTAGGCCAGATGAGGGCATCCTAAGTGTCAAAGTTTAAAAAGATGTGTGGAGGTGTGGAATTTTCCAGGTGAAGTTGAGGTGATCCTTGGGGTGTTGACATTCTCACTTTGTGGTGATGGCTTCCAGGAGCCAGTGCCCCAGGAGGAAGGTGCAGCTGAGTGACATCTTTGTGAGTAGCTCCTCAGCTCCTCATTCTCCCGAGGCATCCCAGGTCAGGGGGAGATGCCCAGGTTTGGGAGGAAGGGGCAAAGGTCTCACCAGTCAATGAGGTTATCTAGTGGTGGCCATCCTCAGAAAACAACCCCACCTTCCATTGAGACTCTGGAACATAGGGCGTGGCTTCCATAGGGCGGGACAGGGACTTGGTGTGTGAAATCCGGCAGGTCATAGGTTCTCTTGGGCCTGGATTCAAGGACTTGGTGGCTAGTTTTAGTCCCTGGCCCCTTTGATCACTGTAGGGTGTTTTCTGTCCACCCCGCCCCCTTCTTTCATCCCCCACTTTTCCTGGAACGCCACATACCTTCTCTCTGGTATCCAAGGACCTATCAGCCCCTCTTCCCAGCCTTCGGGGAGCCATTTCCCACATCCGCCACGAGATGTCAGCAAAGTGCCATCCCAGCATTCTGTCAGTCGCCGAGATGAGCGGGGCCTCGCGCGCCCCCTGGCAATTGAATTGCTGGGAGGCTGAGCCCTCAGGGTCCAATGCAGGAACGCATGCGGACACACGCGCAAGGACTCTGGAAATACAAGGTGACGAGTGCAGGGAATGATCAGCATTTCGTCTCATGCTTCCAATCCCTGGAACAAAAGAACACAAACCACCACGGAGACAAAATAAAACTTTTATTTTTGGCCTCGTCGAGGCCAGGTCTCTTGGAGTCGTTCAGTTTCTTTTGGGGCTCTGCGCTGACCGCCTCACGTGGGTGCCTACGAGCCTTTCTGGTGCCTTCCGCAGGAAGGACCCTGCGCATGTGTAAACCACAGCACCGAACAAGTTCCACGAAACTTCAGGAATCTTACATTTCAATTTCAGTGGTGGAGCACGCCTTTAATCCCAGCTCTTGGGAGGCAGAGGCAGGTGGATTTCTGAGTTCGAGGCCAGCCTGGTCTACAGAGTGACTTCCAAGATAGACAGGGCTACACAGAGAAACCCTGTCTCGTAAAAAAACAAAAAACCCGGATCTTTCTTAGGCCCTCCCAGCCCCCAAGCATTTAAAATATAAAAACATTATGTAAAAGGATTTGTTGTGTGGCTGGGAACACACTGGCGCCATCCTAAACACCACATTCCCACATGGCAAGTGTTCCATGAAATTTTGTAGTCACGGAAAAAAAGAAAGTCACAAATCAAGGCACTTTTAAAACACTAGAGGTGGCATCAGGTAAGAGGGTTACAGCAACACAGGGACATCACAGCTACATTCCAGGTGCTGCCCGATAGCTTTCTCAGTCTGTTGGTTGGTGGACACTAGGGGTGTGTTCATATATTACAAAGGAAGTACCTAATGGTTGCAAAAGCAGCTGGATCAGGCACGGAGAAAGTCAATATATATCAAAGGGCCAAAGATACACCAAGATCATTTGGCCCCGGACTTGGCAACATTTCAACCTGCCCATGTTACTACATTTCTGATCAGCCACCTATCCTCGGTAGAATTTCTATTGCTATGGTAAACACCTCGAACTTAGGGAGGAAAGGGTTTATTTGGCTTACACTTCCTCATCGCTGTTCATCACTGAAGGAAGCCAGGACAGGATCTCAAGCAGGGCAGGAACCTGGAGGCAGGAGCTGATGCAGAAGCCATAGAGGGGTCCTGCTTACTGGCTTGCTCCCCATGGCTTGCTCAGTCTGCTTTCTTATAGAACCCAGAACCACCAGCTCAAAGATGGCTCCGCCCAAATGGGCTGGTCCCTCCCACATCGAAAATATCCCACATGTTTGCCTACAGTCTGATCCCATAGAGGCGTTTTCTCAACTGATGCTCCCTCCTCTTTGATGACTCTAGCTTGTGTCTAGTTGACACAAAACCAGCCAGCACACAGACAGCTTCTTTCCTCCAGTTCTCCTTCAGAACATGGACCAGGGCAGCTCTGCTGCAGGCCTCAGGTGATATTTGGTGACATTCTTAGCTCTTGGGTTGGCTAGTGATGTGTTAACATCCTTCAAAAATGTTTCTCTCGGAAGTCAGACGTTCTGGCGTCCCTCCCTCAGCCATCTTCCCCACCCCTCTGTCTTTCCTTCCTCCAGCTCCAGATATGTGCTTTCTATCTGCCCACATTGACCCTGATTCATCTGCCCTCACCAGACCCCCACCATCAGCTCATCAGCTCCTCCCCTTCCCCCGACAACCGTGTTGGCCCATAGCAGGCTTCCCTATTGGACTTTGAACTTCACCTGGACAGAACCCAGGTTAGCTCACCCCAGGGTCCCCAGTGTGTCACACAGTCCCTGAGACAGAGCAGGTGTGTGACAGCTCATAGCCGAGCAAACGTGTGAAGGTGTCCCCTCCTTACCTCTTGGGTGGGGACCCCCAGATTTCAAGTGCAGATATTCTTGGTAGGAAGGAACCATTAGCAGCTCACAGTGGGGTGTGCTTTCACTTGTACCCCAGGGAACTCACTCCACCGTGGTTGGATGGGGTCCTAGGACACTGCTGTGACACTCTCGGTTTCTCTACCTTCCCACCAGCCCACTTGCACATGCGCTCACGGTGTGAAAGACAGATCCACCAGGAGCCGAGGGCTTTTATTTGAAGTCTGTTCTATTTAGCAGCGGCCTTTGCCACTCCCGCAGGCTCCTATCAGGCACCGGAGAAGCCATCAGCGCCTGGCTTATTTGCTTCCACACAACGGTGGATGCCTCACACCTGACAGAGGAGCCACAGAGTGAGAGATGGAAGATTGCTCATTTCCCCATCTGCCCGTGGGTTCTTTGCAGTCTCTGCCCCATGTTGCATCTCAGCCTCTCTGGCTGGACACTGGGTGGAGGGGATGGAGAGTGGGAATCAGAGCTTTTGGAGGCTTCTTGTAGAGAAGGGGACCATTGTGGCCTGGCACAATGGTCCCAGGTTTTAAAAAAAACGCTGTCTCATTATTTCATTATTTTATGTATATTATTGTTCTTCCTCATGTATGCTTGTGAGCCTTTTGCATGCCTGGTGCCCCCAGAGGCCAGAAGAGAGTCCCCGCCCCGCCCTCTCCCCACCTGCTCCCCGGACCTGGAGTTATAGATAGTTGTAAGCTACCATGTGGGTACTGGGAACAGATGCCAGATCCTCTACAGGAGCATTAACCACTGGGCCGTCTTTCTAAATCTACACAGGTGGTTTTGTAGCTTTTTGGTTAATTCCTTGGACCGTGTCCGTCTCCTTTCTGAAGTGAAGTCTCTGTGAAGGCAAATGCCAGACCCAGTTCCCAGTTTGTTTAGTCCCAAAAGAGTAAGCAAAAGGAGAGAGTAAAAAGAGAAAAAGGGAAGGAACTCTGTAGAGCTCTTTCACACACCATCCACACGTGGCTGTTCACACACATACCCATCCACACATGGGTGCTCATACACACACACACACACGCCCATCCACATATGGTTGTTCACATGCACACACCCATCCACACATGGCTGCTCTCTCTCTCTCTCTCTCTCACACACACACACACACACCATCCACACGTGGCTGCTCACACACACACACCATGTACATGTGGCTGCTCACACACGTATACACACTCACACACACACACACATACACACTATCCACATGTAGCTGCTCACATGTACATCTATCCACATATGGCTATTCATGTGCACACACAATTCATATGTGGCTGTACACACACACACACACACACACACACACACACCATCCTCAAGTGGCTGCTCACACACACCTGTGCTTCCACACCTGCATCTAACCCCTAACTTACTTCCGTGTGTTCATGTACTCATTTGGACTCTCACCACAGACTTTTGGCCATGGACCGGGTACCGTGGGAACTGGGCTGCGGAGCAAGAGCAGGCATCTTTGTCAGCCATGGAGCATCTGTGAGGTAACACTGACCACCCATTTGGCCTCTCAACTGTTTCCACAGCATCGGTTGTTTTTAATGAAAAGAACTGGAGTTCAGCCTTGATTTATACAGGAAGTTGTTAGAAAACAACAGGGAAGAAAAGCAACACACACACACACACACACACACACACACACACACACACACACACACACGGCTCTGGGAAGGAGGACGGAGACATCCACCTTTTCCAGGGAATGCACTGGTGAGCTCTGGGCAAATTCAGAGTGAGGTGTCCCCTGGTGCCACGGCCTTGAGGACAGTGCATGTGGCTGCTATGGGAGGTCGAGGCTGGCCTCCACTGTGTGAGAAATGTGAACAGACTTCACCCTGTGTCTGGGACGCTATGGTGCAGGGTGACACCTCTGAGGGCTTGTGTGGGAGGTGAGTGAGCTTCCTATGTGAGGATGCTCTGTGGTCCTGTCTTTTACATACGCTAATGAGTCAGAGTGTATTATTCTGCTTTCTGCTTGAGATATTGTGTTTACAGAGTTCCCACAGATACTGTGTTCTGTTGTAACCAGTTTTGCTCGTTCAGAGAAATGTATGTGTGTGTGTGTGTAACTGTCACACAAAACCAGGCTCAGATGTGATGTATGGGAAACTATATGATGTTCCAATCCACACAGCTTTCTTTGAGATTGTACTCCTTGGGCGTGTGTTGTGGGTGTCTTGGAGGAAGGAGACAGGCTCAGAAGGGCTGGGAGACTTGTGAACTCTCAGAGTGCTGACTGGGTAGACTCTGCTGGTGGGCTCAGGGTCACAGCACTCAGGGACCTGCCAGTCTCATTCCGTAGTCCCCACTGTGCCCTGGCCTGAACCCCAAGCTTGGCCCCCTACTGTGTTTTTGCAGGGAGTGGAGCACATACAAACTGGACCACATGGCCTCTCAGAAACTGCCACCAAGTGCTGGTATCTTAGCAACCACAGGATCAAAACAAGCTTGGAATAAAAGATGGGGAAGGAGGGAGAGGAAACAACCCCCTTGTCCCCATCACCTGACCCACTGAGGGAGTCGAGCACCTGAGTCTGTGGTTTGCAATTCTTTTGAGGAATTCCCACTCCAATGCTGTTTACTGCCACAGACTGTGCCGGGAGTAGAGAAGCACATTTCAAAATACACAAAAGGGGACAGTGTCCTTGGGGGTACGGGTTCTGGGGATGACAAAGCAAGTGGGCACCTCAATATCCCAGGGTCCAGGGAGCACCTAGGGTTGGGGATCACCTAAGGTAGGGAGTAGTTGAGGTGAGGGCATCTCAGTGAGGAGCACTCCAGGTAGGGAACTTTACAGTGGGGAGCACTCCAAGTAGGAAACTTTAAAATGGGGAGCACTTTTGGGTGGAAGGGAGTACCTATGGTGGGAGCATCTGGGAATAGGGAGTACCTGGGGTGGGGACCACCTGGAATGGGGACAACCTGGGGAGGAGAGCATCTGGGTAGGGTCTGCATAGTCTTTGAACTATATACACTTCAGCCCAGGAGCCTCTGAGCCTCAGCCTGGTGGCTCTGTGGCCCCTGTTGATGGAACCGTAGACGGTTAAGCTATGGAAGATCATCCCTATGATCTCAAGTTTTTATTTAAGAAATGTGTTGTTGTAAAACAGACAAGCATATATGATGACATTTGGAGCTAGGACACCTCTCCTGAGGGAGAAGCCCAGTCTCTCAGCTCCAGTGGAGCACAGATATCATCAGAGCCCATGGGGTGTCCTGCATCTGAGACCCCATACCCTCTTAATCAGCTACAGTTGGGTCAAAACCACCTGGAAAGTGTCACATCCATACTGAACATTGAGGTGGCTTAAATGAAATGCACTCCCACCCTGCCCCCAATACTGGCCATTTGAGAGCTGGTTCCCAGTTAGCACTGTTCCTCGAGCTTTGGGTGGCCTGGCCTTGATAGTGAAGTACATCACTGGGGAAGGGGACTTAGGCAAATCACTGGGGGGCTGGGCTTTGGAGGAAGAACTTCATTGGGAGGTGGGCTTTGGTGGGAGAGTATGTCACTGCAAGGGGGTGGGCTTTGGGGGGAAGTACATCAGAAAAGATTAGGTTTTGGAGGAAGTATGTTACTGGGGGGGAGGTGTGGGATTTGGAGGAAATGTGTCATGGGGGTGAGCTTTGGAGGAAAGTACGTCACTGGGAGGGTTGGGCTTTGGAGGGAAGTACGTCACTGGGAGGGTTGGGCTTTGGAGGAAAGTACGTCACTGGGAGGGTTGGGCTTTGGAGGGAAGTACGTCACTGTGGATTGGCTTTAAGAGTTTAAAAGACCTTGCTCTATTTCTCATTGCCTCTCCTTGTTTTCTGGTTGCAGTTAAGCATGTGAGTTCTTGGCTGCCTGCTCTGGCTGTTTGCTGCCATGTTTCCCTGCTAGGATGGTCTCATCCCTCTGCAATCATAAGCCCAGAGAAACTTTTTGTCTCTAAGTGCCATGGTCATGGTGTCTTACCACGGCAACAGAAAGATAGTGAATACAAACATTTTGGACAGGTTTACCCTGAAGTTGTTCCCTGGATCAGGTAGATAAAAAGGACCACAGCATCCAGCTAGGGTTGCACTATCAGTCCTCTGAGATGACTGTGCAGTGTGTGTGTGTGTGTGTGTGTGTGTGTGTGTGTGTGTGTGTAGTGAACTTCTATGGAAACACTGTATCTGTCCATGAGCCTGGGCATCAACATTGTGTCCAAAGGGTCTGGCAGCCTACTTTTATCTTCCAGGATCCTAGAACCAGCCTGAGACATGACATGAAGGCACAACTCTGGCAGTGGCATGACATCTGCTGAAGGCAGTGTTTTTACACTTTTACCTGGCACTGTTGGGTAGTGGTGGTAGCGGTGGTGGCATGTTAATAGGATCATTTGATGCGCTGAGCCCTTTGGATCCCCACTTACAACTAAGGAAAAATCTCACAGAGATGTCTAGTCATTTTCTAAAGTCACCGAGCCATGACTAGAGAACCAACACTGAGCCCAGTGTGGCTGTTGGAGAGTTATGTAACCAGCCACTGTGTATCCCAGGGAGATAGAGGACTGGAGTAGAGACACCAGGAGCAGAGACAGGGCCTGCGGTGGAGGGTTGCTCACAGGCTGTGTTTGAGTGGGGCTCTGGGTTCAGATCTAGACAGGTGAGTTGTCAGTGAATATGGAATGTGGAGATCTTCAGGGCCTGCCAGGACACAAACTAGGAGTTACAGCAGGCACTGTGAGCCAGAGACTCAAATCTTCCCCCTTTCTCCTTCTTCCCCTCTCTCTCTTCTTTCCTTCTTCCCATCCCCCACTTTCCATCACCCCACCACCACCACCATCACCACCACTTAGACAAGTCTTATTATATGGCCAGGCCACAATCCTCCTGCTTCAGGTTCCCAAGAACAGGACTTACAAGCATGTACAGGTTCACCCAGCCTGCTCTAGGTGTGGCTTTAAATACTATGACATGGTTGTTACAAGTTTACAGATGAGGCCACAGAGGCCCACAGACATGTAGCAATTTTCCAGGAGTACACAGCTGTGGAGTGTGGCAGACATTAATTCAGGCTGGGTTGTTTGCTGAGATTATATATTGGGTCCCTGAAGAGTAACTACAGTAATGCTGTATTATCTATACTCCAGTACCACAGCATAATTCATGCTTGTGCTCCTGTATCTACTGGGAGTGGGCAGGGTCAGGCTGGCCTCTGCTAGGTATCTACCTTCTACTCCATGTCTTGGATCTTCTCATAGAGCAAATGGGCTATCCTGGGCATATTTTTCTCCCGCTGATGGTGGATGAACAGAAATATGCCAACTCTCTTTTGGATTAGGCTCAGGACTGGCAAATTGTCACTTCTGCCTCCTCTTGGCCTGAGAAGGTCACAGGACTACATTTAGTGTGGAAGGGTAGATGCTTCCATCCCCTGTGCCGTGTAGAATGGAGACAATCCCAGAAGTGAAAGTCTTAGAGCTGAGTCACATTCCACCATAGTGTCTGCTCTGTTTTAGAGACTTCCTGCATGCTCTGATGTTCCTTTCTAGAGATGAGGCGTGTCCTCGGCTGTAACCTGAACTTGCTGACTCTTGTCATGCAGAGAGCATGGCAGGAAACGGCAGGGGCTTGCAAGGATAGTACATTTTATAAACAACTTTCTGCCACTGTAACAAAACACTGAAGGCAAAGAGGTTATAGAGAAGAAAGGTTTGGTTTGGGCTCCAGGTTTTGTAGGCTTCCACCTAAGCTGCTTAAGCTTTTCCCTGTGGGCCTGTGGTGCAAAGTACAGGGATGCTTGGAGCCAGGAAGTGTGTGTGTGTGTGTGTGTGTGTGTGTGCATCCTTATATCCCCCACTTCATATACCCAATGACCTAACTTCCTCCCACTATAACCCACCTCCTAAGGCACCATAGTCTGGAGCCTAGGCCTTCAACACATGAGTTTTTTTGAATCCGTGTATCCAAACTGTAACAGAATGAGATATATTGTGACAACAGACATGAGACACACTGTGGCTTCCCCCTTGCTCTCTCCCTGTGGAGGACTGGCTGCCACACTGAGAGAACACTCAAGTGCCGGTGGAGAGGCCACATAGTGAGGACCTGAAGCCACCCCCTACAACTGTGTATGAACCACTCTGAAGGTGGGGAGCCCCTGACTGTCCTCAGGAGAGATGGCAGGTCAGAACCCCAGATCTGAGCCACTCCTGGACTTCCATGGACCGTTCTTAGCTGTGATTTGCAGGCATTTCACGTGCAGCAGCAGACAAGAAGTCCTGTTTCTTCCTCGCTATTCGGAACACGTGCTGGCAAGGGTTTGGGGGGTGGGGTGGGGAACTGTTCTGTCTTCTCCTCAGGCTGCCAACAGTGTCCCTGCAATTTCCCAAGATTGGGGGACAAAAATACTCGTGGTAAACTGCAGTTGTTAGGAGACACCTGCTCCTCAGAAGCCCAATGTGGGCAGATCTCAAAAGGAAAGCAAAGGATCAGCAGACAGGGACAGCTGCATGGGGACCAAGCCAGCACTGAGGCAGGCTCAGCTTGTCACTGGGGTCCCTCCATGGGGCTGAGGGGTGGGGGTGAAGAATCTGAGCACAGATGGGTAGGGCGGGTTAGAAGGAGCTGTTGTGGTAGGGTGCCAATGCTCTGCTGGGACTCCTGAGATACTTATTCCTCAGTGCACAACAATGGGCGTCTTCCTCATCGACTGGGCTGGATAGAATTACCCAGAAGGCACAGCTCTGAGCACGGTGTCTATGAAGGTATTTCCAGAGAGGTTTAGACTTCATCTGAACGTGGGTGGGACTTGAATGGACTGGGGGCCTGAACTGAAGAAAACGGCGAAGCAGGCCAAGAAGACCAGCCTTCGTCTCTCCCTTGCCCCCCTCTCTGCCTCCTAACTGCAGATGTACCATGAAAGCCACATCACACCCAATTGCCATGGCTTCCCGCCATGTCTGGCTGTGCCTCACAGTAAGCCGGCCCTTTCTGAAGCCAAGTTTGTCAGTGTTCTGTGCAGCAACAAGGGCAGCAGCTAAGGTGGCAAAAGGAGCAGTAGGTTCTGGAGACTCGCAGTGGGGTCTGGGACTCAGGCTGCTGAGACTCGGGCTTGTGGCCAGGTCTACAGAGTCAGAAATGGCGTGGCATTCACAGGCCACAGCAGACCTCGCTGAGGGTCTTAGGGTGATGCTTGTTAGCTGCTCTCATTTGGATTTGGAATGTTCCCCCAGGTTGATGTCAGAGTATGACCATCCCCCTCACACACGCCTCGTCTCTCTGTCAGGGAGCAGGTGCTATCATAGTCTTGGTGCAAGCAGAGACCCTTTAGTGTTTGGGCAAATGGCTGGGGTTCCAAGCCATTTGATGGGGTATCTGATAAAGTTTAAATTGCACTGAGGCCATGATCTCTGGCTGTTCTCATTTCTTAACTTCACTTAAAAATAGCAGCAAAGGAAGCCAAGGGTGCATGTTTCAGGCCCCCAGGCTTGGGTCAGTCTGGCTGGCATCAAGATGCCAGGTGGCCAAGCTATCCTTTGTCACAGTGTAGCTTGGAAATCTGCTCTGTTGCCCTGAAGCTCAGACTTTAGATCCAGAGCCCCAGATCTTAACTCTCCAACCTTCAGTTTCCTCCTCTGTAATCTGTAGATCCCAAGGCTCCTATCCCACAGTGGCACAAGGGAGGGCTCGGGGAGGTCACCATATTGAATGTGCAGCCTGGAGCCCAGCACAAAGGAAGTGTCGTCAGCTGGAGCTGCCTGCATGCCCTCTCCCCAGCCTGACCCATTTTCACCCACACTTGGCCATAGGCCCAGGCCCTGGCCTATTTTAGATACACCTCCTTTTTCTCAGAGGAAAAAAGAGCCATGCCCAGGCCAGCTTCAAACAGGGGGGTTATTGTGGGGATGAGCTGGGACAGGAGCATGGGCTTGGTTAGGGATTGTGTGAGGCTGGAACTGGTTTCTTGTGGCAGCTTGTCTTTTGCTCTCTCTGCCTATCCCTGAGGGAAGGGCCCTGACATGACTGAGGACCACTACACCTCAAAGCATGATGGGAGGTGAAGCCCTCTCTGCCCTGTCGCAAGGGGATGGATGGGTCAGTTTGGTGCTGATAGTTAGGGTCTGCTGTCTAATAAGTGCAGTTCCTCACAGCTACTGTGTGAGAGAAAACAGCTGGGGTGCTTGAGATAAAACCCATGTGTGGGTGACTGTGACTTAATATCCAACCCTGGACACTGAGAGAGAGAGCAGACAGGCACCCCGGGAGCAGAGACCAGCAAGGAAAGGAAGAGAGAAGACAAAAGCCACTCAGAAAAGAGCTCATAGGACCAGGCTGCTGCCCTGGAAGTGCCAAGGTTAAGAACTGGGCTGGTTGTCTAGGAAGGATGCACTTGGTACCCAAGGACTTCTGTATACTGCCTGACTGGCATGGACAGTGTGGCTTTCAGGTGCAGCTTGATCCAGGGGCTCACCTGATGTCATCACAATGTGGTTTCTTTCTTTCTCTGGGTTTAAAGAACATTGCCCTATCTGAAACAAGGGCACTTGGCCCCCAGAGGCCCAGAGCTTTGCTCTAGTCTTTGAATGCCCACCTCTTGGATGTTTGCAAGAGGCCCGTACACATAAGAACTTCCAACAATGTTGTTAGTGTCAGAGCTCCCAATTCATGAGGATGCTCTTACTCACAGACCCTCTCATTCATGTCTGGTTTTCAAATTTCCAGGAAGTGTACTCCATGCCCAGGATGCAGAGTGGAATGTCTGTGCTCATCTGGTATAATTAGCACAGCCTGCAGCCTGCCCACTTACTGGCTTAGGTGTGGGATAACCTGGGTGTGTCAGGCTTGGATCCCTCGGGGCTGCCCCGCCCCCCAAGGAGTTCAGGATTAAAACAGAGATAGAACTGCTGCTGGCTACTGCTGTTGCAGCTGTTGCTGCTGCTGCTGCTAGGATGTAGGCTCCTTACAGGGAGGTGACTCCAAGCTGCCCATTCGAAATGACACAGGGTCATGAGAAAATCAATGGGGATCCTTACACCAAGCTACCCCTGAAGATCAGACCTCTGGCAGTTCAAACACAAAGCTGACTACATCCTCTTCCTTCAAGTTCTCTGCCACGTGCAACTGACCATTTTATCTGCATATTGCAGTTTAAGGGCATTTTGTATTAAAGGGATTGTTGGTTGACCAAATAGGAATTCTATCACACTCTACTGTTTGCAAGATCCAACCTCAGAAGGCGTGAGACTCATTCTGGTCCCAGGCTCCTGGGCTCTGTCTGGCCACTTTATCCTCCTTATTTGTTTTATTGTGAGGGGCTGGGAATTGAAGCCAGGGCCTTGTGCATTTGAGGCAAACCCCATCCTGTGAGCTATGCTTCCACCGTGGCTACCTTAATTGTATCCTCCATTCCCCCCCCCAAAGATTTTGGAGTCTGGTCACCCCTGCTGGAGTGGAAAGAACAACTTCTGAACTTAGCAGCTAAGTGACAAAGATAAATGGTGCTGGGTTCCAGCTGAGCCGGCTGGGCTCACTCCCTTTTATGGTAAGGACAGCATGTGGCCTCACTGCGCCTAAGTGCCACCCAAGTCACAGACACTGCAAGAACTTGGCCCTCACCAAGCTAGTAGCAGATGCTTCTGTGGAAACTAAGGGCGGTGGGGGTGGGGTTTGGCCAAGTCGCCCCACTGTGGGAGCTGCAGGGCCTGGCCCTATCACAGCAAATCAGTCCCCCACTAGCCAGCTGGCTCCTAGCCCTTCGAGCAGTAGGGGCCTTGGTGCTTTGAAGTAATTAATTATGCAATCCAGCAAGGAGACTGGCAAGATTTAGAGCAGAGTCAGCGACAGATGGCCCTGGGAGGAAATCAGATCCTCTGGGAGACAGGATCCTGGTGGGGGGAGGTGGGTCTCTATGTGTGCCTGTGTGTGTGCATGTGTGCTCATGTGTCCATGTGTGCTTGTGTGTACATGTTTGTACACATGTGTGCTTGTATGCCTGTGTGTGTGTGTGTGCCTGTGTATTTGTATATCCTATGCCATGGGTGGGGGAAAGACTGTGTGCCTATGTGTGTGCATGTGTGCTCATGTGTCCATGTGTGCTTGTGTGTACATGTTTGTACACATGTGTGCTTGTATGCATGTGTGTGTGTGCCTGCGTATTTGTATATCCTATGCCGTGGGTGGGGGAAAGACTGTGTGACTGTGTGTGTGTGTCCATGTGTGCTTGTGTTTCCCTGTGTATATCCATATTTTGTGCATTAGTTTGTGTGTTGGGGGGGTGTCATTGTGTGCCTGTATGTGTTTGGTAGAGAGGCTGAGTGCCTGCGTATGTCAGTGTGTGCCTGTGTGTGGGGAGGCTGTGTGCCTGTTTGGGGGGTGTGGGCAGGCTGTTTTGCCTGTGTGTGAACAGCTGTGGCCCCTCCGTAGTTCCTTCTCCCCTTGGGGGAATTCTGAATATCCCATTTCTCAGAGGCTCCCAGGGTGTCTGAGCTGGAGAAAGTGTCAGTTGGGAGAGAGGGAGAACAGATAAAACCCTAGGGCGGGCTTGGCTCCATGCCTGTGTGAGCTCAGAGCAACTGCGTACTGGGCTGTAGGAGTTTCTGGATCAGAGGAACGACCACCCCCAGGTGCCACCATATCCCTGAGGTGCTATCAACCTCTCAGCACAGTCCTCCCCAGCCCTGTCACTCTTCCCAGTCTCCAAAGTCCCTGAAGCCTTCCCCTGAATATTCACCTGATATCACCAGCTTCCAACCTCATGCCTTCCACAATCTTCCTCAGGCTCTCAGGATGCAGGCAAGCTTGTGTGACCAGCATCCAGGACCCTTGAGAACCCTGGCCTCGGGTTCACCACCCCTTCCTTCAGTTGCCTTTACCAAGCCTTTTGTGGCAGCATCAGAACAAGAAGGCCTAGACTGGCCTTGATGAGTAGGTCTTACAGTGTATCCTTGACCTGAGGGCGTTACAGTGTATCCTCGACTTGAGGGTGTTACAATGTATCGCTTTGAGCATCGTACATTCCTATGCGGCTGGAGCTTTCTTTTCCAGGGTGCTCATCTGACTGAAGTCAGTGGATGTTTCCAGGAGGCAAAAGGGAGGTGTCTGGGTCAAGTAAGATTCTGATGTCATGAGTCCCACATGGCTCTTCAGTCAACTGAGCTCTTGTGCCTGTCACTGTGCTCTGTGGAGTCTGGGAAGGAGGCCATTGTTGTTTGCTGAGTCTAACATGTTTATGCTCTTTTACTCCAGGGTTCTGCTGGATGCGGTGCTGGCTAGTTTTATGTCAATTTGACACAAGCTAGAGTCATTTGTAAGGGAGCAGCCTTAATTGAGAGAGAGAGAGAGAGAGAGAGAGAGAGAGAGAGAGAGAGAGAGAGAGAGAAGATGCCTCCTTAAGATATAACTGTAGGGCATTTTCTTAATTAGCAATTGTTGTGGGAGGGTGGGCCTATTATGGATGGAGCCATCCCTGGGCTGGTGGTCCTGAGTTCTATAAGAAACCAGGCTCTACAAGACAGGGAAGCAAGCCAGTAAGCAGCACCCCTCCATGGCCTCTGCATCAGCTCCTGCCTCCATGTTCCTGTGTTATTTGAGTTCCTGTTCTGACTTCCTTTGGTGATGAACACAGAGATGGAGCTGTGAATGAAATAAAGCCTTTCTTCCCTAAGTTGCTTTTGGTCATGGTGTTTCATCACAGCAATACAAACTCCATCAAGAAAGATGTACTTTTTGGAAGGATGAATGTCTGTAAGCGTCTTTCTGGAATGTGGGTCCATCAGTGTTGTTCTTAGAAGTGGTCAGGCCACCCTGACTCTCCCCTGGGAGCCATCTGCTCAGCCAAGTGTGGGAGCTTCATTAATGCAGCTGACAACTGGACCCCTAAGTGCACTGACCTCACAAAATTTAAAAAAAAAACTGTTATTTATTTTTCATTGTCTGAGTGTTTTGCCTGCCTGTGTGTCTGTGTGCCACATGTGTGCAGCCCCCCTCAGAGGCCAGAAGAGGGTGTCAGAGTCTCTGGAACCAGAGTTACAGATGTCTGTGACTGGGCACTGGGAATTGAACCCTGGTCCTTCTAAAAGAGCAGTCAGTGCTCCTATCTGCTGAATAATCTCTCCACTCTCCCACCTCCCTATCCTCTTACAAGTGGCAGCTCTCTGTGGTTCTGATGGTCAGTTTATCTTCTGCTTCACAGGCTCCAAGGAAAACATGTCAGATCCTTCAGCCATGCCTCATGGGCTGTCCTCGCCTCTGGTTTCTTGCCTGGACATACTCTTTTAAAACAGGAGGGAAGATAAAGCCAAGCCCAGGGTCCAGTTTTGACAGTGCTGCCTCCTTCTTCCAGGCCCCCTGCCTCTCTTAGTATGGCCTGAATGAGTTAGGAGATTCTTTTCTGACTCACATTCAGCTTTTTTTTCCCAACAAGAATGTGTTAATTTTATTTCTGCGAGCTCTTCACAAATCCATCTACACTTTGTGCCATTTAAAAGGCCTAAACACAAGCTTAAACTTATCCCTTGTAAATGTCACTGTCTAGGATTTGCCTTCTGACTCCTATGCTCCCGATTCTGCAAACTTTCCTATTTTCAGTCTCCAAAGGGACTCTGCCTACAACACACAGCCAAGCAAGCGACCTTTGGGAATGATGGTGTGTGTCGGTGCTGGCAACTCCACTAAGATCCAGATTTTTCTCATGTAAATTGCCCTCCTCAGTCCTCAGGGGATGCCACTAGATTTGACTCTACCTACATTTCATGGTGATCACATGACCAAGGTCTGGCCAATGGGATGTGGTACATACTTCCCGTCTCTGATTGAGGAGACATTTACAGACTTCACTGAGATTTGTGGGGGTGGGGGAACCTGGAGAGCCCCAGGGAGGGAAGCATTGCTGCTCCCTCCATGTGTGCCACAGACAGTGGGGAAGTGTGGCACTCCAGATGGGGTTACCCTCAGGGGCTCTAGGCCCAACAAAGGGAGGCAGAAGACCCTTGGGGACTGTGGGGGCTGTTAGGTAGTGTGACCCCTAGTACTGCACAAGTGGGGCACAATGTTGGGCACCTGCACCCTTGCTGTTGGTGAAAAATTCAGTTGGCTTCAAAGTACTTACAATAAACTCAACTCACCAATGATGTGTTGCTGTCACTTTGAAGGGGAAAAAAAAATCAAAGCACTTAGCTTTGGAGTCATTAAATAGATGGAGCCCAGACTGGAATTTACCTAACTCTCTCTGTGCCTTCTGTCATATCTGTCTGTTGAATATATGGCCGTCTTGTGAATCTGTACCTGTCCCCGGGTCTCTCTGTGTGTGAATCTGTCTGTATGTCTGTCCCTCACAAAGGGCTTCCCTCTGTCTTTTCTGGACAGCACAGAATCATCTCGTGGGGGAGGGGAGGAGGAATGGGATATTTCACTGAAATCTTTAGCAAAGTTTTACAAGGGATTGAGTCACTGGGTCCAACGGATCTCAACTGACCCACATAGCAAGTATCATTGTCTGTTAACTGTGGTGGTTTGAGTAGGTATGGGCCCCACAGATTCATGTGTTTGAACGCTTGGCCCATAGGGTGTGGCAGTATAAGGAGGTGTGGCCTTGTTGAAGAAAGTATGTCACTGTGGAGGCGGCCTTTGAGGTCTCATATAAAAGCTCAGGCTATGCCCAGTGTGGAATGACAGTCTCCTTTTGGCTGCCTTCGGATCAAGATGCAGAGCTCTCAGCTCCTCCAGCACCATGTATGCCTGCATGTTTCCTGCTGCCATGCTTCCTGTCATGATGATAATGGACTAAACCTCTGAAACTGTAAGCCAGCCCCTATTAAATGCTTGCCTTTATAAGAGTTGCCTTGGTCGTGGTGTCTCTTCACAGCAATAAAACCCTAAGACACTGACTGATATCCAAGCATTCTGTTTAACATTTATAGTGGACATTCATCTCACCTCTATTTCTGCTGCTTTCAGCAAATGCTTATTAGAACCTGAGCGCATTACTCTGCTTCAGGGCATGAAAGAGCACATAACTTAAGAACGCAGCTTTGTGTTGGCTTGGGTTGTAAAACACGGATTACATGGGAAATCCTAGGCGCGTAAGGTTGGTTGCTATATTGTTCCCTTAAAGGAAGTTTAAACAAAAAGGCCAAGCCCACAGTAGGTTAGAAGTCTTAAGTCTTAAGTGACCTCAAATATTAACTCGAATGTGGGGTTCTGCAAAAGGTCTATCCTCTTAGAAGGTAAGAGATATTTTTATTATAATATAGCTGGTACAGGAAAACACTGAGAGGCACAGGGGTCAAGGTTCAAGACCGCCAGGTTACAAAGCGAGTCCAAGGCTTTGCTCTAAGACACAGGAGGAGAAAGCAATCAAAGTCACTCATGCTCATTTCTCATTTTTTTTCCTTATTCTATCTTGAATTTTTTTGAGGGCAGATGCTAAGGCCATCCATTCCTAAGGCTTATTTTCAGAGCACCTGTGGCTATTCAATTTGGATTCTAAATTTTAAATTTGAAGTTAACATTTGCCTCCTGAGGGGGAGGAAGGGAGAGAAGGGGGAGGGGGAGGAAAAAGGAGGAGGGGAAGAGGCAGGGGAGAGGAAGGGGATAGGAGGGGGGAGGGGAAAACCCTTTCAGCTCAAGTTGTGGATCCTGAACATGGAGGACATTAAAGCCATCACGTGGCAGCAGCGAAGGGTTAGCTCACTGGGTAAAGCCCTGGTCCTAAAACACGAGGAGTTAAAGTTTCCAGAACCCATGTGGCAGGAGGTGGTAATCCCAGTGCTCCTATGTGGAGATGGGAGGGGAGGGGGGAGAGCCAGTTAGCTTGGCAGGGATCCTGTTTGAACCAAAGTGGAAGAAGAGGCCTGACCCCTTAAAGTGGAAGAAGAGGCCCAACCCCCACCCCCCAGTCATCCTCTGACCTTACACACCTGCTGTGACACGCCCACACTCACACCCGTGAACAGACACACTTGGATTTTTTCTTTATAAGTCAGTGTGTGGCTCTGCGTGCTTTTTGGGTGGTCCATAGTCTCTTGAGAATTTGCTAGAAGCTGTGTGCAACCTTTCTTCAGAAAAGCAGATCCAGTTCTGGGTATGTAAGCTGTGGTTTTGCATGTGCCAGGCCAATGCTGGGAGTGCAGCTAAGAGCACTTGCTGTTCTTCCAGCGGACCTGAGCTCAGTCGCCAGCACCCACATTGAGTGTCTCACAGTCACCTGCAACTCTAGCTCTAGGAGATACCAAGCCCTCTTCTGGCTTCTGAGTTTACTTCACATATGTGCACAAGTCCACGTATACTGCACATAACTGGAAACAGAAATAAAATCTCTGAATGAGTGGTGATGGGGAAGGGTATCAGGAGTAATCCAAGCACAACACCGTGACCGTGATCTGAGCATAGATCAGGCATGTCTGAACTCCTGTCCCAGCAGAGGGACCTTGGGCAAGTTTCTTTCTTTCTGTCTCTGAGCTTGAGTCCTGATCTGTAAAGTACAAATGAAAACTAGCATCTACCTCACAGCCCACTAAAAATGAAAGCACTGTATCCAGGAAGAGTGGGTAGCACAAGGCCCGAGAAGATTTATTTTACACTCACAAATATTTATTTATTGGGCAATACTGTATGCTGACGGTATTTAAGTGCTGAAGGAGTGTCCAGGGGTAACCCTGACACAAAGCCATGTCTTCGGAGCTCAGACATCAGCTGTATTTATCCAGGAAGTGGGGACTCAAGGTAAAGAGGTTTCTGGGTGGCTGCTTGCCCAGGGGACAGAGACAGGGAGAGCCAGTGTGGAGCAGGAGGATGGGGATGGGGAGGAGAGGGCAGTGCTTGCTGTTCGTAGCCACGACACCTCTCGTAGGGACTGTCTGTCTTTGGTGGCTTGTGAGCCACAGAACATCCTTAAGCCAAATCTAAAGTCCAAAATGTTCTGAACTTGGAAGCTTTTCTGACACACGTGTGATGCCACACAGGGTCATTTCCACCCCAGACCATGTGATGGAGCAGCACCCAGGTGCATGTCAGCTCCTGAGGCCCATCTGTCCATTTCAGGATCCAGTTTGCCAGGCGAGTAGTTTGATTTCTTGGCAGTTACCCTTCTGAATTCTTTGTATATTCTAGGTTGTAGCTGGCAACGTTGTTTTTCTCCGCCCTTCTTGTGGGCTGCCTCTCACTCAGCTGTTTCTTTGCTGGATGGAAACTTTGTAGTCTTACAATGCCCACTCATTGGCTCTTGTATCTTTCCTGTCTGAGTCTTTTGCAGAAAGACCCTGGCTGTGTCTATATATCTTGAAGTGGTTTCTGTGGTTTTTTTTTCCCCCTTCTGACAGTTTTAGAGTTCTAGGTCTGACGTTGAGGTCTTTGATCCACTTGGAACTGCCAGCAATTGCGTGAAAATGTTCAACACCACTAGCCATCAGGGAAATGCAAATTAAGAACACATTGAGATTCCTCCTAGCCCCAGTCAGACTGGCTGTCATCAGAAAAACAAAAGAGAGCAAATGTTGGCGAGGAAGCAGAGAGAAGGAAACCCGTAGATTCTGCTGACAAATGTGAATGACTGACTGCAGACACCATGCAAACCAGTACAAAGGTTTCTCAAAAGGCTGAGAACTCCAAGACCCAGCTATACCACTCCTGTGTACTTGCTCAAAGGACTCCAAATTCTTAGCCCTGAGATACCTATGAATTGGTGATGGGCAGCTTCCAAGTTCAGAACATTTTGGACTTTAGATTTGGCTTAAGGATGTTCTGTAGCAACTTGATTCTACTTAAAATCACATGAGAGAAGTATACATTGGGTAGCCTGTTGGCATGACCATGGGGAGTGTCCTCACCGATATAGGAAGACCCCACCCACTATGGGCAGCACCATTCCCTAGGCAGGGGAACCTGGATTGCCTACCAGAGGAGGAATGGAACCTGGCACAATCAAGGGAGCGGGCAAGAATTCTCTCTCCTCTGCTCTTGACCACAGATGTGATGTGTCCAGCTGTTTGGTGCTCCGGTCATTGTGATAGCCCTGCTATGATGGACTACAAACTGTAACTGTAACCTGAAAATGAGCTCCCTTCTCCCCTAAGGTGCCTCTCCCCTCCCCCACGGCATTTTATCCAGCAACAGGATTCCATTTATGTATTATAGTACTGGTGGCAGTAGCTGAGTTGTGGAAACAGCGTGCATGTTATCAACAGAGGCCAGATAAAGAAAATATGGCAATGCACATAATAAAAAGTGAAATGGTGTCGTTTGCAGAAAGCAAGGCAGCTGGAGATGATCATATTTAGCAATTTAAATCAAACTCAGAAAGACAGATATTGGTTTTTTCCCCCTCATTTGTGAATCCCACATTTTATACAGACACATAAACTCGTGTGTGTGTTTGTGTGTGTGTGTGTATGTGTGTGACATGAGACAGGGATGTAAAGAGGAAAGCCTTCGAGAAGAGGGAGGACCAAGGAGTGTGGGGGTGGGGTCAAAATGCATTAGATAATTATATGAAAACATGTATGAAATGCAGTGTTGTATACACACACACACACACAAATGTTGCATGTAGTTTTAAAACATTACTGCCTCCTCCGCGCCTGCTCCCCCAGGAATGGCTGTGCTGCCAGTCCCTCTTAGCTTTCCTTCATTCCCACCTTTAGCTCCAGGAGGTGACCACTCCACCAGCCCACGCCCAAGACCTGTGAATTCATGGATAAAAGACACACACACACACACACACACAAACACACACACACACACACAGCTTGTCACTTCATAACTTGGGTTCTAAATTCACTTGGGTTCACAATTGCTGGGTACAGATATCCCCCACCTGGGAAAGCCTGCCCTTACCAATCTATTTTCTCTATCTCACCACCTGCCCTAAACTTAGTGGCTAGTCCCACCTAGCCCCTGTCAAACATCCATGACCACCTACACGTAGTGGAGGCCGCAGGCCCAAGCTCTCCCTGAGACTGTACATGCTATGTTCTTCCTCCAAAGCATGGCAGAAAAGCTCTTCCTCTCCTTCTCTGGGGCTCCTTTTCCCCCAATGGGACCTGGAAGTCCCACCTATACCATCGGCCCAGCAATTGGCTCCTGGCCTTTTTTTTTTTTTTATTGACAAACCTACAACCAATTAGGGAACAGGACTTTAACATCAGAACCTCCCCTTACACACAGGAGGCATGGTGAGCACCTGGCAGGCAATGGGAACATGGTGTCTGTGGAGGTGGATTTGGGGTTTGGACTGGGCTCTTAACCCCAAGATATTTACCAAGTGTTCTGAAGTGAAGTCCTCCACATTTCTGATCTTCAGATGTCCCTGTGTGCAATTCCAGTGTCATTGGAATCAGAGCAGGGCTGGCCTCAAAGGATAACTAAGGACGCGGTCCCTTTTCTGCTTCTAGAACAGGGAAGAATGCTACTCTCTTCCCTTCCAATGGTCAGCAGAACTCACGGCACCATCCATGGCTTCCTGGCTTTTCTTTGGTGGTGACATCATCCCTTGGCATATTCTAGGACCACACAGAAATTCTAGATCCGCGCTTCTCAACCTGTGGGTTGCAACTCCTTTTTCTTTTGGGATTTAAATGACTCTCTCACAGTGGTCACCCAAGACCATCAGAAAACACAGATACCTCTATCACAATCCATAACAGCAGCAAGATGACAGTCATGAAGTAACAATGAAATAATCTCGCAGTTGCAGGTCACCCCAACATGAGGAAGAGTATTGAAGGGTCACAGCATCAGGAAGGTTGAGAGCCTCTGCTCTAGGTCCTCTTGGGTTTGTCTTTGTGGCTTCTGTACTCCCAGTTTTCTGCTTCATATAGGTTATCCCAGTTGGAGACCACCTGCTCGCTGCTCAGAACATTAGGTTTAGCCTGCGAGCAATAATGACAAGAGCCTGGAGGGATTGATATGGCTTGATTCTGTTTCCACCACTGTGGTAAATCACCTGACAGAAGCAACTCCGGGAGGATGGGCTTCATTCAGTTCAAAGCTTCGGAGATCTCAGTCTACCTAGGCTGGTGGAGTTTTCCGTGGCAGGAGACTTCAGTGGGTGTGGATGAGGAAGCAGAGAGCAGACAGAGACAGAGGTGCTCCATCTAAAGATGTCACACCCTTCCCCAGACAGTGCCATTGGCTAGTGACCAAAGAACACTCAACTCTCCAGCCTTTGGGTACATTTCAGAGTCTAACTGTAAGAGCAGGGTTAGTTCGGGGTTAGAGGCAGCAAGATGAGGTGGGGTGGCGTGGGTGGGAATTAATTATGTGGATGCGTAGAGGGGGAGTAGAAAGTTCCAGTTAGGGAACCGATTTGAGTAAAGGCAGAGTTGAATAAAAACAAGCCAGCAGCCTGTTCAGAGGTGCTGAGGTTGGGATGAATAAACAAGTGGGTTGGACCGAAGAAATGAGATCGGAGCAAGACTATGACAAACACTTTTCTAAGAATTTTGGATTATGTTTCTTGATGGACAGGCAGCCATGTCCTAAGATGGCTCAAAAGGCTGTTGACTCAGTGACTATCTAGGAAGATGCTCTGAGTGGTCACACAGAGAGACAAAGTGAGGATAAGCCAGGCTGGTACTGTTGTCACTTGCGAAGGATGCTGACCGGTGTGGAGGCAGGCAGCAGGGAGTTGGAGGCTGAACTTGTAGGATCCTAAGTGGTAGAGTCAAAGATCCAGGGAGGTGATGGAGAAATGACCAGCATGGAGGTAGGTCCTCTGCTGGGCCTTGCTTGCAGGGGCAGTGGCAACTGAGCACTAGGTCTGTCCACCCTGGAAGCAGGCTGCAGACACGGCTCAGTGGAAGCTGTCACATTAATTCCAGAAGCTTCGAGGAAAGGGACACCAACTGGGGTGAAGAGTTTCTGAAAAGCATTCTTGCCTGAAAGCTCGGCACTGGCAGGAAAACCTTGACATTGAGTTGATTTTGCTGATCATCGGGAGAGCGAGTCTGCATTCAGGCTTCGCAGCGGGCTGTGAAGCTGTGGAGGTCTGGCATGCAGGCTCCGGTAGGTGAAACAAAGATGCCTACTGTCAGGGAAAATCAAAATACTGTGGAGAGAAATGCCGTGCGCGTTGGCAGTCTGAATGATCCTGACCTCACTTCTCGTAGGTGACAGGTGCTTCTGCAGGTGGGGCAGTCTGTGGAGGGAAGGGTATGGAAACCCTTGGATGCTGGCAGCGGCTGGCTTTGCGGCTGCACATCGAGGTCTCTCTTGGAACTGTGGGAATATAAAATGCAGGAGACGTAATACTACACAACCCAAATGGACGCTTGGTGGCTTAGCACCCCCAAATGACTCTGATGGTGCACCCCCAGGCATAGACTCACCAAGGACAGAGCCAAGTAAAACACAAACCTGAACTTGTTTTCCAAAGCTTAAGCAGTTCTGGGCTGGGAAGATGGTGGAGTGTGTAAAGGGCTTGCCGTGCAGTTATGCAAGCATTAGGAGCTGAGTTTGTGTCCCCAGGACCTATGTGAAAGCCAGGCATGATGGCATTTGTCTGTACTCCAGAGCTGGGGAGATGGAGACAAGAGGATCATGGGGGACTTGCTGAACAGTCCAGCTGAATTAGTGAGCATCAGGTTCAGTGAGTGACCCTGTCTCAAGAAATAATGGGTGAGGGATAGAGGAAGGCACCTGAGGTGGACCTCTGTTCTCCACACACATGTGGGCACACTCTCACAAATTTGTATGTGCACACATATCCATGCACACACATGCACACACATGTACATGCACACATATCCATGTACATGTATACATGCTCACAGACAAGATACATGAACATGCACACACATATGCTCACACACATACATGCATAAGCACACACACTCATGAGTATGCATATGTGTGCATGCTCACACATAAGATACACACACACATGTACACACACGTAATGCACACATGCATATGCATACACATGCATACAAACACATGCACACAAGAACATGCACACCCATAAAAATACTCATGTGCATGCATATGGTGCATGCTCACACACATGCACATACACATGATACACACTCACAAATGCGCGCGCGCACACACACACACACACACACACATGTAACTTGTACTTCTAGATCCAGCACTGTGAATTTACTCAGACAACTGTCAACTCAACAGTGGTCCATGTTCTGCTCTGTAAGAGTTTCTCCGTAAAAGGAGCCAGTGATCCTCGGCAACAAAGCTGATTTCAGGATGGGACAGGAAGTTGCAGGATGACTTGGGTGTCCCTCCATATCAGAAGCAAGGAAGCCAGCCAAGACTGCTGTAGCTTTTTGGCAAGTTCTCAGCTGCAATCTACTGGCTGCCTTGTGTAAAATCAGCACATCAAAAAGAATGACTGTAGGGCTGGGGAGAGACTTAGTGGCTTGCAGCACAAACCTTGAAGGCTTGAGTTCAAATCCTGAGGATTCACATAACCTCGGGTACAATAGTGCGTCTATAACCTTGGTGGTCCTATGAGGTGGGAGGTAAAGAAAGAAGAATCTCCCAGAACCCTCTTGGCTGACTGCCTAGTCTACACAGCCACAGCCACCTTGGTGAAAGGAAGAGTAATTTGTCAGAAGGACACAAGAGAGAGAGATGTTTGAGATCCTCCTGCCTCTGCCTCCTGAGTGCTGGGATTAAATGTGTTCATCATCATGTCTGTGTTGATTTTAGTATTTCTAATCAGCTTGCATGCTGGAGAGAGATTGTGATTTCAGACAAACAGTTGTGATCATTTGGTTAAAGCCTCCCTGAGTCCACGTGACCAGGACCTGATTCTCAGTGTGGCACCATTGGAAAGGGAGCCTCATAGGGGGTGACTTGTCTTTAGGTCATTGGGGCTGAGATCTTGAAGAGACTGTGTGACCTCAGCCCTTCCCCCTTTTCCTTGTTGGTGTGAGGCAAGCATTTCACTCTGTCTTATATTCCTGCCATGATGTACTGCCTCACTCAAGCTAAAAGACCAATTGGTCAAAGGTAGAGATCTCCAAAACTGAGAGCCACAATCCTTCCACTGAGTGCATCAGTGATCTCAGGTACTTGCAGCAGCAGCCAGAAGCTGTGAGCTTAGGCTCATATGACCCCATTTGTGTGCGCTCTCAGATCTCCTCCACCAGCGTTTGACATCCTTTCTCTGCTTTAGGCTCCTCTGCAAGTTACCACATCCCATTATTTCTTATGCCTCCGTAGACACCCACGGTTGGGACAATTCCTCAGACCATCTTTGGTTTTAATGACCTTGACATTTTTTGTCATTATTATTATTATCTTTTGATTGGATCTTATTATAGCTCAGACTGGCTTTGATTCAGGATCCTCCTGTCTCAGTTTCCCAAGTGCTGGAGTTGCAGGTGCCCGGCTCCCTTGACAGCAGCTTTGAGAACTATACTGTGGTGTTAAGTGACTGAGATTTGGGCTCTCACCACTGCTGATGTGCCCTGTCTAAGGATCTCCATGGTGGTGAACATATTCCTGTGAGATTTAAGTATCTGATATATATATATATGTGTGTGTGTTTATTATATATGTATATAACATATACATATAGATAGATATACATACACATATATAGCAATATATGGGTGTGTGTGTGTGTGTATGTGCATAAGGGTGTTTCATTTGTTTGTATCTGTGTACAACATGGGTGCCCAGTGCCTATGGAGGCCAGAAGAGGGCGTCAGATCTCTTAGGTCTGGAGTTACAGATGGTGTGAACTTCCATGTGGGTGTTGGGAACCAAACCCAGGCTTTCTGCAAGAGCAGACAGTGTGGCTTCAAGCCACCTCTGCAGCCCCTGAAGGCTGATTTTGGACCAGTAGTCAGAGGGTCTGCCTTCAATGCCTATCCTCCCTGGTAATTTCCCGGTCTCCTCAGACTGAGCTCCCCCACCCCCACCCCCATGCCTGCCCCTTAGGTTGTTTTTGACAGAGTTGCTCATCAGAATGACAAGAGCCGTAGCTAGCGCCCAACTGTAACAAAGGAAAACACTCAATAGCAAATGACAGTAGAAGAGATAGATGACTTTTAATGACTATTTTTGGTTCTAAGATGTATGAGGCTCAGAGAGACTCCCAGGCATTAAAGGTACTCACAGGAGTCTAGGCATAGAAATGTCACTTAGGGAATGGTGGCTACTCCATCAAACAAAAGAGGACGTTGCTCACACCAGGGCTCCCAATCTAGGCCAGTATTGATCTTCATGGGTTGATCCTGTGTGACACCTCCCCCCACATCCCACTCATACAAACACACATCACACCACATACAACACAGACACACACAGACACACACACACACACACCCCTCACACCCCACACATACAAATACACATCATACCACACAGATACACACACATACACATCACACACACACACCCTACACCACACACATACAAATACACATTACACCATACACCACAAAGACACACACACATCACACCACACAGACCACACACCACACATACAGACACACATCACACCACACACCACACCACACACACATACACACGCATCACACCACACAGACAACACACCTCACCACACACCACACAGACACACAGGCACACACACACACACATACATACACATCACACCACACAGACCACACACCACATCATACAGACACATAGACACACACACACACACACACAACACACACAACACCACACACATACATACACATCACACCACACAGACCACACACCACATCACACAGACACACAGACACACACCCCACACCCTACACCCCACATATCTATCACATAAACCACAGATAAACATCACACCACAACACTACACCCACTCCCTGCCCCCTCGGTTTTGTTTTGTTTTTTGTTTTTTGTTTTTTTGAGACAGGGTTTCTCTGTGTAGCCCTGGCTGTCCTGGAACTCACTCTGTAGACCAGGCTGGCCTCGAACTCAGAAATCTGCCTGCCTCTGCCTCCCAAGTGCTGGGATTAAAGGCTCATGCCACCACTGCCTGGCTTTCCCTGCCGCCTTGGAAGGAGAGCAGAGAGGTCTAAAGAACTGTGGGGCAGAGTTGCTGAGAGATCTATGGTGTGACATTTTCCTTTTCCTTCTTCTGCTCTCCCCATCCTTGTCTCTCTCCCTCACTCTGTTCCTTCCCTCCCTTTCTTTCCCTTCCCCGCCTGGCTCCATTCTGCATTGGCGTTTGTCTCATTGCTGTTACACACTATCCAACAAGAAGCAACTTTAGGAAGGGTGGGTTTGTCCAGTTCACACTTTCAGGGTACAGATCATCACAGTGGGAAGGTGGAGGCTGATCTGATGCTCTGTAGTCAGGAAGGAGAGAGAGAAACAGAGAAGGAGATGAGGAGAGGGGGAGAGGGGGAGGGGGAGAGACAAGAGGGGGAGGGAGTAGAAGCTGGAGCTCAGTTCCCCATATTCTTTTTCTTAGGCCAGGACCTCAGCTCATGGGATTATGATTCTCACATGCAGAGTGGGTCTTCCCACCTTAACCAGCATAGAAATCCCCTCACAGACATACTCTGAGGTTCATCTCCTTGGTGATTCCTGCCAAGCTGATGTTCAAAATTAAAATGAACTTTAGCCATGTTCCTTCCAGGTGTCCAGTCTGGCTAGAAAGTGAACATGACCCAAGCAAGCACAGCTCCTACTTTCTCTCCAGGAGCCCCAAGAGCTGCAGGCTGAAACCCCTAACTGACTGGTGGAGACCGGTCTGTGCTTTAGAATGTCTGTTCTGTGGGCTGCTGTGAGGGCGACACACACCTGCACCTCTCAAGCTTCCTTATCAAGCGCAGCAGCTCTGGGTGCTTTGGAGCACAGTCCAAGGCAAGACTGTCTGCAAACACACCTGCAATCCCACACACACAGGAAACTGAGGCAGGGGGATTTCGAGGTCAAGGTCTGCACCAGTAAAAAGTGAAATAAAATAACAAGCCCTGGTGATGGGATGTTTGCCGCACATGCTTGAGGTCCTGGGGTTCAATTCCCATCACCAGTAAATAAAGAAAACTTATGTCTGTCTCATAGCCTGGCACACACATGCTCACACCCACACATGCACGTTCCAACATCCATGAACACCCACACAACACACACAAACATGTGCATGCACACACTCACATGCACACAGGTGCACACACATGCACGTTCCAACATTCATGAACACCCACACAGCACACACATACATGTGCATGCACACACATGCACACAGGTGCACACACGTGTTCCTCCCCACAGATAGCCACACAGCACATGTGTACATGTGTACACACACACACACACACACACACACACACACACAGAGGCTTATACATCTCTTGAAACCTAAAACACCACTGTGTGCTTGGTTCTTTATAGAATTTGACTCTGTTCTCTGCAACTTCAGTATTTAACAACACAGCCTGCAGCCTACCATTTCTTTTCCAGACTACCAAATGGCTCAAATCTCAGACTAAAAAGGTACCCACTCCTGAAAGCCAGGAGTCCCAGGGGTGACAGAGTTAAGCTTGGTATTCAGAATGTCACTTCTAATGTCCCAGTCTGCATGGAGGGCATTGGTGGGTGTGGTTCAAGGCAGGATTCTATGTTCTTAGGTGGACTCGTTGGCTTTGCTGTGAAGACTGGCTTTCCCCAGCCCAAGCGTGCCTGACAAGCGAGATAATTGCTGTGATTTACCTCACACTAGCAGTGTGTTCAACTGGAGAGAGGCAAAGAAAATATCAAAGAGGCCTAATCGTGTGGTGAAAACGAGAAGATGGAGTTGGGAGGGAGGGAGGTGGTTCTCTGCAGAGTGTCTTCCCTGGAGACCAACAGCAAGGGAAACCAGGTCATTGTCCACGAAGGAGAGGTGGAGGTGTCTCTGAAGTCCCTGGAGAGAGACACAGACATCAGGGGTTTGCAAGGATCGTTTGGGATCTAAACACCAGGACAGAGAGGTCTAAACGTCCCCAGTGCCAGCGCAAGGCAGAGGAAGAACCGGATGTGTGGGTGACCTCAGGTCCCATGAGGCATCCTAGCTGTGGGAAGAGGTGATGCAGGACAGAGTGTTTTGAGGGTGGCAATTGAGAGCTCCAGGAGCCACGTAAAATCTGGAGCCGACCTGCCTGTGCTAACTGAGAGAGTGGATTTGATTGCATGGTTGCATCTCATCTGGTGTTTGCCTCTCCTATCCTGAGGACCTCTGAGGACATAAGTGACCAGGCTGGGGATACCCTTGTGGCAAGGAAAAGAGAGTTGAGCCTCTAGATGAAGAGAATTTGTCCCCACACCAGCTGTCAGTGAAAATTCAAAGCTCAGACTCCAGTAGACCACAGCGACCAATGGACCAGGCAATGGATTTTTTTTTTAAAAGATGTATTTATTATTAAATGTAAGTACACTGTAGTTGTCTTCAGATACACACCAGAAGAGGGTGCCAGATCTCATTACAGATCATTGTGAGCCACCATGTGGTTGCTGGGGTTTGAACTCAGGTCCTTCAGAAGAGTGGTCAGTGCTCTTAACTGCTGAACCAACCTTCCAGCCCCGGTAGTGGATTCTTGACCAATGCCTCCTCTGACATCACAGTCCTAAAAGACCCTAGATCACACCCTTGTGAGATCCTAGAAAGTGGATCCTGCTGAACCCAACCTAAACTCAAGATGTAAGCTGTGTGAAGCTGTCAAGAGGGTAGCCATACTGCCACACAGCAGGAGCTAACCCAACAGCAAACACATCTGGAGCCAAGTGGCCCCAGCAAGGTAAGGTCTCCTCCAGAGCCTTTCCCGGATGAGGTCAGGATGGGACCTCTGGGAACTGGTGGACAGCGGATGAGTGTCTCTGAGACAGCAGCCTCCAGCTAACATCTGTGTTACAGTTCCACATCTCAGGAAACCACTTTCTTGCTTGCGTGTTGGGTGCTGAGTGTGATCAGGGTGGTCCTGGCTCCTGCTCCCGACTGGGTGTCAGGTTATAGCTGTAGCAATGTTTTCTAGGATAAGGAAAGTCCTGGTCATGTGCTCTGTGCTCACATGGCAGCCACAGGAGCAGGCAGCCAAGGTGAGAGGCCAGCGCCTCTGCCCTCCCTTGCTCCACAGCAACCTGGAGAACTTTGGCCCTGGGCCAATCAGCTCAGCGTCTGGTTTGCATGTGGCTGTATTTGCATGGTACACATGTGTCCCGTGCTTCCGGCGAAAGGAAGCTTCCGCTCCGAGGTCTGCTTGCTTTCCCAGGATGGGCTCAGCCTGCTCACTGCTTGTTTGTTTAGAGAAATGAAGGACTGGATGGACACAGCCGTCGTCTGTCGTGCGTCGTTTGTTTGCTTCCTGGGTTCTCTTTAAAGCAGTTGAAGGGAAGAGCCCTGCGAAATGTCCGCCCCGGCCCACTTCTCTCTGGCCTCATTTGGGACAGATCTTTGTTGAGGAGTGGCCAGCTCTTTCCAAAAGGGCGCAGGACATGTTCCTTCCCACGCTCTCTGGGCTCCTCCAGGCTTGCTGTGTCTCATCTCATCTCTGTTCCTGCTCATACCCCTGTTACCTCGCCCTGAGTCCCCTCACAAAGGTTGGGGTTGGGGTTGGGGTTGGGGTTGGGGTGGGGGTGGGGGTGGGGGTGGGGGTGGGGGTGGGGGTGGGGGTGGGGCTATGCTCCATGTACAATAGGCCTGAGGATATTTCCCTAAATGAATGACAGCCAGAGCACAGGGCACAGGGATTTGTGAACTTGTGAATGAACAGATGGAGACCATTTCCCTGAGTCCTTCATTTCATTCTGTCTTTTGGGAGAAGGTCTCCTGTAGCCTATAGATTGGCTTCAAATAAACAGCAGAACCAGAAAGACCTTTAACTCTGGATCCTTCTGCCTCTACCAACGAAATGCTGAGATTGTAGGTGTGTGTTGTCATACCTGGTTTAGATGGTGCTGGGGATCGAATCCAGGGCTTTGCATACTGAGATGGATAGGGGTAGGCTCTCTACCCACTGAACCACTTTAACTCTTCGCTTTACCCTTCTGCTTAAGTGCCATTTCTTCAGAGAAGACCCCTCCCCCCCCACACACACACACTCACACTGTGAATAGTTTTATTATAGGGCTTCTGTGTCCTTTGGCCATTTAACACCCGTTAGTCAAACAATCAACCGCCATTAATGATCTGGCTAGAAGAATATTATTTCACAAAGCTGAGGGTTGGGGTTGGAGTGAGGGTGGGGCTATGCTCCATGTACAATAGGCCTGAGGATATTTCCCTAAATGAATGACGGCCAGAGCACAGGGCACAGGGATTTGTGAATTTGTGAATGAACAGATGGATGGCGTTACTGCTTAGCCCGGGTCTTCACTTGCACTCTGAGGGGCTCAATGGGAGATGACTTAATTACCATGTGAGTCCCTGGTTTTCTGGTAACCTGACAGTGACTCCCTGGCATGTGGTAGGTCTGCCAAAGGTCATGAGAACAGTGAGTTGGAAGATGACAGTGGCTGTAGGTGAGGCAGGAGGGAGGGCTTCGGGCTGGAGCAATTCCAAACCCTAGCTACGTCTGGAATGCATCAGATCTGCCTGGTGAGGAGATAGTTCTTCGGAAGTGAGGGCACCACACTTGAGACCCACGGGTCCGAGGAGTTCTAGGTGACTCCTGCAACATTCTCTGCTCTGATCACTCCACAAGTGATTATGTGTGAGGGATCCTTGGGTAAGCCCTCATGCCCTTGGGTAAACCTAATGGCCTAACCTCATGGATTCACGGGCCTAGCAGCTGTTCCCACCTCTCTCTGCCCCTTACTGATCCTCACAATAGTCTTGTGTGTCTCTCTTTTGAGACTGGGTCTAGCTAAGTAGCTTAGGTTTGCCCCAAACTGAAAATCTTCCTACATTGGCTCCTAGAATGCGTATGCCATCACACCCAGGAAAACCAGTTTGGAATAAGGAGAACATAAGGAGAGAAGAAGTGTCCTCAGAGCTGGGAGAGCAAGGGGAGATGGAAGGCCCAGAGGGAGGAAGAGATCAGAAGTGGGAAGGGGAAGGGTCAGGAAGGGCAGAGTCTAGAGCAGGACTCCTAACACATCTGTAAAGCTGCTTCCAAACGACTTCTGTCTGAGGAATGTCAGTACACACACACACACACACACACACACACACACACACACACACACACACACTCACCCACACAGACATACAGATACCAGCAGATACACACAGGTGCAGATAGACACATCCACACAGAAAGACACACAGATACACACATGAACACACACACACATACACGTGCACAGACAGACATGGCAGGCAGGCACACAGAGACAGACACAGACAGACACACAGGCATATATACAGATAGGCATACAGATGAACACATGTACACACAGAAACACATTCACACAGACAGATGCACACACACATGTGCACAGACAAACATGGCAGGCAGGCAGGGAGACACACACACACAGACACAGACATACCAACACACACAGAGACACATTCACACAGACAGACACACAAATGAACACACACAGGCACATGGACACATTCACACAGACAGACAGACACACATGCACACAGACAGACACACAGACAATCCACACAGAAAGACACACAGGTGTACACATGAACACACAAACACACATGTGCACAGACAGACATGGCAGGCAGGCAGGCAGACACACAGACAGATACACACAGAGACATATTCACATAGACAGACTCACAGGTGAACACATGCAGACACACAGACACATTCTCACAGACAGACAGACGCACACTACAGCAGAGAGCTGCACCGTGAGAAGCCCAACAGGAGACCTTGAAGGACAGACTTCCGGGATGGAAGATGGATGGAAGTCTCACGCTGCATTTGGCCAGGCTGGTGAGATGGGGCTGTGGAGTGGGTTGCAGGCTGATACCTTAGTTCTTGTCACTGAGAAATACCTGTGAGAGGCAGCTGAAGGGAGGAGGGGCCTACTTCATCTTTTCCTTCTGCTCCCAGGGAGCTCAGTCAGGTGCCCCACCTTCTTTCTCACCCCTCATGGCATCCTGGTTCTGGGGTCAGCTGATTTGGTCCTTCTTTCAGTCCCTTTCCATCCATGGTCTTGTTCCAGGTTCTGGGGGCTCCAGGGCTGTCTACACTTCCTGTGAAGGGACCTCAAATCTCTGCTTAGAGGGCAGAGTGAGTCACTGCTAATTGCTGACCAGAGATAGGAACAGGCAGCCTCTTCACAGTGGGGCAGGGTCAGACCCAGATGGCTGATGCTTATTAGAGAGTGATGTGGACATCTCTCTCACGACCGTGCCTCGAAGGCCGAAGTCTGAGGTCTGAGGCTGTTTTCGGATTGGTTTTGGTCTCATTTCTCAGGGGATCAGCACATGAGTCTTCGGAGGGAATGTGAACAGGAAGGGTCCCATGGGAAGGCTCAGACCACCCCTTACCAGCACCAGGTTTTTGATCACCCCATCGACTTTTCCCAAGTCTCGTTGTCCTGATGTGTGCCCTGTTCCTTCATCCACTCCTGTCCTGGGTGGATCCCAGTGTGGATGCTGGCTCTCTACCTTCCCTGGGCCTGGAAAAGGCTCAATATTGATGCACATGCCAGCCAACAAAGCTAAATGAAAGCTAGGACAGACTTCTGGAATGTTCTGTAGGCCATCCCATCTCTGGGAGTTCTTGGACAAAGGGTACTTTCTTTCTCTAGCTCCCCTCCTGAGTGCTTCTGGTGGGCGAGGGCTTCCACCCACTCTGCACAGAGTGGAAGCTCCCAGGCCCAGCTAAGTTGAGGAAGAGTGTGGCAGGACTCAGTTGGGGCAGAGACCTGGCACCCGGGGCTTGGCCTCCACTTTTTAATGGCCATTTAAGGTTTTTTTTTTAAAGTTATTTTTAAAGATTTATTTATTTATTTATTTATTTATTTATTTATTTATTTATTTATATGAGTACACTGTAGCTGTACAGATGGTTGTGAGCCTTCATGTGGTTATTGGGAATTGAACATAGGACTTCTACTCGCTCCAGTCGGCCCTGCTTACTCAGTCCCTGCTCCCTCAGGGGATTTATTTATTATAAGATTTATTATAAGATTTATTATAAATAAGTACACGGTAGATGTCTTCAGACGGCACCAGAAAAGGGCATCAGATCTCATTACGGATGGTTGTGAGCCACCATGTGGTTGCTGGGATTTGAACTCAGGACCTTCGGAAGAGTAGTCAGTGCTCTTACTCTCTGAGCCATCTCACCAGCCCAGGCCATTTAAGTTTTAAGTAGGATTTTTTCTTCTTTTGTGTATGGTCTTTTGCAATGCTGGACATTAAGCCCAGGGCCTTGGGGTCCACTTTTGAGCTCCATCACCAGGACTCTGCCAACCCCATAGAAAATCTTCATTTCGTTGGGCTGCATCTCGGAAGCTGCTGTTGATCCTCGTTAGCATCTGTGCAGGTATCAGAGTGGCTCAGATACTGGGACAATGATGGGTGTGTCCAGCCAGAGACCTGCTGATGGAAAGAGCTTGTCTCCCTCCTGGACTAGTGACGATGAGAATCATGAATGTTTTGGGGTACCAAGGAGCCTGAGTTCGGGACCTCCTGGAGCTGGAGTTACCTGTGACTGTGAGCCACTCAGTGAGTGCATTGGGAACTGAACTGGAGGGGCAGTAGCTATTCTCAACAGTTGAGCCAACTCTCCACCCCACAGAGACTTTTTTATTGCTCTTTTGGTCTCTGTCTCTCTGTCTCTGTCTCTCTGTCTCTGTCCCTCTCTGTCTTTGTCTGTCTGTCTGTCTATCTGTCTGTCTCTGTCTCTCTGTGGTGTGGTGTGTGTGTGTATGTGTGTGTGTGTGTGTGTGTGTGTCTGTGTGTCTGTGTGTCTTAGTTAGGGTCTTACTGCTGTGAACAGACACCATGACCAAGGCAAGTCTTATAATTGGGGCTGGCTTACAGGTTCAGAGGTTCAGTCCATTATTTTCAAGGCAGAAGCATGGCAGCATCCAGGCAGGTGTGGTGCAGGAGGAGCTGAGAGTTCTACATCTTCGTCTGAAGGATGCTAGGAGACTGGCTCCCATGTGGTTAGGAGAAAGAGGGTCTCATTGCCCACCCCCACAGTGACACCCTTCCTCCAACAAGGCCACACCTAACAGTACCATTCCTTGAGCCACACCTATTCAAACCACCAGTGTGTGTGTGTGTATGTGTGTATATGCATGCATGTCAGTGATTGACATTAGTGTTTTTTTTTAAAGTATTTCTTTTCTTTTTTTTCTTTTGGTTTTTCTTTTTTTAAATTTTTTTTTTAATATTTATTTATTTATTATATGTAAGTACACTGTAGCTGTCTTCAGACACACCAGAAGAGGGAGTCAGATCTTGTTACGGATGGTTGTGAGCCACCATGTGGTTGCTGGGATTTGAACTAAGGACCTTTGGAAGAGCAGTCGGGTGCTCTTACCTGCTGAGCCATCTCACCAGCCCCCAACATTAGTGTTTTCTTTAGTCATTTTCTACCTTATATTTTGAGAAAAATAGCTGAACTTGGAGTTTACCGATGGGCTTTGATCTGCCTACCAACACTGTGTCTGCCTGTCCCCACCTCCCAGGGCTGTGGTTAAGGACAGGTGCTCCTGTGTGTGGCATTTTACACGAGGTTTAGGCATCTAAATTCTGGTCCTTGTATGACGAAGTACCTCATTCACCAAGCTGCCTCCTCAGCCCCATGTTCTGTGTTTGAAATAGAGCATATCTATGTGGTCCAGGCTGACTTCACACTCACTGTGTAACCCAGGCCGCTCTTAACCCTGCAACCCCATCCTCCTGCCTCACATTCCTAGAGCTAGTTACAGGTGTGGGCCTCATGTCTGTGGCTGTAACCCAAACTCTCCAGCAGGCATCAGTGGAAGCAGTGTGCAAGTGTGAGTATGTGTGTGAATGTGTGTATGGTGTGTGTGTGCATGTGTGCATTCTGTGTGATGTGTGTATATATGATGTGTGTATTGTGAGAACGAGTATGGGTGTGTGAGTGTGTTTATGGTGTATGTGTGCATGTATGTACAGTTTGTGTGATGTGTGTGTATGAGAATGCATGCATGTGTGTGTGGTGTGTGTATGTAGTGTGTGGTGTCAGTGTGTATGTGAGTGTGTGTGTGTGTGTGTGTGCACGTGCACACACGTTTGGGGGGCATATATACTGATTTCAAACTCTTCCAATCTGAGTAGATTTTGATCCTGTGAGGATCTTTTCATTCTGCAGGCACTTCCTTCAGGAATCAACACCCAGAGATTGTGTGTGCCATCCCGACAAGCTCCACAAGCTCAGACCAAGAAAGAAAGCCAGCTAGTTCTCTCCTTAGCTTTTTTCCTCAGAAGCTGTCATTAGAATATACTCTGGTGGGCCAGAAGTATGTTTTCACATTTGCTAGTCTCTCTCTCTCTCTCTCTCTTTCTCTCTCTCTCTCTCTCTCTCTCTCTCTCTCTCTCTCTCTCTCTCTCTCTCTTTCTTACCTATTTCCACTACGTGGCTCTCAGGGATGGAACTTTACCCATGGAGACTTCTTGCCATCCTGAGAGCCATGTCCTGAATGTGCCAGCCTTGGCCACATCTCCCCTAATGATACAACGTGGGGGGAAGAGAGAGTGAGCACGCTTCGAACCATGCGGGAACCCTGGAGTTCTGGCAATTCTCAGAAGCAGCTTGTGCTCTGAGCGCTTTGGTCCTCTGGGGGTGGAGGGGGCTGGGCTGGTATGGTTTGCCAGAGAGTCCTGCCCACCGAGCACACACGTGGGTGGTGATTTGTTTTCTGTATCTTTCTAGAGACTGCAGGCTGGCGAGGATGCTGTCTAGTGACAGGAGTCTGAGGCTCAGCTATGACAACTGTGTCAGTGCCATCCATACCCTCTGTTTTCGGTGAGAATGAAAAAACTTGCATCACATTGAAAGACCCCAGCTATGACAGAGGTGCAGGAACCAGCAGAGGGAAGCCAGAGTGAGTGGGCTGCCAACTACTACGTCCAGAAGTGGTACCTGGGCATGAGGTCAGCTGACTTACACAGTGAGGGGCTTCAGAAACACGCACATGTTTTGGACACGCTGTTCCCTCTGTTAGAAAAGCAATCGCCTGTGTTTATAAATGGACATCACTGTTGCCATTTTTGGATCCTAGAAATGCCCTAGGGAGAAGTTATTTTTGGTAAGGGGGTCTTCCTGCTTCAGTGTGTAACTGTGAGTTGCTGGTTTGGAATCCTCTCCAGCATGGGCAAAGTGAGAGTAGAGAAGGAGGTGATCTTGGCGGAGGATCTGCTAGGTGTCAGGCAAGGTGCGTGCCCGTGTATGCGTGTCCACTGTGTGTGAACCTGTGTGTGTGTGCCTGTGTGTGTACATGTGTGTGCATTGTGTGTGCATGTGTAGATGCCTGTGTGTGCATGCATTGTGTGGGTGCCTGTGTGTGTATGTAAATGTGCATTGTGTGCGGATGTGTGTGCATTGTATGTGCATGTGTATGTATTGTGTAGGTGCCTGTGTGTGCATATGTGTGTATGTGTGTGTATTGTGTAGGTGCCTGTGTGTGTATTAAATGTTCATTGTGTGTGCATGTGTGCATTGTGTGTGCATATGTGTGTATTGTGTAGGTGCCTGTGTGTGCATGTTTGTGTGTGTGTGTGTGTGTGTGTGTGTGTGTGTGTATGTGCACCTGAGCAGGCCACATGACAAACTTGGGTATTATTTCCCATTTGGAACTTCTAAAACAATTTACATTTATTTATTGTGTGAGTTCACGCATGCATAGGTCAGGCACACCTTTCACATGTTAGCTCTCTTCTGCCTCCAAGGGGATCTTGGGGACGGAACTCCACACTTATGGCAAGAACCCTTACTTGGTAGGCTACTTTGTCTGCCTCTCATCTTGTTTTCTGACACTTGCTCTCTTGATGATCTGGAAATCATGAGTTCAGCTAGGCTGGCCTGCTGCTGAGCCCCGGGGCTCCCCCCATCTTGTCTTCCTGGTGTTGGGGTTCCAAGCATGTGCACCCCATGCACTCTATGTGGGTTCTGACAGTTGAACTCAGTTCCTCATTATTATGTGGCCTGCACTTCCCATCCTAAGGTACAGCTCTAGATGCTGCCCTCCCCCTCTGTTTACTCAAAAGAACTGGTCTCATTACTCATGAGGACAGAGCCACAGAAAGCTGGGATCTTGCTCCTGATGTCTCTCAGCCTTTCAGCATAGACTAAAGGTTTGAATGTGGTTGTCTTCATAACTTACTACCTACCACAAGAGACAGGGAGAGCCAAGCCTTCAGTTGAATTCGCCAGTTCCATCCACTCCTCACCCAAAAATGGGAGCATAGATGCCTTGTCTACCCAATGAGGAGAGAGGAGTAAGTTCTCCCCAAAACACATTGCTCCTTCATGTCTGAATCAATATCGTTTCTTCCAAAATGCTGTTGTTATTTTAATCATCTGGGATCATCATCTTGGAAAAGGAACATGACAAGACAAAAAAAATCTTACTAGGTCAAAAAGGACCAAAATCAATCAATCAATCAATCAAAAAATGGGGGAGGTGGGAGGGTTATTTGTTATCTGATCATCTGAGGATCCCAGATGATCCTTACTCCTCTCTCCTTATTGGGTAGACAAGGCATCTATGCTCCCATATTTGGGTGAAAAAGTGGATGGAACTGGCAAATTCAACTGAAGGCTTGGCTCTCCCTGTCTCTGCCCCATTATACAGTGGGCACTATAGGGGTGATGTGGGCTGTCTGTGGCAGACCCAACTCCTTCAGGATGTTTCCACCCCTTACCACCTGGACCTTTTCTAGTCCCCCTAAATACTGTGCCTTGGGGATTGAGAAACTTCTGGTAAAACTAGTCCTTTGGGAAACAGAATAGACAGAAAACAAAAGCAGGAGAACTAATCAAAAACGTGACTGTAACCCCCAAACAGTTCACTTCAGCCCTGGCCAATCCCGGGTTCAAAGTGATGTATGGCAATTTGGATAAAGGCCCCTGCAAGCTTATGATGTCTGCAGATTTTCTGATCCCTTAACAGGTGCCACATGGATTTTGAATGTGGACCCCTGTGCCCAGCTGCAGAGAAATAAAATAGTGACCTAGGCAGGGCTGGGGTAGTGAAAAGCTCACCATGACAGGTCCAGGCCCCTGGAAATTCCCTACTGCCCAGAATCGAGCCTCAGCCTTTCCACTTCCCTGAAAAACCAAGGAGGCTCTGCACTCTCAGAGGGGCACTTCCTCTTGTGGTTCTTGAGTTGGTACAGAGCCTGCAGAAGCCAGGATGCCTTAAGCACCCCCACTGGACACACACCCTGAGGCCTTTCACCTGAATGCAAGCCATTTATGACCTTGAACCTAGAGCGCTTCCATCAACTGGGTCCCCTGGGACAGCGCTGCTGCAGGGCAGGACTCTCACCCCACTTCACCCTGCATGGCAGGAGCCAAGCAACTTTCTCTTCTATGCTGGTGGCTCTTGCCTTGGTTCACACAGGGAGGTCTAGGGTGGGGCTAATGGCTGGAGACACCCCCTGCCATAGCTATGACCTTTATTTGGCAATCATTTGAAAGAGCAGGTGGGACTACTTCAGGATACCTCTTGAAGCGTCCCCTCCAGGACAGTGTGCTTTTGGAGACCTCCTGGAGTGTCCACTCAGTACTGGGCACCTGGACTGTGCTTAGAGAGCTAAGGGTGAGAAAGAAAGGAAAAGGAGGAGAGGAGAGAGAAGAGAGGAGGAGGGAGAGGGAGAGGAGGAGGGAGAGGAAGTCCCTGGTGCCTGAGAGGCTGGGTCAGGAGCGCGTGGCCGCGGACGGTTGGGGGCGCGCCGGGCTGGGGCGCGGAGCCGCGGAAGGGGCGGTGCGTCGGGGTCCGCGTCGGGGTCGCGCGTCGGGCGCGCCGTGGCCCCGTCGGGGCGGCGGGAGCTGCGGAGCCGCCATGGCGGACCTGGAGGCCGTGCTGGCCGACGTCAGCTACCTGATGGCCATGGAGAAGAGCAAGACGGCGCCGGCCGCGCGCGCCAGCAAGAAGGTCGTCCTGCCGGAGCCCAGGTACTGCTCCGGCCCTCTCCGCCCTATCCAGTCCGCTTTGGTTCTTTCCTTCCCTCTCCGGTTCCTCCCGGATCCCTCCTGGTCCTCTCCCTCACCTCCCGTCCCCCGCCAGTTCCCTCCAGTCCCCTCCTGTCCCCTCTGGTCCTCTCCCTCCTTTTCTGGTCCGTCCACCAGTCCCCTCCGCCCCGCTGTCCCAGGCTGGTTGCAGGGCTGTCTGTCTCTCAGCACCCCTGCCCCTGTCCTCTGGCCCCCTGCAGTAGTAAGTAGACCTTGAGTTCTCAGTTATGTCACCAGCGCCATTACCTGAGCCACTTTCCTCAACTTGGACCCCTGGCGGCCTGCCCTTTCTGGGAAGGATGACAGGAGAGCCACTTGAGCCTAGCCTGGTCTTGCAAGACTGGAGGTTCCCGCTGCACCGGCTCCGGCTGGCCGCTCGCTGCCAAGTTGCTCTTAATATCACGACTGATTTATTATTGATTTTTCTGAGGTGTGATGGCTTCTTCGAGCTGTACTTGTCCCGGGGAGTTCTAGGCAGTGTTCCAGAGTGGGGCTGTGTGTCACTTCTTAATTGACCCCACTGCCAGTTGCTTAGCTGGTGTGGCTTCCCTGAGTTGATGATAAAATTGGCTCGGACTTTACAGCCACCCCTGAACCATGCAATTCTGTAAGGCTCTAAACCAAAGCTGCACCCCCTTTCAAATGGTCAAGCGTGACACACCCATGTGGCGGCAGTGTTACCTACCTTCATGTGAGGGAAAATATACACATTTACTCTTCTAATTTTTTGAGGTCCTGGAGATGGGATCCAGGGCTTCACACATGCCAGGTAAACCGTCTGTCTCCTTAGCAGTATGCATAGCCCTCAGAGAACCTTTCAATACCGAGCAATGGTCAGGTTATTATTATTTTTTCCCAAACGTGTTTGTGAGCCCCGTGATCCAGGAAGCATCAAATCCCCGTGCCGTGTTTGCTAGGAAGAGTCACACTGTACACACAGCTGCGCTGGCTGGGTATTTTTGGCTTGCCTTCCCTTGCAAGCCTTGGTCCTTCGCTGTTTTTTTGGGGGGTGTATTGCTCCTTGCGGAATGAACCAGGCACAAGGGGAGACTTGGGTGGACTGGACAGTGCTTGCCTTCCTGGAGTTCAGCCTATCTGAGACTCACTGAAAACAGGACTTGATTGAAATCTTCAGTAAGTGGGAGGGACCAGACCCAGGGCTCCCCAAGTCACAACCAAGCAAGCTTCAGTAGAAAACTTTCCCCATTGGGAAGGGGGGCATGAAAAAGCTTCATTCCATTCTCTCTTCCCTTCCCTCTGCCCCCACCCTGTGAGGGGTAGGGAATCTTAACTATGTATGGTTTCTATATATAAAACCAACAAATCACAACTCATAGGGAGCTTTATGGGAGAGGGAGTATATAAGATGACTAAAATTAGGAATGTCTGTCCGCTCATCATTTTTTTCTTGGTGTTTTTAACCTAGCTGGCCTTCTCTGTGCACGCTCGCTCGCTCTTGGCTGCACACCCTAGTGCCCAGGGCCCTCACTTCTCTGTACAACACCCTCCTGCTTTGACAAGGTCTTTGGTGATACTTTGTTTCAAAGGAGATGTGGTGTGGCTGAGCCTGTGAGTCCTGAGGTTAAGGAATGTCTAAGGGAGAATCAAGTTAGGGTGGGGTCCTTTGAGGACTGCTGTTCTGTAGCTGATTTTCAGGTAGACTCTTGAATTAGACCATCTGTTCCTGCTCCAGGAGTCTAGTCTGTTGCCTGTTTGTCTCAGTGGCTTCAATCCCCCAAGCAATAACCAACAACTCAACTACAGACGATCCTGGTTCCTTGTAAGGACTTGGCTGTTGGAAGAGAGGATCGTGCATTTGAACTTGCCCCTTGGTCGTTCACTATTGACTTTTTCTTTTTTTTATTTCTAAGTAATTATCTGGTCACGCTCTGTCTTCTTTGTGCTTCCTTATCTCGGTGACTTTGCCTCTTCCCAGTCTTCAACAGATGACAGTATCTCACTCATTACAAGACAGGTCTTCCGGGTCCAGCCTCTCTTCCTGGAACATCAGGCACAAGGGAAGACTTGGCCTCCTGTGAGGAGGCAAGAAGCAAATGTTTTGTTACATTGACACATTATTCAATTAACAGGCCAGTGGGTGTAAATCCTCTGAAGGCGGTCAAATCACATTTCCTCTTTAGTCCACCCAAACATTTGTTGAGCTGATGGAGCTGATAATGAGGCCCATTGGAGGTGGGGGCCGTGACCCTTGCAGCCAGGGTGTTTATATACTGTGTCCTTTGTCTGCTGTGGTGATGAGAATGAACTGACTTTGTAGACAGTGGTTCTGATGGAACTGGGTCTAACTCATGGGCAAAGGCCCAGGGAGTCAGTTTCTAAGTCCCGCTATGGCTAAGACAGCTCTTCGCACTGGGTCCATTTCTCTGATAACCTTTCTTGAACACAATGTTACTGAGTTGACTTGAAGTCACACATGGCTGAAGGGAGTTGGGTTGAAGGTCACGTGTTCCCCTGAGACCCATTCTGTTTAGTGGATGCTGACAGTGTTGGGCTTTCCACTGGGAGGCGGCTCTTGTCAATCATTCAGGCCAATAACTGCGGGAGCAGAAAGAACACAGCTTGAGCCATGGGTTTGCCTAGGATGTGTAGAAATTAAAGGACAACTGTGGCCATCGGTCCACACTGCCCAGCTTGTCTGAGTCATGTCTTGTTTATGCTGGGACGTCTTGTTCATGAATGGAACAGCTGACCCACACGCTTCTGGCTTTTCCCTGTCCCTATCTGCCACCTTGCTGTAACAGTAACACTGAAATTACAGACAAACACTACCTTGTCCATTCTTCTGTGGGCTCCAGGGATCGGGTCTCAGGGACTCACACCCTTGGTTTACTTCCTAAGCCATCTCCCCTGCCTGTTTATTGTTTCTGACCTTAAATTGGTAGCTATCCTGGACCCATTTCTCAGAAGCTGGTATGGGGAAGTACTGATGCACTGTACAGCCTATCCCGAGAGTCCTCTGATAGGAGAGACTTGGGGGGTGGACCTGGGCAGGCCTCATTTGCACTCTCTGGTTCTGTATTCGTGGAACACATTATGGTTGTGAAGTGCTTTCTCGTGACTTGTGAATCAGTTGTCCAGGCTTGGCAACGCTTAAGTGGCAAGGCTGTTCATGACTCCCGTGTGTCAGGCTACTCCTGTGACCGACCTGGAAAGGGTGTGGCCATCTGCCCTTTCACGCTGTGGTCACTGGAGAGAGCCTTCCTTGTTCAACCTTTAGGACTTCCCCCTGGCTTTGTTCTGTGCACACAACCTAACATGGAAGAACGGGGTAAGGGCTGTAAGGGCTGCGAGGGATGGGAAGGAGCCAGGTGGTGGCTCTCTGCAAGCCTCCCATCCACAGAGCCACAAACCAACCCAAAGAGCCTGGGAAGAAGGTGTTTTGTTTGTGACAGGAGTCATTCTAAGAGGGGGAAGGGACACAAATGGGAAAGGCACATTTGTACTGACATTTCCATTATTATCTCATTCCTGGTCTCAGTTCATTTGTGCCAGTGGCTTGGAGAGGCAAGCAAGGGCTGCTTGCAGCTGGGGGTTCTTGGAAACGGATATTCTGGAGCAACCAATTTGAGACGAGGACCTGCCCGGTGGAACACTTTGAGATGCTTTAAATCAGAGCCCCGTGCGCGAGAGTGTCTCTTTGAGGTACAGGCAGTGCCCGATTCAATGATCTATCTGTTCTTAGAGAGCCTTTTGAAGCGCTTGCTCAGAACTCTCGTGAAGCTTCGGCAGACTCCCTTGAAAGACAGCCATAAAACTCAGGGAGGGATGTCAAGGCTGGAGGGAGATGCAGCGAGAGTCTCTGTCAGCAGATGGGTGGTGGATGGATGTCAAGGGGTAGAAGTGAGATTGGAAGCAATGGGAAGTTTTTCTCCTGGGGACCCCTAGGACCCAGACAAAGCAAAGTTATTTGCTACATCATGACTTAGAGACCAACATTACTGGGAACATCTCCTCTGCCAGGTCTGGGCGCCATCAAGTGTTGCCACGGTAGCTACAGCAGGTGGGCACAGCATTCTCATTTTTCCACAGAGGGATCCATGCTCAAGAAGACCAGGGAAGGGAGGGCAGGTAGGCATTCACAGGATCCAAGATGAGGGATGCAAGATGTAGGGAATGGAGCCAGGTGCCTCATTCTACCCACTCAGCGGTTTACCACCGTCTGCCACAGTTGAACAGAATGCAAACCACCTCGCTTCTTACATGGTAGGGAATGGATGAAACTTTGTGCTTTTAATTTGGAGGAAGGTTGTGGCTTTGGGATATCGGGAGTGTCCTCGGAGGCTGTGAGAGAGCAGCAGCCTCCTCTGGGGGCCTCTGAGGAAAGTAATTATGATTAAGGAAGCCTGCAGGTGGTGCCCTGTTCCCCACAAGGAGCGTGAGGGGCTGTGGTCAAGATTCCTCTTTCCCCTCCTCCATTTCTAGGAAAAAAGTTAAAAAGGCGGAAGATAATGTCTTTAGCTTCAATCTTAATATAATCACCACTCCCAAAGAACCTTTTCTTATTAGAGAAGAAGGAGGGGCGGAGGCTACTGTTGGGGAATGGGGCTCTGCGAGCATGGCTGTCTTCCCATCCCTCCATCACTCCGTGGACACTGGCAATTGGAACAGAAGTGACAAACTCCGGTGTGCTGGCTAGTTTCCTGTCACCTTGATACAAGCTATAGGCACCGGAGAGGAGGGATCCTCGATTGAGGAAAAGCCTCCATAAAATCAGACAGTAGGCAAGCCTGCGGGCAGTTTTCTTGATTAGTGATTGATGGGGATGGTCCCGCCCATTGTGGGTGGGGCCACCCTATTGTGGGTGGAGCCATTCCTGGGCTGGTGGTCTTGGGTTCTATAAGAAAGCAGGCTGAGGGAGAAATGCTGAGCAAGCCAGTGAGCAGCCCCCTCCATGGTCTCTGCACCAGGTCCTGCCTCCAGGTTCCTGCCCTGACTTACTTTGGTGATGAAAAGTGATATGGAAGTGTAAGCTGAATAAACCCTGTTCTCCTGAGTTCCTTTTGGTCACAGTGTTCCATCAAGGCGATAGTAACCCTGACTAAGACACTGTGCACTTATACTTTTGCATGTGTGCATATGGCTTGGAAGTCACCATGTAGACAGGCTGGCCACAGACTCACAGAGATCCACTAATCTCTGCCTCTCAAGTGCTGGGATTAAAGGCAAGTACTACCATGCTTGGCTTCTCCATCTTATTTTTGGAGACAGCGTCTCTGACTGAACCCAGGACTCGTTGGTTTGATGGGACTGGCTGGGCTAGCAAACTGTAGGGTTCCAGTTCTCCCCCACTCCATCCCAGCCCCCCAGGGTTAGACACACACACATGGTTTCTAAGTGTGTGCTCCGGATCCAGACTCAGGTCCTCCTGTGTGCAGGTGGAAGCAACTTCTCCCAGATGGCCAAAGCATTTCTATGCCATTGGCCCCTAGTGGGGTTGGGTGTCCCCTCTGCCCCAGCGCTTCAGTCTCTCACGGCTTCCCTCTCTCTGTTCTCATTTTCTGTTCTCACTGTTGCTGCAGAGCTGGAATTCCCAGGCCTTCTGATGACTCCGTGGGTCTGTCCTCACACCCTGTAAATGTCACTTCTAATTTTAGAACTCATCTTTTGGGTCCTCTGAGCTTTGGCCAAATCATACACATATTTAAATACAGGCTATGTGCAGCACTGCGAGAGTGGGGGTTCTGCCTTCCCGATACCCAGTGGCTGGCGAGGGTCAGCTTGGGCTCAGCCTTGGGTCTATTGCAAACTGCTTCCTCTTTCCACGGTGTTAGAGGCAGGAAGTAGGGATGGCATGAGAGGAGAGCCCTGAAAGCCCTCTGCCACCAAGGTCTCTCTTCTCCCTGTGCCCTCCTTCCTATCTGTGATGAATGTGCTAGAACAGAAGGTTCCAGAACAGGAGCCAAGAGCCTGGACAGTCAACCGTCACCTCCCCCCCCATCTATAACACACAACATCTACTCATTGCTGGCCATAGCATGTCCCAACAGAAGCCCCTGTCATAAGTATTTTTATTCACTCATTCGTACCACGTGGAACATGGGGTGAGGACTGCTAAAGACTTAGGCACAGAGAACTGGAGTGGAAAAGGTGCTTTTCTACCCATACTCCCAGGTTGCTGGGGTTGTGCACAGAACGGCCTAATAGCACACTTTCACAAAAAGCATGCTGGTGGCTGGGAGCGGGGCTCACTTGTTAGAGTGTTTTGCTACAGTGAGGTGGAGGCAGAGGGTCAGGGGTTTGTCAAGGTCATCTTTGGCTACATGGTGTGTTAGGGGCTAGCCTGGACTACATGGGAGCCTGTCTCAAAAAGAAGGAGGGGACGAGAGAGAGAAACAGACAGACAGACAGACACATATACACACACAGAGGGAGAGGGAGGGGGAGGGGCGGGGCGGGGGTGGGGGCGGGGGCAGGAGGAGGGGAGGGAGGGAGAGGGAGGGAGGGAGGGAGAGAGAGAGAGAGAGAGAGAGAGAGAGAGAGAGAGAGAGAGAGAGAGAGAGAGAGAGAGAGAGAGACAGTCAAACTAGATAGCAGTAGATGTGAAGCAGAGGAGGCCCTGGCACCAGGCTGCCTGGAGGAGGTGGAGGCAGAACCGCGGAAAGTTGGGGGATGAGCTGGGCCAGGGAAGAGTGGTTGCTGAGCCTTAGAACAAAACTAGGTTCACACCCCTGATGTGTCCTCCACTTTCTTCTCAGAGCTGCCTATTGTGGCCTCGTGTGCCTAGACATTTCTACACAGCGGTTCTTCTTCTCTTTCTGTCCTTTCTCTTTTCTCCCTGCATCTCCCCCATCCCTCTGGTGAGATCTGCGGTCTTCATGGGCTCTTGATGCTGCTGTCCCTTCCTTCCCTCATGGTATGAGGCTGCAGGCTTCCATTGTAAGTTCCTCCACTCTGACCTTAGACTGAGCAGACTGTGCAAACTCAGAGAGCCTCACTCGGTATTTGAGGAGCTCTTGGGAAGTCACCAGCCCAGTCACACATCACTGACACCGTTGGAATGTGTGTAGTGTCACAAGGCTGTCCTGCCGTACAGTCTGGATGCTAGTCTCCTCTGGTCCCTCTGTGGTTCTCCAAACACAGTCTCCAAACATGACAGCTCTCCAGCCTGCCTTGGCTCTCATTGGAGAAGATCTCTGGTTCCTTGTACAGTGAAGTGTGCACACAGCTCTGTTATGTGCTCAGCACCCTAGTGGCCCTGTCCAGTAAGGGCTAAAACTCACAAAGGTATCAAAGAGGTGTAAACTCATCACGATTACTTTAGGCATAGTATCTCTCGGGTGTTGAAAGTGTGTATGTGGTTAGCTTACTCCTAAGTTCCATTTTAGGAAGAGACTTTTGGCCCTGTGAATGCTTTAAGAATCTATGATGTCAGTTTTCTGACCAGGGTTTGAGTTGGGATATGGAGTGAGGTGTGGGTTTATACATCCATTTTGCCGGTCACCTCTACAGCCCTGGGCTGCTAAGTGCTGAATGGGTGCCAGGCAGGGAAGAACCCTGCGCTTGTGGGCTGGGATTAGGAAGAAGGTGGATCCTAATTGTGCTGAAAGCCGCCTTGCCTTGCGAGGAGTGTAAGAGGAGCTTTTCCAGGACTCAGAAACACAAATCCCATTAGCCAGGGAGGACACCGCTCTCTTAACCCTAGTGGTGAAGCTGTGCTCTCTTCAAAGCCGGATGTGACCTGGACCTCACACTCTAGCTGCTAGCCAAGCACCGGGGCTCTCCCTCTTCCCCAGTAAGCACTCTGAGCCATATTTCCAAGCAACACACTCTGGTGTCTGCTGCTGTGTGATTGCCAGCCAGGGTCTATATGTCATGTCGTTAACAAGAAGATCTGCTGTGGTCACTAGTCATCTCATGTAGAGTTCAGTATCTGCATGGCTCTTGACAATGATTTAAGCTAAAGTTGTACTAAAAGTTACTACATGAATCAACCTTCAATACTGCCTTCAAAGACTGTCTTTTAGTGTCAAAGGTGTCGAATGCCGCGATATTCCGGTGTTTTCCTCTTTGTGAAGTATGGGAGTCTGGAGGGTGTGGTGGTAGGGCCAAGCTCTTGCCTACCTTGGGTGAGGCCCTGCACAAAAAGGGGAAGGAAGAGAGGGGGGAAAAAAACCTTCTGTGCATGCCTGAGGGGCTTGCTGGTGACTGACAGGTCCAGTCAGCACTGGTTTCCTGTGACATCAACCCTAGGTGCTGTGCCTCTTCAGTGTGGCCTCCCCATGTTCCAGTGTACAACTCATGGCCTGTGTTGTGTTGCACACTGTGTCACGCATGCATGCTTGTGCGGGCGTGCATGGAACTGCTCGTGTGTGCATGCGGAGACCTGAGGTTAGTCAAAGGTTTTGTCCCTCAGAAGCTACCCATCTTGATTTGTTGAGACAAAGGCCTTAGAAGCACAATGACCTGGTTCTGGTTCTTCAGTTTGGGGATCAAACTTGGTCATCCTGCTTCCAAGGCAAGCAAGCATTTTGCTGTCTGAGCCCCCAGGACCTCTGTTTCTTATAAAGGCACCCTGACCGGAGAGAGATGTAAGTGAATTCTGTCACTAGGATCTGAAGTGTACACAGACAGCAGTGGTCAATCTCCTCAATGGAGTGAAAAGGAGTTTCTAAATTTGTAAGCATCTCTGGGCACTCTCCCTCTGCTAGATCTGTGGTCTTCACGGGCTCTTGATGCTGCTGTCCCTTCCTTCCCTCATGGTATGAGGCTGCAGGCTTCCATTGTAAGTTCCTCCACTCTGACCTTAGACTGAGCAGACTGTGCAAACTCAGAGAGCCTCACTCGGTATTTGAGGAGCTCTTGGGAAGTCACCAGCCCAGTCACACATCACTGACACCGTTGGAATGTGTGTAGTGTCACAAGGCTGTCCTGCCGTACAGTCTGGATGCTAGTCTCCTCTGGTCCCTCTGTGGTCTCCAAACACAGTCTCCAAGCATGGCAGCTCTCCAGCCTGCCTTGGCTCTCATGGGGAAGATCTCTGGTTCCTTGTGCAGTGAAGTGTGCTCACAGCTCTGTAATCCACTCCACACCCGAATAGCCCTGTGCAGTAAGGGTAAGTGGTGGCTCAGGTGGGACATTGCCTGACTGGCAGGTGTCTTGGCTAGTGACTTTGCTGACTCTTTTCCTTTTACTGTGACTGACATATCCAGGGTCTAATCAGCGGCTGGCTGGCTGGCTTATATCCACATGAGAACAGACACCTGCCTGGGGTTCAGTGTTGTAAACTAAGTGGCCTTCCTGATGGCTGCCGCAGAACATACAGCACAGAACCAGGGCTGCTCACTTTGGCAGCTCCGCACCTCAGCCATTTCAAGCTCAGTGCTTGGCTTCTGGCTCCCTCTCCCATCTGTCCAGGACACTGCGAGTGCTGGCAGAGTCCATTTAGCAAGAGGTGAGGAGACCGTGCCTCCATCATCCCTTCCCTTTCCCAAAACAGGTTGGATCTAAGGTATAATAGACCCGTCCTTACCAAAGAGACCACCATGACTGTCTAACTTCTAACTTCCACTTGTACGCATGTGCACGTGAGACCTGAGATCCGCTGGCTGCTGTTGAGTCATGGATTTAAATTTAAAGTTATTCGTTAATCATTGGCTGCTCTGGGTCAGGGCAGAGCCACAGCAGTGGTTGACAATCCGGTGACATTTGATGGATTGGAGCCCAGTAGCCGAGGAAAGGCTGATCCACACGTGGTCCTAGAGTGTGGAGAGAGACCAGGCTATGTATGCATCTTCAGGAGTCACAGTTCTAGGATGGAGGGGATGGGGGCAGAGGACATTGTGTTCGTTTGAGAAATGCAAAACCAGAATGGTATGGGGTCAGAGATCAGCTGCTGGAGATTTGCTTTAAAATATTTTAAAGACGGAAGAAGTGAGGGATCTCCAAATTCTGGTGGCTGCTAAGGATGAGATCTGGGTGTCCTTAAACTCCACACTTGCTGGCTGCTGCTGCTAAACAATAAATTGCTGTGTTGTTGTTGTTATTACAATAGACAGGATCTCACATAACACAGGCGGATTTCAAACTCACTTTGGAGCCAAGGATGACCTGGAATGTCTGATACCTCGCTTTCCGACCCTAGAGTGCTGGGGTTACAGAATGTAACACCATGCCCTGTTTGGGCAGAGCTGGGGACAGAACCCCGGGGTGTGTTGCATGCTGGATAAGCAGCCTGTGCCCTGAGGTACATCCCCAGCTCTAATTTGGGAATTCTTGTGGTGATGGCGAGGTACGAAGGTGCTGGCTGTACTCTTGCAGGGTGGAGGGCCTCAGTTGTCACACGTATGTTAACTATGACAGTGTCACACGGATGAACAGTGGTCTGTAATTTCCTAGGACAAAGAACTTCACTGAGCCTCTTCTAGAGGATCTAGAGTTAGAGCACTGAAGATAAAACCCAGTGGGGAGGGTGGAAGAGGCTGGCTAGTTCAGATGAGCTGCCCTCCAACCACACTCCCATCCACACGGCTTCTTAATACGATGCCCACAACAACTTTCTATTTTAAAATTTCTTGAGGGAGAGTCTGCGAACTGGCTCAGCCGGTGCTTGTGGCTAAGCCTGGCGAGTTGAGTTTGATCCCCAGGACCCACATGGTGGAAGGAGAGAACCAGCTTCCATAAATTGTCCCCTGACCTCCACACGCATCCCGTGACATGCGTACAACCCTCCTCCGCCCCTAACATTTCACAGTGATTTATCCATTTTCAAATAGACCAGTAGGAGGAGAAGCAAAATTTCATTAGAGAACCTGGGTGAGTGAGAGCTGCTGAGTTTCTAGAGAAGGTGCGGCACTGTGCAGATATGAGCCTAACCTCCAGATCGCGTGTGCATTCCAGAAAACACGGGGGCTGGGACCTCATTGGTGGCAGAGAGCATCTCCCCACAGGGAACACAGTTGTGAGTTTTGTCCCCACCACTGAACAAAGTCAGTGAAGACTGCAGAGCAGTGGTTCACACCCTACCAAGTGCTGTGACCCTTTAACACAACTCCTCATAAAATTATCTTCTTTGTTAGTTCATAACTATAACTTTGTTTCTGTTATAAAGTGTAATGCTATTAACATCTGATATATAGGATATCCCATATATGGCTCCCGTGAAAGGGTCTTTTGACAAGTTGAGAACCACTGGCCTAAAGGCACTTTGTAAGTGGATACTTGCCGGCCCAGAAAAGAGAAGAGGCAGATAACCAATAGGATACTGAAAAATCATAAGGCCTGTGGCGGAGCCATGTCCCCAATCTGCGGCTCTGATTTAGCTCTGAGCTGTGAGGGACTGACTGGTGGTCTCTGATTGTTGCTATTGTGCCAAATTATAATCCTACGTTGCATGCAAGAATGAGTTCTAGAGCATTTAATCACAAAGTCTTCGTGGAAGCACTCTATTGGAACTCAAAGGAACGTACGTCTGTGAGCCTGCGGGACACAGGGTTTTCCTAAACAAACTCGGAGCCTGCAGACTGTGTCTGGGGAGACTGAGGGATACGAAGACCCCAAGATGAAGTTCTCTTGTGACTCTGATGGCCGTGCTTCAGCTTGAAAGACCAGAAGGCCCTTAGGAGAGGTGGATGGACCAGAGGACTTAAAAAAAAAAAGATTTTGGAATGTTTGTAGCACATAAGGAGCTATGCATGTCAGAGGACCTGAAGTCTAGTCAACGAGGAAACTGTGTCACAGACACCTCCCACCCATGGCCCCAAAGGACATTTTTTTAGTGAAGCCTGTATTAAAACAAATAAATCACACACACACACACACACACACACACACACACTCACTCACACTCATGCACTAATAACAAAACAAAAAACAAACTAACAAAAACCCAACCCAACCAACCAACCAACCAACCAAACAAACAAACAAAACCAGACAAGATAGCTTTCAGATTTGGAGAATTTTGAATTCCAGGTCTCCAGATTAGGGGTGCATTGGGCAACCATCCTCTAATGGGTTAACCTGTTACTTCTTTGCCAGGGGACATACTCATTGAATGACCTTTGGGTTTACCTTGCTTCGGGAGGAGACAGCAGGCAGCCAGTGCTCAGCAGCCGGCCAGCCCTTTCTCTCAGTGAGTGTCTGTCTGCTGGCCAGTTTCTCCTCACCGGAGGGAGGGGCTGCTTCCCTCAGCAGACTCATTGGCCCAGATGCTCTGTTGGGCATTCAGGAGTCTTCACATGGCTGGGCAGGCAAAAAATTGCTGGTCTTTTGTGCGTGTTTATCTGCTGTGTTCTCCTGCCTATAAGCCAGCACCCCGGGACCTGTTTCTCCTCTTTGTCCTTATGGGGTACCGCTCAGATGCTGCAGTCCCTCACAGTGTGAGAATGTGTGCACTTTATTGTTTTGGCTGGGTCCACCATGCCTCCTCTCTATAGATGAAGCCTTTCCGGGCCGGAAACATCAGCCCAGGGCTGACTATGAGCAAACGAATGCATAGCAGCTGAATGAGCTGCCTATGCCTCTTCTTCCCAGGAGAGCATGCACTTATGGAGCAAGGTAGGCTGGTGCAGGCATGTCGTACCAGCTACCTTCCAGGTTGAGGCAGGGGGCTCACAGGATGGAGGCTGCCAGGTTGACAGTAAATCAGAGTGGGCAATGTGGTGCGATCCTGTCTCATTAAAAGAAAGAGAGAGAGAAGGAGGAGGGGTGCTGGGAATATAGCTCATCGAGAGAGTACTTGTGTAACATGCACTAGGTTCTGGGTTCAATCCTTACAGACAGCAGACAGAGAGGGAGAGGGAGAGGGAGAGGGAGAGGGAGAGGGAGAGGGAGAGGGAGAGGGAGAGGGAGAGGGAGAGGGAGAGGGAGAGGGAGAGGGAGAGGGAGAGGGAGAGGGAGAGGGAGAGGGAGAGGGAGTGCTCTCTGCCACAAGTACTGTTTACTTGAGAGATGAAAAAACCTGCTGACAGGATCCTGATATAGCCGCTGTCCCTTGTGAGGCTATGCCAGTGCCTGGCAAATACAGAAGTGGATGCCCACAGTCATCTATTGGATGGAACACAGGGCCCCCAATGAAGGAGCTTGAGAAAGTACCCAAGAAGCTGAACGGGTCTGCAACCCTATAGGAGGAACAACAATATGAGCTAACCAGTGCACCCAGAGCTCATGTCTCTAGCTGCATAGTGGCAGAAGATGGAGTAGTCAGCCATCATTGGGAGGAGAGGCCCTTGGTCTTGTGAAGATTATATGCTCCAATACAGAGAAATGCCAAGACCAGTAAGCGGGAGTGGGTGGGAGAGGGAGGGGGGGAGGAGGAGGGGGAGAGAGAGAGAGAGAGAGAGAGAGAGATCCTGTCTATGATAGGGCTGATATCCAAAGCAGTGAACTCTAAGACAGCAATGTACTAGGCTGGGTTCTGCATGGTTGTGACATCCAGAACTCCTTGGTTTCTTTGTACGTGCAAAAACCGTGTCCTAGGACTGTTGTTCTCAAGTTGTGGGTGGTGACCCCATTGTGTGTGTGTGTGGGTTCTCACAGGGATCACCTAAGGCCATCAGAAAACTCAGATATTTACATTATAATTCACAACTGGCAAAACTACAGTTATAGAGTACCAATGGAAATAATTTTATGGTATGTGTGTGTGTGTGTGTGTGAGGGGGGGAGTGTCACCACAACATGAGGAACTGTGTTAAGGGGTTGTAACATTAGGAAGGTTGAGAATGGTTGCTCTAGGAGATGATATTATTTTTAAACTGCAGATTTGGATACATTGGACTTAATAGATTTTCTTTTTCTTTGAAATCTAACACAATTCTTTTTTTTTTATGTATATGAGTGCATACATAAATGTCTTCTTGTGGCTGTCATCAGACACACACCAGAAGAGGGCATCGGATCCCATTACAGATGATTGTGAGCCACCATGTGGTTGCTGGGAATTGAACTTAGGACCTCTGTGAGACCAGTCAGTGCTCTTAACTGCTGCGTCATCTCTCTAGCCCCCTTGATAGCTTTTTTAAAGCCATGCAAATCCATCTCTCTAGACATTTTTAGGGAACCTTACATGAGAAAAATGCTAGCTGAGGGGCCTAGGAATTTATTGGTGTGATTTAGGAGATAGGAAGCTGGAACCCGTTGAGTTCAGGGCAAGGCTGGGGAGTTGAAGCCTGGAGTCTTGGGGGTACATATCATGGGAGACTCATTGGCTTTGAAAAGTAACTTTGAAGGCTCCACATGGGTACAGGATGTCACAGTTGGCAGCCTGCCTTGCCTGTGTTGATTGTCTAAGAAACTGAGATAAAGGGAACTGGGTGCTCTCTGGGGGTTTGTTGGAGGTCAGTGCTGTTGGGCAGAGTGTGGGGTAAGCTCTGGTAGCAAAGATTCACATTACACCAGGATCACTGGAGAGGCTCAGGATGTGTGTCTGTGCATCTGTGTGCGGGTATGTGTGCTTGTGTGCATGAGTATGCATGTGTGTTCCAGCTTGTGTGCATGAGTGTGCATGTAGGTGTGTGTGTGCTCCTGTGCATGAGTGTGCATGTGGATGTGTGTTGTGTGCATGTATGTGTGTATGCATGAGAGTGCATGTGGGTGTGCTTGTGTGTGCATGTGTGTGCTCATGTGCATGAGTGTGCATGTGTGTGTGAGAGGTTGTGTGCATGAGTGTGCATGTAGGTGTGTGTGCATACTTGTATGCATGAGTGTGGATGTGTGTTGTGTGTGTGCATGTGTGTATGCACTAGTGTCCATGTAGATTGCGTTGTGGGCATGTTTGTGTGTGTGAGATCTTGTGTGCATGAGTGTGCATGTGGATGTGTGTGTGAGCATGTGCATGTGTGCTTGTATGCATGAGTGTGCATGTGGGTGGGTGTTTGTACACACATGTGTGCGTGTGCACAGTTGTAAGGGAGTGTGTACATGTGTGTGTACACACCTGTGGAGGCCAGAGGTCAGTGTTGCTTGTATTCTTCAATGTCTCCACCTTATTTTTAGGCACCTTATTCCCCTGGGCTCCCTGATTAGGTCAATCTGAGTGGCTGTGGAGCACAGGAGGTCCACCATCTCCTCTCCTCCTCTCCAGGGCTGGGATTACAGGCATGTGCTCTGGTACCGCACATTTTGTCTACTGAGTGCTCTCGTCAGCCCCAGAAGAGTTTTGACCCCAGGCTTGACAAAGATGAGAAGCCAGTGAGTGACCATCTCTGCTGCTCATGGCTGCCCACTGTCCCTTCTGTCCTCACTGCCCCTCCTGCCAGCTTTTGCCCCAGGCCAGACACCAGCTAATGAAGGAGCTAAGGCAGGGGCGAGGGAGGAGCCCAGGGCAAGCCAAATTCCTTTTAAGGAAGGGGCATGGAGGAGCGTGTCCCTTTTGGTCAGGTTTCAGATGATGAGAACTTGGTCATGTGACCCCACTAATTTTTAAGGTGCGACTGGGTTCTTCTCTCTTCGGGTGGAGGATGGTGAGGGACAGAGTCCTTAGCATCAAGGATCCTGGATCCAGAGGCTTACAAACTGCCCTTGGCCAATGTCCATACAGTCTTCCTGGTTCTGATCTGTCAGAGAGTTGTTGATCTGGACTTCCTTAGGGCAAGCTGTACAGACTTCCAGGGAGGTGAGGTGTTAGACAAGGCGTAATCCAGCGAAAGCCCTGGGAACCCTGGGTCATCTTGACACTTCCAGAGAGGAGAATTAAAAACCGTGAAGGGTAAATGGGGTAAATGGGAGCACTCTCTGTGGGGGACCATCAGTGAACCTCCCTCTCTGCAGTTGCACTATATGCAGCATCTGAATGTGGAGGGCGTTCTCGGGGGCAGACGCGGGAAAAGACTCCTTATCCTGTATCTTTAAGGAAAGACTACTTCCGGTCCAAATCGCGTCCTAAGTAAACACGAACTAACATGAGTTTTTTTTTCAGATTTATTCATGGATGTATTCAGAAAAGTGATAGCTCCTCACTCCTTCTTTTGTGGACATTCCGTGGTGATACGTCAGTACGTTCATAGTGACAGAAGCTGTGATTCCGTGCCAGGATGGTGGCTGCCGGTCCTCAGAGGCTCACAGTGACTTGGGAGGCAGAGAAGCCGGTGGGCTGGCCCTGGGAGGTCATGGAAGGCCTCGTGGTTCTGAAGACTCTGAAAGGGATCTTGGAGCTTGCATTGGATGGTCCCATGAGAAGGGGAAAAGGGCACGGAATAAAAAGGCAGGAGTGATCTTTAACAGTAGTGGGGGCCACTGTGTCTGGGTAGAGCTTGCTGTGCTCTACCATGCCTGGGCGTGGCTTGGGTGTGGGAGGAGAGAGGCTGGGGCGTGGCTTGGATATGGACGGGGCGAGGCTTGTTGTGGGTGAGGCGTGGCTTGTTGTGGGTAAGGCGTGGCCAGCCATGGGCGGGGCGTGTGTGTGTGTGTGTGTGTGTGTGTGTGTGTGTGGCTGGGGGGTAACTGGAGTGTAGCTTGGGTATTGGGGGGAGGTTGGGGTGTGGTAGGCATATCTGGGGTGTGGTTTGGAAATGGCTGGGGAGTGGCTTGGGTGTGGGTGGGGCAAAGCTTGTGGGTGGCTTGTGCATGTATGAGTAGGACTTGGGACCTCTTTAGAAATGTGTCTTCTAATGAGCCATGGCCCTGGAGTCTTCCAGATAAGATAGACCCAGGCTTAGATTCTTCCTCTGAGATGTGTCCTAGTAGCCAGCGGTAGAGCAGCTCATGTGTCGGGTGCTGCATGGATAAAACCGACTCTTGAACCCATGTGATGGAAGGATGGCCTCAGGTGCTGTTCACCTTTCAGATGCAGTCTGTTCGGGGTTAACCATATGCGGAGACTTTTCTTTTTTTTTAATTTCTAGTGAAATGCAAGTATGTTTAGGAGGAGGGGGCTGGGGAGACCGCTTGGCTTCCATGAGCTGGTAGTACAACCAGGAGATCCGGAGTTTTCAACACTCACTTGCCCAATGGTTCCTGTCTGTCATCCTGGGGCAGGGGGTGGAGGCAGGAGGACACCTTTGGATGGATGGCCAGCTAGTCTCAAGGAATTTGCGAGCTCCAAGCTCAGGGAGAGCCTCTGTTTGAGAAGAGGTGGAGTGTGTGGGCTGTGAGTATGGTGGTATACATCCTTTAGTGCTTGGGAAGCAGAGTCTGGTGGATCTCTCTGAGTTCCGGGCCAGCCAGGGCCACATGGTGAGGCCCTGTTGCAATCAATCAATCAATCAATCAATCAATCAATCATAAATGCAAAGGTGGCATGTGATAGAGGAAGAAATCCATAGACTCTTACCTTCACATGCTTGAATACACGAGTGTGTGGGCATATGTTTGCATCACACACCATACACACACAAACACATGCACACACACACACACATACACACACACACACACACACACACACACACACACACACACACACACACGACTTAGCATTGACTGTCCAGATCTTGTTGGAGTACCACGAGAAGCTTTGAAGTCATTTTGCTGGTATGTTCTCAGGAACAAATGGCTTGTGGGTGCTGGATTGTTCAAGGCTGTGGGATATATAGGTAAGATCCAGTGCTAAGGAGCTGGAGATGGAGGAGACCAGGGAGGAGCTGGGGATGGAGGAGATTAGGGAAGAGCTGGGGGATGCAGGAGACCAGGGAGTAGCAGGAGGATGCAGGAAATCAGGGAGGGGCAGGGGGATGCAGGAGACCAGGGAGGAGCTGGGGGATGCAGGAGACCAGGGAGGAGCAGGAGGATGGAGGAGAACAGGGAAGAGCTGGCCCTCATCTGCATGGTGAGACACTGAGCAGCCTGTGTGGTCTGGTGGCTTTAAACAGTGGAACCAAGTTTCCATGGTGACTTTGGGTATTTCCTTCTGGGTTGTACGCCTAATGAGTTGTTTGTGGAAAATCTTTAGCAACTGTACATTGAAAAACAAAATGCCAAAATCCTGCGGTTTCGTTTTGAAGGGCTTAAAGTTTGAAGCGAGTCTCTTCTCTTCTCTTCTCTTCTCTTCTCTTCTCTTCTCTTCTCTTCTCTTCTCTTCTCTTCTCTTCTCTTCTCTTCTCTTCTTTCTTTCTTTTTTTTTTTTTAAAGAAGCCGGCCCGCAGTTTGCTTGTAGCTCTGATGAATGGTGGCCTCTGCAGTCTGGGTGTGCGTGGCTTGCAAAGCACTTGCATGCACACACCAGCTGGCCTGGTCTCCCCCACCTGCTTCCTGTGCAACTAGACTTTTATGGGAATGTGATGCCTACTGGGTAAAATATTTATGCACCATAACAAAACAGCCAGACCTCAGGCGGAACTTAGTGGATTTTATCTGTGGAAGCAACGCAGTTAGATCAGCCATTAAATCTTCTCCAACAGGCACTTCGACTTCCCTCTCTTCCCAGGGCCCAGGGAGATCAGGTGGCTGGTCCTTCAATTAATTAGTTGTGTGTGTGTGTGTGTGTGTGTGTGTGCACTGAAGTCAGAGGACAGCTTGTATCTACTTTCGCCATGTGGGTCCTGGGTATTGAACTTAGGTTAGACTTGGCAGCAATCACCTTTACTGGCTGAGCCACCTTGCCAGCCCTTTTGCCGTTTTAGCAGCTGAGACATTTTATCCATGGAGCTGACTGTCCTGTGCACTCAGCAGGGTCTCCATATCCCTGATGGGCAGTGCTCCTGTCTCTCCACCCAGCTGCCATTAAATTTTAAGGAACCCACTGGACTCCAATCAGTATTCGTTGCATAGGTTGGTTCTTTTCACATGAAAGCTGGCACCCCTATTCTGGCCTTGTCTGTCTGCTAGCAGCACCTGGCTATTTTCATTTCCCTCCACCCCCCATTTCCCTTGAGTTATTAAGAAACACATCCAGAGCCGGGCGTGGTGGCGCACACCTTTAATCCCAGCACTCGGGAGGCAGAGGCAGGCGGATTTCTGAGTTCGAGGCCAGCCTGGTCTACAAAGTGAGTTCCAGGACAGCCAGAGCTATACAGAGAAACCCTGTCTCAAAAAAAAAAAAAAAAAAACCAAAAAAAAAAAAAAAAAAGAAACACATCCAGGCAGACATGTTGTCTTCACCCCTAGCTCTTTCTGCAACCATTTATGAGAGCGCTCGTGACTCTCTTCAGATTCAAATTGCTTCAGATGTTCAATCAAGTCACACGTGGATCACTCTCCCCCCCCCCTCCTCCTGCCAAAGTCTCCCTGTGTAGCCCAGGCTGACTCTAAACTCAAGATCCTCCCGCCTCAGCCCCTGAGTGCTGAGATTTGAGACAGTACAGCTGGCAGTATTTTAACCTTAAAAACTTCCCCCTTAATTTGCATTTCAGTTATGGCCTGTATATTTGCCTGGTCATCTAGATCCCTGGGTCTGCCACTCGTGTTATTTTATTATTATTTTGAATTATTTTTTTAATATTTTTTTATTACGTATTTTCCTCAATTACATTTCCAATGCTATCCCAAAAGTCCCCCATAACCCCCCCACTTCCCTACCCACCCATTCCCATTCTTTTGGCCCTGGCATTCCCCTGTATTGGGGCATATAAAGTGTGCAAGTCCAATGGGCCTCTCTTTCCAGTGATGGCCGACTAGGCCATCTTTCGATACATATGCAGCTAGAGGCAAGAGCTCCGGGGTACTGGTTAGCTCATCATGTTGTTCCCCCTATAGGGTTGCAGATCCCTTTAACTCCTTGGGTACTTTCTCTAGCTATATTTTGAATTATTTTATTCCAGAAATCAGGTCCCTCACTGTTGTATCATTTTCTGGCCCCAGGGCATACTGGTATCTTAGCTGCTGCTGAAGTAAAACAACATGATAGGGGCAACTTGAAGAAGGAAGGATTTGTGTGTGCTGAGGTGATTCCACAATGTCCATGGCCATCATGGAGGGAGCATGGCAGCGGGCAGGCAGGCATGGTACTGGAGCAGTAGCTGAGAGCTCACATCTGCTTCACAAACAGGAGGTAGAGCACATTGGGAATGGCCTGCCAGTCCCCAGTGACACACCTCCTGCAACAAGGCCACACCTCCTACTCCTTCCCAAACAGTTCCACCACTGGAGATCTAGTATTCATACATATGGTGTTCAATTCCCAGCACCCACATGGCTGATCACAGCTGCCTGTAACTCCAGTCCCAGGGCATCTGATGTTCTTTTCTGGCCTCTTCTGGCACCAGGCACACACATTTATACACACACACACACACACACACACACACACAAGCACATGCATGCATTCACTCACATACACACACATGTGCAACATACACACATGCATTTATGCACACACATGTACATGCACATACATATACATTCACACACATGCATATACATATTATACATACACTTATGTACACACACACACACACATGTTGCACAGAGGCACATGTAGGCAAAACACCCATACATGTGAAATTTTTTAAAGTTAAAAAGTGAAGGAGTAAGGCAGACAGAGACAGACACCCAGTGAACTAGAGGAAAACCTGATAAGTTTGATCCTGGCAAGTTAAACATACAAATACATGTCTAATGATGTGTATTAGGTAATGCTACACATGTGTGCACACATGCTCCTCCTCAGAGCCTGGTTCTGCTCTCTGTGATCAAGGAGGATGCACTGTTTTGTGGGAGATTGAGAATTTCACTTCTGTAATTCAACACAATTATTTTAGGACCTAAATCTGCTGTGTAGTGCATAAACCAATAGTTTATTTCCCTCTGACCCCTGTATTGAGACACTGACTCTGAATAGTCTCAGATTCACTATGTAGAGCAGGCTGTCCTTGAGCTCACAGAGATGCACCTGCCTCTGCCTCGTTCAGCTTTTTTATTGCCAAGTAATATTCCATTAGCTGCGTGTCTTAGCAGCAGTTGTGGAAATGTGTATTATTTCTAGGCTTTAGCCATTGTGGAGAAGGCTGGAATCACCAGTCAGTCACATGTCAACTTTTATTTGGTTATATGCATGAACATTTCCGGGATAAGTGCCCGGGAACTGAATGTGGGTCTCAGGAAAGTTGAGACTTGAAGTTGTTGAACTTCAAGGTGCTGCCAGGCTCTTTGCTGTGCCTGGTTCATTCCCAGTGAAACATTCTGCATCTTCACTGACACAGGATTTGGTCTTTCCTCAGAGAAGCTACTCTGACAGGGTGTGGTAGAGTCACACTGTGATTTTAATCCCTTTTCATCTTGTATAAGTCCACTCATTTGTATGTTTGCTCATTGATTTCTCTTTTTTTTGGTTTGTTTGTTTTTTAGTCAGGGTCTCATGTAGCCCAGGCTAGTCCTCAGCTTTCTACATAGCTGAGGATGTCCTTTGTCCTTAAACTTCTGATTCTCCTGCCTCCGCCTCATACAAGTTTTTAGATAGTTGTTCTCTTTAAGTTTCTATTTTAGACTTTTGTTGTTGTTTTTTTCCAGACAGGGTTTAGCCTATGTAGCCCTGGCTGTCCTGGAACTCACTTTGTAGACCAGGCTGGCCTCGAACTCCGAAATCCACATGCCTCTGCCTCCCTTAGTGCTGGGATTAAAGGTGTGCGCCACCACTGCCTGGCTTCTTTTTTAGACTTTTGTTTATAGTGTGTGTGTAAGTAGTTGTCTGTGTGTGTATGTGCAGCATGGTGTGTGCCTGGTGCCCTCTGAGGTCAGAAGAAGCTGGTGGGTCCCCTGAGACTGAAGTTACACACAGTGGTGAGTCACCTATGGGAACTTGGGCCCTCACCAAGAGCAGCAGGTGTTCTTCATGCTAGCATCTTCAGCTCTTGCTTGGTGATCTCTCGTTCTCCAGTTGTAAGGAGCCAGCTTTGTGGGTGTAGGATTTCAGGCTTCAGCCGGTGGCGGTTTGCAGTCTGTTGTCTCAGGCTGGGGCATATCCTTCTCCCTCTTAAGGTCTAATGGCGAAAGGGAAGTTTTAATGTCCATGGGTTCTGTTTTCCCCATAAGGTTCCTTGTTTGTACTCTCATGTGCTGTATGGAGGTCAGAGTCAATGCTGACTGCCTGCCTGGACCAGTTTCTACTTTGTGTTTCAGTACTGGGTCTCACTGGCAGGTCCTAGCTGTCTGTCTGTCTCTGCTGCCCTCGGGGATAGGGTTATGGTTGTGTGTTGCTGGCCTGGATGTTACAAGGGTTCTGGAAATCTGAGCTCGGGTCCTCACATATTTTAGCAACTGAGCTATTCCACCAGGCCTGTAGCCCACGAGGATGGATGTCTTTGTTTAATCCCTTGGGGAGGGGGGAGAGGCTTTTAGTAGTTTAGTTTGAGAAGTTCTGTGGTTCTGTATGTTAAGTCTGAGATGCACCTCACTCAAGTCTATGGTGCATCTCAAAATATTTTCTGTGAATAGTGTTGGAGGAAGACAAGCTGCCGCTTTCTCCAAACCAGCAATTAAACATGAGAAATATTGAAGATATGAGCAGGAAATGAGGACATAAGTGTAGAATGGGTTTCTAGTGGCTAGAAAGGAAATGGGAGCTTTAAATAAAAGATAATTGAATCACATTGAAAACTCCTATGTTTAAGGGAATCAGACTCCTAGACTCTCACCAACCTTTATAGGAAGGCAGATCCCAAAGTCTCAGCACGGCAAATAAGGCAAGAATTGAAAGTTAGAACGGAATCAGTGCTAGGCTGGTGCTTACTGTCGGCGTCGAGAATGTTCCTGGAACAGTCTCTGGAGGTGTCAGGATAGTCCGGGAGTCAATCATAACACATGAGATACTGAATCAAACAGACTCTTTAGTTCCCCAAAGAAGAAAAGATTCCATCTTCCATAGGCAGCAAATCAACACAGTCCATGCCTCATTGAGCTCCGCCCCTTCCTTGAGGCAGTGTCTGACAAACTGAGAACTGAAGAACATTCAGTTTGCCCAGCTCCACTTGTAAATCTGTCCCATTTGAAAAGTCCATCACTAGTTAGCTGGTGTGTGTGTGTGTGGGGGGGGTGTCTTCCTCTTTCCCTCCATCAGATTTCAAAGGCTATGGCTGAGTGAGATCCAGTAAGGACCTGATTGAGGGACAGACATAGAGATGAAGGAGGAATGCACAGCCAGGTACAGTTCTCACATCCCAATGGTTGATGGTTGAAGGCCATGGTGAGTCAGGGGAGAGAGCACAAGTATTCACACTAATAGTGGTGATTAAGAGGCAGGCAGAGAAGTCAAGAAAACCCCATCTGGCTAGACCCCAGAGGGACCCAAGTGTCTTAAGCTTGCATTTAGGAGAAAACCCTGGTGGGGCAGGTTGGGACCTCAGATTAGGCAAGTTTTCTTTTCCTCCTCAGAAGCTTGATACAATGCAGAAAAGTATCCACAAGTTGAGTTTAATCAAGTTTCAAAGATTAACGCCCTTCAAAGACATCAGGCCATTTCAAGACAAACTCTGTACTCCAAGAAACTATTTAAATAGCGGTCATGGTTTCCTTTCTAGTTTTTGTGAGGGAATACTCCACTAAAAGCAACTCTGGGGAGATAGGTCTCGGTTAGCGCCTTCGTGCAGAATGGTCAAGGCAGCAAGAAGTTGGAGCAGCTATGGCTCCACAGACAAGAACAGAAGGACAAATCCTGGATGCTTTCATGCTGGGTCATTTTCTCCTCTTTTATTAGTATTTAAGTCTCAAGCCCAGGGGATGGTACTGCCTACTCTTAGGCTGGGTCTTCCTGAATCAGTTCACACGATCAAGTCGATCCCCCTTTTCCAGAGACTATCCTAATTCAGACAACCCCTCAGTGAGAGTCTACCCCAGGTGATTATTGATACAGCATTACAGTAATAATATATGATAACTCAAGTCCTGAGTATATAAAGAACTAAATAATAAAATACCTCCTCAAAGGGTAAAATATCTGGAGGTATTCCAGCCCAGAAGACACACCAGCAACAGATAAACTATTTACCATGTTTAGGTCTGCTCAACAGGGAAAGGTGTTTCTTGCCAAGCCTGGTGACCCGAGATTGAGCCTTAGATCCCACACTTTAGAAAGAAAAAACTGACTCCCTGTGCTTGTCCTCTGAAACACAAACAATATCAGGGTAATCTACTTAAATGGACCCACATACGTAGTTACAGTCAGTGCAAGTTGTCCACATACTTCAATTAAAAGGCAAAGATTGTCAAAGAGAACAGGGAAGCAAGGTCCAACTGTGTGCTGTAAGCCAGAAACTCAATTCAGCCAGGTAGGGAACACAGTATCTACTTAGCAGACCCCACCCAGACAGCAGCCAAGAGAAACTTGCAACAACCAGGTCTGGGTTTGATGAAAAGGACAGAAGAAGAAACAAGCGTGTGTAACAGACATCAGGAGAAAAAGCTTTACCATGATGGGTCCCTTGTCACTGAGGCATAGTACCCCCTGCTCATGTGTCTAATTGAGCTACAAGACAGACAATGCAGGTGGTATCGAAAGCAGACACAGACAGAGTCAGGATAAAATTTGAGAGTTCTGCATTTCCTACCACAGCAACCTACAGAAAAATAAGACAGGAACTCCGCAATCCTGAGTCTGGAAAATCTAAGTGGCTCTGCTACTCATCCTGACCCAGTGAGCATTTACCAGTTTGTTCTTCCGGTATCAACACATGTGCATTCTGCTCACACGCACACAGAAAACTCACAAATAGATCACATGCCGGTAGTCAAGCAAAGATCTTCCGTGTGTGCTTTCTAGCCACCATGGAATTAAGCCAGAATCAATAACTGATGTCTCCAGGAACTCAGAAACAAGCAACGTGTGTGTACATAAATTGCAGCACGGGGAGCAAGTATCAAGGGAAATTAAAAAGCTACGTGAGTGGGGAGAAAAATTAAGGCAGGTGTGTTAAGAGCCGTGGGATACAGTTACGTCAACATCCACAGGGAACTCAGTAACTGACAAGCTACCTTAGAAGGAATTAAGGTCGTTCCGTCTGGGTAACTCTTTATGCCAGAAAAGGAGCAATGAAACCAGACCACATGGTGCTTCCTCGAGGGGCTGGGTGCAGCAAACACAGATCTGTGCTGTTGGCTCTGCAGAGGCTCTAATGACTCAGTGGGGGAACTGATGATGGCCTCATCACACGACAGTGAACTGTTAGGGATGGTACGGGAGCTTCGCCTTTTACCCATGCATCAGTCTGAGGTGAACACTGTTCCAGACAGGAGAGCTACAGCTTGGAAACTTCTCCTTTTTGAAAGAGTTATTTTGTCATTTTAAATGTATGCATCTGTGCATGGGTCTAAAAGAGGACCTTGGATACCCTGGAACTGGAGCACAGGCATTTGTGAGAGGCACTGATATGGGGGCCTGGCATCACTTGCAGAGCCCTGGTCATCTGCAAGAGCAGCCAGTGCTCTTAACCACTGAGTTATTTCTCCAGCTCCCAAAGCTCTGAAACTTCTAAAGGGAAGTACACACGGCCTTGGAGGGTTTGAAGACGGCAAAACATGGATTGCCCATCAAAGGAATGATCGATAAATTGGAAGGCATCAGAGAAGACTTTAGGGCCAATTGGGGGAGCTGTAGCATAAACTTTTTGCAACCTACTTTAATAAGGGCTCAACCTCTCCTCTAGCCCACCACCCAGCAGAGGTAGTGGAAGAGAAACGTTATTAGGATATGGGGGAAGTGGCCCTGTTCAGCAGCAGTTCTTTGTGGGTGAGCTTGATCTTCTTTGTCAGCAGTTCAGTCCCGTAGCAAACACCAAACACAACTCAGCAGCTGCAGGCCAGTCCTCTAGGCAGGCAGACACCAGGCACAAACCGGCAGCTACAGTCCAGTGCTTTCAGCAGGCAGACCTCAGGCAGCTGTAGTTCAGTCCTAAAGAAACCACCAGGCTCACTAACTGGCCTGGGACGAGGCCGCTGGAGCAACAAGCTGCCACAGGAACCTCGAGAATAGTTAGTTCTTGGGTGAGTTTCTCTCAAAGGCAGTATTATAGTAAGTTGAGTTCAACAACACTATGTAAGGTGAACCAGTACATGCATGTCTTTATTGAAGAAAAGCAAGGCAGAGCAAACCAAACCAATGCTCAGTGCTCTTCTCTTCTCTCTTAAAGGGTCATATTTGTACTCCTTCATCATGGGTTATACTCCTTTCACGTGTTTGCTATACCCAAACATTTTTTCACCCATGTCTTCTTTAGGAAACCATTTTTTCACGTGTCTGCTTTAGCAAGACATCCTTTCACCTGTGTGCCCCAGCAAACCATCACTTGACATAACTGACTTTCCAAAGAACTAGAAGTTTCCACTTCAGGGGAAACCATAGAGTTATTTAGCCATCTCGATAGCACTTTCTTCCAGGCTACAGGAAGAAGTCTTACACCCAATAGCCAGGCAAACAGCCCAGTGAGAAGGCAGGTTATATGATTAGGCTCCTCTCAAAGGCAGACGTATTGATCCCTGTCAGCACATAAGACACGCTCAACCTCGCTGCTCATGAGGGAAGTGAAAGTTAAAATACAAACTGAAACACGATTGTCCACACACTGCAAGGTGTCTAAGGGTTAAAGAGGATGAGCCAAGTGTTGCCAGGGTAGAGGGGCAGCTTGAAACATGGCGGATGGTCAGTGGGGATATGAGGCCGTGGGAGCATATGGGACTGCAGGGTTCATAGTTTTCCTCCACAGATGGTATGATTTACCATGTGACCAGCTCACTCACCCCTCAGTATTTCCCCCATGAGAGATGACAACACGTGTTCTTAAAATGCTAGGGACATGGATACTTAAGACACTATCATTCATAACAATCACAAACTGGTGGCAACACGGCGTCCACAAAAGTGGAGGGATTAGCAAGCCCCGGGCTATTATTCCTTCAGCAACAGAAGCTTGGCTGGTGGAAGGCTAAGGGTGTAGCCCCTGGGCTAAAGAGAAAAGCAAGCACACGAGACAGCCAGCATGTAGGCGATGCAGGCCACAGTCTTGAGCTGCAGCGTGTGACCTGTATGGAAGGTCCCTGGCTACCTGGACTTCTGAATCTGGGGCTGATGGAAAACTTTGATGTCTATTGTTAGGACAAAGAGTTAGAGGGTGTGTGTACACATGCAAGTCTCACTCAACAGTGCTACCAAGATATGCATTTAATTATGACTTATATATCAAAAATATTTACCTTATGTATATGAGTGCACTGTAGCTGTCTTCAGACACACCAGAAGAGGGCATCGGATCCCATTACAGATGGTTGTGAGCCACCATGTGGTTGCTGGGAATTGAACCCAGGACCTCTGGAAGAGCAGCCACCATGTGGTTGCTGGGAATTGAACCCAGGACCTCTGGAAGAGCAGCCACCATGTGGTTGCTGGGAATAGAACTCAGGACCTTTGGAAGAGCAGTCAGTGTTCTTAGCCACTGAGCCATCTCTCTAGCCCTTTGAAAGGCTTTTTTAAAAAGTAATTCTCAGTGGGTAAAGGCACCCACTGACAAACCTTGCTGACAATGGGAATTACAACCCCAAACCCACAAGGCAGAGGAGGATTGATCCCCACACATTGTCCTCTGCCATTCACACTTGCACTGCGGGGAACCGACACATTGTTTGCCTGGCTATTGGGTGTCAAGTGTGGGAGTAGCTTGTACGCTCACCATTGGTGGCTCGCACACTTGCCTTTCACTCCAGGTGAGTCGATACTCACTTGAAAAGCCCACCCTTCTGTTTCCCGTCTCTGCCTCTGTTAGTATCACACCTCATGGCTCAGTGTGTCCAATGCTGTTTTCTGAGCTCACTGCTCCTGCATCTGGCACTTGGTTGTGCATTGGCAGTCCTTTCATACTTAGCCCCTGAATCTTACTTCTCTTCCTTCAGAAGCACACTGGGTGCCCCTGATTCCGTGTTGTTTCATATAAATTGCTTCTTGTTCCTGCATCCTGTGATCGTTCCCTCAGGGTCCTGATGGGCTCAGGCCGACTTTGTAATGAAATTTGGCAGGTCTTTGAATGCTCCAAAGGCTCAATATCTCTGTTCATAACCGTTTCTCCACTCTTTAGTCTCTCCCTCTCTGTGATTTATAATTCTCCCCGTAAATGTCTCCTGCATGATTTTGGAAGGTTTTAATTTCGAGGCGTTTCAGGTTTTTTATTTTAGTGTAAGTAGGCTCTCCTCTTTTAATCACGTTTTTGAATTGGTGGTGCATTGAAGTGATTTCAAAACACCAATCGTGTACCTGGGGTGGGGGTGGGGGTGGGGATGGGGGTGGGGGTGGGGGTGGGGGTGGGCTTTCCCTTTTTGTTTTAGGAAGAGACTGATAGGAGGATTCTCTGCAAATGTGTGAGGGTATGCATACGGTATACGTGTACATGCACCGGGCTGTGCAGGCAGTATATATGCGGCTATGTGCATATCTGGGGCTATGTGCAGGATATGTGTCCATGCATGGGGTCATATGTTGGGTATTGGTGTGGGGTGTGTACATGTATTTAATAGTGTGGGGTACGTATGCATAGGCCTGTGGTGTGTGTCCGTGTGTGTCCGTGTGTGTGTGTGTGTGTATGTATGGGACTGTGTGGGGTATGTGTGTGGTATGTGTTGTGTGTGCGTGTGTCTGCATGGGACTCTGGTATGTGTGATGTGTATGGTGTGTGTTTTTGGTGTGCATGGGACTGTGTGCAGTATATGTGTGGTGTGTATGATGTGTGTATGGTATGTGCGTGTATGCATGGGATTGTGTGGTGTGTGTGTATGGTGTGTGCTGTGTATGGTGTGTGTGTGAATGGACTGTCTGTGGTATGTGTGTGATGTGTGCATGTGGTATGTGTGTGTGTGTGTGTGCATACATGGGTCTGTGTATGCAGTATGCATGTGTGTGTTCACATGCGTACTTTAGAGAGAGGTGATACTGAGGGTAAGCTTTGGCATCTTCATGTGATACTCTGAACTGGATTTGCCACATTTAGAGTTGGTCCTAGGTCTTGAAAGAGGGTGGGTGGGTCTGGCGAGTCTGCCTTGGCCCCTATCAGTTCTTGGACAGCTCCTGCAGTTCTGGGTAGCACTGGGAGGACTCTCTCCATCAGCTGATGTCCTTGAATGGCGGTGGCCACCTCTTCCTCCCTCTGTAGATCAAGGTCACTCACATTGCACCTTTGCCGCAGTCTTTAGAACCTGCCACCGTATTGACTGATCTCCCTGCTGCTGTAATGGAATGCTGGAGAGAACCAGATGAAGCAGGAAAGGGTTCAGCTCACAGTTTGAGGGTGTTGTCCAGCATGGTGGGGACTACGTGGTCTCGGGAGGCTTCTGGGTGTGTTTGCAGGAACACGAAGCCACTTGCTCACATCTGGATGGATCAGGAAGCATTGGTGGGTCTCCCTGGCCTCTAGGTCCCAGCTCCTCCAAATTTCTCTGCAACCTGCGTCATCAGCCTATGAGGGGCATGTCCAGGGAGTCACAGCCATTCCCCTGTTCCAGAAGCAGTCCTCTGCTTCACTTGCTCCTTTGGGTCTGTGTGACTAGGTGCATAGCAAGAGAGGGGGAGGCTTTGTGTTGTATGTGCATGCATGGTTCTGTGTATAGCTTGAAGGTTGTGCTGGCTAGTTCTAAGTCAACTAGATACAAGCTAGACAGGAAATTCACTGAGAAGATGCCTCCAGAAATTCACTGAGAAGATGCCTCCAGACATTTCATTAATTAGTGATTGATGGGGGAGGGCCCAGCCCATTGTGGGTGGAGCCATCCCTGGGCTGGTGGTCCTGGGTTCTATAAGAAAGCAGGCTGAGCAAGCCATGAGGCACAAGCCAGTAAACAACATCCCTCCATGGCCTCTCCATTAGCTCCTGCCTCCTGGTTCCTGCTCTGTGTGTGTTCCTGTCCTGACTTCCTTCAGTGATTAGTTAAGCTTTCTATAGCTGTGAAGAGACACCTCAGGACCCAGGCTACTCTTAATAAGGAGAGCATTTAATTGGGACTGGCTTATAGGTTCAGATGTTCAGTCCATTATCGTCATGGCGGGAAGCAGGGCAGGGTGCAGGCAGACATGGTGCTGGAGAAGGATCTGAGAGTTCTACGTCTGGCTCAGCAGGCAGCAGGAAGAGAGAGAGACACTGAGCCTGGCTTGAGCTTCTGAAACCTCAAAGCCCACTTCCAGTGACACACTTCATCCAACAAGGCCACACCTCCTAATAGTGCCACTCCCTAAGCATTCAAATATGAGACTACGGGAGGGGGGGTGTTATTCTTATTCAAACCACCACAACTATGATATGGAAGTGTGAACCAAGCCAACCCTCCTCAACTTGTTTTTGGCCATGCTGTTTATTGTGGCAATAGTAACTCTGGCCAGGGTTAAAGTGTGTCGTGGCCAGGAAGGCATGGTGGCAGAGAGAGGTTTGTGGGTGTGGCTGCCAGCGCTTGAGGATGCTTGCTCAGCAAGTGAGGCTCCCAGCCACCCACTTCCTCCAGCTAGGTCCCATGTCCAGGACGTTTCCCCGGCTTCCCCAATCAGGGACTCAAGCTGGGGCACAGTAAACTCTGGAGCACGTGGAGGGCTGTGTGCACCTGAGCCCTGACAGCTACTTTTTATCTTACAGTATCCGGAGTGTGATGCAGAGGTATCTGGCAGAGAGAAACGAAATAACCTTTGACAAGATTTTCAATCAGAAAATCGGTGAGTCCTCCTCCTCCTCCTCCTCCTCCTTCTTCATCTGGAACTGTCGTGGCAGCACCTGCCCCTGGCTGCTGTCTGTCTGTCTGTCTGTCTGCAGCCATCCCATGAGTTTGAGGTGGCTTCTCATTGTGGATTTTATTTCTCTTTTCCTCACAGTTAATGATATTGAGGGTGTTTGCGTAATTAACCATTTCTAGATGGTGGTTGGAGAAACGTATATTTCGCATCCTCCATGTTTGAGAATGTTCTCCTGTAGTCAATCCCTTCCTTTCCATTTTATTGGTGGCATTTCAACCCAAGAGCTTTTTAATACTAATACACTCTAGAAAAATGTACAGCACATTTTTCTCTGTAATCCTAGCTTGGGGTCACATTTAAGATATTTTGTGCCCAATAAGTTCATAACAATTTTCTTTTAAAAGTTTCAGCTTTTTGTCTTATATTTAGTATCTGGCCATATTAGGTGAGTTTTTTTTAAATCTATAGTATTCAGGTCTAAATTAGTGGGGTTGTTTTATTTGTATAAACTATTTTACATTTATCTATGTATTTGTGTGCTGGGGGGGGGCACACATGCATTCCAAGAATCACGTGAGAGGTCAAAGAGCAACTTCCTAGAGTCTGTTCTCTCTTGCCTCCATGTGGGCTCTGGGATTGAACTCAGTCTGTTGGGCTTGGCTGAAATCACCTTTTACCAGCTGAGCCATCTCACCTGCCCCTTCCCCTCTTCTATGCATGACAGTGTCTTTTCCTCATTGAATTGTCTTTGATCATCTTTGCTGAGAGTTAACTGATAGTAGAATTGGCTTAGTTGGGCCTCTGGTGTTGTCTGTCTGCTCCTGTGTCTGCTTAGGCCAAAGACTTCAGAGGAACGTTTGGAACTGAGAAATAAAAGCCCCCACCACGTTCTGTATGTTTGCTCTAAGGTTCTTTGGAGTTGCTCGGGACCCTTTGTATTTCTGTGTGAGGTTTAATCTTTTAGCAGTCGCTTTCCAGTTTCTGTGATAGTGAGTCTTGCATCTGTGCTGCTGGGAGCCACCGTTTGATGCTGTTGGTGAACGGCCTCTGCCGCTTCAGGGGCTCAGGCACGGCTGCCAGCCTTTTCCAGTCTTCAGTGAGTTTATTCCTAAGTGAGGAGGCCCTGTCTGTGGTCTGGAGCTGGACTTTGTTTTCTTGGTTTCACTTTTGATTGCTCGTGACTGGGATGTGGAAATAACGGTGTCCTGGAGTCTGCACTAGGTTATTAGTTCTGGCAGTGTGTGTGTGTGTGTGTGTGTGTGTGTGTGCATACTTGTGGTTGGGTGTGGTCTGTATGTGTGTTTGTATACCTGTGTGTATGTTTCTCTCTGTGTGTGTGCCTATATGTGGCTGTTCACTCCCCTCTGTGTGTATGTGTTGGTATGTCTGTGGCACAGTTGTGGTCTCTATGTGTGTGTATGCATCTGTTTGCATGTGTGTGTTCACCTGTGTATGTGCTCTTGTGTATGTATGTGTGTGTCTGTGTCTGTGTGTGGCTATTTGCTCTCCTCTGTGTTCATGTCTGTTAGTGTGTTAGTGTGGCATAGTTGTGGTATGTATGTGTGTGTATGCACCTGTGTGCATGCTCTTGAGTATGTGTGTGTGCCTGTGTCTGGCTGTTCACTCTCCTCTGTGTGTGAATGTGTATATGCCTGTGGGCAGGTGGGTGAGGTTTGTATGTGCACCTGTGTACATGTTTCCGTGTGTACCTGTGTGTGCGCACCTGTGTGTGTGTACATCTCTGTGTGTGCACCTGTATGCATGTCTGTGAGTGTGTGCCTGTATGTAGCTGTTCATTCTTCTCGTGTGTGTGTGTGTATCTGTGTAATAGCATATCTGTGGTACAGTCGAGGTATGCATGTGTGTGCTTATAAGTGTGTGTGTACATGTGCAAGCCTTAGGCTAGTCTACATCCTGCCTGAGTAATCGGTTTTACGTTTTTCATCTAATTTTTTGTCTGTATTGATTTCATTTTTTATGTTAATTCTTAATTTTAATGTTTCTCTCAACTGTTTGTAGCAGCATGATTTAAAATAGTTTATCTATAAAGAATACACAGATTGCATTTGAGATTTGGAGGTCCTGGCATAAGAATTAGGCTTGCCACAAGGTTAGAGAACAATTGCCTGTGTTTCCTGACAAAACAACAACAAAAGAACATGTGAGCAAAACAGAGGCCTCAGTCTCAAGACATCCTTTTGAAAAAGAGGGCATTGCTGAGAGCTCCCTGCAGAGACAGATTCATCTGGGCTTTATTGTAGTAAGTGTGATGGCCACACAGAACTGCCGGCATGCTAGAAGCTATAGGTAACACCAAATAAGACATTCTAGGGACTGCCAGTGGGGCTCAGTGGGTAACACACTTGCCTCTAAGGTACGAAGCCCTGAGTTTGATCCCCAGCTCTATACAAACTGGGCGTGGTGGCTCACACCTGTTGTCTCATTGTAACCCTAGCTCTGGGGAGGTGGCAGAACAGAAGGTGAAGGATAGCCTTGGCTACACAGTGAGCTTGGGGCTAGCTTGGGCTACATGAACATCCTGTCTACAAACAAACAAAGAGACCGGCTTAGGATTCCTTGTTGTCGATCTCAATGGGCAAAGCTGCCAAGCTGTTTCACAGTTCATACGGCGATTATTTGCAGCAAAATAGATGTGTAGAGTCTGTTGGCATTTATAGCTGAGCAGCCTCTGACGGGGGCAACTGAGCATTCTGCATGTGGTCCTAGAGTGGGCTCTGTATCTGTGACATCCTGCTTTCCCATTCCCCCTGTTTTGACCCTCTTCTGCTGGTCCCCTCCCCATGCCATTGGCACAGTGTCCTCCAGCCTAGAGTCACCTTCCACCACCAGAGAGGAGAGACTAGGGTCCTGCTTTGATTCATGGACAAGGACTCTGGCTTTGTTTGGCTTCCCCTGCGGGAGGGGAGAGTTAATGATCCCTCTGAGTTTCCCTGAAGTCAGGATGGACACTGAGCTAAGCGTTGCTAATTGGATTTTCAATGAAAAGGGCTTCAGGGCAGCAGGGGTGAGCCCTGGGGCACTGGACTGGTTAGTCACAGACGCCTTAGCTTTCAGTTTGGATAAAGAAGCCATGCAGGCGGCAACAGAAAGAGGGAGAAGAGGCATAGGTTAGGCGCTGGCAAGGTGGTCTTGGCAGCCACTCTGTCAACCTGGGGTCAGATAGGAAACTTTTGTGAGCCCCACCCCACAGCCTCTGCACACCTGGGAAACTGTGGACTGATCAGCGGTCGAGGTGCAAGTCTATGGAAGGCTGTAATCACCTCACACGAAAACTCATGGTCTCCTTGTTAAGCTGTCACTCAAATTCTACAAGTGGGCATAATTGTCACTGCCCAGAGGAAGGCTGGGGAAAGGCCCAATTTACTGAGAGTCATGAATCTGCTACGCTGTGCCTCCTTGTCCCTGACCTTTGACCCATGACTCACAGGCTGGCAGACTTTCCTCTCCTAGGAGCATCTTGGTTTAGGCTCAGGCTACAGTGGCATGCTCACCCCTCCACTGCTGGCTCCATTTGTGGCTTACTCCCCAGGGAGTCGTGCTTTTTAATGTGACATTGTCCCTCCGCCACTGAGTTAACCTCAGCCACCATCTCCTCTCTCCATATACAGCCAAACTAGCAAACAATGCATACAGCCATACATCCGGAGGGCTGAGGCTGAGGCTCATTTGGTAGACTGTGTGCCTTCAATGCACAAACCCCTGTATGAACCCCCAAACACACACACGGAGCCATAGGAACATGCAAGGCATGCAAACATACACTCAGTATCAGTAATGCATAGACATGTATAGGCAACTGTGTACACACGTGCCAAGCACACACAGCATATCTCCATGTGGAGGCTATGCACAGCACTCATGGGTGACCTGTACACATGGCACACACACGTGTATTCAGCATAGTGTACACGCACAGGTACATGTGAACGCATACACTCACACCTCTGGTTCCTTGCTCTGCTTCCTGTGGGTGTCAATGACTCTACTTGACCCCAATCACTTGGGACCTAACAATCTGGCAGGTGATTGACAGATTGCTACCCTGCCAATGGTTATACTTCTCCATGCCTACTGTAGCCTCCATCACGATTCCTCTCCAGGATGTTTCAGGGCCTCTTTAACTGGGGGTTCTACTCTTTTCTTCCCTTCCTAACTGACAAGACAAATGACATCACATTGGGCTCCTTCTGTGACCCTGAGCTGGCAGAGATCTCCCGCAATCTGTGACTCGGGCCAGCAAAAGAGGCTCTGTGATTTTGTTCTCTTCCATCTCACAGTTCACCTCTGCCCCCTCCAAATTCTTCCCTTCCTTTCTCCTGCCACCCAAGGAATGTCCCCAGCTCACAACCTCATGCCTGGGTTTACAAACAGTTCCCGACCACCACAGCAGCTTCGATGCCTGAGTGCCCAGTCAGCTGCAGCCCGGGAACATGCCTGGGAAAAAAATCACACCTGTGCTAGGTGCTGCCAACTTTTCCTAATCCTCATTCCACACTGGAAATGACGAGAGGTTGGGAGGATGGGATGAGGATGGGATGATGATAGGAAGACAGGAGGGTGGTAGAACAACGGGAGCACAGAAGGATGGGAGGGTGGATGGGAGGATGATAAGAGGATTGGAGAATGATGGGAGCACAAGAGAATGGGAGCACAAGAGGATGGGAGGGTGGATGGGAGGATGGGATGATGGGAGAATGATGTAGGTTGGGATGATGGGAGAATGGATGAGAGGACAGGGTGGTGATGAGAAGATGAGAGGGTGGCAGCTGTGTACAGAAAGATCCTCACTGTACAGAACACATTCAGGAGAGGGTGACAGCAGAGCAGCCTTCAACCACGCCATTCTGTAGAAAGTGACGTCAACACAGGGAAGAGGCGCACAGGGCTGGCATGCTGACTTGGCACCAGACAGCAGTTTTTAACTTATTTCTACTCCTGACCCATCTCAAGATATTTCTGTCCTCTCTTCCCACAGGGCAGGGACTTGACTGAAGCCCAAGCCCCCATCCGATTGATTTAGGATGCAAACCTCTATTTAATGAATAATTTGGGGGTTTCAGGCTGCCCTCTTTTTCTCTGGTTTCAGAAGATGGCAAGTGTGTGGGTGCATGGGTCCTGGTTCCGCACAAGTGGGACATCTCATACCATGGCCATGGGCACCTCAGGACTGGGTGCCTGGGTTTTTCCTGCATAGGAGGGACAATGCCTTGGACAAACAATCAGTTCACTGCAGTGTCCACAGCTCTTCCTTTCTGAAGCCTCCATTGGCACTTTTGACACTGTAGCGAATGTAGTTTGCTCTTGTGTGTGTGTTGTGTGTATTGTGTGTTCGCGTGCATGCATGCACGTGATTTTCTTTGGGATCAGTGGTGAAGGAATTGAATTCCCAAATGTGGAATTTCAGCTTAGCTCAGGGCTGAGTGTTCAGGAGGTGTCTTGGCTCAAATATCTTCAGCTCTGGACTTGCAAGCTGAATCTTCATATCTTATTAAAAAAAAACCAAACACAATTGCCCACTTTATTAAAATTATCCCCCACAGGCCTTTTGGCAGTTGGATGCCTCCAGCAAACGAGATACTGTCCAGCTGATAAATATCAAATGTGGGTTTCCTGCAAATGGGTCTCTCGATTGCTGGATGTGGCAGCTCTAATGGCACGTTGGAGACCCTGCGGTGTGGCAGTGTGGTGGTTGGTGTGGCAGATCAGGCCTTCCACCCTCCAATTCCCTACAGGGACTTGCTCTTCTGAGCTGAAGTCACAGTTCAATCTCAGTGGAAAGTCCTGCGTCAGATCCTTCACTGTTCTCTCTGTGGCCTGTGCACATGTCCAGGCCTGACTGGCATGTCCCTTTCCCTAGAATCCTTCATGGCTGTTCATGGCCACACTGATTTTTCCATAGCTCTGACTTGGGTCAGCCCTAACCAGGGGACAAAGAGGAGAAGAAGGGCGAGCCCCTGTCCTCACATGAATATCACCTGGTGATAGGCAAAGGGAAGCAAATTGGCGGGGGGGGGGGGGGCGGCGGGCTGCTTACCAAAAATGAGGTGTGGCGACTCCCTAAACATGGCCCTAGCTGTCAGCTCCAAAGCCTGTGACATGTGGTCTAGTGTGGTCTCCTTAGCACTTCAGGAATGTGGGAAGGAGCAGAGATAGACCACAAACATCAACCACAGTGAGCCAGGACTCACACAATAATCCCCTCTGTCATGGTAACCTCACGTGACAGACCACTATGCTGCTGTGGGACTCCCTGAGGGCTCCCCGGTCATATGTGCAATGTGACACACGCGTGGGACACTCACATAGCTCTCCATAGCTGGCATAAAGACTCCTAACTCTGTGTGGTGGTGCATGCCCACAGTCCCTGCACTCGGCAAGGGGAAGCAGAAAGATACGAAGACAGCCCGGATCTTTGTTCCTTTCCCTGTGGCTGTGATAAAAACACTTTGACAGAAGCACTCTGGGGAGGAATGATTTGCTCAAGGCTCAGTCCATCCTGGCGCAGAACTCAGGGCAGCAGAAGCCTGAAGCAGCCAATCACATCACATCATCAAACAGGAAGTAGCCAGTGGTGACGGCAGTCTGCTTCTTCACTTGCAGAGCCCAGGACACCAGCCAGGGAATGCCGCCGCCCACAGTGGATGGGCCTTCCTGCCTTGGATAACTCAAACAAGAGAACCTCTCGCAGGCATGTCCGGAGGCTTGTCTCCTTGGTGACTCCAGACCCTGAGACCTTGTCTTGGGAAGGTTAGGACGCCAGTGCAGGGGGATTAGAAGCAATTGATGGCTTCTTGGTCAGTCAGGGTGAAACTATCCTTCTTGAGGCAAAGCAGGTGTGCGCTGTGGGGAAATCTGTGTTTTCTAATGTTTCCAGCAGCATCCGTGGCATCTGGAAATCATCAGGATGTCAGGTGTGATGCTTTGTATATGCTTCTCCCAAGGAGTGGCACGATTTGAAGGTGTGGCTTTGTTGGAGTAGGTGTGGCCTTGTTGGAGTAGGTGTGGTCTTGTTGGAGTAGGTGTGGCCTTGCTGGAGGAGGTGTGGCCTTGTTGGAGGAGGTGTGTCACCGTGGGTGTGGGCTTTAATACCCTCACCCTAGCTGCCAGTCTTCTGCAAGCAGCCTTCAGTTGAAGATGTAGAACTCTTAGCTCCTCCTGAGCCATGCCTGCCTGGATGCTGCCTTGATGATAATGGACTGAACCTCTGAACCTGTAAGCCAGCCCCCATTAAATGTTGTCCTTACAATGTTGACTTGGTCATGGTGTCTGTTCACAGCAGTAAAAATGTAACTAAGACATCAGGTATGGTCTGGGTGGCTGGGGGAGGACTGTTGGGAAAAGATACCAGAGAGCAGAGGGGCTGCAGCCTCCCAGGATGCCAGAAGGAGGCTGTGTGAGCCCTTAGCACTCCTTCCCCAGGCAGTCTGCCCCTGTGTTCAAGGCAGGGGCTGGCTCTCTGTAGTCAGTGCATGACAGCTCCTGAGGGCTCCCCGGTCATATGTGCAATGTGACACACACGTGGGACACAGGATTCTTTGACTGTCAGGAAATATGTTTGGGATGTAGTGTCCCTGGGAAGATGTTCCCATGGGACTCAGAGTCAGTACGGAGCACAGAGGGGACACACTGTCCTCACTGGCTGATCTTGGCTACCTGTGTTGAGGCTGGACCTGCTGGGTGTCTGTGGTCTGTGACACCCTCCTGCCTGACATCTGCAGATGTCAGTGAGGGTGGATGCTTCTACACGGGCCTTTGGGTAATGTTTGTCTAGTGGTTTAATTTGAGTATTTCTAGTTCTTCATAAATTATTTGAAGTCTGTTTGTCAGCGTTCGTGCTATAGAAGAATATCATGGTTAGTTTTCCATCAGCTTGGCACAAGCTAGGGTCATTTGGAGAGAGGGAACATCAATTGAGAAAACTATTTCATGAGGTTGTCTCAAGGCAACAACTCTGCAGGGCATTTTCTTAATAAATCATTGATGGGGAGGGTTCTGCCCACTGTGGAGGGGACCAGCCCATTGTGGGCAGGGCCATCCCTGGGCTGGTGGTCTTAAGTTCTATAAGAAAGCAGGCTGAACAAGCCATGGGAGCAAGTCAGTAAGCAGCACCCATCCATGGCCTCTGCATCAGCTCCTGCCTCCAGGTTCCTGCCCTGCTTGAGTTCCCATCCTGGCTTCCTTCTGTGATGGACTGTGATCTAGAAGTGTGAGCCAAAATCAGCCATTGGTTATGGCATTTCCCACAGTAGCAGAAACCCTAAGACAAGGAGCCTGGGACTGGGAGCTGTAAAGACAGGATTGTAACCCGGAGGGAGCCCGCCCTGGTCTGTGGCTGGAGACTGTCATTGTGTGACAAGACCACTTTATAAAGCTGGAAGGAGTCCAGCTACTGGCAGGGCTGGGTGCGATCCCTGTGGCAGCGTTCTGGAATTCTCCTGTTTTATTTTCCTTTGTCTTGGCATCCAGTCCAGGGCATTCCACGGATTATTCTTCAGCCATGTGCACAGCCATTTGCCCTCATGTTCACAATAGTCACATCATTTGAAAAATAAACCATCTCACCAACTCCCCTAAGAGCATCCTGGGTTTCCTGGGAAATGCCGGGGCCCTAGATTTCAACTAATGTAGCCTGACCACCCCAAGTTGAGCACTTTTCTTGTAATTCCAAATCGGCAGTGCCCTTCCTGTGGCTTCTTCCAGTGAAGGTTTAAGTCCGAGTGCAAAAGCTCCGACCACCGTGCACAATTATGCGGTAATTTAAAAGGTTTACCGAGGGGGCTAGCCTCTACTGTTGTCTGCCCTCTTTGCCATAAATGTTAGAGTGAGATCACACTGAGTCAAAGGCAGGCTTAATCGTTGCTGCCCAAGAACATGACGCTGCTCTTCGCCAATTTGTGATCTCTTGATCTTATTCCTTGGTGTCTTGTAACGTTTAGCTTAGGAGTCGTACACCTATCTGGCTAGATTCGTCCTTAATGTTGCACCCTTGGGTGTTACGATGAACAGGCACTGCTGGGTATGTTCTCATGTGCCGTGTGCTGAAGGCCGACATGAACTTCTTTGGTTAGCTCATCGTGGAACAGGGAAATATTTTATTTTATCGTGGGTCAGTTTCTAGACAGACAGCGCTCTTTGAAGACAGTGTTTTAGTTCCATCTGCAGCTTCTCTGCTAACCTTTGATGGTTTTATAACCAGGGCCATTTGTTACTGCACACAGCGTGATGATGGCGGGTGCTCACTGTCTACCCTTTGGATAATTTTATTTTTATTCTGGGACCGTCCAGTTTCTGGTGTCTCTTGTCTGGGGGCTCCAAGCTCGAGGTGTCTCCCTAGTCTCTGGTTTGCTTTTGTTTCCTTGTCCTCTGGTCTTTACACCATGGCTCTTGGTTACACTGATGTCCGACCACCCATCCCATAATGTCCGACCACCCATCCCATAATGGGGATTGTTCAATTAAGTTTGCTGTGTTTAGGTAAAAACAAAATGGAATCCAAGAGCCAAAAACTTCTGGAAATTGGTCCAAGACCCTTTTCTTTTAAAAGTTGCATTATTGGTGTATGTGTGCATGTGTATTATGTATGTGTGTGTTTGTGTATATGTATGTGTGTGTTTGTGTATGTGTGTCTATGCTGTATATGTGTGTGTTTGTGTATATATGTGTTTGTGTATATGTATTTGTGTATATCTATCTGAATGTGTGTATGTGTTTGTATGTATGTGTGTGTTTGTATATGTTTGTGTGTATGTGTGTGTTTGTGTGTGTGTTCATGTGTGTGTCTGTGTGTGTATGAAAGTGCATCTGTAGAGGTCAGAGGAAAATTGTGGGAGTCACTTTTCTCCTCCCACATGGGTCCTCGGGACCAGACTCATATTGTCAGGCTTGGTGGCAAGCTCCTTTGCCCACTGAGCCCTCTCATCTGCCCAAAGTCTTTTTTGTTTTTTGTTTTTGTTTGTTTTTTTTTTAACTTTAACTATATACAGATGCTAGAGGCACACGATATTGGTTTTGTGAGCTTGTTCACCTCATTGAAGCAGGCTCAATACACATGCAATGTTTCAGGGTAATTCACATGATCTGTTCGTTCATGATACTGGCATAGAGAAATTTGTGTTGAGCCACTTGACGAGATGGCAGGGCAGAGTGTGAGGGGACAGGCTCGCTCAGTCATTCCTGAAGATGCTGGAGAGAAATGTGGAAGGTGGAAACAGCCATCCAAAGGCGTTTTAGAGAGCTCTTGGAGCATGTGATCTTGGCTGGCTGTGTGGCCGCTCCTTCCCCCCTCTCGACATCAGGTTAATTGCAGTGGATCTAAAATACACTCCCAGTAAATTGTATTAGCATTTACATTTTTTTTTCCTGTGTGTTAGCTCAAGGATATAATGTACTCAAAGTGTGTTTTTTCTTTAATGCCAAACTCAACAATCACAAGTGGTTAGGTAATTGCTAATTATAAAAGCACACACATTGGAAATCCTCAACAATATCAGGTATTCCTGTTATGGCCACATAAAATTATTTTTAATTGTTAAAGGTGAGGATTTGTTAATAGCTCCTTCTGTAAGTTATATAACTTTAAATTACTTTTTATTTTACCTCTGTGTTTGGTGTTCGTTTTACTTCAGACCTAGCCTCACACTGTAGCCCAGATTAGCCTGGAATCTACTTTGTAGCTCAGGCTGGTCCAGCATTTTAACAGTCCTCCTACCTCAGTCTCTTGGGTGTTGGATTGTAGGTGGGCACCACTTGGCTCTATATTGTCTTTTTTAAAAAAATATAACTTTGTATTTTTTGTCATTTTTTTAAGTGTCCTTATCCCTGAGGACAGGTTAAGGAGCCTCACCCTAGAAGCTCCATGCACTCTGTTCTCTTCATGTTCTCTTGTAGGTTTTGTTTTGATTTGATTTTGTGCGTGTATGCATCAGATATGCCATGGCCCTCAGACATTGTGAATGAGTCTGTGTGCCTAAGAGCAGTGTTTCTTTCTGATCTGGGCACAGTACAGTGCTGGGGAATTCACAGATGAAGTGCTCCACAGTCCACACCCACCAGGGAAGTCAACACTGATGTGCTCATGGCTCGCATCCAAGCCAACACCTTTGCCTCAGTGTCCTCCCTTGTCCATTACCATCCTCTTTCTGGGTGAGCCTTCCACTTTTTCAGGGTTTATAGGCGTTTTCATTTTGGAGGTGCATCAGATGACTGCACACACATACACACATATACACACATACACGCATACACACATATATATACACACACACACATATATATACATACACAAACATATATAATATACCCATATACACACATACACCCATATACACACATACACACATATACATCCATATACACACATACACAAATATACACACATACACACATATACACAATATACACATATACATACATACACATACATAAACATATACAATATACACATATACACACATATATACACATATACTCATTTATATACACATACACATATACATATATACACATATACACATTTATATACCCAGATACACAGACACACACACATATACACACATATACACTCATACACATATATACACATTTATATACACATACATGCACACATACATATATAGACATATACAATACTCACATATATACACATACACACACATATACATACATATAAACATACACAGATACACATAGACACACACAGACACAGACAAACACACACACACACACACAGTCATAGGAAGGGCCACCTTGGTACAGCCTTTCTCTGCCACCCCATGCATCTTATAGTCAGTCCTCTGTCTCAGGTGGATGTCAGCTGCTGCACCTACCTTGGGTGTCTCTCTTCTCATGTCAAGCACCTTGTACAACTGAAAACGCAGTAACTCTTTTTTCCACGAGGGTGCAAAGGCCTGGGAAAATGGTTACTGTTCTCCCCTCCCCTCTGTCCTGAAAGTCATGTCCCTGGAGCCGCATAGAGTTAACAGTGCTCTCATACGAAGGGGAAGTTGGTCCCTCTGGTGAGAGGATAAAAGGGGGAAGAAAGCAGAGCTGTTTGCTGATCGGTTCTGAGCCTGGCTAACAGCCATAGCTGCCTTCTATCCCCCACCCCCACCCCTCTGCTATGGCACAGTCGCCTGGGGTCCCTGTCCAATTCAAGATGCTGAGTTATAAACACATTATTTCAGGGAAGCCCTGCGGGGGATAAAGTTTCCTCATTTCCCAGCCTCAAGTTTTTTCCTTTTCTTCCCTCTTTAGGCTTCCTACTATTTAAAGACTTCTGCTTGAATGAAATTGGGGAAGCGGTGCCTCAGGTGAAATTTTATGAAGAGGTAAGACTCAAGCCTCTCACAAAATTCCCTTCCAAAGTGTGTTCAGTTGAGCGTTGGGGAAATCTTAAGGATCGTAAACACCTTATGTAATTCAGAAGTTCATTAAAATCTTTACGGGTGCAGATATCTCAGCAGTGATGGTCATGCCAAGCCAGGGCTGGTGCACATGCAGCTCAGGCTTTAACGCAGCAGCGGTTCTCAACCTGCTAGTGGCAACCTCTTTGGGGGTTGAACGAGCCTTTCACAGGGGTCACATGTCAGACATCCTGCATACCAGATGTTTACATTATGATTCGCAACAGTTGCAAAATAATTCGCAACAGTAGCAAAATGACAGTTACGGGTTAGCAATGAAATGATTTCATGGTTGGGGGCGGGAGAGTCACCACAACATGAGGGACTGTATTACAGGGTGGCAGCATTAGGAAGGTGAGAACCGCTGCCCTAGAGGCTTTGGAGTGGGATGGAGGGAGAGTGTCGTCGACTCCTGAGGCTCCGGAGTTGTTCCAGAGGCCACAGGTGGCACCTGGCTCTTGACCATTGTACTGGCTAGTTTTGGGTCAACTTGACACAGCTGGAGTTATCACAGAGAAAGGAGCTTCAGTTGAGGAAATGCCTCCATGAGATACAAGGCATTTTCTCAATTAGTGATCAAGGGGAAAAGGCCTCTTGTGGGTGGGACCATCTCTGGGCTGGTAGTCTTGGGCTGGTAGTCTATAAGAGAGAAGGCTGAGCAAGCCAGGGGAGGCAAGCCAGAAAAGAACATCCCTCCATGGCCTCTGCATCAGCTCCTGCTTTCTGACCTGCTTGAGTTCCAGTCCTGACTTCCTTTGGTGATGAACAGCAGTATGGAAGTGTAAGCCGAATAAACCCTTTCCTCCCCAACTTGCTTCTTGGTCATGATGTTTGTGCAGGAATAGAAACCCTGACTAAGACAACCATCTATAGATCTTGGTTGCGGCTATGAGAGCTGAGGCTGGGAGGCTGCTGGGTTTGAAAGAGGTGCTAACCTGGGGCTTGCTGGCCATCTTGGAGGACTAGAGAGTTATGATTTATGGGGTTGGATCTCCCAAACATACATCTGCTTTCCCTAAGACATGGGGTGAAGTTTCAGGTTAGAGGAGCCTGGAGAGTTAGTATAGATGTTTCTGGAAGGAAATCTAACTAGCCTTATGGGGTTAGAGGATGCAGACATAAGCCAGGGAGACCCTGGTGGGAGTGGCCTGTCCAGTGTGAACACACAACCCCTCAGGGAAGCTCAGAACAGGCATTGTGGGTTGGTAGCTACTCGATGTGGATGCGTTCAAGGTCATTGCAGCAAGGTGATATTTAAACAAGAGCTCGGGTGACCAGACTGGCCTCTGGGTGGGTTGGGAGTGCACAGGAGGCCACACAGCTACCCTGGTGGGAGGGGCGTGGCACAGGAGGAACTGAAATTGAGGAAGGCGAAGGGGGGGGGGTGTGTGTGTGTGAAACCACAGGCACAGTGGCAGATTCTGATTCTAAAGTATCTGGCAGGGGTGTTGGGTAAGCTGATCTGGGTGCCTCTGTCACGTGTTGGATGTGTTTCGCCCTGATTCAGTTTACCTCAGGTCTTTGTCACCAGGTGTGAGAGAAATGTTAAAATTGCCCATGTGAATGGCGGAATGACTTCCAGAGGTCTCTTTTCCTTGTGCGTTGAAGCTTTGCGGTCAATCTCACGGACATATCGCTAGGATGTCACTTTATGAAGTGAGCTGCCTGTCACCTGAGCTCTTTCTTTGGCTCCTTTCTCCCTGTGCTACGGTCACAGCCACAGCTGCTTGTGGTTCTGGGGAGGAGGTCTCTCTCAGGCTTGTGTCTTTACGGTGCTTCTTTGTAGATGCACGAGCCTGCCGTTCATCTCCATACTGGCTATGTCTGCTTCCCAGTGACTGTTGATATCATAATCATTTCTTTGGAGTTTGCTGAAATTCTTCAGCCTCTACATTTACATCCTCAACCTATAAGAAGCAATCAGGGCGACTATTTTTTTTAGAGCGCCCCCCACCTCTCTCCGGATTCCAGTCCTGTTTTCATGACTAATGGATATTATTGTGCTGTCCCCAAAACTGTGTTCAGTTTTTCTTTTCGACATTTTTTTTTTCAGTTCTAGAAACTAGATGATATCTTTGGTCTGTGCTGCCTCAGCTCCCGAAGCCTGCTCTCCCATCCATCCACCGAACTGTTTAATTGGTATTTTATATTTTTGCTTCTGAAATTCCTAGTTGATTTTTTTTTAGTTACTTCCCAGATAAGAAACCAAGGGAAGGGAGGGATTATTCTGCTTAAAAATCCCCAGTTACACTATGTTGTTGAAGCCAAGGCAGGAGCTCAAATCTAGCCACATTACAGTCAAGAGTAGAAAGACCCCAAGGCTGTCTATCACTTGCTAGCTTGCTTTAGGCTAACGTTCTCCTCCACCTGTTCAGGACCCTCCTCCTCCACCCAGGGAACAGCGTTTCCCATGAATGAGCTGAGGCCTCTCACATCAATGAACAATCAAGACAATGTTCCCTACACAGGCCCACGGGCCAGCTACTATAGAAAGTTCCTTAGTACTCCTTTCTTCCTGGGTAACTCCAGGCTGTAGCAAGATGAAGATAAAAACTAAGTAGCAAGGTTGTTTTTTATGTTCCAACCCACAGCACAGTGAGTTACTACCTCTAATATATTACTACCACAGTGTTCTTACTACCTCTAATATAAACACTGATGTACCGTCCTTGCCTCATAATTCCAGCGCTGGTCTTTTTGGATTGGATCTCATGGCTGGTCTGCATTTTCCTGTGTGGGCCCATCTTCTTCACAGGTGAACAGCAAAAAATACATATATACAGTGGTGTGATTGAGGATCGATGAGCCCCTAACCTTCTCCGCATAGGGTGTGGGTAGTTTAGCGCCAGCAGACCCTGAGAACTGCTCTCCCCCACTCTGTGGTGTAACATCAGTGACTTGTTCAGCCCCTCAGCCTTTCAGGGCCACTGATGTTGGCCATGCCCAGATGTTCCACACGTCATCAGGTGCCCAGCATGTTTGACAGAATATCTATGTGGATTTTTGTTGTGAGTTGTCCCAGTGCTGTTTGTATTCTGCTGTTAATTTTTCTTCCTTACGAGGGGCTACCCCCGAGGGGCGGTCCATTACATACTCAGGCGATCTCATGTGAACCTTCTCCCCATTTTAAATGGCCAATAAAGGCTGGTGCCTGTGACTGGGCAGTGGAAGGGAAAGGTGGGGGCTGAAGATTCAAGAGTGGGGGCAGGTAGAGAGAGAAGAACCAGAGGGGAAAGAGAGAGGACAGAGGAAGAGGAGGAGGAAGCCAAGATGGACCAGATCTGTGTGGCTGGGAGAAACTGCAAGCAACAAGGTGTCTTTTAGCTGAGGAATAAGTCAGTATAGTGTTAGCTCTGCCCAATCTAGGCATATGATTTAAAATTATAATAACTGGATGGTGTGGCTTTTTTATATGGGCTTATTGGGATTGGAAATTCCAGCACCAGATTTTGTCAACATCTCCGTTATCTGTGACTCTCCAGTGCGACTGTCATCATGCTCCCTTGAACTGACAGTCATGGTCTTGGGAGGACCATTCTGCTCTAAGCAAGTTGTCCGGGGGTGGTGATGAATTTCGAATGAAGCACAGGTGTGATGGGCTGATGGGCTAGACATGAGGGTGCAGCGTGTAGGCCAAGGGAGAAGTCAAAGATGACCCTCCTCTCAGCTCAGTTTTGTGACAAGGAAATCCAGTGGAACAGGGTGGCTGTGATCCATTGCAAGTAGAGATGGGGCTCCTCCTTTAGATGAACTCAAATGGAGGTGCTTTGTAGATACCCAGGGGGAAACGTCAAATCTACAGTTGCCGTTGTTGGCATCCACAGACCTGGTAGCTTTCCCTAAGGTCTGCCTGGCTAGTGACCAGGGTTCTGAAGCCAATGGGAGACCGAGGAATGAAAGCAAACCCCTGGAGATGCAGAGCTCAGATTCTAAAGAGGTGGGACACAGGGGCGGCCTGGGCAGTGACATGCTCAGTCATGTATGGTCAAGCAGAGGCTGACTGTATCTGGGTGTATGCTATCACCCCTGTTCCTCAGTGTGGAGGTTCATCACCTGAGTGCCAGCTCAGCTCTCCCACCATTAATGAAATGTGTGCTGGCAGTCAGGAAGTCCTTTGGGAAAGCCGCATCATGGCTGACCATAGCGAGGCTTCTGAAAGAAAGTGAGATGTGAGTCTCAGCTGCTGGCCCGTGTTCTCTCCGCGCTGTCTGGCATTCACCTGGGTGGGGTTAATCAGACTCAGGTCCCAGAGCACAGACGCAGTGCTGTGCTTCATTTGTTCCGAAGCCAGGACTGTCTGTGTGGCTGCAGGAGACAGATTGTGGGAACTTCCAGGAGTGAGCGTCTGATTCGCCCGAAGCACTGTGCCTCGTGGGTCTCTTGAACGCATCCCTTTATGGTTGTGTGGTGGTGTTCAGAACATTAGTTCTGGGACGGGGCGCTCCCTCTCCCGGTTGTGTGTGTATCGAGGGACAGGCTTTGGGCTCCGGTTGGCTTGGCATCTGTTCTAGCATTTTGGGCCTTCTGGCGTTAACCCTTGACTATTCTGAGACCAAAATGCAACTCCAGGAGTCAACCAACCGAGGAATCAAGTAAGCTCCACCCACTCTCGCTGATGGCTCGGGTTCGTTGTGCCCGACATTGTCTGCCTTGCAATGGCTGTGTCTATCAGGCTGCTCTGTGGTTAGTTTTCAGAGACTGAGGTAGGATGCTCGGACCTGGTTATGCAAGCCTTGCTGAGACCTGATCCCCTTGGAATGGTCTTCTGGTGTTGTCTGCCCCCAAAAGACCCCATTCCTAGCCCCAGAAGTTGCTCTGGTGTGACTGCCAGCCACCATGCTACACTGCCAGCTGGAGCCTGGTAACTTCGCAGGGTGGGAGCTATCTAGTTGTCACAGGGCCTCCGTGGCCCTCTTCCCCCTCCCCCAAACTGTGACCTCATCTGCATGAGGAATCTCCTTCGTAGGATTGACTGGTTTTGATTCCAGTGTGTGAAGGCCTGTAAGGTCAAAGCTACCCCCGTGGGGACCAAGTCTCTGTTTCTGCCAGCCTGGGTGGACAGCTCTCAGGTGTAACACAAGGACTGTAACTGGGTCATACACGGCAGTGTGGCACGTGGAAGGTGTCTCTGCTTTTATATTTCATTGCTTTTAGTCTTGAGTTGTCAAAATATGTGTGTAAAGAAATGGGGACAGTTTTCTGACCAGGGACCTCTAGAGATTAGACTACAATAAATGGAATAATTACACTATTGTCACATGTCACAGGTGTTTCTAAAAACGAATTTCACTATTTAGTCACTCAAAAGTCAGCTGGGCAGGCTCTCCTGGCAGCTAGAAACACAGTAGGTCCTCCCTCCCTCCCTCCCTCCCTCCTTTCCCTCCAAGTGTCTCCCTATCTAGCCCAGGTTAGACTTGGCCAAACTCTTCCTGTCTCTTTCCCCCGAGGGCTGGGATGACAGCCATGCACACAACACCCAACCTGTGATAACTAGTAGTGTTGGAAAATCACGCTTTCATCCAGGAGTCTGCTCCACCTCCAACCACACACTTCCCTCATGTGAAGTTTGGAAATCTCCTGATGAGTACTGGCTATTTCCCCCTGCTGGAACTCTGGTAGAGTGTGGACTTGCTCCACCCCAGAGCTGAAGTCCAGCCAGCTTTGGAAGATTTGTGTTTTGGAGAGAAGCGGCCAGGCAAGTGGCCCCTGGCTTCTCTGCCATGTGGGATAACTGTGGGCAGGGGAGACTTGGCTTCCACATTCAAATGCTCAGGGTCACCACGGAAGGAAACCCATTTGTGTTTCTAGCCAGGTCTAACGTGTGGCAACCTCGTTATCGCCTTGAGCAAAGCAGTCATTTTTAGGGGGCATCGCTGCCTCAGTAATTTGTTTTATCTCGTGGGGAAGGGTTCCCGCCCTGGGTCAGCTGTAGTTCTAAATAAAGCCAGTTTCTAGGAAGCCCTGAGCTAATGCTGACAACCTCCGGAAATCTAGATAAAAGAATACGAGAAGCTGGACAACGAAGAGGATAGGCTACGCCGGAGCCGGCAGATGTACGACGCCTACATCATGAGGGAGCTCCTATCCAGCACACACGTGAGTGTCCCCATCCCAGTCCCCATCCCCAGACGGCACCATGTGGGTGTTGACAGGGACTCTATATGTAGCCCAGGCTGATCCTCAACAGTTTCCTGTACACTAACACTGACACCCTGATGGTGGTGGTGATGATGGTGGTGGTGGTGGTGGTGGTGATGATGATGGTGATCATGTGTTGCTGTATCATGTAGGGGTCTAGAATTGAACCCAGGGCTTTATGCTTGCTAGGCAAATACCACTGAGACATCTCCCTAGCCTTGCCTTATTGGTTTTTAATTTAACTATACTTTAGCAATTGGGTGAATCAGAGTTCTACTAATATAAATCAGTGGTGTCTTGGGATTGATCGGGATTATAATTATTATGCTAATTTTATTCACGAATAGTTAAGTAATAGTCGAAATTATTGTCTTCCTTGGAAGTCGGATAAACAATCTAATTGGGATGAACTAGGTCCTAGGAAGTGACTTAGGAGCAAATGGATTAATTAGCAAGGTAGACATTGCCATGTAGGTGCCTCTGTCCCAACACAGGCCGTTGTTCAAAAGACACAGTCTTCACCTACTCTGTCCAGGGCCAGTGCCCACTAGGCACATGTAGCTACTTGAGTTTATTTAAAGCAATTAAAATGAGATGGAGTCACTTCAGGGATCCCCATGAGCTGTGTCTCAAATACCCAGAGCTCCATGCGACCAGAGGCTCCCATAGGTGACAACACAAAGGTACGACATGACACCGTGTTAGGACGTGCCGGCCTCTCTCAGAGCTTTTGTTGCTTCACTGTGCTGGAGAGAAGAGATTGGAGCCTGGCACACACCCACTGCTTTGTACCTGGGTGCCTTGGGTGGACATGACTGAGCCCTGGAGGACACATGTAGTCCTTGGAGCCTGTGTGAATCTGGCTTTCCTCAGCTCAGCCATGGGGGGCACTTTGGCAGAGTGGTGGGTTTTGCTCAAATGACTTGTGGAGATCATTCCCACCGGGCTGAGTGAGGTTTTTGTGCCAGAGGTGATGCTCTGAGCACTCTGGGGTCACATACCGCTTGACTGCTTCTATCCTGAACACCACAAAGATTTAAACCGAGACTCAGATAGTTGGTACTTCCGTCACCAGCCTGTGTGTGTTTGCTATTGTTTAGGCTGACCGGCTTCTCCCCTGAGAGCCTTTTCCAGCCCAGGTTTTCTGTGGAGGTGGTCACAGGAGTGAGGACAGAGTCTCAGATAGGTAGCATGTGTTCATGTCTCTGTGAATTATAAGAAACAGGAATCTCATTAATCCTGAGAAACAATTTGAATCAAGGAGACCACATTGAAAGGTTTCTGGAGGGCTGGAGAGATGGCTCAGCGGTTAAGAGCACTGTCTGCTCTTCCAGAGGTCCTGAGCAACCACATGGTGCCTTACAACTATGTGTAATTAGATCTGATGCTCTCTTCTGGCCTGCATGCCATATACATAACAAATAAATCTTTAAAAAATGAAAGAGAGAGAGAGAGAGAGAGAGAGAGAGAGAGAGAGAGAGAGAGAGAGAGAGGAAAGGAAGGTTGGTTGGTTTCTGGAAGACATAGTTTGCAACCCACATCAAGGGAAGTTCCGCTCTGTTTGCCCTCTGCTGGGGCTCAGCGAGACCTCTGGGCCCCAGAGCCATCTGCCACTGTGGCCTGGCTTGTAATCCTTGTGTTGAATTCCTGGTGCAGGACCCTGCATCTGTTTTCTCCTACACAGCAGATAACTTACATTCTGTAGACTTGTTCATCAAGGAAGGAAACAGTTATCTACATAGGCTGTGGTAGGCCTCCTGACATTCTGTTGCCATGGGAACCTTGACCTGCTGAGGGGTCTATTCTGGGCACCCAAGGAAGGACTCTGGATAGTCAGAGGACAATGTGTGCTTGGATTGTCTGCACAGAGCTCATGGGTCACTCTTAGGGAATCACTGTGTAAGACATCTGTTGTAATATATGATCTACAGATATGCCACCTCTTTATTTAAAAAAAAATGCTGTTTTTCTCTTCTCTTCTCTTCTCTTCTCTTCTCTTCTCTTCTCTTCTCTTCTCTTCTCTTCTCTTCTCTTCTCTTCTCTTCTCTTCTCTTCTCTTCTCTTCTTCTCTCTCTCTCTCTCTCCCTCTCTCTCTCTCTCTCTCCCTCCCTTCCTTCCTTCCTTCCTTCCTTCCTTCCTTCCTTCCTTCCTTCCTTCCTTCCTTCCTTTCTTCCTTTTTTCCTTTTTAAAGCAATTCTCAAAGCAAGCTGTAGAACATGTCCAGAGCCATCTCTCCAAGAAGCAGGTGACGGCTACGCTTTTTCAGGTAAGATAAGATCACTTGCCTCCCTAGCAGACTTGATAATGTTTCCTCAGCTCCTCAAACATACTGATGTGCGTGGCTCTCTGCTCAGAGCACGCAGGTCCTCTTGCGGCCACCTACTGTGAGTGCTAACAGGCTTTACAGATGTCCCTGGACAGGGGCCGCTTGGCTGCGGTGGTCTTGTAAGTGTATGTTCTGGAAATCCGTTGAACTAAGACAGAGCTGAGCCTTCCTCCTGCTTGGCATTCAGTGTCTGCGATAAGTGGGGGTGATGTGGCTTGTGGTGCTTATCCTCCGGATTAAGTGAGATTTATGTTCCAGAGCTAGAGGTGAAGCTCCGAGCACTCTGGGGTCGCATACCGCTGGACTGCTTCTATCCTGAACGTTACAAAGGTTAAAAACCAAGTCTTGGAAAGCTGACCCCTTGTGACAGGCCTGTGTGTGTTTGCTGCTCTATAGGCTGACTGGCATCTTACCTGAGAGCCTTTTGCAGCCCAGGTTTTCAGTAGAGGTGGCCACGGGAGTGAAACCAGTCAGACTCTCAGATAGGTAGCATACATTCATGTTTCTGTGATCATTAATCAATTTTCAAAAGTGCAGTGAACAGATCCATCCTTTATTAGCTTCTTTACAGTGAGATACCCAGGCTAGTTCCTGGATCCACCATCTTCCCTCAGCCATTACAGGTGCATGCGATTGTGCCTCGCCGGTTCAAAGAACAGGGCAAACTTCTGCAAAACAAAGTCGATAATTCTCGGACCCTGGGCACCAGCCTAGCTGCACATCAGGTACTGCTGTCCTCTTGGAATTAGCTGGATCTATCTGCACACTCCAGAATGTCTCCGGAGTTAGAATCAGAGCCCTGGATACCCTGACAAGCCAGGCTGGACTACTGGTCATTAATAAGAAATATATACAAGCCAAGTTAATAGTGAAACACAGAGGAGGAGAATTTCTGGAGCACGGCCACACTGGAGAAAAGGATGAAGAGATCCGCCCCACCCCTATGTCCATCATTTGAGTCCTGACCTGAGGATAAAGTTTAGGCTATATGCGCAGCTGAGCAGTCCTGTGGTCATGTCTATCACATTTGTGTTCTGATGAGTTCTTAGAATCACGCAGTCCATCTCCTCTTCCAGTCCTGCTGGCACTGGGCTTCTCTGAGCTTCAGCCTTTTTCTCCTGCTTGGAGTGTGAGACTCCTGGGTAAATTCTAGTTCTCTGCTACCTTGTTATTTCCTAGCCTGGTAGCTGAGGGGAGGAACATCGTATCTTTTTATGTTGTCCTTATCCCTACCTTGCTGGTTACAGGAAGAGTCTATGTTTCAGTTCTGGGCCTGCCACCCTCCCTTGGAGCTTCCGAACCCAATTTGCTTGGAAATTTGGTGGGGTGGGCACCTACAGAGTGCTTTGCAACTGGCCTGCCCTTCCCACCGTTCCTCGGATGAAAGCTGAGACCAGATATGTTGTGTTTTATAAAAAATTAAGGAGAGGAGAGAAGGATTATGTTTGGTGAATGTGCAGTCAAATGTGGAGGAAGGGGCTGTCTCCTCTGGCCCATGCTGAGGCACCCCTTCCCTCGGTATTGTATAGAGTAGAGTTTATTTAGGGCATGGGGAGGGGAGTTGAGAGGATAGTAGAGGCAGAGAAGGGAGAGAGAATGAGAGAGAGAGAATATGAGAGAGAGAGAATAAGAGAGAGAGAGAGAGAGAGAGAGAGAGAGAGAGAGAGAGAGAGAGAGAGAGAGAGAGAGAGAGAGATGGGCAAGCATCCCCTTTTAGAGGGAGTCAGGCACACCTGGCTATTGGCAGGTAACTGTCGGATGGAGCCTAGACAAAATGCTAGTAAGATATCTTAGAGTATAACAGCGTGGTGCTGATGTCCGAATTGCTGTCTCCATATTTATAGTGCGAGTGTTTTGGTTTTCAACTGATTCCCACAGGTAGCCCATAGCCAGTCACACTGACATTGCTGGATTGTACCACAGACTACACGGCATGTCACTTGAGGTTCCCATGAGGGACATGAAATACAGCATTAAGAAAGATTTATCTTCAAGAGCCAACAGTGACTGCTTGCAGTAAAGAGTTTTAATTTAACTCTTTGTCTATTTAACTCTTTGTTATTAATTATTTCTTTATATTAGCCATTTGGGATACTGTGTGAGCAGGAGTGGAGGCCCCGGCAGTCAGGCTAAGCTTCTGCTGATAGCTTCTAGGCTGCATTTCTCCTGGAGATGGCAGAAAGCCAGAGACACTGGGAGGGGCTTATTCTTTTAGAGTTACCCTTTCCTGAGAATGCACAGAGTCTCCAGAGAACCATATTCATCCCTTCTGAGCACCTTGGTGGCCTCTCCATCTCCTGCCTCTGGGAGGTCCCTTTAGTTCAGCATCACCATGCTGGGGACCAGGCTTCCCAACATGTGACCGTGACATGTACAAACCACGTTCCACCCTTGTTACCCCTTTCCCCATTAACAATTAGTCCCAGTAACAATGAAACAAGATCACTACCCGTGAGAGTTACAGAGACTTAGGATGTTTTCAGGGTGGCCCCAGGGCACACCCACCTACAAGCTGTTTCTTTAGCAGGATGGGACTGTTCGTGTGGCTCAGTGCCGTTTGCACCCTCCCAGTCTAGTGGTGAACTGGATGCATGGCTAGATGGACAGATGGAGGGCCGTTGTCTTGTGAAGTAACAATCTTTACAGAATGACACAATGTGTCAAAGTCAGTGCAAAGGGATCAATTGATACTCCTGTGTTTGCCAATCTGCTTTAGAGAGAAATAATTGCATAGGCAGATTTGGACCTGAGAGAGGGGCCTAGCTAGACACAGGAGAGGGACCTGACTGCCAAAAGGGCCTGGCTGGAGGTGGGAGAAGGGCCTGGCTGTCGGGTGACTAAAAGGTGCTCCGCCCTGTGCTCCACAGGTGACATTCTTAAATTTCATTTACTTGGTTGTTGTTTGTTAGATATGACTTCCCACTTTTACAGATTAGGGTAACTGAGGATCCTAGTGGGAATGTGTGCTCTCACCCCCACTGCTGAATGCTGGCTTTGTCTCCTTTCACTGGTGTGTGTGTGTGTGTGTGTGTGTGTCTGTGTATGCAGTGTGTAGTGTGTATGTGTGTGTGTGCACATGTGAGAGTGAATGTATGTGTGTATGTGTGTGTACATATGTGCGCACATGTGAGTAGTGTTTGTGTGTGCGTGCATGTGTATGAGTGTGTGTGTGTGCATGTTTGTGTGTGCATGTGTGAGTGTGTGTAAGTAGTGTGTGTTTGTGTGTGTGCTCATGTGAGAGTGCGTGTGTGAGTGTGTGTGTGTGCACGTGTGTTGGTTCTATAAAGTACCTGACAAAATCCACCTAAATATAGAAGGGTTTGTTGGGTTTGCAGTCCACGGTGACACAGCCACTGTGGTAGAGAAGGTGTAATAGTGGAGGAGTCTACACTCAGGAGGCCAAGAGGGGCAGAAGCAGCGGCTCCTGCAATGGAGCCGCTCCCTGCATCAACGTGGTGGCTCTTCCCTCACAGACAGATACATGTTGTCTCCATGGCAATTCTGGATCTTCTTGGGTTGGCAATCAGTAGTTACCAGCTCGGGTTTGATTTGTTAAAACGTGGGTCCTAGAGAGGCTTGGCTGCTCCTTCATTGCTAGGAAGAATGGAGCGTTTGATGGAACAGAAATGTGAACTAGGAATGAGCACAGTGTTCCCTGTGGAGAAAGTCTATTGGAGGAACATGGGACCTCACGACCAGGTCCCCACCTGAGCTCCCTGCTACCAGGACACCCCCTTCTCCTGCCATCTCTACTTGTTTTGATATACTCTGAGTGAAGTAAGACAGTGAAAGGGTTAAATTTCCCATCATCTAATGCATCAAACATATCAAGATATTTTCCCAAAAGATCTAATGGACTCTGGTGAACTCTGAAGGGTGGCCACCCGCCAGCTTCTTGTTGTCAACTGGAGAGTGTAGGACAGAAATCCTGGCTGTTTGTTCAGTGCGATGAGGAGCAGAGCTGAGGCAGAGAGTGGTCGATCCCCACTGGAGGAACCTGGATCTCTCTGCATCTCCCAGGGTACTCATTAGAAGCCCTGACCACGCCTGCTGAGCCCCACAGCCTCCCTCCCTCCTCTGAGTCTAAAAGCTATAACATTAATTAATTAATAACATGGCCAATTAGAACAATTAACCGTGGGCCTATCAG